>NC_142827.1:4570416-5940833 GCF_057945365.1 Rhopilema esculentum
AGAGAATGGCTTAGTGATTGGGATCACAAACAAAAGATCCAAGGGCTTTTGGTTCAAGTCACTGACATGACTACAGAGTATAGCAGATCAATGCACAAGTGCATTGTAGCACTGCCCAGCCATTTATCAAACTGCTTTGTCAGGAAAACTTTTGTTTGTATGCAATGAATTGGGAAAAGGTTGTTGGCATGGGAAAAACTTTGCTGAAACGAAAAGCGCATCAGCAAAATCTCACCAATACTGCAAGTCTCAGTAGACTGGCATCTTTTTCAGCTATTGCTGAGTCTACTTTCATAATAGTAATAATAATACTAATACATAAATAATGTTAAAAAAGAGTCCATTTGTCTGTGAGATGGTCTTTTGACTAGGTTCAGGTCTGCTCTTGTTTTCTTATCTCAAGAATGCGACACAAAAGTAAAGATAATTAGAAATTCGGCCATCTCTTGTCATCATGATTTCTTCAAGGGTGATTCTTAATTATTTACAATTAGAAAATGGAAAAACTAGATAGACCTGAACGTAGTCTACTTATCAAATTTACATTAAGAATACAACTACAAGGGCATCCACAAGTGTCACCGCTTTGCTTTCAAAGCTTTGGTTAATGCTTTCAAAGAATGAAATTTAAATTATGTTGACTGGCTTTTTAACAGGGTTGTTCTGCGATGTCGACAGCTTGCTCGAGAAAGGTTTGCAAAATTGAGATCTGATGTCCTTGTTAAATTGGAGCTCCTGGATAACAAGCATGGTATGTTGGAAATGTTTTGATAAAATTGTGTGCTGCAGCAGATTCTTACGAAGATTTGAATTTAGCTATTGAGTGTTAAGTTTAAATAATCCATACCTTTTTCTCTGAAAAGCCTCTGTCGTTTTTCCTCTTTCCTTCGCTCTCACACCAACACGTTTTCAGTCAATTTTCATTTTCCCGGCAAAATCATAACCTCGCATAGGGTTGTCCTCGTACTGAGTCGGCTTTCCATTCAACATGCGGCATGAAGATCAATTATTTCTATATCATTGGTGAAGATCACCAAAAGTGAAATTTGGGTTCCTCGAAATTTCAGGGCTTCCGACGAAGGGGGCCCCCATTCTTTTGCAAATTAATACAACTTTTTACACAATCTTTTGCCAAAGGTGTTAAATTTTCCTTTGCATAAATTATCCATGAATTTTCCGTATTTTATAACAAAAATATCCGGGGAGTTCCTCGAATTACAATTTACACTAGATTAAAATTTATGATAAAATGGTTACAAAGAAAATTATCCATTTCCAATATACTTAAATATCTACATATATGTGTTTTCGATGTTTAGATACAGTAACTAGATATTTTGTGATGATTTTCCAAAGTGGAGATTCAAAAGTTTCAATTTTTTAGGGGGCTTTTTTCAAGGGGCTTTATAAGAGGTGAAGCTCCTTTGAATTCTAAAATCATAATGAGGGCGTTATAAAGAAAAGGACCTTCACTTGCATAAATAAAATATATAATGTTGTACCTTTCCATTTTCTTTCAGTGCAAGACATTGTTTCACAATTGAAACGATTTCTGACAGCAATGACACTCTTCCACCAAGAAAGCGAAGATCATTTGAAAGGAGCAAATGTATTCCCAATTGAAGTCGATTTAAGTTCAGGGACTCTTGGTAACACTTTCAACAAATAAAAAGTGCCTGCCAATTTCAGTATTGTATCATAAATAAATTTATTTTATTAAGTCTTCCCTTGAATTAAATTTATTTAAAGCCAAGCTTATATTTGAGGCATCTAAAATAAATCTCGCGAGTCCTAACTGACCTCCTTCTGTAGGCAATACAACAATATGTTAATCCAAACACGCTAAAAGGGCTGTAGAGAAAGGGGCAACGCACCAAAAAGGGCAGTAGCAAAATAAAGGAAATTGCTAAATTTTTCGTTGGCAAAGGGGCAAACGCCCCCCTTCTCTAGACTACCTGGATTAAAGCATATTAATCATACGACAGCCCGTCCCTTTCATGCATATTTGATGAATGGTCCCTACTATGCGTTAAATAACACGCAACCCCCCCCCCCCCCCCCACCCCCTCCATCGACTCGCCCGTCAAAAGATGTTTTGAAGGTGCTGCCATACTCTAAAGTTGAAGTTTTCACAAAATTTGATTAGCTTTTGGCAAGTTTAGGTGTTTAAAGGTTTTCCCATTTATTTCTTGGACTGACTTGTAAATTTTCCTTGTAAGTTAGACAGTGAGTACAAATTTAAACTGTTAGCTCTTTATCAAAGCAAAATATGAAATTTCTCAAATGTGATTTCTTGCCTATCCTTCATTCGACTGGAAATGTTTCTTTCGTTTCTACTTTTAATTTATTTGATTGCAATAGAACAGGACACATAACTGCAAGAAATTGAGAGCCAGCTCAGGGAACTAGAACGACAGCTCATGCTTCCATTCAGAAGTTTCATTATTGAATTAAAATTCAGAGCGACAAAGCGTGTAAATTTGGAAAGGATCGAAAATGAAAGTTAAAACTTTGCTACTGGCTTTCTTCATCATGAAAAACACAAGAACATAACAGAACAATTTAAGGTCCCTTTTCTAAAAGTCCGTATTTCGACAAAAGAAAATACGACTGGAGCCAGAATTTTGACTATTTTCATAAAATACAATTTAATTATACAATCAACTTTTCAAGTCAGGGTTCTTTACGGTGATGTAAGACTTGCTTTGCGTTATCCTGAAAGAAAGATAAAATAAAGTTAAACATGGTGATAGGTTATGGCAACTTTGCATCAATTTTAATATCCAAATTATATTGATAGAAGAAGAGACATAATCTTGGCAAAAGCTGAAAACCCCACAAAACCAACCTAGCTACATATACTCCCACACATTTTAGAACTAACTTTGACATCAAACATTGACATTGTTTGAATACGGATGTCACGGTCATAGGCACGAAAATGATGAAGACGACACTGAATTTCTTTTTCCCTAAATGGCATTAGCTATCTCTTTTTACATTACACCAGGAATAGTTACCACCATTGAATGATCAGAACAGCGTGTCGCTAGAGGCGAAAGGCAGCTGAATAACATGCCGTGTAACTTCCAATGAGCTTATTGACATAATTGTGCAAGTACTTAGAAGGACAGGTGTTTAGATCTGTCGGCCCTGTGAAAAATAAGGCGCTAGAAGTGAACCACTTTGAAGTTCTACACTTTTTAATGAAGTTATCTTTACACTTCCTTTTAACGTAAGTAGTTAGTCAATGCAAGATGTTATTTTTCACTCGATTTTCAGAACAAATTAGTTTACTGGATACAAAAGAGATAAACTCGACCCAGTTCTAAATCTGAACAAGATGACTTCAAACAGTCGTTGGAGAAAATTCTTAGATAAAAGTAATGCTCACTCCATTTTATGCAACATTCGCTTCCATGCTGTGTTCATTTGCCATGTTCTGATCTTTTTCCAATGTCACGTCATTTGTGCACTCAACAGCACTGTCGATCTCTCCATCTTCCTTTGCTTCGGATGTTTTTCCAACTGCCTTGCTCACTTCATCTTCTTTTAAATTCTCTTGGTTTCTACTTCTTTCTCTGCTACCGTCCCTACTTCTATTTTTACTGCGCTCTCTACTTCTATCCCGACTTTTATCTCTGCTTCTTTCGCGACTTTTTTGTCGGCTGCCATTTCTGTCACGACTTCTCCTGCGTTCTCTGCTTCTCTCCCTGCTTTTACTTCTAGCTCGGTTTCTGTCTCTGCTTCTTTCTCTCCGTCTATCTCGGCCATCTCTACTGTCTCTATCCCGACGGCGTCGATCTTTGTCCCGACTCCTGTCCCGACTTCTGCTTCTATCTCGCCGTCTGTCACGACTTCTGTCCCTACGCCGACTTCCTTCACGGCTACGACTTCTACTGCGTTTTCTAGAACAATAAATAATATCAAAGTTTTGTCTTGGTTTGATCTGCTAAAGGTTGAAGAAATTTCCAAGCAAAGATATGACAGTATTTGCTAAATTGCTAAAAGCGCAAAGAGAAAAACTCACACTGTCGGTAGAGTCGGCAGTAAAACCTTAAACTTGTCAAGAAGAATGTGTTGACAGGAATCGTTTAAACAAATACATTGTGATATCGATATTTCATGTGAATTTTTTTAGAAAATACCTTCTAAAATGGCATTTAAAATTCAAACATCAAACACAAAGACTGCATCACGACACTCGATCAACAAGAATTAATCCAGTCCAAATTCTCGAGGCACAAAGTGAAGCAGTTACCTTCTGTCTCTTTCCCGACTTCTTTCCTTCTTTTCTTTTTCGAGTCGCTCTTCTCGCTCCTTTCGTCTCTGTTCCCTCTCTTTTTCGCGTGCTTCTCGTTTTGCAGCCACCGACTCCTGAAAGGAGATGAGTTGTGTAATCAACAAGATAGGATTTCAGCTAAAATGCACATTAAATACATATAAGAGAAACAGGTATACTTGGACAGTACTTGTGCTAATAAACCAAACTAAAACTACTAAAAAATAGAGGAAAAACCGTAGTGCCACGCTGAGGAAAATATATATGGATATAATTAGTATATACAATTTATGAAGGTCCCACATGGAGTACTGTGCAAAATATAGTTAGCTGTACAAAATCGAAATAATCAAGATAAATAAGAGAACTAATTTATTTAGTTTGACTTGTTATAATCTACTTGTAAGAGATGCTTGACAAACCTGTAACTCTGCCAGCCTTTCTCTGATCTTAATAAACCCCATGTGCAGCTTCCCGCCAAAATGGTCAGCTAATCTGTAAAAGGAACCACAGAGCACGTGGATAACAGATGCGAAAAGGCTGGGAATACACTCAATATATTGACCGTAAAAGAAAATTCACCGAAAATAAACACCAAAAATTTACAGAGGGCATATGCATCTCACAAATAATTCTTAACCGTGCAACGAATGTCGCCTTAGCTAAATCAGTCGTAAGCAACATTTTATGTTTGACCTGAACAGCAAAGAACGTAACGAGCATACCCATAGATTGGAAGCTACATTCCGCAAAACAGTTTCTCATCATCAGCAACAACGTTTTAAGCGGTAATATTTTTCTAAAGACGACATATAATCATCGTTTTTCATTTCAAGTGACATTTTTATGCCATTAACGAATTTTGAGTTAAGCAAGTCCAAACAACGATCAGACCTAACGGAACCGATTATATCATTGTTTTGACTCTACTATGCCAAAGTCTAGGTCACAGAATAGGTCACTGTGTGTAGGTAGATGCCTCTGCCTTTTCTAAAAAGCGGGCAATATTGACAGAAGCCAGGGAAATCAATGCCCAAATTTCGATTAGTTGTGCAGCCCTAGTTATTTCACCATTCTAAAAAATTTGGACAAACTTTATGCAATTACTTCAGAAAAAGGCCATAGAGCATTTCATTGAAACTTTGAATGCCTGCCTCAAGATATTATGGAAAATGTTAAGAGGCCTGGGTTTGGGAGCATACAACCATTTAGCCTCTCTTCAATTTTTCCACAATAAGCGAAAACCAGCAATGTGACGGTGGAAGAGGCCCACTTCTACTACCAAATTGTTTATATCTTGTCCTTGCCGATATTATTCTATAAACCCAATTCCAGCACCAATGTATCAAAAATTGATGGAAACCGCGGATTTAAAAAAGAATTTTTCGAGAATAAGTTATCAAAGATGAAGAGGATTTGTGCTTGAACGTTACCAGAGGTCTTTGATTGTACATTACTGAGTCGACGAAATCTAACTTTACATGGTTTTTTCTTACTTTTACTATCTAGTGACTATAACTCTATCTATATTTCCAAAGTACAAATAGAGTTTAAGTTTTTTCTTGCCTCGATCATTGCCACATGATGATGTTATCAATGTATTCTAGTCTTTTTCATGAATTTATAGAAGCTAATAAAAGCATGCAATATACCTTCTATCGTTATCGTACAAACTAAGATAGGCGCCACATATCTCACAGACTCGCAATTTCTGCTGCTGACTTGTGGTCACAGGTAATGTGCTTCTGTACATATCCTGAAAAGAGTAGAAGATTAATTTGAGGCTACAAATAGTCATAACAGCTCTATTTTTCACCTCAGCATCCAATGATATTCTCCTAGAGCATCTCTTAATCCAATGATATCCTTTAAAGAAGGAAATTGAGACATAATATTTTGCACCAAATTAGTTGTGAAGGCAAGGGGCCTCAGAATATAATATAGCCTTAAAAAGCCAGCATAAGGAGCTAAATGATACATAGATAAAGTTTTGAAGTCAAATACTTTACCTCTGCTTTTCTCTTCTGAACCTTTAGATCATCAACTTCTTTCATCATTGCCAAAGACTCTTCAACTTTACCATCAGCACCTTAAATCAAATAGAATATGTAATTGCATGGCCAGAATCATTTGACAAGTGTAAGTGTCTGAAATTGTCAATCACGTACTTAAAAGGGGGAACACTATTACCCTGTGTACAAGACGCTAAAGAAGACTTGAGTCAAACAGCTGAAGGGTGGTACTAAATTGTTTATTTCAGAACCTCTTTCCTTCCCTTTCCTTTTACAGTCTTTCACTATTAGGCAATGATGCCTAGAATACTACAGCTTGCATTTAACAAGAGATAAGCTGCAATCTATGGTGTAAGGGAGAGCCATGACCAATATTAATAAGATAAATATATTAAAAGTATATATAGTTAGACTAGAATAACATGCATATTCGTGAATATCTATTTGTTGGAGACAGACCTAACGTTTCACTCTCTGCAAGCAGCTTTCCAATTCGCTCATTCAGTGCATGCACAGCCATTGCCTGAAATAGTTCAAAGATTCAAATGTCAATGGTATTAAAAGTCCAATACAATTTTTCTCAATAGCAAATATTGACAAGAAAGATTATGTTCAAACATTTTGGAGGCTAAAAATGCTTCACATACACAATGAGTTGACAGCCAAATCAAAAGGATGATAAAACTAAACTTGGATTCGAAAAAAGAATCTAGATAAACAGTATACATATACTCATTTGATGATGCATTGCTTTTGGAAATGTTCAATTCGAAAGAGTTATCTTTCAAATGCATGCTTTTGTCAAAGAAATTTACTTTACAGAAATATTCAATTGAGAAAAGTCCAGCAAAGTCATTAACAGCAAAGTTTCAATAGTAACCTCAGGTGAACCATCGTAATCTTCACTGTTATCTTCAAGTCTTTTTTTATTCACCTCCACCTTTCTATCACAGTCCTTAACAAATGATGTTAGATGTTCCAATTGCTACAAAAAATAAAATGGGACATAAAGCAAACCTTGAAAATACATAATGTTTAAAAATTGTAGTCTGGCCTTAGTATTACTAGAAAAATTGACAAAAGATCAAAATTTATTTTCTAAGACGGGTTGAACTTGTTTCCTTTGAATGCGGCCTTGTTTGAATGCCATTAGGTGACTTTGCCTCTATTTACTTTAAAGCAGAGGTGGTGCCAGAAATCTTCCGACAGAGGGGTTTAAGCTTCCGACAAGAGGCTAAAATGACAAAAATATGCAATTTTTGTGTGTTACTTTGTCAAATTTGCTCCGACAATAGCCTAAAATTTCCTTCGACAGGGGGGCTAAATGCTTCCGACGGAGGGGCTATAGCCCCTCTAGCCCTCCCCTGGCGCCACCACTGCTTTAAAGAAAGTAATGTTTCTAAGGAAACTTGTTAAAACAAGTCACCATTGACAAAATTCAAAAATGATGTCTATAAGTTTCTTTTATCAGATCACAGTGGCATTTGCTTCATTATGGAAGTAAACAGCATATATATCTACTTACATCAACATCATACCCATAGTCTTTTGCCTTTGAAGCATTCTCAAAATCAGCCTTAAGTGCCAGTGAATGGTACTTGTGACATGGTCCTAAATCCAATTTCTAAAGAGAAATCAAAGATTCAAATCAAAGATGGTTATAAAGAACAGAATAGTGAGAAGAGAAGTCTGAAGGGGTTTAAAACGGTTATAAATTTTCAAATATATGCTGTCATTTTCATAACTCCAAAACTTTATGTATCATACTGTAATTAGATCAAACGTAAATGACTTACTGTGTTATGGAACTGTTCATAGGGGCACAGACCCATAATAAAACTTTTGCAAACAGTGGGGTCTGTAAACTTCAAACCTTCTTCTACATCTTCACCTAAAAATATAACATCATCATTATAACACTGAAATAGTTTGCAGATCTACAAAAAGTTATCTTAATCGAAGATTTATCATTAGCTTCTTTGCAAAGTGATTAACAAAGCCAATGCAATTTAGGTCTATGATTTTATCATGATTCACTCACCATACATAAACATGAAACAAATAATTAACTAGTTCTTGGCCTCCAACTGACGATTTGAGGTCTCTCTTTGCTGGCACAAAATATTGAAAAGTACTCACGATTATATATGCTCACTTTGATTTTTCACCAAAATTCCCAAACTAGTATCATCCCAAGAGGATAGACAGCACTAGGAAATCCACAGAGTTATATGTCCACTCCAAATTAAGATTTTATTCACTATCATGTATTCTGTTTGCTTTCTTACAAAAAATCAAAGCATGTGTATTTTATGTTTCACAGATATACTGGTCTTATCATTGTGGTGCACACTCATTGGAGACATATTGTAATGACAGTTTTTGAGAAATTAAACAACTAACATGTACATGTATGTGAGCCCAATTGAATTCAATAATGAGTATTTTAGATATCTAATAATCATAAGTGTCTAAATATTACAAAATTTGACCATTCTCTGTTCTCTTTGGCCAAAATGGTCGAAATGCAGTTTTTTAACCTCTTCATACTTTTGAAAGGTTCATAAATTGCTATTTTAGAAAGTGTTATGAAAATTTATGAGTTTTGAAAATGTTATGATAAGCCAAAATAAAAAACTGAAAATTCATATCAATTTCTGCCTCCAAACAAGTTATTGGATCTTTTCCATGGGTGAAGGTGTACTTTTACAACTAAAGTATATATTTGGTATATTCTTAAAGCTACATAAATATATACCCTTTTAAGCATATACCCACAAATTAAAGCTTAAACATTTGAGTAATTATCAATCTGTAATCAATGAAGAAGGAAATTTATTCTTAACTTGCTTTAACTTTATAGATAGAGTAAGTCATATAGGGCATCTAAAAATTCTTCACAGAGGAAAGGCTAACAAATGGCTTGTCAATAAAGGCATTTGTGTTTGGTTATAAAAAGGTTTTAACCCAAACTTTCTTTGTATTGTTAAAGTTTAAGGAAATGAGTGAAAAGGTCATATTATCTTGACTTGAATATACTTGAAAGGGGTTCAATAAATTGTTTGATGTTGTTGACTGACATCTTTGTCAAATTTATACTGTATGAATTAACAAACCCCAATAGGGTAATATAATAAACCTTGTGTTATATATACATGTTGAGGAGTTTTTTGACATTATAAAGGAATCACAGGAATCGTTGCCTAAGGTCAGGAATGGCTCTCCCGCCAATATGACATCCTGCAAAACATGTTTCCTATCCAGATTCGCTATGTCTGCTTGTATTTGTACTTGCCAAAAGAACTGACTAACGAGATCAGGGAAATTTTTTCTTGTCTATTAATATGCTTATTCTTTGATATACATATTATACAAAAAGCAAATGAATGCAAAAGAAAAAGAGATTCATGATGCAAAATTTTCATTTAGTGTGATTGTTTTTCTTTTTTGTGGTTGCTGTACTAACCATGATATTTCTCAATGTTTCCTAAAAACTGAAGCTTTAGATAAAAACCAAATAAATTGTAGTTACAACTGACTCACATACCCTCAATACTTACATATCCATAGAAGTTTATTGACCTATGTAACATTCTATTAAGTCATGTCTTGTTTTGTAAACAATTCTGAGCAAAGTAATAAATGAAAAAGCTCAGGCATTGAAAGATGCATCAATTGAGAATATCTTCTACTTGACAAATTAGGGGACTGGTGTTTGTAAAAAATGAAAGAAATGATATAAATATTTTTAAACCAAGATATGTTTGTTATTATTACAATATGTTTTTACAAAATTTGTAGGTATGGGCGTTAATAAGTATTCTGTAGTTTGATTGATATGATTTGAGAGAAGCATGACCGTTAATTTCCAGACTCAGCCACAGATTCAACAAAAGCTAATAACAGGAAAATTTCACCAGCTTTAAGCAATCAACAATCTACTCAAATGTATCGTAATGTCTGGGTTCATTTCTTTTACATCTTATAGCTACGGTATCTGGACGACTTCCATGCCGGTTTCATAAATTAGGCCACGCTTTAAAAAAAGGTTAACCCTGTCAAAACAAGTAAATTTTAGCTACGCCATTGCTATTCTCACCATCTCTTTTTGTACCCATAAGCTCATCCAGCATTTTCCGCATTTGCTCTTGGGCAGTCATCTTGACTTTTGGTTTTGGGAGAACAAATTCAGCCACTTCACCTTCGCCAGACAAATCTTCCCCACAGCCACAACACGAAAGTGAATAAAACAAGTGAAGTGCATGCCGGGATATTTAATAGCCTCGATATGGAATGCTCTCCTGTGCTCGAGGTAGAAAACACATGACTTCCACCGGACAGAATAAAAATTGAAGGGAATTCAGTGATTTCGAAAATAGTGCCTTCAGAGATTTAACCAACCCAACAATTCGAAATATAGTTCATATTATTTGAGAATACCAGAATGCTGAAACCTAAAGCCTTAGTAGATGTGCTTGGACAAGCAAACACTGGCGGAGTCATAAGCACAATGTAATACAGCGTTCCTTTTTTAAAGAAAATTTTTTTCAATGTGTTTTTTAAGTATACTATTAAGATATATTACTATGAATGATTTTCTAAATGTGTAATTTATTTTTATTTCGTTTGATTTTAAAATTCCACTAATTCAATATAAATACTAAATAAAAATAATTCAATATACAACAATTTGACAAAGATTATATATAACAAGATTACAAAAAGATGAAAAACAGAAAATTGCTATATATATCATATATTATAAATAGATTCAGAAAAATGATAGAAATTTTTATGGAAGGAAATTTCTAAAGGAGAAGCTCTCTCAATAGATGAACTAATCAATCTTTTGTGTGTGTTTTTTTACCCTTCATAGTAAGAAAGAGACATTTATTATGTTTGAAATGCCACTGTTTGACTTGTTTGCTACCATTAACAGGCTATTAAACCACAAAGGCTCATTGCTAGCCTATGCAGGCAGCGAAGACAAAGATGTAAAGGTAACTGCTGCTGTGGCATCAAACATCTGGGCTGCTTATGAAAAGGGAGGCAAAATGGCATTTCACAATGAGGGACTTCAGTTCATGTTCTTAAATTGTGAGGTAATTGAAAGCATGTTTTTGTCACTTGCAAATTATTTGACCCAAGGACATGCAAAATTTTCTTTCAACATATTTCTTTTCTCGCAATTTGTCAAGTTTGTATTTGTTTAAAAACCTCCTTTCATGAGGGCTTTTAAAAATGTAAATCCTATTGAAACCATCAATGTTGGTGAAAAGAAAATTTTTACATATGATTGTTAAATGGCCAAATCCTATGTTTATGGAACTGAATATGACATAGTTGTACCAGATTAATCTCCAGAAGCATTAGAAATGGGAATGTGCCACCTGGAATATTAGATTTCTCTTAAATTTGAATTAATGGTTCTAAGTATTAACTAACATTTGTTTATCCAGGAGGGAACAGTTGCTGTCACCAAAGTAGCAAACACACTTCTCTGTATGTATACACAGCCAGATGTTGGTTTGGGACTTATAAAGTCAAAAGTAAGTTTAATGCAGTTCTTTAAATGGTCTTTAAACAATAATAATGTTTTCTTTAAATTAATTCAGAAGCTGTATTTTGCTATAGATGTGCTTTTTCTTGAATTTTGGACCCTGGCAATGACCAGAACTATGTAGTGGGACATGTATATTGTGCCTGCTGAAGTTACTTTCATTGGAGTAAAAAGAGGGAAAGCAGGGACACAGTAGAAAGCACAGAGGGACAAGTGCACACCTTAGCTTTTACCTTGATAAATCAATAACTTACATTATTGTGTCTATTGACCCTATGAAAAAGAAGCCATAACTTTCTTGTTGAAAACCTACATAGAAAATGTTTGTTAATATTTGTCATTATTTATGACTTTACAGTCTGTAGTGTGTAATTTTCAATGTCATGGTTGCAAAATTTGTTTTTTTAACAACAAATGCCTTTTTCAAAATAAAGTGGCAAAATATGCTAGCCTCATGGCATCTTTTTTTGAAAAACTTTTTTAATGAAATTGCACAAAAGAGTAAGACGGAAATTAAGATTTCACTAAAACTATTTTTGAAATGCAATTTCTGTTTCCAATGAATGACAATATTTTTAAATATTAAATGTTAAAACAATTTCTCTTCTTTCAGGCTGAGGCGTTAGCTGAATATTTAGAAGAGCCTTTAAGACAAGTGACTTCATGAAATAATTGGTGTTTAGCTTAAAAAATGTTCATCTAACATTTTTGTTACTGCAGGAATTTTGTATATAATTTTTGTTAAATTGCAAATCAATGCTGTCATGGTTTATAATTCAACTAAATGGAAATGTTTCTTTTTCCCTAATGATGATTGGTTGCTAATATAAGTTGGATCTTGCTGCTAATGCTATATTTTGATAATGAAAATTGGACAAATTTTAAAAGTAAAAATCAAAATTCAGCATGCCCACTATCTTATCTTGCCATATTTGGAAACACATTCGCCTCAATATAAGAACTCTTCTGAAAAATCCATTAATCTTTAATATTCTGCAGCAGTAAATTTCTAAATCGTTTGGTAAACTTAGTTTTAATTTTGGAAAACTGTAAGAGCAGCAGTATTAATAATTTTGAATGATATTGAAACTTTGTTTTCTGCTCATCCTACCTTTTATTCTAACAGTACAGGTTCTTAGTAACAGTAAAGATTTATGTCACAAAACACCAGACAGGAATAAGATGAAAATAAAAAGCTTCACACTTCTGAAATACAATTCTATCTTAAAATATTTACAAGTAACAATGTTTTACTAGAATAACTTACAATAAATAATTTAAATATTACTAAAGGCAGTTAATAGATGATGAACAATAAATTTTTTTTTGAAAATTCAAAAATGTTTTATTTACATTAAAACAGAAGAAAGTGATAAAAACTGTTTTGTATTGAAAAAACTGATTTTATTTGACAAAAAAGTTTTTGTCGAGACATAAATATATATTTTCAAACATAACTTATGAAAAATTAATTCATAGGCTCTCAAGAGGTTGTTCTCTCCAATATGAAACAAATGATTAAAAATTACCATCAAAAGATGCAAACATGAATTCAATGAAAACTTTTTATCACATTCGATAAATATTATACTGCCTTAATTAGGAATTAAGTCACACTTTCCTTTGGGTCTACAGTTTTATCAACAAAATTTACACCAATAAAGCTTTGTTAAGCAGTTTTCTCATCTGAGTCATTAGATTGGACTGGGTTCCCGTGAACCCTAAATCTGTAGATACAAGTATAAACTGGATTGCCATAATTGCTCTCAATGTTGAGTTCAACAATATCAAGTGCTTCATCTGGGAGAACCTAGAAAAAAGGTTATTTCAATGACATCTTTGGCTTTGCTAAGGTTAACCAAAACAAAAATGAACAGAAGAAAGCTAGATTTTTATCAAAATTTATCTGGTGAAGTTAGCACCCAGTGATTTTAGGTTTAGCATTGTTTTGAGAAACTTAATAGTTGTTAACAACAAAATAGTTACCTGGATTGGGAACGTTTGTCTTGCCTTGCTCAGTTGAACGTATGTGTAGGAACCAAGAAGAACCTTGTCTTTCCCTTGCTCATCAAGCCAACCCTACAATGAAGCCGTGTGTAATTTCTTAGAAAAATTAAATGTCAAATAACATAGGGGCCAAATCCTAAAACCTATAGTTGCAACTTGGTATTTATTAAATCAATTAATGAGGTGAACTGTGATACATTTCCATTGGTATATAAGTCACTAAAGCACTTGATCACATACCTTACACATTGCTTAGATCAGGACAGTTCTTAGTTGCTTGGAACCGTCCTGTGCTATATACTAAAGCATGTACAGCTCTTCCTATGTGGTACTGATCACTTTATGATAGACTGGTAACAGAAATTTCCCATTGTATATTTACAAAGTTCAGGTGCTCAACTATGATTGGGGGCTCTAGCCTAGAGGTCCAAATCCCTGCCCTTTTAGTACAAAAGTGCTCTTTTGACAAAATGATCAAAAACTTCAATTTAAAATGAATCATTTCAATATTCAATAATTGAAATTATAATTATATCGTCAATCTAACTTTTATATAATTAAATTTTCGCTCAAATTCGTAGTAAAGAGCTTTATGGAAATAAACAGCAATAAGGCCAAACATAATATGCGAGATTTTGGAAACCGCAGCTTGTTAACAGAACTTGATAATAAGTGCTAAGTGCGAAAAAAAACTATATACTATAATTATATACTGAAGATGACTCTAGAAAGAGTCGAAACGTTTATTTAATCTAATATATTGAATATGTCTATTTAATCGAATTGTCTATTACCTGATTTGTCAACTTCGTCATTATGTCGAATACCGGATTTGTCTAATGATCGGATTTATAACAAGAAGTTTTCGACTGTTTCAAACAATATTATTGCCTTTTTTAGTGGTCGTGATACTTATTATCGATATGCGATATGTAATAGCCAATGCCAAATTTAAAGAAACTTTGTCGATTAGTAGATATTAGGAAATGTAAAGGGTAAAGTAAAGGTTTTCTGAAAAGTAAAACGTTGTTGATAATATGATTTAGCTTTTGAACAAGAAGAAAATGTGGCAATGGTACGGTATGGTGATGCTCAGGCAAGCAAACCGATCATTGCAAAACTTCAGAGCAGCTTTTATTATAATTTTAAGACTATAAAGGCGTCCCAATCCGCCCCCCAAATTCGATTACGGAAGTTGAGAGAACCATAGGCTGATTGCCGCGCTACGTAAATAAGACAGAGGTACAGATCGAACAATTCTTTCAATACTCACGAAAACAGAAAAATTCTTTGGCGTGCTTTGTAATGCATCCTCGTGAAATTTGGAGAGGGCAGGATGCAGATGCTCCATCGTTACCATAGTGGGAATGATTGGGAATGCGAGCTGTAAAATATTGAAAAAGAAACAGTTATGAATAGCTGCATAGTGTATGATAGCTCAAAGTGGCCATTATATCACTTACAGATACCTAAAAGGATCGGGTCATACAACGTCATCAAAATGCATTTAACGTCATTTAACATGTTAACATGCCAGTTTCTCTAGTCGTTTCAAATTTATCTGACTCCTGCTAAATCATACAAACACAGCAGTGGCCATAACTATCTTTTCAACGTAACTGCAAGTGTTTAAATACAATTAACCAAAAGTTATACCTAGACTTTACATCAACCTATTGCTGAAGGACTAATTAAAATTGTTAAAAATTGGCGTGGATTCAAAACACAAGGCTGCACCCTAAAATTAGTAAATAGTACAAAATTACATCAACTGCTAAAGAATTTGCAAAATTTATAACTCTCGACAATCAGTTCAATTTTTAGCTAGAATGCAAATTTGTGCTGCCCTTGCTAGTTGAACTTTGA
Organism: Rhopilema esculentum; assembly: GCF_057945365.1. Classification (NCBI taxonomy): domain Eukaryota; kingdom Metazoa; phylum Cnidaria; class Scyphozoa; order Rhizostomeae; family Rhizostomatidae; genus Rhopilema; species Rhopilema esculentum. Next base: position 4,586,144 of record NC_142827.1, read on the forward strand.
GTACCAAGCGACTTTTCAACTTTCATTTCATTCCTTGCTTTCACTACACTTCACTGCACTACAAGTCGTTTAGCTAATTCAGATAAAATAAAATCCTTTGAAACAGAATATTCGCTTCGCCCACACAAAGTATATCAAGTTTATAGCATGAACAGCAAAGTCACGAATGGACTTGTTCATTTAATGTGAGTAGATGCTATTTGATCCACACTTTTCGTATATGTAAACGGATCCAACGTTGGGCGCCACATAGTTCGGCCAGCCATTTGGTATACCTTGATGGCAGCGTATCCCGATGATCCTTTCAGTGGCCAGCAATTTCCAGGTAGTGTCTCCGGTTTAATGATTTCCCTGGGTGTTCGTGTATCCTCCCAAACGACCATGCCAAACACTTTCATGATTGGCCAGCCTGAGGAGTGCGTCTGAGAATGGTACGGGACATGAATTCTTCCTCCTAAAATCAAGTAGCAATAATTATTAAATTTTTTGTATCAGGTGAAAATATTATCAGGTGAAATCACGCTTGACAAATTCGTAGCTTTTTATATGTCTTCTTTGACAAAAGTTTTAACAGGTTAAACGGTAGAAGCCTTTTTCATTCATATAAATTGTAGGTTGAGAAAAATCTTTTCGAAACTTCGAAGCTTTCGTTAGCCAGAACGATCACGTGCTGATTTTGGAAGCATATAATGCAATATCTTTCATATATCATAATATTTTTTAATGTGCGTCATTTTGGTGGCAGCATTAGACCTAGGTTTTGTACCCGGTTTCGTTCTGTATAATTGTTCAGTTTCAATTCATATTGACTACAAAGGGTAGGGTTTAATTTCAAAGCTTGCGAAGAGGCCTGTTTAGAAAGTAATGGTAAAATAGTATGAATAGTTTTCGGCGAATAAAACTAGTACCGTCCAAATGAAAAAGTAAGACCCCGTTTACACTGTCCCGTGCAAGTTTGGAACCGTGACAAACTGTCGCGGTTCGCCCTTGCGTTTACACTAGCACTGTGGAACCGTGACGATTTTGCTCTGCTATCCGGAACAGTTTTGACCCTGCTTTGAAAGCGAACGAATTTTGTACCGTCACAGTTCCGTTTTTGAACGGGACAGTGTAAACACCTATCCGAGACGATTTTGTCACGGATTCACAAAGAGGCCTTTTGTATGGCTGTTTCAGGTAATCGAGGCTTTGATTGTGGCGTAACTACGTTCTCAAATTCTGAAGAAAAGGAAATTCTGAAGAAAAGACGACCACAGAAAAGGCTTGTAGTGTTTCCCAGTCCAAGCCTTGATTGGACTTTGCAGTTTTGTAGTCTAAAATAACACTGAAAATTAAAGCCACCTTGTCTTTCGTCCAAGTAAAGTTTTAATCGGCCTTCCGCTCCATTTTAACTCACAATAAAAATTCGATTGTTGACTTCAGCGGCAAAATAAAAGCCTTGGTTGACTAAATACAGCTTCTTCTAAACAATGTTCTACCATTAAATTAAGGTCGTACCGGTACAGTGTAAACGGAACGGCTAAACGGAACAATTTGGAACCGCGACAGTGTAAACACTTGCGAACCGTAACGGTACAAAATTGTCCCGGGACAGTGTAAACGGGGTCTAATTGTTCATCAGACAATATAATGAATAGGTTTTTCAAATTGTTTTGTAAGCTTCAGAAGTTCCAAATCAGTCAGGTCATAATTTGAAATTTGATCTAAATGGGAGAATGGTCTAGTGGCTTTTGCTTTAAAAAGATGAAACCCGAAATCCACTGATCAGTCTTGGATAATAACGTTTTCATTTAACAACCATAAATAAATACAGTCGCGACCGTTTACAGCTAACAAATCAAGATAGAAACTGATATCTGAGAAGGACTATAAAGACGTTTTCAGTGTACATGCCTTTTTGAACGCCGTGCACCTCAAAGACCCCCGCAAGCGAATATTTGACATCGGCAATACTTACAGTACAATCGATTGCCTAGCCGTGTTTACGTAGACGATCTAATATCTAAAAAGCTCCAGAATTAGCGCAGAATAATCAAATATTTTGTGTATTAGGGCAACTTTTTATGAAATTCTCTTCCTAAACTTAATTTGTTCAAATATGGCTTTGAATGAAAGTTGATTTTACTTAAAATCATGAAAAAATAAATATTTCCTGTGGACATTGAAGAACACAAATTTTGAGCTTACAAACTCAAGTCATTTGTTGTTGAATTCGAAATTAACATTTTTAGGAAACTGTTGGCACCATTCCAAGAAAAAAGCCTTCGAAATAAAAATCTATTTATAACATTCGCGATACAGATGGGTTACTGCAGAAAAGATTTTCTGAAAGAAAAAACGCAAAGCTAGAAATCAATTGTCTTTTACGCACAAAGCTGTATTTTCAAATGTCAACAAAAAGATATGATTTGGAGAAATTCGATAGAATCAAATCTCGTTTAATGAAATAAAAGCGCAGGTACTTTACAAAGAGAATACCTAAAAACGCTATTTTTGCTAAAACCAAAGAATTCACGCGCAATACAGACATTTGATATTTTATGATTGATACAGGGTATATATGCTTGTAGTTGATGTTATGTGCAAATAAAACTTTTGTTCATAAAATTGAATCGTTATACAAACAGAGATACAAATATAACTTTCGTGGTTGCTAAAAGACTATCCTTATTCCTGTGTTGCCATTGTTTTTATCCCTAAAGCTATCATCCCCAGTAGTGCTGTCATCCCCAGTAGTGATGTCATCCCCAGTAGTGCTGTCATCCCCAATAGTGCTGTTATCCCCAGTAGGGCTATCATCCCTAGTAGTGCTGTCATCCCCAGTAGTACTGTAATCCCCAGTAGTGCTGTCATTCCCAGTAGTGCTGTCATCCCCAGTAGTGCTGTCATCCTCAGTAGTGCTGTCATCCCCAATAGTGCTGTCATCCCCAGTAGGGCTGTCATTCCCAGTCATCGCTGAGATCCCAAGCTTCTATCATCCCAAGTACATTCATTGATGCATATCTTAGAAATTGATAATGCATAAAATGATTGATGATATTTTCTGCTGCATTGATGCAATTTGACGCTTTTGGTGAGGGCGTTTCCTATTTCAAAGCGATATGGGTTAGTCATGGTTCCAATAAACTATACTGTTTGCGGAAGCTCCCTGCAGCATCCTTATTTTTCTGTAGGTAGCGTTTATGCCATTTCTAAGCTGCATTAATTCTTGGCGACGGCGTTATCCGAAAATTGTCATGATATTCCCAAATCCATTCATTTTGGTATTCCCAAAATGTTGAAAACATGATTACTGCTGTCTTGCTATTCTTGTGGGTACCCTAACATTGCATTATACACCATACTGCTGTTATTCCTAACCGCAGAATCCCAGTATGTTTGCTTCACCAATCTGTCCTCATCAATGGCTGACATGATATCCTTGTCACTTTCGACTTTCGACCTCTAAAGAAGAAGGTATTCTAGACAGAAGTCAAAGGCAGACCAATTTCATACCAAAATTGGGAAGATGAGCTCACCTGCTGACTCAAGAGCGTAATCAGGAATGCCAATCTTATCTGCATCGTATTGAACCAGTGCCATTTCTACCAGCGAATGTATTTCACTTAGATCAACTGGAAGCTCCTGTGAATAAAACACATCGATAAGCATTCTCAAGAATTAGCAACGCTATACAAAGTGGCAGTAGCATGAGTTCAAATATTCTGTTTTTGCTTTAGAATTTTCACCTTCAAAAAGTGGAAAACGCTTGTTTTCTTGGCTCTTTTTAACAAATTCCATTGTAATGGGAAAATGCTAATGTAGGAAGCAAAACTAGAATCATTATGAAGCACGGTTCACTGAAATGAATAAACTTAAAGGAAATTTGAAGCTGAAAGACACCACAGTCTGCCTGTATCTTGGCAGTAAAGGTTAAAACTATGCATAAAAACTCGTTGCATACATGCAGTCTCTTTCTCACCTGGATCATTACACCTTTAATAATCAAGAATACAAAATTAAGGGACAAAAAATAAAGATATACACTGCCTATAACCTTTGGGAAAAAGGCAAAACCATATCATTTGAAAGCAGGGGTAATGTAAACTTGAAAATTATCCTGTGAAATTAACAAAAAACGGCAGAAATTTTGGTGGGGCACCCATCTCACACTAATTAGGGGCCAGACTGTATATATGTTTAGAAAGACATCCATAAAAAATGATTTGTTTTTCACATTTTAGGATTAAATCGCAAAAACTGGTAAACTGATTTTAGTTAGTTATTTGCGACATTGTTTTGTTCGTTCCGTTGAGGTAGTCCGCAAAGTACATTTATGACGTGTAGTTAGATTAGGACTGGGACCTAGTTTTAGGCCGTTTTTTTTAATTTCGTGAGCATGTTGAGTTTTGTTACAAAATAGGAGCGTGAGAAGACAATTTTCGGGATTATTACAATTAGTGACGGTTTGCCTAAACAATTTGGTACATCTGGCGACCCTGCTACAATTTGTGAGGGTGTACCTTGACAAAGTTTACAAATTCGGTACACTGGTATGGATATATGCCATTCTCATATCATGCATGGGTTCTTGCCTTAAATCAAAATCCTGGAACGCTTTAAAAAGCAACGTTCATTCAAATAAATTCCAATGCAGATCAACTTACCTTTTCTGAATATTTACTAAAATCAACATTATCTGCAAAAACAAACACATTTCCAACATTAAAAATTTATCAAGAGTTTAACTGATAAAGAGAAGGATTTTTGCTGATAAGGAACAAATATCAACTTTTTATTGCCAGAAAAAAATAGCTGCCTTATCCACAAGTAGCGGAGAAGGCTTTTATTTATAAACAGAACAGGGGGCCTTCTCTATAGAACAGAATTTTGTCATTCGAAAAGAAATCATACTGCTCCTGCGTCGACGTGTAGGTGTCTCTTATCACTGTGCAGTTCTAAGCCATGAAGAATTTTCTATGCTTGTTTGGGGTTTTCTGGGGTTAGTTCTCTGAGAACATAATGCTTTTCAAGTTTCCAAATTTTCAAGAAAAAAATTACTTAGAGCAGCAAATAATTTCAAGAATGTGAAGTGAGCAAAGCTCTATTTGTGATCCTGAGAGTCTGCTTTATTGTGCATCGCTTCAAAGAAACCTAAATCAAGTTGTTTTAGCAGAAAAATTTGGATTTTGCCTTGATGATTACGAGAAGATAGAACAAACAATACGAAATAGATGCCAAACATTAAATAACCATTGATATCTAGAATAAAAGTTCGCATCACAAGATAACAAACATACCTCTTTGCCTACTTGATACGGTTAGAGCTTCAATCTGCCTTTGTAAATTTCCAAATTCTTTAGAAGCCTTATTAAGCAAAAAAGATCAAGTTATCAACTGTGTTAAAAAATGTAAAATCGATGAAGTTGAATCCTAAACACATTAGCTTCTAAAATAGTGAAATGTCGGCTTACGTTACTGAATACTTCATGATATGACAAGTAGTAAACGATTAATGTCCTCCGATAAAGTAAACGATAATCAATAATTTGCAAATAAGAGCATAGCATTGCCTCTGTAAGGAAAAGTAATTGATTTAGAAGACACAAATCTCCAAAGAATCCCTCAATTCAGTAGCAATAGATGATGATGGACTTTGGAAAATTAAAACATAAAAAGCTATGTTAATTACTCATTCCCTCATTTGCTGCTCAATCAAAAAGAGTAAACTGCGTACAGATTCAGCAGCTTGTCAGTCTGAATGCCGGTTAATTAAAGGTCAATTTATATACCTTTTCATCTAGTGAGCTTTGTTTGCTGTCAATCTTCTCGAATTCATATTTTGTTTGCCGTTCTAGCTGTTTGAACAGTTTTCCACTCTCATTTATCAATTCGAATGCCCTGAAGCATGAACAAATAAATATATTACTCAAAGCTCCTTCCAGTTTAACAAAATCTAGGCCTAATCGAGAAAGAGAACCATAAAGCAATGATTGGTTAAAAAGGACATTTGTATCAAGAGTCTAGTGCTTAAAACGATAGTTCACGGTAAAGAAAGACAAACCACTGCATTCACAAAGAACAGAGTTACTGTAACATCCAGCTGACAGTATAACAGTATGCTAATTACCGCCTCGAGAGTCATTTAACAAACATCACTAAAGAGTATATGTGGCACTGAGGTTTTGCATACAGCAATCTGTTTATTCAAAAAATCTTTGCAGGAATTGCCATAATGAGCAAGCGTGTGAACAAGGGATATACCATGTTACTCGGAAAAAACAAAGCTTTTAAGGACTACTTACAGTGCCAGCTTCTTGCGAAGTTCTTCGTGGGATCGCAAGCAAATTGAAGCATCACTGCTGAGGTCGAGGTTCTAAAGCATAACACAGATAAAAACAACTTTGAAATAACCTTGAGAAACACTAATGTTTCCAAATTTCATTAAAAATAGCAAAAATCAAAAATGCTGTCACACTAATACATTGATAGCAACCATATTCAATCTGTTTGTCCCCAGTAATAAAGATACAGACTTATGAGCTAAGTAGAATGGATAAAATTAATGGCTTATAAGAAATAAAAGCTCTTTTCTACTACCCTGTGAAACTGGGAATTTGATATTGCAATAGCATGTTATGCCAAAAAATTACCGGTCGGGTAGAGAAGCTGAAAATTCATCATGAAGCTTTGTGGTAGAGGATTAGCAAGCAAGCATTACTCAGAACTGATAGACAAGTTGATCTTACTTACGTCCAGTTTAATTTCTCTTCCTTTGAGAAAAAGAAATGCTGGGGAAAAAGGACAGAAGATATTGAGGCCTTCGTTAAATCAAAGAAATAGAATGAAGTAAAAAACACAAGCAAAGCACAAAAACGTAATGGCTTCTGGCTATGGACACTGTGGTCAGTTCTTGTCGGGGAAGCTTTTTTAAAAATGATGAAATTACCTTGGAAAGGCTTTTACGAAAAATCAAAATAATGTCTATGTAGTGACCAAGCTGAATCTATGGAATCTTAAAAAAGCTTCACGCTGGGTTGATCCAACGAAAAAAGGACTTGCGGGTTAGTAAAAAGTGTTTTACTTGGAATTGGTTAAATAGAGCTCCTAAAAAAAGGACTTGTTGTCGAAGCTTATCGTTTTATCATTACAATGGCAGCAATATCTCTGTTGCATAATTTTATGATTTACGAAGATACGTACTAAATAGTATTTAGCGTACTAAAGCCTGTTGTGACGTCACTTGCAACGATAAACCTACAAGCTCAAAGGCCATGATCATAACAAAAAATGATTGCGAGCATGTAGGGAGTCTCCAGCTGCTAGGAAGTTTCTTTGATCAAATTAGTTGCATAAATAACAGAATCAATGAGAATTCCTCTTCAAGCAAAGAAAATGAATTGAACAGGTGCCAAGCACGCAACGTTTGCTTGGAAATAAACTTCATTGAAATGTTTTCTTAAATGATTATTTTATCTAACTTTAATCATATCATAATAAATCATTACAATGCATTAATCATAAAAAATTGAAGTGGAGCCTGCATTGTCTAATGTAATGCATTTTTGTTTTAAAAGTATTTATCTAAGAGAAAAATGTTACTGTGCAAGCGTTAATTGTTTCTTGGCCCTTTGTACTCTGGGTTCCAGAGCCCATTAAATTTGTGAAGAAAAATAATTTATGAAGAAAATGGGGAGGAAAGGAAAAGAAAGAGAGAGAGGACCTCTCTCCTTTAAATGATTCCTCAATTCCACTCTCCTCCTGATTTCTTTGGTAACCAAAGTAGGGACTTTGTCTCCTCCTTTGTTTTAAGTAGAGAAACTTTGCCCACTCACTCCCTCTAAATTTCCCCATAAGAGTACTTTTCACCACATAAACACCCTTCGCAACCATCCCGGCGAGCTTTTTTCTCCACGGAGATAGCAAGTAAATGTTAATGCAGGGTCAACAAAATTTGTCTTGGACTGTTGATATGTTTTGCCCAAGAGAAAACTTAAGACTGACTAAGGACATCTCAGCTTACAAGAGATGTAGGAAAATTGAAAAATGCCTGTGTGATTCAATTTTTTGCAAGTTGACTCCCGGTCGGGAACATTTCAACTCACGGTCGGGAAAATTTCCACTAGAGATGATTTCCAATTGGCTTGCTATAGAAGGGTGTAAAAGACGTAACGATACAAGTAGACTATAGTGATATACAACGTACCTTGAATTAGCATAACAACGATGACGGCCATTAATGTTACCTTTACCCACGACATCTGGTACCTAAAAACAAGTACCAAGCATTAGGCCCTTTCCAGGATGCACTGGGTTAAAGTTCCTTCTACATTTATACAGAAGCAAACTAATGGAAAAAGAATAGCTGGCACTAACATTTAAATTCCTGTGGAATCACAAAGTGCTCATAAATCAAAGAGAATACATTGCGAATGTTTCCGATCAACTTCTAAATTTTCACCATTCCCCAAACTATACCCATGATAGCAGGGGGTAGCAAGAGGGGGCAGAGGGGCCTCAATATTCTAAGGGGTTGCCAAACCAAAACATTTGCAGATGGTACTGAATTTGAAAATGGGCACATATTGACTCTTAACCCTCTCTCCCATCACTATGTTGGTTTGTGCATGTTTGTGCATTACCTCTGTACATTTCTTTAATATTGTCATTTCTATATGTTAGTAAGAAAAATTTTGGGCCGGCCAATGTCAAAGTCCTAACTACCCCTCATGCATGGCAGGGCAGTCTAGAGCCACGAAATGGTTCAAGCAAGCGGTGGAAGTTGAAAGAATAGGAGCCAGTGTCTTGTCTCTAAGGTTACCAATAGGGGACTACGTACTTTTAAATATTTGAAAATATCTCCATCATGGTGGGATTTTCTTCAAATTAGAACTTTTCTTTGAGCCTTTCTTTGAGGAAATATCACGTGTATAAAAAGGGGAAACATCTTCACTTTTATAAGTTTATTTAAACCTAAACAGATTTTTTGGGATAATATCATTACCATTATAGCAATGAAGATTTCAAGTGACTTGATAACGGGCTATGCTCGAAACGTCATTATTCATTTAAAAAAAATTTTTCCTGGTACAATTTATTTACATTGATCATTATTAAAACCTGAAAACCACCGATAAAAATACCAAGCTAGATAAAGAGAAGATTAACTACTCAAATGTTCATAAGCAACAGCGAAAGAGCTGTCCTCCTTTCTGCTAAATCGTGGATTTATTAAACAGCAAACAAAAAAAGACTGCCCCTTGGTGAATGTTTGATCAAGTTTCTGCGTGTATGTTGTTAAAATCTGTTTATCAAAGCGAAGTTTTTCTGAGAAATAAGACGAACAAGGAATTTATGACAGAGCTAATAGGCTGCTAAAGACAGTGAGTGAAAAGGTTTTTGAAAACAAACGATCTTACCATCTTTCATTCACTTTTGAGCAACCTGTAAAAGATAGAAAAGAATTGTGACATCATCACAGGTGGGAGAATACATTTTACTCTTACATTTGACACTGAAACTCTCTAATATTATCTTGACCTTTATAGCTTTGGTCAGTAATGTAATGAGGAGATAATCATTGAAGGGGCACAACGGTTTGAGGACATATCAGTAAAGGGGATTTTTTATTAGAAACAAATGATTTTTATGTTTTTGGGTCCCCAAGAACAATATAGTGGTTACGATCCTGTTCCATTCCAAGCTTACATAGATCAGAAAAATTTTTGCTTCATACAAGAATAATTAAAGCATAGAGAAATTTGCTTCAGATCGTTTTAACTACTTATTACAATTCTTGCGTCATTTCTAAAAGACTGAACACCCCAAGAACAGGCTGAACACACAAGAACACCCTAAGAACAAGTCATTAAACCCCCTTTAAGCGGCTGAAAACCCTTGAAAACATATCAAAATCGGCATATCATTCAAAAAATAATTTGGTTAATCAATCAAAATTAATTTTGTGGCGGGAAAGGGCCTGATAGGTCTAATGATGTTGGTGTTGTTACAACCAACTGATGTTTTGCGTGCCAAAGGTGTGAGAGGGGAGCAAATTTGAGTTTGTTCTTAGAGTGTTCAGCCTTTTAGAAACCACGAAAATCCTTGCCATGTACAGCTTTGTTGCCATGCGATTGGCAGCAATCCATTAAAGAAATGTTCAAAGCATGGAGAAATACCTGAAAGTACGTTTGACTCTTGTGACAACTCGAGGTTCTTTTTAAGTGCATCATCATCTATATTGAGCAAATGTAAAATATAGGAAAGCAAGCATTAGGCAATAATTACGCAGATTTTCTAAACCTGTTCCAAACTTTTGTTTGATATTTTGACACATTATAAACCCATAAGGCAGAGGGTTCAATATCGCCCCACCCCAATGAATGGTAACTACATCACTAGAAATCTTAAACTGGCCAAATAAATAGAATGAAAATTTGTGTATTGTAGATGTATTCTTAATGCATAAAGGAAACTTGATTATGTATCATGACAAAAAAGGGGTGCAATTCAGTAAAACTTGCTTCAGTTTCAATCAAAAGAAGCACTTAAGAAACACAGTAAGCGAAGTTGAATGTTAGCAAGTAGTATACACAGCACATGGAAAACTGTGGTTAGTCTGGAAAGTGAGAATTGTGCATAATCACTCTCTTTATGGTAACTGGAAGAAGATCAAGAGGATCGTAGAAAACCAGATTTACAAAAACAATTAAATGGTAGCTAGGAATGACTATGAAAGAGCCATGAAAACAGCTCAGGACAGAGAGAAACAGGCAATATTGCCTATGCTCCCAAAGCTGTTGAAAATTTCAATCTTCTGAAAAGAGACACACTTTACATTTCAGCAAAAGGTGGCAGCACCCTTGTTTATATGTTGGAATCAAGCACAGTTTGATTTTAATTTCAACAAACTTTATTCAGTGACTGCTTCATTAATATTTATGAGAAAAGGCAGGTCCCCCTTGTATTAGCTACTGACAGGGACGGATTAAAGCAACAATGAGTTGGGGGTGTTGGACGCTAATTTGATTTTGGTGCCACACCCTTCAGATAAGTGGAAAATTATGGTAAAAAATAAAACTTTGATTTTTAAATTTCAGTTAAAGAAGATAAGGAGATAAATAAAGTAAATATTAGCATTATTTTGTTACTTCTGACTACCATGAAATGATTTTTACCGAATGAAAGCAAAATTTACCAAAGAACACAGAAATATTGAGGACACATTCCCTACACCCCTGCTAAATCCGTCCCTGGCTACTGATTTTAGCAAATCATTGTAAAAACCAGACAACCTAGCATGCCATTTTGTCTTTTGCAAATTGGTAAGATCCCTGTTTCTACTGAACAGAATAATGCCACACCCTGTCTTTTAGTTTGCACAGGAATAAAACATCTCATTAGGGGTGTGGGTTAAATTTTACTTAGGAGTCAGAAAATGTTATGCTCAAGATTATTTTGCAAGTAGAAGTTGACAAATTATTTATATGAAGAATTGGCCTTAGTCAGTTCTTTTGGAGCTAATGTCAGATAAACCACAGTGACTGAAATAATTGAGGAGCTGTTTATATAAGGAACAATAATTAATTTTATCCAAAGAAGGTTGTAGATAAGAAGATAGCAACATAAGGGATTTCCATCAAAAGGTTGAAACCTTAAATACATATTTGTTTGTACATTTTTGCATATGGCTTTACTCAAGCACATGTCATTGAAAAAGGTTGCTCTTACTATCATATCATGGATGATATCTATGGATCCTTTAATGTTTTTAAGTCATTAGTTTGCATTGTTTGATGGCTTAGAAAGGATGTATTATGGTCAGCTGTTTTTACCAAAAAATAATTAATGGCTTACCAAAGCTGTCATCTGCATTGTCTATGCCTAGAACAGATATTATCTTATCATATACACATAAACAAATATGCAACAATTATTAAAGGCATATTTCAATAAAAGTTTTTAACAACAAAAAAGTCTGCAAGGCAGTTCCATTATAATGTTTCTTTTGATTTAAACACCATTTCAGAGCATTAGTGAGGTACCTTGTCCTAACCAACCAATGTGACATATATTAGCTTAAAACAATCGACAAATGCTGCAGGTGATTTTAGATAAATAGGTGATTTAAGAATCAACAGCTTCATGCTAACAAGACTGACATTTTCATGCTTATTTTTCAAAATATTGGCCCACATACCTTCAGCAAATAGGAACTTAACAGCTTTCAAATCAGTAATATTAAGCTATATAGTTGCATTATTCAGTAACCTAGGAAGGTTAGAATTACTGGCAGCACAATTGTTTGAGAACAATAAGAACAAAAGTGTGTTTTCATTGAAAACAAATAATTTTCAAAATTTTGCAGGGCTTGACCACACCAAAGAATATAGTAGCTAAAAGCTTGTTATTAGTCTTGGTGCAGATTTTTTGGACATACTGTATAAAATATGTCATATCTAGTATATAGATAAAACCAAAAGGTGTAAAAATATAAATGCTTGTATATTCTTAAATATTGTCTCAAATGTATCTTTTTTACTTCCATTTTTGATGTGAAGAAATTTGAAAATATGAAACTGAACTGAACCAACCATACAAATGTTCTGGGGTATTTCTTATTCTAACTTCCCTTGTTGGCTTCCGAAATCCTTGGTCACGCTCAGGAGCCCTTGGTTCTTGGTGCCTAGGACCTTTTGGGGTCACCCTTGCTGTACCAGTAGTTCCCCTTGAGAGGCTTGATTTTGTTGGTGAAGTATTAAAAGTTGATCTTGCAGGACTCCTTCCACGACGCATTGTGCCACTTGATACAACGCAATGAACTGAAAAACAGAACAGCTAAAATATTTACGAACTAAAAAGTTTTACGACAAGAAAGGACAAGACAACACAGGACAAGACAAAACATCAGGGGTATAAGCCTGAGTGAATAGAGTCTAAACTAAAAAGCACTGACTAAGCTTCAAATCTTATCACTTCGATAAATCTTTTAAACTCAAGATTCTACCTTTATAAATCGCAAGAAGAAACAAAATGTGCGAATTATGAAATTATGAGGAAATTATGTACGAAACTAAAGTTATCATACTGTGTTATAAAGCATTAGAGGAAAAAACGACAAACTAGATAGTTGAAGATATAAAAAATCTCAAATAATTTTTACACAGTCACCTCTAATGTCTTAGGCTGGTGTGGTGCGTCTTTTTTAAGTTTTTAGTTACATTTATCATTTTGCACTAATGTTGTCCTGTCCTCAACTGATTTACGTTCGACTGAATTTCGCGCCAGAATTCTCCTTCACAGTTACAAACTGCAAACACTGATCTAAAAAAAACAACTTTTTAATCCCCTTATAAAAATCCTATCCAGGAAGTGGGCCTGCGAGTGCACCAGCCCTTGACTGCCTGGAGAATACTTCTCTTTAAGGTCGGTGGCAACAATGGGAAACTGTTTCCCGGCTGATGCACCTGCCCGCAAGACGACTGTCTCCGGGGGAAAGCTGGAAAGCAGAAATTGGAAAGGAAAAAAAATTAGTCAAGATAGAAAGAAAAAAGAGAGGAGTGGGTGGGTGGGGAAGCTTGTAAAGCGTATCTATCTGTCTCGTTCTGCTTGCAGAATGAGAGTGCACTAGCTATCGTGCTATGTGGGCGTACCATCACCACATGGAGAAATTAAGGGAACGGAAGAACTATTGTTAACAGGACAATAGGTAATCAAGTCACGTGTGGTATTTTTTTCTAGTGGATTAACTCTGTTTAAACAAGTCTAAACAACATTTAATCCCCTTATAAAAATCCTATCCAGGAAGTGGGCCTGCGAGTGCACCAGCCCTTGACTGCCTGGAGAATACTTCTCTTTAAGGTCGGTGGCAACAATGGGAAACTGTTTCCCGCCCACAAAACACCAAGTGTTGCCTCCAGACACCGACTCCTAATAAACCCTTTCTGCACTAAGGAGGGAAAAGGGAAGGGAGCCAAATCTTTTAACCCCAGATCAGAGCATGGGAGGGCGCGTCACCTATTTGCCGAATAATCCGAATGTAAGGCTATTTGCCGAATAATCCGAATGCCTGAGGGAAATCTATCTGCATCTAAAATATAGCAAATTGGGTTGGGCTACTAGACCTATACCTAGCAAATGGGAAATGACAAATGAGACGCATGCGTAATATTAAATTTGCCATTGAAGTAGATAAGTCGTCGGAAATATTGGGATCTCCGTCCCCCTATATATCACTGCTGGTGTAGACCCTGCCCCAGATGGTGCTATTTACCTAGTGGATATACTACTACAGGGAGAGGAGGGTGAGGGAGACTACATGGAGAGGAGGGTGATGCCGGAAAAAGGTAAGCGGGTAAAGGATAGTGAGGGCAGAAAACACTCTTCCTGTGAAGCCAGAGATAATCTGGTTCAAGCAGGTTCGTGATAAACAATCATGCCAAATTTCAGGCAAATAAAAACACTCACCCCGTTGAGAGCCAGGACCACCCTGGATCAAGCAGGTACATGAGCAACAACCAGCCAACCTTGTGGCGAATAACCATCACTCACACCACGAAAAGCCAGGAATAACCTGGCCCAAGTAGGTTTGTGATAAATAAATGTGCCAAATTTTAGGCAAATAAAAACACTCACCCCGTTGAGAGCCAGGACCACCCTGGATCAAGCAGGTACATGAGCAACAACCAGCCAACCTTGTGGCGAATAACCATCACTCACACCACGAAAAGCCAGGAATAACCTGGCCCAAGTAGGTTTGTGATAAATAAATGTGCCAAATTTTAGGCAAATAAAAACACTCACCCCGTTGAGAGCCAGGACCACCCTGGGTCAAGCAGGTACATGAGCATATAACAAGCCAGCATTGTAGTGAAAAAACACTTCTGCCACGCCCAAGTGGGTTTGTGATAAATAAAATGCCAACTTTGTGGAAAAAATAAAACATTCATCCCTGATTACGAACCAGGACTAACCTAGCTTTTATTGAGTTGAATTAATTAACATGCCCACGTTGTGGTAAATACAAACAGTCCCTCATCCAAAATAAAACCAGGACTAACCTGATTCAAGGTTTGTAATCACTAACATGCCAGCATTATGGCAAATATAAATGATTCTCCCCACTGTAGTCAGGTGTCCCTAGTCAAAAACAGGTTTTTCAATTGAAAGTGAAACATTTTCCTCGCTGTAGCCAAGTGTCCCTGGTCAAAAACACGTTTTCCCAATTGATAGTAAAAACATTCTCTCTTCTGAAGCCAGAACTACGTGGTCCAAAACAAGTTAGCAATTATAGTGAAAACATTCTCCCTGTTGAAGCCAGGACTAACCTGGTCAAAAACAGGTTTGCAATTTATAGTGAAAACATTCTCCCTGCTGAAGCCAAGACTCACCTGGTCCAAACAGGTTCGCAATTTCAAGAAAAAACATTCTCCCTGTTGAACCAAGGTTTAACCTGGTCCAAACAGGTTCGCAATTTTATAGCAAAACATTCTCCCTGCTGAAGCCAGGAATACCTGGTCCAAACAGATTTGCCCTGAATAGGAAAAAAAAATATCCTCCCGGCTGCAGCCAGGAACAACCTTATTCAACCCTTTTTCTATAAAACTGGGATGTTGCCTCATTGTAAAAAACTAATCTTAAGTCCGAACGATTTGTAAAAACTTGCTTAGATAATGAAAATCAGCTGGGCAGTGAAAAATGAAAGACAATGCCAATCAGCTACCCAGTACAAACGAAAGAGAGCAATTGCAAATATATTCCCTGTCAATGACAAAAAGATTGTAATTTTGGTCCAAAAACAGGTTTGCCATTAATAGTAAACATTCCCCCGCTGAAGCCAGGCCTGACCTGGTCCACAACCCAAATAATAGTAAAACATTCACCCCGCTGAAGCCAGGAATACCTGGTCCAAAAACAGGTTTGCAATGAAAAGGAAAAATATCCTCCCTGCTGAAAAAGGGGGGGAGGGTCCAGGTATTTTGGCGTGATTGTGCCATAAGCGTATTTTCGACGCATGAATTTGCGAAACAAAATCCAATCATGCGTAAATGCGCGGGTCGATATTGGAGCGAGACCTGTGAAACAGCACCACTCATGGCGCGACCGCGTGAAAATGATCCTGCAAGCGAATTCCAAAATGGAGCGCTTTCGTTTTTACATGCAGAAAGTCTTGATTTCCGGTACCAGACCAGGTAAATGTCTCAATTATTCCAATGCTCCGCCAACAACAAATAACTACTCTTTTAGACTGGTGTAACGATTTACACAACCTGCTTAGACAATGCAAATCAGCTACCCAATATAAATGAAAGAATGGAATTACAAATATAGTTCCTGAAGGTTGCCAATTTGGCCCTAGTATATACCATATTTGGTATCTGTGGCATATTTTGAAAGCGCATAGTATATAAAGCAGGATTTTTTTTTTATGATTTATTTTCTAAATTTGGCATAATTTTGACATGTTTGGAATAATAAGGAATACCATGCCTTGCCAACTTACCAACAATCTTGGTAAAGAAAAACACATTGTCCTTCTTTACAAAAAGACGGGTATTGGACATTTTTTTTTTTTTTTTTTTTTTTTTTTTTTTCATTTCTTTACACAGCTTGAATAATTATCTCCATGTGACAGTAATTGATGATACCCGATTTAACATTAAACATAGGCCCCACAATAACCTCTACCATCCAACAAAAATGGATTGAAGGTAATGCTGACATGCCTGTCACTGATGAATGACCGTTTTCCTACTATTTGATAAATGTTTAACGCTATAAATAGAAGAACACCACTTTTATGGTATTGAGTTTCAAGTGGGAACGACAAATGTCTCCTAAATAACCTTCCCAGCTACACCTAGCGGGGCGTTTTTGTTTTGTTTTGTATTATTTAAACCATGCAATTTGGCCAGTTTCTAGATAAGTAATTGGCAACTGGGATTACAATGACATAAAACACCCTATTAAATTAGTGTGTAAGTGAGCCACCACCCTTGCTTAGGCAAAGCAAAATGCAACCAACCTGACACTTTGCCACAAGAAAAAAAAATAACACGGCAATAAGCCAGTGCGATTTGTACAATATATTGCTAGCGAATAGCAAATTTTTAATGTGTCCATATAAAAGGACTGCCTATACCCAACTTGTCAAGTAACATCAAAATAAAGGCTTGCGATTGGTCAGTATGCCTGCAACACAAAACTGCTCACATGAGAAGCTAACCTTGCAGCAGGGTAGATAAACATAACGACCATAATAGCTGGGCGATGACATGAAAAATCACATGCTTCCGAAAAACCCCCGCAGAGTTGCTTGCTTGGACACATTACCTTAATGTGATTACCATGACAATTGTTGTCAATAGCACATAAAGAAAAACAAAAACAATTTATCCAACAAGCATGTGTAATAAGAGTGCAGAAAAAAAAAGCATGACACTTTAAGATCCACTTAGGCAACGATGCATCTTAAATTCTGTTTTAATAGCCAAATCATTTAATTCCATTAGTGTATGGAGGCAATGACTGTACTTTCGCAGGCAAAGCAAAAAATGAAACCAAAATGACACTTGAAAAAATCTAAGGTAGTGCGAAGGCAACTACAAAGACTTTTTTCATTGGCGCTAAACCCAAAACAAATTCTTCGGTTATCAGTGTATACAGACAGTAACAATCATTGCTTAGGCAAAGCCAAAGGTGTTACAGATATGATACTGTTGAACAAATGAAAACGCGACAAATGAAAATGACTGTAGGTACCAAGACACCTCTTGTAAAAGCAAACAAATCAATCAAATAAATGTGATCCGAAAGTAGCAATGAGCAAGATTCAGGTAACGATTACCCCTTAAAAATGACGTTTGTGAAAATATTTTCTTTGTTTTTTTGTTTTTTTGTTTTTTTTTTGTTTTTTACAATTTAGTTTTGCCGAACCCTAGTGAAAGGGGTGTTGTTTAGGAAGTGGGTTGCCTAAAATGGGAGGTTAAAGAGCAAAACATGACTGAGGGGCCCCACCGCATGCATGCAAACAACTACTATTTCCAAAAGGCCTGTCAGCAAGCTAAGCGAAACGAGGGATAGTGGCAAGGGTCGAGGGACCAGTCTTAGGTTGTATAGTTACGCCTACTGACATATGTATGACGATGACTAAAAAGATGATAATCGAAGCAGGGAGCTCTTGCTTGTTCTGTACACCCAGGCTGCTTATTTAACGCTTCGAAAGCAAAAACGAAGTCGTTCTATGGCCTAATGGCGGGACACCAAATCACCGGAGCGCCCATTAACGGAAGGTCAAGGCTGATGACCCCGGACCTTTTAAGCTAGGTTAACAGAGGAACACTTTCGTCCAAGCCAGTACCATTACTTCATAATCAGGAAATGTCTTTCAAGAAATAAGTGGTTACAGAAAATTCGAAAAGTAGGGAGCAAACATCAAAATGCACACTGTCAAGAGAAGAAATAAAGAACGCTCTCACCAAGGCTTATTGTGGTCGTAAAAAACATGAGCAAATACACTTCCAATAAGTGCATAGGGTAACCATAGCTCCAACAGAAAAAACTTGAACGTAACGCCTCGGTCTTGGGTGATGCCTCCAGAGAAGAATCCAAAAGCTTGTAAAGCGTATCTATCTGTCTCGTTCTGCTTGCAGAATGAGAGTGCACTAGCTATCGTGCTATGTGGGCGTACCATCACCACATGGAGAAATTAAGGGAACGGAAGAACTATTGTTAACAGGACAATAGGTAATCAAGTCACGTGTGGTATTTTTTTCTAGTGGATTAACTCTGTTTAAACAAGTCTAAACAACATTTTTAGATCAGTGACTGCAAATGACTAATTTATGAAAACGAGGTTTTTAGATTCCCAGTGGAAACTTGGTAGGTAACCTGTCACATGGTCACATGTATTATGCCAATGTTTTTTCTGTCAAGTAAATATATTTGAGAATAATTTTGAGAAAAATTTGATACAGTGAAATGCCTGCTGTTCTTTGCGGCGATGGGATATTGCCTGTTCAATTCATCACTTATTAAGAATCTATTTCGGCGATGGGATATCGCGATCTTATGTTTCAAATTATAGATTTGCAAATATATCAAAATGCGGCAAGACAAGTGCATAAGGCTACTGACATTGTTGGGTAGGCGCGTAACTACACGGGGGGTCCTGGGGTTCTAGACCCTGTCCTTTTTCTCAAAAGGGGAAGTGCCCTTTTTCTTGGAGAATTGCTTGAATTTTTTTGTTATGGCACTAAAAAGAATGGTCATAAATGACACATTCTGGCGATGTAATGGACCTCGCAGAAATACAGATAAATGATTCAGTCAGACTTTCACATATTTGTTGGGTCGAACGTTATCATGTTGCAGTAATAGAGTCTATCTTCAAGCCCCAACTCTACAGCGTGTTTTATGATGCGCTTCGCATTGGTTTGAAGAAGAAGAATGGTTCTGGGACTCAAAAACCTCTACGACCACTGGTAAAAAAGCTACAAAAAAGAAACCACCACATCTTTCAAGCTTGTCCCATGGTACATAAAATTTACAGGGTCATAGAGGACTTTACCCTGGGTACCAGACTCACTATATAAAATAATAGATATTTTATTTCATACATAGTGAGTCTGGTACCCAGGGTAAGAGGACTTTTGCATGGAACGAGCGATAGTAGAGGAACTTTCGCGGATTGGTATTAGCAAGCAGTGAAGATGGCACAATAAGTTGATGTTCAGCTGTTCCATTCCTTGTCAGTATTACAACTGAGCTGAAGGCAAGACTTGCAGACAGAAACCAGCTAAACTCAAGGGTTGTGGACCTGCTCAACCTCCTCTCATCTGTAATGCGAAGCAAAGAATTCAATGTTCTTAAGGCCGTTCACATTTTACAGAGCAAATTGTCTTCGGATATGGAAGATGACGGGCTGCTTTTCAAAAGTGAGCTGCCACTGGGAAAAGGAGATGACAGCAGGGCCGCCGAGAGGTGGTAAATTGCCCTAGGGGCTGGAGGTCTAGGGGGTATCATAAAGCAATGAACTCCGTTTTAACATGGAATTAATTATAGAAGTAAAAAATACACTTAAAAAAGTAAACCGTTATGAACGAATGAATAATTTTAAGCTATTCGTAAGGGCGTGGCCACAAAATTTTTTTGCTCGCTTCGCTCGCAAGAGGCCTCGTTTTTTCAGTTCCCCCCTCGGGCCTCCCGCTCTTCAGCACAATAAGGAATTTTTGCCAGGCAAAAGATGAAATTTTTGTACTCACTCTGTAACCTTTTTGCCACATTTGTAGCATAATAACATTCCTGTGTAGTTTAGTTTCAAAGTATGGCACTAGAGTATTGACTTTGAAACAAAAGCGCATGAAAATGGCATGTAAGAGTTCCTATTTCTTGACCACACCCTTACAGATTGGGACACGCCCATCTTTGTCGGCAAAAATCACCTCTTCACCCCTCCAAACAATTTTCTTAGCTTCGCCTCTGTATACATCAACTATGCGTGATTTGTTATGCATACATTTTTATGCTTCCTTAAATGGTTCTGAAAGAGAGTGAAACATTGTTTCACCGTTGATTCTGAGATAAGATCATTATATTACAACAGAAAATGATTAGCGATAACAAGAATTGGCAATATATGTCTTGCTTATAACAAAATGATAAAATGGATTTTTATACAGGACAAAAAACTTCAACAATTGTTTGCTGCTATCAATGTTTATCCTGTAGAAATAAAAGATACTTAAAAAAATTAAAATTAGATGATAATTACATCTTTAGGAATACAGTTGTTTTTAAGTTTTTTCTAAAACATACCTTATGAATATTATCACATTTTCCTGAAAAGTCCACCATATTTCTGATATCAGATATAAGCCTATTATCTGCTCGCACTATTGAAAACATTTCAGGCAAGAATTTGTTCACCAGTAAACTATTTTGTTGAATTTGATATAGATCTTTTGCTTTGACCTGTGTCCATTTTACGTCTGAAAAAAGTTGTTTATGCTTCAAGACAAATCTGAAGTTACCTAACGCTCTAAAAATCTCAAGCTTAAAGTTGGCAACCAGTGCTGAGTATCCTTTGTGGCCAACTTCAATACACCGTTCAACAACAAAATGGTAGCAATTTAACTGATGTGCAAATTCTTAGGTCCCCAGTATGTGTCTTAAGAGTTACAAAGGCAACTTTGATGAAAATGTTACTGACAATGAAATGAATTGCTACTTTAGGGATGACACGAATCTTTTATTAAAAATTAATGTTGACCTGCATAGAAGGAAAAAATAAATGCACAAGCCCAGTATCAAAGTTTGAACATGCTAATGGGCGCTGTTGCTGCTGAGCATCATTTTAGAAAAACGAGTCTCATCTGACATCTGTCAGGATTTTGTCCTTACGCTGAAACATTTCCAGTGTTTAATTTTGCTACACTGATTGTCTTGTTGCTATTTAAAGAGGCAAATCACAGTCTTGTTTTTAGTATCGCAAAAAGGACCTAATTCGGGAAATGCTTAACTGCAGCAGATGCTTTTCATCTCAGCCTAAAATATCTTTTAGGAAAGGCCTAAAATGAAGATTATAAGGTTGAAAGATACGCGATGATTTTATGCATATCAAATAAATCGATTACGTATATGCATTGATAATTTAGAGATTAAGATAATAAGCAAATTACTTGGAAAACACACCAATAAAAAACTAGAAACATGAGATAAGAATAATCTAGGTTATCTGTTAAATTTTGAACTTATCGGTCAGAACAGCCCAGGAGGGGGAGGGGGGGGGGGGAAGAATGTTAATACGACAATGAAATGAATAAGGATTCGTAACTGCCAATAGAAAAATATTTTTTCTAGGCCAGGCCTCCCAAAATAATTGAAGCTGCACAGCGAAACTTATGCTGCTGTCAAAGACTTTAACGATCTGGAGAATATCCACAATGAATCTGCTCTCTAAGCTTCCAGGCACTGACGTTGATCGATTTTTTAATGAAAAAGATAAGTCAGTTTAGGATGTCGAGTATTGAGTATGAAATTGACTTCAGGATATTCATAAAGAGTATGGAAGTGCTCCAAATAAACCTTCAACGGTAGATAAATGATCTAATAAGCAAGATAAGAAAACTTGGGAGGAAAGAAAAAGAAACGCTCTAAAGCCTCATTGTCAGACGGTAATGGGTTGCAAGGTGACATCAATGCCAAAGAGACACAAAATGAAAGTAGAGTAGCTGAAATTATGTGGATTTCTGTAGGTTTGGCGAGGAGAGAAAGACACCAAGGAAGGGCATAAGAAGGAAGTTGAATATTTTTGCTTTGCTAGGAACTTAAATTGACTATGCTATTTGAAGAGTGAAGGGACTAGAAATAGGGAAGAATAAAAAAAGAGGAGGTGAAAGATGAAGGTACTCTGTGAACCTCCGTTATCTCTTATGAAGCTGCTCCCTTAGAAGTCGTATTATCAGTGGCGGATTTAAGGGAGGACAACTAGGAGCAGGTGCCCCTCCCTCACCAAATTGAAGAAAGTCTGGCGCCCCTTTTTTAGAAGTTTTGCGCTCCTTTTGAAGAATCAGAATCAGGTGAAAAAGTTTCTGAGACTTTACCTCTTGAGATTAGGGTCACGTTGATATTCTAAAATGTGATGTAGAGAGCCTTCTGTCAGTAGTTAGGATATGAAATTGTTGTATACAGCGTACACTCGTCATCAATTTCTGAAAATCTTTCAGCGCCCCCACTACCAGCTGCCCCTTCTTCAAATTTGCTCTGGATCCGCCCCTGCTTATTATCTATGATAATCTATAGAGTTTTTCACGTGGTCAACAGGGAAACTTTTTAGTATTTTTCAACCAGGTCCTTTATTTAAGAAATCTTTCACTCAGTGCAATCATCATCACCACATACGCGTCATGCTATTGGTTGGATTGGAGCATAGATTAGAGCCACGTCCTTTGTCTTTCCAACAGTCTCAAACTGCCAGTTTTGTACTATGCCAGCAATCAATCAATTGCATCATTTGCAAACCAATCTTCTGTTCGTTACTTCATCAAGTCTCTCTCTAGGTGTCTTTCTGTCTTCCAGGAATGTTTTTGTATGAATTTTGATGTTTCTGCTGAGGATTTTCTCGCTGCTGTGTGTTGTAATGCTCTTCATAGATTACCTAGATATAGTAACTTGCTAATTTAATCTAATCTGTCCTTTCAATAATTTGCTGCTTTCACTGATTTCGGTTAGTAATCACAAAGAGCTAGCTTATGGTCAGTGTTCTTTACAGCAGGTGGCTATTGATACTGTCTATTTCGGTATTTTCTTTGTTTTGTTGGAGTTTTACAGCTGGCTGCTATACACAATTATGCTAGAAACATATGCATTAAGCAAATTTACATTGATTTAATTTGCATTTTTGCGCTTGGAAGGATATACTTCTATTGGCTGAGAATACATGAATGATGGGTTTTTCTTTCTAGTAAAATTTTTATCTATGCTCACTACGGATTCTAGATCACCAGGCAGTTGGTTTATATTTTTATCTTCAAACTCTACTTTTTATCTTCATTTTCTTCATCAAATTGTTCATTTCTTTCAGATTTCATCTTTTTGATTTACTATAAACCTATCTATTTGACTGGGGCCTGACATTTCAATGTAACCAGCGTATTGTTTCCTTAAACCTTGCGTTGCTGTTGTTTCATGTGGAGTGATCCCCTTTATGCCGAAGTGGCGTGTAGATCCATCCTTTTTGGATTCATTTTTGCTCCATGACAGATGTGAACTTAGTTAAACATAAAAGTTCCCTTTGTGGAAAACTCTTTCGTTAAGTTTGCAATTGTATTGCTTCACATTTCACCACCAGTTTAACATCTTCGGCGATGTGCAGCTCGTCTTCGTCCACATCTTGTATTAGATTTTGAAATGTACGTCTCTTAACTGTCTTGAAAGCTTCGCTCATATACAGATGTAATATTGCTTCTTATGTCTAATCTCTCTGCTAGTGATTAAGCTGCAAATGCTTTCTCTGTTGCTGTTCCTGTTGCTTATGGTAATGCATTATGAATGAGCAGTGCTATTTTTGTTCTAGATAACGAAATTTTGGTAGCAAAACGTTTGGCTAGTTTTAAAGCACTTTTTCATGGTAAATCATGAAGTCACCGCAAAAATATTCCGTTGTCCGAGTAAATTGCTTTTCAAAAAACTCACTGCTTGCCATTTTACCTGCATGCTTTCATATCAGCATAAACCATGAATAGCCATTTGACTTTTTCATGAGGGACTGGGTCGGTTCTTAAGATAACCCAATATGGCAGCGATATCGATATGTGGTTAGAGGTACCTGTCTTCAACAATCGAACATCAAGATTGGACCAATGCAGAATATGAATAGGAATTTAATATATCACTCAAAATAATACTCTCGGTTACTAGGAGAGATGTGATAAACGTTGTTGAGACTTGTGATATCACTTTGCGCTGATGAAGTTATATATCACTGCATAGCAGCAGTCGGTTTCAAGAACCGTAAGGCAGTGGAAAAAACATTTTGTTAAAGCCAGTATTTTGGAGATATTTCCAATTTAAGATATCAAATTGGTTCGCAAGAATAGTTAGAAAATAACCCATTTTGCATTCATTATTTGATGATTTGATAGAGTAAGTTGAACAACCATCTGCTATGTCGACCAAAAAAAGCAACAACCAAGTGGATGCAACAACGAAAAAAGCTGGAAGGGATTTACAGCAAAAATCTGTGCAAATGGCAAGCAAAAATCCATTTGCGGCATGCAAGTCGTATTATGACAAACCTAGACCAGCAAATGAGAAGATTCCGTTTTCATGGCAGGATACTCAGTATCAAGATCGCTCAAAATCTGCCGATGAAGCAAAGTTCCGTTATCTAGAGAAGCAGTACACAAGAGGGGTTGGCAGCAGTAATAGCTCTATAAACGGCGACGTCAAAAACCAAACTAGATTTCTCTCAGCCCCAGTTTCAAAACGAGACCAACAGAGATCTAGCGAACGGCCTACGTCACCAACACCGGGGATATCCGTTCCATCTGAAGAAATCAGAGATAAACCAGTAGAAGAGACCAGGTCAATCCCAAGAGGAGGCTTGCGAGATGCGCAACCCCAGGAATGGACAAAACAAAGAATGCATGAAAATAACATGGAATGGAGAGCAGGATATGAGGTTAGAAACAGTCTTTTCTAATATATTAAGTGAATCTCCGCAGCTCCGCTCTATTAGTGATGAGAATTCACTTATAATTTCAAGGTCAAGAATTGCAAATGAAAGCGTAGGGTAAACCTGCTACCCATTATCACTCGTACGTGCGAGGATGGCTCAGGGCCGCCGACTACAGACCAAGCGTCTGTCATTCGAGCCCTTGCTATGACCAAACTTTCACCCAGAGTGAGGAGAGTCGCCGGCTCTCTATATTTTCAGGCGTTGGAACCACAAGGTGTAGTCACATATCGAGAGAAAGGACCAGGACACTGCTCGATAAGCACTGCTTCTCAGTGTCCTAAAAAGCTACCATTGGATGCTAGGTAGCAAAACAATGCAGTAAAAATATTACAGTAAAGACGAAAAAATCATGATTCGCATTTTAGTTTCACAGAAGGAGCGAATGGTGTTGCTTCAGTTAAGGACAGATCAAGCAAACCAACAAACACTTCACTGGCAAGTTGCGCCCAGCAAATTAAAATAGCATATTTCAATTATCAAATGTACTTTTAATTCAGTTGCAACATCTTTTTTCACGATCGGTGAAATCTGTATGGAGAAATGACTAAACCAGCTCAAAATCGTTAACCTGCTCGATGGAAACTTGCTCGGCTAGAGATCAATGAAACCTCGTTTTTGACCTTGAATTTGGTATTGTATGGGCGTGGTATTTTCAAATGATTTTTTAAGAAGAAATGTGCTCCAGGTCACTTGAATATAACGTTTCATAGCTCAAACAGAAAGCCCTCTACGATAAAGAGAAATCGCTATAAGACCTAAGGCCAAGAGTAAATAGGATCTAATGCCAAAGTATCAACAGTCAAACGAGAACTGAATTTTGCTTGGAAAATAATACCCATCCCGACAATTTAGAATTACCATCTTTCTTGTATTCTGCAGATAGGCTTTGTGAACTACAGAGCAGCAATTATAAATGACACTTTCCAATAACAGCCAGCTTCAAGCAACAGACAAATAATTATTTTCTAGAGATTTATCCATGGTGGCAAAATCTTATGTAAGTAAATTTCTGAAAACGGACATCTTTCTTCAAAGGAAAAAACCTCTCGTCCAGTAGGCGACAACAATTTGAAAAATTCAATCAGAAAAGAATATAATTTCTTACAAAGGGGCCTTTTGTATATTTCTAATATAGTCCAAAGTGTTGATCTGGAAACTTGATTATCTTTTAGAATTGGCGTGGAAGGGCAGCACAGATTCATAACAACATGGCAAGAGAACTTGTAAGTAAGTTACAATCTTTGCTTGACAAAAAAGATTTCACGAGACAACGTGATTTGGAAAGAAGTGCTCGTTTTTTTCTATTAGGAATATGTGAAAGAAAGTATTCCATTAATAGCAGGATTTTTCTTTGACGAAAACTTTTAATTTATTATGAAAAAAGGTGCTTTCTAATTCTTATATCATATATACCAATTAGCCTTTGGCACAGAAATATTGAAAAGTTCACGGAAAAGTGGAAAAACAAATATACCGTAAATCCTCCAATCGACCAACCCCCCCCCTCCCTTCGGAAAAATCCCTTTCTCAAATAAGCCCACTCCTTAGAACCACAAATTGTCAATAGGCCTCCCTCGAATAAGCTCCCACTGCTGCCGTAAATCGAATTGGCCCCTCTCGATTTGTTGATTTTGCCATCTGAGGTTGCCTTTGGCGTTTTATTGAATAACCACAAAAATTCATACTTTTGGTAATAATTAATTAAATGTTCATAAAGGAATTCCTACTGAAATATGCAAGGTCTTTTATTAATGTCTTATCAATGTCTACTATAATTTTAAAAGTTCCCCCTCGTACAAGCCCTCCCTCAAATAACCCCTCTTCCAAAAACATTAAAAATGAATAAGCCTCAAGGGAGCCAATTCGAGGATTTACGGTACCCTTACAAATAAAAGTAGAGGTACGTATGTTCTATCCATTTTCAGTACCAATTGGAAATTAAGAAAATAGAAGAAAATGAGTATTCATAGCATTCTGAGTACAACTTCTAGATCAAGCAAGGTCCACAAACAGAACCTCCTCTTGTAGGGGGAAATAGCTCAAAGCAAGGAAACCAATTCAAAGGATCTGCATAGGCAACACTTCAGCCAGTTTTTACTACCCGTTCTAAAGGAGCTGTTAATGTTTGCTGGCGTTGGTCACATTTTAAGAGGCTAAACCCGTTTACATCACAGTTGATAGTATAATTTAGATAACACCCAAATCTTTTTGTTCTAGATCTTACAGTCTTTGCACCCTCCCTCCTCACTTTTTAAACTTACGTCGGAGGCCACAAAATGGAAAAGCTTTAAAAATTCTGTATTTGCTTTCAGGAAATCTCAATGGTAGAACATCCATACTCCTTTGAATGAAGAAAATGATGCTTGCTGATTGTCATTCAAGAATAATGCAGCTTATTTTGCCTACATACAATGCCCATGTTCAAATTTTGAAAAATACTTTAAATTTCCTTGCATCGAATTTCTAGCTTCAGATTTGAACAGACGACCAGAATTTTAGTTCACATAAAATACTTTGTAGGGGATTCAACAAACACTTACAGACTAAAATCCAGGTCATTAATCCGAATTCAAAGTCCAAAATTCAAAACAAAGAAATTTAAAGTATTTTTCAAAACGTGTATTGCGGAACCAAAGATTTTTTGTTAGATTAATAAAAGTAAGATGTCTTAAGTAAAGGACTTGCTTGTTTATGGACAGTAATATGAATAAGTTCGTAAGCATATTGACGCAAAAAATTCTCAACCACTAGGCAACAAGTTAATTGTCATAAACTGACTAGGCCCCTTTTTAGAAACCTAATGACCAGAGTCTTGGGGTCAAAATAATGATTACTTTTAATGATAATTTGCTAATACACCAGAAAAGGGAGATGAATCTTCTTTGTCTCCCTAACAAATGTGTCAGGTGTTTGTAAATTAACGTTATCAATGACCCTGAGATAAATTAGAGGTGAAGGAGAAAGAGAATGTCACGGAGCGACGTCATTAGTTGAATTGAAACTTTTTCCTTGACAGTTTCTCAGTTTTAGTGTGACGATTGTAAATAATTACAGTTTAATATTATCTTCTATCTTTCTATTATATTCTTAAGTGCTTCCTATTATAAGTTATTATACTAAGATCAAAATGAAAGTACTTCCAATTGTTTTAAAGGCATAATTACTGACTAGTATTTCTATACAATCTTCTTCTGAATGTGTCTTTGGTAAAGGAATTTTGAGAAGATGGGTATGATAAATGAACGGAGCTAAAAACCGATGTTGCGAAGTACTAGCAATTCACTTCAACTTAGATTTGCAAGCTGGATATATGTGGTAGAGTGATTGTAAGAAAGCTAGGGCGGTAAGGGGAAAATCCCTTCTTTGCAACAAACTGAAAATAGCTTTCTGTCCGACTTTCCTGAATTGAATCAATTCTATCTCTTTTGCTTGAATCTTTGTCAAAGAGACAGCCTCTTTAAACCAGTAAGATTTAGTCAAACTATGATTTAGTCGAATTCGATTTTACAAAATATGTTTCGAAAGCTTTGTATCAAGTTGTTTCTGCACCTTCGATTATTGGTTATTGATTTGAAAAAGTAAGAACCTTCACAGCAAAAGAGGGGACTAATTAAAGTGAATATTTGAGGACGAGTGATGAACGATATTCTAGTGATCATTTTTGCATTCTTTTCTTTTCCGTGTTCTTTTAGAATTTAGGCTGCCATTAAGCCATGCAAAAAGTGTCAAAATTGACACTAGATAGAGCGAAGAATTGAATTTTATTTCAATCACCATTCGATTTAGTCAAAAGGACTAGAAAATTTTCAATAGGATTCGACATTCTTATGACGCCTTGCGATGTTTCCTCATACACGATTAGATAGAATAGAGAGCGACTGGCCCCTGCCCTGAAAGGTGCATTATCTTACCATCGGCTCACAGACACTCATGAAGGAAAATTACCCTATTCTTGATTAGATTTAGTCGACGAAATTTGCACTACAGGGTGTAGTTTAAATTGATTGACTGAACGCAGGATTATCGGGAGCCTTTCAAAGTCTGGAGGGGGGCACAGGTAGGAAGGGGCACCATAAAACAGAAAAGGGCGCTTGTTGTAGAAGTTACTTTTTAGCAATGGAAATTTCCCTGTCCCAACAGCCAAGAATTCTTTTCTAAAACGCCAATGATAATAATATATTTTTCAAATTTTTCCAAGTTTCAAGTTTCTGTAAATCTTGTGTTCCACTGGGTTATAACCTTGCATGTTAACTGAAATCCGAAAAGTTTAATATATGGATATTCTGAACTGCTGGAAAGTGAGTTTTTCAAAGTATTATTGCACGAAATTGATTCTTATAAAGATGATTAGACATTCCAGTAATCCCTAAATGGCAAAGCTAATTGAATTTATCGATGTTGTAATATAGAAATCAAATAAATGTGCGAATCAACTTTCTCAAGAGCAAGCAATATTGCATACGAGGTTTAAATACACGTAAGGTATACACCGCTCATGTTTTATGCGTTCAAAAATAACACACCACAAAAGTTGGTCATCAGGTCGTAGTTTAATACTTGTACTAAATTTAACAACTCTTTTGATTTAAAATTTATTTAATCGGTTGATTGTTTTGATTTTTGCTAAAGTTATTTCATGGACAAGCTTCAATCTTCAGAACTGAGTCCCGGGATCTGTGTATGTGTCAATCATAATAGCAACATCCAATTTAAAAAAAATCTATTTTCAGAAAGATATTTCAACCTTATCTAAATGACAAAACCAGAACAAATTTTACAACAGAGCATCCACAAAATTCATTCATTTGATAAAATTTGTTCCTATCACGGGACAAATTCATTGCCCTTGCCAAGGGTCAGAATACTTTTGGTCAAATTAATCTTTGGACCTGAAACTCCTTTGTGAGCAGCTATTTGAGAATGATAAGGGAACACTTTGGAGGGAGCACCACTGGGAAGATGAGTCATATCTCAGTGTGTCAAATTGGACACTGCGGAGGAGTACACAAATGGAGATATCCCCAGGTGAGTCTCGTTGCATTGTGGGGTGGCTTGGTGATGCCTGCTATGATAAAGTCATTTGTGGCAAATCCTTGCCACTCAGGAATAAATAGCAGTCGAGATGTCTGATACGATCGGTGATTATTGATTTCAAGATGATAATTACAGCGCCTAGAACGAATTAATTCAAGGTTTCTCTTCCAAGTTACTTGCAACTGGCGTTTCTTATCAATGTTTGAGAGATGGTGCAGGAATATCAATCACCCGTTAGGGTGTACGAGCACCCATTTGAACTTGTTATGGCGGTATGTGTATCTAAATTACTTATGTTCTGCAATGTAATTTTCAAGTAATTTTGGCTCATTCAGGTTTTCTATCCTGATCCCCGCGATTGTATCGCAGCCAGCCTTTATGAGGAATTTAAGCCACGCAGTAACCTACTTCCCTTAAAGATTTGTGGCCTATCCCTATTATTAGCTCATCATAAATATAGCACCCGGTGTTTGAACTTCGGTAATGCATACATACACGAAATTTGCGATGAGTTCTTCCAGGCTCTTTATGAAACTTTGAATGTTTCGGTTGATTCGAAATTGCAGTTCGGTTGCTAATTGATTATGCGAGAGAAAGAACTCGATTATAACCGACACAGGTAAATCTCTTCCTCCACACTTCATGATTGAAAACAATGTGACACTCCTTTGCATTTAATCATTGAAAATCTCCCGGAAACCTGTCCCAACAGGAACTTATCTCCTGTGTGCCTTTCGAAGACGAGTTTCTAAACTCTCCTATAGCATCACCTAATTTTTAAAGTTATTTTGATATATTTTGGATGATTTTTCCCGGTTTTCGTTTCATTATAATGAATGTTTCGTCCTCGAAAATTTCATTATTTCATTCAAAAGTGTATACAAAAATACGTAAGGTTGAACAAATCAATAGCCTCGGCCTTAAGGCTAAAATATTAAACTTTTTCTTTGTTTTGAATCTCAAACGATGTCCGCACAAAACAATAAAACGCTCTTTCATTTTCGCAAAACATAATTTGTAGCTCCCCGCGAGGTGAATTCATTCATCAGATAATTTATAACGACGTGTGTAGCAGGGTGAATAATTCGCGTAATTTCGATGGCCGAAAATTAATCTACAGAAATAATCATTTGGCTTGCAAATCGAGTTTGAAGTTGGAAAAAAATTGATAATAAATTACGGAAATCATCTGATTTTTCATCTTAAGTGTTGGCCATATTTCTGCTGGTTATTGGAACTTGAAAATGTCTGATTTATGCTGAAACTACTTCATTTTTCCGCTTAAATAAGTAAAGAGAATAAAATCAATTGACAATGTAATTCCAGACAGAAAAACCAGAACTACCACTACCTACAATTTAACATGCAAAAACTAGACTAATTTACTTTACACAAATTGACAAAATAAAACTTTTATAATACTATTAGTAACTTATAACAACTGCTTTGAAATAGAAATAAAATTAAAGTAGAAAAACTCTAGGGAAGCAAGAAGAATTGTAAGTGGTGTTTAATTAATTGCATTTAACAGTTTCTAAATCATTCTGAAAGTAAGAGAAATTTTAAAAATTCTGAAAGTAAGAGAAATTTGAAAGGTTTGAAAATCGATGTAACATTTTCAGCTTTGGTTTTGTCGTAACTTCAGAGGTTTAAACAGAATAATAATGCTGTAAATATTTAACCTAGCAAAAGTGAATTTTTCTTACAGGCTTATGAGAAGAGGTTCCCTACATGTCCAATGATACCAGCATTCCTTGGCAGTGAAACTGTTCATGAATACAAAAGTGATGATGGTGCTATCCATATCATTGAAAGGAAATGTAAACTTAACGTTGATGCACCATACCTTGTCAAAAAGGTAGGGAAATTACCTTGATTCTTAATTGATATATATATTTATATATTCACTTAAAATATTAATGGTTCACTGCAAAATTGCAATGTAGGCACATGCTTCCGAATTTCAAGAAAGGTTTCTATTAAACTCCCATTTTAATTTTGTGTGGTCTAAGTACATGCTTCTGAATTTAAGAAAGGTTTTTGTTCAATTGTCTTGTGATTTTTGTGTCTAGAATCAAATATAACTTGGGGTCTGCTTCAACACAGAATTAATTCATTTTCATTACCAGTAAAGCTGACTACTGAGTTTTCATAATTTTTGAAACATTTGCTGATTTGGGGATATTTGTCAGATAATCTTTGCTAAATGCATGAGATTATGACTTTTTAAAACAATGTGTAACTATGTCTTGACATGAATTGATAATTAATGAAACAGTTAAGCCTGAGATCAGGATCAAGTTGTGAATTTCACCTTATGATGGTGGAAAAATGTTCTGGTCCAGAGGTATGATCAAAACAAAGGCAAAATCTATCACAAATATAGATAAAAAAAAAATACTTTAGGTTTTGTTGTTTGAAAATCAAACATAATTACTTAAACACTTCCAAGCCACTAAAGTCTACTTATGGTAAAGTAAATATATAGTTTGTAAGTCTAAAAATAGCAAAACTCTTGTGTTCAAGATATTGGTTGTTTTAATCATTTTATGTGACAAATATTAAGTTGACTTTGGTATAATTGCTGATTGCAGAATGCCAGAAGTACCATTTTTTCTTAGGTGCATGGCCCCTTCTGACCACCAAAAGTGCAAGGCCTAGGGCTGTGGCACTGGTCCCCCTAAACCTCCCCTAAAACTGCCAATGCACAAACAATGGTGTGACCAGGCAACAATGACAAACAAGGTCTTGCAGCTTTGAATCTTAACATAAATTAAAATTCCTTTGTAAAAGGTTTGAAATTATCACCCAAATCAATAAAGATCAATAACAAAAACGTTTACTGAATAATTTGTATTAACAGAAATATCTTCAGAAAATGGCTTTTTGAAATAAAAATATCTAGTTAAAATCATAAAAAAAATTTCAGTTTTGCTTCAGCGTTGCAAGTTTTATTGTTTTAATAAACCAGCCAATATAGTTGCTTAAATAAAAGTAAATATGGCTCTCTTAGTTTTGAATGATTTGTATGCAATCTTGCTGGAAATATTTTTGAATGTGTGGTTGCAGCATTGCAGAAGCTTTTGTTTTAATGAATCAATTAACTTGAATGAATTCAAGCATTGCAGGTTAACTATAGAATTTATATAATATTCTTGGCTTCCACATGAATTATAAATTAATTATAATTTTTTAAATTTGACATTGCTTTCCAAATATTTTCTTTTTAAAAAACAGTAAGATCTGTATTTCTAGGTCAGAAACTGAAGTGATTATATTAGGTATACCTTTGATAAGTTTTTTATAGGCTTTAAGCTTCAGACCTTACTGAATAATTAACTAAGAATTTTTCAAATATGTTTTTGCTTGAGCTGTTAGTGTTTTTCAAGGGCAGACACTCCAATTATCATATGGGCTAATGTCTAATGGCTATTGTCTAATGGGCTAGTTGACTGAATTACTAAATCGTTGTCGCCTAAGCTAGGGTCATGGTACCCACTCTTACGAATATGATATTCAGCAACTATCGAGATTTTCTTTTTAAACCTTAATTTTTTGCTCACCAACCACAGCTAACACAGCAAACAAATATTCCAACAGGCCAAGCTAATGAAATTTGTTGCCAAAAGGCCATTTGATATGGACTTCTTATGAAAAACAAGTGAAAGATTTCAATTGAATGATAGTATCCCATCCTGTTGTGCATCAGTCTAGTAATTTTGATTCTTGATTTTTGGCTGCAATAACAGAAGATTGCTTTTATGCTTCCTCTCAGTCGCCAGAACAATTTCACTTGTTTCTCGCCCTAAGGCTGGCTCACCTTTGTTACTTTGGTAATAATGACGTCAGGGTTGTCAAATACACTCATTTTTTATAAGAAACTGGCTATAAGAGACGGATACTGGACAGTCAGAAAAAATTAAGAAATTCCAGTACTCGAAGCAAAAAAAATTTAGAAACTATTAATTCGTGATAAAACTGAGAGCAACGAAATTTTGTAAAATCCAAGAACATGATTGCCCTGTTGACCTAAAATTTAAGGCACAAGGGATAAAAATATAATTCCCACATCTTAATACAGCATCAGAACGGAAGCGAATCTGTTGACGTGATAAAAAGGTCACGAACATTTCATAACATCATTCTTGACATCATAATTAAGAAACTCTTAAGAAACAATTGAGTAGTGAAATTTCCGTAACATTAAGAAATTGGAGTACTCAACATCGACCTATGTTTCTTATAAAAAAAAGAGTGTATTCTCAAAATTCGAGAAAATTTCATCAAGGAATTTTTCGAAACCAAGAAGTTTACAAACCATCAACATTTTTGTTTCGTCTAAGCATATGTCTAGTCACGTTATTCTGTAAAATTGATGATCATAATAATACATACTATAATTTATGAATTGAATTGTTCTGTTTATGAAATATTTATGAATCCTTTTCTTAATTATTTTTAAAATCCCTTAAGATCTTTGTCAAAAGTTTCTTTTCCTCAAAAGTTTCCTCCAGGATCGTAAATTCCTCGGTTGAAGAAATTTCTTCAAAAATGAGCATCGGGACAGTATTTCGTTCTGTTACGTTAAAGCTGAAACATTTTGCAGACGTGAAGTCTATTCATGTACAACTTTGGTCATATATTAAAAGCTAGATGACAACTTTAACGATGCCGCCCTGACACTCTTTAATGAATTATGTTTTTATTTCATTTAAGTTCACTGACCTAGTCTGCCTACGTGCCTCATTAAGCCAGAAGATTTTGTAACAATAATTGTATACCATCTGCTTCTTGAATTTCAGAATTTTTATCTTATGATTCCCATTTTAGGAAACCTATGACGTTCCTTCTGTGGTCAATCCTTTTGTTATGGTAGACATTTGTTGCACACAATTTGAATCCGCCTCAATTAATGAACTGCCTGTACTTGAGGACTAAAGGCCTGTGAGAAAATCGTTTCTTGTGAAGCTTTCATTGCCAGTTGCTGCGTCGACAGTATTCTAGGGCTGTTATCACGATAAATCGTTTCAAAATCGCATTTTCAGTGCTCTTCATTTGCTAAATGCATCCATTTAGCTAAATTTCACTCACTTTCTTTACATCATTGTGAAAATGTGGAAGAACAAGAATTCCATATTCCTCGCTTAAATTTCTAATGGCTCATAGATCGTATTCAAAGAACAATTTTTTGTGCTGAGAATTGCACAAAATTAAATGAAGCAATTTAATACTTCGTAGCATTTCAGAATTGTTTCAATATTTTACTCCAATTTGATTAAAGAAGAATGTTAACAACGCGTCAGCTACGAAAGAAGAAGATGAAATAAAGCTTGTCTCAGCTATTTTGTGATTGTTTTGTTTTAGGATATGTATATCAAAGCAGAAAATTCATGGTTTAGACCGAAGGACTTCGTTTTGTAACTTCGATTCTTCTATGTTTAATGGCTTCGTTTGGTCTGGGAAAGAGCCAATTACATTTTTAGGCATCATTTGCCCTCTCTGATCATTTTCGAACCTCAATTTTCGATCCACATCTTGATACGATTTTCTGTTCTTCTTTTTGGCCATCGTTTGACATTTTGTATTCTAAAGGGTGTTTCAAATTGCTATTTACTGACTAAAATGTTGTATTCTGCGCTGGCTTTTGCAGATGTTTTCGGAAGATGCTAGAAGACCAGAAGAGTTTGTTTCTAACACATTTGCTTGTTGTTTAGGCATCCTTTTACTGAATCTGCCAGAAGGAGCCTTTAAACAATTAAATTCGCAACGCAGATGTTTTTGCTGTGTAAAAATATGTTTATCTGTTTTTTAATCGGTCTTTCTTGAATTAATATTTTCTCGTTTCTGCACTTAGCATCAGGAATTAAAAGCTTATTTCCGGCTCTGTTTCAGCGGGAGCTTGGAAGAATTTGTTAAATCAAACTTTGGAGAAAGCATAATTAAAAAAGCGATTGCAAGCTTATCTCAACATAAAAAATAGGGGTTTCTCACCAAGTCGTCTAGCAGTGATTTGGTGTGTTTATTAAACAATGCCATACTGCTTCTAGATTTCGTTTGTGCGTTTCACCTGTTCTGTACTGCTTGATCAACGTTTATTTTGTTGAGCAATCTATGGAACCCAACTGAAAATTGCCCCTTTTGGCTATTTCTAGACTGGGGCTCTTTCCCCAAAGCCCCTAACGCCGTTATTACAATATCTCTTTTGAAAGTAGGTGCAATAGCACGAAAATTTACAACAGGGGGCAGTTTGATACGGTACAAAAGATAGTATATAGAACCTAACTGAAAATTTCCCCCTTTTTCTATTTTTAGACTAGGCTATTTTGCTCCAGAACCTTTCAGTAATATCGCATCTCAATCATACTTTAGTGCTACGGCACAAAACTTTGCAATATAGGACAGTTTGATACGCTGAAAAAGATTATGTTATTCTTAGAAGAATTTCAATTTCAACAGCTCTCTCTCTCTGTTTCTCGTTTCCGAATAGATATGATATCAGTGTAAAACATGATCCTTTTTGAAAAACTGTGTTGGTCTAGGTTTGCGTTTTGCAGATAAGATTGTAGTTAATCAACGTATTTACTTTTTGTGACAAAATATAGGATGACTTTTTCTCTCATTTCCCAGCATCATTTTAAAGTTCATTGTTCCTGGCTAAATAAGAACTGTTTTATATTTTTTAATTTGACATTTCATTTTCACTAGCAGTTTTAAGTTTTGTCTCTTGATAATAAATCGCATATGCATTCAAACAATTCGTCTTACTGCGCAAGTTTTTAGGCCACGTATAAATGCATGGCGACGAGCAATACAATTTTGTTTAAAGTCACGTTTTATTTCTCTTTTCAAGAAGGGGGAGGGGGGGGGTGGTGTGTGTGTGAAATAATAATCCTTTTGAGAAAACGATTTATGCTCTTTATATCAGTTTACCTAGAGAAAAACCTGCGTGCAAAACATTGATCGTTTTCTATGAAAAAATATGGTCAAAATGTTTCCAGCCGAGCGTCGTTCCAAACCAATGTCTTTATTAATCCATTCTGACCATTATCCTCATTTATAGAAATTTAGATAACAATTTTTTTAAACTTAAATGTTTTAGATTGCTGGTGTGGACTACGTATACTTTATTCAAAGAAACAGTTTGAATCGAAGAGACAGGACTCTGAAGATTGAAGCATGGAACGATAGTTTTGCAAGCCGAGTTGAAATCAAAGAGCACTGCTACTACAGCGTGAGTATTTTCAATTTTAGTGATTATGACTAGTCGGGCTCAATGACAAAACCATCGAGTTGTTCTGTATTTTGCCTATCCCCCACCTTCTTTAAGCTGAAATGCATCTTATCAAAACTTTTCATGAAAATATAGACGTTGTTTGTAGAACTACTACTTAGCACCGAAACACCAAATGACCTTTTTTCCAGATGCAATCGTTCCCCTCAAGTATTAGCATCGTTGTGTACTTTGCCTATTCCACTAAAAACTATGAGTGCCCAATTTGTATTCTCAACATGTAAGAAAAATCCTGTTGCTTTTCGGTTTTCCGATTGCTGTTGTTTTTGTTACCCGAATATATTTCATCAATTTATTTCTGCAAACAGAGCAGATGTTAATTGTGCCAATTTTCTCGTAAGGTCCTCTGATTTCAAGATTTAACAATATCAAACCGCTATGAATCTCAAAGTGTTTTCACATATGTTTTCGCCTTATCGCAATCCAACTGTGTGATTCGCTAAGCGCAATTTGCAATTCTTTAACCGATTTTTGTAAGCTCAATTCGCCGATCCCTGTATCATCATTTTACCTTCAGCTCTAAAATGTTGATTAATTATTTCAGGTGCACCAAGAAAATCCTAGCTGGACTGTGTTTGAACAAGATGCTAGTCTTGATGTGAAAAACTTTTTCGGATTCGAAAG
Source organism: Rhopilema esculentum (assembly GCF_057945365.1). Classification (NCBI taxonomy): domain Eukaryota; kingdom Metazoa; phylum Cnidaria; class Scyphozoa; order Rhizostomeae; family Rhizostomatidae; genus Rhopilema; species Rhopilema esculentum. The sequence continues at coordinate 4,624,309 of NC_142827.1, forward strand.
TGCTGTTGAGAAGCTGGCAATCAAAGCGTACACAAATAACCTCAAAAAGGTGATTAAGTTCTTAAACCAAAAGATTTGGAATGAATGGCAAAATCGATATTGAAATCGTATAAAATGCCATGTCATTGAATCAACATAGGTTTTTTGGCATGTCCGTGTCCAAAATAAATTTTAAATATTTATGATTGAGAATGTCTAATAACAATAATCTGCAATCTGATAGAAACCTGCAAGCGTGTTAAAAAAATAAAGAAACTTATAAAAGTGTTAATGCTTTTTGGCAAAACGTTTTTAACGAAAATAGAACAGGACAGTGTTAGGTTTTTTGATTGATTTTCCTTATTTTGATATTTGAAAAGCGATCGAAGTCATTATTGATTCTGGCTTCAATCCGTGTTGTGAAGAAAACTTTTTGCCATGTTGCTATGACCAGTCTTCATTAGGTTTTGTACAAGGTGGGCTGAAATTGATCTATCGAAAGAAACCAGCAGTAGTTAGGCCGCCTGATGGATTTGTGTTGTGAAGAAAATAATGACGATCAGTAGCAGTCAATAGAATGTAAAGAGAAATTACTTGTTTTGCAAACAATAAAAATGATTATAGTGAGAGAAATATTTATACAGGGTAAACATTGACAATATTGCAAGTACTGTGATCAATAAAGGCACTGTTTGAAAATTGAAGAAAGAGTAAAGCCAACAATATGCAAAGTAAAAGCCCGAAGGTGTTTTCAATATTCAACATTAAAATCCTGTAGTTAGTTAGATAATTATAATAATTGCAGATGATTTTTGTATTCATACCGAATTATTGCTATTACTGGTGTAAGATCCAGACCCCTAATAGAGTTGTATGCTTGGTAGACAACAAAATGGCGTGTTCAATTGTGGCCTACCTACAAATGTGATATTTGTTTATTGGAAAGTAGATATTACCAATATTTCACCCTGGCATACATGACATTTCATTTTTTGTGAATTCTCACAATTGGTCTTGTTAATATTTGTGCAATTTGGTTTCTGTATTTTAGGGAAAAGAGATTATACTTCACTATATTAAAGAACTGATCAGCCAGGGCGTAACGCATATACCGCCGTTTGAGTCATCGAAGGGTCGCCCCAGGCTTCTCAGCACTGTTGAGAAACAGAGCTCCATCGAAAGACCTGATCTTGAGGAGACTATTGAGAGCGAGGCTGAAGACCAACCCGAGGAACCTACATTCCAACCACCAGCAACAGAAATTCACCCTGAAACTATACAGGAAGCTGTTGAGCCCCCACCTTTGCAGGGTAAGCTACAAGTCCTGTCTCTTTTTATTTTAATTGACACTTGCTGCGCACAAAGTAATTCCTTCAATCCATAAAACCTGAACGGTCATATGCGAAATGTCGTTTTGATATGAGTATCATTTCACTCTGTAGTGGTTTTTAAGGGGTCTCGAGGGGGAGGAGCACGGTCTATGTCCCAGCGCTTCTTGTAGCCAGAAAGGGGTCCCGCACTTTAGAAAAGAAATCAAAATTGTAAAGGGCCCAGCAGATATTTTTGGCTATTCGTGTGCAGATCAAAAAATTACAATTGAAGGTAGAAATGTGTCTCAGGTCAGTCTGGACTCTCACTGATCGAGATTTTCAACCCTCAGAAGATAGTAGGCCAAGCTATCAGAGTCAATTTTCTTCGTGAACCGTAAAAATAACTGGTTTTCGTTAAAAGAAACCCGCCTGTTTTTTCAATTCTCCGGACGATAACCTAACAGTGTGCTATGCTTGCTGATCATTTCGCCTATGTAAGTTAGGTAGCATTTTTTAAGAATGTATGTTTAAGTTATTTGGAAATTATACCGTGTATGTTCTTTCATTAAGGTCACTTACATATTTATTTAATTCATGCGACTTTGGTTTTTAATCTTGTTCTAAACATTTATTGCGGTTCAAACATGTGCAAAAGCTGAGGATATTGACCGATCCAATACAATTTTTCATGTGAATAGAGACTGTTGTCAGCCCGTTTAAATGACCGGCATATCAGGAAGCTGAAATTGCTTCTCTACCATTAAGACAATTTATCAAAACGGAATATTAGTGAAAGATACTTAAAAAACGTCGTTTGGCTACTCTTTAACTTTCCAGATGCATCACTGTTTATTTTTAGGGGCATTAAAAACGGTCGTATGATGTTATACCGTGACATTCTCGGGTTTCTTACAATTTGAAATCAGTAAATGTTATGATGAATATAAGAAGCACTTTTTAGTTTTCAGCGCCGACATTCCAATTTTATTGATGATTTTAGTTTTTTAGAACCGTTAAATGGTGTGATTCTTTGAACTTGTTTATGCATAGGACCAGTGGCGTTGTGGCCACTAGACTCGGTATACCCATCTTAAACAAATTATTGAGTCCATCAAGAAAGTGCTACCTAATCAGAGCCTTTTTAGGTAGTTCCTTTGTTCCTTGTCACCCGCTGCCCGCTTTTGTGTCAGAACTGTGTCAAGATGGCATTTCGGAGGATTGACTAATCGTATCCCTTGTACTTGACATATTTTTCTGGCTAATCGGAGGTCAAAGACTTAAAACATTACGTTGATGAGAGACCGCAAACCCAGTCCTGAGTTGCCGCCTCCAGTTGTAATTTGGTCCTATGGGATCGTTAGTAGTTGTAGGCCATGCCGCTGTTTTATCAGAATTGCCGCAATGGAACCAGGTGTTCAAATATTCTAAAACGCCGCTAAATGCCTTCATTAACTTGTTTTCCATATATGTGCCGGTGTTCCAGAGATGGACAACAACCGTTTCTGATGTTCATCCATTATTCAGGAGAAAGACATCTATAAATTATAAAATGATGAAGATGGTGCAGTCTTTCAATGCTTTCTTTCTGACATTTCAAAGCTTTTTTAAACTTTTATTCGTAAGAGCAACGAGTTTTGGGTGATAAACAAGCTCTTTTAGCTCATGGCTAGGCTAGAAAACAGTATTTGCCCGTTGTCGGGTCTTTAAAGGTCTGAGAAACAAACATACGAGTGCATAGTTTTCTCTATTCCAATTGCATTGGAAGCGAAAATCTTGAACTTCAAGTAATCAGGGATCCTCAAAGATCCATTTTAATCGTGCTACAATCACTTTTAAAAGTGAAGAAGTATGGAACATTTGTAAAGTATTTCACCAACCGAAAAAAAATCAACAGACTACTCCAATGCTGAAAGTTTCCTCAGTTTTCGGTTTTTTATTGTTGGAAATATAAAATTCCTGTAAAGAAATGCTTCATCTTGACATCATGTTCCCCACCGACATGGCCAGCTCCGGTTATTCCTTTGCATTTTTCTTTGTTTATCTCTGATAGGTCAGTAATTAAACATCTTTTATATATTTCCTCTTTTATTCATATAGACAACTTACTTACCTAAGATGCACCAGTTGAATGTATTTGGTCTCTAATTTCTATATTTCACAATTCTTCAATGAAACTTTTAATTCAATGTGTGTCGCAGCCTTTGCCCATTATTTAAGAGCAAGAAATCTGCTACAAACTCTGAAACTAACAAGAAAGACTAGGGATTTGTACGGGCATATTGCTAGTTTCGTTACAAGATTATTTCCAGTGCGCTAGTGCATCGAAGTTTCTAGTTGTAAGCCTATTTTCCTTTTCGTTCGTTCATCGCCAAATCTTTCAAATGAAGAATAGTTAATTAGCAGATATGAAACATTTTAATTTCAAGCTCTGTGAGAGCTTCTTCAAAGCGAGTTGTGTGAAAATGCTAAGTATAATTAAAAGGGATTTTGTTTCTGCCGCCCGTATGCGAAGCGAACTTGTCACTGGCAAAGCGGCCTACTGTTATGGTCCTGCGAAATAGCTTCTACACATACATTTACTAATTCTATGTTTGCAGTTGTATCTGGGTTTTTCAAAATTCACTGGACTAAAAAGTGGTTACAATAATCAATTCCTGTTAAAGAAATATTGGGCTTTTCCTTTTATTTTAACCATTCGAGGAGAACAGAGAAAAATCGCTACACAAAGAATCTAGGTTCCGTTTAGCTGTGAATAAGTATAAATTTTTATTCGGTGAAAATATAAATCTTTGTTTCTTTCTAGAGTATAAACTAGAGGACAGCTTCATTGAGCGATATCTTGGTCACCTGTCTCTTATTGAAGAGAGCACCCTCATGAAGGTTACTTTTTAATGTTTTCTTTTATCTTTACAATCATCGAAGCATTAAAGCAGCTACAACATGCATGTTATAATCAATTGCAAAAATAACTGAATGGAACAAGCAAGGACCTGGAAGATTCCTCAGATCTGGCAGCAGCGAATGTTGTTTACAGCCTTATTTGGGGATCTTGAGCAGCCCTTGATACCAGTTCGTCTGTATTAATAAGTAAAGCAATAAAAAATCGACCTAAAATTGCATTTCCTGTCATTAAAAATAACATGTTTGCATTTTGTAAGAGGAGTGTGTGATCTCAGACCTTGATATGTTTTAGCATTGATTTTTAAAAGCCGCTCAGCGCTTCAAATAAGATCCAAAAAATGGATGTTTATAATTTAAATAATTCTTTACTTACTTAAAGTTTTATATTGTAACCAATAAAAGGTTGTCTTGAAATTCACCATAGATGTTATTTCGATTAGAGCTTTGCAAAATGTGATTCTATGTTCACGACATTAAATTTTCCTGTATTTAACGTGTCTAGCCGATGTAAACTTTGCTGAAAATTAAGAAATCTATTTTGTCTCTTTTGTAGCTTCGAAGAAAAGTTGCAGCAACTCACCAAGGAAAGGTATGAGCCGTGTAGCAAATAGTATTGAGTTATAAATTGTAAATCTTTAAGAAGCAGTAGGACGAAGAGAGCGACAAAGCCTGTTTTGTTTATCATCATATAATCCATTATTAAAGACAGGTATCAATTGCGTATAATGGAAAGCCATAAGATATAGCTGTAGCGACTCCAAAATACTTTGAACATTGAGAAACTACATTAAGATTTAATGACTATTCTTTGTAGACTCGTTAAAAAACCTTGATAAATCAAAGTTTCTGTAATGACTGAGACTAAAGGCCGAGATACACGGTGAAATTGTTCTTTTAGACATTGGAATGCAGACAAATCAATTATTTCATCCAGTAGTGTTTCACCGTGTATACATTGTTTCGAAAGACGTTTAAAGAGTCTGAAAAACTTCCCTAAATGACTGAAAAGTATTTCAGACACTTTCACGTGAAAGAAATTTCAATGGAACGATCCATAAAAACGAAATATCAGTCAACAGCCCACTAACGTCATCCTCATATATCTTTGTCACTGTCTCTCACTGAACTTCCTTATTCTTACGATTTTGCACCTTTTTGAGTTCCCATCTTTGTCTCTCCCTTCCTCTAACAATTTGCAGAGGTTCAACTTGAGCATGAATCATCTCAGTCTTAACTCATAAGCATTAATGATTTTTTCTTGTGCAAAGTGCATCTATACCACAGGCCTGTATGCCTGTCTTTTGAATTCTTTACTACGAACAATCTGTTAGGCGCAGTCTTGTACCTTTATTTACTTGCTTGATGAACAGCTATGAAGAACATTTTGTGAAGCACAATTGATGTCTGATGCACCTTGCCTTTTCTTTCACAGATGCCTGATGATGCTGTAATGCTGCGATTTCTGCGTGCTAGGGACTGCAATTTAGAAAAGGTAATGTTTGAAGTGGTCTTTTTTCACCACGCAGCTCAAAATACACCATTTAGCAAACTGGATGAAGTTCATCAATAATCTGCCAAATGGTATGAATGGACTGGTGGCAACTCTAATATTGCAAATTTTGCATACACAGCCATTTATTTTATAGAAAAATACAATTTTTGTCTCATGCATTTGTCTATTCAACCTATTTCAATTTCCATGCTTTTTCAAAGAAGCCCATGAATTTTTAGTTTTCAAACTTGCTGTTTCTTTGAAGGTTTATGTTTTATAAGACATATTTGTATTTCATTCATGTCAGTTTTGAGTCGCTAATAGCAAAATGTTCATTATAACCTAATAGCTGCTGCCTCACGTGATCACTTTTATGAATATTCCCAGGCTTTTGAAATGTTACGGAACACTCTTCACTGGCGGCGGCAGCATCACGTGGACACTATTCTACAAACATGGAGCCCTCCTCCGGAGCTGATAGAGTATTATCCTGGTGGCTGGCATAAATACGACAAAGGTGATTCCCAGTCTTATTATTGATTTCTTGACTGCACCTCTTTCGGGAAGAAATGAAAGGATCTAAATTGACAAAATTATTTTTGATGAAACTTTTCTTTCCCGAGGGGCAGCTGCTAACTGATTCTTGCCAAGGAAAAGCTAAAGTATTGAAACATACTTAAGCTTTTTGCTTGACATTATTTTAATGTAAGAATATGTATTCCCAGTTGTGGATCGAATAAGGCCACCCAGAAAATGCGAACACCTGACTGTCAAGGTTGCCCCCAATCAGTAAGGCTTGATCAGAAAATTTTACTAATGATGAATTCCTTGACGAATAGCTTATGTTTTAAAATTTTTGGTCTTTTTTTCAAAACCATTTTCAAATTTTGTACCACAGAATAATTGTTTGAAATTCTTTTAACATTGTTTGTACGAGCGGTAAAGCTACGCATATCAAAATTTAGGACTGTGTTTTTGTGATATCGACCTTAACGGAGAAAGAGGATTGGTTTACTAGGGTTTTAATTATAATTGGAAATTGGCTAGAATGGTAATCATTGAAATGTTATAAAAGCGTTGCTTTTTATATTAGGACACCACGAGTTATTTCATCAGTAATTTTTGTAGCATTTTTTCATAAACTCATTGCTGATATTTATTTAGGTATTCATTTCTTATAAACTTTTAGACAGCCGACCCATCTATTTAATTCGACTCGGGACAATGGATATAAAGGGGCTTCTGAGGTCTGTTGGCGAGGAAGGGTTTGTGAAACAGGTAATTGTATTTTGAAAATGTTTCTATAAAGAAAGTGCCTTCTAAGACAGTTATACGCCGATATAAACGTCCGGTTTACAGGTACCCAAAGAAACTGGTTTGCTGCTCTTTTGTCTACCAATTTCCATTCAAAATCATTTCCTACTTTTGATATTTACTCATACACCAACAAGACCTTCACATACGTCAGTAATGATTGTTGAGTGTATCGTGGCTCTTGAGAATCTTTGAAATGCTTTCTTGTTTGCAAATGTCTGTTCTTTGATTTTAGGTTGTGTCAATAAACGAAGAGGGTTTAAAAAAGTGCGAAGAAGCAACGCGGATATTTGGCAAGCCTGTGACGTAAGTACCTTTCTTTCAGTATACCGACCATAGTGAATAGCATAGCTTTAAGCCTCACCTCGCCAGAGACATTTTTGAGCGCGCGCTCAAGGCGCTCAAACCTACACATGCGTACATGGGAATGATCACGGTCGCTGCGATCAGTTTCATGTTCGCTCGCACGCGTTTGAGAGTAGGTCTCTTTCCTACTCCCAGGCGCTCACGCAAGAGCTCAGCCAATGAAATCTAGTGATTGAGCGCCTCGAGCGCGCGCTCAAAAATGTCTCTGACGAGATTAGGCTTTAGAGTTTGAACAGTTTAAAAAATCAGCTACCAGATATCTTTATCAGCTTTATCAGGAGGGTTTATCTTGGTCTTGTATCTACGAAAACAAATATCTTCCGTGCCCATTGTAAACCAAATGAACTGTGAGAGCCCAAAATACAAAGCCCTTTTACAAGTATTGTGCCAAATGATAATTGTTGCTCCACTTCACTTTTAAATGGCAAGTTTTACATGGTATTAGAAAAGTCATTTTATAGAACTTCCTGTAGCTTTTCCTCTAGTTAATTCTCCTTGGATTATTCGTTTTTTACTATTTGTGCGTGTTTCCCCTATAGGTCGTGGACGTGCCTTTGTGATTTGGAGGGGCTCAGTATGCGACATCTTTGGAGACCTGGTAAGCTTTCTGGTCTTAATGTTTTGTCTCTTGTATTGAAGGCAACTGAAAAAGCATACACCTAGGGCAGGCTTGATGCTTGGACCCCTTTTTACACAAGGCAATAACATAAATAAGGCGTTTAATGTGATTTAAAATGTTTAGACTTTTCTTTATTTAGTTCTAGTTTATATTCATGGAGTATTGTTAAGCTTCCCCAGTACTGTTATGATTCGTAATCACCATGCTATTAGAAATCATATTTTTGATAGAAACAGTTCAAGTACCAGCGGGCCCCTTTTTGCTTACGGGCTTAGTAGAAATTTACACCCTTACCCCCTCTTGTTAGGCATGCATACAGCTTGTTTTCTTCAAGAAGTTAGGGAAATTGATTTTATGTTTGTCAAAGGTTTTTCTATACTTGCCTGGAGGATTTCGTATCTCTAATTATTTTTATACCCAATCATAACGCTAAAACTTTGCCTTTATAATTAAGATTAGGCCATTTAGCATGGGAACAATGTAGGGGAAGGGGCTAGTGAAATTTTCTGAAAGTTTCATTTTTATTCTTTGAACAGAATTGTTTATTTGAAGTTTTTGCATATTTTTATTAAACTTTTTAGGCGTAAGAGCGATGCTGAATATCATAGAAGTAGTTGAAGCAAATTATCCCGAAACTATTGGACGTTTGTTGCTTGTCAGAGCACCTCGTGTGTTCGGCGTCGTGTGGACGCTGCTCAGTCCGTTCATAGACGAAAACTCAAGAAAGAAATTCTTGATTTATAGCGGCAACGATTACCAGGTAAGTTTATCTGGTCGAAGTTATCACATTCGGGGCTTCTTTTTAGGGTTCTTTTTAGCCGCTCGAAAGCAAGATATATTTGAATACATTTTTTGTTATTAGTAGTAAATCTTTAGCTTGTAGTGTAGGCAAAGCTACTTATAAACGACTGACCAGAGAGACTTGAAAAGGGGAGAGGGTAGGGGAGGCAGGTCGGGGTTGGGTGGGGCTGGTTTAGAGCCAAACCAGATTAAAATAAAAATCGGCCGTCGTATGGTTTATGACCTCGAGAAAACTATAGAACTCCGTTTCCACCTCCGATCGTGGCCTTTTTCATTATTTTCCGAAGAAGGTTTTAAATTTTTAGCTTATTAGTTGGGAGAGGGATGGGCATTTTTCTGGATTCTGGACAAAAGGAAATCCCCATACATTTTTCAGTCCATCGTACAAGAGTCTTTTTGAAGTAAATCATGTTATCAATTTTAGGCATTTTTCTTCAAAGCTTACTATCAACTCACGGAATTATATTTGATCTTAACCTAGCAAAGGGATGTTACCTCTGCAATATGGATACATGAAATTCCTTTTCACCACAAAAGAATCGTTGTTATTTTTATAAAATCATAATTTACAGGTCAAATCAGGGCATATAATTTTTTACCTGTTATATCCTTTACCAATAAATCTTTTTGTTACAATCTTATATTCTTCTAGGGTCCTGGAGGGCTTGCAGACTATATACCTGCAGAATATATTCCTGGTTTTTTAGGAGGAGATTGTGAGGTACCAGTTGATATTTTATAAATGCGTGCAAAACAAAGTCTTGTTCCTGTTTAATTGAAAACAGGCTGAATTGTACATATTTATTAAACACCAGTTCTTTTAGAATACGATCATATAAAGTTTAATTGTCGTTCTTAAAACGACTTCTTGCTTTGTTTTTAGAAATTTGTCAGTTTCTCTAGGAGAAATTTTATTCAATGTTAACTCCTTTGTGAAAAAGGAAGGTAGAAACGTTAATTTTAGCGTTGGAAATCAGAACCTAAAATAATTTTCACGCTAAGCGATTGCTGGTTTTGAACTGAATTTTATCTAGGACTGTGGAAGGCGCTGATTGGTCACAACAAGCCAATCCAATGAGTCTTTTTCTTTGTTTTGATTTTTGGCTAGGGAAATTTTCATACTATAGTTTGTTGGTACCGCAAAATTTGAAGATCATACGAAACAGCGGAAGCACTGCACGCTGAAGTACTTTAGTACGACACTCTTCAGAATATAAACATCAAATAATGGCCGGAAGTAAGCAGAAAATTTATACCCAGGTGGGGATCAAAAACAGCGTTAGAGGAAGAGGGGCACGTCTGATTGGTTCTTTTGTTTTTTATGTCCGCAAGAGATGGAAGCGATACTAGTACTTCAGTATGCGATGTGTCCGTTATTTGGTGATATCTCCAAGTTTTCTTACTACCAAAAATTCTAGGATTCACAACGCTCCAAGCGAGAACGACTCACGGTTATTTTAGACACCTCCAATTTAGAAAAGTTAAACTAGCCACTTCCAAATAATCTGTCCTACAGTCAAAGAAATTTATTAGCAAACAGTTGACAACGGCCACTCCCTAGCAACTGGAGGTAACTCACGAATGTCCACATTATGGAAGTTTGATTTTATGGTTGTATTCTAAACAGAAGCCAGCTTGTTTGGTTGGAAATTATAGTACTCTCTTGGATTTTTTGCACCAGACCACGATGCCGCGATCCTCTTGCAACAAAATGAAAATCGTGCTGGTAATTTAACAAAGCACACAGAACAAACGTCTATTACTTGCCGTTATTATTACTCATCACTTCGTCGTTCTTTTGCAGTGTGACGTGGTGGAAGGAAAAACGGTTCCTAAAGCATTTCACAGATTTCACAACATTGGCGAAGGAGGCGAGTCAAGTTGGCTTGGGTCCGATTTATATCAGACTGCACAAGTACTGAAAGGTTCTCCTCACGAGGTAATAACCTGTTTACTTATACTTGTGTGTCTTATTCTGATATCTAACCACGGCATTCGTGCAATTAAGACTCCGTTACAGTTAGAGACTTATGTTACCCTATTGATAGAAAAAAAACCTTTCAACCCTTTAAGTACTATTGTTTGTGACAGCTCAGATAGATTCAGATTTCGATTAAACTCCCGCAACGATTGTTCTGGATTTGACAACAAGGGATGGAGCCTCTTTGCCCATCAAAGTTCAATGTATTCATTGAAATTCACAACAGCCAAACGCTATACTCAATCCTGTCGTTTAACGATAGTTTTTCTGATTGTTTAAAATTTATAACGTACATCTTTTGGATGCATCCTGGATGTGAATGTTACCGTGGCAATTGTACGGCGTCTCACCTTATCTCACGGTACGTTATCTTTGACCTAAGATTATGAAAAAGGATTTTGTCTGTATCATCCCTACAGTGAGCATTCTGCAATGAGTTTAAAATTTTTTGGATCATCGTTTCAAAGTATTTTATCGTACATTTTATCGTATCGTACATATATATATATAAAACTTATAACGTACATCTGTTGGATGCTTCTTGGATGTGAATGTTACCGTGGCAATTGTACGGCGTCTCACCTTATCTCACGGTACGTTATCTTTGACTCAAGATTATGAAAAAGGATTTTGTCTGTATCATCCCTACAGTGAGCATTCTGCAATGAGTTTAAAATTTTTTGGATCATCGTTTCAAAGTATTTTATCGTACATTTTATCGTATCGTACATATATATATAAAATTTATAACGTACATCTGTTGGATGCTTCTTGGATGTGAATGTTACCGTGGCAATTAGGCTCACACGGCGTCTCACCTTATCTCATGGTACGTTATCTTTGACCCAAGATTATGAAAAAAGATTTTGTCTGTATCATCCCTACAGTGAGCATTCTGCAATGAGTTTAAAATTTTTGGATCTTCGTTTCAAAGTATTTTATCATTTGACTTTCGCGTACTCCTTTGAAGGGTAAAAATAGACTGCTTTTTATTTAAACTATAGGTTATGATAACAGTATCTGAGGCCGAATCAGTAATTACATGGGACTTTGACGTCATCGATGGTGACACAATGTTCACAGTTCTGAGACATAAGAGACCTCGTGAAGCAAGCCTTAATAACGTCACAACTAGTGGATGTCTCGGAGAATCGATGACATCGAGATTGTCAGGAATAAGGCCTGGTATTGATGCTGTTGTTGTTGAACGACCAATTCTTTGCACGCAAGGAGAATCTGTCCAAGTAAGAAACCAATGAAATATTTACTATTCACGTAAAATATTCTCATCGTTGCCCGTTAATCCTGAATAGCACGGAGAAGTTGAAAAATCTTGTTGATTCATTGAAAAGTGTTTCATTCAACATTCAGATATCAATGTGATGTTTAACGAAAGGAGTGTTTCAAAATAAACTATGCGTATTAATTTTTGATTCAGGGTATTCTTCTGTGGCCGTTTTTCTTAAGTGTTCCAACCCTTATTGACACTTGAATTTTGCAGATTTTGTGCCACTTTCTTCAAATTTGGAAAGTTGTGTGGTTTTCAAAAGCCCCTTTGAGTAATCCAGGATTAGTCTTTGTAGCAAACCTATAATGTTTTTTGTTGCAAGCCAGGTTTATTCTGGAAACGACAACTTTCTTGTCCCTTCAATGAACGTGTCTGTTCTAATAAGTGATGCGCCAGGTGAAGGCTGAGCGGCCATTTTCCACCTTACGGAGCATAAAATCAATCTCCTTTTCTTGGGGGCAGGACAGATTTCTTTGCTTGTATCCAGGGGTTTGTTGCCATGAAAAGCACAAAGAAGGTCAAATTGGAAAATTTCTCCTAAAATTAGCAAAAAGTAATAAAAAGACTACTTTTTGGCATTCACAAGGGTGACTGAGCCCCTTGCCCTCCCTTAGCTGCTCATTTTTACGTTATCCTTCTTGTTGGAGTGGTAAGCCCCCTTCCTGGGAATTCCTTATGCTACCCATAACACTATGGTTGTTACCTATGCCCTTTTCACGCATCAAGCTATCCAGTGCTTAATACGACGATTCTCGAACCGTAGGGTACGCACATATGCACACAGCCTGGGGTGTTTATACTTCAATGGAAATACTCATCACAGACAACCCCCTCAAGAGGTGCCCCAAGAATCATGCACAAAACCAAGGTTATGTTCTACTACGAAATTCTACCGTCACGCGAGTTCAGGTAAATTTTGATATTCTGCTTTTTAGGAAACTTTTGCTATTCTTGGGCAGGCCCGTCCGAGTGGGGGCAGATTGTCCCAGGTACCGAGCTGAGAAGGGCCAAAAAGGTCGAGTCAAAGTTCCTAACAATAAAAACAATTGCAATCAAAGTTTTATGACGTCACCACGGGCCCCATCTTTATTTTTGCTCCAGGCCTCAGAAAGCTCTCGGCGGGTCTGTGCTTGAATAACTTGCATACGCAGTGTTCGGCCGCCCTGTAGGTCTCACAATATGTTGGTTCATTTTCAAAAAAGGTAATTGGGATGTTTCAGCAATGACGTTGTAGTTTTTTGCTTCAACAGACCTTAATTATTGCCCGTGATGATGTTTAGATTTATCGTTTGCTTACATCTAAGTGCACTCCTCTTAATAACAGAACTCCTCTCGCTTTCTCTGCATTGATTATGATAATTTTTAACAGCTAACCACATACAGGGGCTTGCACAACAAACTGTATAACCCACAAATTTGTCTCTTACTGTACTTTGAAACTCTACTTATCTTATGCTATTACCTAATCGATAATTGCTAAAGACATCTAAGGGTGTGCATGGGGAGGGGGGAGTAATGGACAACCTTGATTGATACAAGTTGATAGTATCAAAAAGTATGACAAGGTTAAGGAGGGTTTCGTGCTTTCAAAAACCTGTCTTACCCCCTGATGATTTTGCATGTCACATCTTTTCTTGTTTGTTGATCATCATCAGGAAATACAGCATGTTTGGAATCTCTAGCAATAATTCGGACTTTAATGAAAATCTCCTCGCAAGCTCAAAGACTAATCGGTAAGAGTTATGTTTATCGATGCACCCAACGAAACCCTGTACACAGTAACGTACATCGTAACTCGAATCGTACTGTTCACCTGAATCTACATCAAGTATTTTTAGACAGGGTGTTTATCGACGCACTCAACGAAACGCTCTTCGCCCAGGCTACCGATTGTTACAGACCCTATTGAAAGCCAGCTATTGAAAGTTACAGACAAGTTTCATGGTCATCGCTGCCTCAATAAGCAATATTCTCAAAACGATTTCCTAAAAAGCTACTTAAAATGATGAAGGACAAGTATAGAAAAAACATTTGTACCAGCTGACGCATATTTTCAACGTGTGTCAGGAAATGTACAGTACGTGTCTTACTTTGTTTATTTGGTAAACTGCCATCAATCAAGTTGTTTTATTTCTATAACAAATTAAGGATTTAATTGCCCATTAGTAACTGTTACGATATCAATGACATTAAAGAAATGATTATTACTGATGTAATTACACACCTGATGACGCTAACGATTAACCAATTAACCTTTTTCATCCAATTAAACTCACATTTTTCCAATACCTGCTATTAATCTAAATCTCCTCTCAAGAATTCTCTTTCTGATGTTGCTTAGTGATCTGTTCAAAGGGGAGCCGTGTCATCTCCCGTCGAATGACTCCCGTACTAGCGATTGCCACAGAAGTGTGAATCTACTCGTAGCATATTTCTAGCCTAAAGCCTAGCGCACATCGCAGATTTTTGTCACACAATAAACGAAGATTTTTATCTTTTGCAACAAAAATCTGTAGTGTGTAGGGTCAAAGTCGAAAGATTTTTGTCTTTTGCGATAATCTTTGAGATAAAAAACTTTTTATGTTTGCCACCAAAGACAAAAGTCATGCAGTGTATGGAGTCAAAAGACAAGCTTTTCATTCTGAAAATCAAGCAAATGTATATTTTTCGATCACGTGACTTGTTTGAACTCTCCCGCTATCGCATCGTTCACTGGAAAATCATAGCGAAGAAGGGGAAATCTGAAAACAGTCATGGTGTGTGTGGACAGAAAGTTATTTCGAGAAAGACAAAAGTCTTCGTCTTTTGCGACAAAAATCTGCGCTTTCTGCGCTAGTCGTTACTCGAGGCAAATCGTCACCATTTCTTGTTCTGATATCTGAGATTCAGTGAATGTATAGCTTAGATTTGTGAGATAAAGGTCGGACAAAAATACTATATTTCATGACCTTGGTCAAAGGATGGCAACGATACGGGGCCAGGGACAAGCCCGTCCATCCCTCTGCTTGGCATGCTCTTTTAATTGCTTATCCTTGCTTGCAACCGCTGCTGTTGGTATGAGTTATTGCTTGAAAGATAACCCCAAACAACATAATTGTGTCAAAGATAGCTGTACAAATATCTTCATAGCCTTAATAGACTGAATAGAAGGATGTTTTTCAGCTATTTCAAGGAGCTCAAGCTCCATTCTGTTATTCAATTCTGCTGAAGCTTGGTTTTATTACTCTAGGATTTTACCCATTTTCAGTGGCCTCTTCTCCCCCTTTCAGCCCCTCGGCGTTCTCATATTAATGATAGTAAACTTAGCAACCAGCACTTTTCAAAATAATGTTTTAGCTGAATTGTGTTCCAAAGCCTTTTTGACCGAGTTTTAGGGTCAGCTATGCAATACTGTTATGTTGCCATTTTTGTTTTCATTTTCGTCACTTTTTGTTTTTTCAAGATTTTAGAATGCAAATTAAGCTTGAGCAGTTTAAGAAAGTTTTTTCTTAAATTCATAATCCATAAGACTGTATTATCACAACGAATTGGCTCGAGAATTCTTTATCAAATTATAGTTACACTACTCAATCATTAACGTAGTTTCGTCTCGATTGTTAAGCTTTATTTTGCTCCAAATCTTTGTAAAGCGATCTCTTATCAGGATAGATCAGACCTTTCAGCTCTAAGCTAAGCTTTTTAGACATTTTTTCTCTATTTTTGTTTCATTGTAACTCCAAGTGAGGATTGAAATGAGAAAACTAGATTAAATATCAAACCAAGACGGAGCCATTAAAATGAACTCTGGAGTTATGGTTCTGATAAATATTGCTTTGAAGGCAGGTTATCTTTTAACAAAATGTTACAAATTGCCGAAATCTGGTAAATAGTATTTGCTGGTTTGCTAGCTGTGAAGGAAAGCCGTCCAGGCAATGAATGACAAGCTCGGAGTGTTGTCAGAAAAAAATAATTTACGTGTTTATGAAATTGGGCAAGTTACAATGCCCCTCTGATCCTGTGTATAAAATCTGGTCAAAGCTCGACCACTTTTTGGTTCAAATGTACTGTTGCATGAATAGCATACAACCTTTAATGAGGTAAAAGTCATATGAACAATTATAATACATAGTTAATAAGTCCCTACTTTGCGGACTTTCTACCAGGTTGCTAAGTCTGTAATTGATTACACTAACATTTGATAAAACATGTAAATGTTTGAAAAATGTGTGCCCCCCCCCCCCCCTAAACACACGCGGGCTTCTTTTTTCTCTACTCGAAACCGTCAACTAACAATATTATTTACTTTTCATATGGTAGTTGATGATGATCGTATTGTAACTTTGACCTCTTTTCGTTTGCAGAGGCTCAATGTCAAGTTTGGAATCGAGTCAAAGCGCTTTCTCGCAGTTGAGTATAGGCACAGCAACAACCTTGTCGTCAGGTGCCAGTGCGGCTACGAATACTTCTTCAGTCTCAAGGTAGCAGCTCAGTAATTAATTCAAGTTCTCACTGCGTTTTGCCTATCTTTTGTACACCGTAAATTCTAGTGTCATGGCGAATACTTAAATTCAAATCGTTTGTTTGATTTGCTGCCATGGTTTAATTTCCACCTGGCCTTTCTTTTTCGACAATCTTTTAGAACAAATCCAATTAAAACAAGAATAGATTGGACTATTAACCAACCATCTTTTATTTCTGTTTCTAGTGGGCTTATTTCGACCGATATTTATTAAACTATTATTGCAAAATAATATATCCCAATTGTTCCAAGGGTAGTGGATTCAAGTATTAGAAGATACTACGAATGTAATCTTATGTCATTTACCAAAACAAGTGCTACTAGGTTTAAGCCTTGTGGGAGCTAGTTCAAAACGTTCCCAGAATACTTTTGTTCCATCTGCCCTCTTCTATTACTCTTAATACTTGAGTTAATCGACTCCGATTCTAGCCAAAACCGAAAGTCTTTATCACATGAGTTTAATATCACGATACCGAAGAACTTTAGTATAAATTCAACAAAGTTATACAGAGTTACTCTTAACGTATATATAAATATATAACATTAATAGTTACTTTATATACGAACAGTATATTGCAAGTTAAAACAGTTATTTTGAGTCGTGGACTCTCATTTAATGATCATAATGGATGCTGGGGACAATAGATAATAACTACTTGATGGAGTGTTTGCACTGTCGTCCGATGGAATGTTTACATTGGCATTTTTATATAAATTCCTGTTTGAGATTTAGATTCATCTAGTATTCGTAAATTCTACCTTTTGAAAACCTCGTCTTTTTTATGATAATTATAAATGCATTTGAAGTTTCCTCGTTTCTTAAAAATTGATAAATTCTTGCTTTAAATTGTTCTTTTACATCTTCAATGCTCGTGTTAGCTGTTTTCCGTAATCCCTAATAGTTATATTGGGTCGAAAAGAAACAGTTTAATAGAAACAGTCTGCTACCGGCTACAGGAAAAGTCTGAACCGTCTGACACGAGTTTTTCTGGAAATGAAATATGTATTGAAAACGCTTCTTTGTCAAATGACCTAGCTTTTCGTCGTATATGAACATCTACGTGGCTTAACACTAGAAATGCTTTAAGCATCGCCACGTTATAGATTTCTGTGGCCTCGCAGTCACTTTTTCATTGCTATAGTTACAACACCATTCAAATGCGATAATGTTGAGGGTATTTTAAATGGTCGTTGGTATAGCAAACCTAATTTTGTTGGCTCGTCGTCAAAGCAGAGCCACTTTTGTTTGAGTGTGCTAAATTCATGAAAGTTAGGTGCCACGCCCTTTTATGTACAATGACATTATTCATAAAAAATAAGGACTTTGCCGGATTTGAGGGTCGTTAAAGGTCCATATTAATGAGTAACAAATTTTAGAATGAGTAGCATTGCTCAGCCTCACTAAATCTAAATCATGCCCCCATTTTTACGGCAAATTATACAGCTATGTTGCAAAATGTTCTGACTTTAATTTGCAATCCCCCCCCCCAACTTTCCAACTTGTGTCAGATCCCCTGTAAGAGATACGGGGTCTACCACGTCATATTACGAAATACCACTTCTAAAGTATCATGTTTTGAACGAGTTTGAATCGTTTATTAGAACTGAGATTTGTTATCAAATAATCAAGGCAAACTAGTCGGGTTTTCATTTTACTTCGTCTATGTTTGCATTCTAAGTATATTTGACTTTTTTAAAATGACAATTTAACAATTTAATATTCATAACTTATATTTCTTAAGCAGCATTGATGACAAAATATGTTTGAAAACCTAAACTAGAGTGTATCTTAGTAAAGCAATGTTTTTAGAGAATGTAGATGTCGAAAGCCATACTGGGATGTAGCTATGGCTTGTTACCCTGGGTACAAGAGCCTCAAAAAACTTGTAATAAAGTTTCGGAACTATATTTCTGTGACTAAATTATGGATACTCTGGCACCCAGGGTAATGGCTTGTATTCTGCGGCCCAATAGCCTCTTCTAATATTATAATTGTTATTAATTTGCTTCTAGATGTTTGTTGCTCCGAAAAATATTCGATATAATAGGATCACTTATATTGTTGTGCTAATTTACAGGGGTTCAACTGTGCTACAATATCATTGTTTTACCTCTTCTTTCTGTCTTGGAACTCGTTAATAGCATGTTCCATATGTTAAGAGAAACCCAAGGCCTCTTTGCATGTTTTTCATCCTTTTTGTGGCCCATACTTAAGATATTTCAGACAACATCATATCTCTAGTCTTTATTCTTGTGTGACTACCTCGCTACTGAGCCCATACATTTATTAAAAGTTTCCAGAAAAAGAAAATGGAAGAAATAACTTCCCGAAGATACTCAACAAGACACTTTCAAAGAAACTTTGTCATTATCTTTTGGTAGTCCGTTTCTGAGTTGGAAATATTACCAGATTTCTTAATCACATATCTTTCTCGTTAAGCTGTAGCCACGTATCGTATTTATTTTTTATCAGTATTTTATGTCCATTTATGTTGTTGTTGGAAAAATGAAATGATAACCATGATCAAAGAAACATAGAGTTTTTGTTTTGCCCTGACACCTCCTTGAAAAGTGATTCGACTTGCACCTCTAGTCATTTCTGTTTTGGGAGCAGGAATTGAACATTTGATGATTTTGAAATACTTTCCTATGTTACTTTTGAAATATGAGACAATGGTAAGAGATCATCATAAAATAATGACATCCTCCCTTTTAAGGCCTTGTTTCTTACAGATTTCTATTTGAGAGTGCGATTCTGTTAGCTGTTAACAGATGAAATGTAGAAATTTAAAAAATTTGGATGATTTGGCTGTATCGGTCATATCCTATGAAACAGGAAAGGGTCTAGGACAATCCTTTGAGGAACTTATACGTAGAAGCGTAGAAACCATATAGTATTTGTAGATTATTACAACCTGTCACGTGACTGAATGATTGCTGACGTGATGTATAATAACCTATTCTTGGATACGTATAGCAATGCGTTATATATATACCATACGGATTTTGAAACGACGCCAATTTCGAAACATTATATATCTAGAATCGTTTGCATACGTATCTAACTGACCTGTCTGAACATATCCCGCATGGATAACACAACATCTTAGCTTGATATAATATATTTTGCGCAGTGGAGGGGTCAGTCGAGTCGTTCATCAAGACCCGTTGCACTAGACTCGAAATTTAGAGCGAGCATTCTTATGCCATAGTGGTATTATTTTACTGCAAGAGTTGACACAGCAAGATTTATCAGAAGCAGAGAAGAGTGAGCAAGTGTATCAATAGGGATAAAAAGACGTGGTCACATCGAGGGGAAGGACCAGGATTCTGCTCGATAAGAAAATCATTTATAGTGGTAAACTAATTTTTTTTGCGAAAAAGACATCAAATCAGCCTTCTATATCAATTATATTGTCATCGTCATCAATTATTTATTCTAAAATGTCTTCTTGGGCCATGTCGCCTTTACCCTGGGTACCAGACTCACTATATAAAATAATAGAGAGTCTGGTCTAGTGCGCCCCATTCTCGTTCTGGTGAACTTACTTGAAAGAACTGAAGTCTATTTAACAGACTAGGCCTGTGAAACAAGACTGTCAGATAAATAACAAAGAAACTCAGTAGTCAGAGGAGTTTTGGGAAATCTTAAAGCAAATGTGTTTTATTAAGTTCTTTAAAGTCGACATTTTTAATACAGTGGTAATAGACTTTTCTGCCTCAAGATAACAATGAAATCAGGTTTAAAACGCCATTTGGCACCAAAAACATGTGCGACGCATGAAATTAAAGTTAGCACAATGCAGTTATTAAATGTTAATCATTATCAAATTTCGTATACAACTTAAAATAAGTCTTTTGTAAGTTTCCTCATAAATTGTGTGTACTTTCAAAGTCTACTTCCTCACTGTGAAGGCAGCGCGCTTGGACACTGCGGCGGTTAGAATCACCACATTGGAAGGTCACCACAGCAAATATGGCCAATACGACAAGCGAAGCCCCGTATGCCGGGCGAAATATTAGCTATAACTGATTTACTGTGTTTGTTGTTGTTTGTTCTCAGCGCCTTGCGGTGTTTTTTATCTACTGCATTTCACTACAAGGCCTAATTTCTTTGCAACGAGAGGCACAGCCTGAAATATCAGAGACTTTCCAAAGCCAGTTGGCAATATGGCGAAGGTGTCTCTTCTCTCTACAAACAAGGCTTTCAATGCTGTTCTGTGTTCAGTTCCACAACATGCGGAAAATATTCTTTGAGTACAGTTTTAACAACATCTTCAAACTCAATCGTTAAGTTGGCTAGCATTTATTTATGTTCTGTTCTGTTCAATGTTTTACACCAGAGCTAAGTTTATTGTTTCGCTCTGACCTTTGAACGTACAGAAATCTGTACACTCGCTCCTGATTGGTTAATATCTGCACACCAGAACGAGAATGGGGCGCACTAGGCCAGACTCTCTATTTTATTTCATATATAGTGAGTCTGGTACCCAGGGTATGTCGCCTTCTGAAATCGAGCATTCGAAAAGGTCGAGTTCATCCCTCGGAGTACCAATGGCCTGTAGTTTTGGCCCTCACATGGCCTCACATGGCCCGTGATTAATGCAAATTAAATCTTTGTCTTCGGATCTGTCGTGACTAGAAGAGACATGGTGTGAATTTTGATTTGATGCGAAGTATTGAACGACCAATGAATAAAATGAAAATCTCTGTATTTTGTGAAGTTTACTTATTTCAGCATCAGTGAAAATTTGGGGAGGAGGCTAAATTGAGAAGGGGGATAATTAAATTTTTCCTTCTGAAAAGGGGGGCTAATAAGAGACTTGAGGCTTAATTGAGAGGGGGGCTAAAAAGAGAATTTACGATACTGGAACACCCCAATCGGGCCACTACCCAAGTCGAAAATAGCATTTAGGGCATTTTTCGAGAGGGTCTGCAACCTACCGTTATAGCGTATCAAACTGTGCATTTCTACCAAGTTTCACGCTTCCATGACAATTTGCATAATTTTCTCACTAACAGTCGTGCCTTTTTTTGCGAATCGACCTTTGAGTTTTTATCAAGATGCGTGATCACTCTTGATAGCCTGAAATAAAGACACATTCAGTTATTGCACAGAACGTAATCATTGTGATTGATTTAACTGAGGTCTGTTAGAAGACGGTACCGAAAAGTTTTTAAAATCAGTTCCCAATACAAGAAGGCATGCAAACAAGTTGGCTAGGTGCATATGCAAACGATTCTAGATATATAATGTTTCGAAATCGGCGAAGATAGCTCTCGGTTTCG
This sequence comes from Rhopilema esculentum, assembly GCF_057945365.1. Lineage (NCBI taxonomy): Eukaryota > Metazoa > Cnidaria > Scyphozoa > Rhizostomeae > Rhizostomatidae > Rhopilema > Rhopilema esculentum. Next base: position 4,646,147 of record NC_142827.1, read on the forward strand.
AAATCCGTATGGTATAAATAATGCGTTGCTATATGTATCCAGGAATCCAAGAATAGGTTGTGATCCATCATTACGGCAATAATCCAATCCAAACTCTCCCCTGTTCAAAACCATACCTTCTGGGCCACGTGATCTCCTGCGGCTTCCTGCGCAGTGAACTGCGAGGCTGGCTGCAATGGAATGTTTATGATTCAATCAGGAATTACTATGTTATGGCGGCCAATTAACAGTGTATCACTGGCAACGGATCGAGCAGGTATCTGCTTTGAACAGTTGATGACAAATGAATAATAAATATTGCATGATAATTTAACACGCTGAATTTACTGCGGCTTCGAGATGTCGAACTTATACCAGTCAACTACAGAATCCTTAGAGTCGTTAAATAACTGGCCTACTTGTGCACCTCCCCTGCCTTGTAAAAAGCGAAGAGGTATGGACAACCGAGGGGCAGGGACAAAAAGTGATGTCGAGCTTGGTGAGGTTTCGACAAGACAGAAAAGAGACAGAGATGGAGATGAAAGCAAAGAAAGTCGCAAGTATGCATTCGTTAACTCTTTTTTCGCTTGCTTATCCGTTTCCTAGGTTAACCCCCATATTCTCCTAACCTTGCTACAGAGTGCCTGCTTGATATTGCTTAAATAATGCGTTGCTATATGCTTGATATGATTGCTTAACATAACCACTCATATAAAAACAGATCGATACAAAGTTCTAGCGTTGTTGGCCTCTAGAATTAATCAAAGAGAAACTAAAAGTAAATTAAGGGTGTTGTCTGTTGCAATTAAAGAGCAGTGTGGCAAAATTAATTATGGATTAGGTTCAGTCTGTTACATGCCTGTGTGTCAATCAAGTAAAGCACCTTTCTGGCAAGAGAAATTTTCAAGCATAAAAAGACTCTTTATCATGAGTTTTGTTGACATTTTTTTAATGTTAATGATTTTATATATGTTATAATGTTTGAGTTCTTGTCTATGTGATTCAGCATTCAAAATTTCTAAGAAACACTTACTTTAAAGGAATACTTGCCCTTGTAATTGAACATGACCAAATGCAAACTTAAAGTTTGTTCAGGACTTTTAAAAAAATTTACTTTTTTCATTAGTTTCTGAACATCAATTTTAATTTTTATGTTAAAAGCAATTGGAGAGCACCTCAGATTTGAAATAAATTGGTCCCACTGATGCAGCACAGTCAAACCATTTGATTGGTGCAGTCCTTGCATTCTGAATTTTCTAGACATCAACTGTGCTCATATGTGTCCAGTGAAACAGTCTATTATTATCTGACTTTGTAACCCTAACTATGTAGCTATAGAATTGATTAATCCTTTTAGGTCATACCAGTACAGCTACAGCTGAAGTCCTATAATTGCAACCTTTCAGTTTTGTCAATCTGGTAACCACTATGGTGATGTTTGTCACAAATTCTAAAAACCATAAGGTATCCAGCACCCACGTATTTTGCCATTAGGAAAACCATATACAGCTAGGTTACATCAAAGATTTAAGAACCCACAATAGTTACTGCATCTCAGGATCAGGCAGTAAAATCCATCTCTATACTTGACACTCTAGTGGCAGAATCTTTAGCCTTTTGAGCCATTTATGCGCAAAATTATAATCTACTTTGATCATATACTTTGTTTTAGACTTGTATCACTATCTTGTGTGCCTACACAACAAAGACCAAATGACCCAAGGAAGACATCAAGTGATTCGGTGGCACCACCAAATATTACCGGCAGTCAAGAAAGCTTACCTAGTGGACCCTCAAAAAAGAGAATGAGCAGAGCAAGATCTGTCAGAAAGTAAGTTTAAACAATTTTATCATAGACATTCTGTTGCAATCTACATTAACATGCATGTCAATCTTTTAAGGATTTACAAGTTCATCTAATTTTTTCCTGCAAAAAGTGAAAATATGGTTTTGTAAATTAAGTTGAACCCTCGTATAATGAAGGGGGAGTAACCCAGCAATTTAGTCTAGGATCAACCGTCAGCTAATATTCTCTACCAAGAGTATCATATCCTACTTACATATTCCTTGTTGATAAGATTTTTTTGACATGTACAGTTTATGTTTTGCATTTAACTTGAACATTGACAACAAATGTTGTGAGATCACTAAACAGGCTACAAATAGATGTGAGTGCTAAAGTTTCTTTGTGCTTTCTACTGCATTAGGAAAATAAATCAGCACCATTCTTATGTCTCTTAGAAACATGTTCAGGACCGTCGAGACGGGGGGGTAACCGGGGTAGTTACCAGGGGGCCCGGGGCCTTGAGGGGCCCGTAGAAAATAAGGTATGTATTTTTGGCTATGAGTTTTCAATTAGCAGCATTGGCAGGGCGGGCCCATGACCCGATTGATATTCGAAATTCATTCTTTCAACAAGGGATCAACAAGCTGGTCTATGATGAGGACCTTTTTTGTTAAGGTTATAATTAAAACATTGACGATACGATCACAATATACTTCTCCGAAAGCCATAAAATTCGATTGCACTTACATATATCTACTTTTAGGTCAAATGTTTTAGTTATTCCTTGTGTGGACTTCCTATAAACGTAAAACTAAATCTTCCATTCACGGCGTACACCAGAGAAAAAGCACATGCGAAGAACCAAGACAAATCCAAACGCTATAAAAGTCTTTATCAAAATCACTAAGCGGGATCACGATCCAACCAACCCCTGCGATGTCATCTTACAGGCACAAGTCTGGTGCTCAGAAAAGGCAGGAAAAAGATGCGAGAAAAAGAAGCAAAGAAAGCCTCTCGCACATTGTTTGAGGTAGGTGCTTACAAAAGAGACAAGGAAGGTGATTCAACTTTAAATAAACCTGGTGAAAGCTCTGTTCAAAGCACCGCTGAAGAAGAAGAAGACACAAACGGCTTGGCTGCTTCGGTAGACCATGACACCCCAGAAAGTAGAGAAAGCACTACTGATCCGTCATTAAATCAAGATACTGTCCATAGTGGATCATCTAGTTTTGATATCGGCACATTGACCGGATTTCCAACGATAAAGGAGTTAGAAAAGGTTGTTAGAACTGGTCATTTGCCTCATCCTCCAGAGTTTCCCAAAGATTGCGACGGCCACAAATTTCCAACAACGGTCCTTAATGTAAAGCAGCAAAATTGGGAGGTAGTAAGAAGAAGCTGGCTTGTTTTCAGTCCTACAAAGGCTGCACTCTATTGTTTGCCAAGCACACTATTAATAATAGTTCAAAATCAAAATTGGCTTCTCCTGATGGTTGGGGAGCGAACGACAGCTGGAAACGATTGTGGGAAAAGATTAAGGATTTCGCCATGAGGAAAGCAAGAAAAGCAGTTTTTTAAACATTAAATTAACTCTGATTTTTAAGCTGATTTGTTTTAATGATTTGTTTTATATAGTCACTAATTACATGTTCTGTTAAAGACCTTAAAATACAAATTCAAGTGTTTCAGTGGCGTTGATTTCAAAATTCATGCCTTTTACAGTCCATCTAACTGCATTTCTAAGGGCGTAATCCAAAAAAGGTTTTTGCAGCCTTCGACTGTGGGGCCCCATGACAGTCCCAGCCCTGGGGCCCGGCCCGTCTGTCGACGGCCCTGAACATGTTGGATTTGTTTTATTGGATTTGATGAATTTGTTATCAATGAGTAAAGCCTTGTCCGCATGCTTGACATTTCAGGAGTATTGCAAAGAATACACTAGTATTTTTTGGACTGGATTTAGAACAAGAACTTCAAAGACAGAAATGGCAAGAACGAAGGATTCGCCATTGTAGCAAACGATATGGGAAGATGAAAGATGATTTGATTGATTTTGAATGTGACGATGAAGTGACAGACACAGGCACGCCAAGGAGAAGTATTGTTAGTATGGGACCAATGATGAAATCAAGACTAAGCAAACGAGAATCCGTCCCAAGTATGGTCTTTAATGGATTGAAAAGGAGGCTAAGTACAAAGGTATAATGCACTTTTCACAATAAAAAAAATGGTTATATCATATTGAAGTGTTTAAAAATAGTTGATTGAGAACGTTCTGTGAAGGTTTAACCATTTTTGATTCAGTGTTGTGTGTATTTCCGCCAATGCTTTAGCTTTTGTTTCTATATCAGCCCTTTTTAGAAGACTATTTAAGAGCTTCTTAAAACAGCAGTTACATTGCAACTTATTCAGGGCCATCACTAGGTATTGTGCTCCAGGGGGTTTTTCTAGGTCGTATTTGCTGACAAAGATGCTGAACCAACATTTATTTGCTGGCAATTTTTAAATTTGCTAACTAAGCACCTCTAGATGTCCGAAAAATTCCTTGTATTGCAAGAAATTTTTTTAAAAGATTGTAACCTCCAATTCCCGTATAGTGAAGGCCCAGCTCCTTTTGCAGATCTATTAGGAAATTGAGATTTTAGTCTTTTCACTGTTAAACAGCAATGTTGGTGAATTTACAATTATGGCTATGAGCACTTCTCCAATAAGGATTATGCCATATTGAATTTGAGTTACATGTTGTCCTAGTGCTTCACTTCTTCTCCTATCTTAAGAGTGAGCCTTTGTATTGTTTTAAGCATTAGAATGTTTTGTCATTGATGTATCGCTCCTTGTTTTATCAGCCAAACGATCGTACTCATGACGTCTTCAGTGGACGCAGTTTTGCACCTAAAGATCTAGCCACAGTTGAAGGAGATGATGTTGACTTTGACGTGACTTCCCCAATGTCACAAGACTTGCGTGATAGTGTTTTCTTCGACTTCCATCACGAAATTCACGACGTTATCCAAGAGGAGCCAGAGGTCCTTCAAGATGAACTCCCTGCTCCTCCCGAAATACCAGAAAGAGCAGCGTCACCCGCTTTGTAAGTTGGTTATGAACTGCCTCTTAGTTTTCTTAACATTTTGAATGACTGAAAGATTAAGCTATATAAGGATCGGTGATTTAGATTGATTGTGTTTGTGGATCTTCAGAGCTCACTTGGAAGCTGCCAAGTATATAATTTGGATTACGTTTAGGTAATATAATGTGGGGATCGAATGATACCATCAGCAGATCCTTAGGAGGTATTTCTAAGATCTATATGCATTTATTGTAGGGATTTTTTAAACTATGGAAGGGAAGAGTCTTCGACCATCCTCCTTTACAGACCTTACCTTCTTTCTAAATAATGGTCAATCAAGTTGTACTGCTCAAGTTTACCATTTCTTTTATTTTTTCTTTATACAGGCTTTTCTTAATGCTTTCTATCATTGCTATGATCTTATCAACAGAGGAGCTGGGTGGAAGCGACAGCAGAAGGAAAAAGCAACAGAGAGAGATAAGGAAATAGTCGCAAAGCAGTTGGGAATCAAAGCAGTGCAGACTCACGTGATCAGGACGCCAAGTGAACGGAGACACCGCATGCAGCATAGGCCAGTTATTAAGAAGAAACCAAAGAAGGCGACACGGCGTTTTGGGCTTGGGTTGGCAGGAAGATGGTTGAATAGAAAGTTGAAGAAGAGCAGATTGTCAAGTACAGTTGCGAAGCAGCTTGAAGAAATTTCTGATCACAGGTTAGCTTTATCAATTTATTAGTTGGTCAGTTGTAGTAAAGCTTTTAAAAATATATTTCCTTGTATGATTATGTTTTGTTGTATGTTTGTTATAACTAAGTGCAGTTAATTAAATTCATATGTATACGAAAAACCGTGGCTCTACAGAGAGTATATTGCCTAAAGCAGAAGATTTATATGTTTTGTTTGCCTGGCACTCTTTGTAGTATTAAACGTCGTGACTGATAAAAAGTTTACAATGTCTATATATATACTCGCTTCCCAAACTTTCGTTTATCTAAGTTTAAAAGGGCTATCGCTATTTGTGTTACCTATTTTAAACCGAAATCGTAATTTTTTGGTTACCAATCGTTTGCTTCATAAATTTCGAGAACCTGTGGTTTAAATATGGTTTACTTTGATTTTTTAGGCCATTTTTCACTTACTGGGTCTCATTTTTACAAGTTGTGATCTTGATAGTAATGGTGTCAGTATATAGTTTTGCTCCAGTGGGTACTTCAAAGAAAACAGTTCAAGAAAAGGTTTGTATTTCGAAATTACTATTTTGGCCAAATCTGTTCTTCTAATGGCCAAAAATATTTGTAGCTGTAGAGCTACTGCTATTTATGAAATTTGCTATTAGTTCAAAAATTTCTCGTCCGTCACTTTTTTCTACTGAAATCTTAGCAGGTGGACCTCCTCCTACTCCTACTTGAACCCTAATAAGTGTTATACAATGTTTAGGTGTTTGTTGAGAAAATGTCCAGTTAGGTAGGCAAATAACCTAAAGATATTAGTTAAAGGACAAGTGACACACTTTTCACCTGATCTTTTCTTTTTTCTTTTCATTAACTTATAGATCATCATTTAGAAATAAGTTTTTCCTGGTTTAGAACAAAAAATTCTAATCAGGGGGCGCAGTGGGTGCAATTTTCCTTTTTATCACGTGACCCTATGACGTACATTTCGATAACTCAGAATTTTCCTGCCATTAGTAGAGAGTTTACGAAACACGACACAACAGGTCCAGACGAACTGAATTCGTTTAGAAGCGTGTTGTAAAAGTTAATATTGCACTGTATACAAGTAGCAGCAATAACAAATTATCACAATATACGTCAAGGTGTCACATGATTCATTTCCCGCCATAATTTGAAAAGGGTTTTTAAGTAGGAAAATGAAATCAGAAAGGAAAAATATTTCAACAACACTCTCATTCAGCATTTTACTTTAAGTTAAAAGAAGAAAAAAATTTGGCGCCAAAAGCGTGTCACTTGTCCTTTAAGTTAAATGCTTGTTTCTTCAGGTTGAATTTTATTTTCATCATTTTTCAGGTAACAGTGAGCAGAAATGGAAAAACGCAGGTCGAGGTTATAGCTAAATTGGTATTTGAGAATTTCTGGATTGGGCCTAGCCAGGAGGATTTGATTCGTTTGGGTGCCAAGTATGCCCCATGTATGAGACGAGACAAACTGTTGTTTAGAACTCTCGATGCAGAGAAAGTGATTGAGAACAGAACTGGCTGCTGCGTGCAAACGTATTACACGGGATGCATTCAGACTTTGAGGGAAGACTGCATGGTAAGTTGAATTGACGTTTTCAAATGGGGAGAAACAGTTCAATGATATTGATTTTTGGGTGCCGTTTCTAAGGGAATCTACGTACTCCATTGCGCTACTGCACGAGAAACTTTTCTCGTTAGGGTATACGAAGATACCATTCGTTGTTCGAAATATACAAAACATTTAAAAAGATCACATTTTGTTTTACTAACCGCACGTAGATAGCCCCGGGTAAATGCAATAATTAAAAGAAGGAGCCAGGTCACAGAACAGAGATTAGGCAGAGTGGTAACTATCGTTGGTCCCTCTCTTGTTTTTTATGCCTGAGTTCAACCTAAATTCACCCACTTTGGCGAACTGTGTTTTTTTCATTAGTAGAAAGTATTTCCGGGTTTTGTTTAGAAGCAATTCGAACAAAAGCATATTTTTGTCTATTTTGTATCTAGGTGCTCATAGACACCGTCAAAATCTTTAAAACCGCAGTTTCAACGACTGCGATATTGCTGCTCGTTGCATTTCTCTAGAGTCTTTTTCGCAAGGCCTAGCAAAATATTTAATAGACATCAGCTTGGTAAAAGAAGCCAAGAAAATGAGAAAATAGCAACTAGGATTATAGACAATTTCTTGTGTCCAAAAGTTGTATTTTTTTATTTTAGTCGAGGAACGCGGAGCATTTTATGGCGATTTTTTGTATGGTTTTTAGGTACATTTTAGAAATTATTAGGGGAGCTAAATCCCCCGTAGCCCCCTACGCTTTCTGCGTTCCTGACTAGTTGGTTGATGATAAGCTTATGATAAGGGTGAAACCGGTTGTAGCAACTTAAAACCGCCCTGTTATGCACACGAAAGTGTGTACTGCTTTGTATATACGGAATTGAGCACTGTGCAAAAGATCTGTTTACAACCATTTTCAATTTCTTCTTGTACTTTTTACTGTTTTCTTCGCATTCTGAAAGTTATAAAGAAAGCTTAAAAATGTTTTCTTTGCTTTTAATTTCATCAGACGTCATTTGCTAAATTCGTGGATTACAGCCCAAAGAGCAGATCAAAAGCAGTTTGTGGACAGGACCCCAAGTATGTATCATTTTTGCCCCGTATCACTTGTTAGCGTCCAGTTCTATCACCCTGTATTGAACCGCTTATCTGGGCTTATTATCTTTAATGAGCAAAGGCCTTGTAAGCGTAGTCCATCACACTTGGCCAAATCCAGACGGGTTTACTTGTGAAATGGATCCGAAAGTAGATCCATTTCATTTCGGCGCAGAAAGCATACGTATTCTATTTTCCAATTGTATTTGTATTCACGAGTTAGCGATCATGTCGTAAGATGTATTTATAGTATTTTTCAAAATATAGACCACATGAGCTGAACGAACACGGTGAAATATCAAGTATATTCCTGTGATATTTCCAATGAAAGATTTAAGTTTGATGGTATGGGCTACATGTCCAAAATCCGAAAACTCTGAATGTATGATCTGGTGACGTGATCAATCTGCTATTATTTTCGGATATTCATTAGATTCTGAATCATGTTTGTAAAGTGCACATGAAAAGGTGCCGTTGTTTCATTTTATTAATGGCGCATGACAATGGCTTAGCTTCGATGAGTATACGGAAGCATTTAATCTAATAATTAGTCATACTTTCACTTTAGCGAGCTCAATACTTTGATAAATTCAATAATTCAATGATCTTGGTCAGAGGAATTTTTAGACAGATTGTCGGTACAATCTATTCTATTTTGTTGTTTTTTTTGTTTTTTCTAGGATATGAATTTCATATAGCTACCCATTAGATATCGCAAACAGAAAGTCCTTTTATGTTTTGATTAAAATCTTTTTTACAGAGCTTGCACAAATCCTGCATCAGTTTCTCCGCATATTTGGTCGCCAAATGACATATCAAAATGGCCTGTGAGTAAGACAACATTTCATAATTTACACATGCATATAACATTTGAACGATCTGTCACCAATTAGTTACATTCAGTTGAGAAACTTGACTTGACTGGCATGTACATTTTTGATATAAGTATTGGCCTTGATTTGTATGTGCAAAGTTAAAGTGCATTATTCGTGCACAGCAAAAGTTCGCATAAAAAAGAAAGTTGGTCCATTTGACAACCAGCAGGCAAGCACCTTCTATATAAAAACCACTATGTAGAAGAGTTGGAGCAATTTCAGCCTGTTACAGAAATGGCAGGTTCTTTTATGCAAGTTTTTACGGTACCTACAATCCTTGCCAAAGAGCATCTGCACTGATCTTAATTTTGCCATGTTGTCAATAGCATACCCACCCTTCTGCCCCTCCAAACAATGTTTTTTAGTGTAAAGAATTTTGCTGTTTGCCGATTGTTTTCTGTTAGACAGTTATGTTGTTTAACTCTACTACCAGCCTTTTTTGGGGGGAGGGGTTACAGTGTCGGTCTTAGCTACTGTTAACTGTTAAATGTTTCAAATGAACACTTAAGCAGCGAGTTGTTCCAAGGTCTTTTTGAGGAGATTTTCTCCTTTCATTGCTATTGCCAATGCTCATCAATACGTTTTTATGGCGTTGACCTTCAATGGCCTGTGCAACAATTGCTCATATTTATTCCGGCCTTGCTTTTTACAGGTTTGCAAGCGAAACGTGAATTTGCAGACGCTGGATAAGCAAGACTACCCTCATCTCCGCTGCGAAATTACAGGCAGACCATGCTGTGTTGGCGCGCAAGCTAAGTGCTTGATAACGAGTAGTGAACACTGTAAATTTCTTGGTGGAAGATTCCATGCCCATGCAACCCTATGCTCACAGGTAATTTCAATGCTCTCATCTTTCAACACCTCTCTTTAATGCAATATACTTGACCTTGAAAATGTGCATTATAATCAAAACGTATACTTCACTTGGCAGTTTTTCTAGACTTTGCATAATTATTAACATTAAGAACTCTGTTTAAGACCACTTGCCTTAAATATTATATCCATTTTCTTATCATTCCTCTTCATAATAATCTTCTGAAGGATTTTTCTGAAATGTGATCCGCATACCCTTCGTTAGCAAATTTATAGGTAGCACAAAGGAATGGTCTACAGTGGAGGCATCGGAATGGACGATATAATTATTGTTTTAGATGAAACTATTTCTCGGACATCTGTAACTGATCCAAAATAAGAGAATGTTTGTTTACAGTTCCTCTAGACACAACTTTTCTTGCTAGGTTTTTTATGTTAACTGCATTATGCATCAAATTTATTGCTGTATTGCTGCTCACGCCATTCTGTTGTTACTTTTCTGCCAACAAAAAGAATGGCCTAAATGATTGTACAAAATCTTCCGAATCTAGCAATCTTACATCACGGAGTCGTAACATTTTAGCATACTTTTCAAAATATGAACTAAACTGATATTGTATAAAGTTAATCCCCCATCATAACTTTATTTGCTAAGAATTACTCTCCGCGTGCTATAGCATTTCATTTGCAAATTCCAGGTTGACTGCCTTAGTTCTGTGTGTGGACTTCTTCCGTTTCTGAAGCTTCAGACTCCTGATCAAGTGTATCGCCTGTGGCTTTCTCTTTTCCTTCATGCAGGGTAGGTTTTTTTTGTTTTTTTACAACCATGTATGCTCCAATTATTTTTTTTTGTAAATTGCTTTTCCAAATATCAATTGCTTTAGATCTCCATCTGCACGTTTTCATTGCAATTTTCTTGTTTGATCTTGGCCTAGATATCTTTCATCAACCGTAAAATTCCCATGAATTGGACATCTGTCTCTACAGAAAACTGTTAAATTCTTCATAACAACGCTTACCAACAGGGATCTCATTTGCTTTTCCAATACCCGCCAATAAGGTTATATAGGATTAACCTTCTACGGTCTGTTCAACGATCTTTTAATATGCTTGGGCCTCGAATCCTTCTAAGATCGTGTTCTGGATGTCTTTATGTAACAGAGAAATTCTCTCGAGGAAGACACCTGTGAGAGTTGAGTTACAGTCCGTCGCAGGGAGGGTACCATTTTCTTTAATCATAATGTTTGTCCGCAGGGTAAAATTATGGGAGAGAATCGTATGTTCGTTGTTTGGTGGTGCCTGTTATCCAAAGGCATCGGTTCTAGAGGATACTGCTCTAAGTGACAGTGTGGTTATAGAAAACCCCATATAGACCCGAGGTGCAAATTAGCAAAGAATGAACTATTGAATCCAAAAAACCCCCAAAATGGTTGACATAAAAATTAGGCTGTTTGGAAGGGTCACGAGGAAAATGCCCTCTGCCATAGAAATATGCTGTTTATTTGCCCTGCATTTCCTAATCGAAGTATAGACTTGAATTAACATATACTTTATTGTTAAAGGATTATCCATATCATCATCACACTAGTCTTCAACTTCACCATATTGCGGGATATTGAGAAAATGGCGGGCTGGGCGCGGATCGCCGTTATTTACTTGTCTGGAGGCATTGGCGGTAATCTTTGGAGCTCGGTCTTAACTCCATATCAAGTTGAGGTGAGCAAAAGCTTCATTGTCTGTCTTGAATCTTTGGTCAATTGGAATATCTCAACGTTGCCAAAATTGGTACTTCGAAGTTGTTGTGTCTTTTCAGTACCATTCAAAGTTATCAAAATTTTAAAGAGCGTGATATTCCCGTATCATTCCAATATTTTTGTTTAGTCGCCACATTAAACATTGCAGCTCTTGTTATAAGAATATTTTATGACAAAGGACCATTTGTTTGTTTTAGAAAAAAATTTAACCTTTTTCACTGGTTTTTATATCGATCCACGTTCTGATATTTTCTAACCAATCATAATGTAATATTAGGAATATCCACAGAAATTCGAAAAAGCAAGATATGTATATGGTATAGGAATCTAAGGAAACAGGCAATTCTCTGTCTCATAAATGTATAGGGAAGAAGTGAAGGAGTTTTGCACCGAATCTCCAATCATTTAGAATTGTAACGCGACGTGATGTCACCGCGACGAGCATCGCACTCTATTTGAGCATTAACCAACACTTGTAGTACTTTAATGTTATTGATAATCGAGCAAGATAGAGCAGTTTTGAAAGTTTTCCTGTAGATTTCCACACAGTTTATATTAACATGTGATAAGTAACACCAATTCGTTCTTTAAGCCTTTGGCAAGTCATTTTTTCAGCATTTGAATAAACAGAAGCAAACCTAATTTAAAAAAACTTGATTCTAACGTCTAACTTATAAAATGTTTCTTATCTCCTTATATTTCCTTGTCAGTTACTTTTTGAGCGAATAAAGACACAGTAACATTCTCTTTCTACAAGCCTCCCTGTTTGTTTGCAGGTAGGACCATCTGGTGCGTTGTTTGGTGTCATAGCTTGCTTGTTTGTGGAGCTTTTCCAAAGCTGGCAACTTGTCGCCCACCCAGTGAAGGCCCTCATTAAAATGAGCTTAATTGCATCGATTCTGTTCCTGGCAGGTCTCCTGCCATATGTGGACAATTTCGCTCATATATTCGGGTTCATATACGGATTTCTATCGGCTTTCGCCTTTCTTCCCTACGTCACATTCGGCACATGGGATCTTCGACGAAAGAGAATCCAAGTTATCGTGTCTCTGGCTATTCTTATTGCTCTCACTGTAGTTGGCTGTATCTTATTCTACGCTAAGCAGGAGTTTAGCTGTCCAGGCTGCGAGTACTTAAATTGTATACCCCTCACGTCCAATTTCTGCGAAAACTCACATAAAGGACAGATGTTACAGCCACGATAAAATAGGACAAACAACGCTGGTTGTTTTTTGTAATTCCTCGAGAAGGTCGCGGGTAGACCACGAAGCATCGCCAAAGGCAACAACTTCATACCAGATGTACTAAACGATATCCTCATCTCTTGGTTTCGATAATAACTCTTTCATAACAGAGCAGTATCATTATTTCAATTATATACAAAAATGTATTTTCAGGACATTTTGATTTTATATGATAGTTTTTACCGTAATGCCTCGAATAAGCGCCCGGGCGCTTATTTAAAAAGTGGATTTGGGTGCAAATTGTGTTGTTCATTAATCTTTCTTGTTGAATTGCCTTCCAATTATGTTTTCTTGAAAATTCGAATAAGCGCCCGTTTCTGGAGGTTGAAGGATGGGCACTTGTTCGAGGGTTGGGCGCTTATTTTAGGGGGCGCTTATTCAATAACTTCACCTCTAGGGTAGGCGCTAATTTGAGGGGGCTCTTATTTGAGGGGGACGCTTATTCAAGTCATTACGGTATGTTAAAAGAAGGACTAAGCAAAGGCCGTTGTTACTTTTTCACGTAATTTGAGCTGTTACATTTACGTGTAATTATTCTTCGTTCTCTACAAAACTGGAGCTTCTAATGTTTGTATGTGAGGTGCTTCTTTGGTTCAGTATTTCTGCACGGGAACCTGATCTAACTTTGTTTAATAAGCATATATAAAATGAGTCTATGGAAAATTTGTGTAAGTTATACCCAGCTGGTTTTTTAGGGTAAATACGAAGTATCTTTTGAAGCCAGAGATCGACTCTGTTTCAAACCAAAACGAAGTGAATACTAGTAGCAACGTTGAAGCCTCAGCGATCAGACATAATTATGGTGCATGACACTAACAATAGTCCCTTGACTGGTTAATTGATAAAAATGTTTTTAAAATGTTTCGAATCTTTTGATTTGGACCGCACCTTTCTACGGAACGTCACAGTTAACCCCTAAAGGTGCAAAGCTGGTACAATTTTTTTACGCTTGGGTTACAGTTCCTGTTCTTTTTAATTGACGACTGTCCAGAAGATTAACTATTCAAAATCTTAGAGTTTTTAGCAAGTTCCGATCTAAAAGCTTTTAAGGAAGCCAAAGTTAAAGTTTGATGACTTTCTTAAAGTTTTAGAAAATTCACATTTAAAAGCAGGTTAAGGCCTAATAGTTTTAATCAAAGTTTTAGAGCAAGCTAGAATATCTTTCACGATCGTGTATACATAGTTTTTCAGTACTTTCTGCTCACTACATAGTAAAAAGCAATTATTTTGTCTTTACTTAAACTCAATAGTGATCTACTCTAAGGTCCTTAATAGAAGGGGGGGGGTCAGAAATTTTTCAAAAAATAAATAAGCGGGGGGTGGGGGTCCTACTAAGTGCGGGGGTCGGAAATGTGAAAATCTGAAAAATCACCTGATGATTCTTTCTTGGGGTCAAATGAGATTTTCTTCTGAATACAATCGATAGCAAAATGACAATTATCACCATGTAATAATGCATTGTTGTATTACTAAAATGAGCAGGCTAATTATCATTATGTACATCAGTCAGGCCTATATATAAATTTTTTTAGGATGTCACTACTTTTCTATGTTAACCTTTGTACGATGCAACCTCTTCATTTAATAGAAACTTTACAGAAATTTCACACCTGCACATCTACAGAAAGATCAAAGGATAAATGAAATAAGGGATATGAATGACTGCATATAAAAATTAATAAACGGGAGGGGGTCCAAATAAGCTCAGGGAGGGGGGTCAGAAAAAATTAATAAGCGTCCCCCCTTCTAGTAAGGACCTTAAGAGTATGTAGAGCTTGCATTTTTGCACCTGATTATTCTCATGATCATTTTACTCGTTCCCCACTCGGTAGACCCTACATATAGTACTACAATGTATTTTATCATAACATTGTAATCTATAATTCGATTTCTATCTGGGGGTATTTCATCTATACTTGGCTTCTAGGTATGTTAGCAATTACCTCGTCTATGTCAGCATTCTCCACCAGCAAAAAGGATACAATCCTTTTAGTCCTAACTAACATTGATCTGTTTCAAACCTTGTAGGGAACATGTCATCAACCTATCCCTTATTCATATGCTCGTCTAGTTTTCAAAGCAGCAAAATCGATTATTTTGATTGCATTTCCGTTAGCTCAATACATTTATACATATGGGCGTGTCAAGTGTTTAGGGGGGCTAAGCATGGGTCTTTCACAAATATTATTGCTTCATTGAGACAACTCTCCTAATGGGCATTAAATTCGATAAATTTTGTCTGTTTGGGGGGCCAGGGGATTCTCCTACACCTAAGTTTGTTGACCGATCTTTGCAGAAAATTTTTACATTACCCAAGCATTTTGTTCAACATGTTACACTTGTTCCGGTTATCTCTGCTTTATTAATATCACAATTGCCTGACCATTGCTGTCCTAATTAGTCATTTTTAATTTTCCTTTCTTGATTTTGTGCATCCTTTATTGCTAGAGTTTAGTATCTTTCTAAATAAATTCTGTCTGGCTTTTGTGTGTTTTTTCTTCTAAGACACATAGTATTTTTTGGAACCATTGGTCCTGTGGTTTGATTGTTTTTTTTCCCTGGTAGATGCATGATTTGAAACTGACTGCATACAAATATTGAATTCAGAACTTTCAATGCAGACCTTTAAGATTGTTAGCACATAAAATTTATTTTAAAAAGAAGAAGGTACTAGACTTCAAGAAACACCAAAGCATTTAATTTCAATTGTTTTCCCATCTAACCATAATTTTACAGTAATTAACATTGCCAACTTTCAAAGATTAATCATAGTCCCTTCTAGGGTCCACTTGAGACAGGTGCAGCCATGCGACCTCCTGGAACATGACTTTTTGCAAGATGGTCAGTAAACTCTTGGTAGGGAGATTTACCAAACTGAGTTTCTTTCCACATATCTGGTGTCAGATATGAGTATGTTCTTGATATTGCCATGTAAGTTGCTTTGGCTGTAGACAGAAAAACAATTTTGTGACAGAGCCAAAAAAGTTTGAATATAAACAGCATATTTTAGAGGCAATTATTACAGGAATAACAAAGCAGTGATAATCAAATTTTTTTTTATACATTCCAGAAAACAGCAAGCTACTAATTGGGCTCAACAAGTGTTTTATACTTTCTTTTTAGTGTTTTATAGATTCTTTTTAGATGTATCTATGTAGGAGGAAATTGGTGACTGGAAGAATGACAAGATGAACAGAATACAAATGTTAAAAACATGCAACAAAGGATCTGTTCTTGAGACAGGAAACATTCTTGGAATCTACTATTTTCACAACCCTGAAATACAAGCTAGTTTACACAAATACATACAAACATGCATACATTTAAAACATTCAGCATATATACATATGAATATTTGTTTCATCCTTGATTGAAGTTAACGGTCACTGAGTCTAGCTCATACCAAACTTCACCCAAAGGAAGAAATTTATCTTTTCCCAGTGACAGCCACAACTATCATTGTAGAGAACAATTGTTTCCACTATAGAAGGGTGCTTTTAGGGAACCTGGTCATTATATTCGAGCAGGAAAAGCATTCTTACCAAAATTTCCAACAGTAGCTGTTGTTCCACAAGCAGATGTGTAGCAATCCTCAACACCTGCCATCTGAAGTAGCTTCTTTGGCACTCCAGCTGCAACAATACCAGTACCACGGGGAGCTGGGATCAAACGTACTGTAACAGACCCACATTTACCTGTGACCTGGAATAAAAAATGCATGTCTTTATCCACTTTAAAAGATTTAAAGTCTTTGGTGTAAGTACATATCTTAAGTGCCATTGTCAGATTTTGTTCTGGTGTCATCAGTGCCTCATCTTTGTGAAGATCTATGAAGACCGTCGTGTTTTCATCATACAATGACAAGCAGTTAAGACCTTACTACCTTTTGTGCAATCATACAACAGAAATTGTGGCCTAAAATGTTATCTTCAAACTTCAAAGGTATTCTGAACAAAGTATGTTCAGATTATCAACTAAAAGTGTTGAACTTATTGAGAATCTACAAAGCTGAGTCAGGGAAGAAAGGTAGAACAAATATAGTACATCTTAAGCTCCTCGCAGGGCTACATAAAACAAAGAAAATGGCTCATGTGAAACTCTCACTAAATTTCTTTACCTTGCAGGGTACAGTGTGGGGCTTTCCAATTTTGTTACCCCAATATCCTCGTCTGACTGGAATAATTGACAATTTGGCGGCAATTATGGCACCACGTATTGCTGTGGCAACTTCTTTGGAGCATTTTACACCAAGACCAACATGTCCATTATAGTCACCAATGGCAACAAATGCCTTGAAGCGTGTTCTCTGTCCAGCACGTGTTTGCTTCTGGACAGGCATGATTTTCAGAACCTCATCTTTCAAAGCTGCACCAAGGAAATTGTCAATGATTTCGAACTCCTTGATGGGCAATGAATAGAGGTAAATCTCCTCAAGGGACTTGATCTTACCATCTTTTACCAGTCTTCCGAGTTTTGTTACTGGCTGCCATTCTTTTTCCTCTTGCTTTCCCCTCCCTCGACCTCTACCACGGCCTCTCCCTCTGCCTCCTCGTCCACCTCTCCCAAAACCACCCCTAAACCCACCTCGTCCACCACCGGCTGATCCTGCTGCTGCGTCTGCCATTGCTAAAATAAAAAATGTTAACGATTTTAGTCAACTCTTAAATTTTTCGTACCAAAAATAATCTACACAACATCATCTCAAACGAACTACGCAGATCTTTTCATTCAGATTCTTGGGCCTAAAAAGACGCACATGAATGCGCACTTGCGGGTCGCAGTAAACTTCTCTGAAACTGTAGGGTAATGGGACTACATATGAACCTAATTTACAATAAACTTGGGAATTCTTTATTCAAACATCATTTGAGAAAGGCCAATCTACACGAGCTACTATTAGAAGACTTAGGCCCGTTAAACATGAAACAGCGGGAAGGTCTCTAAAATACTGAGAAACTACGATATACATGAAGTCTAATAAAATCATACAATCTATAGTTTCCTAGGCGCGAGAAGCAGTACAGTTATTTGAATTTGCACTCTTTCTGACAGTTAAATAAAAGGCATGATGTGTGTCAAGGTAATTCAACCACGATGAAGAATATCCTGAAAACATGTTAAAAAGAGGTAAGATGCATGTTATACAGAGATAAAAAGGGACCGTATAAACAGTTCTAAGATTAAATTCTAAATTAACCCACTTCGATTTCAGCTAAAAGATGATGTAAAGGGATTTTTAATCTTCACAAAATTTCCACTACTTACGTGATGTATCTTTTTCTCAGAGAACGATCGTCTTTGAAACGCATGAATTTGTCTTCAAGCCTACAAAGGATTGTGGGAATTTGGTGATGCAAATTTACGGACCAGCTCTACTGACTGGACTGAACTACATTGTGGTTTCGGTTTGGGACATTTATATGGACATGCATCCCAAACAGTTATTAAAGATTTTATTTCTGTGCAATCTTATAAAAAATTTCATTAGGTTGTCTTGCTATGATTGTTGATCTTTCTCTAAAACAATGTGAAACTATCAGATGATGGTAAAATTTAGTTTTTTTAGCTTCAGTGGAGCTCAAAAATTAGTCAGTGAGCAAATAAAAAACATAGGTTTTTATTTAACAGCACAGAGATAAAGAAAGTTTTTTTTGCCCACCAGGCCACTCTTGTTAGGTAAGTTGTAAAAAATAAGTTTACCTGGCAAGTTTTTTCCTCCAAATAGAAATGCGACTGAAGATGAGAGATTAGAAAATATTCGTAATTATTGGCCTAATGTTGCTTAGTAGCATCACAAGCCATTTTTGAGTCGTTGAAAAAATATAATCTGCAAAGATTTCATTAAGCCGACGCAAAATTCTCTTTTGACTAAAGCCAGGTAAACAAAAAACGCACATGTCTAGATTCCCAAATAAATGATAAAGAATATTTTGGTGGTACAAAACTTGAAAATGGCTTTGAAAAAATCAAACATTCAGTAAACTAAAGCTTTTCATCTGACACTCTTCAGAGTTTAAAATGTCAGAACATAGATCGAAAACTCTACGCTAGGAAATATATAATGGGAATTAATCGTTTAATTCGAGTTAATACCCGCGGGGAAAGTGCGCAGATTCCCCTTTCCTAGAATCGGGTGGTCCCACACGTATATCCTTAGTAGGCTGTGGATATCATGTTACCTTAGCTATTTGCTAATCACCTTGTGGTATTATCTAGGTGGCCTTTTCCTGGCATATTTGTTTAAGTACAGTGATGCAGCTAGGGTCATGTCATATTTTGCAGCAAGACTCACGCGTTGTTTGTACGCGTTTTCTCTGTAGAGAAGTGAACTATTCTGCGAAAGTGTAACTTATTTAAAACCCGCTAATAAAGGACATAGTCCTACCGTCAAATGGCCGGACGCTGATTATGGTCATGATTTCGACCGTTGCTTACTGTTGTCATAGCATGGCTGGAAAGTTGCAGGTACTGGTTGCTAGGCCTCGGCAGAGTTATCGAAAGTTATGGCAGTTCAGGTCAAGCGCTCAGTGGCTGCTGTCTACTGCTATTACAGTTTCAGTTACCCTGCATCTCGATTCTATCACGTGCTCCAGAGAAAAGGTTGTACAAGCATTTTTTTTTCTACATTGGCTGTAGCATGGTTTGTAGGTTATTTGTTTTAATTTTCGATCCACTATTTCCTGCCGCTTTTCATCATACCAACCCTGGAGCTTCATATCTCCACCATAAAAATTACAAAATAAGGGGGCAGTATTCAAAGACCACAGTGCTGCCTCTCGGTAGAGCCACATGCCAGGCCGCTCAATCAAACGCATCCACCACGAATACCTGCTTGTTGTTATTTGTTCTTATTCTTTCAACTAATTTACCCTGTCATGTTCTTGTCCAAGGCAAGGATGCCTGTACTCAGAGATGGCAACGGGGGCAAAGCGTAGAGAAAAAAGGGCAAAACAATAGCCCGTACAATAGTCAAACGAAGAAAAATGCTCAATTTCGCGAGGTCAGGGGCAACTGCCCTAGCTGCTCCCCTGGCGCAGGCGTCCTTGGTTCCATTCATCTGGGATTCAACAAACGCTGTCTCTAAAATCCCCTCAATAGCGAATAGTATCTTTGTGGTGTCATTGTTGGCGTAAGGGGTGTGTGGCAAACTGCCCCGTTATTTAATACTTACGTGGAGGAAATTAACACTAGCATTAAATTGTACAGTCATGCCAGCAAAGGTTTCTGGACACGTCACATGGTCTATATAGGATCAGTTGTTTTAGCCTTTTAAAAGTATCAAGATCCAATTAAGTGACACTCATCGGCATTGCACACAATTCAGCAGGTCCTTGCTTTGGCTGCATCCAGTGGCGTAGCTAGCGGTCATGCTTGTCATGCCGGGCATGACCATCTATTTTCAGAGTTAACATTTTTCAAAAAATTATATTTTCGTAAGAATAAAGTCCTATTCTCCTGATGAAATAGCTCAGGCCATTCGCCTTTGGAGCCCTATGGTTCCACGCAAGAATATGGAGCCCTCCGAAGGCGCTCTTCTATTGTCGGGCATGACTAAAACAGAGGGTTTCCAATTTAGTCATGCCCATAACTATGAGCATGACCAAACCCTGTGTTTTAGTCATGCCCATAACGCTGGTTCCCTATGTTTGGTCATGCCTAACAATAGGAGTGACGCAGGAGAGAACAAAGGCTAGTCATGCCATTTCGAGAGGGCATGACCATCATTATAATCATCAGAACCGTCCTGTGTTATTTCGTGAACACGAATGCGAGGCATCGATGGCGGCGCTGCTATGCCTAGATCCACGAGCTGGGAGGTAATTCTCTGTAAGTAAAATGCAAGCAAAAGCTTATTGCCAAGCAGCCACGACTCATGTTAATCTCCAGAACATTTTATGGCAACGACAGGGTTTTTCAGCCTTAATGGTGTTGCACTATGTCACAGAATAGAAATGACCAGAAGGGTCACTCTTTGCCAATCGATTCAGCGTGAGTTTTTTCGCGCATGCGTCACCAAAACGAGGATAGTATGTCAAACAATAAGCACGTACAATTCAACGATCTGAACCAGAATTAAACTAGTATCTTGCCCTGTATATATTGCTTTATAACCGGAAAATACTGCTATCAATGGTGGTCTCGCATCTCACAACTGTAGTAGGCCTGTAGTATTGATTATTAGCTAACAGGGAATTTAAATATCGTTTCCAAACTCACGATTCATAACGAACTAAGCGCCTCTGTGATTTTATTCACTCTCCTTTTGCTTCATGATGGTATGAAGTGCAGCCCCAGTGGTATTCAAGGGAGCTTGTTTTTAAATTTGCTTCAACACGCCTTCGATTGTGCAACATCCTAGACTACTAGCCTCCTTTCATGACGGTTGAAAACGAGAACTGTATGTACAGACAGCGCGGCGCCAGAAAAAATCGAGTGAACTTGCAACAAAGGATGCCGACACGAGTGACCCTTCTGGTCATTTCTATTCTGTGACTATGTGGAGAAGTGACAGGCACGAAAGGCCATTTTTGGACATAAAATCAGCGAGCAGGATCATTATATGCAACCAAAGCAAACTCTCAGTCTTTTCAGTAATCAATTGTTACTAGTTGAACATTTGCAGAGAATCTTCTTGATTTAATGAATGCCAAATCTTGATTCTGTTCACTGGAGATGGATGGAGGAGATAGCAGTGTTATTTTCCAAACCAACAGATTTGAGAGCTTAAACTTTCCAGACATTTAGCAGCATATTCAGAAACTGTTAAGCCCTTCAAAAGCATTGTTACCATATTATGATTAGGACAATAAGATTGTAGTTAATGGACAGGGAATGCCAGAACTTGCTTTAAGTTATTCTTTAATTTTTTGTTTATTATCACATGCAATAACACTGTTTTTACACACAATTAAAGTCAAACTCAAAGCTCTACTGACTTCACTTTTAGTTGAAAATACTTTTTACTACTTATAGCTGTTGAAATAAAATGACCAGAGACAAGTCAAGCATGTTACTGATCTTGTTAGTTTCACAGTTTTATTTCACTATTACAACTTTTGATGTATTTGAAAATTTACAAGATCAAATTATTCATTTACAACCCTTGTTTGCTAGATTTAGTAAGGACAATCCAATCATGTGGATATTTACCACAAGTATATGTGGAAACATCAATGTTTTTGTTAAGCTAAACTTATTTTGCAAAGTATTTTTCTATTAAGTCTAACTTTGCAGAAAACATTTTGCAACTAGGCCTATCCATTATTTTAGCTTCCTATATTTCATATCAATATTTACATTGGATATTCATTTGCCAATTTGTTTTATCTATCAATTCTATTGGGGTTGTTAGTTAATCGTGATGGCTTTGAAATACCTTCAACAGATTGATAATAAGACTATTTGTGGAAAAGATGACCAAAAAGCTCCCATTCAGTTTCATGTGATTTTTTTGTTTCATATAAAAATTTTAGCTTATCTCTAAAATTTACAAATGTATTCCAGCCTGCAAATTGAAAGAAATTAGGAGAACAAAACAATTTTTAATTTAAGCTAAGTTTATCTACTATACTAAACTAATGTTTTTTTAATGTCTTTTGTATAGTTCTGTTTGGAAATTGTCAGAACTCTGTATGTATAAATTACCAACAAACCAAAACAGTGTCACAGCTATAAGATAAAGGTCATTTCATGGTGTAACAAGATGATTGCTATGAAATAAGAAAAGCTCATTCCAAAAGTTAATCACAATTTTTTTTATAAGTCATAAGCCTTAAAATTAAAATTTCCAAAAGGAATTCATCAACTAAAAAATTGGGCGAGGTAAAATTTGGCCACACCCATATTTTTTCAAATTTGAGGGGAGGGCATGACCACTGCTATTTGGCTAGCTACGCCACTGGCTGCATCACACTGCCGCCCTCCGTTCAAAGCAGTCATGCTGTGGTTTAACAAACCTGCCAGTATGGTCATAGTAAACGTTTAGCGAGCCCAATATTGCTCCCAGTGTCCTAACCTTCATACTTTAGTTTCGCAAACACACCAGTAAAGTTCGAATATCAGTTTGATCTTGTTTCAACAAAAATCAATAATCAAATGAATCAAAAAATTGACTAAAGATTGTTTTCATGGTTTTGGTAATATCACATTGCTTGCTTGGCTGTGGTTTAGTGGGCCCTCACGGTAGTGTTCACCTCAGTCTGGCACCAAAACTTCGCTTGAGCTACATAATAACATTTTAAACACTGTGGTCTCGGCAATGCCCCTTGGAACATCTTGATTGCCAGTTTACTGTTTTTAGATAACTCCAATTGGTCTATTCCTTTGATTACTCTTCCTAACAAAATGGAAATATTGCCTACAGCAAGATGATACCAAAAAGCAGGGCCGTCTTGAGCCGGCTTGTGCCCAGTGGTTATTGACAAAACAAGACCCCGTTCAGAAAATTGCTGCGGCCATGCCCTTCGTCTTCGGTTTCATTGAACGTCCTTTTTGGTTACAATAATTAAAAAGATTTTTAAGGATTTTTGCAAGAGTGTGCAGGAACACTTAGAGTGAATCTGAGGCACGTGGACATTTATCTGCACTTTGCTTTTTAATCCGTATGCTTTCCGTATGCTGAAATATAGTAGCTTTTGTTGCATTTTGAAGATATCTTATTACATTATTATAAGTGCCACTAGTCACCATGGCAACAAACTTCCAACTAACTACACGCTATATTTTCAACAAACAACAAAAAAAAAACAAAAACAAAAAAACAAAACTTATTGTAATACAGGTATTTTGATGTAATTTGTATAACAGCAGAGCTAAACAATTTAGAAAAAATGGGCTGGCAAATTTGCTCTCTGTTTTCATCAATCATGGTCGGCAAATGCATCAAATGTTTGTTGTTATTGCCAATTTATGAATGCATTGTGTGCCCCCTTTTGTTCTGGTGCAAATTGATTGGTTCGAGCAATCTGTATTTTGCTACTTTAGGCAAGCCTTTTTGTTGAGAGCGAACTTCTTGGTTCAATGTAAAACGTGCTATATTGTTAATACTTAACTTGCCCAATATATATATATATATATATATATATATATAGAATTGGTTTGCTGTAATTATGCAAATCTCTTTTACATTTTACAATGAATTTACTAACATTAGGCACACTCTGCTTGGTAAATGTAGAATAGTTTACTGTGGCTTTGCAACAAATCTGCAGAATCTAAAACATATAAGCTGAATCTGCAGAACCAATGTTTGCAATATAAATCGGTAAATACCTAGATAGCATACTGTGGTGATGTTTCTAGCTAAATGCAAACATGTCAAATGTTCTGTCATGCAAACTGCAATGGTAAATATAGTGGCAGTTTGCTGTGTTTATGCAAACTCAAATGGCAAATGCAAAATCTTCCTTGCCATGGTTTACAAATTCACATGAAATATGGAGATAGTGTGCTGCGTTTATGGAAATTCACATAGTATATACAAATTGTTTTCTTGCTATGGTTTATATATTCAAATAAAATATGGAGATAGTTTCCCAGGGCTATACATACGCATACATACATAAAAAAGTGGCTGCTGTTGTCGCCATAACACATCTAGTTATGCCTTTACTCTTGGTGGCAAACATGCAAGGTGAACAAAAAACAAACAAACCAAATGTTTACTGTTGTTGGCAAGCATGCAAAACAAAACATAAAGTTTGCTGTTGTTTGGCAAACATGCAAATATATATATAAAAGAATAGAAAAACCATTAAGCGTTTTCAGTTGTGGGGAAGCATGTAAATAAAAGAAAACATTTGCTGTTGTTGGCAGAATGAAAATTTATAGGTACAAACAGACAAACAAATATTACACAAATAAAACAGAATGTTTGCTGTCGTTGGCAAACAGGCAAAGAAAAGCGTTGTGCTGTTGTTGGCAAACTTGCGGAAGAAAAGGGTTTGCTGTTGTTGGCAAACATGCAAATATATATACATAATTGAAAAAAAAAAAAAAAAAAATAACAAAAAAAAACCAATAAGCATTTTCAGCTGTTGGAAAGCATGTAAGTAAAACAAAACATTTGCCGTTGTTGGCAGAATGCAAATTTATAAGTACAAACAAACAAACAAAAATATTAAGCGTTTGCAGTTGTTGGCATAAATGCAAAATAAAAAACAAAACGTTTGCTGTCGTTGGCAAGCATGAAAGATAAAAAGCGTTTGCTGTTGTTGGCAAACTTGAAAAATAAAAAGCGTTTATTGATGTTGGCAAACATGCAGTAGAAAAGCGTTTGCTGTTGTTGGCAAACATGCACAAAAAAAAAAAAAAAAAAAAAAAAAAAAAAAAAAGAAAAAGCGTTTGCTGTTGTTGGCAAACATGCAAAAAAAAAAGCGTTTGCTATTGTTGACAAACATGCAGAAGAAAAGGGTTTGCTGTTGTTGGCAAACATGCAAAGAAAAGCGTATGCTGTTGTTGGCAAACGAATGGCAGAAAAGCGTTTGCTGTTGTTGGCAAACGAATGGCAGAAAAGCGTTTGCTGTTGTTGGCAAACATAAAAAAAAAAAAAAAAGCGTTTGCTGTTGTTGGCAAACATACAACGAAAAGCGTTTGCTGTCGTGGGCAAACATACAAAAAAAAGCGTTTGCTGTTGTTGGCAAACATACAACGAAAAGCGTTTGCTGTCGTGGGCAAACATGCAAAAAAAAAAGCGTTTGCTGTTGTTGGCAAACATACAACGAAAAGCGTTTGCTGTCGTAGGCAAACATAAAAAAAAATGCGTTTGCTGTTGTTGGCAAACATAAAAAAAAAAAAAAAAAACTTCTTTTCTCTTGCTTTCTCTCCCCGCTTCTCTTCACCAATAACTTCCTCCCTTAGTAAGGTTAGGGCAAGAGTCTCCTCCAGTTACAGGTTTTCTAAGTCAGTGTTTGATGGGTGTAAACATTATCATGTTTTTTGTGGCGGGGTTAAAAACTGAGGCAGTTTTTACCCTGGAATCAAACACCGACCATAAAATTGCGTCATTGCTCAGGCAAGACAAGGGCTGATGCACCGAAAGCCCAAAATGTTTTTCCTGAGATTAGGGTGTTGTTTATCATAACTAAGGGGCCCCCGCGATGGAATTAAATGGGAATTAATCGTTTAATTCGAGTTAATACCCGCGGGGAAAGTGCGCAGATTCCCCTTTCCTAGAATCGGGTGGTCCCACACGTATATCCTTAGTAGGCTGTGGATATCATGTTACCTTAGCTATTTGCTAATCACCTTGTGGTATTATCTAGGTGGCCTTTTCCTGGCATATTTGTTTAAGTACAGTGATGCAGCTAGGGTCATGTCATATTTTGCAGCAAGACTCACGCGTTGTTTGTACGCGTTTTCCCCTCCCATCCCTGTCCCCTTGTACTCACTTCTCCTCCTGCTTATATCCCGTTATATGCTTCCTTCTGCCTTCTCCTGTCTCACTTCTTCTCACACAGTCATTCGATTGTGTGACAGGTGTATCAGTCTGATTATCGGGGTTAAAAACTGAGGCAGTTTTTACCCTGGAATCAAACACCGACCATAAAATTGCGTCATTGCTCAGGCAAGACAAGGGCTGATGCACCGAAAGCCCAAAATGTTTTTCCTGAGATTAGGGTGTTGTTTATCATAACTAAGGGGCCCCCGCGATGGAATTAATACCCAGTTGTGGATCGAAATAGGCCAATCAGAGACACGATCACATGACTGTTGAGGTTGACAAATCAGTGCCGCTTGCCTATTGAGAATGTTACCAATTAAGAATGCTACATGTTTCGGATTATTGGTAAAGCCTGATCGTCGTTCCACCTAGCAGTTTTGGAATCTATCTACATAAGCACGAAAAACGGCTACTGTGTGGACAAAAGGAGTTCATTATCACCTTAGGACTCCATCGGTTACATGGGCTCCGACGCAGGTTGGAAAGTGGAGGGGCCAAGAGAAAGTGTAACAATCATAACAAAAGTTTTTTTAAAACAGCTCTATTGTTTTGCAAAAAAGTGAGGGGACCATGGCACCCCCGGCCCCCCTTCGTCGGAGGCCCTGGGTTAGGACTCCAAAAATCGACTTCGGCTTTTATATAACCACGATATATAGATAGGGCGAGAAAATCGACTTGGCCACCCCAGGGAAAACATAGCCACTCCAGGGAAAACAAAGCCACCCCAGGGAAAACATAGCCACCCCGCCACTGTTCGTAGGCTATTGTTTTTTACACCCAGGAGGGGGGTATACTCTTGTACATTTAGGATAAATTAATTCAGATAGGGTTATAAATTTCTATTCCTTAAAAGTATCTTTTAAGATGAAATTACACCAGAAACATTTGTTTTTGATTAACATACTAAATTAAGTGTTTGATTTGACAATTCTTGCGGTTTTTTTCTGCAAATCGATTTTCTTTTTTCAGATGTTTCTTAGATTTAAGACTCAAGAACATAATACAGCATTTCATGAACCCAAAAAGTATTTGCAACATTGGCTTACCCAAAAAAGTATTGTAAGCGAATGAGATGATATCAGAAATACTTTCACGATGAATGGTATTCACATCTGGGTTTCAAGGCTCCTCTTTTCATTCTAGTTTCAAGCCTTTATGTGCTGCTTCTGATGCCTTTGTTAATAATAAAGTAGTAAGAGCTCTGAAGTTAGGAATTTCTGCACGAAATTTTGGTCCCTTGAGTCAGATGAGTGTCCTTATGTTGTATGGGAAGAATTTATCGTGCCTTTTTGGAATGCTCTTGCCACGTTGTTCTCTTCTCCCTTGGCTATGCCTGCAACACGACGAGAATGAAGGCATAGTGTTTTTCTCCAAAATTCTTGATGTTGGGGTGGGGGTTGAAATACAAAAAAGAATTATTTTCACAGTCCTTAACATTTCTTAAGATAAACTCGGCTCTTTAAGTTATGTTTCTCCTCCTCTCTCATACTATAGGTACCTTGGGTAGAACTGGTGCATCGGCTCTCTGATGGGGAAAAGTAAACTTTTCTTGTCAATTTCCTGACCAGACTTTTAGGCTGTATGGTAACTTGATACCATCAAGTTATATTCTAGTCTAGGAGTTATATAAGTAAAGATGTATTTCTATACTTTTCATGTATTTCGAAATATCATATCACGTTGCATCACGTTACCAAAGGAAGCGTGCTTGCTAATATCTTTCCTTGTTTTGTAGAAAACCAATAAGTATTGTTCCTAGGGGGAGGGAGATGACTGAAATTGCTTTTGAAAATTGACTTGAGTATTCCAAGACTTTCGGCAGGCATTGAAGTTCCCCAAGAAAGTTCCAACAATTAAGCTTTTTCTAATAAACTAAGTTTTACTTACCTTCAGTTGCGTCGCAAAAATTTGAAGAGCACAGACAGCGCGAAGCGTTGAGAAAAGTGGGGGGTCTAAAAAAGTGCCAAAGCCCGCTCCGCGGTGCCTGGAGTACTGTAATTGTATTTTGTGTTTCTTGATTGAATTGAATTAGATTTGTCATACATGGAGTAATTCGTCATTTACAGAATGGCAATATAATAATATGGCGGGAAAATGTTTCCTTTAGATGTTAGTGTTTTTTATGCTACCACAGATTCCACCGAAAATGCCGGATGAAATCGAAAATGAAGTGGTTACACAGATACAGCCAATATTTCCTCAATTTGATGAACACGTTATAAGGATGGCTATAACTCACGTTAGACAACGCGTACAGACTGCTCAGGGAGGGCAGCCATTAACGACAGCCTTGTTACTCCCAGCTTGTATCGACTTCTTGCTAGAAGTTACTCAAGATTTTATCCTCCCATTAGGGAACAATTTACAAGTAAATGGAATAAGTCGACCCTTAGTCCCTGTGTCTGAGGAGGGAAAAACAAATAATGGGGTTCCTGCCGTTATCGTTATTGACAGCCAAGAAGATGCAGATAAGACTCTGATTACGGCTGATACTAAGATGAGCGTGACAAAGTCGAATAATAAAGACAAATATGAGCCTACAGTGTATGCCGGAATTGAGAGACCGGCTTTTGATTCCACAGTGACTAATCCATGGAATACGATCAGGTCATCTGACAGTTCTTCGAGTTCTAGTAGCAGTGGTGGTAGTGAAAGTTCTGATTCTCATTTGCCCTCGAGTAGCTCGTATGATTCAGAAACTTTTACAAACAGCTCATTAAACACTAATGAAAATTGTGAAGAAAATAGGAGAAAGTCTGATCAACAGCTAAATACTCACAAAGAAGTTCTTAAGTCTGCTCTGGAGATAGTGGTAAGATTTTGAGAAAATGTTTCAAAATGCAGTCGTGTTTTTAATGGCATTGAGTCATGATGAAAAAAGAGGGAATACCCAGATACACAATGCAATGATTTTAGTACTGCTATACCTTAGATTTTAGTATTTTAGCTTTACTTTTGAAAAGTTTTTATTAATCACCAGTTCCATCAACAACTCATTTTCCTTCCCAGAGCTTGTAAACTTCAAAATTTTGTGCCCTTTTTCTTGCTTCCCAGGTTCTTATAACCTTTCTTCTTTCAAAACCAAAATTGGCAAACCTCTCCCTGTCTTCTTAGCCTCTCTCCCTATTCTCTCTTGGTAAGACTTAGCTATTGGCCTCCA
Source organism: Rhopilema esculentum (assembly GCF_057945365.1). NCBI lineage: Eukaryota > Metazoa > Cnidaria > Scyphozoa > Rhizostomeae > Rhizostomatidae > Rhopilema > Rhopilema esculentum. The sequence goes on from NC_142827.1 coordinate 4,675,605, forward strand.
GGCCACTTTCTAGCATAACTGACTGAAAAAGATGTTTACAATGGCTGCCAAAAATAGCATAACACTTCAGAGACAACACTGAAGGCAAATTACACTCTGAAAAGAACATGTATTTACCATTTGTCAGTGTCAGACGAAAAAGCTTTAAGTATGTTGTAAAATGTTTGCTTTTTTCAAAGCCATTTGCATATTTATTTCAGCGTTAAAATTGCTTTATAGTAATGTATGGTATTGTATGATATCAGCTGAATCCTGTAGAAAATGAATACAAATTTTACAATCAGGTTTGGTAGAAGTGTATCAGACAGAGACCATAATTTCAATGGCCCTACAGCTATTCATAAAAACTTGTCCAATTCAGTTAAAATGTCTGAAGTCCTCACATGAGAAATTGAAAAGCAACAAATATGTATATTAAGATAGGAATGAACATAAAATACACAAAAAGACAATGCACTGTCTATAGAATATTTTCATAGACTTTTCAAGCCACCAATCAGCTCAAAAAACGCTAAATCAGTAAGATTTAAACTAAATTACTGTAGATGCATGCAAAAGAAGTATTTTAGGTTTAATTTGTATCAGTTGAAAGTAAGTTTATAGTCAATTTTGCTTCTTAAATATGTTTTCCTGTCAAGACTTTAGGATGTGGGCGTTCCTGTTTAGGCTTTAGGATGGTTCAGAATTATTGCTTGCTCTGAGAGACAGATGCTGAGCTGGTTTTCTACCATTGTTTATCATTATAGGTAGGAGTGGTGCCAAATGTTGATGAGAAATTTGCAATGGATTATCTTAAGCGTTCTGCACAATGCATCAATTATGACCAAGCTAGAATGGCTAATGAGTAGGTTTAATGCATTTCTTATTTATATTTTTCTCATTGTCCTAGCAAGTTGTTAAATCATGGAGTTCCTGTAAGGTCAACAGACTGCTTGATTCTGATGTTTATAGGTATTTATATCAAGGGTAAAATGTGGCATCAATTCAACGAGCATCCACGGAATGCACTTCTCATGTATGGCATAAAATAATTGTAATTTGCACAGCATATCTAGATGGCATAGCATAGCATATCCAAATTGATGTATTTTCTAATCTATGTAACATTAAAATCTCATGCATTCTTGGTATTGCCAACATATTGTAAATTTAGATATGTTAGTTAAAGTACGTAAAAAAGTATGGAAACAATACCAAAAATTGTGGCTCGTCAATATAAACTTTCACAGCTAAGGAACTCTGATCCTGAGCATCTCAAGCAGGAAAATATTTTTTAAAATAGAATTTTTTCATCATTTTATTGGATTTTGAATTAAAAGAAAGTTACAGATTTCTTTGCTTAGAACTTTGGGGTCTTCATGTTTACTTTAAAACTTTTTGTTGTGTTTAGATGCATAAACTTATTTTTACATATCTCTTTCAGGCTAATTGAACATTTGTTTGAAAATCATAATTACCCAAAGAAAGTAGAAGTTGTGAAAGATGTCAAAGATAATCTAAAAAAAGAGAAGGTATATTTATTTTTATGTTAACAGGGACAAATATATTAAATTAAATTTGGTCTTTTATAGTATTCTGACTTCATTTATCATGGTCTGTAATCGTGAAAAGTTCTGAACTGCACTAGCCCACACACAAGAAACTTTAATTAGACTTAGTTTAGTAAAATGTGGAAATAATAACAAAAAACATAAACATTGCACCATTAAGTCCTTTTTCTGATATTTCCCAGAGAAAAAAGACCACATAATGACTCAAGGTACTTAGAAGTCCTATTTTTACACTTTTCCTTACTATCTTCAAGAAATTCAGTTGAATGGTAATTGTTTTTGCAACAGGTGACATCAGATGTTGATTACTACAAGGTAGAAGGTTTGCAGACCAGTTTGAAGCAGCTCAGTCTATATAAACTGCAGTGCATGGTTTTATTGGCAAACAAATTCACCTTGGTATGTATATTAGCCACTTAAACATTATGTTAGCAAACTGCGTCAATGAAATATGAAATATAAAATAATTTTTTCTGATTGCTGAAATTTTATGATTTCCTAAAATTGTTTGCTAAAAGAGCCCAATTTCTATTTTTTTACGTGACAAATCTTGCTTTGCAAAACCTCATACCATATTTTTTCCTAAAATTTGACGTTTTTATCTAGAAGAGCTCAAAAGCAGCCTAATAAATATCCCTTAAAAAATAAATCAGATAAAATAAGATTATTATGATCATTTCATTCTGCATTCTTAGTATTTTAGAATCTATTCTTTTTCTATTTCTTGCAAAGAAGCTGGCCATCCGTGCAAAGAGCGCATGCCCATTTCTTTGCACCGGCCTTGCTTTCCCAAGAAGTGTAGTTTGTGCATGCCTTATCAAGGCTTTAAGCTACTACTTTTACAGGAAACATCCAATCCCACGCAAATGTTTTCCCTGTTTGCATGTTTCTGTTTTTATTTAATTGTGGATTTGGGGTTAGGTTTACATGAGAATGTTATAGTGCACCAGAAACACAGCCGTGTTTTTATTTGAAACTGGATTCAATCATTTACACAATACACCAATTCGACCTACGGCTGCACTTTGAAAAATTCTTCAAATTATTTTGTACAAAATTTTTGACCTCAGATTCGGATTGACAGCAATAATTTTAGTCTATTTGTAAGTTTTCATTATGATATTGCTCACGATATTGATTTTATGACGACATGAAGATAAAAACTTTATAAGGGATTTGACCGTGATTGGCGACTAGGGGGGTAAAGTTTCCCCCGGAACGATTTTTGCGGTCAAATCCCTTACAAGTTTTCAAACTTCATTTCTCGGTTAAATCTAAAATACAAGCTCAAAAAATATGAAAAATGGTATCCCGCCTAAAATTACGACGATAAAACCAAATCTGAGCTTAAAAAAATCGTATAATTAAGTTTGGAGAAATTTCCAAAACGAGGTCGTAAGTCGAATTGGTGTATCAAAGAGATGTACTGGATTGTGAAGCATTATGATGCAAATAAGATTGGATAGTTTTCTAGAAGGAGGTTCAGAAAGGGCCTAGGCATCCTGTGCAGTAGTGTAGCGGAGGGAATAGGCAATTTTAAAGCCTAGTTTTTTAGAAAATACAATATTCCTAGGTGATGGCTAGGTGATTTGTTTGCGCAAAATATCAGGTAACTTGAATCTTAAAATGTTTCCTTGTTTAATTAACGAAAGCTTAATAAGGAGTAAACTAGGGGATGGACATCTTTGGCGGTTGGGGCGAGGTAGGAAATAGGTGATGTTCCACTCCAGATATTTTTCAAACCGTTCGTATTTCTGCTTAGGGCTCCTAGATTTAAACCAAAAAACTAAGCTCAAAAAAACTTCTTTGTAAAAAAACGTAAATTTTTTTCCGGGTAAAAGTATAGGGGTAGGTTTTTCCACAGCAACTGTGTTTTGGATTGAAACATTGACAAATCCAGCTTGAAATTGAGGCAGGTGATTTTGCTAATTACATTTTGCAAACAAACCCGCTGATTTGTCTAGAACAAAATGTGCTCTTGTTAAATAGAACCCCATTGCACTCCTTGATCCGACAAAGAGGGAAATTCACTGCCTGCCTGCAAATTTATATCTGGTATGGCCTGAGAAGCATTACCTTAAGCCTTACTTCACCTATTTGTTAGTTACTCTAGGAATCTATTATAGGTCCTTTCTAGAGTTTGGTCACAAATCCTCTCGGGATTACAGTCCTTGCTCTAAGCAAAAGTTCAGTTCAGTTCAGTTTCATATTTTAAATTCTCTACATACAATTCATTCACATCAACAATAAATAGTAACTGATACATAACATACAATTCAAAATTACGCAAAGTCAGTACATTATCATCAAAAATTAATACAAAATTTAAATGCAAAACAAAGAGTGGGACAGATTGTATGGAGGGAAATACTTAAAGGAGGAGCTCTCTCAGTAGTTACATTAATTCTGCAAAGCACTCAGCAAAACAAACATGCTCCATAAAACAGCCTTCAAAGATACTCAAAGGGCTCTACATATTTAACACCTCTCAGTAAATTTTTCTTGAGAGTGTCCTTGGAAGAAGTGTTATATAAGAAAATCAAAAGGGTAACCAAAAAGTACCAGATTATTAAAAAAGAAAAGAATAACCCTCAAGAGCCGTGTAGATTTTTTTGAAATATCTTATTTTTTGTAATTACAAGTCCTCATCCCTTGAAGAACTCTTTACCTATAGCTACTTTCATTGAAATGCCACAACATGATTCTTTATGCCACAACAAGGAGGTCATTGTCAATAAGCAAAGAGGATTGACCTAGTGGATTCGCATCTAGAACGTAAAGCTGTTAACAGGATGCTCTTTTTCTTCCATACTGTAGTCATGTTTCTTCATGTAAACAGAAGGCAAATTTAGTATGATCCAGGGTAGAAATTGGCTCCTTTTGGGCTGACAAGGGGCTGACAAGGGGCTGACAAGGGGCTGACAAGGGGCTGACAAGGGGCTGACCCTCCTTGCTCTACACCCTTGGATATGATATTGTACCATATTTCTTTTTTATCACAGTATCTTCTGTACAGGGTCTTAGGCCATGTCTACACAGACATGCTCCAAAGGCTGCATTTTCATCTTAATGAATACAAATAAAAGACTCGCATCTATGTTGCTGTTTCAAAAGTTCCCACTTGCGAAGGGGTTTCCAAATTTTTGTGTTTTTTGGTCACAGATTTACCCTTTCCAGGTAAAAGGTAAATCGTATTAAATTACCCTTTGGTTAACAAATAGTATTCTTTTTTGTATTTTTCTGAATTATTTTATTTTGTTCCAGAATTTATAGCATAGATAGTGCAATAAAGTATTAGAAGTTCAATATTAGAATGTATTTATTCAGGTTTCTAAATTGCAAATCAAAATCTGCACACCAGATTCAAAGATGATGATTTGAAAAATATGTAATAGCAATCTCTTTGCGCAAAATATCAGGTAACTTGAATCTTAAAATGTTTCCTTGTTTAATTAACGAAAGCTTAATATTTACAGACAACAGGATTTCAAAGATAATTAATAGAGAGTGCGGGAAAATAACCGACCCGAGCGGGGCTCGACCTCACGACCCCTGACTTTGTACGTCAAGTGCTCTGCTGCTGAGCCATCGGGTCGTGCTTAATATACTTAATAAGGAGTAAACTAGGGGATGGACATCTTTGGCGGTTGGGGCGAGGTAGGAAATAGGTGATGTTCCACTCCAGATATTTTACAAACCGTTCGTATTTCTGCTTAGGGCTCCTAGATTTAAACCAAAAAACTAAGCTCAAAAAAACTTCTTTGTAAAAAAACGTAAATTTTTTTCCGGGTAAAAGTATAGGGGTAGGTTTTTCCACAGCAACTGTGTTTTGGATTGAAACATTTACAAATCCAGCTTGAAATTGAGGCAGGTGATTTTGCTAATTACATTTTGCAAACAAACCCGCTGATTTGTCTAGAACAAAATGTGCTCTTGTTAAATAGAACCCCATTGCACTCCTTGATCCGACAAAGAGGGAAATTCACTGCCTGCCTGCAAATTTATATCTGGTATGGCCTGAGAAGCATTACCTTAAGCCTCACTTCACCTATTTGTTAGTTACTCTAGGAATCTATTATAGGTCCTTTCTAGAGTTTGGTCACAAATCCTCTCGGGATTACAGTCCTTGCTCTAAGCAAAAGTTCAGTTCAGTTCAGTTCAGTTTCATATTTTAAATTCTCTACATACAATTCATTCACATCAACAATAAATAGTAACTGATACATACAATTCAAAATTACGCAAAGTCAATACATTATCATCAAAAATTAATACAAAATTGAAATGCAAAACAAAGAGTGGGACAAATTGTATGGAGGGAAATACTTAAAGGAGGAGCTCTCTCAGTAGTTACATTAATTCTGCAAAGCACTCAGCAAAACAAACATGCTCCATAAAACAGCCTTCAAAGATACTCAAAGGGCTCTACATGTTTAACACCTCTCAGTAAATTTTTTTTGAGAGTGTCCTTGGAAGAAGTGTTATATAAGAAAATCAAAAGGGTAACCAAAAAGTACCAGATTATTAAAAAAGAAAAGAATAACCCTCAAGAGCCGTGTAGATTTTTTTGAAATATCTTATTTTTTGTAATTACAAGTCCTCATCCCTTGAAGAACTCTTTACCTATAGCTACTTTCATTGAAATGCCACAACATGATTCTTTATGCCACAACAAGGAGGTCATTGTCAATAAGCAAAGAGGATTGACCTAGTGGATTCGCATCTAGAACGTAAAGCAGTTTACAGGATACATTTTTGCTTCCATACTGTAGTCATGTTTCTTCATGTAAACAGAAGGCAAATTTAGTATGATCGAGGGTAGAAATTGGCTCCTTTTTGGCATTGACAAGGGGCTGACCCTCCTTGCTCTACACCCTTGGATATGATATTGTACCATATTTCTTTTTTATCACAGTATCTTCTGTACAGGGTGTTAGGCCATGTCTACACAGACATGCTCCAAAGGCTGCATTTTCATCTTAATGAATACAAATGAAAGACTCGCATATATGTTGCTGTTTCAAAAGTTCCCACTTGCGAAGGGGTTTCCAAATTTTTGTGTTTTTTGGTCACAGATTTACCCTTTCCAGGTAAAAGGTAAATCGTATTAAGTTACCCTTTGGTTAACAAATAGTATTCTTTTTTGTATTTTTCTGAATTATTTTATTTTGTTCCAGAATTTATAGCATAGATAGTGCAATAAAGTATTAGAAGTTCAACATTAGAATATATTCATTTAGGTTTGTAAATTGCCAATCAAAATCTGCACATCAGATTCAAAGATGATGTTTTAAAAAGATGTAATAGCAATCTTGTTATTCAGTATTCATTGCTTCTTTTCCAGATACCATATAAATTCTTAAAAAAAGCATTTTATGAAAATTTCCAAAGATATGCTAGAACATACAAGCACCTTCAGGAAATGCTCGATTCACCTGGTGAGTTAAAAAATTTTTGTTTGTTCATGTTTAGGCAAAATATTCCAAGATCCCTGCTTGCTGAAGTTGGTTGAATCTTGCCTAGAATTATATTGTGCTACCAGAATTATCTAAGGTAACTGGTAGGTTCATGTAAGATTCAAATATTTGTGAAAGCATAACAAACAAACAATATTAAGGAATAAGTATAAATAGAATTTTTTGTAAACATTTTGTCATTAATTGGCACATAATGAAAGTCTTTATTTACCTTTTTTAAATTCTTGCTTAAAATGGTAGCATAAGAAGAAATCAATTTTTTGAATTGATCTTTTGAAGATCTGCTTATGAAGGTCTGCCCAGTTAACTGCTTAAAATTTAAAGATGTGTTCATCCTTGTTTTTGTTAATGTCCGAATAAACTGAAAGTTTGTTTTTTTTGTTTTTTAGCTTACGGTACAGTATACTATTTCAAGTTTCTTTTCACTTGTAACATCTTTTAACTGGTAAAAGGCTAAAGTATTTGCTTCTGACATGTTCATTTCTTTGGTTATGTCACCAACAAATTAAAGATTCCAGAGGGTGTCTTCACAAGTGAAGCTTTGGATTATTTACATCTAATGCCTCTGCTGTGTCAGAGTTTTTGTTTTTATCTTTGAACTAAAAAGGTGTATCTATATTTCTAAGTACCTGGGTTGAATTGAATAAAGTACTAACGATTAGGATACAAATTGGATGTTTGCAATATGTTCTCTTTAGGAATTCTGTGTTGGGACAAGGTTGGTAGCTTTTTTATCTCATTTGTTGTTCAGTACACTGCTTTGAGTTGTGTTTATTAGAAGCTGTAAAATTAAACCACACCCAATAGAAGATGAGCCAATTAAATGCAAATGAACATGATTTTATAGCTCACACTTTTTTATTCGCTTTACATTTCAACATTTTTCTTTTGTGGATTGCTTTTTATTTTTACATCCAGTCTTGTTGTCATAATAGCACTTCTTCTAGTTAATGAGATATGAAAGAAAGTATTTTACATTGCAGAGGAATTCAGATCCAATTGTCTTTTGCGCCGCCGTCGGCCACTTCAATGTGCCCCCATAACGCTGCAAATTGACCTGGGAAAGGAGTGTCAATTTCTTGAAAGGCAGGCAAGGAAGAAGGCAGAGGTAGATATCTCTCATAAATCTTAAGTTCATTCAAAGATTCTGAAATAGATATCCAAAAAGCCAGTCACTGCTCCCTTCCTTGCTATAGTTCAGTTGCAATGTGTTGATGTGATTTTATCAAGTCAGGATTCAAAACTGCGAACAAAGGTTTAAGTGCCTTCAGATGCGTTTCGTTGCATTTATCGGTGAACTCATAAGAGCTTATAATGCGGTTATTGACCAAATTTGAAGAAATGTTACCGTTTGATTTGATTTGATTTGATTTGATTTGATTTGATTTGATTTGATTTGATTTGATTTGGTTTGATTTGATTTGATTTGTCCCAACACCTCCCCTTCCCAAGTCTTCCTTTGCGCTTAATCCCAATCCAGTTCCCTATACGCTTAATCCTAATAACGAATTATTTGTTATTATGAAATTTTAGAAATCATTTTTATGTTCAAAGAATGTACAGAATGTTTTGTTGTGTACAAAATTCATTCTAAAAGTGTTTGGATTACAACCAGTACTTGCATTTAGGCTGTCTTTGGCCAGTAGAACATTTATTTACATCATAAAATTGTCAAACACTTTTAAAATACACAATAATTTTCTTCTCTCAGTCATTTCAATACGTACCTTATTAATTGATTGATTTTAAATCGATTTTAAAGCTGTCTACGTTAATAATTCATTCAACCTTTAACTTTTATTGATTGCAATTCAGTTTTTCCCAGAAGCGTTTGTCATGTAATCATGCTTTTAAAGTTGATGATAAATTCTTCCAATTGCATCATCTGCTACCATCTGTCAGTGCTCTCGACTCCATGTTTGGCATTACATTGATTTAGATAGATTTTCGAAAGGTATTTTGTTGTCCTGGAAAGCAGAAACTAGCGCAAAGTGAACTTCCTTTATTTGTTTCAACATATAAAATATGTACATAGGTTTATTTTTTATTTGGAACTAGTGATTCGAGAAGGAGCTCAGGGTTGCATATAAGATATTTTTGTGCCTGAAAATAACATATTTGAACAGATATGTCTCAGATACTAGCCGTTGCATTTTGCCATTAGGATGTACAAGCCAGGAGAAATTATGTTTTACATAGACGTAGGCACCAATGGGTCACAGGGGCCCCACTTTTCAGAAGCTGGCTTAGGTGCCTCTTTTTTGCCTACATTTGTCCCCTGCGACCTTTGAAATGCTTCCTACTTAGATGATGTTTGATAATTTGTATGCAGAAGCAAGATTAAACCACAGAGCTGCAACGAATTCTTATTCTCCAAGTAGTTTCACCGCGTTAGTAGGCTGTTAGATTTTACGACAAATTAAGGATATAGATTATTGATTAAGATTTCACGACAAGGTTATTTATAAAAAAACTTCTCCTGCTTTAGCATGTACGTTAACGTCTTTAGTTACACCACACATAACTTTCGCCATTTTGTAGGACGTGGATCATATAATGGCACAACGGTTAAATGAGCATCAATATCAACAGGTATGTGAATATTCTGTTTAAGAAACTGCATGCCAAGCGAAGTCTACACCACTTTACTTTTACAGTTTAACCTACTTTTTCATTAAAGCTGCCTTTCGAATACTTAATTGGGCCTGGGTATAATAACACTTATAATAACAAGTAATTTTTTGATAGTTGGCAAGCAGATCGACATTCCTTGCCAATTCTAAACATTACACGCACCCCTCCCTATTCCCCTGAAGCAATGTTGACGATTTTTATGCAAGTGCTTCGCAAACCTGGTTTTTTATGTGCCAAGCCGCGCTTCAGTCAAATACGGATAAACATTTGCTGATAAACATTGTTAAGGGGACGATGGGGGACGTGTGATGTTAGAAGCTGGATGACCCAGAGAGATAGTAAGAGGGCTTTTTGCGTTTGTTTAAAGAGGTTTCGTGGGGGTTGTAGCTATAGATATTGCTAATTAAAGCCATTTTACAACCCATTAGAAATGCAGTTGTTTTAAAAAACCCAATTGTGCAATTAATGTTCTACATATTCTACAGCTGCACTCACAGTTATCTAGATTTCATTTTTATTAGAACTTACCTCTTGGCCTGGGAGCACCTCCAAAATCCAAAGGATAGGCTCAAGTCGGCAAATTTTTGTATTGTGCAGACTTACCGAGCGTATATGTTAAGCATTCCCATTCATTGTTACATTATGATGTCAAGCATTCTTCATCTTTACGAATAATTTTGATGATATAGCTTCCTACCTTTCTTGTATGCTTATTTCGAATCCTGTTTCACTTCCTTCATTGATTTCTAGGAAGGCCAGTATATAGAGTGTAATTGTTGTTTTGGTGAGGCTGTTTTTGAGGATATGACGCAATGCAGTGAGGTTGGCAATCAACATTTGTTACTGTTTTTTAGTATTTTTATAATATTGTGGTATTTTTGAATAAATTTATGTTTTTACGTAAGACTTTATCGCTTTATCACATTTGTATCTCAAGATTATCTTCATGATTATCGATATGTATCAAAAAAGAATGGCCATCCAAAAATCAAATTAGTTGTTTAATAAATAATAGGACACTCAAATAAGCAGGAACTTAACTGCGAAAATTGGTGTCCTGAAATAGAGCTTTTTTAGGAGCAGGATTGCATGTGTTTTAAAAATCGTACTTCTTTGATTTTTTTGTTCGAAAATTAGTAGAGTGAAACTGTTTGTAAGACACGGCTATTTGATACGGTTTTTCATAGAAACTCACTTCATAAGAACCCTGAGGCTCGATTTGCCATAGATAAGACAAACGTAAGACTGTTTTTGAAAACTTCCCCCTTGTTAATAAAACAGAGTAGATTTTATCAGCAAATCAACCGAGCTGTTATTTAGTGGTCTTAAAGCATTTGACAGTATGTAGCTTTACGACAATCAATGTTGAAATAAGAACACCTTCAAGAACACCCGAGCCTGAAATCATCTAAAGAGAACACAGAGCCTGGGCAAAAGTTGTCTGGTTCTTATAAGAAAAATAATGTATAGGCCATTCTGGGGAGGATTTAGAACGTATACAATCCTTGTTTATGGGGAGGATTTGGGACGATCTCCTGGCATGGTTTTTACGATGTCGTAAATCGCCCTTGTTAGTTTTTCTTTACAGCTTTAATCTTTAAATCCATCAGAACTTGCAGTAGAGAAGAGTATTGACTGGGCTTTCTTCCCCTTTTTTCTGTAGGGTCACTTGTCCTGTCTTGAATGTTTAAGGAACTATGCAAAGGAGGCAATATACGGATCAGGAAAGATACCACTTTGCTGTCTAACATCTGACTGTTCAAGCATCTTTCCTTTAAGTAAGTAGCCTTCAATTTGCTAGGTAGGAGTTTTATGTAGTTTCTCTGACGTGGTTTATTGCTGATGCTGCCAGAGAGTTGCTCTCAGTATCAGTAGAGAGTGTTTTCAGATATTGTTCTACCGTAATGCCTCGAATAAGCGCCCGGGCGCTTATTTAATTTTTAAGGCTCCAGGGCGGCGCTTATTCGAGGGGTTCTATTATTCAATAACTTAACCTCTAGGGTGGGCGCTTATTCGAGGGGGGCGCTTGTTCCATGCATAACGGTACTCTCATTATTGTTACTCTTGTGGGACATAAACAGCACAAATGCCAATCAAACATCGCCGGCTCAATCACTGACATATTGGGATAATGAAATAACTTTATGAACATGTGACCTCCAGAATGATTTTCTTGCCCAACTTTGAATCACGATCCAGTTCATCTTTGTATAAAACTATTGTAACGGCCTAGCCATTTTTTGTTTGAAAACTGTAAAGATATACTTGGCTTGTTATTAAGCAAAAACTCAATTAACGAGAAAGCTGGTGATACACTCTCAAAACTTTCATGAATGGAAATCTTTGCAATATTCAAACGAAAATTGGGTAGGCCGTTACAGTAGTTTTATGCAGCGATGAACTGAGTCGGATGGTCAATAGGCCGGTCGGTGAAAATGCTTTCTCTGGTAATTAAATGTTGCCCCTTCTTGCTATCTTCGATTTTCTAAGAATTGCACTCCGATAGTTTTACTTAGATTTCAGGTTCCTTTTCCAACTAGTCTAAAAACGTGACTCTTTTTCATTTTGGACTTTCCATCTTTCTAAAAATGGCTAAACACTCAAGCTATTCCATTTTCAAGACACAAGGAAATAACTTTTTTGCTTGATTTGAATTTGCCGTCAAGGATCCTTGAAGTACCTGCTTTTGAAAGAACAATTTCAGACCTGCCATCTTCTGATATCATAACCCTTTTGAAATATTCCCCCTTTTACGTATTAAAATGACCTAGCAACTAGCAAGGTAGATACACAACGAACATTTAGTCCTATATTTGTTATTTCTACCAAGATCAAATTTCAGACATTCTCCACATTAACATATATCCCCCCACAGGCAGAAACCCCTAATTCCGTGTATTGTTGCTCGACGGTTTTTACGTTACAAATGTTTTTAACGTTCTACTTGTTAAGTTAGCAAATCGATTTTCAGGCCAACTCGAAAAGGCATTGGATTCCAGCATGTTTGACAAATATCAAGAACGGTTACAAGAAGAATCTCTCAAGATGGCTGAATTACCTGACCTTGTAAGGTAAGTCTCGTGTTAGATTTACATTAAAATTTACATTGAACAAAATTTTCTTTTCCTCAGAAATTTCTTGGCTTGTAATACTGGTGCTATAGTTTTGTTTCTTTATAACTACAATTTAACGACAGCACTTCAAGCGGTTCTAAATTGCTTTGGTATCTGTGAACCGTTGGTATGTCGAAAAAATAAAAGTCCCATAGTCCCAACGAGGACATTCATCTTTGATCCGCTTTGGATGCCAATGTTTTTTCACCTTTTAAAGAAAACGAAAAATACAGTAATTACCTGCATAAAACAACCAATAATTTTGCCTGTCAGTCTGAATTGCTCTTTATTAGAACTGGATGCAAAAATGGTCCTTTAGGTTCATAAAATTTTAACTGTATCAAATGGCTTTGTCTTACAAACAGTCTCATTCTACTAATTTTCGAGAAAAAAATCAAAAAGGACGATTTTTTAAACACTGCAATGCTGCAAAATTTTAAAATTTCATAAAATTTCTGTGAGAAAATTTTATTTTCAAAGATTATATTGGATTTAAAAGAGTATTTGGTGCAATGGCTGCAGAAAGAGATGTGATTGGTTTTATGATTTTATCTTTTATTGATTATTGGTTGCACATAACGCCCAATAAACGATCTGGGTGTCAAATGGCCAAATGTTTATCTAGAGATTTTCAGTATTAGACCTTTGTTTAAAAAATCTCTATTAGAAACTCAGCCCTAGGGTTGTGGAGTGGTTAAAGAATTTCTAGAGAAGTTTCAGTTAAAATCAATAGCAAACCTACATTTTCAGTTCGTACCCTCATGAGTAAATGATTCTTCAAATTGAGACTTTTATATAAAAGATCTCTTGTATTAAAGAGCAATTTTAATTTTCAATTATCAGCAAATATGAACATTTTCAATGATCTGCTTGACTTGGCTGCTATTAGATTGTTACTTCCATTATGTCGCATTCTCTTACCTACTATAGGTGCCCGTCGTGTGATTATGCCGCAGAGATGCCTGCTGGCGATAAAGTTTTCAAATGCCAAAATACAGACTGCATGAAGGTTTCTAGTTTTTCCTTTAATTGCCTTTATTGATTTATAATAACTGTCAACAGTGGCAGAAATTTTCGGGAGTTTGGGATGAGCTCGGATCCTCCCCCTATAACGTCCTTGTCGGAAAATTTGGGCTTTGAAACCTCTGTTGTCCTGTTGAGTCTGTTTCTTTTCGAAAATTCGTAGGCCTGAGAAAAGCCCTCACCTGTATGTCTGCCTAAGACTGTTTTCATCTTTGCAAATCTATTGCATTTGCATCGATATGTTGTGCCATGTGTAAACTTTTTGTTCTGGGGTTGTTCGAAACAAATATTGGTAACCTATAAATGGGGGTATAGATAATTTGGATATAATCAGCCATAAATCTGTGCTTTTTGAATTAGTATTTTGAGAATTTTCAACCTTCCTATTGTCTCTTGTTGAATACTTTCTGACTCAATATAAGTTAAGCGATCTCTTCTTTCTGAAGGAAACCTGCAGGTACTGTAAGGAGCCTTGGCAGGACCATTTTGGAATCCCGTGTACAGAAATGGAAAGTGGGAAAGAGAAAAATATACGCGTATCTTAGTAAGTGCTGTTTGCTGCCAATAGCAATCAATTTTTTTCTCATAAATCGTTTTGGTTTCTTGAAAAATATTGTTTCCAAGCGTGCTTGGTACTGCCATTTTCTTTATCTTGCCTGCAGAATGATTTTGAAGATATTTTCTTATTTGAAATATTTTCTCCAAATTTCGCAAATATCTTCGTTTAATTAACTCGCAAAATTCATCAATAGCGAAGAGAAAATGTCAAAAGCGAAAATCAGAACATGTTCACAATGCGGATGTGGATTCATGAAGACAGACGGTTGCAATAAAGTGAGTGATTTGTCGCTTTAGAAGCAATCTTCTTTGCTAATTGTTAGTTCGATTTAAGGGTTCATTCATCGATAAGACCAGTGTTGTGGAAGAAAGTACTGAAAAAATGTCAGGACTAAGTACCTCTTTAGAAAGCAAGGACGGGTTTTTTAAAGGCAAGTGTCGGAAGGGGGGTGCCTAGAAAATGACGAAAAGGCCCTTTTCTACAATTCCATTTTTAATATAGAGCTAAAGTTTCAGTTTCACTAATGCTAAAGAGGAAAATGTTAACGATATTAATGCGAAAGAGGATAAGAAGATATAAAAAGTAAAATTTTAGCACCATTTGATTTTCACTGACTACGAAAAAAATCTTTCTTCCGAACCAAAGAAACGTTCACCGAACAACACAAAAGTAGCTGTAAGAACCCTCTTCTATCATCGCGTTATGTTTTTCGGGTGAGCAAGTTGTACGAAGAAGTTGTTCTTGATCATTCGAATGCCTTGCGCACTTCATGGTCAATAGGAAAGGAATTTTTGACACATTTTCCGGGCATCAAAGCGTACTTCATGCTTAATCTCATTTGGTCCTAATCTTTATATTTTCATACTTTCAGATGACATGTCGATGCGGGACAACGATGTGTTATATATGCCGTATATCTAAAGTAAGCACTTTATGTATTCTTTCATTAGATTCTCTTAGGGTAAAAGATTGTTGTGACAATTCTCGAACCGTAATATGCCTTCCATTGTATCACTGTGATTAACACCTTCCACTTTCTACGTATCCAAAGTAAAGTAATCAGCGACACTTGTAGCTTCCCCTCGTTTTATGTGTACTGTATACGCCCAGTCTTGTATTTAGTCAGTCGGTAAATTCATCAAGACACAACGGTCACATAACAGCGTCTCTTGCTGGCTCCGTGTTTTCTGTGCGTTATACAAGATCATAAAAACGACTGCGCACTTAACAGAAGCAAAGTATAGGCAGTGATACCACTGGTTTGATGTTTATGCAGCAAAGTAGTCCATACTGATGGAAGGTTAAGTAAGGAGTCTAGAATCAAGTTTTGTATCTCACTTATCAAAGGGCTGACAATAGAGAAAGGGGTTACGCGACCCACGATAACATGCATTTGACTGAATTCGTAAAATCGGCCTAAAC
The DNA here is from genome assembly GCF_057945365.1 of Rhopilema esculentum. Taxonomy (NCBI): domain Eukaryota; kingdom Metazoa; phylum Cnidaria; class Scyphozoa; order Rhizostomeae; family Rhizostomatidae; genus Rhopilema; species Rhopilema esculentum. The sequence continues at coordinate 4,691,383 of NC_142827.1, forward strand.
CAAATAAGAGTATTTTTGGTATTTTAATGATTTATAAAAACATAACGACGATAACCTACATAGGAAGACGATGTTAAACATTTCTGCAACCCAAGGACCGCGGAGCGTTTAACGGATTGAGGGGGCTTAAACGTTTTTTTGGAGGGGGGCTAAACGTGCTAAAACCAAGAACAGGGCGATTTTTTGTATGGTTCTAAGTACATTTTGGAAATTATTTGGGGGCTATAGCCCCCTCAACCCTGCTGCAACCTCTATAGACTTTCATCACAAATTTAAATGAAGGTTTATCGTTTGAAGTTTTACTCAAATTTTCTTCAGCAAACAAGGAGCTTCTTCAGCAAAATCAACAAAGTACGCATGCATTTCCCCGCCTCGCACCACCGCTAGTGTTGACATTAATCAAGGAGATATAGGGGATAATGCAAGGTTGTTACTAAAAGATGTTGCTGAAATGTCAACGAAGGATACTGACCATTTACATTAAGTCCTTAAAGACTATGAAGTTGTATGTGAGATGAGCTTAATGAAGATATAAAACGTAACCTTAACGAACACGAAAATTGCAAGGCGCTTCAAGCCATGGATCATCGTCAACCTAAACTGAGGCTAGTTTCTAACCCTTTCTGGTTACCAGTGATGCGGTTTGGCCAGTTGATGGGATCAAGAGATCTTGAATGCTAAATAAGGAAATGTGTCTTTTCGGTATGACTGAGAAAGGATCTGGTTGATAAAAACATTCACATCGATACAAGCATCAGTAAGATATTTAACGAAAAGAGCTTTGAGTTTTTGCATTTATTAGCCTTTTCGTTTTTAATTTCTATGCAATTACCCTTTATGTATTTTGCTTTTTGACCAGATAAATCATTTTCTTTAGATTGGATATCAACACTTCTGCAGTCACCCTCGAGATCCAGGAAAATCATGTTTGTTCCCTTGTTGTTTCATTTTCTTGCGTCACTCGCTTAGTTGAGGAAGAATATCTGCCCGGCAGTTTCTTTGAATCTCGAGAATTCAGCTTTACTCGTCGATTAAGCTATGTTGGAAATGTTTTATATTTTGACGAAAACAAAGTGACAAAGACGCCAGCATTGAACCATATATACTATTTGCGATTGGCTAGATTTGCAAGTAATAAAGTAAACCAGAAAATAATAAAAAACGTTGGTTTGAAGAAGCATATAAACAATCAGTTACGTTTATCAAGCAACTGATATTTTTTCCATACACTAGTGCCACTCTGTAATTGATTTGCCACATTCAAATACCATTGATTTGTAGTATACTAAAAGCTTTTTCGTCTGACACTCCTCAGATTATAAAACGTCAAAATAAGGTTCCGAAAGAATAAGATTGAAAGATGGAACTGGGTATATATTTTCCATCTTGTTCTTTCAGAACCTTATTCTTACGTTTTATACTCTGAGGAGTGTCAGACGAAAAGCTTTTGGGAGCATGTTGTAGTTACAAGGTACATTAGTATCTAGGCCCTTGAGTTGAAGATTGATCCGTAAGCTATTAGTTTCGATCTTCAGATTTTATGAATGATTTTTCTTTTCAGGTACAATGTGCAAAAAGTGTTCTTTATGGACTGACCCAACCGTACGTGCTATTCTCCATTTTTTAATTCAATATTTTATTGTAATAAGTCAGTTGATTGAAGCAGGTGATTATCGTGCTAGAGATTATTGGTTCCAGTCCAGATTAAACCAACGGTTCGGACACTGCTCCCTAACAGCCGGCAGCAGGGGCGGATCCAGGGCAAATTTGAAGGAGGGGCAGTTGGTAGTGTTTGCGCTGAAAAATGTTGACAAGTGTTAGCTTTATACGACAATTTAAGACCCTAACTACCGACGGAAGGCACTTTGCAAGGCAATTTTCAATAATTGTTGTATATCTTGAGGTAATCCTTGAAGCGAATAAACCTATAGAATCGGGTTAAATCTTAGAAAGGGGCGTACAATTTCCATAAAAGGGGCGCCAGACTTACTTCAACTCGATGAGGGAGGGGCAACTGCCCCTAGTTGCCCCCCTTTAAACCCGCCACTGGCCGGCAGTAACTGGAATCCTAGGGGTTATGATGATTTGTATAATGTTTGCTGATGCTGTATAATATTGTGAAAGCTGCCACTAACCTACAGCAGCCGCAAAAAAGATTATTTAATGGGCAAAAATGCTTTTCCTAGAGGTACCAAAATATGGAATAGCGAGTAAAAGCTAGCGATAACAACTAGTGGTCTTGAGTCTTACATATAGAACTTTTCATATGAATTTTGTATAAAGTACTTTTGGTAACAATCATTTTACTAGGTATTATTTTGTTCTTTCAACATAATTTTGTCAGTTTGTATTAGGTAATATTTTATTCTTTTTTTTATTAATTTAATCTAAAATCAGTCAAAGACGAAATCAATGAAATCAATAATTTAAGTGTAAAAGTTACATTTAATTTCAAGTTAAATGTAGGGTCATTGGGCTAAGTCTACCTTCTTCATTCTCCCTTGTAGGAAGACGACGAAAGGGCCGTAAGGGAGCTGAAAGAGGAAGCTGCGAAAGAGGTGGCAAAGGTTAAGACCCCAACCCAAAATGGTATGTAATCGAGCTTTGAATCAGTCAGAACTTCAAAGGAGGTAAAGAAATGGTTGTCAGTCTAAATTTCTACCATTGTTTTAGTAACAGAAAGGTACCAGTCTTATGAGTGGCCTAAACTGTCCTTTTTGCCTTCGTCGGCTATAAAGGAGGCTTAACGGGGCCTTAACAAATGCTGCTCATCGGAAAATTACAACAAGATATTTTGAAGTAAAACCAGATCCACTTGCCCAAAAATATTACGACAAAAATGTTTCTTTTCAATGTTATCCTTACTGAAGGATTCGTTGCAGGTCATGAGCGGTAAAGAAATTATTTCTTATTCTTTTTATTAAACAAATTTTAGCAGTTGCAAAAAGATAATGAATGAACAAGAATGATTTTGAGCTGGAAGGTCATATTTCCATAATCTTGTGGATTTGATCCGAAGAAGAGCACGATAAGGTCACAGATTTTGAGCGATCTGAAAAATGTGGGCATTTATCTTTGAAAATTGACAAAAGACAGACGTAAGTCTACTGCCTTAGAATAAGATTCACTTGACAGTTTTCGCAATTTCTGCACAGATTCAGCTGCGTGTTTGCTTGATCAGTCAAACTCTGAAGACAAATACTTGTACAGTAGAAACCCGCATAAAAGAACCTAGCTTTTTCTCTCGCAGCCTGAATCGGTTCTTAATTAACAGGCTGCTATTCTAAGTTCCAGTCTATAAGGTTCTTAACAAGGCTCTTAAATACGTACAGGCCTCACACATATTAACAATGTTTTCCACCGTAAAAATTCGCACTAACACCGTTAAACCAGCTATATTTTTCATGTTAAATTTAACCCAATCAAATTCATTTTTCTTGTTGCGTTGTCCATTTGGAATGCAACATACCATAACCTGATTTACTTTAAGCTGGTTTAATTTTCCTGTGTGAATAGGGAATAAGAATACCAGTCTATATTTTATATACAAATTTAAGAACCTTTCCAAGTTTCAGCTTCTTTGGAGTTCTTATTAAAGGGGTTTAAAAGATTAAATTTCAGCCTCGAGGTTCTCATAAAAAACAGGTTCTTTAATGCGGGTTTCTACTGTACGCTAACTGTTTCATCACGCTACTGGTCGAATATCAGTTCGCTTTGCTAGCAGATTTCATTTTAGTCCAGACAGCCGTACAATTTTTGTGATGAAGCGGTCACAGTGTAAACGCAACACTTTTCCGCGCGAACTTTTGTGCTTGTCCAAGTTTATCCAATAGAGGGCAAAAAGTATCTGACGACGGGTAAAACGTGAATTTTAGGCAACGGCAAAAAAGCGGGGTGAACAGGAAGCAACACAGTAGCGGGACTCATTCGAGCAGTTTTGTTATCGATCTGTAGATTTTTTAACACATCTTCGTGGAAAGGGAATCGAATCTAACAGTCAATCTTACAACATAGAAAATTAAATGCACTTGATTTATATTTAATGTATTTCTCATCAGACGTAAACAATATCTAATACAGCAGCCCCTTTTCATACTTTTCCGAAACCGTTGAAGAGAACGCTGGTATATGTTAGCTGCATAATTTCCCAAAATCGTGAGACAGTCGATTTGATGTCATTTCAATTGTTGGCGAAACTCCTGAGATATTTTAGAAATTGTTTACTTTTTAAACCTAAGTCGGGGGCCCCCATATTTTTGCATGATGCGTTATTGGCCATATTTTCGTGCGTGAAATTGTGAAACCTCGATTTTTTATGCGTGATTTCGTGAATTAAGATTCCTGCGTGAAGCGTGAAGCATGAGTTTTCCTTGCGTTATGTCGTGGAAAGGCTTTAACTATCCGTGAATTCGTGAATGAAATTTTGAATGATAATTTAAAAAATTGCCTCAATTTGGTGCGTAATGAACCAATAAAAGTTAAATATCAGACTAGTATTTTTGATTCACTGAGTGGTTTGATTGCGCGTAAGTATGGACACAACAACAGTAACCAATTTGACCAATACAAATGTGCAGCTCCAACATTGTATGTTATGTGGAAACCATTGTTTATATGAAAAAGACCAGAAGACAGAAGGATATAAAGATATTTAAGTGAAGCCATTTTGTCAAAAGAATATTGACGTTAACTGTACGACGAAACATTTAAACATTGTACTCTGATTAATAGATTTCGACTCTAAAGGCTAAAATGAATGACAATTTGGGAGGAAAGATTATTTCGAGGATTGTACGGGAAAAAGGCTTAATTTAGCTATTTGTTCAAGAATTGCGTGCTCTTTTACTGAGTTACTTTTACAAAAAATATTTAAAAGCAGGAAGAGATTGTTATATTTAAAAGAGGAAGAGATCGTTTTTTTGTCAAAGTAGACGATATTTTGTAGAAATGCTCAGTTGAGAGATTTTAAGACGAGTTTTTGATGATAAGGCTTTGAACAACAGCTGGTGTCTTTGAGAAAATCGAAGAATTTATGATGAGGAGTGAGGAGTCTAGTGATATTCTTTGTTAAAAGTGGTTTTTGGCGTCAGGTCAAGATGTTGTTATTTTGCAGATGTTCACGTTGTTTCTGCTGGATCGAAAAGACCCTTAATGGTAGGGCCGCCTGAAGAACATAATACACCAAAGAAACATAAAAAGAGACGATAGGAGCGTGCTGCTTTTCTCAAAGTTCTTTGATTCGTTGCTCAAAATCAGCTTGTTCGCTAAATAAAGGTATGGCAAAGCATGGAAGAGAGAAAATTTCTTCAAATTATTTTTTGAGACTCTAGAACCAGCGTAAATTCTTGGTCAATTGTTGAACTTTCTAAGCATTCTCGCTTGTCATTAGAGAGTTATTAAAGTATAAATAACTGAATGCGTTAGCCGTTTGAATTCCACTCTCTAGTTGTAGCAGCGAGTTTGGCGACAAGAATCTTAAACATAGCTTAAAAGGGAAAATTTTGGACTAGAACGATTTAAAAGAACGAAAAGACAAGGGCATTCTTTATTCTATTAAGAGACATGAAGAGGTTCTGTCAGTGATTTTTCTTTTGCCATTAAAGAACGACCCAGCAATTTTCAAAGAAAGTCTCAGCTTTGTAGGTTTTGCAATTACTAAAGAGAACCACAAAACTACGACCAATTTGACCCCAAGAGCTACTGTTTGTGTAACCGATGTATTTTGTTACTGGCAAGACCATCTGCAATATTGAATGCGCTGTGTAGACCAAGTTAGGGACACTATGTTGTTGGCCAACTGCCAAAAATTGTTTGTCACAAAAGTTGAACTGTTTTCAACCTTCAAATATCGTTGGTGAATTCGCTTAAGTCCCTTGAGAACAAACAAATACCTCTAACCGCCGCCAAATTCGCTCGAGAACTCTGCAGATGGAAACCGTCCTTTATCTTAATCTCTCGTAATCCCCTCGAAGTTAAAATGTATCAAAAATATTTCAATAGTTTCGAATTTTGTGTATTTTGTATATGAATCGTTCTTACATTTGGAAGAGTTTTGTTCAGTTGGAATATTTTTATGATCACAAACATGTTTTTGACTTTGTCTCCTTCTCGTTGGATCGTATGATTTAACAAAATAATTCTTTTGCTGCAAAGTCAGAGTCACACCTAACAAAAGGGCTTTCCTATGACGTCATCTCACGTTTTCTGTTTATTTATTCCCTGATCTTTCTCGAAAAGATGCAAAGAAAGAGGTTAAATACTCATCCTTACTCAGTATTGGGTAGCATAGTGATAAACCTCTTTTAAACAGAACCATTCGAAGGGCATTTCTAAATCCGTCCAGTTTTCATTAGTAACAAATTCGCGTAACGTTATGTAGAAAGAGTTGACTGGCGGGCAGTGCCGGTCAGTAGCTATTTGACGTGAATTGTGTAGATGTGAATGACTAAAGGGCATCATATCTGAACGGTTTAGCAAGCTATAGACAACGATCAACTGAAACACAACAACAGCAACAACAAAAGCAGCGCCAAGAAAATCAAAGGACATCATGTGGAAAGACAGAATCCACGCTGGGTTTAGACATGAAGACCAGTAAAGGTTGTTGAGAAATTGTTCCTAAGCGAAGATCTGAGACATTATTAATACAACAAACTTGCAATGAATCCTCTTCAACTATTTTGTTTCTTGGAAAGCCAATTCAACCGTTTATTAGCCTCATGTTTATTAGCCTCATGTTTATTAGCCTCATGTTTATTAGCCTCATGTTTATTAGCCTCATGTTTGTTTAGGCAGATGTTTATTAGGGGAAACCGTTTTTTGCTACTGCTTTCCCAGAACAGGTACATATGTTTTTCTTGATTGATTTCTTGTTCTCATATTTTTGCAGAAACATGCAAAAAATACCTCGTAAGAATTAACAATTATTTTTCAGAACCCAATTTATTGCCATGATATGCTTGAGTATTTGACTTGGCGTTTGAAATTTTGTGCTTTTTTGGAAGTATTTGAAAGAAAATGCTAAGATTGCCTTGCATAAAAATGTTATACCATCATAGGGTTCAAAAATCACTTTATTGATGCAAAACTGATTTTTTGACTTTGTGGTTGCGAAATGATGTTTCAAAATATTTAGAAAATTTGGTTGGCATGTTTGCATGAAACGATCTCACGACAGCTGACATTTGTTTTTCAAACGAGAACAGACAGATTGCCAATTTTTGTGCGAATACTGTTATTTATTGAAGTAAAAGGCAACTGGTGAGGCACTTATGATTGGTGAAAAGCATAAATATTCAGTTATTTGTTTCAGCTAATATGAACCTACCTATCTTTTGGCAATATTAATCAATATATGTACAGCTAATTAATAAGCTAATTAACGCCAACATATTAAATTAAAAAGCCTTGAGTTGCAATTTTTTGCCTACAAAAAACCTAAAAACTATAAATACCGAAAAACTTTGAAGATGCAGCACGTTTAGGAAGGTTTAGTATGGATATTGGCAGAATGTTATTGCTTTATTGGGATAATACCGTCTAAGAGTTTAAAATGAGATTGTGAATTTGAAATTGTGCCCGATATGAGGGGGGGGGGGGGGGCTGCAGCTCTTCCAGTCCCTATGTTCAAGAGTATAACAGACTTACTTAAAACTATCGCAAATTATCGCCAATCTACAATAGAAGAAAAGAAGAAACCATCGTCGAAATGTGATGAAAATTTGCCCTTTGGAATCAAGCCAACTCCCAACAATTTTTTTAGCTTTTACCCTTATTTCAGCTGTGGTTGTATCGTGAAAACAGTGAACATTTTCATCATGTTATGTTTCTAAAATGCAAGCCATAGAAGAAGCCAGTTTTTTTTAATTTTCGTTCTGTACAATTGTATAACCTTCAACCTGCCACTAAACTAACCATTCGTTCTAAGACTGCATGCTACATTCAACAACGAGGTTTATATTTTGAATGCAACTAACGATACGAAAATGAAATGATTTTTCAATCGATATTAATCTTTCACTTTACAGTTGGATGCCTTATAGCTATTTACATTTTTGCTTATTAAAGCAAATTTTTTACAGCTAGCCATAATAAATTATAATCAATACACAAAAGATGCATAATAATGGGTGATGTTCCCTCGGGGAGCATTATCATATCCTTCCATCCTAAGATTGTCCCTCTGAAATGGATGGATCTTTAAACAGAAAACCTGCAACTCGGCCCAAATTTCTCTGTAAAATTTGCAAATTGTTACGTTTGTGCCACCACCAAACCTGCGATTGGGTCATTTCCTTAAGAAATCTGACTGGGAATAAGTAATTTGCTCATTTTGCGATTTTTATGCTTTTCAGAGCCTCCGATAAAGGGGGAGGGGAGATACAGGTGATCCCTACTTAGCTAAAGCTGAGAAAAGAAAAATGGCTAATGCTATCGGCCTCTGTGTCAAAATCAAAAGTATTTCCTAGATGATATGGAGACATTGATGATTTCCATTTCCAATCCTGAGTGAGGGAGTTATTGGTAATGGGTGATGTGGAAATACAAGTTGTTTTATTCTATCCTCCAATCTTTGGGTGGTGCGTCCTACGTAGCCAGAATCACCGTTGTTTATGAATTTACGTGCCAGTGTGACTCTGGCTACGTAGGACGCACTACCCAAATATTGGAGAATAGAATAAAACAACAGGTTCCGCCTAGTATTAGAAACAAAACTCGTCCCCAAAGAGAACAGCCACCTCGGTCTTGCAAATCTAAAATTACAACTAAAACCTGCGATTCTGCTATCGGGCAGCATTTACTAGAAAACCCAGATTGTGCAAAAAACTATAATGGCGACATGTTTCGGATTATTGGCAAAGCCCGATCGTCGTTCCACCTAGCAGTTTTGGAATCTATCTACATAAGCGCGAACAAACCGCTTCTCTGTAGACAAAAGGAGTTCGTTTTCACGTTAGGACTCCATTGGTAACATTCTCAATAGGCAAACGGCACTGATTGGTCAACCTCAACAGTCATGTGCTCGTGTTTCTGATTGGCCTATTTCGATCCACAACTGGGTATATATATTTCCTAGCGTAGAGTTTTCGACCTATGTTCTGACGTTTTAAACTCTGAAGAGTGTCGGACGAAAAGCTTTAGTTTACTAAATGTTTGCTTTTTTCAAAGCCATTTTGAAGCTTTAATAAAGTGCAACACAAAGAACTCTTCAATAAAATCCAGGCGGAAGAGACTTCTCTTCACAGACGTATTGGGGACAAACGGCGTGCATGCGGGTAGGTAAGGAAACACGTGCATACAGCAGCATAAAAAGAGGAGTTCGACAAGGATGCGTTCTCGGTCCAGATCTTTTCAACTTGTACAGCGAGATTATTCTCTGAGAGATAATGCCATTGGAAGGAATACTAGTTGGCGGTCATAACATTAAAAATTTGAGATATGTGGACGAAACTGTCCTGATTGCAGAATCTGAGGAACAGCTTTAGGTGATATTAAATTCAGTGGTTCATGCCAGCGAAAAGAAAGGGTTTTCGATAAACTGCAAGAATACAGAATGCATAGTAATTAGTTAACTGGAAATAATAAAAAGCTTTACAGGTACAGAAATTCAATTACCTTGGCAGCATTTAAACTGAAGATGGCAAATGCGATCAACACATTCGAAAACGAATGGGAATGGCAGAAGATACATTTGAAAGACAGTCTATCCTCACATACAGTAGAGAGTGCTGGACAAAATCAAATGCTTCTCATTAGAATGATGAAAAAGTATCTTGGACTGAAAGGAAGACAAATCAGGAAGTGCAGGGGACGTGGGGAAGTGGAGGATTCCCCCTTTAAAGTTTTGTTTCCTTACATAGGTTTTTTTTAACAGTTCTCTTTTAGGCTCATTTCTCTGATCACATTTTACCCTTACCCTGCCAGTCCAAGAAAAACGTTGCTGCCCCCCTACCGTGTTTACCTGCAATCCCCCTTGAAAAATTAACTTGTCGGTTTTGTTAAACCTAGGGGAACAAGGAAAGTTTTGTGACATTGCATAGCACTCTCCTAATCATGCACGTTCGGTTGGTTATCACAAAGTGGCTGGTGTTGGCAGGAGCCCCTTCAGCCCACTACAATGCCTGCTAAAAGTACTTGGAACACCCGGCTATTTTCGCTGCATTTGATATTTTTCATTCCTTTCTTGGAAAAAATTACTACCTCCGCCCCCTTCCCTCTAAAACAATGTTGATAACTTAGAGAAATATCATAAGAAAAGCGCAAAAGAAAGTGCCTCCTAAAATCCTAACCCGTTTGATAGTAAACCAACATTGTTCTGTAGGGGAGAGGGGGGTGATTGATTTTGACCTTGGAAATTGACGTCAGTGTTCCAAGACTTTTGGCAGGCATTGTAGATACAATTTTCATGTGACAGAATACATAAATTTTGAAATTTTTCTACCATAGACATAGGAATCAGGGGCACAAGGGTTAGGGGCCCTCCCCCAAATTTTCAAATATTCAGGGTAAATGCCCCTTTAATAATGCTTCCCCCCAACTTTAATAATTCTTCATACGTCCTTGTTTGTTACTCTACCTTCTTTAACAGTTTCCTCTTCAGCAGGCAAAATTTTCCTCCGCAACCATGTCAGAAGAAACCTGTGACATTTGCTGTTTCCAAACATTATGATGCAGGAACTTGTGATGCCAGAGCTTAATAACATAATAAGTGTCCATTGATGTGCGATAACAAGGTCCGAGTTTGAAGGATCCTGTTTTCCATATTTGTAGTAAGCCAAAATGCAAGATGTGACGTTGAACGGGATGTAGCATAAACAGACATCTATTAGCACCACATGAATTGTTTTAATGGCAGAAAGTTGCGAATACTTGGTCGTTTGTTGGGATCTGTCGATTTTAGTGATCGTTGAAGGGGGCTCCAGTTTGGTTTGCCGGCCTCTCGCTGTTGCATCACGCTTGTTAAGTGTTTTAATCATTTTGATGTACAAAATCATCATAGAGCTTATGTAGAACGTTGTCATAACAAGAAGAACAATTTGGAAAGGTAGCGAGGGGTGCATAGCATTTATGTATGTGGTGCCAATTGATGACATTGCAGAGCAGAAGATCCAGAGCTTCATCTTAAACTTGCTCTGCACTTGCTGGTATTGGTTAGGCTTATGAATATGCAGAAAACGATCGACTGAAATGCACATTAGAACAAAGCTAGAGAAGGAATGAAACAAAATTATCGCCCCATCTACAACTTTGGCAAACGTGCATTCTTTTTTAAAGTCTGTCAATATTAATATCTCAAGCAATGGCAAGGTGAATATTCCTGAACAGATATCAGAGAGGCTCATTATGAAGATGAATCTGTTCGAAATTGTTTGAAGTTGTTTCGTCTTTTTCAAGGCAAAGATCAAGACAGAGTTAGCTACTAAGTTGCAAGGGATGAACAAAGCAACGACAATCGCCCATGTCAAACCGTTTGACTTTTGAAACATTAATGCGACAAGGCTGTTGCACTGGATAATGTTGTTGTCACCCAAAGCGCCACCCATTTTGTTTCTGTTTGCAAAATTCGCCAGTAAATGACCAATGCTTCTTGTTTCTTTCTGGCACACTTATTTAGAAATATCTGTTTCTACAACTTTATTAATGAATTTGTCATATATGCTGTAACTTCGATGCAATTAACTCACTTTGAAAAAAGTAGCATTTTCAATGAATAGCCGCTGTTTGCTTTTCAAATGTAGCATGTCTTGCAAAAACAAGCTTCTTTGCCAATGCTCTCCAACACTTTAAGCTCTTTTTAAACCAATCCATCCATACAGTCTATAACACCATGGCTCTTCTCGGTTCTAGAAAGGAATTGCTTGGTCGCATAATCAAAAATGAGAATCATCGAAAGGCGCAGTTGTTCATTAGTGTTGTCCATATGACCTGTTGAAACCTCTGTTCGCAGCAACAGCTGTCTGATTTCGTTTATGCTAATACTTTGACTAACTGTTAGTACTTCAAAGGTCCATTTCAAATATGGCGCAAATGGTAGCAATTGAGTCAGTTAAAAGTGTGTTTTTTCTATATAAAGTTTGGAGCTGATAAGCCGGTTTTAGCTTCAGAAGATAAACTTTTGTCTTCACCTTTATAGTTGATTCAACTAAAGAGTGGTCAAATGATTCCATATTTATTCGCTACCAGATAAAAAGATCAACATAGGTGGAGAATGGTCAATCAGAACTATTTGGTATAGAGCCAATTAGCACGTGCTTGTTTGACAAACTTGCTGTTTAAACATGACTTAAGTGCCTGGCAATGCATATCAAATAAATTGAGGAGCATAATTTAAGTTTCTATCCTGTTTTAGATGCGGAGGCGCAATTTCGAATGTGACGTCAGACGACTAGTGATTGGAGTTTAATGCGTTTTGACGGTCAGCATAATTTCGTTGTTCGTTAATAGATTTGGAGGTACGTCTAGTTTTGATAGTTCTAATACGATTCAATTGCATCAGATAGAAGTGTTTCAAAAGTTCCATAATGCATCGCTCGAATTACAGTTATTCCGAGAAGCTTGTGGACAGCCAACCACGCGACGACCGCCGTGTTCCTTGGGAAAGTTTAAATCACGTGCCATTTTCCGAAAGGAGTGAATGCAGTGGTTTCTCAAGGAGGCCCTCTCGAAAACAGTACTTATGGCAGTTGCTTGCAGAGTTTGAAAAATGCGCCCAACAGTCAGAAGATGTTCTATTGATTAGAAAGGTGTGTTTTTAATCAGAAGGTTTTTTAATTGCATACTTTTAATATGACGATATTATTCTTTATCTAGTATGTTTCCAAATATAAGCAATGAGAAAGTTTTTTTTTTATTTTTAAGAATTTGTTTTCGGCTGTCAGTCAGTTAACCTTCCTTTTTCCACGTTAGGCCTTTCCCTTTATCTCTCCCTTGTTTTTCCGTTCTTAAAATGGTTCAATTCATTTATTGGAACTCCCCCAATTATGCCAAACATTCTTTTTTTATAAAATGACGATTAAACAGAATTTTTGTCAGAGTTTATTTCAAGAGGACGTTTTTCTTTTGATTGATTCGCTTTAATCTGCTATTTTTAATGGTCTCTTGTGACATGCTTCCTTACATTTTACTTGGACTCGCACTACAAAATAAATGCACAATGTTGTGGAGTCTTTTGTTTACCTTGGGGCTGTGGCTTAGAATGCTAGGGTAAGGTGTGTGGTTTCTTATCGATTCTATTTTCTTTGTTTAACTATGGGCTCGACATAGCGTGCGTCTACAGATGTCCCCATATTTTATTGGGTTATTTTGCTACGTTGCTTACTACGTTTTCGAGTCCACAAAGCCCATATTCTGGTACGCTTGCCCTAAGGGAATACCGTTTTGATAAACAAAGAAAAGGTTCCTTATTTACAGAGGACCCTCTCTGTTTATAGCCTAAAAGATAGCCACTGAGAAATTAGCCACTTTTTGGCACTAATTGGACACCTTTTGACCAATATGCCTGCCTCTAGAGGCCCCCAGCACGACACTCTTGCCTTACCTGCCGTTTCCAACCAAAATTTTAATAATTGCTTAATTAATTTTCTAGGAATTTGAGCAAGTGAAAAGAGGCATTGATGAAATCCATTCTCAAATCGAAGATATCAAGTTCGAGAGCAAAGTACGCGAGTTTCTTCAATCAATACATCTGTAATTTTAGTTAGTTTGCCCAAAGAAAAAACAGGTTGGGCCATAGGACGACACTTGCTTGAAAATCAGGAGCCCGCTAGCCTACGTGCAGATTCTGAGGTATCTTACCAGTTCTGGTAAGATACTAAAGATTCTTGCACGCAGGCTAGAGCCCGCTCGAACAGATAGAGACGACAATTTAAAATTCTTTGGGCAAGCAAAGTCGTCTTTCCATATAGGGTTTGGAAATTTGGCCAAGTCAAAACAAACCTGTTTTTTTAGACAAACACATTTGGAATCTTCAATGATTCGTGCATTTAAACAGAGAGTTTTTTCTTACCTGAAATGTTCGGTTTTGTGTGGGTTAGTGAGCGCATCGAAACATGGAGAGTACGCTAAAGGTGCCCATGAAATGTTCAGTTTGCCTTGAATATAAATTTTCTTTCTCCTTACGGTCACTATTCGACATTTGTACTCTGAGGATTGTTAGATGGAAAAGAACTTCCATTGCACAGTTATTTGGATTCTCCTATTGGTGCAGTTTTGAAAAGTCCCAATAATTATTAAAACTTTTGTCTGTCTACTTCGTTTCTACCATAGAGTAACATATCTATATACCTTGTGAGATTACAAGCAAAAAATTTCAATAGCGTTTTAACCAGCAAAAGAATGTTAAACACGAATGTTCTGAGCGTTTCTCGAGAGCTCCAATGCAACGAGTTACACAATTTTATTCAAAGAAGAAAAATGATCCAAAAACAATACTTCTGGGAAAATCCTAAGTGTTAAAAAACCAGACGAGCGTACTTGAGTAACTGGCAAAGCAAGATCGACTTTTGTACTCAAATTTTAGAGTCTGTCCATATAAATTCCTCGATGATTTGTACTTTGTAGACAGAATGTGTCGATTTTTCTAAAATTGCCCTGTCTCTTTACTGCCAACGTTTAATATTGTAAATCATTAATGCTCTTGCAACTTAGGATCATTGAATGATCGTGCCTGTTTTGAAGCTAGAGAGCTTCATTTGTTCGTTAAATCCGTTTCAAAGTTGTTGCTCACTCACCAGTACACTTCTCACGCTGGGCACCAAAGTTCCGCGTCGAGTCATGATAGCTTTTCAAATCCGTTTCATGGTTGCAATCAATCAGTTTATTGAATTTTTTTTGCAGATATCTGGTGATAAGGTGAAGTTTTTGTCCAAAGACCTCCAAGAAGCCAAAAGTAGCCATTTCAAGTTGCGAGACGAAATTTCAAAGGAGTTCAGGAAAACATACAAGAGGCTAGGGGCTATAGACAAAGACATAGATTTAATCAAATACCGACAAACTATGGCAGTGAAGAAGGTAAGGTAACGTTTTTTTGACGAAGAAGGTTACTTTTTGCAGTCCCTTCAACACAAGCCTTTAAAGAAACTTTGGCGGTACAGAATTTAGATATAGTTTTGAAAAGAGCAAACAATTTGAAAAACGCACTAATTATTTATAAAATTGCGTGAGACTTTTAAACATTTCAGATCTTAATTCACAAATTGGCCTAAGATCATCAGGTCCAATTGGGGAATTTACGGTAGCAGTGGGGGCCTATTCCAGGGAGGGGCCTATTGAAAATCTATAGTTTTAGGGGGGGGCTTATTCGAGTGGGGCTTTTTCGAAGGGGGCCAATTCGAAGATTTACGGTATTCAAGAATTTTACGTACTTTCCATTCAGTCGGCAGGTGGCGGATACAGAGACAAAGTTGACAGTCGCACGTTGAACTACTGCAGGGGTTTTTGAGGGTGATGCAAGCCCCCCATGAGGTCCTGGGTAAGGTTGCCAGAATCGGATTTATAATGGAAGGTCAGACAGATAAGCAACTCAGGCAAAACTGCGCATAAAAAGCCAAAAAATTTCCCAAGCAAAACTGCAGAACTGCAAAAATAACCTTAAAAAAGTTATTTTGCTAATGGTTAGGTTAGGTGATAATATTTGATATCTGGTTCCACACTGTGCAATGGTACTCTTTCAATTCAAAATTTGTTTGTTTCTTAGGGTGTTAAAGTTTATATAAAACAAAGCAATGTTCTCAAAATTTCTGCTGAAAAAGGCCGAAAAGGTCAGATTTTGGTAGTAGGCCAAAAACAAGTTTTACAATTTAACTCAATTTAACTCTGAAAAAGGCCAAAGTTTGAGGATTAGGCCAAAAAGGGCCAATCTGGCAACCCTGCCTCCGGGTATAGGTATGGTGGGGGCCCATGGGGCGAAGCAACCGAGAACCAGAGCAGCGTTGACAAGTTTTAGAGACAAAAGCCCTAAAATTTAATCATGTCGATTACTTAAACAACCAATGATGAAAAGAACAACTTAAATACCATATTTCTCAAGAAAGTCTCTTTGGTCTGAAATTTAATTTTCCATGCTTTGTCAGCTTCTATGAAGTGCTTGCGTTTGAAATCCGCTAAGAAAGAACAGGGGACATCAGACACCTTGCAACTGATACAGTTTGATCGATGAAAGGCCTCAATCGGACGTCCTCCTTTGGGAACGGAAATGGAGACATCAACGAGGTTCCTAGGTCTCGCAGTTATTCTGACCGTGTCCAGTTACTAGTCCGGGACTGGACAAATTTTTACAACTTTGGCATGATCAAAAACGTTCAGATTGTTTAGTTTTCAAACAAGCGTTAAGGTAACGATAGAAGTTGGGATAACGTTGTTTATACGAGCAGGCCTTAAATGGGTTTCGTGAGGAAGACAGCTGGGGTCATATTGGTCGCAGATCATCCCTATCTCTATGAGATCATCCATATATACGCAATTGGTTGATCTGATAAATCCACGTGCGCAAAGGTTTTGGCGTCTTGCTTCTGTCTTGCTTCAAGATCCTTTCATGCCGGATCCTTTCAAACAAATATCATAAAGGCATATGATAACTGCAGATCTAATATTAATCAGGCGCCTGCAAAACCGAGAAGATGCAATTTTCTGCAATTTTCCGCCACCTTTGAAAAAACTATTGCGATTAGTATTGTTGTGGAATCAAACTGAAAAAGATCGACTGTATGCGATGAATAGCTTTTCATGTGAACGCCAGTGTAATCGATAACTAGTTAGTTTGGCTGGCCCTTCTCATCTAAAGAGTTCGTAAGCGCCATAAAGCGTAAAACAAGTTGAAGCACAATTTCTTTACGTTTTTTTGACAGCATCAACTGGATTTGGAGACACTAAAATGGGAAATGACGTCATCAAGATCTCAAGAGTCCCCAGTCTGCTCATCACGGATTGACATCGGCTGCTTCAAAACACCAATCAAAAAGGATTCTACAAGTTTTGGGGAATTTTCTCTTGTTTAAATTGATAGTGTGGCTTATGAAATGCATAAATACGGATAATTATATTGGCATACTCTGGACACTGTTAGCAATATTGAGGTAGAAGCAAATTATACAATTTTATAGCTTGAACATAGAGATACGACAAAAGTTGATCAAAGTGTATGGAATTTGTAGTATCTGTCATTTAAACAACCTGACTACGACCACGAACTTGTTGAAATCCACTGCCTGCAGGCGCAGCTTAAAGGACCACAGATTTTCTCAGATTTTTTATCAAAAGTTGACAATTTTGGAGCTCTGTGAACGGCTCGTAAGGTTCTGTGTTGGAATATACTAGAGAAATTGGAAGAAATCTCTTAGTGAGATGACAGAGGTTTGGAAAAATAGTCACTGTTTGTGCCATTTGTGTCGAAGTAAATTGAACCAATGAACCCCTCCACCTACTTAGAGTCAATTCTGAACTCGTCCTTGATACAGAGTCTACTCCCTTTATATAATTTTTTCTTACAGTAGTGACGTAGGAGGACTAGAATTATAAGAAGGACAGCATTGTTTAAGAACTAAATAAACAAAAGGAACTGTTCATTAGAAAAAGAAGAATTTTTATAATTTTCAGAGAGAAATGAGCCCCCCCCCCCCCTCTAAGAAAAATGGTAGCTCGGGCAATAAAAAAGCAATCTTTCAAATTTTAGCTATGAATCTAACGTGCTACGGAGGCCTACATATCAGTTCTGTTTTTGGATGTTTTTTATTTTTAATGGATGAATCGCAACATTACGGGGCGAAGGGGACGTCTTCACTAAAAGTTGACATCAAAATTGAGCTTTCCTCCTTTAAAAAAGAAAATGTCAGATGTCAAAATTTCCCAATCCCTTTAGAAAGTTCAGTCCCATCCTCTGTCCCTATATTTGATTATGGCATGCTTATGTCAGTAGGATTTTTACGTAGAATTATGGTCGATATTTATAGGCAATGTGATAGGCTTCAGTCAGGAACCATTGGTGTAACCCTTTTGGCGTAACCCCAGACGGTTGATGTATGCAATCTGCGAAAACCCGTTTATAAAATGACTTGGCAAAAAAAGACAAAAAGTGCTATATCGAACCACTTTCTATTCTTCCTATTGAGTCACTGTCCATATAATAAAACTAATTGAAGGAAATAACAAACATTCTTTACTTATATCAACCATTGATACTAGGAGGGGAGGGAGGGGAGGAAAATACATGAGCCCAAGAAACTGGGAGGGGAGGAAAATACTTGAGCCCAAGAAACTGTGAATCCCTTATAAACAATTTTGGATATATTACTGGAACTTACAAACAAGCGGAAATATCCTCTTTCACTCTAGAAACAACTGAGGTAGTAGCTTAAAATTTTACATTGCAAGAATAACAGGACTCCCAAGAACCATCTTAAAAATCGAGATGTGCCAATACACCAAAATAAATTTTTTGGAAAAAGAAAATACACCTCGATAGAAGGTATGAACTCTTTTCAAAAACATTTAAAACTACGTTGTTTGGCAACAGATCGCATATCAAACACTGCACCTTATTGAATTTAATTATGTTTTAGATTATTCCAATATTTCTTAAATTAGATATTAAAACAATAAAGATACTCATTTATGACAAAGCAAGCAAAAAAATTTTCAAAAGACTTTGAACGAACCTTTCTATTGGGTGTGCAAACTAGAGATTACAAAATAAATTTTGCTAAATAATCTGACAGGATTTTTTGTAACATTGATTGGGTAGTGAAATATAAATAAATAGGGAGGAACGCTACAATGTTTATTGCCAGAATATTTTGAAACTGTTTGAAATAACGGACCGCGTATGAAGAGATAATTCGACGGAAGAAGGACGACCGAAAGATGATAACCTTAGGCTGAAAAATGTGTTGGGTTGACTAGCCTGGTACATGATACTAATACAAGCATAATTGTATCGACTTTCTCAACTGGTAGATTCCTGATGCCTTCTAAAACTCCTACAAAAACACTTGGAAATTCAAATAAGCGTTGTTTGAATGTAAAAAGTAGGTATGTATTTTTTGCACGTTGGAATAAGTAACTTAAAGAGTCAAGAGTAATTAACACTGCATAACATTTCATGACTAGCTAACATTATATCACACCAAAGTCATATGATGACACCCTTCCATTGCATTATGAAAGTGACGAAGAAGCAGGTCAACTAAAGGGCCTCTCCAGGCAAAAATTTATTCATTTTCATTTGTCAAAATTCCAAAACAAGGCTGGAGCTTCACAAACGAAGGCAAGGTCATTCGAAATACAAATTGACGACAAAGCTACGTCATAACGTCACCAAATCAAAAATTTATTTTTTCATAATTCCGTTCCAATTTCAAAATTCAAGGGGTTGTACCTGAAAAACCATACAAAATATTAGAAACTTGTAACAAATTTGTAATCATGAAGTAAAGTTTCAAAAGAGTAGTTGATGATAGGGCAATGCAAGATTTGGCTGGAGAGGCTCTTCAATGCAATCAAGCTACAGAATGTTATTACTTTACTTATTACTGATCATTACACGAACAACTAATATTGCTTTCGTCTCTGTTTCTAGGACTTAAGTGGATTAGCAGCAGAGGTGCCTTTGATATTGCTAGCATCTATGGGTTGTGGTTGTGTGACCATAATTCAGTGACATTATTGAGCCTGTTGAAGATTTTGAACACTGGAGATGCTTTCCAACAGTGAAAACGATTAGTTAACACAGAAAGTTTTTTGGGGTCTAGCAGTCATTTCACATCTCAATAAGACCTTCTGAAAATTATTTGCAAGTAAGATAATTTGTATAATGTGGATTTAATCAGCCTCCTCTTCAACTGCTGCTTCGATTTCCATTGGTGAATCGCCCATCATATTTCGCATTATATCATCTGAAAAGAAAAATCATTCTTGTGCTCTTAACCAAGTCTTTAATCAGGCTTTTATACTTCAAGTCTCTTTTGACTGCACGAAAAAATCTACTTCTAACTAAAAGATGCATTATCTCATCTAAAAACCTGGACACACAAAAGAAACACAATAGAATCTAATAGGGTGTTACAGTTAACGTGAAAAGAGTCATTTCAATGATAAGCGAAATCCCACTTCCAAAAGAAAATAAATCGAGAATACTAACACAAATAAGAAAAAATTTCAGTTGCTAAAGATCCATTTTTTGCAATAAATATCAACATGAAATGCTATTAGTTGCACCATAGGTTATGACAATGACAGTAGATAAATTTTAAAAAATATTATCTAAAATAGTTTTACTTTAGCCCCTGGCAGCACATTTTTCAGCTTAGTTTTAAAAACAGGTTTTAACTTAAAATGCATCAGTTTAGAACAATTTCGTTGTCAACTTTTGGTTAATTGGTAGACTTCATATGGCCTTTAGACAGCAAATGGAATCATACAAGATAGAGGCTGATCTTAAATAGCTGCAAAAGAAAATCCTTTCTATCACCTTTCTATCTTCATGTGTAAAGATAAAATGTTGATGGACCCAATAATTCTTAGAATAATGAAATTGCCATAACAATGGTATATTCCTGGAGATATATCAACTTCTAGAATGAATAATTAAACCACAAGAACATTATAACCTAAGAATATAAAAACACGCAATCATTGTTGTATCAGGAGAAGTTTATAATTTGGTTAATTTCATACCTAACATTCCAACGAAACCATCTTTTTTCTTGCTTTCTTTGGGTGGCACTCCAAAAAATACCTGACCTATTTTGTCTAGATACTAGAAAATAAATATGACAGCAATGAGGTCTTCTTATACCATTGATATATATTCAGATAAAAAGATATGGAAGAAATACATGGAGTACAATTTCATCTGACAAAAATTAGATATTACATCAAATATGCTTCACTGATATTGGTGATAATTAGGTGGTAGCAATTGATTAGCTGCTAACATATGACATCTACGAAGCTGATGTGATGGGTTTTGATGGTCTTGGGATCATTTTGTGATAAAGATAGGAAAAGCTATTGCTCCAATAATAAATAAGATTTTACCTCAAAGTACATGGGGTCTCTTGAAATTGATGGATGATACTGTTCACAAAGTGTGGTGAATTGTTGCAATGATCCTCTGATAAGAAAAAAACAGGCAATGCTATTCTGATATATCATACTTTTTAAAATAACAGTACATCTGAAAAAATGTATTTCGACAAAATTACTTCATATATGTGCAAGTTTCTAACTGTAAGATAAGAAATAAACTGTAAGATATAAATTTTCCTTGAAACAACAAATATATGCTATTATGCTATATATTAGTTTTTGCTACTATAACAATCAAATTATTGCTCTTTTTTAACAATGATCATAAGACTGAAACTTTACCTATATACCATTGATAAAACAATGTTAATGATAAATTTGTCATCAGTATAAAATAAAGGCACACTCACATCTCAACAGCTAACAGTAAGAAAGCAATGAAGTTCAGGAGTGGCTGCTTGTAAGGTTTGTTACATCTTTTTATTCCAGGGTGTTTTCCAGTGTATGTAAAGAAAAGGATGTTTGCAGCTGGAATTCTTTGTAAGCACAGAATCCTGCCAAAATTTAAGTAACAATATTTATTAGCTATTGCTCTGAGTATGAACATGCTATTAAATTGGGTATGGGGTATTGAACTAAAATATACCAAAAAACAACTTTTTATAGCGAACAAAAAATTATGTTAAGATTGCAATACTTGATAGAGTTAAGAAATGTATTGCAGATTTGGTGCATACATAACAAATTGCTGTGAGGCTTAAAACATCCATTAACTGGTGCCAACCTACATGCATAATCACATCCTGGTTGCAAAGGAAATAGCTAGTCACTGACTTTTTTGACTGGGGACAATGTGAAGAATGAAATCTTACAAATAAGATGTAAAATGATAGAAAAAAATGGTCCCTCCTTCACCTTTAATTCACTTTAAACATACTGATAAAGGCTTCAATAAACAAAAATAGTTTTTTCCAATACAAACAATATGCTTTTTTTTAAGTGAGGTCTTTGTATTATGGCTTACATACATGCTTACGTATGGCTTTCTAAATAACTGGTTAGAGAAAAACCTTTTTGATTGTTCATATACTTGTACCTTCCAATCTCCGTAAATATCTAAGTATAAATAAGAAGAAGAAAAATGCTTAAAACTTACTGCAAAACAGCTTGTGTAACAAAGAGATCAATTTCTCCTGGATAGCCTGATGTCACATGATATTCAACTAAAAAGGCTCCATAGAGTTCACCTTCTTGACCATGGGCAAAATGCTGCCTTGCTGAGCTATAATTTCTTTCTGCAAGGAATAGACACAATAGGTTATAGCTATAATTGTGATATAATAAGAAATTCATTGATTAAAATATTTAACACTAACTCTTTTTCTAGGTAGGCATTATTCATTTCTAGGTAGTCCACAATTATGCTAATTTTCACTCTTGAGAGACGTTTTTCTACCAAAGGTTTGAACAAAACTGTTAGTTATAAAGCATTCTACCTCTTCCACGAGATGGGTGAAACACAAAAACCACAAAGGGATAGTGCTCTACATAAATGACATGCTGGTTGTATCTTTCTATCCTTTATTGGTTGAGAAATTAGCATTTGAGATCAATCATTTAGGTTCAACAAAACTTAATCTTTTAAGCAAAAATCTCTGTTTAAAACGGTTACCTTCCCAATACTTGATGGCAACTGCTTGGTGAATTTTTGGATGTCCAAATTTGTACCCTGTATTGGACCATCTACAAAAAAGTAAATGGACCACCTTCAAGTAGTTATTGCAGGCTTGGAGTTCAATTCATTTGATTTGGATATCAACAAAGGCATGGCTAACACCGCTTTTTTCATTTTAAATCATACTTGTAGAATTGTTTGCATGAACCAACAGCTTCCCTTAATGTGTCTCGTATGGAAGAGACAAAGCACACCAAGAAATACCATTAGCAGGGAAGTAACTTCAATCAAATCAACAAATATGGGTTATTAAGTTGCTAAACACAGTTGCTATTTGAACAAATAGTTTTGCCATTGCATTGATGTAGCCATAATTTATAGTATTGATATATCTATGATACCAAAGTGACACTGATACAGATTAATTAGAATGAATATACCAAAAGAGCAAAAATGGTGATGTTATTGAGATTATAAGTAGAATATTATCTGCTCATCCCACCGTTTTTCAATTGAAATCAAGCAAAATATGAATGAAAAAAACCAACCATTCTAGCTAGGCCAAGCTAGCTTTCTAAGTAATGGACTTGTAACTTTATCAAAATGAAAAACAATATATATATGTATAATACTCACTGTAAAGATTCTCTCAAAAAATCCTCTCTTGATGGTGAGTTTTTCTCACAAAGGTTGAGAATTTCAACGATTCGATCTTATAGAAATAGAAAAAATCATTGAAAAGAAAATGTCTCAATGGAGCAACAATGCTGGGAAAAACAAGCCATCAATAAAAATGTTTTGCATTAAGAATTAAGAATTAGAAAGATCAACTAATTTGAATAAACAAGACTGCAAGAACTAGCAAAAACTGATGAATGTTAAATGGGAGTTTTACAAAAGGAGACCTACCAACATTATCATCATTAACATTTACTTTTCCTTCATTGTAACACTTTATCATGTCTCTTGCTAAATCTATTCCATTTTCATGCTGAAAAGTAAAAAAATCTAAATACCAAAACTGAAAACACAATTGAATAAGGTAGATTTTTCATTTCATTTTCATCAGAGCTTTAGATAATGGGACAACAAAATCTTCTATTCTGCTGGAAAAGCTTAATGTACCTAAAATATAGTTCCAATTAGGGGAAGGATATCCTAACAGTGATATTAAAGAATCTTTGATATACTTCCACAAAACTGCTTTTAGCTTCTATGAAAATGGGATTCCAACCATAAGAAATTTTTGACAAAGCCCTTGGTGAACTGCCTTCAACAAAAGAAAAGCTAATACTAGCTTGTGATGCTTCGCATTCAAGACTTTAAACATAAATAATTCCCAATATTTGTCAGGTTATAATGGATCAAAAAATTGGATCTAGGGTTGCACAATAGTTTTAAACAAAAAGCATTATAGGGAAAAAAGAACGTGTATATATGTCATGTTTATTATGGTACA
This sequence comes from Rhopilema esculentum, assembly GCF_057945365.1. Lineage (NCBI taxonomy): Eukaryota > Metazoa > Cnidaria > Scyphozoa > Rhizostomeae > Rhizostomatidae > Rhopilema > Rhopilema esculentum. The sequence continues at coordinate 4,715,538 of NC_142827.1, forward strand.
ACTATGTGTATCATTGTTTGATAAACAACAAGTAAACTGTACCTGGGATTGCTTTAGTAGCAATGTGGCACAGCGATAACATATTTTGACAGCTTCTTCAAAGTTTCCTTGCACCTTGTATCTAAAGTAATGGTGAAATTGCAGCTTATAGAACGTTCAAGTACGTTTAACAGAAAAAATAACATAATTTTATTCTTAACATTAATAACAAAACTTTTTGAAGTAATACACAAAGATGTCATCATCAACAGCATTTAAACCATCGTTGTTCAAGAAGATCACAAAGCGAGCAAAAAATTCATGACAAATGATAGAACATGACAAATGCCAACAACAAGAAGTTCTTTCATTTAAGAAAGACTTAAACAGTCTGCTCAAGAGGCTTCAATTTCCCAATTTCCAGACTGGAAACTTGCCTGCAATGTTATGCCCACGCACTCAAATTTTCCATCTGCGGGCTTTTGTATATTGGTCCAGCATAGTCCCTATTTAATAACATTTTACATTACTAACCATGCAAATTATTTAAGTGCGTGATTTCAGGCGCGCAGTAGCAAATTTTCAAAATGAACTTGTCTTTGCAAGAAACAAAGTTTCTAGTCTGGCCCAATTTGCACCTTGTTGTTGACACTGTAACTATTGTTGGCTCCAATACTGCTGTGGAGAGGGGCATTCAGTGTCTTAACTCTTCTGCTTAATGATCATTGGCTAAGCATGAGCAATGAGACAATGGAAAATTTGATGATAGTAAAGAGAATGATAAAGTTTGGACAGATAAAGGAAAAAAGGCTTCTGTTGAGATGTATCCTGAGAAAAGGCCCAGAACAAAATTGTCAAGATCAGAGATTGAAAAAGAGTCATCAAATAATATGTATAGTATGCTTTGAGGGAAAGGGAAGCAAGTTGAAACTACCACTTTTGAAGATTCAGATCAATCTGAAACAACCATTAAGTCCACAATGACAATGACATTTATATTACTTGGAACTCAAAATGTTATAACATCATGTTGACATGATGTATGCTAAGACGCTTGTAATATAGTGGTTTTTATCAATGCTTTAATTAATACTGCATTGACTTCAATAATGTTTACGTAATCAGAAAAAAAAGGTTTCAGCAAAACGATAAAATTATTAGAATTTTCGCAAAATGTAATGAATTAATTAATTGATTTCCTCTTTATTACAAAATACATTGCGGAGAAACTGGATTAAAGAAATCGCAGTTGATACCTGAAAAAGAGAGTTTTTGCTATTTGAGTTGCTTCATAGTGGTCACCATCCTCAACTTTACTTGCAATCCTCTGATAAATTTTTTCGCCCCTAGCTTTATCATTTCTCGATCTTCCGGACGCCATTTTATCTCGATTGTGATACAACCTCGATTTGATCTGCTAAAGTGAAAGAAAGCTTGTTATTGCTGTTTATAGAGTACCGAAGTGATGACGTCATAAAAATATATTTTTAGAATTTCTGAATTTTGATCCCATAACCTAAAAGAGCATCATGAAATACCTTCAAGTATGCAAAACCAGTTAAAGGTACTACGAATTGGCTGAGATATGGCCACTTAACCACAGGCTCTTGCCCCATCAAACCTTTGTAAATTCGTCTTGTTTCTTAAAGGGCCTCTCCAGCCAAATTTTGCACTTGCATTTTATTGGCTAATCTAAAGGAGTTTAACCTGCTGATCACGAATTCGTTATTTTTTTCGATATTTTTTACAGTTTGTGAGATATAAGCTCTTGCATTTCGATAATTGAATTGAATTAACCGACAAAAATTTTTCGGTTTGGTGACACTGTGACGCAATTTTGACGTCACAGTGCAGAATCACAGCAATCCGTTAGCAAACTTGAAATCTTTCATTGGCCATATCTCACCCAATTTGGAACATATCCAGCTAATTTTGCATATTGAGAAATATTTTATATCGTTCTTTCAGATTATGGGGCCAAATTTAAGAAATTCTAAAAATAGATTTTTGATGACGTCACACTTCGGTACTCTATTAGTTCTGTTTTCATGCTTTTTTTGCACTGACCAGGCAGGGCCACTCTCATTGTCAAGTGTAAGCACCCGTGTCTCCAATATCTCTGAGAAAGGGGGTTCAATTTTGTCATATATCTAGGACATAGAAAAAAGAAGAAAAGGTGTGTGATTTGGAAATCTTAACATAGTTTCTAATATTTCCTTGTTTGGCCTTATTTCCACTATTTGATTTCCGAAAAAGGGTAGAAATTTTCTTTGGTTCCAAAGAAGAGAAGAATCAAATCGGAATCAAATATCAGAGATAAGGGTCAGCTTTCTAGACCCTCAGACACGGGTGCTTACACTTGATAGTGTGAGATGACACACCGGGTGCACTGACAATTTTTTTCGTTTTCTTAAGTACAACACTTACTACTTGCAACTTGCCAGGGACAACAGAAGATGCATGAGGCGAGACGACCTAAGCCCTCCAACTATTCCCAAAATCACCCGCCTGTTTAACCTACCAACCAGGAATCAGTTGCTACAAAGAGAACAAAAAAGGGCTCTCACACAACACGTTTAAAAATGAAGTGAGTTAGATATTGGCTACTTTTTGGCATTAAAATGGGGGGTCAGTCACCCGAGTCCTCCAAGCACCGGACCCCCGAATCAGGGATGCCAGAAGTATGACGGTGCGAAAGAGGGGGGATGACTTTTTAGGCATGAAGATGTAGGTAAGGGAAATGAGCCGAGTAAAAACGAGGGAGTTTAGGGGTTCCCCCCTCTGGAAATATTTTTTACCACACCCTGCAGTTTGGTTTCTTAAAGCAACACCAAGTTATATTTTGTTGCAATTTACTTCAATTTTCTATTTTATAGCAATTTCTCTACTTTGATTTCATTTTTTTACAAATAATTTTCTCATTTAGAATTTCTAGTCGTAGACAAATCTTCTAAGTGACAATGGCGAGGGGAGGAGAACATGATTTATTTTCCAGGGTAAACTTTGCTATTTGCCTATCTTGTTCTATGCACCAAGGGTGAATTTTTCCCCTCATTCAGATCGGGCATTAAAATATGTTGTGTCCACCTTTAACAAGGCCCTGTTCTAATAGAGAGTTGAGCCTTGTTGCGAGAAAGATTTTACGTCAAGTATCAATGAAATGATATCTAAAGCTCTGATAGGCATGAATGAGATGTAGGAAGCCTATGCAAAGGGTGGGCTTGAAGCATGCTCTTCTTGCTAGAACCAGGAATTCTATGACATTGCAAACAAAAAGGCACTTTCCGCCCTTTCACTTGCCCCTCTGACCCCTTGTTTCAGCATCGCTGCCGCGGACGTATGGCATGTTTAAAACAATTGGCAGTGAAAGCATTAACTTCAAAGAACTTGAGGAACTTTACAAAAACTGAAACAAATAAATTATAACAAATTCAATTTTTCAGGACACTTGGAAAGGACCCAAGAGCTATCCGGCCATGTGCCCTTTAACAGAATGCCCAAGCCAGGCCCATGAGATTTCTTCCTTTGGTCTATAAGTTTAATTTTCGGATATGTGCTGATGCTTGGCCTCTTATCTAATATTTGTAACAAATACTCTTAGATTGCTGCCTGGGGGGAGGGGTAATTTCAATAGGCCAAGGACAGGAGTGTGCTATTTTGAGGTATGTAAACATACCCTAAAATTGGTGAATTCTCCAAAAAAACCTTTCGCAAAATCTTAGATACAATATGTAATGCATGTCCTTAAATTCAACTCAAACTTGCAAAAATCCAACAACTCAATCAACATCTTTCTCTTAAAAATGACACCCAAAAGTTTGAGGTCATGCTATAAATTAATCCCAAAATTTATGGCCATGTTTGATTTACCAAAATTGATACCCCAAAATTTAATTTCTACTTTCAAAAAGGCACCCCAAGAATGGCATATTCCTTCCCAGTGTATATGGAAATTAACCTCTGGGCTTTGCTTGAGAACTTTGCAAAAGAACAATTTGGAAGCCAGATATAGGCACCTACATGACAACGCCACCTGCGAGAAATCCATCAAACCGAACACTACAAAGCACTCATTTATTTATGCAATACTGAAGTTAAAGTCGTCCAAAAAAAGAGACCTATAAATTCAAGCAAATGTTCTCTTACACGTAAATAAAGCAGATAAGATGATGATTCCATGCATATTTACGATAAAATTTAGCAAGATAGTTGGCAACAAGGGGTACGATGCGAAGATGTCTGCTAAAAGTAGAGTCAAGAGATAGAAACCACTTGGAGAAACAAAATGATAAAATTCACTTTTTTCTTCCATTGAAAAATGGCTTTGGAAAGAGTACAATTTATGTAAAAAGCGCAGATCCTTCGTTATCACAAGAAACATCCGATTTCTCTGAATTCAGAGCGTTAGAGAAAAGAGATGGGTGGAAAATGGCACCAAAGAAGACCCTAAACTTTTGTGCCAACAAATAGTGAAGTAGCTGGCGACAGTAAATCTAACAGGCCACTGATATAGGAGATGCAATGATAAGATTTGAAATGTAGGCCTTATTGCTATGTTGCTGAGACTTTTCAGTTTTAAATTCTGCTTCTCTACTTTTTTGGCATTTTAGTTTTTAGAAGGTTAGAAAAAGAAGTATCTAGCTAATAAACAACCCAAAATTCAAATGTTTGTGAAAATTTCAATTCTTGGTGTATTTGCCTTAGCCAGCTCTGTGGTTGCATCAGTCAGTGTTGATTATCGCTTATCAGACATTGCTGCTCTTAATTTGAGTGGTAAATTAATGAAAATATTAGCAGAAGATAATAAACTCCCTGGGTTCAAAATGAAGATATTTTACATCTTCATCGTAGAGAAGTCACGATTAATAATGCATCGATGAAGGTTCCAAAAAGGAACTTGACATATGAAAAATTAAAAATATTTTGTAAAAAATAAAGTCGAAAGCAGCAATAGATAGGCAGATGGAATCTTTAGTGAATAATCAGCGATAGTTCTTGATGAGATGAGAAAGATACCCAGCTACAGCTTATATCGATAATTTTATTAGAGGTGATTGGAGTTTATGAGATGATATATTGCAAAGGATCAGCAATTGATACAAACGAGATAAGAAAGTTACCCGGCTTCGATGGTATCGATGGTAATAAGATATAGGTTCCAATTTATTCTGCAAAGTTTTGCAAAGACTGCAAAGTAAGTATTTGTCATGAAAAATGAGGAAATGAATACAAACTTTGCCTATCTTAATCTCTTTTCTTCACCAGAACAGCAGGTCAAGGGTAAAAAATCGAGCCTACTTGATTCTTTAAAAGTTTTATCAAAAGTAAGACTGGTGGTCTAAAAATAACAAACCGTTTGGACATGTGGACTATTCAGCGTTTAGTTTGAATGTGATCACAAGAAAGGTTCACATCTCAATTATCAGCCATGCCTGCTTCGAACTTTTGGTGCGATGATCATATACATTTTCTGTTTGTTCATATGCATTAGAACACGCTTTATCCTTTAAGACTATCAAAGGATTTTATCTTGGCCCACCATTCCGTGAGGAGTGTATCACCCCATGAATTTAAAGTTCGAGTTAAAGTATGAGTTTTTTTTATTTAAAGTTCCATCGATTTCGGTTCCGGATTTGCGGATACCCGCAGCGCACCTTTATCGGGATTCTTAAGAAAATTATCATATTTGAATTCATTTGACGCATACGATTTGAAAGTACATTATATCTTCATTCCAACAATATCAAATTTTGGCACTTCCATTAAATCATATATTACTTAATAGACCGTCTTGGTATTCCACAAAAGAGTCTGGATCGAGTCATCTTTTTATATTATGGCTCGATTGAGTTGCGTTAAAGTTCTTCGAGCATATATCATTTGGTCATCTTATCGTGCTCAAAAGTTTTCAACTATGGTTTGGCTCCATTTTCATTGGTAGCTCTTGCCCTTTTGTTGCCCTTTAAGCACGAAAATTGAAGTTTTCTTCCTAACAACGACTTATGTTAAAGGGATCATCTTCACTCCTAAAGAGGCACTGGTCTCCAGACTTTCCAATATTACCTTGAGCATCTGCCGTGCCGAGATAGGTTTTTGCGAAATCAAGGTTTGGTGATTCTTTTCACGTTTCTATTTGTCAAGGAAGGAATGCCTGGTGCAAAAAAATAAAGGGACTGGAAGAAGAACTCGTGTTACCAAAGATGACGAGGAACGGTAACAGCAACAACAACGGCAAGTCTCGGTACTCACTGCACCGAATCATCCAGATCATCGTCCAGATCATCCATCGTAACTTTCGATGATGTCTTTGATTGATCCAATAGATTTTCGTTCAAAATGTAAGTCCGTTATGTAATTCAACGCCGATGTTGCCAGGGGTTGGCCTCATTTCTTTGACTTGGTACCGGACATTTCTTGAACATTTCTGAGTTTGACTGGATTTTCAGAATCTTATATTCTTTGTGATTAAAGGATTTTAGTGGATTTTTGCGGATTTTTGGCAAGGTATACAAGGTATTTTGAACTTAAACACCCCTCACACGTCTGCATGCGGATCTTCTCTATCCTATATGGTCTGGCTGCAGGTTTTAATCTGCCTGCTTCTTTCTCAAGGTTTTGGGTGGGAGTTGTTAGTTGCGACACATGTTGCGTGAATAACAGCTAGCTTTTGTGATGTTTTCTCGAAATTATTATCATTGAAACTACACTAGCGGTATTTATCTTAACATTTAAGTTCTTTGCCTTGCTCTATACGACCTGGCCCTCATTTCTTCTAGCCATTCTCTGCTAATCCTTCTACTACTTAAAATTTTGCTTTTTCGGCTTTTTTTAAATATTATAAGCTCCTTCCTTTGTTTTATATGTATAAGCTTTAACACCCCAAGTAACAAACAAATTATGAATTGAAAGAGCAATACTACACAGTGTAATAGCCTAACGATGAGCAAGGGAATTCATTTGAAGGAAAAAGTTTCTCAGTTTCTTGCTCGAGTTTGTCTAAAAGGCTCATGCATGGAAATATTAACTTCATTTTGCTTAGTGTATTTTAGGTAGATTTTTAATTTGTAAATCCCATCTGGCAACCTTGGCCTACAGACCTTCCATTTTCCGTCCTTCGCGGAGGAGCATTACGTCAGCAAAGACTGGTAAAACCGGTTTTCTCTGTCACATGCAACGTCTGAAGAACAAAGGGGAACTTTGAAACGGCGTGTGGAGGAAGTTCGTTGGTGAAGGCTGCCATAAAGAAGACCATCTACTACTTTTATTTGTGGTTGTTTCTTACGCATTCAACGTTGGAAAATAGCCAAGCATGATGGTTAATCATTTTCGTAAAAGGTAAAGCCATCCAGCTCGCAGTTTACGTTGGAAGATTCTCTTCTCGATGTCGACAGACGCCATGTTGTTTTTGTCAAATGCTGGATGAACAGTTTTAGACGCTATATTCGCATCACTGGAAACAAATCTTGGCGCCAAAGACTGAGAACATTTCAGTTGGACTCATATTTAGACAATGTCTTCGATTCACTATAAATTTAGAAGTAGTTTAGAGTACGATACATTGACCTTCGATGGGCCTAGCATTTCTCTCAGCGACCTGAGAGATGCAATTATGGTACAAAAGAAAATCGGAAAGAATCCTGATTTTTTCTTGGAAATTACTAATGCACAAACAAAAGAAGGTAAGGTGGTGGATATAATTTTTTGAATAATTAGAGGTCATGTATAGATAAATTGGATTCTTTCGTAACCTGGTTCAAAGTTTCATTTTCCGCCTAAAGGTGACCCGTTGTATTGGCTAACTGCAGCTAGCCCTTTTTCTGGATGAAAGCATTGGATGTGCTTGATATTTCAAGAAGAAGTGAAATATAAAGGTAGCCGCTTGAAAATGAATTTATGAATAGAATTTAGAAATACCCCCCCTGTCTTGAATAGGTTTCGTCGTTAGTTTTAACAGCTGCCCGTAAATATTTTGATTTTTGGCCGAGCAAAAAAAGCCTTATTTTCTAAACTGGCCCAAGGGCAGCCCTCGTTGTATCCCTGCCAAAATAAATAAAATTTGTCTAGCCCGCAGTCAATAGGATTCTGATAGAGCTTCCCAAGTTAATTGCAAATAGAGTGTCATATCAATTTGTAAATGTATGTGGCGTTTAAAACGTTGTGTTAAAGAATTGTGTAGATATTTTTCTAGATAATGTGAGGCAGAAAGCTGTGATCATGATCCGTCTTTGATATTCTTCATATTCTATTTGTAGCTTATTGTATAGTTTAGCGGACTTGAACTGCTTTTTGTAGTGTGCCACTGCAAATTGAATTCAAGGGGAAGGGGGTTCAGTTACTGAAATTTGCTTCTCAAAATAAAGATACTAATTTTGCTCCCCAAAATAAAGCAAAGTTGACTTGAAATTGGCCTTATTTGTAAGATGTATGAAAAGGCTAAATGATTAACTTTACAAGAGCTCCAAAAGTTATATTATATTAGATCCATAAAAGCTGCAAAGTTTATTAAAATTTAAATGTACAGACCTTACTGAGCAATTGTCATATTCAAACAAGTTTCTACCAAGCTTCCCACAGGTTGAATGAGCAAAAATACTGTATGATAAGGGGAAACTGTAAGTGGTACGTCTGCTTGTTGACTATAAGCCACTATAAAAACAGTCAGATTTCTTTACAGAAAGTGCAGAGAAACGATGTGAGAATTTGTAAGAAATGCAACAGACAAAAATGAGAGATCAGCTAAATGTCCAGTTCAGGGTCAGAGTCTTATCATAATAGTGCTCCAGTATGCAGTTTGCTGTGATTATGCACACAAGATGTTGAAATCGTAAATCAACTGGCACAGCTAATAGCAAGGCCTATGAATTTATTTACTGAACACTCAGCATTTTCGTGCACCTGCACCTAAGGTGTGAGTCTGTTGAGGCACCCAAGACCTTGTCTAAATCAGTCGTATTCTGCAAATGAGACAGTGTCAGTTTAGATGTTGCTTTTGTTGCAAGGAAACAGCTTTTTGAAAAAGTTTACATTTATGCAAAGAAATCACAATAATTTGGTCCTGAAAAGTTGCAGATGTCTGTAAGTGTAGAATATGCTGTTAAACAAATATAAACACAATTATTTAAGATTATATACCAGCCTTGGTGATATACAATGCAAGTATGTAAATGTCACTTTGGAGAGAACAAGAAACTTAAACTTCATGCTGGCATTGTGAATAGTTGATAGATTTAAGGGTTCAAATTTTAAGTTCCAATTCATCAACTAAACCATAAGGAAAGTAAGGTGTTAGCTTTAGACTTTAATTTTTAAGAAGAATAGTGTCCTGGAATTTCAAATAGTGCAGTATTCTCTGCACATGTCAATAAACCTTAAAATGGAACAAAGTTAAGCAAAGGGTGGTTATGTTGTTTCATGTAATTGTATTTATGTTCAACATGTAGAACCTTCCCAATTTGCAAGTAGGAGACTGAAAAGCAGAAAATAGGTTGAAAATATGAGTATTTTCACATTTTGGAACAAGGCACTGCCATGAACAATTGACCTACTGGAATCTTTAGGAAATAGCTGATTGAAAAGGTTCTTACAGGGCAACTACTTAGTTGTAATCATAGTTACACATGTATCAGTTTTGCTTAGTCAAGATTCAAGGGGGTTTGTAGTTCTTGTTTATTAAGTTTGTGAGTAGTTTGCAGGGCTCTGTCAATGCAAGGGAAAAATGTTATCCCAATCCCCATTTCCAGTCCACTACTAGACACCACTACTAAGTTTTAAGAAGCACGCAACCATTTATTGGGTCCAAGTTTGGCTGAAACATCAGCATTTGGTCAAGCAGTCTTGAGTTCATACTAGCACAAGTTAAGAATAGCACTGATTTTTTACCCAATGCTTCTATGACTGTTGATTTATTATGTCTTTGTTACATTCATGTTATTCAATTATGGTATGTCAAATGAATTTGATTTGGTTCAAAATCTCATTTGACTATGCAGGGTCTTGATTTCCAACTATAAACTTGATGCAATGCCATAAGGTTGCTCTTTAAGGTTTCCTCCAAAGAGTTTGCAGAACAGTATAGATTTGATTTTGCTTTTGCTGTTTATTTTCTACCAGTTTTCAAGATCAAAAGTTATTGCAAGTTTTTCTAGATTCTTTATGTTCTATTCCAAGTCACATTCATGTTTCTAAAGCTTCTTTAGCAATTTTGTACAAAATTTGCTCAAAGTTTAGGTAAGGGAGTATCTTTCACCTGCTATTCTCAGGGAATTTGTCACAATGCGATAGAGCAAGTCTCCAAGTCTAGTTTACTTGATATCAACCATAGCTTACTTGTGCATCTTGTGGCAGTTTTGATATTTGTATGTATGTTTTGTTGCTGTGATGCATTTCTGTTTTTCATTTAACTGCTTAATATATACCACTTTATACTTGAATACAGAAACTGATCTTATTTATACAAATTCACATTTTTTATGCATACCTCATTCCATATTCATCTTTGCAGCTAACAGCATATTTCAATCTGAGACTTTTATCTGTTCGTTTAAATCATGTTTAGGGATTTGCATATGATATCTGATGTTTAGATAATTTTCTTGCCAAAATACAGTCTGAAGAGCCATACTTTATCCAAAGTAAGCTATGAAATGAAGTCTGATTTTGATGTCATTGCTACTGAATTATTTGGTGCGAGGTAACAAAAAAATCATTGCATGACATTGCAAAAGTGGACACGGTACAAGTAAAAGATTTTGTCACTGTTGTCCATTTTGAACTGACTTAATCCAAAATTATCCATAGCTAGGTTACCAAACGTAATGTTTTCTTCATCTACAGTTTACGAAGAAGATAATGACCAAGTACCAAGAAACACATCAGTTGTCGTGAAGAAGGTTCCAGCTGCAAGATTAGCTGCTATGTAAGTAACAGTTTCTTGTGCATGTCTACTTAGCAACAACATTCAAAATTTCCAACAAAATTCAAATTAAAGTGTTGCATTAAACTGTGCTGATAGTTTTGCCTTACTGTAATTTGTAATTTTATGATAAAGGACAGGGAGACAGGGAATTTACAAGTAGCTGCAGAATTTTCCCCACCCTCTAGGCTGGTTCACACTGCATAATCTTTTTAAAGTGCCTCATGTTACTATGAGATAATTTCTATTCAATCTATTTTAGTGTTAAATTGCCAAATATAAAAGGTTAATACCATATTGCTTGTTAGTTCACTGACTGGTTAGTTGCCAGCTTGTGCAGGCAAAGAGTCACTCACTGCAATTGATAAACAACCAGCTTTTGGGGGCTCTTTGACAAGATGGGGTTGATAGATCCACTGAATTCTCCCTCTTTTAACCTCAATTTATCATTGGTTTTCTGCTTGCGAATGATTGTATGTCTCATTTTCCATTTCTCGTATTTCAAATTTGGCAGCCACCTAAAAACATAAATGGATTTTAAACAAAAGAGTTCCTAGGAACAATGCCATTGCAAAATCTTTTTGATAGCAGTCAATGTGAACAGCCAAAAATTGCACTCTTCAACAAAATTGCACTCTTCAACAAGGGTGCAGTGACAAGGCAGCCCTAGCCTTGTTTTCATCAAGTCTTATTCCAAGGATTTCTGTCCTCTGGAACAACCTCCCCTGTAGCATGTTAGGGCCGCTCTACACATAGCCGATGGTATTTAACCTGTATTGCTACTAGAACACTGGCATTTAGCCTTAAAGTTTCCACTCCTTTTGCACATCATTCCCCTGCTTAGAAGTTTATCATTTTTACCCATAATAGGGAATATCATTCAAGAGTCAAGAGTTTGGATTGAATGATCATAGGATTAATTTAAAATGAGATTAATGGATACCAGAGGAAATGTAGGAAAAAATTCCTATACAGAAAGTCATGGAAGGGAAACATTTTAAACTAGTTTACTTAAAATTTACCCATTTTTTACATAAGTGCCAGGAATGCCAACTTTATTGAGATAAAGTTACCAATAGTTGATATTTTAAAAAGGAGAAACCAAGTAGTAGAGACAAAGAGGATTTGTTTGTCCATAAAAGCTAAATCTGCAATAACTTTGACCACACTCTCTTGATCTGTTCAGGTCAGTTAATTCGTTTTAAAGCTCCCTTTAATACACTAAATCTACATACATATTTAATTAACAATGATAAATTGAAATAAAATATAGCATAGAACATCTAATGTAGGCAGATTAAGTAGCCAGGTATGAAGAGCTTAGTGAGATGAAGTGGAATTTTTTAAAGGAGGGCCTCCCTCAATAGGCAACACCCCTTAATCTTTAAGGTTACCTTTCTATCTAAGAGGTCTGCTCGAGGAAGGACTAATTCTGGTATGTAATACGTGGCATTTTGGGAGCAAAAAATGTATCATTTCCCCTTTGAAGTATAAGTCATATTTCCATTTACTATAATTTAAACAAAACCACTGGAGGCAAGTAATGTCATACCTTGGTCGCTAAGGTGGCAAGTCGGATAAACATTTTCCCCTTTTCTTAATCTGGTCATGGCTGTTACTGCCGTAAACAGTGGGGAAGTAGGAATAGGTGGTCAAACTACCTTTTGTTACCAATATGTGTTTGTAAGCATTTTTTCTCTGACCCCCTCCCCCTTCTGACATTATTTTCTGTGCCAGTGCTCATTTAACCAATATTGTGTCCACGACATTTTTGCAGTCATGTTCCAAGATCCCTTCTGTCACTTCTGTTTTCTATTTAGTTGTTAATTTTCTTTTTATATGAGCCAATCGTTACGTTCTGCTTGCTCTTTTGTAGGACCGGGAAGACCATCGACCCAGAGGCCAAAGAAGTACGTAGTGAAAGCAGTAAATATGTCAAAGCTGTTTCCAAAGCTTATTTGTGTGTTGCAAATGCATTAGGGAAAATGAGACTTTCAATTTAGCTATATAAAGTTTGATAAAAATTGAGTTGCTCTCCCAACCACTTATTTTTAGGGCCACAAATAGTGGGTGATTAACAGGTTTTCATAAAAAAGTTTCAACACAGCAAGATAAGATAAAGCTAGAAAAATAGTTGATAAAAAAGTGCAAAAATTTTAATGTTTCTCAAATCCTATGGGGTGGCTTGTATAGTTATTTAAAGTCTTTAACGTCTGACATAAACAAGCTTCTGATCCAAAGCAAAATTGGTTCCCCCTGTTTTTACGTAAGCAGGCAGCGGTATGGTAATAATTTGTATTTAATGTATAATATGTAAATAAAGAAGATATTTATTTGAAATGGTGTTGAATTGAAATGAAAGAGATTGCCACGTCATGCATTCCCTTGTGTCCGAATGGCCCTCTTGAGAACGGCTTATAAATAGCTTGCTCAGAGACTGGTGCTCGGTGGGGCAGCCCACCGAAGGACAAATCTCAAGGGAACAGCGACGACTGCGTGGTTGCAACGCTCACAACGGTGGAAAATTCCAAGACATCATCTAATCGATATTTCATTCTTTTTTGCAATCAAGGACGAGGATTCAGGCAAAGTTTCACTTGCAAAGCTTTCTCAGGTACCACATTGTTTTGTTTTGCTTGGCGCGTGCAGAAATCTGCTTTTTAAATCATTAACAATCTTTCTTTTCGCACAGGAAGTGATTCTGCGGTTTTCATGATATCATCTTTAGGCCTTGTTCCATTTGCCATCGTTAGGTTTTCTGAAGGACATATATCCGTTTGTAGCGTGGCCTGGCATCTACAGTGTTTCAAATTTTCTGTCAGCATGGTAGCGCTAAAAATTACGACGTTGCAAAATTTTGCCAGAAGGCAATGGGCCATTTATACTGCTGCAAAGGGCTCTGTTGAAGAAGTATTTATCATCTGCCCTGTTTCTTTGTCTTATACCAGATTGTTAAAGTCAGCCTCTGAAAATCTCCATTTCAAAGTTTATTGCAACAAAAGCCCTTAAAGACAAAGCAAATATACACCAAAAATACATTAGTGCCATCTTGCCTGTGACAAAACGGCTGTTGGCAGTGTCAATTGTTGTCAATAGAGATGTTTGCAAGAAAGGTTAGAATTATGACAGAACGTCTCTAATCGCAAGATCAACCCTTGGTCTTATGCCTGGATAGCATGTTTTTGCACGCCCACTTTTCTCCCACCTTCATTCTTGTATAGTTTAGGAAACTCAGCGCAGGTCTAGCTATGTAAAATATCAAAAAATTATAGGAAGGAATGTGCACAAAATGTATTTTTGCTGGTAGGTTAGTCGAAAAGTGAAGCCCAGAAGTTTTTTTCGATTGAAAGGTCACAAATCACCGAGTGAATTTATTTAGTATTTTACTTAATAAGACTAATTATAAGTGAAACATATCGAAGTACGTTATGCGTTTCTACTAAGAAGGCTTCGAGTTAACTATCATCTTCATGTTACCTTTTATCTGCTTCTGTTAACGGAAAACAGTAAATCGGTGGCGAAACCTGTCTTTGTGTTTACAATATTAAAGTCGAACTTAAAGAAAAAACACCGTAGCACGCGATTATATGTCTGTTCATTTTTGTTTATGTGATCGACATTTTTAAAATCAACGTTATTTGATGGTGACATTTATGGAGTTGTAATAGACAAGGGCAACTGACTTTGGCAAGTGGTGCTGCTAGGCACAAAGGAATGTAGATATGGTGTGGCTGACACAGCATCCCTTTAGGAAAGTCAAAATCAGGCATCTTTGCAAGAATTTTAGAGGGTGTCTTGCCCAAAATTGGAGGAAAGTCTTTGGCCGTCGGGCACCAACGCTGATAGAGACGAAACCTGATTTTTTTGAATTCCTTCAAACTCCACAAAAACAGCCGAGATGTGAATTTATCATTTGGAACCTTTCCGCCAAAACGTGAAAGCCATTTGTCAATTAACTACATGATTCACAATTGTGACTACAGTTGAATCACCTTCAAGGGGGTTAAGGAAATGGTCCCATTTAGCAAATTTCAGACTTATCCTGGTACTATATCTGACTTGAATAAAGTAGGAATATCTGGTGGGAATTGAAAATAAGTCCCACTTAGTTAAAGCCCGAGTTATCTTTGATATGTCTAAACGTATTCAGCCGTATAAGCATTAGAAAACACCTCTCCGCACTGTCTTGGTTAAGCATCCAGATGCACGGTCCTGATTTCTTGTTTTTACGCCGGTTCTCTGATAGGTCAACGTTCATCTCGACGACTTTTTGGCTGGGAGACAGGCATCTAAATGTCAAGGCTTTTGTGAGCGGATAAGAGCTTGCCATTTCATCGGGGCTTTACCGCCAGGCGTGGGCTCCTCTCATAGGATACTCGTATGTTGATTGACTATAGGGGCTTGATAAGGTTTAATAACAGCATGTGATCTTTTTCAACCGAAACCAGGGTCATACAGTGAAACGGGCAGCAAAGGAGATTTTTACTTGGTCTTAATCGTGTTTCGTCAAGCTTTGTTTTTATCCCTAACTGAAGGGGTTTACAATTTGCGCAGCTTTAGATAAATAAGGCAAAAGTATGGGGCTACTTACACTCGGTTTCAGAAAGCTGCAAAATCTTACCCGTAGCCAGGGGTAAATACGCATGCATCTAAACAGGATAACTGCTAAATACACCTAGATGCACCAAAAAGTGCTTCTGAGTATCGACAGTTTCAATCAAAGCGTAAAAATATTTTGCTCTTTTACTGACCATCTTATAAAGAAAATATTTAACAAGACTTATTATTTTATCGCGAGAACTTTTTCTTTTTACCCTGCAACATGCCAGCACTCCAGCACTTGCAGGCACTGTGAATGTAATTTACGGTAGATTAAGAGGGTATTGTTTTTTTTGGTTGATATTGTAAACAATGCTAAACCTCAGTATTCATGAAAATTCTGCATATCATAATGCATAGGCAGAAAAATTAGAAATGAGAGGAATGAAAAATTGCAGTCTGCAATGACTCCTCTCTCCATATAGTCGAAGTGTCTTGAATCCACCTTTGCGTATAGCATGTGTTTTTAGTTTTTCCAAAGCGAAGCGTAATAGCAGAGTCTAGAAAAGTGCTTGTATTTTCTCTGGCCAATAAGCCAAGTTTGTGAAGAAATTGCATACAACACAAGGTGCTTTCTGGGTGTCCTAAAGTTGCAGCCTTATTCAATTTTTTTGCCACAGCTTTACTGCTTCTCAAAATTCTGTTTGGATTGGCTGTTACAAGAAGCAGTGAAAGCATGAATTTCAGAAGCAGAATGTAGGCGAAATGTGTGTTTTGCTGTATCTTTTCTAACGCTAGGTTATGAATGTTTCTAGTTTGTAATTTTGCAGCAGAATTCTCGACGTTTATTCTGCTACGCAGATGTTGCCCAGAAAACAAATTGTCTTCTGTACATACAAGGAATGGCTAATGTGTCAACCATTCCTTGTATGCAGCAAAAAACATGTGCAATAGAGATTGAGGTCGTTACGCATGCTCTGACTGCATTGGTAGGGGATATCTCATTACGAGAAGAATTTCACCTGTTCATCTTCCTAGCAAGGGTCACTTTGTAAATTTTAGACATGCCTTCTCGGAAGGTTTTTTGATTTAGTCAATTTTGGCTCATTGCAAGCACTGTAAAGTTAGCCTAGCGCCGAAACTTTTAGCCTAGCCTAGAGTTGAAACTTTTTTGCCGAAGTGAATGTAGTTTGAGTATCCCTTCTTGTAGCAAGGCCGTATTATTTTCCCTTTGTTAGTAGCCATCTTCATCATGCTGGATTTAGAGTATCAAGAACTATGGTCCCATTGACCCGGCCACGTTTCTTACCGTTTCAAAAACATTCTAATTTTTGGCATAAATTTTTGGCGAAATTTCATGAACGGTGTGAGCAGGTTTTTAAAAAAGTAATCTTGGACCAATAAACCTGTCTACACAGAAACAGAACGAACAGAACGGAACGATTGTGAACCGTTCCACTTTTCCTTTAATGTTGAGAGCTTTCCACTTTTTGGAACAGAACATATGAAATGGTACACAATTGTTTTCGTGTTCACGGAGCCTAACAGCACCCTATGAAATGATGGTGCTCTGGTATATTTAGAGTGGGTGTTATCAGGGTACTTGTTTAACTTAGAATTTCAGCAAAGAATATCTTTTTGAGAGTAAATAACCTTTACCAGTACTTTTCTGGGTTCATGAATTGCCTGAATACGTTTTTGAGAATATCGAAAAAAGCGAATTTGATTTTCATACAAAATCGTCAACACCGATGTCGTAAATTCAATCTGCTCGTAAATTCAATCTGCAGTTTATTTTTGTCAAAAAGGGTATTTCTTTGGATTAACATTGTAAAAGTTCAAGGGGGAACCTATATCTTTGGGTAGAGTACCGGGGTATAGGTTCCCCCGTTGAGCTGGACACCTGAGAAAGAGTACAGTGCTGCTGTTAATTTAATTAAGATTGACGGGAGAGGCCCTAGTCTAACTTTAGTGCATTGGCGATGCCAATGGACCTGACAAATGCGCGTACATTTGTTGCATATAAGAGTGAACCCAAACGTAAATTGAGGTCTTAGCTGTTGTGAAATAATTGCACATGAAAAACGGCGATAAGCAAACTGAATGGGTTTCGTTTATATCAATTCGGCAGTGTTTTGATTTTAGAAAGAAGGACTGGAAACGCAATATTGATAATTTTTTTTCTATTTGCCGCAAAGAAGGAAAAAGGTTAAATGCGTTTGCAATTGATCAAAGCACTGTAACAGACAAACAATTTATCTTGCTTGCTTATCAAAAATTCAACTTGTCATAGTTGCAACGGCATTGTTACTGTTTGAAACTATGACTAGTTAACTTTCAAAATGGTCATGAGAACGAAAACCGTAACAAAACTGTTGCCACGAGTTTCATTTTTCAGAACTTTGTGCACAAATTTGTTAGCTGATCATAATTATTATTATTCGGCATTTTCATCAAAAACGTTGTTTTTAAAGAATTCTTATAATGATCTAACCTTACTTTGGTTGTGTTCCTAAGCCCAGAGCTTAGGAGGACCTAATATTTTATAAGAAGCTTTGTTCCTTGAAAGGAATATCTTGTGAATTTATTGATATATACGGATTCGTACACTCTTTTTGTTGATATGCTCAGAAAATCCACAGTACAGTAACACCCGGTATACAATGGCTCCTATATATAAAGGTGGTTAATTGGCAAAAGTCACCCTGACGTTTAAAGTTTGCAGCTGATTTTCTGCGGGCTTCAGCTGTCCTGAATGTTTCTTGATTTTCTTGAATTGAGTGTTCGATGTTTTTAAGGGCATGTGTCGTGAACATGAATGCTAATGCATTATTTTTTTGTTTGATACAAAGCATGGAATCGAGGGTGAATTTTTACGGCAGTAAAAATGCAAGAAGAAGAAATGAAAAGTCACCAAACTATGGAATTCCACTCCACTGTTTTATTAGCCAGCTGTTAATGCGACATATGCCCTTTAAAATAGTTCTAGAATTTTTCAAGGCAGAAATTATAGAAGTAATGGAATGAAAATGAATTTTGATTGCAAAAGTAATATTGTTTGCAAACAGCATCTTTTCTCAAACACAAGAAAATGTTTTTAACCCTGAAAACGTTCCAAACAATAGGCAGCCCGAGTACTGTGTTTCCTATAGACTGTTTTTAAAGGAAAACCATGTGCGAAATTTTGATGTTTAGTACATTTTTTGCCTGTGAGTCCTAGCATTATTTTCTGCCGAATGGAAGTCCACTGGAAATCTTCATAGCGTATACCTAACAGTATTTTCTCCATGTTTGATATTTCTGTTTTAATGTGACTTTTGACGTTGCAGACAGGAGATTTAGCCAATGCCAATGCTTCCGAAGAAGACAAGATAACAGCAATGATGCAGCAGTCGGGGGAGTCTTTTCAACCTGATCAGTGAGTAAATCGTTCCATTTGGCCTGCCTGGAGGCATCTCTTTCAAGATCCACAGATTTTATGATTATGTGACACAGGAAGACAGGGGAATACTCTCAGACTTGTGTAAAAGCGACCATCTGAGGACAGAAGTGGCCACATATGGAATGTGACTATCTTGAAGAGGAATGGGCTCGGTTGTTGATTTTGTCTGTCTGTAGACAATCGATGAACCCTTGAGGTCTTTTTAGAGCAGTGGTCTTATGATGGTGGTCGTTTGAAACGGTTCTGACAGTAACCCTAGTACCCAGTCAGTGCATGTAATTATGCTCGGATTTTCATTCCACCTGGTCCTACATAGATTATGGAGTTCAGTTTAAAATGTGACATTTTTAGTAAATGTTTTGTGAAGATGGTTGTTTAATCATGGATGACCTCTTTAAGATGACCACATTGAGAAGGTGGCCGTTTTATGCATATGATACCTTCTCATTGTTTTGGCTTATGACCTGTGTTGTGAAGGGTTCTGGATATTATGTTTGAAAATCCAGTGCGTGAGTTTGTGTTGTCATTTGTTCGTTTTTTGTTGATCTTGCTGATCTTGCCTATTTTATCAGCTTTAATATTGCTCTTGTCCCCCTACTTCTTGTTCAAGAGTTGTGTTTTCCCTTAGATATGCCAACAAGGTGAGACCAGCAGGATATATTTGCTTCAGATGTGGAAAACCAGGCCATTTCATCCGAAATTGTCCAACAGTAGGGGTAAGGACTTCATTGTAGTCTTCCACGACTCTGTTTCTCTTCTACTTTTATCCACTTTGTCCCACTTCTTCCCATTATCCCAACTTCTCCATCCTTCACCTTGTAACTTTCAGCTCCCTCTCCACCGACGCCGGTTAATACAGAAGTCCATTTTCTCTCCAATGTCTGCAGGAATGGGTACCTTGCTTGAAGGAGGCTTTATATTCCTGCCAATTCGTAAACCGTAGCTTTTCATATGTCAGCATTTTTTCTTTTAGGACCCACGGTATAATACACAAAGATTTGGACGAGGAACAATCACAGAATACCATATATTGCAGATGAAAGAAAGGTAATGAAAAACTGGTTTAGCCTTACGTTTAGCTCCTCTAAGCAAGGCGCACGTTTTATTTGTATTGCGCTTTTGATTGTCTACTGGTATAGAAATCAAAATAATTTGGAAACAAAGCTTGGCCTAACCTGGTCCGGTAGAAATATAATAATTCCGCAAAACCAGATTAAAAATATTAAAGTTGTCAAGCTATGATATACACCGCAGTTTTGACACAAAAATCCATACTGCTCGCTCTATTGCGCTTTGTAAAATTAATCGTCAGTTTCCAGTAAGAGCCGCTTTTTCCTATAAGACAAGAACTTTTAGAATCAGATACTTTTTAAAAAAGGTTTTTTTATTTAGTAAATTGATATAAATAGATGCCAGATAAATGTGTTCAGATCTTATTTGGTTGGTCTCTGTTGAATCACTTAAGGCGCTTTTAGCAATATTTTTATCTCGTACATTCAATGATCGTTTGCTTCCCTTTTCCGCGCAGAGAGAGATTGGCCTCGCTCAAGGCATCTTCAACTGCAACTACAAATCGGTCATATTCACCGGCAGTGAACACCAGTGATGGTCATAGTGGAAAAGAGATACCCGCTGCACTACAGTGTCCCATGTGTAAAAAGCTATTACACGATGCTGTCATCACCCCATGCTGTGGAACAAGTTACTGTGATGAATGTAAGTGGCTCCGTATGTTACATATGTTAAATCCCACGTTGAGAGTAGAATTTATTCAGGTGCCAAATTCTTGGTCAGCCTCTTGAAGTAAAAATAACATTGTCTGGAGCCGTTCTCAAATTTCGTGTTGGTCAATACCTCATAGTGTTTGATTGGTCAATCATCAGTCGGTAGATTGGTTTGAAGTGATGTTTCTATATTAATTATGTATCTATTTAACAATGTTTATCAATCTTTTGTTTCCCAGGTATACGCAACTATTTAATTGACAACGACTTTTCCTGCCATTCTTGCAAAGAAAAGACATCTCCGGACAACATCATACCTAACAAGTCACTTCGAAAAGCCGTCGAGAACTTCAAAAATACGAGCCACTTGGTTTCGACTGCAGCTGCCGAAGCTACGACAACTGTAACCACTACTGTTGATTCTGTTATAAAAACAGAGAATACTGTCGTCGAAACAAAGCCAAAGATATCAATAACGCTTCTAAAAAGGTAGCTTTTTGATTCGTATCTTCCTGTAATTGCTCGCTTTTGGTACAACGCTGAAACATCTCATTTCTTCATGTGACACATATGACTTATGGCTTTAACTGCTGGGACAACATCCTCTGAAATAGCCGATAACATCAAATTTTTTTGTTACGAAGGCAGTGAAATTACTGGGTTGTGCTTCATTTTATGATTATTTTTTTCGAGTGGTTTTTCATTTTGATAGGAATTAACAGAAAGAGTCTGAAAACCGTGAATAAGAAATAAACCTAAACAGAAACTTTAATCTGCCTGTCACTAAAATGGCACTTCAAATGTTGGCACCAGTATGTGGAACTTGGGAAGTAGATGGAGCACAGACAAATTTCATTGAAATAACATGAATGGTTTTATAATCTCCTTAATAAAGCTGGTGCTTGGTATGCTATTCTTGATGATACAGTTAAATTAACAACATCCCTGTCTAAAATGCCAGGTAATATGTAAAATTGCACATGATTAATCTACCACGCTTGTTTTGTTTTAGGAGTGAACCGAAACCTGTTGTACAGCAGCCTATAGTGAAAGAAGAAGAAAAGGAAGCAAGTGGTATGTACTAGACCGCAGGGTAGACAGTTTTAGTAGAAGGGGTGGACAGATGAGCTACATTTATCGTATTTACACTAGTGATGCAGTTAAAAGATAACAGGATTGAAATGTTTATTAAAACAGTAATACTTTGCCACGTTTTACAGACGACAATTAAGTTGAATACCAGCTAGCTATATGTCCCTTCTATCCAGGTGAAGTAGAATGAGAAAATAGTTCTACTGCTTTATTTTGAACTTATTCAAAAAGGGGCCATTGATTTACTGAATGCTGTGAATTTTAGCAGTATACTGGGAATGCCTATGTTGCAAACCCACGTCGATGGTTGCCCTTTTCTCTTGCCTACTTGCGGTTCGCAAAACGAAAAAGCCATAGCACTGCGGGTATTTAATAACCTTGATAAATCATCTTTAGTTATGATTGTGTCTTGACCTTCGCTTTATACATTAGGCTATTTCTCGGCACATTTGTGAACGTAACTCAGAACTTACCATGAAATCTCAATAGTAACGGAGGCAGGTTTTTCGAAAGATATTTTTCTGCCTTTTGCTTGGTTATCGATGTCACATTACATTGTCCGTCTACAGATCTCTTGAATTCAAGCGTTGGACCCCTTACGGAGGCGCAGCTGTTCGAAGCGATCGCCAAGGAAACGCAAGTGAAATCAGAACAAGAAGAAGGCAAAGACGAAAAGCCATTGGCTGAAGTTTCTGAAGAACCAGCCAATAGCGATAACACAAAGACAGCTGTAAGTAACTTCATCTTGCCTATCTTGAATAAATAAAAAAGATAGTGGGCGGCACCAGCTTTAGTAGTTGGTACGAACCCTCTAAAAAATCAACAGCAAGGCGCACCTCTCTCTTGAGCAGTTCTCTTTGGATTCTCAAAACAATAGAAAATTGTCTGTGTATCACCATTCCTGTCCTAGAAAATTTTATTCATTATTTTTGTTTAAATATACACAAATTAAACCTTCAGCAAATCAAAATCTAAGCAAAATAAAAGTAAATCTGATTAAGAATGTAAATACATTGACCACAAGTCTAACAATTAAAGGTTACAACACCTACCAATCTTTTCTACCTGTTGCTGTTCTTCCAGGGAGTTGTGTTTTAGCGTCAGCTCTTTAGATGCGTTTGAAATTGTTTTTTGAAACGATCTAGTGTCGGTAGTTCATGAATTTCAGCAGGTGTATCCATCCAAGATTTGAGAGCTGCAATTTGGTTCGAAATGCAAGATTTTTCCGCAATAATAGATGTATCCTAACTGCACAATAACTTTAAATTTTCGCAGCTCAGATTTGAGTTTCTGTGAGTATTATTTGCATGTTGCATATGTAAATAATGTTAATAATGCTAAGAGTGTCTGCTAAGCGACGCAAAAAACATCTGTAACATTCATATGTTATAATTTTTGTGATATTCTGAAGACAGTTGCTCTGCTGTCACAATAGACATTGATAATTTCTGCATTAAAGGACCTAGCCGTAGCTGATGAAACAAAAAGCGCAGAGACTCAGCCAGATTCCAAGACCACCGAGGCAGAGAGCGCAGCAAGCAAAGGTAGCCCTGCACACACTGAACAGCCAACTGCTACAACATCCACAGTTTTGACTAATCAAACGCTGCCGCAACTGCAAATCGCTGCACAGCAGCAGCAAATACAACAGCTTCAATTGCAACAACATTTACAGCTACAGCAATTGAAGCTGCAGCAAGCACAGCTCGCACATGCAGATAACATACACTTGCAGGCAGGTGCTATCATTCCAGGACATCCCCATCCCATCGCTCAAGTCGTACAGCAGCCACTGGTTTCTATGCAGTTGACATCAACCCTCAATCCAGCGCTTACAACCCAGCAGGTATTCTTACGATACCAAAATATATGCTAACAGGCTGCAGTTTTGAGGCCGTGTTTCTCCTAAACTCCTTTCGATAGTCGTTATAGCGTTAGTATAACTTTAAGGACAATCAACAAATACTCAAGTGGCTTAAGCCTTCTTTCTATCAATATAGGCCAATCAATTGTGTGATACCAACCAGACGCTAACTGATTGGTTAATAGTTGATTGACAGGTGGTTTAAGCCACTTAAGCATCTGTCGATCGCCTTTGAGATCAACACCTTCAACAACAAGTTCGAATCCTATCATCCAATGTTCACAACAATCAAGAAAGTCATATAAGGAAGATCACCTTTCACCTGAATACAACGTTACCACTATTAACTCTTCTAAATGGCAAATCATTTTACTTATCAAAATATCACTAGTGATTTCAGGACCAGATCATCTTCAATTTAATATTTTTTGTCACAATAGCTCATGGTGTCTGCTGCCCAACTAATCGACCCTTCGTTGCCTGCTGTTGTTGCCTCGCAAGGTTTACAGCGAATAGCAGCCCCAGGTATTCATTTCCGCCATTTTTGCTTCGTATTCTAATCTAATAAAGATGTGTGTAAGGGTTCGGTTTGTAGCACTGGAAGGATTGGTGAAATCCTAGACTTTCAGTAGAAGGAAGCTGTTCAAAAAATTGTCCCACTGGTAGAAATTACAAACAAATCTCTGCTGTATTTGGTACCGTAATCTTATACATTTTGCTGCTTTCGTTTATGAGTTTTTTTCCACTTTTAGCTGCAAATATAAATTAACTGCCAGCATAAGCAAACTTGTTTATTTTTTAGAGATATCTAGTTTTTCTCAATTTTTTAGAAGGATTTGTCTTTCGTTCTCATCTCAGTGTGAAGTTCTTAGATAAAAGACCTGAACATAAGCTCTAAGGCAACCCTTGTTTTAACATCACAGTTTTTGTCTCTTTCAAAAAATCGAATCTACGTTCCTTTTGGTAGAAGTAAAATTGAAGTTTGGATTAAGATTCAAAACTCAAATGGAGACATGTTTTAATGCCTTATGCTTAAAATGATAGGTTATTAGCATTGTAGTTCCAACTTTGTTTTGAAGGAAAGGGGGCAACACAGCTGTTTCTATAGACATGAATTGAAAATAGACCGAGGATTGACTAACACTGCTTGGATGTTCCAAGTAGTTTTGGCAAGCATTGTAGGCCCCTCAAAGCTGTCGAGCTTAAACTTCGTTTGAATATATTTTTTAGATAAAGTTACATTCTATTGGGTGCCAAATTCTTTGTCATCCTCCGTTTTTTGCTTTCTATAGTGTGATTTCCCGTTGACACCTATCGTAATTCTTTTGAAATTATAAAGGTTGACACACAACCAATATGTGTCATGTGTCATGTGTCAGAAATAAGTGACCTACTCGCACTGTCTACATTTTAGGGCTTACGTCACATTTAAGCACAGCTGGTAACATTGCCCGTCAGGCACAACCGAACCTTGGGTAAGGAATATTCTTATTTTGTCGTAATAACTCCCAGATTGAACGCTTGGAGCTTTGTCAGTGTCAATTAAAGATAACACATTGATTCCTAGTGCCATTTTTCAAGTGTGCTTTAATATAATTTTTTTTGCCTGCTTTGAAATAGAACAATCGAACTTTGGATTCAAGGCAAGTTTGTTCTTTTTTGTTCTTGAACAAAATCTTAGTGTATTTGCAACGTTTCCCATCTTCCCCAAGTTTTATTTGAAAAGTCTTTATTAGAAAATAATACGACGCTTTGTTCTCTAGGATGTCGATGGCAAGTGCTTTTATGCCAGACGCTGTTCAGTCACTGGTGCCAAAGATGTTACCCACTGGTGTGACGTCACAGTTGTCAAGATCCTCTGCCCTTTTGAACAGAGACGGCAGATCATTAGCATTATTCGACCCACTATTTGATTTGAATTCAGAAAATTCTGACAGTCTACCGATGACAGCAGACGAGTTCTATAGAATGAAGCTCAAACTAAAGAATGCGTAAGTTTTCATCTTTGCTGTAGCACAATCAGGGACGCCGTAGAGGGGGCGCGGGGGTCAACCGCCCCTGTTGCCTTTCGATAGAAGGGGCAAGGGAGGCCAAAGTGCTCTTTTCATTAAAGCGTCCATGACATCGGCTGTTTGTTATTATAAAAAAATTCATATGAAATTCCAACTATACTGCTTATTCATGACGACATTTCTAAAATTTTGTAAAGAAATTTCTTATGCCATTAGTTTGCCGATTTTCAAGATACCTACTACCTACAATTGATCGAAACAACAAAATGATATTTACGAAAGAATT
Source organism: Rhopilema esculentum (assembly GCF_057945365.1). NCBI lineage: Eukaryota > Metazoa > Cnidaria > Scyphozoa > Rhizostomeae > Rhizostomatidae > Rhopilema > Rhopilema esculentum. The sequence continues at coordinate 4,741,388 of NC_142827.1, forward strand.
GTTAGTATCTGGGAATTATTTTTCAAATGCTCTTTTCCTCGAACTTGCACCCCTTGCTTCTTGGTCGTTCCGGCGTCCCTGCGCACAATTAATTTTTTCGCTAAAGGTACTTGTAAGTTCCATTTAAAATGTTATTTTCTGTATATATGTTATGAACATTTTGGTTTTTTTATTCACATTTTATTTAGAATGCCCGATTTTTTCTTTGTATTTATTTTTCAATATAGCATATTATTCTACTGTAAAATAGGAGCATTTTTTCATTACTTTGAGTCACGTCTTTATCCATTGCATTTTAATTTCGTTAGGAATACAAAGAGAAGTGACAGAAGCAGATCACGCTCAAAAGAGAGAAAAAGATCTGATCGTTATCGCAGCGATGATAGAAAAAGTCGCCGGAGAGACCGGGGAAGAGAAAGGAGTAGGGACAGAACGGAAAAAAGTAGGTCTGCTAGTCGCCACGATTCACGTGACAGACATAGTTCACGTGATCGAAGCAGGAGGAAGGAGGGAGAGTCGGTACGAAGCAGCAAGGAAAGGAGTAGCAAGGAGAAAAGAAGCAAGCATAGAAGTCACACTCAGAGGTCATCCCGGCCAGAAGAGTACTTACAGAGAAAGCAAAAAGACAGGGTATCTGAAATGATCAAAGATTATGACAGTTTCGATGAAGAGGAACGAGAGTTGGTGGAAGACCATAGGTCTAAGGGAAGCAGTTCCCACCGATCACATGGCAGCTCAAGGTCGAAAACCTACTCACCTGAAATTGGACTAGAGCAAAGAGAACAATTTCAAGGTGAAAGGCGGTCTGACAGCAGTTGGAGCCGATCGCCAACCCCTGATTTGGAGAAGAAACTGGTTGGGCATAAGGATGACACTGGCTTTAGTGGTGAAGAGTTGGGAGTTGAGAGTTCAAAGAAAAATGGAGCCTCAAGTAAACGCCAGCAGAAGAAGATTCGGAAAAGGAAATCAGGTGGTGTTGAGAAAGATGAAAAGACGATGGTGAAAAAGGCTAAAGGGGAAGATAATGAAGAAGACGCTGGCAAGGCTGCTAAGTTGGACAATAAGGTTGAAAAGAAGGAGAAAAGTGACAATGTAAAACATAAATCTACATTGAAATCGAAAAAGAAGAAAGTCATTAAACACAGCCTTCATAAAAATGCTAACTTGTCTGAGGGATCCACCAGTGTAGGAGAAAGCCCAAAGAAAGCTAATAGGCTAATCGTTGAAAAGGTTGCTGAAAACAAAAAGAGTAAGGAGAAGAAGACTAAAGTAAAGAAGATAAAAAAGACGAAGAAAGTAAATCGAGCTGTAGAAGAAGCGATCGCAGAAGTTAAGACAACTAAGCCATTAGTTGATATTTCTTCAAGTCAGACCGAAAGTGAAATCGAATCAAAGAAAACAGGTGAAATAAAAGTTGAAAATGAACACAAACATGAAGTTGAAAAAGAAAGAGAAATGAACTTGAAAACAGAAACTGAAATTGACACAGATAAACAAGATGAAATCCAGGTCAAGAATGAAAGCAATATAGTAGTGGAAGGGTACATTGCAAGTCAAGCTGTGTTGGACAGTGGCAGGGATATCGAGGTTGAGAAAGGAACTGAAATTGATTTAAAGGAAGAAACTGAAATGGAGATCAAAGAGGGAACTGGAATGGATGTTAAAAGCGAAATGGCGGTTAAAGATGAGACAATGGTCGAAGTAAAACCGGAAACCAAAATCGAGGTAACAGTCGAAAATGTAATCGTGGTAAAAGGAGAATCTGATATCGTGACAGAACAAGAAAACGACTTTATGGCTAAAAAAGAAGGTGTCATAGAAAAAGGTGACGTTCTGATGGATAATATGGTAGATAAGAGTGAGAACGATTCTGTTACCAGTACCACATGCACCCATGATGGCGTGCTTATTGATGGTGAAAAGAGCAAGTTGTTAGAAGAGGACAGTAAGGGAAAGCTAGATGTTCCTGGGGATAGTAGAGACGAAAGTCCTTCCTTTAATGAAGCATCCAAAACCGAACATTTTTCAGCTTCAGAGTGTGCTCCAGAGAATAATTTGCTCAACAAAGATGAAGTCAGAAACTCAGAAGAAGCCCGGTCAGAAACTCTGAGCAAATCAATTGATGAATCGGCAATTGATAAAGAATCTGTTAATGAAGGTAAGGAAAATAAGCCTCACGATTTGGAACAATGCGAAAATTTATCTACCGGTAAGCAAGAAACGGGAAGCACTGAGGAAATGGCTCGCAAGTTGGCAAAGGAAGATATGATCGTTGCAGCTGGAGATAGAACTGTTGTTGAGGGGTCGTCGGAAGAAGCAAAGGGCACAGTAGAAACTTCTAGTGAAGAAATAAATCTAGCTGTTGAGGATGCTAAGTCCAAGGAAAAGATAAAAGAGGTAAAACGACCGGAGGTACCTGGAGAGTCAGTAACATGTCAAGATGCTGAAAAAGAAACAAATGTTGTGGTTGGAAAAGAAGATGCGGCAAAATCTATCTGGAGAGATGGAAAAGGTTATGACTCCGAATCGTCTGTTGGTGACGAGGAAGTAATAGGGACTAATGATAAAGACTCAGATGGTTTGACAGTGGAGGCAAGTGATAACGATGGGCAGGGCAAAGGGAGTGATGTTGACCATAGCGATGATGAAGAAGAAAGCGATGGTGAAGAAGAAAGCGATGATGAAGACCAAGAGAGCGACGATAGCGTTGAAAGTGCAATGGAAGATGAACAGCAGCAGAATGAGGAGATTGAAGTTAATGCCTCCAGTAGTGAAGAAACCTCTGATAGTGGATCTGAGGAAGTTGTAGATGAGGTAGATAACGAGGATAAGGAAGATGAAGATAGCGGAGATGAAGCGGAAGAGGAAGAGGAGGTAGAGCTTGATAGCGAGGAAGAAGATGCAAGTGAAGAGGCTGGGAGCGGAGAACAGGAGGAGATTGAAGATTCAAGTGAAGATGAGAGTGAAGGAGTTGCAGAGGAAAGCGAAGAGGAAGATGACGATGCTAGTGCAGAAGAAGTTGAAGAGGACATCAAGGAAGAAGAGAAATCTTTACCGCAAGAGAAACCTTTGAAAACTGCCCATTCGCGCTCTTCTGTCAGGAGACCAGTCAAGGTTTCGAAAGTTGATGCAAGCGCAAAGGTAAATGGGAAGTATAAACCTGACGATAAATCGGATGATGAGTCTGAAGATGAACGAGAGGCAAGGCGTGCTAAAAAGAAGAAGAAAAGAAAGGAAAGGCGAAAGAAAGAAAAGGAAAGAGAAAAAGAAAAAGAAAAAGAGAGGAAAAGGAAAAAGAAAGCAAAATACGACGATGATGAAAATGATAGTGAAGACAGTGACGAAGACGAGGAAAGGCGACACAGGAAAAAGAAAAAAGCGGAGAAGAAAGCTAAGAAGAGCAAACGGAAGCACAAGAAACGGAAACATGCGAAGAAACATCGCAAGGCCAAAAGACGAGACGAAGAGGAAGATGATCATGATGACGATGTTGAAGTGGATAAAAAAAGAAAGAGGAAGAAACATCGATCAGACGAGAGTGAATCGGAATCCGAGAGCCCGACTAAATATATGAAGGTATCTAAATCGAAAAGAAAGGACTCAAAGGGCCGAAAATTGCAAAGGCATTCTAGCGATGAAGATGGAATTGTTGTCGATATGGACGAAATTAGGCGTAAGGGTTCCAACAGACATGAATCAAGGACAATTTACATAGAAAGAGATGCGCGTGATGACATCAGGCGAATAGAAGCAAGGAAGAAAAGTAAATTGGCAAGGACCGTTAGGACTTGACCTGCATAGCATAAGTCAGCTGCCTGTTTATTCGGTCATTCGTAAAACTAATGCTATCTGCGGTATGACGGTTTTGAACGACGTTCAATTTTTCCAAGGATCCCTAAGCCCGTCAAACTCATTAATATGCACAATCGAGTTTCATATAAAGTGTTTTTCCTCCCTGCCACGTTAAAATAGATACCATCGAAATGTACTTTCATGATTTTACATTTGTTCCAGGTTCTAGCTCTGAAACCAACCAAAAACCCCTCAACCAAAAACCCCTCAACCAAAAACCCCTCAACCAAAAACCCCTGAAACTGAAACGCTGTTCTAAGAGTGGCAAAATTTGAACTCATTTCAGCATTTCCTTTGTTTATACTTTTTTCGGTATATCCATTTGATTCAAATGTCAATAGCTGTTCTGCAAAACTAGAAACATGCATCTATTGTAATTTTCTGTATATCGCAAAAATATATAGTTTATTTCCATGCAATTTTTGTTATATTGTTAAGGGGACCTAGAGTTGCTTTCTCTTAATTTGATGTACTCGTCAGCTTGAACCGTACAAGCATGATGGTATGCATAAACATTTTCTTATAGTAGGACGTAAACCGTTGGGTTACACTACGACTTTATGCGCTATTTTTATTAGACATGCGTTGATTAATCCTATGCATTTATGTAGATTAAGAACCCCCTACTCTACATTTGCTATGCTTCGGTGCCCGTGCTACTGCAAAGGGACAACACGGACAATGTTTATTGGTACACTGGCTGCCTATTCTCTCTATTTCTTATTGTGCCTTGCAAATATATTTGAATATTTTAAACTCCCCACTTACTCATGAAGATACTTTTATTTTCTAGCCAGTTTTTTATTGCCGTTGACATTTTCTGCAAATTTTGTTCAACTAACAACCCAGGTTGCCGATTTAATTTTACAATACTCTTGTACCCTTAATACCTCCTAGTTCACCTCGTTAGAAATTTACTGTACCATAGGAACCCATTAATAAAAATCGTCAAAAGATACCCCAATCAGTCTTATTTAGGCTCAATTGCTTCGAAACCACCAAGAAAGAACTCTAATTTTCTGTAGGAACCTTAGGCAAAGTTGAAAATCGTAATCATATGCGCTTTTTCAGTAATTTCCTCCTAGAATTAGTTTAAATTCGTTTTGATATGTATAATGTTGAGTTCATTGTACATGTTGTAAATATATTATTGTGAAATTCATAGAGATATCTCATAAATATGTTGCCTTTGATTTTCTCCCAATCACTCAACGTAGGCGAAAGTTTGTTAATCATCTGTTCATGCCTGTCTACTCATATAATTTTTTACTGTTCTAATTTCTACCAAGAAGGTTCAAGAGTAGGCTCAATTTGTTTTTCCAAAAAATCTGAGCGTGAAGGCAGGTCAGTTTTCAAGATATTTGCAAGCTAGCAAGCAAATACACTACTAACACCCTACTAATTTAAAGAACAAATCAAGAACAGTCCAGCCTCAGATTTATTTTCGAGAAAAATTCAACTGTCAGCCTGAACATTAATTTCCTGGTTTTTATGAAAAAGAGTGTAATTGATAACATGGTTGTCCATACCTTGAGGAACATTGATTCCTTTGAATTTTCAGAACTTTGCATGTGCTAATTTATAAAGTTCAATTTTCTTAATAAAAATCTTACAGGGTCGAAAGTAGCTTGCAGCTCTGGGTTTCACCATGTTCTACAGTTTTCTTATTCCATCTATATTTTCTTGGACGATATACAAAGAAAAATGCCTGTGTGAAAACGTACACGTGCGAGGAATGGATCAAGTTAACGATTTCAGGGGCTTCCCTTTGTGTGGGGCTGGTAGCCTCCATAGTTTCCTTAAAGATCATACTGCCACTAGCTATGCAAAACAGTGACAGAAATAACCAGTGTTATGGTTTTTGACATACATAAATGAACATTCTTCCAGTTTCGGCAAAGTCAATGCTGACACCTCACATATTCAAATGAGACAGGGTTTATTTTAAGGAATTTTTGTCACCGCAAATATTTAACTACCTCGCACCCAAGCATTCACGAAAGATCTTGATGAGATAAAAGTGGTCTAGGTTTTAAGGTGTTTTCGAGAATAAAGATTTTTTAAAAACAAAACAAAACAAGCTTCTAGATATTGAACAAATTTTATAGAGGTTTCATAGACTTTGCTCATTGCTATTGCTATGTTCTCAATTTTAATATTCTCTCAATAGTCTCTCAATTGTAGTTTTATCATGAGCTTATCACTGCACAATTACAAGCTATCACTGCACAAATTGGTTATCACTGCACGTTGAAATAAACCCTACTTTGATATCTCTATGCCAATAAGCTGATTGAGCTTGTGCTGAGTGTGCCCCCCTCCTAATCCGAAAGTAAATACTTTGCCTCTGGCAAATATATGAGTATATTTTATTTCAATTATCTATGTCAATCTATGGGTTCCCAACATTGATAAAAAACCCAACCCCAGAATTTCCAACAGCAAGGGGTTTTGTCCAAAAATTACGTAATTGATAGTGCCACACGGCTACAATGCACGTGTAGACGTACTTACGACGTAATAAACGAAAGAAAGGCAGCGCGGGAACAAACCAAAGCACTAAGGATACTTGTTCGCTCCCTATCTGTGGATTGCTTCGCCGATAGTTTATGGGCAGAACATCAATTTTGGTGGAAGGGATCAGATAGAGTCAAGTAAAAAGCTAGAGTAGAAGTTTCAACATAGCTTGGCTAAGATTTTTGCGCTGCTCAAAGTTGCTGCAGCTTAGGCCCTACACTCAAAACAAGATGGCTAGCGCCAGGAAGCGCAAGGTCGCCTTGGCTTGTGATGAAAATTCTCCTAAGAAAAAGAAGATAGCGGCAGTTGAAAATGATAAAGAGGACGTTGGTGAATGTGCAAATACAAGCCAATGTCCTGATACAGAAATCTTGGCCTACTATTCCGAGAAAAGGCGAAGTGCTCAGCCCGAGGGTGGTAAAGAATTTAAATTTAACAAGAAAAGAGTGAGAGTGATATCGGAGGCAAAGGATATTCCAGAAGACTGCAAAGGGGTCGTTTACTGGATGTTTAGAGACCAAAGAGTTGAAGGTTTCACCCATATTCTGTTAAATTCTTTACTGTTAGCTTAATTTAATCCAGAACTGTTAACTCCAGTAAATCATTGTCTGTATTTAAATTAATCATTTATTGTGTTATAAATTTTAGTTTTGTTGAGATTGTTTTGAAATTCAACTGACCCTATGTTCACTCCCATAAATAAGATCTTCATAAAGGCCTTTTAAAACACCAATCAGTGCCTTGCATTTGATAACACAAATCAGCATCAGTAATTGTTGTAAATGCAAAGGCATACCAAATTTCAATTTGAAAGTTCTTACAGGAAGGCTGCCTACAGTTTCATAACCATATATGCAATTAAACTGCCAAATTATGTTTCCTACGTATTTTACTTTCAACAATGCCATATCATCCAGTATTCCTGGCTCTCCAGTTTAGTTCTTCATTTCTCTGCAGACAACTGGGCTCTTATTTGGGCTCAAAGAATGGCAATTAAGATGGAAGTGCCACTTGTTGTAGCATTCTGTCTACCAGCAACTTACCTTGATGCCACCATGAGACAATATAAATTCATGATTGAAGGGCTGAAACAAGTTCAGAAGGTAAGAATAGTTTTATGAAAGTTTTTTGTTTTCTATGAATTTGCAGAAATTTTCTATGGTCCTGTTGCATTCTTATTTAAAAGTTTGCTGCAGAACTTACAACTTTTTTCGGATATTGTTGGCAAATTGTGTTTGTTAAGTTTGAGAAGTATTAAAATCAGCAGTTTCACGCACAATAACAAGCAACTTAAGATAAATTCATTCATAACATAACAGCGATTACAACTTGAGCAAAAAAGTAAGAGGAAGTATCATCTTACAGCTCACTGCATGAAAGTGTGCAATAAAATCGAAAGTAAACATCATGGTTTGTAACAAAATAATAGCTCTATTTTTTCGTGTATTCTAACAAGAAGATAAATATCTGTTGTGTTAAAATTTGCCCGATTTCAACATCGTTGGAAAGCTAACTTTCAAAGCTGAAAGCATAATTTTCAGGAACTTGAAAAGCTCAGCATCCCATTCAATGTACTGCAAGGAGAAGCCCCATCTGTGCTTCCAGATTTTGTAAAAGAACATAACATTGGAGCTGTTGTTGCCGACTTTCTTCCCCTCAGAAAGCCAATGAAATGGTTAGACGATGTTGAAAAAAAATTACCCAAAAATGTTGCTCTTTGTCAGGTAAATATGCTTCTACTACCCTTGATATCTTAAAAATTAATTGCTTATCTTATTTTTGAAAAATGCTTTTGACAGTTTCTTTGCTCTTTAAAACACCAGAGTTTATAATTCAAATGCAAAGTCCCTGTATAAGAACCTAGTAGATTAAAACCTACAGGTTGAATTTCTGAAATTTGAGCACCATTATACAACAACCCATCCAGCTTGAAATCTGAAGAAGGTTCCTATTTGTAAAGGTCACAAAATTACATCTTGAAAACTCTAGTTGCTTAATAATTATCATTGAACCTCCAGCTGAAATGGTAGATGCTTAACAATGTCTATATAAATAGAAATCAATACCCTGTTCAGTATTTCAATATTTTTTTATTCATGTTCTAAGGTGCTGTACAGTTTTTATTTTTAAAGTCTTTGGATGACTCCTTTTTACTCAACTTTCTCAACACAGTCTGTAGTTAGTAGGGATTTCAACTAAAAGGTATGCAATCCACTGAAATTTCAAGACCTGTAGGCTTTAGTAATGGACACCTGGGGGGGGGGGGGGGTTTGGTAAAGGGGCACGGTCACCATAAAATATGTCGTATATTTGTATTGAAATGCTTAATGGTCTTTCAAGCAGTTGCCCTGCCACCTAAAGCTGCTTCTAACAGTTTTTAATTTGCACTGATTTGACATATATTTCATAGAAAGTGACTTATCAAAACAGGGTAGGAGCTTAGTCCTAGATGTTTTTAAAGAACATGCCAGGTGCCCCCCTCCATGCCTAGAATTAATCTTGAGGTTGTGATGGAATTATTTGTATGGTGAAATCAGATTATTATGTCTCCTTGCTATTCTGTATTTCAGGTTGATGCTCACAACATTGTTCCTTGTTGGGAAGCATCAGAAAAACTAGAATATGCTGCAAGAACGATAAGGCCAAAAATAACAAAAAAGCTTACAGATTTTCTCACTGAGTTTCCTCCATTAAAAGTGCATCCACACAAAGCAACAAAAGATCTAAAAATGGTATGTTTATTTCTAAATGATTCTGATGATTTCTTCCAGACATTTGACTGGCTACTGGCTCCTTACTTGCGACTTGTTTATAAAATTTTCCCTCATTGGAAAATTTGATCAGATACATATACATTTTTGCTGAATGGAAGTATTAAACTGTAAACATATCAATTTTCAATGCAGGCTATTGACTGGAAGTCAGTTGAAAAGTTCATCAAAGTTGATACAGGAGTTGGGGAAGTCAAGTGGGCAAAACCTGGAACACTCAATGGCTTGATGATGTTAGAATCATTTGTTAATAAGAGACTGAAGAACTTTGCTTCAGATCGTAATGACCCAACAAAGAATGCCCTTAGCAACCTTTCTCCATGGTTTCATTCAGGTAGGGAATGTTGAACCCTTGTTACTTGGTTTACATTATCAACACCGCAAGGAAACATGCTATCTACTTTGTTTCATGGTAGGAAACTTGCAAATTTAGCATGTCATAATCACTTAGACTCAAGGAAAGCAAATAATAAATTTACACATAATATACGCATTGTTTTTTGGTTTGTGAAAGTTCAGTTAAAGGAGTAGTTTCTCTACAGATTGTGGCTTAACTATTTGAAAGTTGCACTCTGAATTCCTTTGAACAATTTCAACAGGGACATTTTGTTGAATATTTTTTCTCAGCAACTGCAGAGGTTATTTGGACAACTGGAATGCATTATTTAATGCAACATTGATTTAGCAGAGCGGAGATGCTATCGAGGGGGCCAAGCTCCCTTGTTAAAATTCAGAGAAATTTCAGGTGGCTCGGTTCCTTCCTCTTAAGCTAGCACATGATAGGTTGGATAAATTCTGTGTTGTTAACCATTTATTATGTTGTAGATTTTCCGCGAATGAGCAGTTTCCTATCTGCCTTATGTGAAAAGTTCATATCATTGCATATACGCAACAGAGTCCCTTTAGCGCAAACATAAGTATATTAGGTGTGGTCATGGGAATGGTTATAGTTTTGGCTTCTAGATTTTTCCAACAGCATAGCCCACTCACCCCCGGCTCATATATTACCTTTCAAGTTTTATCAAATAATTCGCCACTTCACAGGGCCTACAATGATGGGGGGGGGGGGGGGGCAAGTGGCTATGGCCCCACGTTTTTGCCAAACAGTAGAGTGTTTTGCAAAATCTTTTGAAATGGGATTTAATTCGCCATTGGCCTCCCTAACTTTCCAACTTGCATCGGAGCTCCTGCTTTAAACATAAACTAGCCCATTGTTGCTCCCAAGCATCAGTCTTCTTGAAGGATGTTATTTTACCAACATCTCTCACCCACAGGCCAGATAAGTACCCAAAGAGCAGCTCTGCGTGCCAGAGAATTTCGCAACAAATACAGCGATTCTGTTGCTGGTTTTCTGGAGGAAATGATTGTCAGGAGAGAGCTCTCGGACAACTTTTGCTTTTATAATCTGCAGAAGTATGACTCTCTGAAAGGTGGCTACGAATGGGCTCAAAAGACCTTGAAAGACCATCGAGGTGATAAGAGAGAAAAAGTTTATACCAAAGAGCAGTTTGAAAATTCGAAAACACATGACCCGCTTTGGAATGCTGCTCAGGTATTAAATTCTAGGCATTATGCATAATGGGCATGTTAACTTGCAACATAGGTTGCGTTATAGAAGTAATAGGGGTTAAAGGGGACTGTACCTTGTAATTTGGATCACACACAGGTTTGCTTGTATTCTCAATTTGAGCTGTCAATTATCATTTGACCGCTTTCTCCGTGTTTGAATTGGAGTTATTCTTTATTTGGTGTGAACATAAAAACGGGGTTCTTGAGTTGCTGCCAAGTCAATTTATTAATAAAGAGAAAACTTTCCTTCTCGAATGAACACTATTTATTTGTGTGTTCAACGGCTGTGATACTAATGATACAATGGTTTTGGATTCATCAGTATTACTTGTTTCAAGAACAAAACAGATTTATTTTTCTTTATTAACCTCTTAAGAAGTTTTAAGACGTTTAATTTAAAAAGCTGGATCATGATAGGCCATATGAAAGGCTAAAAAGAATCAACTTTGAATTGTTAATTTTTTGTTTCAGAAACAGCTCGTGCAGGAGGGAAAAATGCATGGCTTTCTTCGCATGTACTGGGCTAAAAAAATTCTCGAATGGACTGCTTCGCCTGAGGAAGGCCTGGCAACTTCAATTTACTTGAATGATAGATACGCTCTGGATGGAATCGATCCAAATGGATATGTTGGTGAGTCATAATAATTAGTGGTTGTATCATTTGTCTCGGTATCATTTGGGGGTGGGAACTATAATCGAAAATCTTGCGTTTCTGGTGGTGAACGTGTTTCTAAGATCCTTAAGGTTGTTTTTAAACATACCCTTTAGGAGAAAGAACAAAAAAATTTAACCAAATCATATTGCCAGAACTCTAGTGGCAAAGGAAAATCAAAACCATCTAAGATAAATCAAGATAGAGAGAAATTAAAATTAATGGCTAATAAATTAATTATTTCGATGAAACTTTTTGAACGTTATGCCCTCCAAAACCCTTATCATTTTCCAGCATTTTGATTGAGCAATCTCGTTTGATTTTTCAGTAACGATATTGAATGACCGATGCAGATATTTAACTGTTTCTTTTCCCTCGAAATAATTGGAAAGATCTATTTCCAAAAGTGATTGCGATGTTTTTGCAATTATCAATGCCGTCATGGTCTGGTCTCAGAAGAAATTATGTCTTTTTATGTGAAATGCACAGTTTTACAAAAAGGAGTAATAAAGGAACTATACATCAAGTAACAGGGAAGCAATAGATCGTCCTTTTGGAGAGGACAATTCTGTTTGCAATAATTGACTCAAAAATCGTTATTGCTCACCTTATATTTTTGGTGTTTTTTTCTTAATGTAGGCAGAATTCAAATAATTGACTTTGTTCCAAATGATTGCTTGCTTTTAGGTTGTATGTGGTCTATCGTTGGAATTCATGACCAAGGGTGGAGAGAACGCCCAGTCTTTGGCAAAATCAGATACATGAACTATGCAGGTTGCAAGAGGAAATTCGATGTCCAAAGTTTTGAAAAGAAATACGCTTGAATTTGTCAAAAGGATCTACAAGGTGGGCGAGTGACGTCAGACTGGGATTTTATTAAGGATACCTCTTTGAAAGGCATGTTCAAATATGGGTACGGAGCAAGGACTGAATCAATGTTTATACTTAGTATGACTATTAAGTTGCCCAATTTAATGTTTAGTTTCGTTGCAGTGTAATGTTTGTTTCGATATATCTACCCCACTAGAAAACAGTTTCATAATTTGGCATTTGCCATCTCCACAATCTGTCATCAATATATCGGCATTTGTTATAGTATTTTGTTCACAAGTGTAAAACGCGTTTAGGCCAACTAAATATTACGAAAGTTTGCCCTTTGAAAGTTTTTTAGAATAGTAATCGATGACAAGTAAAGCACGCCCCATATTTCAAGTCAATGAAACATACGCATACCATATCTTTTAACACTGATGTCAGTAATCACATAATCCCGCCGTACTTTGTCTTTTGCCAACTCTATGACATTTCAAGCACCAAAAGGCTGTGTATTTTTTTAATCCTGGAAATGTAGCAACCAAAATATTTTTACTCCGATTAAAACACTCAGTAAAACCGTATAATCCTTACCCTCTAAAGTATTTAAGATTTTCCTAAAGATTATAATAGGCGTCAGTAAGTCAAGAGAAACTTATTTCAATATTTGTTAAATTTCTGTATGATAACTAAACTTTATACAATATTATGTAAGGAACTATATAAAATATACAAATTAACGTCATTAGTGTGCTAGTGCAATGTTGACTTTAAATCTTTTGTAAATATCCGTTTAGGCCATTTTCTTGTCACATACGTATATTTTAAGATATCTATTCTGAATATGATATTTATCGTTATGTTCGAACAGCCAAACTATTATTTCGTAAGTGTGTTTCTCGATTTCCGCCAAGCCATACCCGTCCATGTAACTAAATGCATGTCTTCTGGGCTCAACACATTCCGCCTACCCATTTCTACGAATGTGTTTGAAAAACCCTGAAACTAATTGTATGTTTACTAAGTCAATAATCAAGTCACGGTTTCTTCAATTTTATATCAGGGACTTTATCCAGATCTTTCAATTTGTCTATTTTTATTTCTTCTTTTTCAAGTGTTTCTGCTTTTTGCATCTTTTGTTGGATACCCGGAATAGCAGGCTGCGGGTCAGTTTGCTGTATGCTTTTTAACGGCTCTAGCGATGGTTTTTCGACTTTTGGCTTTCCAGGAATCATGGGAACTAATCCACGTATTGAAATCAGATTCTTGATTATAGGTTCTTCGGAAGTAACGTTTGATGCAACGGGGGCCTTTATGCTAGTATCTGTTTGCACCAGGCTCTTTTTGAAAATTCCAGGGAATGAATTGGCAGCTATTAGGTCTTTTTTAGTATTATCGAGTTTTAAAAGCCTAAGTCTTCTAACCAATGTTCGTTTGATGAAACTTTTTAGCATACTTCCCAACTTTACTGGAAAAATTATCTGCTGATCTTGCATTTTGTTTTCAACATTTCTTTTAGGCCGGGAATTTTTATTCTTAGCGAGTTGCCCTTTTCGATTAGGGTTTAGTTTTCTAAAGTTTTTTATCAGTGTTTTTGTATTGGTTTTGGATTTTTCTTCTTTTTCCTGTACTGGTATGTCATTCGGCCCTAGAAATTTTTGTTTTGCTTTTTGGCTATCAATGATTTGATGAACCTCCATGAGTATGTCTTTGTGACGAAGTCTTCTATTCTTCTTTGTGTGCAATTTTTTCCGAATTTTATTGCGGCGATCGTCTTCTTCATCGTCGTCCTCTTCGTCGTCAATATCGTTATCGTCTTGAATCGGCTCGACCGGCTGATAATCGTTAATCCATGGAATAGAGTCGACTGCATGGATTGGCATGATCGGAGTTGCGTCATTGATGTAGGGTTCGTGTGGATGAAAAATCCGATTCACATGCTGATTGGATTGCACTGCTTGAGTAACATCAATGCATTCGCTTGGTAGGAACTGTCTTTTATTGCTTGTCGTGCAATTTACGGTGGAATTTTGTCCTTTTGGTTGTACGATCATAGGTGCCGGTAAAATGTTTTGCCCTGCAATTGTGCCATAAAGAAAGGGTATGAATAATTGGGAAATGGGAAAACTGTTTAATAACGGACAGGCTTGAATGGTAAATTTCAATTTGAATAAACGTGTCTTGAGCAAAACTAAGTCCGTTTTCACAACGTGCTTCGATGCTAACTGATTTCGAGCCTATACCATTACAAACAGCTGCAGAATAATTTCAATGTGATGATACAAGGAGCTGAAAAACCACATCCAATTCATTTTAGAAGACTGCATAATTTTAAAGTTAATAACAGCCCAAATATGAAGAGATATTGCAAAAAGATTTAGCAGTTTTTCTGGTTTCCCATATTTGTGCTCTAAACGTAAGCTCTATGTCTAAGAATATTCCATTTAGAGGGCTATTACCCATCCCGCAATATGCAGGGGAAAACTCCCAGCCCATTATTTGGTTTTACGTGTTTCGTGCTGTTTTGTATGTATATTTATCCGCTCGTTACCTGTTGTGGCGTTCCTACTCTCTGCGTCCAAGAAAAACAAAGCTATAACAGCAAAAACTGGAATCATTCTACCTCCGAAAATCTTTCCCCTTCTGAGCATCATTGCTTTGATTTCTCATTTTCATTCGCAATTTTTTTCAAACGAATCCAGCAATTTCGCTCATTTTGCTGTAGAATTGACCGAAAAGGTCATCACATTTCGTTTGAAGAATATTTCTTGGTCACTGATCCGTGACAATGCAAGTCATTCAATTGTGTTGCTGCGGAGGAGAGTCACTGACAACAACAACTACTGTAATCACATTTAGTAATGGCGGACAGCGTCGCAGAGGCTGGTGCAAGAACCTTCCTCAAAGAAATAGCATCTAGGCTCAGTTCCGTTAATGATGAAGTGGATTTTATTGACATTCTAAAAAGCATCCATCCTCTTCTTTTTAAAGATTCTACTCAGACAAAGTATTTTGAATTAGAAGTTGACTCAAAAAGGATTTTTGTGGAAAAGTTTTATCAAAACCTCCTGGAGTTGTTATTGGGGACAGCGAATTGCTCATGGTTTGATCGCTTCAAGAAGAAAAAATACGATGATTTAAGATCACTTTTTATCGAGGGTCAAGCTGAAAGTGTCTTTCTAGGGCTTACGGTTGCTTTAAGCAAAGCAAAGTACGTACTTGTTTTAGACAGGCGTTTCCAGACAGACTGTAAAGTATTTCTTCTTCGCGGGGAACGCCAGAACAATAAAAATCAAATTTACGGATAACGAGCGGTACGCGAGAAATCGTGTGCGGAATTTGTAGCAAATACTTTGGAAGTGATCTTGTATTCTTTATTTTTTCTTATAATCAGAACTCTGAATTTTAAATGTAGGATATTCGCGGGGAACATGAAAAGATAAACAAATATTATATGCGGACTTTACTGCAGATACTTAAAAATGCGCGGGCAGAATGAACGACGAAAATTATTGCGCGATCCCTGCATAGACCAAACTTTACAGTCTAGAGACCTTTTTATGTGCAGAAATGAAGGCTAAACAAGTGCCTCTCTTTTCTCATTAAGTTGCCAGTATTGAGAATTGAAAAATGGAGACAGGTTCAACCATATTGGTAACGTTTCCCCCAACATAGGGCGCCCCAGTATACGGTCGAGCCCTAGTATAGGGATTGTCAATCAAGACTATGTTCTAAAATGCAGCCAAAGCCGTCTCAGATTAACCGTTATGATGATAGATAGAAGTAATTTCAAGACACGGCGGCTTCTCGGCCAGTAGACATTCAACCATACATTTTTAGCAAGTGGCCAGGTTTTAAAAAGCATACATGAAGGACTTTTGCAAAGCTCACAGCTACTAAATGAAAACAAAACTAAGCCAGCTATATTCCTTCAACTTACATTAAAACAAAATGCGGACCTCTGTATCTTTTCGTGTAAATTATGCCCTTTATATGATCAATAATACCATTAAAATTTATACAAAATACAAGTTTTTTAAATCTTATGTTAAATGTTGCGGTGTTTATGGCAAGCATTGATCGGGTTTTTTATGAACTGGAAGTTAGAAGAAAGAAGGTTTTGCTATGATATCAAGGTTGCAAACCAATCTCTGTGATAAGTGCAGCTGTCTGAAAATCAAATCCACTTCTATCTATCATCGCGATGATAACACACTGAAACAGCTTTGGCGGCATTTTAGAACATAATCTTGATTGACAATCTCTATACTGGGGCTCGACCGTATACTGGGGTGCCTTATACTGGGGGAAACGTTACCAACTCAACAGATTTTTCTTGCTTTCCATCAGTAATTGTATGACATAGAATATAATTTTGACAGTGTTTAAAGACTGACCTTCCTTTCTAGACACACAAACATCATAAAAGAATGTGTTTCATTGCTAGAAACATTTATAGAACATGAAAAATTTGCTGAATTACTTTGGATTCAGGCAAAAATCTTACCAACACAAAGAACTGGAGATAATGACTTACAGTACTCACATTCAGTGCAGATTATGTGGAATGAACTTATAAAGAGAATTACATCACTACCCGATAAAGTTGCAAATATTTATAAACTCTCCAAGACATCTCTGCTATGGCCATATGTATATTTTGTAATGATGGGGAAGATGATGATAAAAGTGCTGAAATTTATTCATGATGCAATTACAGGTAAATTTTTCATACCTTCCTGCTACATAGATTTCCAATATTTCAAATGTTGCAAGAGACTTTTGCCATATAATTATCATAATTATATTCTGGCGTTTGACTTGCTAATATATTTTATCTCTACAACTAATTGTAAATTACGCTTTATTTCATTTTCAAGTTTTTAGGCCATCTTTTAATGGCTCAAAGACCCCAGTAGATTGTTTGCTCTAAACCTTTTAAGCTCTAATGACTTTAGATGTGGGATGCATTGACATTAGATTGAAGTTATATTTGCTAGTAACCATATTCCTTTTTTCTCACAACAATCAGCTTATTTTCTCAGCATCAAAAGATTGTTCTTTGGAATTTCTGTCTCAGCTGTTTGGAAAGATATGTATGTTAAATCATGGAGGTATCTATTTCAAAATTTACTATTTGTAGTAGGCAGTCTGACCTGATTTGGTAGTGATGTCAATTCTCTTTCATCTGATGTACTTGATTGTTTGTTGATATTGAAGTCTTTATGACTGCTATATTAGTTAAGAGTTTATGTTGCTGACTGTCTATGTCTCAGTCTTTTAACTGCTATTATGACAGTTTCATTATTGTATCTGTTGCAGATGAATTATACAGCATAATTCTACCCGAAATGGAAAAGCTTGTTAAAACAAGCCCTCTTTGGTGTAGAATTTGTCAAAAATTGTTTGCATCCATCAATGAAGCCTCACTGGAACCTGTAATCGAAACTTTGTTGCTTAAATGTAAAAGGTTGGTATAGCTGATTGTCTGTGAAACAAAGTACTTGATATTTCATTCATTATGAAATTAAACCTTAGTTGAACCTGCCACTATTTTATTTGTTACATCAATTCCTCTTTCCTCAAGTTGTCATTCACCATGACTTAATATCAGCATGGCTTATCATTGTCATATGGTTTTCTGATTCTATGCATCAAGTGTTTTGTTGCAGAATGTTTTTATAATTCTTTCCTACTTGCATAAGCCCATACAGTTGATCTTGACTTTTTTCGTTGAAGAACAATTTTCATAAACTAATGGTTGGTTCATTAGTTGTCTGAACAACTTCAACATTTGTTACAATATTTTTTTAATACAGAGTTTTCTTTTAGTTATGAACTGGTATATCAACTTCTTGGTGATGTAACTAATAGAAAAGGCCGTCGACTGAACTTCCTGATGTCTCAAAAGTTTCTCCTCTACCGGCATTATAAAAGGGTATGGTCCATTTGTAACTCTTCCATTCCAGCTTTTATTCTAGATCCCTGATGAAAAATGATAACTTTCTTGAGTAGAGGACGGCACAAGCAACCCTAGGTCACAAGCAACCCTAGGTCACAAGCAACCCTAGGTCACAAGCAACCCTAGGTCACAAGCAACCCTAGGTCACAAGCAGCCCTAGGTCACAAGCAGCCCCAGCTTCCATTTTCTTCAGTGCGATGATAGTCTCTTTCAATGTAAATCCAATACAAAAACAGGGATGGACTGCAATATCTCTCCTGTTTACTGCCAATAAGTCTCTGCCAAACATAAGAGGGCAATTGGTGTGAAATTCAGTCACATAATAATTTTGTATCCTTCAGTCATTACCTGAATTTTCCCCACTTAAGGTGAAATGTTCTTTGATGTTTTACAAATCCATCTTCATAAGATCTTTAGCATTTGCTTCATGCCAAAGTATAACAATAATTGTTACGTTCAATCTATTTTTTCTAACAGTTTGTCTCTTTTTGTAGGACACAGTTCCTTTCTGTATCATGGGTTACTTATCAAAGACGAACAATGGCAAAGATAATTTGTTGATAGAGGTATGTTTGATGCGAAGCGTTTATTATTAACGTGAAAATATTATATCAAGACTCTTTGCTTTGGTTTTTCCGTAAGCTCAATGCCCATTTTCAGGTATATTGTGTACACTGATCTTTTAACTTTCCAATGGAACTGGAAAAAATCTGGCACAGATAAAAGTCCCAATAGGCTCCTATTCTTTATGTATAGAACATCGCATAGTTAAACGAGCAAATAATGAATTTCTAGGACCTAATATATGGTTTATCTATTCTGATCTGAATTGTTGGGGAGACGAGTCAGCGAAACTATTCAAATGAGTGAGGCAACCCTCCGTATGTGATATGTTTAATATGAAAACATGTTTAATAATAACTTCATTCCATGCGCATGTTCTTTGACTCCAGGACGGAGGGTTGCCTCACTCATTAAAAAAACTTTCTCTTGCTTATTTAGCGAGCAATTAAGTGGTTGAAATATTGATTTTTTTGTGTTAGACGTTAAAGAAGCTTCTAGATACCTGGGGAGATTCAAATGCCTTGAAACATACCTCTGTCGAACATCATTTATACGTCACAAAATGTATTTTACTTGCAATCGGATTTCTTCGTGCAAGGTTCAAAAGTGAACAGCTCCCAGAACAACTTGGCACCGGTAAGAATTATCGAAAATTTAAAAATCATTACCTCTAAGATGGTTCATTCATTTTGCCCTATGCGTTTTTCCTTACAATCTTTTTTTAGCTCTTACTGCTTTTTAGTTGTACTAATGGCAAAGAAAACAGTTGAATCTAGAAAGGACCCTTCTAAACAATTATTTCTAGCTAACAAAAAAAGAAATCTATTCTCGGTTTCGGGTTGACGTCATCGAATTTGCATCTCGCTATCTACAGACCTTTGTCAAAAATAAACATCAGATTTGAAATTGTCATCTTGAAGGTGGGATTTACTGAGAACTTCGTGTCGTTTGGGCTGTTCGGTCGCAAGAAATTACGTTTTGATATTTAGATATTTCTGAAGGTTAGACCGGAATTCGTACACTGTTTACCAGAATCTAAATTATTTAGTATCAGAAAAACAGTTCGAAACTAGTTACAGAAGTATTTTTTAAGCGAGGATTGGAAATTGTGACATGAAAGAATTTTATAGGAAATGCTTGATATTGAAAAAAATGTAACAATTTACTAAATTCATAACAAAGATTCCTTTCCATGATCTATATTGGCAAATGTGGAAGTATTGAATTGACAACGCTAACTCGAAACAGAGAATTAATAAGAAAGACGATAATTGAAAGAGATTTTACAACTCTTTGTTAGCTGCTCAACCAGCTCGTTTGAAAATATGGTGTTTGCCAAGTCCACATTTCAAGCCCTGAACAGGCTTAGGTATTATTTCCTTTTTTCAAGGCAAGAATTCGCCTATCTTCATACTGCTTTGTAATTATCGCTGAATTTGTTTTGGGTAAATTTTTTATTTCAATAGCTTTGACAATGAAGCTACTCGATGCCTTACCACCCCATTTAGAGAGTCCTGTTGAAAATGTAAGCATGATTACTGTTGCTATTGTTGTTTTTGTTGATTTCGTTGTTGTTATTCTTCCTAATTTTGTAATTTCATTCATGTATTTGATAAATATTCTTATCTAACTTAACGGAAGAGAAAATCCAAAGTTTTAGTTCCAATGGATAAAAGTATCTTTATTGGTTACTGTATGTATACGTATAGGAGGGAATTCTAGCTAGACGTTAAAAGTTGCTAGGAAATATATTTTCCCTCGCATCATTACGTTCCCATTCAACTTCGACTTTCACATATCTCATGTTAATTATGCCTCATTTAATCTATATTTGACTTGCACATTAATGGTCAGGCTCTCAGGAATGCTAGCATATCCGATTATTTGGAATCTATCTCTCTTGAAGGCAATGTTTCAAAAACGCAGAGTTTTTGGTCTTCTTAAAGGCACATCTAGGTGGAATGAATTTCACAAATAACTTCAACATTATTCGAAAGGTGATGAAAACTGAGCAAGCGAGCCCTTTCTTTCACAGAAGGTCGAAAACGTGAGAGAGGGCTTTTTCAAAACGGTCCTTTTTTACTTTTTGGCACAGTATTTCAGAGGATTTAGATATTATCTAAGGATTTCGACGAATCGCATCTAAAGTATTGTTTTTTATTTTTCATGCTATTGCCATAGTTTTGCAGTACGCGAAAAATCTTTAAGTTTAAATTTTCATATTCTGAAATAGCTCCGATGTACCTGCAAGTCCTTTGATATACAAACACTAAAGTCTTTTAAATTGGTCATGTCGTTAAATACTTTGCAACCTTGTATAACTAACTTTCTTCTCATATCTTTTTCAAAATTTATTTCATCTTAAGTTCCGGAATCTTGGAATGATTGTTGCCGAAGAAATAACAAAATTTTCTAAAGTGGAGGGCATTGAACCATTAGAATTTGACGTAAGTGACATTATAATATTTCGCCTCAGTTTTCTATTCTGCTTGACATCTCGGTAATAAAAGCTTTAAATTGGGACGCATAAAAACTTTTGAAAGCAGAAACACCGCATGCGTTGGATGTCTATTGCAATAGAAGCTCAACTATTAAATTTCAATGGTTTAAAGAAATTTTAATTCTTGAAATTTTGGTTTAATGATCAAATGCCCAAGATTGGTTCCTTTACACCTGCAGTGTCAAAGACCATGCCAAAAGATATTTTGAGCTTCGAAAAGAATGGAAAATTTGGTATTATCATTCTTGTTCTTCGCTGACCCAGTCCATACCAAACCATATACTGTGATATATGCCTTTTGCTATATGCCTTTTGCTACATGCCCTTCCTATAGCATTAAAGTTTTTTTGTTTATACAAGTTGTCAAATTTTATGAGCGATCTATGATGATTCTTCAAAATGGGATACCTGCGGAAGGATTCATCGGAACTAATATGATCAACTGCTAGTTTTTAAGTCAGACATGATTGCTTGTTGAAAACGGCCATAGAAGGTAGAATACAAGGAAAAAGGAAAAGAGGAAGAAAAAAAATTCAAGTGCTAGTTAACACAAAAAAGGGCCGTATGCCAACTTGAAGCGAATGGCAGAGAAGAAATGGTTTGAATAGGGCTTGCCGTCTGGCAGAACACTAGAGAGAGAGAGAGAGATTTTCATTGGCTGTTTACGCAATCAAAATCAAAGAGCCTATGAAGCAATGCTTTCAGGCAGTGCGCATGCTCTATGGCTGATTGTAGAAGGGGGGGGGGGGGGGGGGGTTGACTCAGTCTTACCCTTTATTATCGACAAACGTCATGTTTACATAGACAGTATGAATTTTAATAATAATGGTCTTGAGTTGTCTCCAGTTGGGCATTAGACCCCAACCTAGGCATTGGGCCCCAAGCTCAAAGGAATGCGATTTTTTTTATCATTTATTGTCTAATTCCCTCTGATTTCAGTTTCCTAGAAATGAGGAAGTCAACTATTTGTCAAGCATTGCCAAAGATCCTTTAGTGGTCTTAAGGTCAGTTCATCTAGCATGACTTTCTTTATGTATTACTTTTAATGAGCTGTAAAAGATACCAGTGAGCGAAGGCACGTTTACACTAATTTTTATTCTACTTTCCTGGTTTCGATAAATTTGTCCAAGAAATAGAGTCAATGACCTTTCAAATGAGTATTCGTTCTATCAGCATCTTCCCAGTTTTAATTGTTTTGTCACCCTTAATGTTTATGCTTATTCTGTAATGGCTTCCCTCTTTGCTAACAAAAAGTGGACGCACAATGTACCAGAATATGGGTCTACTAGGGGGATTGTACTTTTTATGATGTATTGAAAACTGCCACGTATGTTTATAGGAATAAAACCTTTCCAAGAGTGGAAGCATTTATATAAATATTTTAATCCAAGTCTAGAAAACTGTCTATCTTTCCTCTGGACAATGCCCTATAGTTCTCAAAAAACTTTTAGAACAGAGTGGGGTATGTTTATGGCACTGAATTTTCCTCCAGGCCATAGTGTGATCGCCAAGTTTTATGAGCCCTCATTTTAAATTTCTATGAGCATCAAGTGGACACACAGTCTTCCAGCTTTATGAGTGACACCTGAGCAATGAGCTGTATTTTTCGGGTTTTGATTGCATGTGGGAAACACTCTTGGACATTGCCTTCATTATAATGTCTCAAGCTCATCGAAACAATTTTCCAGTCAGTCTAACCTAAATTTTAATGGCTTTGTCGTTTGCTTAAGAAAACATTCATTTCGCAAAGTGCTTTGGATAACAATTTACTCTGAAACTAACGGTTTAAAGAAGTAAAGTATTTATTTTCAAGTTATAACAAAGATGAAATCGATCATTCGCTGAAAGTTCCCGAAGTACAACCAGCTGGAGGGCCAGTTTCAAAAGAAAGTGAAGTCGAGGCAACTACAAAGTCAGAGGCTGTGGCGAAAGAAATGGATTCAGATCTTGATAGGTACTGCCAGGCTGTGTATTTCGAAAGCACGAAGGCCCTCATTTTAACTATAAATAACAGAACGGTTGCTTTATAATCGCATAAAGCGTGAAACGTTGGAGTTTACAGGTCCTGCTCAACACGCCAGAGCGTGTACAGCTTTGCGGGAGATTTCCTTCTTTAGAATATTGGGTCTACACATAGGCTATGTCTTTACCGCATAGGGCACTATATGGCAGGCGGGCAAAACAGTAATTTTCATAACTAAATATCCTATTTAATATTTTTCTGTAATTTGAAGATATTACTTGGAATAAACTCTCTTAATTCGGATGAAAATCAGGTTATGCTGAACGGTAACTTTCCTTTCAAAATTCAAATGCGAATTTTGAAATTGAGCTTATGAAATGTTACTTCTGATGCAAGCTGCATTTGATGTGTTTCCCATACAGTAAATATAATTCTTTTATCTTCTTGGATTTAGTGATGATGATCTAGAGCCATATTTGATGGACGAGGAAGATGAGTCGATTGGCGGAGTACGTCCACCAGCCTACCTGGCTGATTGCATTTCTGGTAACAACAGATTTATTATATTTTTTAGAATTCCATTTTGTCAGACTATAACTCGGTAAGTTGGGCCATTAGCATTAAATGACCTTGAGCTTTGTTACACGTGTCAGGCAGCGAATTGAAATGGGCAAGATCATTTGGAACGTTTTCTCCACCAATTAATGCTTACGAAATTCCTTTTAAAGGCGCGCTTTCTGATAGAAGTTCATAAAAAGAAACTGTAATTTCGAAAATAACTCAAAAGGGCAGCCTTCTCAGAACACTGTCAACCCTTTGTGTGTATACGTAGCATGTATGCTATAAACATATCTTTATATCCTATCTCACTTTGCAATTATCAAACAATATTTATACTTCCTATGATAAGTTTCTTAAATTTGTAATCGTTTGCTTTCTCTAGGATTGTTATCCAATGACGATCCTGCTCGATTTGAAGCTAGTTTAGCTGTTGCAGAAAAGCTCATTCGAAAAACGCCTATAGAGTTGCAAGAGGTAGGTTTTTTTGTTTCAATTTTATATTACATGATGGGTACAAGTTTTAGTTCGGGGTTTCACACTTAATGAGATCATTAGACAGCAGTTGATCATCATGACATAATATGAAAACATTTGATATTACATTTGAAATGAGATATAATATAAGTATGACATAGGTATAATATTAATGAAAATTACTGTTTACCTGTCTGTCATAAAGTGCTTTATGCCATATAGGTAGAGCTGTACACGCTATTTGGTGTAAAGAACAGGACGGTTCTAAGTTTCTACTCCGTGTTTCTATTTAAATAAATAAGATATTATGTAATTAAATGAAAATGATTTTTCATATTATGATGTCATGTAATGTAATAAGATGTAATGAAACAAAAATAAATTTCTTTTAATTGGTGTAATGTAATGAATCTAATGTAGCATATTTTTTTATTACTGCAATGTATCAAAAGCTATAGTCTTTCTTACTTTTTGTCGATTACAATGTCAAAATATTATAACTATAAGAATAATTTGATGCATGTACGCTCTTCAAGAAATGATATGAAATGATAAAATTAGCATAATTTACTATGATATGATTTAATTTAGTCTGATATAATCTAATATGGCATAATATTATTTTTTACAATATTATTTAATGTTAGATGATTTAATTAGTGTGATTACATAATATAATAAATGTTCTGTCACGTGATTATTTTGACAACTGTACTTTGTGTTGTTTTTGCATAACGATATGATATAATAGGCCTAGTTGTGATAATCTTTTAATCCATGAAATTTCTGTTTGCTTTCAGCGTGCTGTGGAGCTGGTCAAAGTCCTTCTCTACCTTCAAGATAATTACAATACCTCGAATTTTGTATTTCTTCGCCACGGAGCAATGGTGGCAGCAGCTGTAAAATGCCCCAAGAAGGTAGGGCATATTTTGTTTTTTAACTCATAAATCATCGCGTGGCAGTATTGTTAAGAAGTATTTTTACGGTATTTTGATAATATATGAGTTGAATGATACCCTAGCAAACGCAATGGTAAACCAATTATTAATACGTAAAGTAGTATAGTGTTCTTTGCATATTTGTCAATATATGAAACAGTGCAAAGTGATAAAACGTTTGATAGCTAACAATGAATATTGCATGCATGGCTATTTTAGGAAATTCATTTGATTATAATTTCAATTTGAAATTCAAAAAAGAAAGTTCAGATTAATGAATACAAAAATTGTTCGGATAACAGTTTTTATTCGATAAACAGGATTTTATTCTAGCACTGAGAGCTTATCTCTGTTAGCATTCTAATTCGTTTTCAACCAACTATCGTTATCAAGAAAGCATTAATTCAAGAAATGTCTATCTATCTATCTATCTATCTATCTATCTATCTATCTATCTATCTATCTATCTATCTATCTATCTATCTATCTATCTATCTATCTATCTATCTATCTATCTATCTATCTATCTATCTATCTATCTATCTATCTATCTATCTATCTATCTATCTATCTATCTATCTATCTATCTATCTATCTATCTATCTATCTATCTATCTATCTATCTATCTATCTATCTATCTATCTATCTATCTATCTATCTATCTATCTATCTATCTATCTATCTATCTATCTATCTATCTATCTATCTATCTATCTATCTATCTATCTATCTATCTATCTATCTATCTATCTATCTATCTATCTATCTATCTATCTATCTATCTATCTATCTATCTATCTATCTATCTATCTATCTATCTATCTATCTATCTATCTATCTATCTATCTATCTATCTATCTATCTATCTATCTATCTATCTATCTATCTATCTATCTATCTATCTATCTATCTATCTATCTATCTATCTATCTATCTATCTATCTATCTATCTATCTATCTATCTATCTATCTATCTATCTATCTATCTATCTATCTATCTATCTATCTATCTATCTATCTATCTATCTATCTATCTATCTATCTATCTATCTATCTATCTATCTATCTATCTATCTATCTATCTATCTATCTATCTATCTATCTATCTATCTATCTATCTATCTATCTATCTATCTATCTATCTATCTATCTATCTATCTATCTATCTATCTATCTATCTATCTATCTATCTATCTATCTATCTATCTATCTATCTATCTATCTATCTATCTATCTATCTATCTATCTATCTATCTATCTATCTATCTATCTAAGTGCCATGTCCCTTGTGGACGTAGGCGACCATGGATTTCCACAACTTTCTGTCCTTACAGGTTCAGACTCTGGACCTTATACCTTCCTTGCTGTTCCTCGGGAACTTGATCTTGCATTCACTTGCTGAGACTTGTCAGGTAGTTCAGCCGAGGTCTTTCCCTTCCTCTCTTTCCTTCTATCTTGCCTGTGATAATAATCTCTTCTAAACCCTCTTTTCTCATGATATGCCCAATGAATTCGGCCTGTCTCTTTCTAATCATTTTATTTAGCTTTCTTTCTTCTCCGGCTCTTTTCAATACTTCTTCATTTGATATATGGTCCACCCATGATATTCTCAACATCCTTCTGAGGAACCACATCTCAACGGCTTCGATCCTGCTCTCCATACCGGCTGAAATTGTCCAGCATTCGCTGCCATATGTTAAGATGGAATAAACATAGCAGCGTAGAATCCTTTTCCTAGTTCCCAACGACATTTTTCTATCTTTCAACACTCTCTTTAACTTCTGAAAAGCTTGCTTAGACATACCAATTCTGCGCTCGATCTCGGAGTCGCATTTTCCATCGTCTGTTATTAGGCTACCTAGGTAATTGAATGACTTTACTTGCTTTATTTCAGTGTCCTCTATTTTTAGTCTGCATAGCTGGTCAGATTGCTTGCTAATTACCATACATTCTCTCTTTTTACAATTGATGGTTAAACCTTTTTTCTTACTTTCTTCTACTACCTTAGTCAGAAGATTTTGTAGCTTTTCTTCAGATTGGGCTATTAAGACCGTGTCATCGGCGTACCTCAAGTTATTGAGATTATGCCCACCAATGATGAAGCCTTCCATGCCTTCTATCTCCCTTAAGATCATCTCGCTGTAGATATTAAAAAGATCTGGGGAGAAAACGCATCCTTGGCGAACTCCTCTCTGGATTTTGGTAAAGTTACTTCTATCGTTTCCAATTCTTATACATGCTGTTTGTTCCCAATACAAGTTTCTAAGAATTCGTATGTCTTTCCCAAATAGATCAAAACATTCTAGCAATTTCAGAAGTTCTTCATGTTTTACTTTATCGAAAGCTTTTGTGTAGTCGATGAAACAAATATACAGGTCTTTTTGCATTTCTATGGCTCTCTCTGACATCGTACGTAGCATGAATATTGCGTTCCTTGTGCCTGCGTCCTGGACAAAACCACATTGTTCCTCTCCAATCTCAGGCATAATTCTACTTCTTGCTCTTAACATAATTATCCTGAGCAAAATCTTGATGATATGACTCATTGGGCTAATGGTTCTGTGAAGCTCACATTCTATTGCCCCTGCTTTCTTTGGGAGAGCGATGAAGATCGATTTGCTTAATTCCTCTGGGATTTCTCCAGTATCATAGATTTCGTTTCAGCATCCCGTGAGCTTCTGAAGTCCGAAATCGTCCAATGCTGAAACCATTTCTGCCACGATCTCATCTGGTCCTGCCGCTTTGTTGTTTTTCATCTTTGACATGGCTGTGCGCACTTCAGATATTAGAATCTTCGGACCATCGATGTTTTTCTTAATAACTGGCTTCTCGCCCTTATTATCTTGGAAAAGATCCCCAATACACTCGGTCCATCTTTCCAGCATTTTTGATTTGTCCATGATGAGGTCGCCATTTTTTGCTTTTATACAACCTGAAGATGAGCATGCTTTTTTCCCCATTATTTCTTTTATCTCATTGTGCATTATTGGTGAGTTTGATCTTTCCCATCTTTCAATTTCTTCGCATTTCTTGTTATACCAGGAATCTTTCTCTTGTCTACATTTGTATTTAATCTGCCTGTCTATGTCTTTGTATTCTTGGCTTTCTCTATTGAAGATAGATTGTCTTTTTCTCATAAGATTTAGAATCTCGACTGTCATCCACTTTTGTTTGCAAGGTCTTTCTTTTTTCGGAATGACTTCTTTCGCTGATGTTACCAACGCTACTTTGAATATATTCCATTTTGATGTTTCTTCCACTCTTAGTGCTTCAAATCTATTCTTCACTTTAACTGTATAACTTTGCTTAATTTCCGGGTCTTTTTGTAATAGTTCATAGTTTAATTTTGGTGTTGCTTTTCCTTGTTGTAGCTTCTTCAGTTTTATTTTTGCTTTGCAAAACAGTAGTCGATGGTCACTCCCACAGTCAGCCTCTGGATAAGTTTTGGTTTGCTGGACTGCATTTTTAAAGCGTTTGTTTATGGTTATGTAATCAATTTGGTTCTTATATTGACCGCCCGGGCTATTCCATGTCCATAACCTCCTTTGATGATGTTTAAACCATGTGTTGGTAATGATTTGTCAGTTTGTTTTGCACCATTGAGCCCATCTTTCACCACGTTCATTTTGTATTCCAAGGCCATGTTTTCCGATTACTTCTCCATCTGCTTCTTGACCAACTTTAGTATTTAGATCTCCCATTATGATAACAATTTCTTGAGACTTACAATGTGATTTTGCTTCCTCTAACTTGTTGTAGAATGCTGCGAACGATGTTGGCGCATACACTATAATGATAGATATGTCGAAAGGTTGCCCCTTTAGCTTGACTAGAATAACTCTGTCTGAAATAGCCCAGTATCCCATCAGGCATTTTGCTCTTTCTTTGTCGAGAATGATCCCAACCCCTCTCTGATGTGTTTCACCTCCGGAGTGTATAATTCTGTAATCATCAGATTGAAAATCCGTTGAGCCTTTGTTATCCCATCTTGTTTCGCACACTCCGAGTATATGGATATCCAATCTGGCCATCTCTTGTGTAACGTTCTCCAGTTTTCCACTTTGGTACAGAGTTCTGACATTCCAGGTACCAATTCTGATGGATTCATTATTGCGCACAGTAGATTGATGACGGTCCGGAGCCACCTGTCGCACATGGACAACCTTACCGAGCGAAGCACCAGTATCTAAGGATACGGTCCCCTTCACGCTGTTAGCTTTTTTCTGTTGTTTGTGCATGATCCATGGTTGTTCTTGGCATAATAAGACAGTGGTTTGCCAGGGCCTTCTGAATAGTGTTTTTAAAGGGACACCATCCCTCTTTCCAGGAATTCTTCCGCCCGAAGCCGTTGATTCCCGAAGTCGTAGCTCTTCCGCCATCATCACCGGTCTCCCGCCGAATCCGCCGTTGGCCATCGCTCGTAACCCTGAGCTAGGGAACCCTTACCAGGTACTACCAGCCGGGCCAGACTGGATCTGTAAGCTAGTGAAGGGAAGGGACGCTTTAGTTCCCCATTCATGTCCTGTCGGAGCACGCCACTGCCAAGAAATGTATTGACATGAAATTTCTTTTACAAGAGATAGAAGCCTGTGACTAAAATGGATTCGAATTTCTGACCTCTACTATCTGGGTAAGATCAGCAGAAAATGATTGCTGTTTTTTAGCGTTATCCTTATTGTTGTCATTCAACTAAGTACGAATTTTCTATAATTTTTAGGTCATAGATTATTTGACAGCAGAATTCTACCAAGAAAACTACAATCTGCGGCAACGTATGGATATGCTTGAAGTAAGTAAAGATTTTTTGCTTCCTAATGACCCACTAGGCCAGTTTCTTGTTAACGGCAATCTTCCGTTTATGTCGTTATCATAAGCAGGGCAGTCGAGTTTCGGAGGTTTGGGGCAAATCGGAAGGAAAGGCCCCCTGGAAGTGGAGCGAACAGATAATGTTTGCGACCACGCCCTCAAAATTAGCTTCAATTGCATATCAGAATATTTCTTGCAATCATTTCTTGCAACCGTTTAGAACGTTATACTATTTTAAGGCATACTTATGCTACGTTCGATTAGTTCTATTCTTAAAATGGAATTCATTACTTTATAAGGCTCACTAGACCCCCAGGCCTTGGGGTGATCCCCTCCCTGGCCTCCCCTTCTCAGCGGCCCTGATCATAAGTGAAGAAAATGTAACGCATTGTCATGTTATTTAACCTGCTATCCCGGTAAGGTGATATCAGCTGCTGCCTTGGAGCTGTCGCAACCAGTGGACACAGACCCCAAGTCACTCAGAAAACACGTGCCATTGCCCCACGTGCCTTTGCCCCACGTGCCTGGGATGAAGTCGTCTGAGAAGCCGGATTGGCAGTTGGTTGTAGAAGAGAGAATCAAAAGCAAAACCAGGATGATATCTCAGGTACTTGGTTGTATATTTGAAGTATGTTTTTGTTTTCATGGATTACACAGAGTTTGCTTAAAGAAGGCAGGGGCGGATCCAGAGCAGATTTGAAGGAGGGGCAGTTGGTAGTGGGGGCGCTGAATAATTTTCGAAAACCGGTTATGAGAGTAAGCTGTATACGACAATTTCAGATACCTTTTCAGAATAAACAACATAACTTTGAGGTAATCCTTGAAGCAAATTAACCTATCGGTCCAAGAATCTTTTTCATCTGATTCTCATTCTTCAAAAGGGGCGCACAATTTTCAAAAAAGGGGTGCCATACTTGCTTCAACTTGTTGAGAGAGAGACAACTGCCCCTAGTTGCCCCCCCCTTAAATCCGCCACTGAAAGAAGGACTTGAATTATTGTGAAAATGTAAGAATAGAAAGTACAATAGAAAGTTGAATGTAATTTCGATGTTTTCAGCATAACTCTTAAACAGGTCGGTGGCACATATTTTCCTAGTCTAGAACGTATTGCCAACGCTTTTAGGTTTTAAGGTTTAGTGTCCCGGTACAAGGCTCTTTATTATAAGGGGTTACTTTTTCGTAGACCTTATCTGCCCACCATGTTTCTGAAGATAATTTCCTGTGAAAATACTCTTGAATTTTTGAAATTAGAAATCATCAAATTTGTAATGAAAATTTTTTTGTTGAGCACATGGAGGATACACATTATTTTATCGAAAAGTTTAAGTTGCCTGATCATCGCATTAAGCGCGAAACTCGGTGTAGCATCTTAGAACCATCCTTGTCAATACACTAAATAGTGTGATACTAATTATTTATCATTATGCAAAAACCATATTTCCAAATAAAATAGGCTGCAACGATCGACTTTTATAATTAGAATGCATTTCATTCGCAAATTGAATTAGATTTTGTCATCAAGGGTCGACGAAACCCCGAACCGATTCCGGTGGCCAACAGATTCTATGATGTGGCTGGCGATTTCTTCTTCCCACTCCTAAAGAACTTTGACAAGTAGGTTAAATTTGTCCTTGTATATTTGGAGCATGTAAACGTCGCATTTGAAACTTTTATTTATGTTCTTATTTAATGTTATCATAAACTTTTTGTCTTTTGTCTTTGGACTTAAATGTTAACTTTTTCTTTATGCAAAGAGCATTTTCTGTTGCAATGTTGCCAAAAGAAATTTTCTTTACTTCTGAATACGGTAAATGATTCATTTCTAGGGAAAGACGATCTTAATCACGGGACCATAGAAAAAACATTTTTTTGTGCTGCCTTTAATTATATTCATGCTTGTTTGATGCTCAAAGTATTTGTTTTGAAAACGCTTGCCCTTAAACTCAATAATATACTGTTGGTCTCTTTGTATCATTTATCTTTCTGTTCGCCTTTTTCAGCAAATGTAATACTTTCGATCTTCTTGGCCAAGATTTTGTTGTCCTTGGTAAACTTATACATACCCTTGGAACGATAGTGCAAGCTTCATCTGGTCTCAGTGTGAGCGAACTTATCTTAATCTCTTAATCTTAATCTGAATCTTATCTTTATCTCGATTAAACATTTCACAAGTCCTGATAGGCTAAGCTTTACCTACCCTCAGAGCACTTTCATTCCAGCACCATCAACCACGCTATCCCACATCACTCACCACCCTTTCCTCTTCTTCTTTTATTATCTGTTTCTCCTCCGCTGCACTGCCTTCACACCATTCCACATCCATCATTCTATTTAAATATCATAGTCTATTTTGAATTTGTCCGTTCACTTTGCTCTAATGAAGCCCTGTATGCCGGGGCGAAATCTTAGCTACCTTTAATTTATTTGTGTTCGGTCTTCCTTATATTCAACAAACTTTGTAAAACCGTCTGATAGTAAAAGCCATGTATTGTGACAATTTTGCTTAGTTTCCCTCTGTTACTTGGCTTTCCCCGGGTTGTAGCATCCCGTGGTCCTCAGCTGCTTGATTGCCAAACATTTGTTGCTTCTTTCTGTGCTGAAACTTTATGAATAAACCTTTTTAAACGGTCTAACCTGAAGAGGAAATCAGTTTAGGGCTATTTTGCCATATAATTAGATTTTCTCGAGTTTTTTAGTCATCTTAATAGACATGTCGGACGATCAAAAGATACTGTACCCCCACGAAACCTTTTTGCTATGAGGGTCATGATAACATCTACAAATGACGTCTTGTAGGGCCAGGTTGGCAGTAAGAATCTAGTTTGTCTCCTTAGTCTTGTCTTTAGATAACTCAGAGCCATCACTAATTTTGTACATTAATTAACGTAACTTATTATCTGTTTACAGGTTGTGAGATTGATGACGTCAGCAATACTCGACTTCACATGGGGACTGCGATTTCACAGGGAACCGTAAGTAAAGGAAACTTTTCTATGTCTGGCTTAATCCTTTATTATAAAGTGATCCTGTCGTCCATTAAAAGATACATTGTTTTTAGTGTATTTCTCCTGGTGTATTCCTCCTATTCAGTAATTATAAAAGCTTCAGACAAACAAATATTTTTGCAAAACGTCAAGATAAAGGTCTGAAAGGAAAATATGGAAAATAGTTGCTTTTCAATCCTTATTCTGACGTTTAATACTCAAAGGGGTGTCAGACGAAAAAACTGTTGGTGTGATGTAAAATGTATGATTTTTCAAAGCCATTTTCAAATTTTGTACGGCCAAAAAATGTTTCAATAATTATAATAATGCTTGTAACTTATATGTGACTTTCTATCAAAACATTTATTTTCTTTTGCCAATGCTGCAATGATGACTGCGCAGTTGGGCTTCCATTTTTTATTTGCATTTCAAAATGTCTCTACTGTTCAATATGTTCCATATATATTTTTCCAAGCTGGCCTCAAGCTATTTGCATATAAACTTCTAAGTAGTATTTATATATTTAGGTGTTACTCGTTTTTTCTCTAGATTTGTTCGTCAAGCTTTGCTTTATGCTCTTTGCATGTGTCTTCTATCATGCCCCGCCCACTTTCTGTTGACTGATCTCAACTCCGAAGTTATGGAATGTCATGGCTGGGTTACAGGTATGTTTTTTTGTAGCAATGGGATTAGAGCAGGTAAGGCCATGATTTTGAATGGGAAGGACCTGCAGGTTGAAGTTGTACATTTCTTTAATAATCTCGTTCTGTCAAAGCCTCTGTAAAACAGTTAATAGAATTCTACAAGTTGCAAACAATCCTTCTAACTCCCTTCCCCTCTTCTCCTCCACTGAGAAGCCAAAGAGAGTTCTTATGTGTGACGGCATAAAAATGCGCATTTTTTAAGATTTTTACTAGCATGAAAGAACACCAATATACACCACTAAAATTGCAAGGGTTGGGGGGGGGGGGTGTTTGTCCATGCTGCCCCTGTGTGTCGTATTTGTGAATCATGTCATCGCAGACATGAATTTCCTGACATTGTTTGCCGTGGTTGTTTATTAGTATTCCCTTTATTTCCAAAGAATAAAACTGTGTTATAGAAGCTGATGTCTACAGTGAATTTTGTTAACGTGTTGTATTACGGCAGTAGCAGATTGCTCAATTGCTTTTCTATTCTTGTCATATCTGATAACTTCAGTGTCCAATAACGTAGATTTCCCGAAATGGAACAAGAATGCTTTTTTCATTACTATCCCTCTAAGCGCCATGTTTTGGTAACTAGAATTTTTGTCAATTCAAATAAGTTTTGTATTCCTTTGAAAGTTCCAGTTATCCAGCTCTAACTGTAATTATATGTTCTGTTGAGTTCGGATAGCTTCTAAGAACATAAGCATAAGCTGCATCAAAATGTAATAGTTAAAATACGCGAGACGCATAAGTTTATAAAACTTGTTAAAAACCCAATGAATTGATCCAACAAATATTGTTGATAGTTTAAACATGGCTTTCACTTGCCATTGCCTTTTATTTTATCATACCATTTAAATAATGGAAAAACATGTAGTTTTGAGAGACTTTGCTAACCAGAGTATTTAATATTTCAAGCAAAGTTTTGTCTTATATACAATCGACAGATACTAAAATGGCTCAGGACTTTTGGCCAATCAATAAGCGCGTCTGAATGGCATACCACTGTTGATTGGTTAATTGTTGATTTACATGTTTAATTGTTGATTGACAA
The DNA here is from genome assembly GCF_057945365.1 of Rhopilema esculentum. NCBI lineage: Eukaryota > Metazoa > Cnidaria > Scyphozoa > Rhizostomeae > Rhizostomatidae > Rhopilema > Rhopilema esculentum. The sequence goes on from NC_142827.1 coordinate 4,776,058, forward strand.
ATGGCTTACTCCATTTTAATATCTTTTGATTGCCTTTGAGGTTTACAATACTCTGCAAAGCCCGTTGAAGCCTAGGCGCTGGTCTAGTTTTATTTTGCAAATTTGACGCACACAAAGCTTTAATATGAAAAAGTCTAAGGTCTATTAAAAACATATCTATACTCTTGCTTGCTTGTTTGTTTGAAACCCCTGTTTGAAATCTAAAAAGTTTGAAATCCCTGGCCTTTTTGCAATTAATATTACGTGGAACTAATATTAGGTTGATCAAACTTGTGTCCGAGCAGTATTTGATAAATTCAAAGTCAATCGGAGAAGCCTTTCTATCTTTCTGTTCCCTATCTTTGTGAATGCTCTGAGATTCCATTGCAGCTCCAGCTATCACATTCCATTTGACCTCATCCTGTCAATGTCTCTGTCTGTGGCTGCCAACGGTCTGGGACTCATCATGATCTTCATTGCAATCAACCAAAGTAATGTTCGTACTATCATGACTCAGTTAACGTATTTACACAATCGTGAGACCTGGCACTCTTCAGTTATCAATCACGATCGATTTCTGAAATTATTTCGTTGCCGTGACGACATTGGTTGCTGTTGTCCGCGCATCGCACTGGGCAGCTAGGTTGCTTTCAGACGAGTTTCTCTTCTCTCGCTCTAGTTCATGTTCCATGGCGGTCATTAGGCCTATCAGTGTTACGCTGCCGCGTTCAACTGCAAATGACTTTAGTGCACTTGCATATGTCAACGCTTCATTAAATGTCTCAACCTTATGTCTAAATGCCATTTCTTTTGCGCTTTTCTCTACTGACTGCTGTGGTACCTTTGAAGCAGTACCCGTTGACTGGATGGCTGCAGGCTGCTGTGTCATTATTGGAACCGGATACTGCCTGTAAACTGGGATTTGCGTGGTTGGTATCAACACTTGATGTACAGTAGGACGCTGCCCTTGCATTGAGTAGACATTACTTATTTTCGGATCTGTTTCTGTTGGTTGCTGTTCTGTTCGAGAATCTCGTCTGCTCACTTCAGCCATGGACACGCCATCATTGTTTATTCTTTGAAAATTGGTCTCAGGCTGCTCCTGTGAAGGTTTCATTGCGACCATTGTCAGTGCCTCCACTCCCTCTTCTTGCACCTCCCTCCTGTTTTTCCGACCAATTTGAATGTTATACCGCCTTTTTAAGCATTCTAGCCATCCATTAGATGCTTTAAATTCGTCCCCTAACCCCAATGTATGGCTGATTTCGATTGCCTTCGATTTCAACATCGGTCCCGTAATCACTATCTCGCTGTTATCTGCAGTTTTCTCCACATACCACTTACACACGAGCTCGTTAACATGCTCAAAGTTGTTCCTCGTAAACTTCGTTCGTTTTCTCCAGCTGTCGTAACCTTCGTCGTAACGGCGCATTATTTCGTCCTTTCGCTTTAAAAGAGTTTGAACTTGTGTTTTTGATATACCGAATTGCTTCGCAACTTGTCTCTGACTCATGCCACTCGACCCTGCTGCTATAACACGAAGCTTGTCGGCCATACACAATTCAACACGTTTGTAGTTCGGCTTCGAAGTTTGTTTTTCATTTTTCTGCTTAGGCCCGGCAACCAGGTCGGTATCTGCGGCATCCCCCTCATGAACTGTTGGCTTGCTCCAAGATGCAGCGTCTTCTAACTTAATGATTTGTATTATTTCAGCCTCCTTTATATTTGCTTGTTGGTCTAAAGTTTCTGTTGTTGATCCTTCTTTGCCACAGTCGGTGAAGCCATGGTCCGTTTCGGCCGCTGTACGACCATCCATTTAGCCAGGTCTGTCTTCCTCAACGCGACCTGTTGTGATTTGAATCCGCTCCTCAATGCAAATTTTTTATGCTTCAGTTATATTATGGCTGCCATGCCGTTCTTTTTTAAATGGAATTAAATCAAAAGACACCTAAACATGAATTTACTAGGAACCTCTAGGATTTGTTTTGGTTTTCGAAAACCATAGAGCAAGTCTGGTCGTTCTAATAGCAGGGGGTTGTAGCTTCTCGCGATCTTGTCGAGCGCGTGCTTCTTCTCTAAAAGGACTCAATATCGTATTCACCCCTGAACGAACTTTTTTTTGGATTAACTGGTTCAGATGCAGCTGAAATGAATAATTATAGCCAGAGTAAACGAAATAAGACCTATTTGTGCAAAATGTAAACAAATGTCTAGAATAATTTGTGTAGACAATACATGCGAGACAGAGCCTTGTAATGCTTTGACGCACGTCCCTTTTCTCGCAACAAGTTTACCTGTACAAAAAATATCTATTCTTGTTAAGGCGTTATTCGTTTAGGATTGTTTTGGGTCTGATCGCTGTATTTTGTAACCATGTAACAACGGAACAATTTTAATCGGACGTAATGTTTTTGCGGTGTTATGTTTATTCTTTAATGTTTGCAATCTCTATATCTAGTTAGTATGGATTGCACCCAGAAGCTGCCAATAATTTGGCACTGGTTCTGTCTAAAAATAATTTAAATCGACTACAACAGGTCTTCTTTTCAGGTTTTCGAGGTTTTCTTTTCAGGGAATTTTGGACTGAAGAAAACACCCCCCGGTTGTTATAGGTCGTTAATCTACTTAAAGCCCAATCTCCAGTGAGAAAAAAAACTGCGAAATGCGAAAAAGTTCGCGCGAAATACGTCTTAGGCATGCGCAGTAATCTTTTGCTGGGATTTCTCGCGAAGAATTTCTCTGCGAAAAAAAGTTAAAATGAGTTTAACTTTATTCGCTTTTCGCTTGCGAAATCCTTCAACAGCCAATCATATTCCGTATTCCTTTGTCACGCTTCCAAACTTTACATTCCAACGTCGTGAGGTCAACAAAAGCATTCAAAGGAATTTGTCGCGTGAAGTATTTCGCAGCGAAATTTCGCAAGACTTTTTCTCACTGGAGATTGGGCTTAAGAGTTTCTCGTTTCGTTGAATGCGGTCACAATTGGGTGGCAGGTGGTCGTTGTGGAATTCTTTTGTTATAATAAACAGTTGACCTGCTCCGGATCTGGTCGATGTTTTGTCTAGAATCATTCATGTGAATTTAATGTTATGGCCTTGTTGGTTTGGCTTAACTTTTACACGAGTATCGGCTTTGTTTTAATATTCATTTAACATCGGTTGTGTTCTTTGTACTGCATTTTCATCATCGTCATTATTATCACCATAATTGTTATCATCATCGGTCAATATCATTAGGCCCGTCGAGAGCCTTTCTGGGGCTTGGGGCAAGAAGAAAGACGAGCCCGTGACGAAGTCATGAAAACTGTGATTGTTATGAAGCTGGTAGTCATAACCGTTTATTCGAAAACAGAAACTACAAGTCTTTTGATTTCAAACACGCTTTTTCTATAGGGAACCACGTTATAAGGAAGAAGGACCGAGATACCGGGGGGCCTTACCCCCCAAGAATTAAGTATGATAAGTAAAATACTTTTGTTTTGTAAAATATGGCTGTTTTTCTCTTATTTATCAGGGCTGCCCCCCCAAACAAAAAGTTGTATCTCGTTCTTTGATAAGGAACCTACCTACATCGGAGAAAAAATTGAAGAACCGTTAGATCCTTCTTTTTTGCCCTTTTTTCGTTCTTTTGTCGCAAAAGTAACTCAGGTACAGCTAAATCCTGTTACGTCATAACTCGAATAACTCAGAACTTCACTATATCGGATTGATTTTCACTGACAATCGGATCTCCCTACCTTTTTCAACTCAAAAGTCATACCCCAGATCAGTCGGACTCTCGCTAAGTCAGACGATTTCTTTACCCTGATGAAGGTCCAATTTAACGGGATTAAACAGTATTGAAAATCGATGCACTTTTGATCAAATGACGGGATTTGTCAATCTTTCATAAGTGCTCTCCCGCTGCAACTTAAACTGGAACTCATAAGATTTTCATTTCATTTTCATTTTTTAGGCATGGTAGCCCCTCAGTTAGAGAAAAACTTATTTACAGAGGGCCATGCATTTAAATACCTTCTAAGTTAAAATAAACATTATAAATACAGTATAATACAATAAGATTAAAAGAAACAAGATTAAAACAAAAATTAACATTTAAAAAAAATACTGCGACTCATGCAATGCTCGACTTTTTTTAAACCATCTTTTAAATTTCTTTAGAGTTGGTTGACTTTTTGCATCATCGTTCAACTTGTTCCAGAGACTCGCCCCTCTGAACGAGAAACATCTCTGACCAGCTGATGTCCTTAACTTTGGAGTTCTTGAGTTCTTATTAAAATTCCGCAGTACGCGAGAAGCTGTTTCGCTAACCCTAGTAAACATGTCACTCATATAGGACGGCGCCTCACCATTCAGGGATTTGTTTGCCATCTTGCGGATCTCAAGATCAAATAACTCCCTGACCGTGGGCCATTCAAGAGCACCAATGATTGGCAAGGCTGATTGATCATGTTGACATTCTGTAACTGTTCTGGCTGCACGGTTTTGTAAATTTTTGTAGTTTGTCAGGAGAGGTTTGCTTCCCTGCTTGGGTTGCTTGCAAAGTTCAAAAGAGTTGCGATTCTCTCTACTGCCTTAATCGCTCAGATTTCTGACTTTGTTAAACTTTGTTATAACCACAAACTTTCAATGCATCTTCTGCACTCGTATGAAACTGTTCTTCTGCTCCAGCTGAATAAGTGGCTGTTCTTGCTTCTGTAATGTTTTTGATTGTCCTAGAGCAGACAAAATTTGTTGAGCTTCTTGGAGCAAATCTTTTACAGAGTTTTACAAAGTATACAGAATTCTCTCTAATTAACGGACACTCTTAAAGGCGGACCCCTCTGATTGGAGGACAATTTTTTTCCCCCATCATTTTCTGGTCAAAGTCTCATGATAAACTTTCTAAAAAGCGGACACTTAATTAGTGGACAATCTTATTAACGGACAATATTGTTTGCACAGAATAGTCAAATGGCTTTTTTCTTTCCAATTAGCGGACAGTACAGAAAATTTAGGAGCCAGTGAACAAAAAAATGAGACGAATGAATACTTCTTCAAATATTTATTTCAAACACTTTGACACTTGACAATCTAGTTGACTTTTTACAGCTTCGAGCTTCTTTACAGCCCAGTTTTCTAACTATTTTGTCCATGAAAGTGTTGTGTTACGCTCAATTTGGTTATTTTTTCTTTTTTTTATTGTCTAAGTTCAACACGATAGCCACTAATTACCCAGACTACACCCAGAGTTGGCGCCAGAAATCTTCCGACAGGGGAATTTAAGCTTCCGACAGGGGGCTAAAATGACTAGAATATGCAGTTTTTGTACGTTATTTTGTCAAATTTGCTCCGACAATAACCTAAAATATTCTCCGATAAGAGGGCTAGGTGCTTCCGACGGAGGGGCTTTAGCCCCCCTAGCCCCCCCCCTGGCGCCACCACTGATTACACCTTTTAAATACAAAACTGGGGTCTATTTTCAACTTTGGGCCTTACATCGCGAAACTTTTCAAAAGGCGGACACTTCCAATTAGGGGACACCTTGCTCTGGCCCGGACGGTGTCCGCTAATTGGAGAGAATACTGTATTGCGGGATCAGAACATCTTTGCGCAAGAATCCACGGAATTTTATTTCTTTAGCTAAAGAATATCTGCATATTGCAAGATCTTGGTAACATTATTGATCGACTGCAGCGTTTTGAACCAAGAAACAGCATAGGGGCATAGTCTGATTAGATACTTTATCTTGGGAAACAAACATTTTTTCGTTTGCAATTGCTTTTAAAGTTTTCGTTTTAAATTATTTGGGCTCCTCTCAGCTGAGGACCTAGGGTTATCTTCCCTCTTGCCCTTTCTCGAATGGCCTGATTATCTCGGTGATCATTATTATTATTATTATTATCATCCTTATTGGTTATTATTCTGTTATTCTAGATGTGGCGCACAATGACGTGGACACAGACTGCCAAAAACTTGCTTTAAGGACATTAGTTCTCTTGGACAAAGCCATAAAGAATGAATTTTCATGAAAAGGCTGTCGAAACATTTTACGATATATCTTGGTCCTGAAGGGCCCTTTGGCTCAGATTCATTTACAGTTACCAACTTACCGTAAAGGTCATCGAGATTCTTCATGGGTGAGCCATTCTGAACACAATCTGCCTTTTTTGCTGATTTATACGTTCTTTTGGCAATCATGCAATTGGCAGTCAGTATTTGGTTCAAAGTTGCCTACAAGTAAGCGAGAAAGGCTCCTGGATAAACCCTCTGCTTCGTGCTTTTATTATAAGCTAGTTTGGCTTGATAACTGCATGTTATTCGATTGCTTAAGTAAAAAGACGTCTGAGCTAGTGCAATGTACACTTCTTTAGAAGCAGAAACAGTACCGATTTAGTTTAGATATGTTGTACCAAATCGCATTTACTGATAGGCGCTCCTTTATTAGAACAGTTGTTCAATAACTGCTCCGGCACATATTGTAGGTTCCCGTGTCCATTTACGCAAGTAGCACTAGTGGCGCATTCCTAAATTCTACACTGTTTGACTGGGGCGTCACAATGATTTGACTGGTAAGCACCAACTTAAAAGTGTCAATGATTGAAAGTGAGGCTAAAATATTATCAGCCCCCCATTTTCTTTTAATATGCAACTACAATGACGTCCTTGGTTTTTGAAGTGTTCTATCCCCACTTACAGCATTATAGTATCATTTCGAACTGCTTTTCAGAATCGCATTCCTCTTTAAAAAATTAAATTCTTTGGCTACTATATTTTAGGTTCCATTATTCTTCTATTATTGCAACTAAAATGAAGCCCCCGGACTTATAAGCCCCAGGACAGCGATCATATTGTCCGATCTTTTCTAAGAGCTTTCCAAGGCCTACGAAAAGTGGGATTTCAACTTCCAAACTTGTTATTTTCCAATGCTATAGGCTTACGTGTTGGTAAAAAGTACGCGTGTCCAAGTTATCATTCGTTTCACAACCACCAGTAAGCCCCGACGCTCCCGCATTTATTTAGACCATTTTTAACCAAAAAAGTTTCTAAGAAGAACAATGATTTTCGAAAATCATGTTTTTGAAAATCTTTAGACTTAAAATTCAGATAAAACATTCCGCTCGTTTCGACATTTGCTTTGGAGCTTCCAAAAATCACCAACGATGCTTAGATTCAAGTACCATTGAAACCTTTTGAGTTAAAATGTTTACTTTCAAAAATTACACTTTTCTAAAAGGTATAGGCTAACATTTTGTTAGCAAGTTTTTGGCCCTTTTTCTCTTGCCAAGCAACAACCAAAAATTTTCAAGGCTGCTGAGATAAAAAAAACAAAATCTTTATGTTTTCAATACCATTCTAAACCATTATAGAGAAATAAAATTTTGCCTTTGAAAATTTCAAGTTTTCCAAGGCTTAAGGCAACATTTTTTCATAAAAACTTTCGGACTCATTTTTCGCTTCTTTTTTAACTACCAGAAGGCAGCAATAGTGTGAAGAAATAGGTCTTTATAATGTCCTTAATTGATTGGGTACGTAGATCTTTGGATACAACTATAAGTTTTTGGTTGGTAATTTTTCGTGAAGAATGTAAGCCTATAGCTTTGCAAAAATTACTGAACTTGTATAAAAAAACCGGTTTAGAATACGGTCTTTCTTTCTTGATCTCTAGTGGAAAAAGGGTCTTAATAATGTCCTGAATTTATTGCGGACGTGAATCTTTGCATACAACTAAGGGTTTTTAGTTGGGAATTGTTCATGCAAAGTGTAAGGCTAAAGGCTTGGAAAAATTATTGATGTTGTGCAAAATTTATCCTGTCTATAATATGGCTTTTTACCAATAAAAAGAAGAAGAAATATGTCTTAATAATGCCCCTAATGGATTGGGTACGTGAATCTTTGCATACAACTGAGGGTTTTTGGTTGGTTGTTTTTCCTGAAAAATGTTAGGCTATAGGCTTGCGAAAACTAATGATTTTGAACAAACAATAATCCTTCCTTAAATACGGCTTTTTATCCTTTATGTCAAGTGAAAAAGGATCTGAACAGTGTCCCAAATTCATTGGGTATGTGAATTTTTGCATGCAGCTTGCAGTTTTAGTTCAGTGATTTTTCGTGAAAAATTTAAGCATGCGAAAATTACTGGTTTTGTTCCAAAAAAATCTTACCTAAAATACGGTTAACTACCCCCCATATCAAATGGAAAGGGTTTTAATCAGGTCCTGACTTCATTGGATGTTATTACTTCATGAAATTTGGGGATTTTAAAAGATGATATTTCCTGACAAATGTAAGCCTATAGCCTTGCGAAAATTACTCATTTTGTACCGAAAATATTCCTGCTTAAAATACGGTTTTTTTATCCGTGATAGGAAGGGGAAAAAGGACTTAATAATGTCCCGAATTGATTGCGTACATAAATGTATGCATACAACTAAGGATTTTTAGTTGCCAATTTTTATGTAAAATGTAAGCCTAAATGCTTGAAGAAATAACCAGGGCATTTTTTAAGAATTTTCCACTGGTGGGGCATTCGAGAAAAGGGCATATAGATAAAGGCAGAATTTACAGATAAACAGGCTTTCAAAAATATTCTAGGGGAATCGCCTATAGAAGAAGCAGTTCCAGAGAAAAATTTAATCCAGTTCCAGGGAATTGAGATTTGAAACATGTTCAATGAAGATTTCATCCACCAATATCTCAAATAAAGTAAAAGTAAAAAAGTCACCGAATCATGAAGGCACATAAGTGGTGGGGCAAACATATTCCACTGGTGGGGCAATGAAAACGGCTGGTGGGGAATTTCCTCCACAACTTTATATGTCAAAAAATGCCCTGGAAATAACTGATTTTGTATCAAAATTAATAATGTCTAAAATACGGCTTTTTATCCATCAAATGAAGAAGAAATGGGTCTTGAAAATGTCCCGAATTGATTGGGTACGTGAATCTTTGGTTGGTAATGTTTCGTAAAATATGTTATCAGTTTACAAAAATTACTAAACCTCTACAAAAGAAATCCTACCTGAAATGCGGTTTTTACCCTCTAAAAGTGGTGGGAAAAGGTTTCAATAAGATCGTGACTTCATTGGATGTAAATAATTGCATGAAAAGTGGGGTTTTCAGTTAGGTGATTTTTCGTGAAAAATGTAAGCCTATAGGATTGCAAAAATTACTAAACTTTCACAAAAAAATCCTGGCTGAAATGGGGTTTTTACCCTCTAAAAGTGGTGGGAAAAGGTTTCAATAAGATCGTGACTTCATTGGATGTAAATAATTGCATGAAATGTGGGGTTTTCAGTTGGGTGATTTTTCGTGAAAAATATAAGCCTATAGCTTTGCAAAAATTACTTAACTTGTACAAAAAAATCCCACCTGAAATGCGGTTTGAACCCTCTAAAAGTGGTAGAAAAGGGTTTAAATAAGATCGTCACTTAATTGGATGTAAATATTTGCATGAAATGTGGGGTTTTTAGTTGGATGCTTTTTCGTGAAAAATATAAGATTATAGGTTTGCAAAAATTACTAAACTTATATAAAAAAATCCTGCCTGAAATGGGGTTTTTACCCTCTAAAAGTGGTGGAAAAGGGTTTCAATTAGATCGTCACTTCATTGGATGCAAATAATTGCATGAAATGTGGGGTTTTTAGTTGGATGCTTTTTCGTGAAAAATATAAGATTATAGGTTTGCAAAAATTACTAAACTTGTCCAAAAAAAATCCTGCCTGAAATGGGGCTTTTACTTTCTAAAAATGGTGGGAAAGGGTTCCAATAAGAGCGTGACTTCATAGGATGTAAATAATTGCATGAAATATGGGGTTTCTAGTTAGATGCTTTGTCGTCAAAAATATAAGTCTATAGGTTTGCAAAAATTACTAAACTTGTCCAAAAAAAATCCTACCTGAAATGGGGTTTTTACCCTCTAAAAGTGGTGGAAAAGGGTTTCAATTAGATCGTCACTTCATTGAATGTAAATATTTGCATGAAATGTGGGGATTTTAGTTGGATGCTTTTTCGTGAAAAATGTAAGAATATGGGTTTGCAAAAATTACTAAACTTAAACAAAAAAGATCCTGCCTAAAATGGGGTTTTTACCCTCTAAAAGTGGCGAGAAAAGGTTTAAAGAAGATCGTCACTTCATTGGATTAAATAATTGCATGAAATGTGGGGTTTCTAGTTGGATGCTTTTACGTCAAAAATATAAGTCTATAGCTTTGCAAAAATTACTGAACTTGTCCAAAAAAAATCCTGCCTGAAATGGGGTTTTTACCCTCTAAAAGTGTTGGAAAAGGGTTTCAATAAGAGCGTTACTTCATAGGATGTAAATAATTGCATGAAATGTGGGGTTTCTAGTTGGATGCTTTGTCGTCAAAAATATAAGTCTATAGGTTTGCAAAAATTACTAAACTTGTCCAAAAAAAATCCTACCTGAAATGGGGTTTTTACCCTCTAAAAGTGGTGGAAAAGGGTTTCAATTAGATCGTCACTTCATTGAATGTAAATATTTGCATGAAATGTGGGGATTTTAGTTGGATGCTTTTTCGTGAAAAATGTAAGAATATGGGTTTGCAAAAATTACTAAACTTAAACAAAAAAGATCCTGCCTAAAATGGGGTTTTTACCCTCTAAAAGTGGCGAGAAAGGGTTTAAAGAAGATCGTCACTTCATTGGATGTAAATAATTGCATGAAATGTGGGGTTTCTAGTTGGATGCTTTTACGTCAAAAATATAAGTCTATAGGTTTGCAAAAATTACTAAACTTGTCCAAAATAAATCCTACCTGAAATGGGGCTTTTACCCTCTAAAAATGGTGGGAAAGGGTTTCAATAGGAGCGTGACTTCATAGGACGTGAATAATTGCATGAAATGTGGGGTTTCTAGTTGGATGCTCTTTCGTCGAAAGACTATAGGTTTGCAAAAATTACTAAACTTGTCCAAAAAAATCCTACGTGAAATGGGGTTTCTACCCCCTAAAAGTGGTGGAAAAGGGTTTCAATTAGATCGTCACTTCATTGGATGTAAATATGTGCATGAAATGTGGGGTTTTTAGTTGCCTGCTTTTTCGTGAAAAATGTAAGATTATAGGTTTGCAAAAATTACTAAACTTATACCAAAAAAATCCTACCTGAAACGGGGTTTTTACCCTCTAAAAGTGGCGAGAAAGGGTTTAAAAAAGATCGTGACTTCATTGGATGTAAATAATTGCAGGAAAAGTGGGGTTTTCAGTTAGGTGACTTTTCCTTAAAAATGTAAGCCTATAGGTTTGCCAAAATTACTAAACTTGTACAAAAAAAATCCTACCTGAAATGGCTTTTTTGCCCTTTAAAAGTGGTGGAAAGGGTTTAAAAAAGATCGTGACTTCATTGGATGTAAATAATTGCAGGAAAAGTGGGCTTTTTAGTTGGATGCTTTTTCATGAAAAATGTAAGATTAAAGGTTTGCAAAAAACTAAACTTGTAGAAGAAAAATCCTGCCTGAAATGAGGCTTTTACCCTCTAAAAATGTTGGGAAAGGGTTTCAATAAGAGCGTGACTTCATAGGACGAGAATAATTGCATGAAATGTGGGGTTTCTGGTTGGATGCTCTTTCGTCGTAAGACTATAGGTTTGCCAAAATTACTAAACTTGTACAAAAAAAATCCTACCTGAAATGGGGTTTTTACCATTTAAAAGTGGTGGAAAGGGTTTAAAAAAGATCGTGACTTCATTGGATGTAAATAATTGCAGGAAAAGTGGGGTTTTCAGTTAGGTGATTTTTCCTGAAAAATGTAAGCCTATAGGTTTGCCAAAATTACTAAACTTATACAAAAAAAATCCTGCCTGAAATGGGGTTTTTACCCTCTAAAAGTGGCAAGAAAGGGTTTCAATAAGATCGTGACTTCATTGGATGTAAATAATTGCATGAAAAGTGGGGTTTTCAGTTAGGTGATTTTTCGTGAAAAATGTAAGCCTATAGGATTGCAAAGATTACTAAACTTTCACAAAAAAAATCCTACCTGAAATGGGGTTTTTACTCTCTAAAAGTGGCAAGAAAGGATTTCAATAAGATCGTGACTTCATTGGATGTAAATAATTGCATGAAAAGTGGGGTTTTCAGTTAGGTGATTTTTCGTGAAAAATGTAAGCCTATAGGATGGCAAAGATCACTAAACTTTCACAAAAAAATCCTGGCTGAAATGGGGTTTTTACCCTCTAAGAGTGGTGGGAAAAGGTTTCAATAAAAGCGTGACTTCATTGGATGTAAATAATTGCATGAAATGTGGGGTTTTCAGTTGGGTGATTTTTCGTGAAAAATGTAAGCCTATAGCTTTGCAAAAATTACTTAACTTGTACAAAAAAATACCACCTGAAATGCGGATTTAACCCTCTAAAAGTGGTAGGAAATGGTTTAAATAAGATCGTCACTTAATTGGATGTAAATATTTGCATGAAATGTGGGGTCTTTAGTTGGATGCTTTTTCGTGAAAAATGTAAGATTATAGGTTTGCAAAAATTACTAAACTTGTCCAAAAAAAATCCTACCTGAAATTGAGTTTCTACCCTCTAAAAGTGGTGGAAAAGGGTTTCAATTAGATCGTCACTTCATTGGATGTGAATAATTGCATGAAATGTGGGGTTTCTAGTTGGATGTTTTCACGTCAAAAATATAAGTCTATAGGTTTGCAAAAATTACTAAATTTGTCCAAAAAAATCCTGCCTGAAATGGGGCTTTTACCCTCTAAAAATGGTCGGAAAGGGTTTCAGTTAGATCGTCACTTCATTGGATGTAGTTATTTGCATGAAATGTGGGGTTTTTAGTTGGATGCTTTTTCGTGAAAAATGTAAGATTATAGGTTTGCAAAAATTACGAAACTTGTCCAAAATAAATCCTGCCTGAAATGGGGCTTTTACCCTCTCAAAATGGTGGGAAAGGGTTTCAATAAGAGCGTGAGTTCATTGGATGTAAATAATTGCATGAAAAGTGAGGTTTTCAGTTAGGTGATTTTTCGTGAAAATGTAAGACTATAGGTTTGCAAAAATTTTCTAAACTTGTACAAAAAAAATCCTACCTGAAATGGCTTTTTTGCCCTTTAAAAGTGGTGGAAAAGGATTTCAATAAGATCGTGACTTCATTGGATGTAAATAAATGCATGAAATGTGGGCTTTTTAGTTGGATGCTTTTTCATGAAAAATGTAAGATTAAAGGTTTGCAAAAAAACTAAACTTGTAGAAAAAAAATCCTGCCTGAAATGAGGCTTTTACCCTCTAAAAATGTTGGGAAAGGGTTTCAATAAGAGCGTGACTTCATAGGACGAGAATAATTGCATGAAATGTGGGGTTTCTAGTTGGATGCTCTTTCGTCGTAAGACTATAGGTTTGCCAAAATTACTAAACTTGTACAAAAAAAATCCTACCTGAAATGGGGTTTTTACCATTTAAAAGTGGTGGAAAGGGTTTAAAAAAGATCGTGACTTCATTGGATGTAAATAATTGCAGGAAAAGTGGGGTTTTCAGTTAGGTGATTTTTCCTGAAAAATGTAAGCCTATAGGTTTGCCAAAATTACTAAACTTATACAAAAAAAATCCTGCCTGAAATGGGGTTTTTACCCTCTAAAAGTGGCGAGAAAGGGTTTAAAAAAGATCGTGACTTCATTGGATGTAAATAATTGCAGGAAAAGTGGGGTTTTCAGTTAGGTGATTTTTCGTGAAAAATGTAAGCCTATAGGATTGCAAAGATTACTAAACTTTAACAAAAAAAATCCTACCTGAAATGGGGTTTTTACCCTCTAAAAGTGGCAAGAAAGGATTTCAATAAGATCGTGACTTCATTGGATGTAAATAATTGCATGAAAAGTGGGGTTTTCAGTTAGGTGATTCTTCGTGAAAAATGTAAGCCTATAGGATTGCAAAGATCACTAAACTTTCACAAAAAAATCCTGGCTGAAATGGGGTTTTTACCCTCTAAGAGTGGTGGGAAAAGGTTTCAATAAGATCGTGACTTCATTGGATGTAAATAATTGCATGAAATGTGGGGTTTTCAGTTGGGTGATTTTTCGTGAAAAATGTAAGCCTATAGCTTTGCAAAAATTACTTAACTTGTACAAAAAAATACCACCTGAAATGCGGATTTAACCCTCTAAAAGTGGTAGGAAATGGTTTAAATAAGATCGTCACTTAATTGGATGTAAATATTTGCATGAAATGTGGGGTCTTTAGTTGGATGCTTTTTCGTGAAAAATGTAAGATTATAGGTTTGCAAAAATTACTAAACTTGTCCAAAAAAAATCCTACCTGAAATTGAGTTTCTACCCTCTAAAAGTGGTGGAAAAGGGTTTCAATTAGATCGTCACTTCATTGGATGTGAATAATTGCATGAAATGTGGGGTTTCTAGTTGGATGCTTTCACGTCAAAAATATAAGTCTATAGGTTTGCAAAAATTACTAAATTTGTCCAAAAAAATCCTGCCTGAAATGGGGCTTTTACCCTCTAAAAATGGTGGGAAAGGGTTTCAATAAGAGCGTGACTTCATAGAATGTAAATAATTGCATGAAATGTAAGGTTTCTAGTTGGATGCTTTTACGTGAAAAATGTAAGCCTATAGGTTTGCAAAAATTACTAATCTTGTCCAAAAAAAATCCGACCTGAAATGGGGTTTCTACCCTCTAAAAGTGGTCGGAAAGGGTTTAAAGAAGATCGTCACTTCATTGGATGTAAATAATTGCATGAAATGTGGGGTTTCTAGTTGGATGCTTTTACGTCAAAAATATAAGTCTATAGGTTTGCAAAAATTACTAAACTTGTCCAAAATAAATCCTACCTGAAATGGGGCTTTTACCCTCTAAAAATGGTGGGAAAGGGTTTCAATAGGAGCGTGACTTCATAGGACGTGAATAATTGCATGAAATGTGGGGTTTCTAGTTGGATGCTCTTTCGTCGTAAGACTATAGGTTTGCAAAAATTACTAAACTTGTCCAAAAAAATCCTACGTGAAATGGGGTTTCTACCCCCTAAAAGTGGTGGAAAAGGGTTTCAATTAGATCGTCACTTCATTGGATGTAAATATGTGCATGAAATGTGGGGTTTTTAGTTGCCTGCTTTTTCGTGAAAAATGTAAGATTATAGGTTTGCAAAAATTACTAAACTTGTATAAAAAAAATCCTACCTGAAATGGGGTTTTTACCATTTAAAAGTGGTGGAAAGGGTTTAAAAAAGATCGTGACTTCATTGGATGTAAATAATTGCAGGAAAAGTGGGGTTTTCAGTTAGGTGATTTTTCCTGAAAAATGTAAGCCTATAGGTTTGCCAAAATTACTAAACTTATACAAAAAAAATCCTGTCTGAAATGGGGTTTTTACCCTCTAAAAGTGGCGAGAAAGGGTTTAAAAAAGATCGTGACTTCATTGGATGTAAATAATTGCAGGAAAAGTGGGGTTTTCAGTTAGGTGATTTTTCGTGAAAAATGTAAGCCTATAGGATTGCAAAGATTACTAAACTTTCACAAAAAAAATCCTACCTGAAATGGGGTTTTTACCCTCTAAAAGTGGCAAGAAAGGATTTCAATAAGATCGTGACTTCATTGGATGTAAATAATTGCATGAAAAGTGGGGTTTTCAGTTAGGTGATTTTTCGTGAAAAATGTAAGCCTATAGGATGGCAAAGATCACTAAACTTTCACAAAAAAATCCTGGCTGAAATGGGGTTTTTACCCTCTAAGAGTGGTGGGAAAAGGTTTCAATAAGATCGTGACTTCATTGGATGTAAATAATTGCATGAAATGTGGGGTTTTCAGTTGGGTGATTTTTCGTGAAAAATGTAAGCCTATAGCTTTGCAAAAATTACTTAACTTGTACAAAAAAATACCACCTGAAATGCGGATTTAACCCTCTAAAAGTGGTAGGAAATGGTTTAAATAAGATCGTCACTTAATTGGATGTAAATATTTGCATGAAATGTGGGGTCTTTAGTTGGATGCTTTTTCGTGAAAAATGTAAGATTATAGGTTTGCAAAAATTACTAAACTTGTCCAAAAAAAATCCTACCTGAAATTGAGTTTCTACCCTCTAAAAGTGGTGGAAAAGGGTTTCAATTAGATCGTCACTTCATTGGATGTGAATAATTGCATGAAATGTGGGGTTTCTAGTTGGATATTTTCACGTCAAAAATATAAGTCTATAGGTTTGCAAAAATTACTAAATTTGTCCAAAAAAATCCTGCCTGAAATGGGGCTTTTACCCTCTAAAAATGGTCGGAAAGGGTTTCAGTTAGATCGTCACTTCATTGGATGTAGTTATTTGCATGAAATGTGGGGTTTTTAGTTGGATGCTTTTTCGTGAAAAATGTAAGATTATAGGTTTGCAAAAATTACGAAACTTGTCCAAAATAAATCCTGCCTGAAATGGGGCTTTTACCCTCTCAAAATGGTGGGAAAGGGTTTCAATAAGAGCGTGAGTTCATTGGATGTAAATAATTGCATGAAAAGTGAGGTTTTCAGTTAGGTGATTTTTCGTGAAAAATGTAAGACTATAGGTTTGCAAAAATTTTCTAAACTTGTACAAAAAAAATCCTACCTGAAATGGCTTTTTTGCCCTTTAAAAGTGGTGGAAAAGGATTTCAATAAGATCGTGACTTCATTGGATGTAAATAAATGCATGAAATGTGGGCTTTTTAGTTGGATGCTTTTTCATGAAAAATGTAAGATTAAAGGTTTGCAAAAAAACTAAACTTGTAGAAAAAAAATCCTGCCTGAAATGAGGCTTTTACCCTCTAAAAATGTTGGGAAAGGGTTTCAATAAGAGCGTGACTTCATAGGACGAGAATAATTGCATGAAATGTGGGGTTTCTAGTTGGATGCTCTTTCGTCGTAAGACTATAGGTTTGCCAAAATTACTAAACTTGTACAAAAAAAATCCTACCTGAAATGGGGTTTTTACCATTTAAAAGTGGTGGAAAGGGTTTAAAAAAGATCGTGACTTCATTGGATGTAAATAATTGCAGGAAAAGTGGGGTTTTCAGTTAGGTGATTTTTCCTGAAAAATGTAAGCCTATAGGTTTGCCAAAATTACTAAACTTATACAAAAAAATCCTGCCTGAAATGGGGTTTTTACCCTCTAAAAGTGGCGAGAAAGGGTTTAAAAAAGATCGTGACTTCATTGGATGTAAATAATTGCAGGAAAAGTGGGGTTTTCAGTTAGGTGATTTTTCGTGAAAAATGTAAGCCTATAGGATTGCAAAGATTACTAAACTTTAACAAAAAAAATCCTACCTGAAATGGGGTTTTTACCCTCTAAAAGTGGCAAGAAAGGATTTCAATAAGATCGTGACTTCATTGGATGTAAATAATTGCATGAAAAGTGGGGTTTTCAGTTAGGTGATTTTTCGTGAAAAATGTAAGCCTATAGGATTGCAAAGATCACTAAACTTTCACAAAAAAATCCTGGCTGAAATGGGGTTTTTACCCTCTAAGAGTGGTGGGAAAAGGTTTCAATAAGATCGTGACTTCATTGGATGTAAATAATTGCATGAAATGTGGGGTTTTCAGTTGGGTGATTTTTCGTGAAAAATGTAAGCCTATAGCTTTGCAAAAATTACTTAACTTGTACAAAAAAATACCACCTGAAATGCGGATTTAACCCTCTAAAAGTGGTAGGAAATGGTTTAAATAAGATCGTCACTTAATTGGATGTAAATATTTGCATGAAATGTGGGGTCTTTAGTTGGATGCTTTTTCGTGAAAAATGTAAGATTATAGGTTTGCAAAAATTACTAAACTTGTCCAAAAAAAATCCTACCTGAAATTGAGTTTCTACCCTCTAAAAGTGGTGGAAAAGGGTTTCAATTAGATCGTCACTTCATTGGATGTGAATAATTGCATGAAATGTGGGGTTTCTAGTTGGATGCTTTCACGTCAAAAATATAAGTCTATAGGTTTGCAAAAATTACTAAATTTGTCCAAAAAAATCCTGCCTGAAATGGGGCTTTTACCCTCTAAAAATGGTGGAAAAGGGTTTCAATAAGAGCGTGACTTCATAGGATGGAAATAATTGCATGAAATGTGGGGTTTCTAGTAAGATGCTTTGTCGTCAAAAATATAAGTCTATAGGTTTGCAAAAATTACTAAACTTGTCCAAAAAAAATCCTAACTGAAATTGGGTTTCTACCCTCTAAAAGTGGTGGAAAAGGGTTTCAATTAGATCGTCACTTTATTGGATGTAAATAATTGCATGAAATGTGGGGTTTCTAGTTGGATGCTTTTACGTCAAAAATGTAAGACTATAGGTTTGCAAAAATTACTAATCTTGTCCAAAAAAAATCCGACCTGAAATGGGGTTTCTACCCTCTAAAAGTGGTCGGAAAGGGTTTCAGTTAGATCGTCACTTTATTGGATGTAAATATTTGCTTGAAATGTGGGGTTTTTAGTTGGATGCTTTTTCGTGAAAAATGTAAGACTATAGGTTTGCAAAAATTACTAAACTTGTACAAAAAAATCCTGCCTGAAATGGGGCTTTTACCCTCTAAAAATGGTCGGAAAGGGTTTCAGTTAGATCGTCACTTCATTGGATGTAGTTATTTGCATGAAATGTGGGGTTTTTAGTTGGATGCTTTTTCGTGAAAAATGTAAGATTATAGGTTTGCAAAAATTACGAAACTTGTCCAAAATAAATCCTGCCTGAAATGGGGCTTTTACCCTCTCAAAATGGTGGGAAAGGGTTTCAATAAGAGCGTGAGTTCATTGGATGTAAATAATTGCATGAAAAGTGAGGTTTTCAGTTAGATGATTTTTCGTGAAAAATGTAAGACTATAGGTTTGCAAAAATTTTCTAAACTTGTACAAAAAAAATCCTACCTGAAATGGCTTTTTTGCCCTTTAAAAGTGGTGGAAAAGGATTTCAATAAGATCGTGACTTCATTGGATGTAAATAAATGCATGAAATGTGGGCTTTTTAGTTGGATGCTTTTTCATGAAAAATGTAAGATTAAAGGTTTGCAAAAAAACTAAACTTGTAGAAAAAAAATCCTGCCTGAAATGAGGCTTTTACCCTCTAAAAATGTTGGGAAAGGGTTTCAATAAGAGCGTGACTTCATAGGACGAGAATAATTGCATGAAATGTGGGGTTTCTAGTTGGATGCTCTTTCGTCGTAAGACTATAGGTTTGCCAAAATTACTAAACTTGTACAAAAAAAATCCTACCTGAAATGGGGTTTTTACCATTTAAAAGTGGTGGAAAGGGTTTAAAAAAGATCGTGACTTCATTGGATGTAAATAATTGCAGGAAAAGTGGGGTTTTCAGTTAGGTGATTTTTCCTGAAAAATGTAAGCCTATAGGTTTGCCAAAATTACTAAACTTATACAAAAAAAATCCTGCCTGAAATGGGGTTTTTACCCTCTAAAAGTGGCAAGAAAGGATTTCAATAAGATCGTGACTTCATTGGATGTAAATAATTGCATGAAATGTGGGGTTTTCAGTTGGGTGATTTTTCGTGAAAAATGTAAGCCTATAGCTTTGCAAAAATTACTTAACTTGTACAAAAAAATACCACCTGAAATGCGGATTTAACCCTCTAAAAGTGGTAGGAAATGGTTTAAATAAGATCGTCACTTAATTGGATGTAAATATTTGCATGAAATGTGGGGTCTTCAGTTGGATGCTTTTTCGTGAAAAATGTAAGATTATAGGTTTGCAAAAATTACTAAACTTGTCCAAAAAAAATCCTACCGGAAATTGAGTTTCTACCCTCTAAAAGTGGTGGAAAAGGGTTTCAATTAGATCGTCACTTCATTGGATGTGAATAATTGCATGAAATGTGGGGTTTCTAGTTGGATGCTTTTACGTGAAAAATGTAAGCCTATAGGTTTGCAAAAATTACTAATCTTGTCCAAAAAAAATCCGACCTGAAATGGGGTTTCTACCCTCTAAAAGTGGTCGGAAAGGGTTTAAAGAAGATCGTCACTTCATTGGATGTAAATAATTGCATGAAATGTGGGGTTTCTAGTTGGATGCTTTTACGTCAAAAATATAAGTCTATAGGTTTGCAAAAATTACTAAACTTGTCCAAAATAAATCCTACCTGAAATGGGGCTTTTACCCTCTAAAAATGGTGGGAAAGGGTTTCAATAGGAGCGTGACTTCATAGGACGTGAATAATTGCATGAAATGTGGGGTTTCTAGTTGGATGCTCTTTCGTCGTAAGACTATAGGTTTGCAAAAATTACTAAACTTGTCCAAAAAAATCCTACGTGAAATGGGGTTTCTACCCCCTAAAAGTGGTGGAAAAGGGTTTCAATTAGATCGTCACTTCATTGGATGTAAATATGTGCATGAAATGTGGGGTTTTTAGTTGCCTGCTTTTTCGTGAAAAATGTAAGATTATAGGTTTGCAAAAATTACTAAACTTGTACAAAAAAAATCCTGCCTGAAATGGGGTTTTTACCATTTAAAAGTGGTGGAAAGGGTTTAAAAAAGATCGTGACTTCATTGGATGTAAATAATTGCAGGAAAAGTGGGGTTTTCAGCTAGGTGATTTTTCCTGAAAAATGTAAGCCTATAGGATTGCCAAAATTACTAAACTTATACAAAAAAAATCCTGCCTGAAATGGGGTTTTTACCCTCTAAAAGTGGCGAGAAAGGGTTTAAAAAAGATCGTGACTTCATTGGATGTAAATAATTGCAGGAAAAGTGGGGTTTTCAGTTAGGTGATTTTTCGTGTAAAATGTAAGCCTATAGGATTGCAAAGATTACTAAACTTTCACAAAAAAAATCCTACCTGAAATGGGGTTTTTACCCTCTAAAAGTGGCAAGAAAGGATTTCAATAAGATCGTGACTTCATTGGATGTAAATAATTGCATGAAAAGTGGGGTTTTCAGTTAGGTGATTTTTCGTGAAAAATGTAAGCCTATAGGATGGCAAAGATCACTAAACTTTCACAAAAAAATCCTGGCTGAAATGGGGTTTTTACCCTCTAAGAGTGGTGGGAAAAGGTTTCAATAAGATCGTGACTTCATTGGATGTAAATAATTGCATGAAATGTGGGGTTTTCAGTTGGGTGATTTTTCGTGAAAAATGTAATCCTATAGCTTTGCAAAAATTACTTAACTTGTACAGAAAAATACCACCTGAAATGCGGATTTAACCCTCTAAAAGTGGTAGGAAATGGTTTAAATAAGATCGTCACTTAATTGGATGTAAATATTTGCATGAAATGTGGGGTCTTTAGTTGGATGCTTTTTCGTGAAAAATGTAAGATTATAGGTTTACAAAAATTACTAAACTTGTCCAAAAAAAATCCTACCTGAAATTGAGTTTCTACCCTCTAAAAGTGGTGGAAAAGGGTTTCAATTAGATCGTCACTTCATTGGATGTGAATAATTGCATGAAATGTGGGGTTTCTAGTTGGATATTTTCACGTCAAAAATATAAGTCTATAGGTTTGCAAAAATTACTAAATTTGTCCAAAAAAATCCTGCCTGAAATGGGGCTTTTACCCTCTAAAAATGGTCGGAAAGGGTTTCAGTTAGATCGTCACTTCATTGGATGTAGTTATTTGCATGAAATGTGGGGTTTTTAGTTGGATGCTTTTTCGTGAAAAATGTAAGATTATAGGTTTGCAAAAATTACGAAACTTGTCCAAAATAAATCCTGCCTGAAATGGGGCTTTTACCCTCTCAAAATGGTGGGAAAGGGTTTCAATAAGAGCGTGAGTTCATTGGATGTAAATAATTGCATGAAAAGTGAGGTTTTCAGTTAGGTGATTTTTCGTGAAAAATGTAAGACTATAGGTTTGCAAAAATTTTCTAAACTTGTACAAAAAAAATCCTACCTGAAATGGCTTTTTTGCCCTTTAAAAGTGGTGGAAAAGGATTTCAATAAGATCGTGACTTCATTGGATGTAAATAAATGCATGAAATGTGGGCTTTTTAGTTGGATGCTTTTTCATGAAAAATGTAAGATTAAAGGTTTGCAAAAAAACTAAACTTGTAGAAAAAAAATCCTGCCTGAAATGAGGCTTTTACCCTCTAAAAATGTTGGGAAAGGGTTTCAATAAGAGCGTGACTTCATAGGACGAGAATAATTGCATGAAATGTGGGGTTTCTAGTTGGATGCTCTTTCGTCGTAAGACTATAGGTTTGCCAAAATTACTAAACTTGTACAAAAAAAATCCTACCTGAAATGGGGTTTTTACCATTTAAAAGTGGTGGAAAGGGTTTAAAAAAGATCGTGACTTCATTGGATGTAAATAATTGCAGGAAAAGTGGGGTTTTCAGTTAGGTGATTTTTCCTGAAAAATGTAAGCCTATAGGTTTGCCAAAATTACTAAACTTATACAAAAAAAATCCTGCCTGAAATGGGGTTTTTACCCTCTAAAAGTGGCAAGAAAGGATTTCAATAAGATCGTGACTTCATTGGATGTAAATAATTGCATGAAATGTGGGGTTTTCAGTTGGGTGATTTTTCGTGAAAAATGTAAGCCTATAGCTTCGCAAAAATTACTTAACTTGTACAAAAAAATACCACCTGAAATGCGGATTTAACCCTCTAAAAGTGCTAGGAAATGGTTTAAATAAGATCGTCACTTAATTGGATGTAAATATTTGCATGAAATGTGGGGTCTTTAGTTGGATGCTTTTTCGTGAAAAATGTAAGATTATAGGTTTGCAAAAATTACTAAACTTGTCCAAAAAAAATCCTACCGGAAATTGAGTTTCTACCCTCTAAAAGTGGTGGAAAAGGGTTTCAATTAGATCGTCACTTCATTGGATGTGAATAATTGCATGAAATGTGGGGTTTCTAGTTGGATGTTTTCACGTCAAAAATATAAGTCTATAGGTTTGCAAAAATTACTAAATTTGTCCAAAAAAATCCTGCCTGAAATGGGGCTTTTACCCTCTAAAAATGGTCGGAAAGTGTTTCAGTTAGATCGTCACTTCATTGGATGTAGTTATTTGCATGAAATGTGGGGTTTTTAGTTGGATGCTTTTTCGTGAAAAATGTAAGATTATAGGTTTGCAAAAATTACGAAACTTGTCCAAAATAAATCCTGCCTGAAATGGGGCTTTTACCCTCTCAAAATGGTGGGAAAGGGTTTCAATAAGAGCGTGAGTTCATTGGATGTAAATAATTGCATGAAAAGTGAGGTTTTCAGTTAGGTGATTTTTCGTGAAAAATGTAAGACTATAGGTTTGCAAAAATTTTCTAAACTTGTACAAAAAAAATCCTACCTGAAATGGCTTTTTTGCCCTTTAAAAGTGGTGGAAAAGGATTTCAATAAGATCGTGACTTCATTGGATGTAAATAAATGCATGAAATGTGGGCTTTTTAGTTGGATGCTTTTTCATGAAAAATGTAAGATTAAAGGTTTGCAAAAAAACTAAACTTGTAGAAAAAAAATCCTGCCTGAAATGAGGCTTTTACCCTCTAAAAATGTTGGGAAAGGGTTTCAATAAGAGCGTGACTTCATAGGACGAGAATAATTGCATGAAATGTGCGGTTTCTAGTTGGATGCTCTTTCGTCGTAAGACTATAGGTTTGCCAAAATTACTAAACTTGTACAAAAAAAATCCTACCTGAAATGGGGTTTTTACCATTTAAAAATGGTGGAAAGGGTTTAAAAAAGATCGTGACTTCATTGGATGTAAATAATTGCAGGAAAAGTGGGGTTTTCAGTTAGGTGATTTTTCCTGAAAAATGTAAGCCTATAGGTTTGCCAAAATTACTAAACTTATACAAAAAAAATCCTGCCTGAAATGGGGTTTTTGCCCTCTAAAAGTGGCAAGAAAGGATTTCAATAAGATCGTGACTTCATTGGATGTAAATAATTGCATGAAAAGTGGGGTTTTCAGTTAGGTGATTTTTCGTGAAAAATGTAAGCCTATAGGATTGCAAAGATCACTAAACTTTCACAAAAAAATCCTGGCTGAAATGGGGTTTTTACCCTCTAAGAGTGGTGGGAAAAGGTTTCAATAAGATCGTGACTTCATTGGATGTAAATAATTGCATGAAATGTGGGGTTTTCAGTTGGGTGATTTTTCGTGAAAAATGTAAGCCTATAGCTTTGCAAAAATTACTTAACTTGTACAAAAAAATACCACCTGAAATGCGGATTTAACCCTCTAAAAGTGGTAGGAAATGGTTTAAATAAGATCGTCACTTAATTGGATGTAAATATTTGCATGAAATGTGGGGTCTTTAGTTGGATGCTTTTTCGTGAAAAATGTAAGATTATAGGTTTGCAAAAATTACTAAACTTGTCCAAAAAAAATCCTACCTGAAATTGAGTTTCTACCCTCTAAAAGTGGTGGAAAAGGGTTTCAATTAGATCGTCACTTCATTGGATGTGAATAATTGCATGAAATGTGGGGTTTCTAGTTGGAGGCTTTCACGTCAAAAATATAAGTCTATAGGTTTGCAAAAATTACTAAATTTGTCCAAAAAAATCCTGCCTGAAATGGGGCTTTTACCCTCTAAAAATGGTGGAAAAGGGTTTCAATAAGAGCGTGACTTCATAGGATGGAAATAATTGCATGAAATGTGGGGTTTCTAGTAAGATGCTTTGTCGTCAAAAATGTAAGATTATAGGTTTGCAAAAATTACTAAACTTGTCCAAAAAAAATCCTACCTGAAATTGGGTTTTTACCCTCTAAAAGTGGTGGAAAAGGGTTTCGATTAGATCGTCACTTCATAGGATGTAAATAATTGCATGAAATTGGGGTTTCTAGTTGGATGCTTTTTCGTCAAAAATGTAAGACTAGAGGTTTGCAAAAATTACTAAACTTGTCCAAAAAAAATCCTACCTGAAATGGGGTTTTTACCCTCTAAAAGTGATGGAAAAGGGTTTCAATTAGATCGTCACTTCATTGGATGCAAATATTTGCATCAAATGTGGGGTTTTTAGTTGGATGCTTTTTCATGAAAAATGTAAGCCTATAGCTTTGCAAAAATTACTAATCTTGTACAAAAATATTCCTGCCTGAAATGGGACTTTTACCCTCTAAAAATGGTGGGGAAGGGTTTCAATAAGAGCGTGACTTTAAAGGATGTAAATAATTGCATGAAATGTGGGGTTTCTAGTTGGATGCTTTTTCGTCAAAAATGTAAGACTATAGGTTTGCAAAAATTACTAAACTAGCCCAAAAAAAATCCTACTTGAAATGGGGTTTTACCCTCCGAAAGTGGTGGAAAAAGGTTTCAATAAGATCGTGATTTCATTGGATGTAAATAATTGCATGAAATGTGGGGTTTTCGGTTAGGTGATTTTTCGTGAAAAATGTGCGCCTCTTTGTTTGCAAAATTAACTAAACTTGTACAAAAAAATTCCTACCTGAAATGGGGTTTTTACCTTCTAAAAGTGATGGGAAAGGGTTTTAATGAGATCGTGACTTCATAGGATGTAAACAATTGCATGAGATGTGGGGTTTTCAGTTAGGCGATTTTTCGTGAAAAATGTAAGCCTATAGTTTTGACAAAATTACTAAACTTGTATAAAAAAAATCCTACCTGAAATGGGATTTTTATCTTCTATAAGTGGTGGGAAAGGGTTTCAATAAGATCGAGACTATATTGGATGCAAATATTTGCATCAAATGTGGGGTTGTTAGTTGGATGCTTTTTCATGAAAAATGTAAGCCTATAGCTTTGCAAAAATTACTAAACTTGTACAAAAATATTCCTGCCTGAAATGGGGCTTTTATCCTCTAAAAATGGTGGGGAAGGGTTTCAATAAGAGCGTGACTTCATAGGATTTAAATAATTGCATGAAATGTGGGGTTTCTAGTTGGATGCTTTTTTGTCAACAATGTAAGACTATAGGTTTGCAAAAATTACTAAACTTGTCCAAAAAAAATCCTACCTGAAATGGGGTTTTTACCCTCTAAAAGTGATGGAAAAGGGTTTCAATGAGATCGTCACTTCATTGGATGCAAATATTTGCATCAAATGTGGGGTTTTTAGTTGGATGCTTTTTCATGAAAAATGTAAGCCTATAGCTTTGCAAAAATTACTAATCTTGTACAAAAATATTCCTGCCTGAAATGGGACTTTTACCCTCTAAAAATGGTGGGGAAGGGTTTCAATAAGAGCGTGACTTTAAAGGATGTAAATAATTGCATGAAATGTGGGGTTTCTAGTTGGATGCTTTTTCGTCAAAAATGTAAGACTATAGGTTTGCAAAAATTACTAAACTAGCCCAAAAAAAATCCTACTTGAAATGGGGTTTTACCCTCCGAAAGTGGTGGAAAAGGGTTTCAATTAGATCGTCACTTCATTGGATGTAAATAATTGCATGAAATGTGGGGTTTTCAGTTGGATGCTTTTTCATGAAAAATGTAAGCCTATAGCTTTGCAAAAATTACTAATCTTGTACAAAAATATTCCTGCCTGAAATGGGACTTTTACCCTCTAAAAATGGTGGGGAAGGGTTTCAATAAGAGCGTGACTTTAAAGGATGTAAATAATTGCATGAAATGTGGGGTTTCTAGTTGGATGCTTTTTCGTCAAAAATGTAAGACTATAGGTTTGCAAAAATTACTAAACTAGCCCAAAAAAAATCCTACTTGAAATGGGGTTTTACCCTCCGAAAGTGGTGGAAAAGGGTTTCAATTAGATCGTCACTTCATTGGATGTAAATAATTGCGTGAAATGTGGGGTTTTCAGTTAGGTGATTTTTCGTGAAAAATGTGCGCCTCTTTGTTTGCAAAATTAACTAAACTTGTACAAAAAAATTCCTACCTGAAATGGGGTTTTTACCTTCTAAAAGTGATGGGAAAGGGTTTTAATGAGATCGTGACTTCATAGGATGTAAACAATTGTATGAGATGTGGGGTTTTCAGTTAGGCGATTTTTCGTGAAAAATGTAAGCCTATAGTTTTGACAAAATTACTAAACTTGTATAAAAAAAATCCTACCTGAAATGGGATTTTTATCTTCTATAAGTGGTGGGAAAGGGTTTCAATAAGATCGAGACTATATTGGATGCAAATATTTGCATCAAATGTGGGGTTGTTAGTTGGATGCTTTTTCATGAAAAATGTAAGCCTATAGCTTTGCAAAAATTACTAAACTTGTACAAAAATATTCCTGCCTGAAATGGGGCTTTTATCCTCTAAAAATGGTGGGGAAGGGTTTCAATAAGAGCGTGACTTCATAGGATTTAAATAATTGCATGAAATGTGGGGTTTCTAGTTGGATGCTTTTTTGTCAACAATGTAAGACTATAGGTTTGCAAAAATTACTAAACTTGTCCAAAAAAAATCCTACCTGAAATGGGGTTTTTACCCTCTAAAAGTGGTGGAAAAGGGTTTCAATTAGATCGTCACTTCATTGGATGCAAATATTTGCATGAAATGTGGGGTTTTTGGTTGGAAGCTTTTTCGTGAAAAATGTAAGATTATAGGTTTGCAAAAATTACTAAACTTGTCCAAAAAAAATCCTACCTGAAATGGGGTTTCTACCCTCTAAAAGTGGTGGAAAAGGGTTTCAATTAGATCGTCACTTCATTGGATGTAAATAATTGCATGAATTGACAAAATTACTAAACTTGTATAAAAAAAAGATCCTACCTGAGATGGGGTTGTTACCCTCTAAAAGTGGTGGAAAGGGTTTTAATAAGATCGTGACTTCATTGGATGTAAATAATTGCAAGAAATGTGGCGTTTTTAGTTGGATGTTTTTCGTGAAAAAGGTAGGCCTATAGGTTTGCAAAAATTACTAAACTTCTACAAAAAAAATCGTGCCTGAAATGGGGTTTTACCCTCCGAAAGTGGTGGCAAAAGGTTTCAATAAGATCGTGATTTCATTGGATGTAAATAATTGCATGAAATGTGGGGTTTTCAGTTAGGTGATTTTTCGTGAAAAATGTGCGCCTCTTTGTTTGCAAAATTAACTAAACTTGTACAAAAAAATTCCTACCTGAAATGGGGTTTTTACCTTCTAAAAGTGATGGGAAAGGGTTTTAATGAGATCGTGACTTCATAGGATGTAAACAATTGCATGAGATGTGGGGTTTTCAGTTAGGCGATTTTTCGTGAAAAATGTAAGCCTATAGTTTTGACAAAATACTAAACTTGTATAAAAAAAATCCTACCTGAAATGGGATTTTTATCTTCTATAAGTGGTGGGAAAGGGTTTCAATAAGATCGTGACTTTATTGGATGTAAATAATTTTATGAAACGTGGCGTTTTTAGTTGGATGCTCTTTCCTGAAAAAGGTAGGCCTATAGGTTTGCAAAAATTACTAAACTTCTACAAAAAAATCGTGCCTGAAATGGGGTTTTTACCTTCTAAAAGTGGTGGGAAAGGGTGTCAATAAGATCGTGATTTCATTGGATGTAAATAATTGCATGGAATTAGGAGTTTTTAGTTCGATGCTTTTTCGTGAAAATTGTAAGCCTATAGCATTGCAAAGATTAATAAACTGGTACAAAAAAATTCCTGAATTGATTGGGTACGTGGATCTTTGCATACAATTAAGGGTTTTTGGTTGATAATTTTTCGTGTAAAGTGTAAGCCTATAACTTTGCAAAAGTTACTGAAATTGCATAAGAAATCCTGCCTAAAAAACGATAGTTTATCCTTAATCTAAAGTGGAAAAGAGTCTTAATAATGTCCCAAATTCATTGGGCGTGTGAATTTTTGGATTCAGCTTAGGGTTTTTAGTTGAGTGATTTTAGTGAAAAATGTAAGCCTGCAAAAATTACTGATTTTGTGACAAAAATAATCCTGCCTAAATAATTTATCCTTGACCTAAAGTGGAAAAGGGTATTAATAATGTCCCTAATTCACTGGGTATATTGATTTCTGCATGCAGCTTAGTGTTTTTAGCTGAGTGACTTCTTGTGAAAAATGCATGCCTGCAAAATTTACCGATTTCCCACCAAAAATGGCTCAAATTGGGTTATTAACACCATTTTCTTGAGTTTTGGATCAATCAGAAGCCCATTTTTCTGAAACAAAAATTCTGTCGTTTTTTAAAAAAATCCATGACCCCGGAAATACAAAAAATATGCAAAAAAGTAAATTCTCCAAAATTTGTTTCCCACGAAACAACCTAAAATGTCTTAATTTAAGTTACTAACACTATTTCCTGAGTTTTCGATCAATCAGAAGCCAATATTTCTCAAAAAAGTTTGTCATTTTATCAAAAAATCCATGACCTGGGATATGATAAGATTTTTTGAAAATATTTTTTCGCTTGAAATAATGTCTTCAAATACGCTTCCAGCACCATTCGTGGAGTTGTGGGTTAATTTTCACAAAAAACCCGTTTACTCAAAGCAATCTGAAATACTAAAACATACCTTTTTTCATTATTTCAAGACTTCTCAGCATGATTTGAAAGTCTGAAATAAAAAGGTTGTGGTTGTGCTAATATTAAAAATTAAATGACTCAAATGCTGCAAAACTCCAAAAATATCAATCTTTCAAAAAAGGTTTTTGCTAGAAACAATCTGAAATGCTTCAATTCACGTTACCAGCAACATTTGAAGAGTTTTGGACCAATTTGAAGCCTCTACTTCCCAAAAAAAACTTTCTTGTTTTACAAAAACTCTCTAACCCAGGTGATTCAAGGAAAATTAAAAAATAGGCAAAACCAACAGGAAAATACTTAAAATGCATTTACTTAAGTTACTAACACCAATTTCTGAGTTTTTGATGAATAAGAAGCCCGTATTTCTCAAAAAGAATTTTCTCATTTTTTTCAAAAAAATTCATATACAAAAGAAAATCAAAAAACGGTAGAATCTCACAAAATATTTTTTTCACTCAAACAACTTAAAATATCATAAAATAAGTTACTAACACCTTTTTCTGAGTTTTGGATAAATTAAAAGCACATATTCCTAAAAAAAATTTCTCTTTTGAACAAAAAAAAGATTAGATATTTAAACAAAATTTTTTTGCAACCTCAAAAGCTTTAAATTACGTCCAAAACACCATTTGTAGAATTTCCGATGAATTGCTGGTCCGTATCTCTCAAAAAGAACTTAGTCATTTTTCAAAAAATCCATGACCCCAGATATGCAAAAAAACTCAAAAAATGAGAAATTTATATAAAATTTTTTTTGGCGCGAAACAACCTTAAAAGCTTCAAACTACATCCGCAACACCATTTGTGGAGTTTTCGATGTATTTCAGGCCTGTAACTCGCAAAAAAGAACTTAATCATTTTTCAAAAAATCCATGACCCCAGATATGCAAAAAAACTCAAAAAATGAGAAATTTATACAAAATTTTTTTTTGCCTCAAAACAACCTTAAAAGCTTCAAAATACGTCCGCAACACCATTTGTGGAGTTTTAGATGAATTTCAGGCCTGTAACTCGCAAAAAAGAACTTAGTCATTTTTCAAAAAATCCATGACCCAGGATATGAAAAAAAACTCAAAAAATGAGAATTTTATACAAAATTTTTTTTCATGCTCGAAACAACCTTAAAAGCTTCAAACTACATCCGCAACACCATTTGTGGAGTTTTCGATGAATTTCAGGCCTGTAACTCGCATAAAAGAACTTAGTCATTTTTGAAAAAATCCATGACCCCGGATATGCAAAAAAACGCAAAAAATGAGAAATTTATACAAAATTTTTTTTTGCTCGAAACAACCTTAAAAGCTTCAAAATACGTCCGCAACACCATTTGTGGAGTTTTTGATGAATTTCAGGCCTGTAACTCGCAAAAAAGAACTTAGTCATTTTTCAAAAAATCCATGACCCCAGATATGCAAAAAAACTCAAAAAATGAGAAATTTATACAAAATTTTTTTGGCTCGAAACACTCTTAAAAGCTTTAAAATACGTCCGCAACACTTTTTGTGGAGTTTTCGATAAATTTCAGGCCAGTAACTAGCAAAAAAGAACTTAGTAATTTTTCAAAAAATCCTTGAACCCGGATATGCAAAAAACTCAAAAAATGAGAAATTTATACAAAATTTTTTTTGGCTCAAAACAACCATAAAAGCTTCAAAACACGTCCGCAACACCATTTGTGGAGTTTTCGATGAATTTCAGGCCTGTAACTCGCAAAAGAGAACTTAATCATTTTTCAAAAAATCCATGACCCCGGACATGCAAAAAAAACTCAAAAAATGCGAAATTTATACAAAATTTTTTTTTATGCTCAAAACAACCTTAAAAGCTTCAAACTACATCCGCAACACCATTTGTGGAGTTTTCGATGAATTTCAGGCCTGTAACTCGCAAAAAAGAACTTAGTCATTTTTCAAAAAATCCATGACCCAGGATATGAAAAAAAACTCAAAAAATGAGAATTTTATACAAAATTTTTTTTCATGCTCGAAACAACCTTAAAAGCTTCAAACTACATCCGCAACACCATTTGTGGAGTTTTCGATGAATTTCAGGCCTGTAACTCGCATAAAAGAACTTAGTCATTTTTGAAAAAATCCATGACCCCGGATATGCAAAAAAACGCAAAAAATGAGAAATTTATACAAAATTTTTTTTTGCTCGAAACAACCTTAAAAGCTTCAAAATACGTCCGCAACACCATTTGTGGAGTTTTTGATGAATTTCAGGCCTGTAACTCGCAAAAAAGAACTTAGTCATTTTTCAAAAAATCCATGACCCCAGATATGCAAAAAAACTCAAAAAATGAGAAATTTATACAAAATTTTTTTGGCTCGAAACACTCTTAAAAGCTTTAAAATACGTCCGCAACACTTTTTGTGGAGTTTTCGATAAATTTCAGGCCTGTAACTAGCAAAAAAGAACTTAGTAATTTTTCAAAAAATCCTTGAACCCGGATATGCAAAAAACTCAAAAAATGAGAAATTTATACAAAATTTTTTTTGGCTCAAAACAACCATAAAAGCTTCAAAACACGTCCGCAACACCATTTGTGGAGTTTTCGATGAATTTCAGGCCTGTAACTCGCAAAAGAGAACTTAATCATTTTTCAAAAAATCCATGACCCCGGACATGCAAAAAAAACTCAAAAAATGCGAAATTTATACAAAATTTTTTTTTATGCTCAAAACAACCTTAAAAGCTTCAAACTACATCCGCAACACCATTTGTGGAGTTTTCGATGAATTTCAGGCCTGTAACTCGCAAAAAAGAACTTAGTCATTTTTCAAAAAATCCATGACCCAGGATATGAAAAATAACTCAAAAAATGAGAATTTTATACAAAATTTTTTTTCATGCTCGAAACAACCTTAAAAGCTTCAAACTACATCCGCAACACCATTTGTGGAGTTTTCGATGAATTTCAGGCCTGTAACTCGCATAAAAGAACTTAGTCATTTTTGAAAAAATCCATGACCCCGGATATGCAAAAAAACGCAAAAAATGAGAAATTTATACAAAATTTTTTTTTGCTCGAAACAACCTTAAAAGCTTCAAAATACGTCCGCAACACCATTTGTGGAGTTTTTGATGAATTTCAGGCCTGTAACTCGCAAAAAAGAACTTAGTCATTTTTCAAAAAATCCATGACCCCAGATATGCAAAAAAACTCAAAAAATGAGAAATTTATACAAAATTTTTTTGGCTCGAAACACTCTTAAAAGCTTTAAAATACGTCCGCAACACTTTTTGTGGAGTTTTCGATAAATTTCAGGCCTGTAACTAGCAAAAAAGAACTTAGTAATTTTTCAAAAAATCCTTGAACCCGGACATGCAAAAAAAACTCAAAAAATGCGAAATTTATACAAAATTTTTTTTGGCTCAAAACAACCATAAAAGCTTCAAAACACGTCCGCAACACCATTTGTGGAGTTTTCGATGAATTTCAGGCCTGTAACTCGCAAAAGAGAACTTAATCATTTTTCAAAAAATCCATGACCCAGGATATGAAAAAAAACTCAAAAAATGAGAAATTTATACAAATTTTTTTTTATGCTCGAAACAACCTTAAAAGCTTCAAACTACATCCGCAACACCATTTGTGGAGTTTTCGATGAATTTCAGGCCTGTAACTCGCAAAAAAGAACTTAGTCATTTTTCAAAAAATCCTTGAACCCGGATATGCAAAAAACTCAAAAAATGAGAAATTTATACAAATTTTTTTTTTGCTAGAAACAACCTTGAACGCAATAAAATACGTCCGCAACACCATTTGTGGAGTTTTCGGTGAATTTCAGGCCTGTAACTCGCAACAAAGAACTTAGTCATTTTTCAAAAAATACATGACCCAGGATATGAAAAAAACTCAAAAAATGAGAAATTTATACAAAATTTTTTTTATGCTCGAAACAACCTTAAAAGTTTCAAACTACATCCGCAACACCATTTGTGGAGTTTTCGATGAATTTCAGGCCTGTAACTCGCAAAAAAGAACTTAGTCATTTTTCAAAAAATCCATGACCCCGGATATGCAAAAAAACGCAAAAAATGAGAAATTTATACAAAATTTTTTTTGGCTCAAAACAACCTTAAAAGCTTCAAAACACGTCCGCAACACCATTTGTGGAGTTTTCGATGAATTTCAGGCCTGTAACTCGCAAAAGAGAACTTAATCATTTTTCAAAAAATCCATGACCCCGGACATGCAAAAAAAAGTCAAAAAATGCGAAATTTATACAAAAATTTTTTTTATGCTCGAAACAACCTTAAAAGCTTCAAACTACATCCGCAACACCATTTGTGGAGTTTTCGATGAATTTCAGGCCTGTAACTCGCAAAAAAGAACTTAGTCATTTTTCAAAAAATCCATGACCCAGGATATGAAAAAAAACTCAAAAAATGAGAAATTTAAACAAATTTTTTTTTATGCTCGAAACAACCTTAAAAGCTTCAAACTACATCCGCAACACCATTTGTGGAGTTTTCGATGAATTTCAGGCCTGTAACTCGCAAAAAAGAACTTAGTCATTTTTCAAAAAATCCTTGAACCCGGATATGCAAAAAACTCAAAAAATGAGAAATTTATACAAATTTTTTTTTTGCTAGAAACAACCTTGAACGCAATAAAATACGTCCGCAACACCATTTGTGGAGTTTTCGGTGAATTTCAGGCCTGTAACTCGCAAAAAAGAACTTAGTCATTTTTCGAAAAATCCATGACCCCAGATATGCAAAAAAACTCAAAAAATGAGAAATTTATATAAAATTTTTTTTGGCGCGAAACAACCTTGAAAGCTTCAAAATACGTCCGCAACACCATTTGTGGATTTTTCGATGAATTTCAGGCCTGTAACTCGCAAAAAAGAACTTAGTAATTTTTCAAAAAATCCTTGAACCCGGATATGCAAAAAACTCAAAAAATGAGAAATTTATACAAATTTTTTTTTTGCTAGAAACAACCTTGAACGCAATAAAATACGTCCGCAACACCATTTGTGGAGTTTTCGGTGAATTTCAGGCCTGTAACTCGCAACAAAGAACTTAGTCATTTTTCAAAAAATACATGACCCAGGATATGAAAAAAAACTCAAAAAATGAGAAATTTATACAAAATTTTTTTTATGCTCGAAACAACCTTAAAAGTTTCAAACTACATCCGCAACACCATTTGTGGAGTTTTCGATGAATTTCAGGCCTGTAACTCGCAAAAAAGAACTTAGTCATTTTTCAAAAAATCCATGACCCCGGATATGCAAAAAAACGCAAAAAATGAGAAATTTATACAAAATTTTTTTTGGCTCAGAACAACCTTAAAAGCTTCAAAACACGTCCGCAACACCATTTGTGGAGTTTTCGATGAATTTCAGGCCTGTAACTCGCAAAAGAGAACTTAATCATTTTTCAAAAAAATCCATGACCCCGGACATGCAAAAAAAACTCAAAAAATGAGAAATTTATACAAAATTTTCTTTTTTGCTCGAAACAACCTTAAAAGCTTCAAAATACGTCCGCAACACCATTTGTGGAGTTTTCGGTGAATTTCAGGCCTGTAACTCGCAAAAAACAACTTAGTCATTTTTCAAAAAATACATGACCCAGGATATGAAAAAAAACTCAAAAAATGAGAAATTTATACAAAATTTTCTTTTTTGCTCGAAACAACCTTAAAAGCTTCAAAATACGTCCGCAACACCATTTGTGGAGTTTTCGGTGAATTTCA
Source organism: Rhopilema esculentum (assembly GCF_057945365.1). Taxonomy (NCBI): domain Eukaryota; kingdom Metazoa; phylum Cnidaria; class Scyphozoa; order Rhizostomeae; family Rhizostomatidae; genus Rhopilema; species Rhopilema esculentum. Next base: position 4,811,007 of record NC_142827.1, read on the forward strand.
GGCCTGTAACTCGCAAAAAACAACTTAGTCATTTTTCAAAAAATACATGACCCAGGATATGAAAAAAAACTCAAAAAATGAGAAATTCATACAAAATTTTTTTATGCTCGAAACAACCTTAAAAGTTTCAAACTACATCCGCAACACCATTTGTGGAGTTTTCGATGAATTTCAGGCCTGTAACTCGCAAAAGAGAACTTAATCATTTTTCAAAAAATCCATGACCCAGGATATGAAAAAAAACTCAAAAAATGAGAAATTTATACAAAATTTTCTTTTTTGCTCGAAACAACCTTAAAAGCTTCAAAATACGTCCGCAACACCATTTGTGGAGTTTTCGGTGAATTTCAGGCCTGTAACTCGCAAAAAACAACTTAGTCATTTTTCAAAAAATACATGACCCAGGATATGAAAAAAAACTCAAAAAATGAGAAATTCATACAAAATTTTTTTATGCTCGAAACAACCTTAAAAGTTTCAAACTACATCCGCAACACCATTTGTGGAGTTTTCGATGAATTTCAGGCCTGTAACTCGCAAAAGAGAACTTAATCATTTTTCAAAAAATCCATGACCCCGGACATGCAAAAAAAACTCAAAAAATGCGAAATTTATACAAAATTTTTTTTATGCTCGAAACAACCTTAAAAGCTTCAAACTACATCCGCAACACCATTTGTGGAGTTTTCGATGAATTTCAGGCCTGTAACTCGCAAAAAAGAACTTAGTCATTTTTCAAAAAATCCATGACCCAGGATATGAAAAAAAACTCAAAAAATGAGAAATTTATACAAAATTTTTTTTATGCTCGAAACAACCTTAAAAGCTTCAAACTACATCCGCAACACCATTTGTGGAGTTTTCGATGAATTTCAGGCCTGTAACTCGCAAAAAAGAACTTAGTCATTTTTCAAAAAATCCATGACCCAGGATATGAAAAAAAACTCAAAAAATGAGAAATTTATACAAATTTTTTTTTATGCTCGAAACAACCTTAAAAAATTCAAACTACATCCGCAACACCATTTGTGGAGTTTTCGATAAATTTCAGGCCTGTAACTAGCAAAAAAGAACTTAGTAATTTTTCAAAAAATCCTTGAACCCGGATATGCAAAAAACTCAAAAAATGAGAAATTTATACAAATTTTTTTTTTGCTAGAAACAACCTTGAACGCAATAAAATACGTCCGCAACACCATTTGTGGAGTTTTCGGTGAATTTCAGGCCTGTAACTCGCAAAAAAGAACTTAGTCATTTTTCGAAAAATCCATGACCCCAGATATGCAAAAAAACTCAAAAATGAGAAATTTATATAAAATTTTTTTTGGCGCGAAACAGCCTTAAAAGCTTTAAAATATGTCCGCAACACCATTTGTGAATTTTTCGATGAATTTCAGGCCTGTAACTCGCAAAAAAGAACTTAGTCATTTTTCCAAAAATCCACGACCCCGGATATGCAAAAAAACTCAAAAATGAGAAATTTATACAAATTTTTTTTTTGCTCTAAACAACCTTGAACGCATTAAAATACGTTCTCAACACCATTTGTGGAGTTTTCGATGAATTTCAGGCCTGTAACTAGCTAAAAAGAACTTAGTCATTTTTCAAAAAATCCATGACCCCGGATATGCAAAAAAACTCAAAAAATGAGAAATTTATACAAAATTATTTTTTGGCTCAAAACAACCTTAAAAGCTTCAAAATACGTCCGCATTACCATTTGTGGAGTTTTCGATGAATTTCAGGCCTGTAACTCGCAAAAAAGAACTTAATCATTTTTCAAAAAATCCATGACCCCAGATATGCAAAAAAACTCAAAAAATGAGAAATTTATACAAAATTTTTTTTTGCCTCAAAACAACCTTAAAAGCTTTAAAATACGTCCGCAACACTTTTTGTGGAGTTTTCGATAAATTTCAGGCCTGTAACTAGCAAAAAAGAACTTAGTAATTTTTCAAAAAATCCTTGAACCCGGATATGCAAAAAACTCAAAAAATGAGAAATTTATACAAATTTTTTTTTTGCTAGAAACAACCTTGAACGCAATAAAATACGTCCGCAACACCATTTGTGGAGTTTTCGGTGAATTTCAGGCCTGTAACTCGCAACAAAGAACTTAGTCATTTTTCAAAAAATACATGACCCAGGATATGAAAAAAAACTCAAAAAATGAGAAATTTATACAAAATTTTTTTTATGCTCAAAACAACCTTAAAAGTTTCAAACTACATCCGCAACACCATTTGTGGAGTTTTCGATGAATTTCAGGCCTGTAACTCGCAAAAAAGAACTTAGTCATTTTTCAAAAAATCCATGACCCCGGATATGCAAAAAAACGCAAAAAATGAGAAATTTATACAAAATTTTTTTTGGCTCAAAACAACCTTAAAAGCTTCAAAACACGTCCGCAACACCATTTGTGGAGTTTTCGATGAATTTCAGGCCTGTAACTCGCAAAAGAGAACTTAATCATTTTTCAAAAAATCCATGACCCCGGACATGCAAAAAAAACTCAAAAAATGAGAAATTTATACAAAATTTTCTTTTTTGCTCGAAACAACCTTAAAAGCTTCAAACTACATCCGCAACACCATTTGTGGAGTTTTCGATGAATTTCAGGCCTGTAACTCGCAAAAAAGAACTTAGTAATTTTTCAAAAAATCCTTGAACCCGGATATGCAAAAAACTCAAAAAATGAGAAATTTATACAAATTTTTTTTTTGCTAGAAACAACCTTGAACGCAATAAAATACGTCCGCAACACCATTTGTGGAGTTTTCGGTGAATTTCAGGCCTGTAACTCGCAACAAAGAACTTAGTCATTTTTCAAAAAATACATGACCCAGGATATGAAAAAAAACTCAAAAAATGAGAAATTTATACAAAATTTTTTTTATGCTCAAAACAACCTTAAAAGTTTCAAACTACATCCGCAACACCATTTGTGGAGTTTTCGATGAATTTCAGGCCTGTAACTCGCAAAAAAGAACTTAGTCATTTTTCAAAAAATCCATGACCCCGGATATGCAAAAAAACGCAAAAAATGAGAAATTTATACAAAATTTTTTTTGGCTCAAAACAACCTTAAAAGCTTCAAAACACGTCCGCAACACCATTTGTGGAGTTTTCGATGAATTTCAGGCCTGTAACTCGCAAAAGAGAACTTAATCATTTTTCAAAAAATCCATGACCCCGGACATGCAAAAAAAACTCAAAAAATGAGAAATTTATACAAAATTTTCTTTTTTGCTCGAAACAACCTTAAAAGCTTCAAACTACATCCGCAACACCATTTGTGGAGTTTTCGATGAATTTCAGGCCTGTAACTCGCAAAAAAGAACTTAGTCATTTTTCAAAAAATCCTTGAACCCGGATATATATAAAAAACTCAAAAAATGAGAAATTTATACAAATTTTTTTTTGCTAGAAACAACCTTGAACGCAATAAAATACGTCCGCAACACCATTTGTGGAGTTTTCGATGAATTTCAGGCCTGTAACTCGCAAAAAAGAACTTAATCATTTTTCAAAAAATCCATGACCCCGGATATGCAAAAAAACGCAAAAAATGAGAAATTTATACAAAATTTTTTTTGGCTCAAAACAACCTTAAAAGCTTCAAAACACGTCCGCAACACCATTTGTGGAGTTTTCGATGAATTTCAGGCCTGTAACTCGCAAAAAAGAACTTAGTCATTTTTCAAAAAATCCACGACCCTGGATATGCAAAAAAACTCAAAAATGAGAAATTTATAGAAATTTTTTTTTTGCTCTAAACAACCTTGAACGCATTAAAATACGTTCTCAACACCATTTGTGGAGTTTTCGATGAATTTCAGGCCTGTAACTAGCTAAAAAGAACTTAGTCATTTTTCAAAAAATCCATGACCCCGGATATGCAAAAAAACTCAAAAAATGAGAAATTTATACAAAATTATTTTTTGGCTCAAAACAACCTTAAAAGCTTCAAAATACGTCCGCATTACCATTTGTGGAGTTTTCGATGAATTTCAGGCCTGTAACTCGCAAAAAAGAACTTAATCATTTTTCAAAAAATCCATGACCCCAGATATGCAAAAAAACTCAAAAAATGAGAAATTTATACAAAATTTTTTTTTGCCTCAAAACAACCTTAAAAGCTTTAAAATACGTCCGCAACACTTTTTGTGGAGTTTTCGATAAATTTCAGGCCTGTAACTAGCAAAAAAGAACTTAGTAATTTTTCAAAAAATCCTTGAACCCGGATATGCAAAAAACTCAAAAAATGAGAAATTTATACAAATTTTTTTTTTGCTAGAAACAACCTTGAACGCAATAAAATACGTCCGCAACACCATTTGTGGAGTTTTCGGTGAATTTCAGGCCTGTAACTCGCAACAAAGAACTTAGTCATTTTTCAAAAAATACATGACCCAGGATATGAAAAAAAACTTAAAAAATGAGAAATTTATACAAAATTTTTTTTATGCTCAAAACAACCTTAAAAGTTTCAAACTACATCCGCAACACCATTTGTGGAGTTTTCGATGAATTTCAGGCCTGTAACTCGCAAAAAAGAACTTAGTCATTTTTCAAAAAATCCATGACCCCGGATATGCAAAAAAACGCAAAAAATGAGAAATTTATACAAAATTTTTTTTGGCTCAAAACAACCTTAAAAGCTTCAAAACACGTCCGCAACACCATTTGTGGAGTTTTCGATGAATTTCAGGCCTGTAACTCGCAAAAGAGAACTTAATCATTTTTCAAAAAATCCATGACCCCGGACAGGCAAAAAAAACTCAAAAAATGAGAAATTTATACAAAATTTTCTTTTTTGCTCGAAACAACCTTAAAAGCTTCAAACTACATCCGCAACACCATTTGTGGAGTTTTCGATGAATTTCAGGCCTGTAACTCGCAAAAAAGAACTTAGTCATTTTTCAAAAAATCCTTGAACCCGGATATGCAAAAAACTCAAAAAATGAGAAATTTATACAAATTTTTTTTTTGCTAAAAACAACCTTGAACGCAATAAAATACGTCCGCAACACCATTTGTGGAGTTTTCGATGAATTTCAGGCCTGTAACTCGCAAAAAAGAACTTAATCATTTTTCAAAAAATCCATGACCCCAGATATGCAAAAAAACTGAAAAAATGAGAAATTTATACAAAATTTTTTTTTGCCTCAAAACAACCTTAAAAGCTTTAAAATACGTCCGCAACACTTTTTGTGGAGTTTTCGATAAATTTCAGGCCTGTAACTAGCTAAAAAGAACTTAGTAATTTTTCAAAAAATCCTTGAACCCGGATATGCAAAAAACTCAAAAAATGAGAAATTTATACAAATTTTTTTTTTGCTAGAAACAACCTTGAACGCAATAAAATACGTCCGCAACACCATTTGTGGAGTTTTCGGTGAATTTCAGGCCTGTAACTCGCAACAAAGAACTTAGTCATTTTTCAAAAAATACATGACCCAGGATATGAAAAAAAACTCAAAAAATGAGAAATTTATACAAAATTTTTTTTATGCTCGAAACAACCTTAAAAGTTTCAAACTACATCCGCAACACCATTTGTGGAGTTTTCGATGAATTTCAGGCCTGTAACTCGCAAAAAAGAACTTAGTCATTTTTCAAAAAATCCATGACCCAGGATATGCAAAAAAACGCAAAAAATGAGAAATTTATACAAAATTTTTTTTGGCTCAAAACAACCTTAAAAGCTTCAAAACACGTCCGAAACACCATTTGTAGAGTTTTCGATGAATTTCAGGCCTGTAACTCGCAAAAGAGAACTTAATCATTTTTCAAAAAATCCATGACCCCGGACATGCAAAAAAAACTCAAAAAATGAGAAATTTATACAAAATTTTCTTTTTTGCTCGAAACAACCTTAAAAGCTTCAAACTACATCCGCAACACCATTTGTGGAGTTTTCGATGAATTTCAGGCCTGTAACTCGCAAAAAAGAACTTAGTCATTTTTCAAAAAATCCTTGAACCCGGATATGCAAAAAACTCAAAAAATGAGAAATTTATACAAATTTTTTTTTTTGCTCGAAACAACCTTAAAAGCTTCAAAATACGTCCGCAACACCATTTGTGGAGTTTTCGGTGAATTTCAGGCCTGTAACTCGCAAAAAACAACTTAGTCATTTTTCAAAAAATACATGACCCAGGATATGAAAAAAAACTCAAAAAATGAGAAATTTATACAAAATTTTTTTTATGCTCGAAACAACCTTAAAAGTTTCAAACTACATCCGCAACACCATTTCTGGAGTTTTCGATGAATTTCAGGCCTGTAACTCGCAAAAAAGAACTTAGTCATTTTTCAAAAAATCCATGACCCCGGATATGCAAAAAAACGCAAAAAATGAGAAATAAATTTTTTTTGGCTGAAAACAACCTTAAAAGCTTCAAAACACGTCCGCAACACCATTTGTGGAGTTTTCGATGAATTTCAGGCCTGTAACTCGCAAAAGAGAACTTAATCATTTTTCAAAAAATCCATGACCCCGGAGATGCAAAAAAAACTCAAAAAATGAGAAATTTATACAAAATTTTCTTTTTTGCTCGAAACAACCTTAAAAGCTTCAAAATACGTCCGCAACACCATTTGTGGAGTTTTCGGTGAATTTCAGGCCTGTAACTCGCAAAAAATAACTTAGTCATTTTTCAAAAAATCCATGACCCCGGACATGCAAAAAAAACTCAAAAAATGCGAAATTTATACAAAATTTTTTTTTATGCTCGAAACAACCTTAAAAGCTTCAAACTACATCCGCAACACCATTTGTGGAGTTTTCGATGAATTTCAGGCCTGTAACTCGCAAAAAAGAACTAAGTCATTTTTCAAAAAATCCACGACCCCGGATATGCAAAAAAACTCAAAAATGAGAAATTTATACAAATTTTTTTTTTGCTCTAAACAACCTTGAACGCATTAAAATACGTTCTCAACACCATTTGTGGAGTTTTCGATGAATTTCAGGCCTGTAACTAGCTAAAAAGAACTTAGTCATTTTTCAAAAAATCCATGACCCCGGATATGCAAAAAAACTCAAAAAATGAGAAAATTTATACAAAATTATTTTTTGGCTCAAAACAACCTTAAAAGCTTCAAAATACGTCTGCATTACCATTTGTGGAGTTTTCGATGAATTTCAGGCCTGTAACTCGCAAAAAAGAACTTAATCATTTTTCAAAAAATCCATGACCCCAGATATGCAAAAAAACTCAAAAAATGAGAAATTTATACAAAATTTTTTTTTGCCTCAAAACAACCTTAAAAGCTTTAAAATACGTCCGCAACACTTTTTGTGGCGTTTTCGATAAATTTCAGGCCTGTAACTAGCAAAAAAGAACTTAGTAATTTTTCAAAAAATCCTGGAACCCGGATATGCAAAAAACTCAAAAAATGAGAAATTTATACAAATTTTTTTTTTGCTAGAAACAACCTTGAACGCAATAAAATACGTCCGCAACACCATTTGTGGAGTTTTCGGTGAATTTCAGGACTGTAACTCGCAACAAAGAACTTAGTCATTTTTCAAAAAATCCATGACCCCGGATATGCAAAAAAACGCAAAAAATGAGAAATTTATACAAAATTTTTTTTGGCTCAAAACAACCTTAAAAGCTTCAAAACACGTCCGCAACACCATTTGTGGAGTTTTCGATGAATTTCAGGCCTGTAACTCGCAAAAGATAACTTAATCATTTTTCAAAAAATCCATGACCCCGGAGATGCAAAAAAAACTCAAAAAATGAGAAATTTATACAAAATTTTCTTTTTTGCTCGAAACAACCTTAAAAGCTTCAAAATACGTCCGCAACACCATTTGTGGAGTTTTCGGTGAATCTCAGGCCTGTAACTCGCAAAAAACAACTTAGTCATTTTTCAAAAAATCCATGACCCCAGATATGCAAAAAAACTCAAAAAATGAGAAATTTTTACAAAATTTTTTTTTGGCTCGAAACAACCTTAAAAGCTTCAAAATACGTCCGCAACACCATTTGTGGAGTTTCCGGTGAATTTCAGGCCTGTAACTCGCAAAAAATAACTTAGTCATTTTTCAAAAAATCCATGACCCCGGACATGCAAAAAAAACTCAAAAAATGCGAAATTTATACAAAATTTTTTTTTATGCTCGAAACAACCTTAAAAGCTTCAAACTACATCCGCAACACCATTTGTGGAGTTTTCGATGAATTTCAGGCCTGTAACTCGCAAAAAAGAACTTAGTCATTTTTCAAAAAATCCATGGCCCAGGATATGAAATAAAACTCAAAAAATGAGAAATTTATACAAATTTTTTTTTATGCTCGAAACAACCTTAAAAGCTTCAAACTACATCCGCAACACCATTTGTGGAGTTTTCGATGAATTTCAGGCCTGTAACTCGCAAAAAAGAACTTAGTCATTTTTCAAAAAATCCATGACCCCGGATATGCAAAAAAACGCAAAAAATGAGAAATTTATACAAAATTTTTTTTGGCTCAAAACAACCTTAAAAGCTTCAAAACACGTCCGCAACACCATTTATAGAGTTTTCGATGAATTTCAGGCCTGTATTTCGCAAAAAAGAACTTAATCATTTTTCAAAAAATCCATGACCCCAGACATGCAAAAAAAACTCAAAAAATGCGAAATTTATACAAAATTTTTTTCGGCTCGAAACAACCTTAAAAGCTTTAAAATATGTCCGCAACACCATTTGTGGAGTTTTCGATGAATTTCAGGCCTGTAACTCGCATAAAAGAACTTAGTCATTTTTGACAAAATCCATGACCCCGGATATGCAAAAAAACGCAAAAAATGAGAAATTTATACAAAATTTATTTTTGCTCGAAACAACCTTAAAAGCTTTAAAATACGTCCGCAACACTTTTTGTGGAGTTTTCGATAAATTTCAGGCCTGTAACTAGCAAAAAAGAACTTAGTAATTTTTCAAAAAATCCTTGAACCCGGATATGCAAAAAACTCAAAAAATGAGAAATTTATACAAATTTTTTTTTTGCTAGAAACAACCTTGAACGCAATAAAATACGTCCGCAACACCATTTGTGGAGTTTTCGGTGAATTTCAGGCCTGTAACTCGCAAAAAAGAACTTAGTCATTTTTCGAAAAATCCATGACCCCAGATATGCAAAAAAACTCAAAAAATGAGAAATTTATATAAAATTTTTTTTGGCGCGAAACAACCTTAAAAGCTTTAAAATACGTCCGCAACACCATTTGTGGATTTTTCGATGAATTTCAGGCCTGTAACTCGCAAAAAAGAACTTAGTCATTTTTCAAAAAATCCTGGAACCCGGATATGCAAAAAACTCAAAAAATGAGAAATTTATACAAATTTTTTTTTTGCTAGAAACAACCTTGAACGCAATAAAATACGTCCGCAACACCATTTGTGGAGTTTTCGGTGAATTTCAGGACTGTAACTCGCAACAAAGAACTTAGTCATTTTTCAAAAAATACATGACCCAGGATATGAAAAAAAACTCAAAAAATGAGAAATTTATACAAAATTTTTTTTATGCTCGAAACAACCTTAAAAGTTTCAAACTACATCCGCAACACCATTTGTGGAGTTTTCGATGAATTTCAGGCCTGTAACTCGCAAAAAAGAACTTAGTCATTTTTCAAAAAATCCATGACCCCGGATATGCAAAAAAACGCAAAAAATGAGAAATTTATACAAAATTTTTTTTGGCTCAAAACAACCTTAAAAGCTTGAAAACACGTCCGCAACACCATTTGTGGAGTTTTCGATGAATTTCAGGCCTGTAACTCGCAAAAGAGAACTTAATCATTTTTCAAAAAATCCATGACCCCGGACATGCAAAAAAAACTCAAAAAATGAGAAATTTATACAAAATTTTCTTTTTTGCTCGAAACAACCTTAAAAGCTTCAAAATACGTCCGCAACACCATTTGTGGAGTTTTCGGTGAATTTCAGGCCTGTAACTCGCAAAAAATAACTTAGTCATTTTTCAAAAAATCCATGACCCCGGACATGCAAAAAAAACTCAAAAAATGCGAAATTTATACAAAATTTTTTTTTATGCTCGAAACAACCTTAAAAGCTTCAAACTACATCCGCAACACCATTTGTGGAGTTTTCGATGAATTTCAGGCCTGTAACTCGCAAAAAAGAACTAAGTCATTTTTCAAAAAATCCACGACCCCGGATATGCAAAAAAACTCAAAAATGAGAAATTTATACAAATTTTTTTTTTGCTCTAAACAACCTTGAACGCATTAAAATACGTTCTCAACACCATTTGTGGAGTTTTCGATGAATTTCAGGCCTGTAACTAGCTAAAAAGAACTTAGTCATTTTTCAAAAAATCCATGACCCCGGATATGCAAAAAAACTCAAAAAATGAGAAAATTTATACAAAATTATTTTTTGGCTCAAAACAACCTTAAAAGCTTCAAAATACGTCTGCATTACCATTTGTGGAGTTTTCGATGAATTTCAGGCCTGTAACTCGCAAAAAAGAACTTAATCATTTTTCAAAAAATCCATGACCCCAGATATGCAAAAAAACTCAAAAAATGAGAAATTTATACAAAATTTTTTTTTGCCTCAAAACAACCTTAAAAGCTTTAAAATACGTCCGCAACACTTTTTGTGGCGTTTTCGATAAATTTCAGGCCTGTAACTAGCAAAAAAGAACTTAGTAATTTTTCAAAAAATCCTGGAACCCGGATATGCAAAAAACTCAAAAAATGAGAAATTTATACAAATTTTTTTTTTGCTAGAAACAACCTTGAACGCAATAAAATACGTCCGCAACACCATTTGTGGAGTTTTCGGTGAATTTCAGGACTGTAACTCGCAACAAAGAACTTAGTCATTTTTCAAAAAATCCATGACCCCGGATATGCAAAAAAACGCAAAAAATGAGAAATTTATACAAAATTTTTTTTGGCTCAAAACAACCTTAAAAGCTTCAAAACACGTCCGCAACACCATTTGTGGAGTTTTCGATGAATTTCAGGCCTGTAACTCGCAAAAGAGAACTTAATCATTTTTCAAAAAATCCATGACCCCGGAGATGCAAAAAAAACTCAAAAAATGAGAAATTTATACAAAATTTTCTTTTTTGCTCGAAACAACCTTAAAAGCTTCAAAACACGTCCGCAACACCATTTGTGGAGTTTTCGATGAATTTCAGGCCTGTAACTCGCAAAAGAGAACTTAATCATTTTTCAAAAAATCCATGACCCCGGACATGCAAAAAAAACTCAAAAAATGAGAAATTTATACAAAATTTTCTTTTTTGCTCGAAACAACCTTAAAAGCTTCAAAATACGTCTGCAACACCATTTGTGGAGTTTTCGGTGAATTTCAGGCCTGTAACTCGCAAAAAACAACTTAGTCATTTTTCAAAAAATACATGACCCAGGATATGAAAAAAAACTCAAAAAATGAGAAATTTATACAAAATTTTTTTTATGCTCGAAACAACCTTAAAAGTTTCAAACTACATCCGCAACACCATTTGTGGAGTTTTCGATGAATTTCAGGCCTGTAACTCGCAAAAAAGAACTTAGTCATTTTTCAAAAAATCGATGACCCCGGATAAGCAAAAAACTCAAAAAACGAGAAATTTATACAAAATTTTTTTTGGCTCGAAACAACCTTGAACGCATTAAAATATATCCGCAACACCATTTGTGGAGTTTTCGGTGAATTTCAGGCCTGTAACTCGCAAAAAAGAACTTAGTCATTTTTCAAAAAATCCTTGAACCCGGATATGCAAAAAACTCAAAAAATGAGAAATTTATACAAATTTTTTTTTTGCTAGAAACAACCTTGAACGCAATAAAATACGTCCGCAACACCATTTGTGGAGTTTTCGGTGAATTTCAGGCCTGTAACTAGCTAAAAAGAACTTAGTCATTTTTCAAAAAATCTATGACCCCGGATATGCAAAAAAACTCAAAAAATGAGAAAATTTATACAAAATTATTTTTTGGCTCAAAACAACCTTAAAAGCTTCAAAATACGTCTGCATTACCATTTGTGGAGTTTTCGATGAATTTCAGGCCTGTAACTCGCAAAAAAGAACTTAATCATTTTTCAAAAAATCCATGATCCCAGATATGCAAAAAACTCAAAAAATGAGAAATTTATACAAAATTTTTTTTTGCCTCAAAACAACCTTAAAAGCTTTAAAATACGTCCGCAACACTTTTTGTGGAGTTTTCGATAAATTTCAGGCCTGTAACTAGCAAAAAAGAACTTAGTAATTTTTCAAAAAATCCTGGAACCCGGATATGCAAAAAACTCAAAAAATGAGAAATTTATACAAATTTTTTTTTGCTAGAAACAACCTTGAACGCAATAAAATACGTCCGCAACACCATTTTTGGAGTTTTCGGTGAATTTCAGGACTGTAACTCGCAACAAAGAACTTAGTCATTTTTCAAAAAATACATGACCCAGGATATGAAAAAAAACTCAAAAAATGAGAAATTTATACAAAATTTTTTTTATGCTCGAAACAACCTTAAAAGTTTCAAACTACATCCGCAACACCATTTGTGGAGTTTTCGATGAATTTCAGGCCTGTAACTCGCAAAAAAGAACTTAGTCATTTTTCAAAAAATCCATGACCCCGGATATGCAAAAAAACGCAAAAAATGAGAAATTTATACAAAATTTTTTTTGGCTCCAAACAACCTTAAAAGCTTCAAAACACGTCCGCAACACCATTTGTGGAGTTTTCGATGAATTTCAGGCCTGTAACTCGCAAAAGAGAACTTAATCATTTTTCAAAAAATCCATGACCCCGGACATGCAAAAAAAACTCAAAAAATGAGAAATTTATACAAAATTTTCTTTTTTGCTCGAAACAACCTTAAAAGCTTCAAAATACGTCCGCAACACCATTTGTGGAGTTTTCGGTGAATTTCAGGCCTGTAACTCGCAAAAAACAACTTAGTCATTTTTCAAAAAATACATGACCCAGGATATGAAAAAAAACTCAAAAAATGAGAAATTTATACAAAATTTTTTTTATGCTCGAAACAACCTTAAAAGTTTCAAACTACATCCGCAACACCATTTGTGGAGTTTTCGATGAATTTCAGGCCTGTAACTCGCAAAAAAGAACTTAGTCATTTTTCAAAAAATCGATGACCCCGGATAAGCAAAAAACTCAAAAAACGAGAAATTTATACAAATTTTTTTTTGGCTCGAAACAACCTTGAACGCATTAAAATATATCCGCAACACCATTTGTGGAGTTTTCGGTGAATTTCAGGCCTGTAACTCGCAAAAAAGAACTTAGTCATTTCTAAAAAAATCCATGACCCCGGACATGCAAAAAAACTCGAAAAATGAGAAATTTATACAAAATTTTTTTTGGGCTCGAAACAGCCTTAAAAGCTTAAAAATATGTCCGCAACACCATTTGTGGAGTTTTCGATGAATATCAGGCCTGTAACTCGCAAAAAAGAACTTAGTCATTTTTCGAAAAATCCATGACCCCGGATATGCAAAAAACTCAAAAAACGAGAAATTTATACAAATTTTTTTTTTGGCTCGAAACAACCTTGAACGCATTAAAATATATCTGCAACACCATTTGTGGAGTTTTCGGTGAATTTCAGGCCTGTAACTCGCAAAAAGAACTTAGTCATTTCTAAAAAAATCCATGACCCCGGACATGCAAAAAAACTCGAAAAATGAGAAATTTATACAAAATTTTTTTTCGGCTCGAAACAACCTTAAAAGCTTTAAAATATGTCCGCAACACCATTTGTGGAGTTTTCGATGAATATCAGGCCTGTAACTCGCAAAAAAGAACTTAGTCATTTTTCAAAAAATCCATGACCCCGGATATGCAAAAAAACTCAAAAAATGAGAAATTTATACAAAATTTTTTTTGGGCTCGAAACAACCTTAAAAGCTTTAAAATATGTCCGCAACACCATTTGTGGAGTTTTCGGTGAATTTCAGGCCTGTAACTCCCAAAAAAGAACTTAGTCATTTTTCGAAAAATCCATGACCCCGGATATGCAAAAAACTAAAAAAATGAGAAATTTATACAAAATTTTTTTTGGCTCGAAACAACCTTGAACGCATCGAAATACGTCCGCAACACCATTTGTGGAGTTTTCGGTGAATTTCAGGCCTGTAACTCCCAAAAAAGAACTTAGTCATTTTTCGAAAAATCGATGACCCCGGATATGCAAAAAACTCAAAAAACGAGAAATTTATACAAATTTTTTTTTGGCTCGAAACAACCTTGAACGCATTAAAATATATCCGCAACACCATTTGTGGAGTTTTCGGTGAATTTCAGGCCTGTAACTCGCAAAAGAGAACTTAATCATTTTTCAAAAAATCCATGACCCCGGAGATGCAAAAAAAACTCAAAAAATGAGAAATTTATACAAAATTTTCTTTTTTGCTCGAAACAACCTTAAAAGCTTCAAAATACGTCCGCAACACCATTTGTGGAGTTTTCGGTGAATTTCAGGCCTGTAACTCGCAAAAAATAACTTAGTCATTTTTCAAAAAATCCATGACCCCGGATATGCAAAAGACTCAAAAAATGAGAAATTTATACAAAATTTTTTTTGGCTCGAAACAACCTTGAACGCATCGAAATACGTCCGCAACACCATTTGTGGAGTTTTCGGTGAATTTCAGAACTGTAACTCCCAAAAAAGAACTTAGTCATTTTTCGAAAAATCGATGACCCCGGATAAGCAAAAAACTCAAAAAACGAGAAATTTATACAAATTTTTTTTGGCCCGAAACAACCTTGAACGCATTAAAATATATCCGCAACACCATTTGTGGAGTTTTCGGTGAATTTCAGGCCTGTAACTCGCAAAAAAGAACTTAGTCATTTCTAAAAAAATCCATGACCCCGGACATGCAAAAAAACTCGAAAAATGAGAAATTTATACAAAAATTTTTTTGGGCTCGAAACAGCCTTAAAAGCCTAAAAATATGTCCGCAACACCATTTGTGGAGTTTTCGATGAATATCAGGCCTGTAACTCGCAAAAAAGAACTTAGTCATTTTTTAAAAAATCCATGACCGCGGATATGCAAAAAAACTCAAAAAATGAGAAATTTATACAAAATTTTTTTTGGGCTCGAAACAACCTCAAAAGCTTTAAAATATGTCCGCAACACCATTTGTGGAGTTTTCGGTGAATTTCAGGCCTGTAACTCCCAAAAAAGAACTTAGTCATTTTTCGAAAAATCCATGACCCCGGATATGCAAAAAACTAAAAAAATGAGAAATTTAAACAAAATTTTTTTTGGCTCGAAACAACCTTGAACGCATCGAAATACGTCCGCAACACCATTTGTGGAGTTTTCGGTGAATTTCAGGCCTGTAACTCCCAAAAAAGAACTTAGTCATTTTTCGAAAAATCGATGACCCCGGATATGCAAAAAACTCAAAAAACGAGAAATTTATACAAATTTTTTTTGGCTCGAAACAACCTTGAACGCATTAAAATATATCCGCAACACCATTTGTGGAGTTTTCGGTGAATTTCAGGCCTGTAACTCGCAAAAGAGAACTTAATCATTTTTCAAAAAATCCATGACCCCGGATATGCAAAAAAACTCAAAAAATGAGAAATTTATACAAAATTTTCTTTTGGCTCGAAACAACCTTAAAAGCTTCAAAATACGTCCGCAACACCATTTGTGGAGTTTTCGATGAATTTCAGGCCTGTAACTCGCAAAAAAGAACTTAGTCATTTTTCGAAAAATCCATGACCCCGGATATGCAAAAAACTCAAAAAATGAGAAATTTATACAAAATTTTTTTTTGGCTCGAAACAACCTTGAACGCATCGAAATACGTCCGCAACACCATTTGTGGAGTTTTCGGTGAATTTCAGGCCTGTAACTCCCAAAAAAGAACTTAGTCATTTTTCGAAAAATCCATGACCCCGGATATGCAAAAAATTCAGAAAATGAGAAATTTATATAAAATTTTTTTTTGGCTCGAAACAACCTTAAAAGCTTCAAAATACGTCCGCAACACCATTTGTGGAGTTTTCGATGAATTTCAGGCCTGTAACTCGCAAAAAAGAACTTAGTCATTTTTCGAAAAATCCATGACCCCGGATATGCAAAAAACTCAAAAAATGAGAAATTTACACAAAGTTTTTTTGTGGCTCGAAACAACCTTGAACGCATCGAAATACGTCCACAACACCATTTGTGGAGTTTTCGGTGAATTTCAGGCCTGTAACTCGCAAAAAAGAACTTAGTCATTTTTCGAAAAATCCATGACCCCGGATATGCAAAAAACTCAAAAAATGAGAAATTTATACAAAATTTTTTTTTGCCTCGAAACAACCTTAAAAGCTTCAAAATACGTCCGCAACACCATTTGTGGAGTTTTCGATGAATTTCAGGCCTGTAACTCGCAAAAAAAACTTACTAATTTTTCAAAAAATTCATGATCCCGGATATGCAAAAAAACTCAAAAAATGCGAAATTTATACAAAATTTTTTTTGGCTCGAAACAACCTTAAAAGCTTCAAAATACGTCCGCAACACCATTTGTGGAGTTTTCGATGAATTTCAGGCCTGTAACTCGCAAAAAAGAACTTAGTCATTTTTCGAAAAATCCATGACCCCGGATATGCAAAAAACTCAAAAAATGAGAAATTTATACAAAGTTTTTTTGTGGCTCGAAACAACCTGGAACGCATCGAAATACGTCCACAACACCATTTGTGGAGTTTTCGGTGAATTTCAGGCCTGTAACTCGCAAAAAAGAACTTGGTCATTTTTCATAAAATCCATGACCCCGGATATGCAAAAAAACTCAAAAAATGAGAAATTTATACAAAATTTTCTTTTGGCTCGAAACAACCTTAAAAGCTTCAAAATACGTCCGCAACACCATTTGTGGAGTTTTCGATGAATTTCAGGCCTGTAACTCGCAAAAAAGAACTTGGTCATTTTTCATAAAATCCATGACCCCGGATATGCAAAAAAACTCAAAAAATGAGAAATTTATACAAAATTTTTTTTTGGCTCGAAACAACCTTGAACGCATCGAAATACGTCCGCAACACCATTTGTGGAGTTTTCGGTGAATTTCAGGCCTGTAACTCCCAAAAAAGAACTTAGTCATTTTTCGAAAAATCCATGACCCCGGATATGCAAAAAATTCAAAAAATGAGAAATTTATATAAAATTTTTTTTTGGCTCGAAACAACCTTAAAAGCTTCAAAATAAGTCCGCAACACCATTTGTGGAGTTTTCGATGAATTTCAGGCCTGTAACTCGCAAAAAAGAACTTAGTCATTTTTCGAAAAATCCATGACCCCGGATATGCAAAAAACTCAAAAAATGAGAAATTTATACAAAGTTTTTTTGTGGCTCGAAACAACCTTGAACGCATCGAAATACGTCCACAACACCATTTGTGGAGTTTTCGGTGAATTTCAGGCCTGTAACTCGCAAAAAAGAACTTAGTCATTTTTCGAAAAATCCATGACCCCGGATATGCAAAAAACTCAAAAAATGAGAAATTTATACAAAATTTTTTTTTGCCTCGAAACAACCTTAAAAGCTTCAAAATACGTCCGCAACACCATTTGTGGAGTTTTCGATGAATTTCAGGCCTGTAACTCGCAAAAAAAACTTACTAATATTTCAAAAAATTCATGATCCCGGATATGCAAAAAAACTCAAAAAATGCGAAATTTATACAAAATTTTTTTTTGGCTCGAAACAACCTTAAAAGCTTCAAAATTCGTCCGCAACACCATTTGTGGAGTTTTCGATGAATTTCAGGCCTGTAACTCGCAAAAAAGAACTTAGTCATTTTTCGAAAAATCCATGACCCCGGATATGCAAAAAAACTCAAAAAATGAGAAATTTATACAAAATTTTTTTTTGGCTTGAAACAACCTTGAACGCATCGAAATACGTCCACAACACCATTTGTGGAGTTTTCGGTGAATTTCAGGCCTGTAATTCGCAAAAAAGAACTTGGTCATTTTTCATTAAATCCATGACCCCGGATATGCAAAAAAACTCAAAAAATCAGAAATTTTTACAAAATTTTTTTTTGCCTCGAAACAACCTTAAAAGCTTCAAAATACGTCCGCAACACCATTTGTGGAGTTTTCGATGAATTTCAGGCCTGTAACTCGCAAAAAAAACTTACTAATTTTTCAAAAAATTCATGATCCCGGATATGCAAAAAAACTCAAAAAATGAGAAATTTATACAAAATTTTTTTTTGGCTCCAAACAACCTTAAAAGCTTCAAAATTCGTCCGCAACACCATTTGTGGAGTTTTCGATGAATTTCAGGCCTGTAACTCGCAAAAAAGAACTTAGTCATTTTTCAAAAAATCCATGACCCCGGATATGCAAAAAAACTCAAAAAATGAGAAATTTATACAAAATTTTCTTTTGGCTCGAAACAACCTTAAAAGCTTCAAAATACGTCCACAATACCATTTGTGGAGTTTTCGATAAATTTCAGGCCTGTAACTCGCAAAAAAGAACTTAGTCATTTTTCGAAAAATCCATGACCCCGGATATGCAAAAAAACTCAAAAAATGAGAAATTTAAACAAAATTTTCTTTTGGCTCGAAACAACCCTAAAAGCTTCAAAATACGTCTGCAACACCATTTGTGGAGTTTTCGATGAATTTCAGGCCTGTAACTCGCAAAAAAGAACTTAGTCATTTTTCGAAAAATCCATGACCCCGGATATGCAAAAAACTCAAAAAATGAGAAATTTATACAAAATTTTTTTTTGCTCGAAACAACCTTGAACGCATCGAAATACGTCCGCAACACCATTTGTGGAGTTTTCGGTGAATTTCAGGCCTGTAAGTCCCAAAAAAGAACTTAGTCATTTTTCGAAAAATCCATGACCCCGGATATGCAAAAAAACTCAAAAAATGAGAAATTTATACAAAATTTTTTTTTGGCTCGAAACAACCTTGAACGCATCGAAATACGTCCGCAACACCATTTGTGGAGTTTTCGGTGAATTTCAGGCCTGTAACTCGCAAAAAAGAACTTAGTCATTTTTCGAAAAATCCATGACCCCGGATATGCAAAAAACTCAAAAAATGAGAAATTTATACAAAATTTTTTTTTGGCTCGAAACAACCTTGAACGCATCGAAATACGTCCGCAACACCATTTGTGGAGTTTTTGGTGAATTTCAGGCCTGTAACTCCCAAAAAAGAACTTAGTCATTTTTCGAAAAATCCATGACCCCGGATATGCAAAAAACTCAAAAAATGAGAAATTTATACAAAATTTTTTTTTGGCTCGAAACAACCTTTAAAGCTTCAAAATACGTCCGCAACACCATTTGTGGAGTTTTCGATGAATTTCAGGCCTGTAACTCGCAAAAAAAACTTACTAATTTTTCAAAAAATTCATGATCCCGGATATGCAAAAAAACTCAAAAAATGAGAAATTTATACAAAATTTTTTTTTGGCTCGAAACAACCTTGAACGCATCGAAATACGTCCACAACACCATTTGTGGAGTTTTCGGTGAATTTCAGGCCTGTAACTCGCAAAAAAGAACTTCGTCATTTTTCATAAAATCCATGACCCCGGATATGCAAAAAAACTCAAAAAATGAGAAATTTATACAAAATTTTCTTTTGTCTCGAAACAACCTTGAAAGCTTCAAAATACGTCCGTAACACCATTTGTGGAGTTTTCGATGAATTTCAGGCCTGTAACTCGCAAAAAAGAACTTAGTCATTTTTCGAAAAATCCATGACCCCGGATATGCAAAAAAACTCAAAAAATGAGAAATTTATACAAAATTTTTTTTTGGCTTGAAACAACCTTGAACGCATCGAAATACGTCCACAACACCATTTGTGGAGTTTTCGGTGAATTTCAGGCCTGTAACTCGCAAAAAAGAACTTGGTCATTTTTCATTAAATCCATGACCCCGGATATGCAAAAAAACTCAAAAAATCAGAAATTTTTACAAAATTTTTTTTTGCCTCGAAACAACCTTAAAAGCTTCAAAATACGTCCGCAACACCATTTGTGGAGTTTTCGGTGAATTTCAGGCCTGTAACTCGCGAAAAAGAACTTAGTCATTTTTGAAAAAATCCATGACCCCGGATATGCAAAAAAACTCAAAAAATGAGAAATTTATACAAAATTTTTTTTTGGCTCCAAACAACCTTAAAAGCTTCAAAATTCGTCCGCAACACCATTTGTGGAGTTTTCGATGAATTTCAGGCCTGTAACTCGCAAAAAAGAACTTAGTCATTTTGCAAAAAATCCATGACCCCGGATATGCAAAAAAACTCAAAAAATGAGAAATTTATACAAAATTTTCTTTTGGCTCGAAACAACCTTAAAAGCTTCAAAATACGTCCCCAATACCATTTGTGGAGTTTTCGATAAATTTCAGGCCTGTAACTCGCAAAAAAGAACTTAGTCATTTTTCGAAAAATCCATGACCCCGGATATGCAAAAAAACTCAAAAAATGAGAAATTTAAACAAAATTTTCTTTTGGCTCGAAACAACCTTAAAAGCTTCAAAATACGTCTGCAACACCATTTGTGGAGTTTTCGATGAATTTCAGGCCTGTAACTCGCAAAAAAGAACTTAGTCATTTTTCGAAAAATCCATGACCCCGGATATGCAAAAAACTCAAAAAATGAGAAATTTATACAAAATTTTTTTTTGGCTCGAAACAACCTTGAACGCATCGAAATACGTCCACAACACTATTTGTGGAGTTTTCGGTGAATTTCAGGCCTGTAACTCGCAAAAAAGAACTTCGTCATTCTTCGAAAAATCCATGACCCCGGATATGCAAAAAACTCAAAAAATGAGAAATTTATACAAAATTTTCTTTTGGCTCGAAACAACCTTAAAAGCTTCAAAATACGTCCCCAATACCATTTGTGGAGTTTTCGATGAATTTCAGGCCTGTAACTCGCAAAAAAGAACTTAGTCATTTTTCGAAAAATCCATGACCCCGGATATGCAAAAAACTCAAAAAATGAGAAATTTATACAAAATTTTTTTTTGCTCGAAACAACCTTGAACGCATCGAAATACGTCCGCAACACCATTTGTGGAGTTTTCGGTGAATTTCAGGCCTGTAAGTCCCAAAAAAGAACTTAGTCATTTTTCGAAAAATCCATGACCCCGGATATGCAAAAAAACTCAAAAAATGAGAAATTTATACAAAATTTTTTTTTGGCTCGAAACAACCTTGAACGCATCGAAATACGTCCGCAACACCATTTGTGGAGTTTTCGGTGAATTTCAGGCCTGTAACTCGCAAAAAAGAACTTAGTCATTTTTCGAAAAATCCATGACCCCGGATATGCAAAAAACTCAAAAAACGAGAAATTTATACAAAATTTTTTTTTGGCTCCAAACAACCTTGAACGCATCGAAATACGTCCGCAACACCATTTGTGGAGTTTTTGGTGAATTTCAGGCCTGTAACTCCCAAAAAAGAACTTAGTCATTTTTCGAAAAATCCATGACCCCGGATATGCAAAAAACTCAAAAAATGAGAAATTTATACAAAATTTTTTTTTGGCTCGAAACAACCTTTAAAGCTTCAAAATACGTCCGCAACACCATTTGTGGAGTTTTCGATGAATTTCAGGCCTGTAACTCGCAAAAAAAACTTACTAATTTTTCAAAAAATTCATGATCCCGGATATGCAAAAAAACTCAAAAAATGAGAAATTTATACAAAATTTTTTTTTGGCTCGAAACAACCTTGAACGCATCGAAATACGTCCACAACACCATTTGTGGAGTTTTCGGTGAATTTCAGGCCTGTAACTCGCAAAAAAGAACTTCGTCATTTTTCATAAAATCCATGACCCCGGATTTGCAAAAAAACTCAAAAAATGAGAAATTTATACAAAATTTTCTTTTGTCTCGAAACAACCTTGAAAGCTTCAAAATACGTCCGTAACACCATTTGTGGAGTTTTCGATGAATTTCAGGCCTGTAACTCGCAAAAAAGAACTTAGTCATTTTTCGAAAAATCCATGACCCCGGATATGCAAAAAAACTCAAAAAATGAGAAATTTATACAAAATTTTTTTTTGGCTTGAAACAACCTTGAACGCATCGAAATACGTCCACAACACCATTTGTGGAGTTTTCGGTGAATTTCAGGCCTGTAACTCGCAAAAAAGAACTTGGTCATTTTTCATTAAATCCATGACCCCGGATATGCAAAAAAACTCAAAAAATCAGAAATTTTTACAAAATTTTTTTTTGCCTCGAAACAACCTTAAAAGCTTCAAAATACGTCCGCAACACCATTTGTGGAGTTTTCGATGAATTTCAGGCCTGTAACTCGCAAAAAAAACTTACTAATTTTTCAAAAAATTCATGATCCCGGATATGCAAAAAAACTCAAAAAATAAGAAATTTATACAAAATTTTTTTTTGGCTCCAAACAACCTTAAAAGCTTCAAAATTCGTCCGCAACACCATTTGTGGAGTTTTCGATGAATTTCAGGCCTGTAACTCGCAAAAAAGAACTTAGTCATTTTGCAAAAAATCCATGACCCCGGATATGCAAAAAACTCAAAAAATGAGAAATTTATACAAAATTTTTTTTTGGCTCGAAACAACCTTGAACGCATCGAAATACGTCCACAACACCAAATGTGGAGTTTTCGGTGAATTTCAGGCCTGTAACTCGCAAAAAAGAACTTGGTCATTTTTCATAAAATCCATGACCCCGGATATGCAAAAAAACTCAAAAAATGAGAAATTTATACAAATTTTTTTTTTGGCTCGAAACAACCTTAAAAGCTTCAAAATACGTCCCCAACACCATTTGTGGAGTTTTCGATGAATTTCAGGCCTGTAACTCGCAAAAAAGAACTTAGTCATTTTTCGAAAAATCCATGACCCCGGATATGCAAAAAACTCAAAAAATGAGAAATTTATACAAAATTTTTTTTTGGCTCGAAACAACCTTGAACGCATCAAATACGTCCACAACACCATTTGTGGAGTTTTCGGTGAATTTCAGGCCTGTAACTCGCAAAAAAGAACTTGGTCATTTTTCATAAAATCCATGACCCCGGATATGCAAAAAAACTCAAAAAATGAGAAATTTATACAAAATTTTCTTTTGGCTCCAAACAACCTTAAAAGCTTCAAAATACGTCCGCAACACCATTTGTGGAGTTTTCGATGAATTTCAGGCCTGTAACTCGCAAAAAAGAACTTAGTCATTTTTCGAAAAATCCATGACCCCGGATATGCAAAAAACTCAAAAAATGAGAAATTTATACAAAATTTTTTTTTGGCTCGAAACAACCTTGAACGCATCGAAATACGTCCACAACACCATTTGTGGAGTTTTCGGTGAATTTCAGGCCTGTAACTCGCAAAAAAGAACTTCGTCATTCTTCGAAAAATCCATGACCCCGGATATGCAAAAAACTCAAAAAATGAGAAATTTATATAAAATTTTTTTTTGGCTCGAAACAACCTTAAAAGCTTCAAAATACGTCCGCAATACCATTTGTGGAGTTTTCGATGAATTTCAGGCCTGTAACTCGCAAAAAAGAACTTAGTCATTTTTCGAAAAATCCATGACCCCGGATATGCAAAAAACTAGAAAAATGAGAAATTTATACAAAATTTTTTTTTGGCTCGAAACAACCTTGAACGCATCGAAATACGTCCACAACACCATTTGTGGAGTTTTCGGTGAATTTCAGGCCTGTAACTCGCAAAAAAGAACTTCGTCATTTTTCATAAAATCCATGACCCCGGATATGCAAAAAAACTCAAAAAATGAGAAATTTATACAAAATTTTCTTTTGGCTCGAAACAACCTTAAAAGCTTCAAAATACGTCCCCAATACCATTTGTGGAGTTTTCGATAAATTTCAGGCCTGTAACTCGCAAAAAAGAACTTAGTCATTTTTCGAAAAATCCATGACCCCGGATATGCAAAAAAACTCAAAAAATGAGAAATTTATACAAAATTTTCTTTTGTCTCGAAACAACCTTGAAAGCTTCAAAATACGTCCGTAACACCATTTGTGGAGTTTTCGATGAATTTCAGGCCTGTAACTCGCAAAAAAGAACTTAGTCATTCTTCGAAAAATCCATGACCCCGGATATGCAAAAAACTCAAAAAATGAGAAATTTATATAAAATTTTTTTTTGGCTCGAAACAACCTTAAAAGCTTCAAAATACGTCCGCAACACCATTTGTGGAGTTTTCGATGAATTTCAGGCCTGTAACTCGCAAAAAAGAACTTAGTCATTTTTCGAAAAATCCATGACCCCGGATATGCAAAAAACTCAAAAAATGAGAAATTTATACAAAATTTTTTTTTGGCTCGAAACAACCTTGAACGCATCGAAATACGTCCACAACACCAAATGTGGAGTTTTCGGTGAATTTCAGGCCTGTAACTCGCAAAAAAGAACTTGGTCATTTTTCATAAAATCCATGACCCCGGATATGCAAAAAAACTCAAAAAATGAGAAATTTATACAAATTTTTTTTTTGGCTCGAAACAACCTTAAAAGCTTCAAAATACGTCCCCAATACCATTTGTGGAGTTTTCGATAAATTTCAGGCCTGTAACTCGCAAAAAAGAACTTAGTCATTTTTCGAAAAATCCATGACCCCGGATATGCAAAAAAACTCAAAAAATGAGAAATTTATACAAAATTTTCTTTTGTCTCGAAACAACCTTGAAAGCTTCAAAATACGTCCGTAACACCATTTGTGGAGTTTTCGATGAATTTCAGGCCTGTAACTCGCAAAAAAGAACTTAGTCATTCTTCGAAAAATCCATGACCCCGGATATGCAAAAAACTCAAAAAATGAGAAATTTATATAAAATTTTTTTTTGGCTCGAAACAACCTTAAAAGCTTCAAAATACGTCCGCAACACCATTTGTGGAGTTTTCGATGAATTTCAGGCCTGTAACTCGCAAAAAAGAACTTAGTCATTTTTCGAAAAATCCATGACCCCGGATATGCAAAAAACTCAAAAAATGAGAAATTTATACAAAATTTTTTTTTGGCTCGAAACAACCTTGAACGCATCGAAATACGTCCACAACACCAAATGTGGAGTTTTCGGTGAATTTCAGGCCTGTAACTCGCAAAAAAGAACTTGGTCATTTTTCATAAAATCCATGACCCCGGATATGCAAAAAAACTCAAAAAATGAGAAATTTATACAAATTTTTTTTTTGGCTCGAAACAACCTTAAAAGCTTCAAAATACGTCCCCAACACCATTTGTGGAGTTTTCGATGAATTTCAGGCCTGTAACTCGCAAAAAAGAACTTAGTCATTTTTCGAAAAATCCATGACCCCGGATATGCAAAAAACTCAAAAAATGAGAAATTTATACAAAATTTTTTTTTGGCTCGAAACAACCTTGAACGCATCAAATACGTCCACAACACCATTTGTGGAGTTTTCGGTGAATTTCAGGCCTGTAACTCGCAAAAAAGAACTTGGTCATTTTTCATAAAATCCATGACCCCGGATATGCAAAAAAACTCAAAAAATGAGAAATTTATACAAAATTTTCTTTTGGCTCCAAACAACCTTAAAAGCTTCAAAATACGTCCGCAACACCATTTGTGGAGTTTTCGATGAATTTCAGGCCTGTAACTCGCAAAAAAGAACTTAGTCATTTTTCGAAAAATCCATGACCCCGGATATGCAAAAAACTCAAAAAATGAGAAATTTATACAAAATTTTTTTTTGGCTCGAAACAACCTTGAACGCATCGAAATACGTCCACAACACTATTTGTGGAGTTTTCGGTGAATTTCAGGCCTGTAACTCGCAAAAAAGAACTTCGTCATTCTTCGAAAAATCCATGACCCCGGATATGCAAAAAACTCAAAAAATGAGAAATTTATATAAAATTTTTTTTTGGCTCGAAACAACCTTAAAAGCTTCAAAATACGTCCGCAACACCATTTGTGGAGTTTTCGATGAATTTCAGGCCTGTAACTCGCAAAAAAGAACTTAGTCATTTTTCGAAAAATCCATGACCCCGGATATGCAAAAAACTAGAAAAATGAGAAATTTATACAAAATTTTTTTTTGGCTCGAAACAACCTTGAACGCATCGAAATACGTCCACAACACCATTTGTGGAGTTTTCGGTGAATTTCAGGCCTGTAACTCGCAAAAAAGAACTTCGTCATTTTTCATAAAATCCATGACCCCGGATATGCAAAAAAACTCAAAAAATGAGAAATTTATACAAAATTTTCTTTTGGCTCGAAACAACCTTAAAAGCTTCAAAATACGTCCCCAATACCATTTGTGGAGTTTTCGATAAATTTCAGGCCTGTAACTCGCAAAAAAGAACTTAGTCATTTTTCGAAAAATCCATGACCCCGGATATGCAAAAAAACTCAAAAAATGAGAAATTTATACAAAATTTTCTTTTGTCTCGAAACAACCTTGAAAGCTTCAAAATACGTCCGTAACACCATTTGTGGAGTTTTCGATGAATTTCAGGCCTGTAACTCGCAAAAAAGAACTTAGTCATTCTTCGAAAAATCCATGACCCCGGATATGCAAAAAACTCAAAAAATGAGAAATTTATATAAAATTTTTTTTTGGCTCGAAACAACCTTA
This sequence comes from Rhopilema esculentum, assembly GCF_057945365.1. Classification (NCBI taxonomy): domain Eukaryota; kingdom Metazoa; phylum Cnidaria; class Scyphozoa; order Rhizostomeae; family Rhizostomatidae; genus Rhopilema; species Rhopilema esculentum. The sequence continues at coordinate 4,837,641 of NC_142827.1, forward strand.
AAAGCTTCAAAATACGTCCGCAACACCATTTGTGGAGTTTTCGATGAATTTCAGGCCTGTAACTCGCAAAAAAGAACTTAGTCATTCTTCGAAAAATCCATGACCCCGGATATGCAAAAAACTCAAAAAATGAGAAATTTATATAAAATTTTTTTTTGGCTCGAAACAACCTTAAAAGCTTCAAAATACGTCCGCAACACCATTTGTGGAGTTTTCGATGAATTTCAGGCCTGTAACTCGCAAAAAAGAACTTAGTCATTTTTCGAAAAATCCATGACCCCGGATATGCAAAAAACTCAAAAAATGAGAAATTTATACAAAACTTTTTTTGGCTCGAAACAACCTTGAACGCATCGAAATACGTCCACAACACCATTTGTGGAGTTTTCGGTGAATTTCAGGCCTGTAACTCGCAAAAAAGAACTTGGTCATTTTTCATAAAATCCATGACCCCGGATATGCAAAAAAACTCAAAAAATGAGAAATTTATACAAAATTTTTTTTGGCTCGAAACAACCTTAAAAGCTTCAAAATACGTCCCCAACACCATTTGTGGAGTTTTCGATGAATTTCAGGCCTGTAACTCGCAAAAAAGAACTTAGTCATTTTTCGAAAAATCCATGACCCCGGATATGCAAAAAAACTCAAAAAATGAGAAATTTTTACAAAATTTTCTTTTGGCTCGAAACAACCTTGAAAGCTTCAAAATACGTCCGCAACACCATTTGTGGAGTTTTCGATGAATTTCAGGCCTGTAACTCGCAAAAAAGAACTTAGTCATTTTTCGAAAAATCCATGACCCCGGATATGCAAAAAACTCAAAAAATGAGAAATTTATATAAAATTTTCTTTTGGCTCGAAACAACCTTAAAAGCTTCAAAATACGTCCGCAACACCATTTGTGGAGTTTTCGATGAATTTCAGGCCTGTAACTCGCAAAAAAGAACTTAGTCATTTTTCGAAAAATCCATGACCCCGGATATGCTAAAAACTCAAAAAATGAGAAATTTATACAAAATTTTTTTTTGCCTCGAAACAACCTTAAAAGCTTCAAAATACGTCCGCAACACCATTTGTGGAGTTTTCGATGAATTTCAGGCCTGTAACTCGCAAAAAAACTTACTAATTTTTCAAAAAATTCATGATCCCGGATATGCAAAAAAACTCAAAAAATGAGAAATTTATACAAAATTTTTTTTTGGCTCGAAACAACCTTAAAAGCTTCAAAATTCGTCCGCAACACCATTTGTGGAGTTTTCGATGAATTTCAGGCCTGTAACTCGCAAAAAAGAACTTAGTCATTTTTCGAAAAATCCATGACCCCGGATATGCAAAAAAACTCAAAAAATGAGAAATTTATACAAAATTTTTTTTTGGCTCGAAACAACCTTGAACGCATCGAAATACGTCCACAACACCATTTGTGGAGTTTTCGGTGAATTTCAGGCCTGTAACTCGCAAAAAAGAACTTGGTCATTTTTCATTAAATCCATGACCCCGGATATGCAAAAAAACTCAAAAAATCAGAAATTTTTACAAAATTTTTTTTTGCCTCGAAACAACCTTAAAAGCTTCAAAATACGTCCGCAACACCATTTGTGGAGTTTTCGATGAATTTCAGGCCTGTAACTCGCAAAAAAAACTTACTAATTTTTCAAAAAATTCATGATCCCGGATATGCAAAAAAACTCAAAAAATGAGAAATTTATACAAAATTTTTTTTTGGCTCGAAACAACCTTAAAAGCTTCAAAATTCGTCCGCAACACCATTTGTGGAGTTTTCGATAAATTTCAGGCCTGTAACTCGCAAAAAAGAACTTAGTCATTTTTCGAAAAATCCATGACCCCGGATATGCAAAAAAACTCAAAAAATGAGAAATTTAAACAAAATTTTCTTTTGGCTCGAAACAACCTTAAAAGCTTCAAAATACGTCCGCAACACCATTTGTGGAGTTTTCGATGAATTTCAGGCCTGTAACTCGCAAAAAAGAACTTAGTCATTTTTCGAAAAATCCATGACCCCGGATATGCAAAAAACTCAAAAAATGAGAAATTTATACAAAATTTTTTTTTGCTCGAAACAACCTTCAACGCATCGAAATACGTCCGCAACACCATTTGTGGAGTTTTCGGTGAATTTCAGGCCTGTAACTCCCAAAAAAGAACTTAGTCATTTTTCGAAAAATCCATGACCCCGGATATGCAAAAAAACTCAAAAAATGAGAAATTTATACAAAATTTTTTTTTGGCTCGAAACAACCTTAAAAGCTTCAAAATTCGTCCGCAACACCATTTGTGGAGTTTTCGATGAATTTCAGGCCTGTAACTCGCAAAAAAGAACTTAGTCATTTTTCAAAAAATCCATGACCCCGGATATGCAAAAAAACTCAAAAAATGAGAAATTTATACAAAATTTTCTTTTGGCTCGAAACAACCTTAAAAGCTTCAAAATACGTCCGCAATACCATTTGTGGAGTTTTCGATAAATTTCAGGCCTGTAACTCGCAAAAAAGAACTTAGTCATTTTTCGAAAAATCCATGACCCCGGATATGCAAAAAAACTCAAAAAATGAGAAATTTAAACAAAATTTTCTTTTGGCTCGAAACAACCTTAAAAGCTTCAAAATACGTCCGCAACACCATTTGTGGAGTTTTCGATGAATTTCAGGCCTGTAACTCGCAAAAAAGAACTTAGTCATTTTTCGAAAAATCCATGACCCCGGATATGCAAAAAACTCAAAAAATGAGAAATTTATACAAAATTTTTTTTTGCTCGAAACAACCTTCAACGCATCGAAATACGTCCGCAACACCATTTGTGGAGTTTTCGGTGAATTTCAGGCCTGTAACTCCCAAAAAAGAACTTAGTCATTTTTCGAAAAATCCATGACCCCGGATATGCAAAAAAACTCAAAAAATGAGAAATTTATACAAAATTTTTTTTTGGCTCGAAACAACCTTGAACGCATCGAAATACGTCCGCAACACCATTTGTGGAGTTTTCGGTGAATTTCAGGCCTGTAACTCGCAAAAAAGAACTTAGTCATTTTTCGAAAAATCCATGACCCCGGATATGCAAAAAACTCAAAAAATGAGAAATTTATACAAAATTTTTTTTTGGCTCGAAACAACCTTGAACGCATCAAAATACGTCCGCAACACCATTTGTGGAGTTTTCGGTGAATTTCAGGCCTGTAACTCCCAAAAAAGAACTTAGTCATTTTTCATAAAATCCATGACCCCGGATATGCAAAAAACTCAAAAAATGAGAAATTTATACAAAATTTTTTTTTGGCTCGAAACAACCTTTAAAGCTTCAAAATACGTCCGCAACACCATTTGTGGAGTTTTCGATGAATTTCAGGCCTGTAACTCGCAAAAAAAACTTACTAATTTTTCGAAAAATCCATGACCCCGGATATGCAAAAAAACTCAAAAAATGAGAAATTTATACAAAATTTTTTTTTGGCTCGAAACAACCTTGAACGCATCGAAATACGTCCACAACACCATTTGTGGAGTTTTCGGTGAATTTCAGGCCTGTAACTCGCAAAAAAGAACTTGGTCATTTTTCATTAAATCCATGACCCCGGATATGCAAAAAAACTCAAAAAATCAGAAATTTTTACAAAATTTTTTTTTGCCTCGAAACAACCTTAAAAGCTTCAAAATACGTCCGCAACACCATTTGTGGAGTTTTCGATGAATTTCAGGCCTGTAACTCGCAAAAAAAACTTACTAATTTTTCAAAAAATTCATGACCCCGGATATGCAAAAAAACTCAAAAAATGAGAAATTTAAACAAAATTTTCTTTTGGCTCGAAACAACCTTAAAAGCTTCAAAATACGTCCGCAACACCATTTGTGGAGTTTTCGATGAATTTCAGGCCTGTAACTCGCAAAAAAGAACTTAGTCATTTTTCGAAAAATCCATGACCCCGGATATGCAAAAAACTCAAAAAATGAGAAATTTATACAAAATTTTTTTTTGCTCGAAACAACCTTGAACGCATCGAAATACGTCCGCAACACCATTTGTGGAGTTTTCGGTGAATTTCAGGCCTGTAACTCCCAAAAAAGAACTTAGTCATTTTTCGAAAAATCCATGACCCCGGATATGCAAAAAAACTCAAAAAATGAGAAATTTATACAAAATTTTTTTTTGGCTCGAAACAACCTTGAACGCATCGAAATACGTCCGCAACACCATTTGTGGAGTTTTCGGTGAATTTCAGGCCTGTAACTCGCAAAAAAGAACTTAGTCATTTTTCGAAAAATCCATGACCCCGGATATGCAAAAAACTCAAAAAATGAGAAATTTATACAAAATTTTTTTTTGGCTCGAAACAACCTTGAACGCATCAAAATACGTCCGCAACACCATTTGTGGAGTTTTCGGTGAATTTCAGGCCTGTAACTCCCAAAAAAGAACTTAGTCATTTTTCGAAAAATCCATGACCCCGGATATGCAAAAAACTCAAAAAATGAGAAATTTATACAAAATTTTTTTTTGGCTCGAAACAACCTTTAAAGCTTCAAAATACGTCCGCAACACCATTTGTGGAGTTTTCGATGAATTTCAGGCCTGTAACTCGCAAAAAAAACTTACTAATTTTTCAAAAAATTCATGATCCCGGATATGCAAAAAAACTCAAAAAATGAGAAATTTATACAAAATTTTTTTTTGGCTCGAAACAACCTTAAAAGCTTCAAAATTCGTCCGCAACACCATTTGTGGAGTTTTCGATGAATTTCAGGCCTGTAACTCGCAAAAAAGAACTTAGTCATTTTTCAAAAAATCCATGACCCCGGATATGCAAAAAAACTCAAAAAATGAGAAATTTATACAAAATTTTCTTTTGGCTCGAAACAACCTTAAAAGCTTCAAAATACGTCTGCAACACCATTTGTGGAGTTTTCGATGAATTTCAGGCCTGTAACTCGCAAAAAAGAACTTAGTCATTTTTCGAAAAATCCATGACCCCGGATATGCAAAAAAACTCAAAAAATGAGAAATTTAAACAAAATTTTCTTTTGGCTCGAAACAACCTTAAAAGCTTCAAAATACGTCCGCAACACCATTTGTGGAGTTTTCGATGAATTTCAGGCCTGTAACTCGCAAAAAAGAACTTAATCATTTTTCAAAAAATCCATGACCCCGGATATGCAAAAAAACTCAAAAAATGAGAAATTTATACAAAATTTTTTTTTGGGCTCGAAACAACCTTAAAAGCTTTAAAATATGTCCGCAACACCATTTGTGGAGTTTTCGGTGAATTTCAGGCCTGTAACTCGCAAAAAAGAACTTAGTCATTTTTCAAAAAATCCATGACCCCGGATATGCAAAAAAACTCAAAAAATGAGAAATTTATACAAAATTTTCTTTTGGCTCGAAACAACCTTAAAAGCTTCAAAATACGTCCGCAACACCATTTGTGGAGTTTTCGATGAATTTCAGGCCTGTAACTCGCAAAAAAGAACTTAGTCATTTTTCGAAAAATTCATGACCCCGGATATGCAAAAAACTCAAAAAATGAGAAATTTATACAAAATTTTTTTTTGGCTCGAAACAACCCTGAACGCATCGAAATACGTCCACAACACCATTTGTGGAGTTTTCGGTGAATTTCAGGCCTGTAACTCGCAAAAAAGAACTTGGTCATTTTTCATAAAATCCATGACCCCGGATATGCAAAAAAACTCAAAAAATGAGAAATTTATACAAAATTTTTTTTTGGCTCGAAACAACCTTGAACGCATCGAAATACGTCCGCAACACCATTTGTGGAGTTTTCGGTGAATTTCAGGCCTGTAACTCGCAAAAAAGAACTTAGTCACTTTTCGAAAAATCCATGACCCCGGATATGCAAAAAACTCAAAAAATGAGAAATTTATACAAAATTTTTTTTTGGCTCGAAACAACCTTGAACGCATCGAAATACGTCCGCAACACCATTTGTGGAGTTTTCGGTGAATTTCAGGCCTGTAACTCCCAAAAAAGAACTTAGTCATTTTTCGAAAAATCCATGACCCCGGATATGCAAAAAACTCAAAAAATGAGAAATTTATACAAAATTTTTTTTGGGCTCGAAACAACCTTAAAAGCTTTAAAATATGTCAGCAACACCATTTGTGGAGTTTTCGATGAATATCAGGCCTGTAACTCGCAAAAAAGAACTTAATCATTTTTCAAAAAATCCATGACCCCGGATATGCAAAAAAACTCAAAAAATGAGAAATTTTTACAAAATTTTTTTTGCCTCCAAACAACCTTAAAAGCTTCAAAATACGTCCGGAACACCATTTGTGGAGTTTTCGATGAATTTCAGGCCTGTAACTCGCAAAAAAGAACTTAGTCATTTTTCAAAAAATCCATGACCCCGGATATGCAAAAAAACTCAAAAAATGAGAAATTTATACAAAATTTTTTTTTGCTCGAAACAACCTTAAAAGCTTCAAAATACGTCCGCAACACCATTTGTGGAGTTTTCGATGAATTTCAGGCCTGTAACTCGCAAGAAAGAACTTAGTCATTTTTCGAAATATCTATGACCCCGGATATGCAAAAAACTCAAAAAATGAGAAATTTATACAAAATTTTTTTTGGCTCGAAACAACCTTAAAAGCTTCAAAATACGTCCGCAACACCATTTGAGAAGTTTTCGATGAATTTCAGGCCTGTAACTCGCAAAAAAGAACTTAGTCATTTTTCGAAAAATCCATGACCCCGGATATGCAAAAAACTAAAAAAATGAGAAATTTATACAAAATTTTTTTTTGGCTCGAAACAACCTTGAACGCATCGAAATACGTCCGCAACACCATTTGTGGAGTTTTCGGTGAATTTCAGGCCTGTAACTCGCAAAAAAGAACTTAGTCATTTTTCGAAAAATCCATGACCCCGGATATGCAAAAAACTCAAAAAATTAGAAATTTATACAAAATTTTTTTTTCGGCTCTAAACAACCTTGAATGCATCGAAATACGTCCGCAACACCATTTGTGGAGTTTTCGGTGAATTTCAGGCCTGTAACTCCCAAAAAAGAACTTAGTCATTTTTCGAAAAATCCATGACCCCGGATATGCAAAAAACTCAAAAAACGAGAAATTTATACAAATTTTTTTTTTGGCTCGAAACAACCTTGAACGCATTAAAATATATCCGCAACACCATTTGTGGAGTTTTCGGTGAATTTCAGGCCTGTAACTCGCAAAAAAGAACTTAGTCATTTTTCGAAAAATCCATGACCCCGGATATGCAAAAAACTCAAAAAACGAGAAATTTATACAAACTTTTTTTTTGGCTCGAAACAACCTTGAACGCATTAAAATATATCCGCAACACCATTTGTGGAGTTTTCGGTGAATTTCAGGCCTGTAACTCGCAAAAAAGAACTTAGTCATTTTTCGAAAAATCCATGACCCCGGATATGCAAAAAACTCAAAAAACGAGAAATTTATACAAACTTTTTTTTTGGCTCGAAACAACCTTGAACGCATTAAAATATATCCGCAACCCTTATTGTGGAGTTTTCGGTGAATTTCAGGCCTGTAACTCCCAAAAAAGAACTTAGTCATTTTTCGAAAAATCCATGACCCCGGATATGCAAAAAACTCAAAAAATTAAAAAATTTATACAAAATTTTTTTTTAGGCTCTAAACAACCTTGAATGCATCGAAATACGTCCGCAACACCATTTGTGGAGTTTTCGGTGAATTTCAGGCCTGTAACTCCCAAAAAAGAACTTAGTCATTTTTCGAAAAATCCATGACCCCGGATATGCAAAAAACTCAAAAAATGAGAAATTTATACAAAATTTTTTTTTGGGCTCAAAACAACCTTAAAAGCTTTAAAATATGTCCGCAACACCATTTGTGGAGTTTTCGATGAATTTCAGGCCTGTAACTCGCAAAAAAGACTTACTGATTTTTCAAAAAATTCATGATCCCGGATATGCAAAAAAACTCAAAAAATGAGAAATTTATACAAAATTTTTTTTGGCTCGAAACAACCTTAAAAGCTTCAAAATTCGTCCGCAACACCATTTGTGGAGTTTTCGATGAATTTCAGGCCTGTAACTCGCAAAAAAGAACTTAGTCATTTTTCAAAAAATCCATGTCCCCGGATATGCAAAAAAACTCAAAAAATGAGAAATTTATACAAAATTTTCTTTTGGCTCGAAACAACCTTAAAAGCTTCAAAATACGTCCGCAACACCATTTGTGGAGTTTTCGATGAATTTCAGGCCTGTAACTCGCAAAAAAGAACTTAATCATTTTTCGAAAAATTCATGACCCCGGATATGCAAAAAACTCAAAAAATGAGAAATTTATACAAAATTTTTTTTTGGCTCGAAACAACCTTGAACACATCGAAATACGTCCACAACACCATTTGTGGAGTTTTCGGTGAATTTCAGGCCTGTAACTCGCAAAAAAGAACTTGGTCATTTTTCATAAAATCCATGACCCCGGATATGCAAAAAAACTCAAAAAATGAGAAATTTATACAAAATTTTCTTTTGGCTCGAAACAACCTTAAAAGCTTCAAAATACGTCCGCAACACCATTTGTGGAGTTTTCGATGAATTTCAGGCCTGTAACTCGCAAAAAAGAACTTAGTCATTTTTCGAAAAATCCATGACCCCGGATATGCAAAAAACTCAAAAAATGAGAAATTTATATAAAATTTTTTTTTGGCTCGAAACAACCTTAAAAGCTTCAAAATACGACCGCAACACCATTTGTGGAGTTTTCGATGAATTTCAGGCCTGTAACTCGCAAAAAAGAACTTAGTCATCTTTCGAAAAATCCATGACCCCGGATATGCAAAAAACTCAAAAAATGAGAAATTTATACAAAATTTTTTTTTGGCTCGAAACAACCTTGAACGCATCGAAATACGTCCACAACACCATTTGTGGAGTTTTCGGTGAATTTCAGGCCTGTAACTCGCAAAAAAGAACTTAGTCATTTTTCGAAAAATCCATGACCCCGGATATGCAAAAAAACTCAAAAAATGAGAAATTTATACAAAATTTTTTTTTGGCTCAAAACAACCTTGAACGCATCGAAATACGTCCGCAACACCATTTGTGGAGTTTTCGGTGAATTTCAGGCCTGTAACTCGACAAAAAGAACTTAGTCATTTTTCGAAAAATCCATGACCCCGGATATGCAAAAAACTCAAAAAATGAGAAATTTATACAAAATTTTTTTTTGGCTCGAAACAACCATGAACGCATCAAAATACGTCCGCAACACCATTTGTGGAGTTTTCGGTGAATTTCAGGCCTGTAACTCGCAAAAAAGAACTTAGTCATTTTTCGAAAAATCCATGACCCCGGATATGCAAAAAACTCAAAAAATGAGAAATTTATACAAAATTTTTTTTGGGCTCGAAACAACCTTAAAAGCTTTAAAATATGTCAGCAACACCATTTGTGGAGTTTTCGATGAATATCAGGCCTGTAACTCGCAAAAAAGAACTTAATCATTTTTCAAAAAATCCATGACCCCGGATATGCAAAAAAACTCAAAAAATGAGAAATTTTTACAAAATTTTTTTCGCCTCGAAACAACCTTAAAAGCTTCAAAATACGTCCGGAACACCATTTGTGGAGTTTTCGATGAATTTCAGGCCTGTAACTCGCAAAAAAGAACTTAGTCATTTTTCGAAATATCTATGACCCCGGATATGCAAAAAAACTCAAAAAATGAGAAATTTATACAAAATTTTTTTTGGCTCGAAACAACCTTAAAAGCTTCAAAATACGACCGCAACACCATTTGTGGAGTTTTCGATGAATTTCAGGCCTGTAACTCGCAAAAAAGAACTTAGTCATTTTTCGAAAAATCCATGACCCCGGATATGCAAAAAACTCAAAAAATGAGAAATTTATACAAAATTTTTTTTGGGCTCGAAACAACCTTAAAAGCTTTAAAATATGTCAGCAACACCATTTGTGGAGTTTTCGATGAATATCAGGCCTGTAACTCGCAAAAGAGAACTTAGTCATTTTTCAAAAAATCCATGACCCCGGATATGCAAAAAAACTCAAAAAATGAGAAATTTATACAAAATTTTTTTTGGGCTCGAAACAACCTTGAACGCATCGAAATACGTCCACAACACCATTTGTGGAGTTTTCGGTGAATTTCAGGCCCGTAACTCGCAAAAAAGAACTTGGTCATTTTTCATAAAATCCATGACCCCGGATATGCAAAAAAACTCAAAAAATGAGAAATTTATACAAAATTTTTTTTTGGCTCGAAACAACCTTTAAAGCTTCAAAATACGTCCGCAACACCATTTGTGGAGTTTTCAATGAATTTCAGGCCTGTAACTCGCAAAAAAGAACTTAGTCATTTTTCGAAAAATCCATGACCCCGGATATGCAAAAAACTCAAAAAATGAGAAATTTATACAAAATTTTTTTTTGGCTCGAAACAACCTTGAACGCATCGAAATACGTCCACAACACCATTTGTGGAGTTTTCGGTGAATTTCAGGCCCGTAACTCGCAAAAAAGAACTTGGTCATTTTTCATAAAATCCAAGACCCCGGATATGCAAAAAAACTCAAAAAATGAGAAATTTAAACAAAATTTTCTTTTGGCTCGTAACAACCTTGAACGCATCGAAATACGTCCGCAACACCATTTGTGGAGTTTTCGGTGAATTTCAGGCCTGTAACTCGCAAAAAAGAACTTAGTCATTTTTCGAAAAATCCATGACCCCGGATATGCAAAAAAACTCAAAAAATGAGAAATTTATACAAAATTTTTTTTTGGCTCGAAACAACCTTGAACGCATCGAAATACGTCCGCAACACCATTTGTGGGAGTTTTCGGTGAATTTCAGGCCTGTAACTCGCAAAAAAGAACTTAATCATTTTTCAAAAAATCCATGACCCCGGATATGCAAAAAACTCAAAAAATGAGAAATTTATACAAAATTTTTTTTTGGCTCGAAACAACCTTGAACGCATCGAAATACGTCCGCAACACCATTTGTGGAGTTTTCGGTGAATTTCAGGCCTGTAACTCGCAAAAAAGAACTTAGTCATTTTTCGAAAAATCCATGACCCCGGATATGCAAAAAACTCAAAAAATGAGAAATTTATACAAAATTTTTCTTTGGCTCGAAACAACCTTGAACGCATCGAAATACGTCCGCAACACCATTTGTGGAGTTTTCGGTGAATTTCAGGCCTGTAACTCCCAAAAAAGAACTTAGTCATTTTTCGAAAAATCCATGACCCCGGATATGCAAAAAACTCAAAAAATGAGAAATTTATACAAAATTTTTTTTGGGCTCGAAACAACCTTAAAAGCTTTAAAATATGTCAGCAACACCATTTGTGGAGTTTTCGATGAATATCAGGCCTGTAACTCGCAAAAAAGAACTTAATCATTTTTCAAAAAATCCATGACCCCGGATATGCAAAAAACTCAAAAAATGAGAAATTTATACAAAATTTTTTTTGGGCTCGAAACAACCTTAAAAGCTTTAAAATATGTCAGCAACACCATTTGTGGAGTTTTCGATGAATATCAGGCCTGTAACTCGCAAAAAAGAACTTAATCATTTTTCAAAAAATCCATGACCCCGGATATGCAAAAAAACTCAAAAAATGAGAAATTTTTACAAAATTTTTTTTGCCTCGAAACAACCTTAAAAGCTTCAAAATACGTCCGGAACACCATTTGTGGAGTTTTCGATGAATTTCAGGCCTGTAACTCGCAAAAAAGAACTTAGTCATTTTTCAAAAAATCCATGACCCCGGATATGCAAAAAAACTCAAAAAATGAGAAATTTATACAAAATTTTTTTTTGCTCGAAACAACCTTGAAAGCTTCAAAATACATCCGCAACACCATTTGTGGAGTTTTCGATGAATTTCAGGCCTGTAACTCGCAAAAAAGAACTTAGTCATTTTTCAAAAAATCCATGACCCCGGATATGCAAAAAAACTCAAAAAATGAGAAATTTATACAAAATTTTTTTTTTCTCGAAACAACCTTAAGGACGATGAATAGGTAATCTTACTAAAACTTGTTCTTGCACCAAAACCATGTTTTCTCAAAAACTATAAGTTCTATCAGCTAGAAACTTTTCACAAGTAATAGCCAACTACTCTTCAACAAAATGCCATATATTTCATGACGTCAGAATGCGCATGTATAATTTACGGACCAGAAACTCCGGACCAGTAAAAATACTTTAAGAAAGAATTTGAACTGTGGTGAGCTTTCTAAAGACAAATCACCTATGCAATAATGGAACATATAAAAAATACTCCAGGATGAGCAGAGGAAATTGTTGTTATAGCAACCGTTGCTATGGTAACCAAGAAAAAGGCTTTTTTGGCAATTCAAGTCCAAAGATTGTAACCATCAACTTTTCCTCTGCTCATCCTACAAAGCATCTTGAAAGGTACTTATAGACAAAATTTCAGCTTTCTGCCTATTAGGATAAGGAAATGAGGCTTTCTCAAAGTTCGAAAAGTAAAAAAGCGGAAAATCTAATTTAAAGTTTTACTTCATCGTTTTAAGAGCTAGAAATAGCATAACAGGTCAAATACATGATTCTAGTGAAAAGTTAGGTATTCTGACCTACTGAGTTCTTGATGCTTAGTAATCTATCCAAGATTTAGCCAGAAAATTATCCAAAAAGTAGTAACGTAAGTTTTCTTCAACGTAAACGCTTCCGTGGTGGTTCTGATGTAAACATTACATTGATGTTTTCTTCAGCAACAAATGTTATTTGAGGCTCTTTTGGTTCTTCTCTGTCATTCTTGAGAATTACATCTGGCACTTTATGGGTACTGAACCCTCCAGACATATAATGCCTTCCAGCCTTTGTTCCCATCTTCTTAGCTTTTCTTAGAAGGCGCCGCCGGTTCAGGTATGAACTACGAGACTGATTTCCAGCATTCTTTATTCTGGTATCATTTAAGGCACGAAAGCCTCTTGCTGTATGCACACCAAAATGTTCTATCCCCATCTCCTCCAAAACACAACCAGCACCAGCAGCTCCCTGGTTCCACTGGATAACTGATGCTGCAGCTGCAGCATCAAGTTTACGCTTCCCACAGAAAACACGTTTTGGGCACTTTGACCACAAAACATTATTAAGAGACTCATTTTGATTCTGAGTTAACCCTTTCAAACAACGCTTTAGAAGGTCTTCTTTCGATAATCTTTCAAAAATTGGCTTCAGCTCTGACCGAAAAACAGCAGGAAGACATTTGTTTCGATTGTACGTTTTGGTTTTGTTTAGTTGGTCTTGTTGCCATTTGCACCATGACAGAGAGCCTTTAGGGCAAAATCTATGTTGGATTTCCAATGCTTCATTTTCCCCAACAATACTATGAAAATATATTGCCCATACTGCATCTTGTGTCATCTTCAAATTGCCTTTATTTGACCTTATTGCATACCCATAGTAGTTTTGCAATGAGTCTATTGCAACATCTGTCAATCTCCCTCGTCCACCAACACTCACACCATCTGGAAGTTTGCTTGCTTTCATTTTATTTTTGTACATTCTCAAGTTTGACCCCATTCTTTTTTGAATATGCCCAATGCAATCTTCCTTGGTGACTAAATAGTCACTGCCATATTTTTTAAAGCAAGCATCTGCTACCTCACCAAAAGACGAAGAATCACCATCTCCAACATATGTTACATATTTCAACTTATGTTTCTCTATAGACCGAAGGAACATTGTCACTGCTGCACTCTTCTCCATTGCCTCTGATGATTTGTTGTGGTTGATACAACATTTATCCTGATGCTTTGCAAACCAATCTTTATACCTTTGAGAATCTTTGTCCCAGTTTCCTTTTGACCTACATTCGAAACAAATTTTTGACTTCACTTCCAAATCTAGCACCTCCCCTGTCTCAACTGCCAAAACAAAGACAACACCAAGTAAAGATGAATGACCATATCGTTTTTGCCATGTCCCATCTACAGAGACAGTGACTGGAAATACATCATCCTCAATGTCTAGGTCTTCATGTGAAGGAGACATCTTTTTCAAAGCTCTTTTCAAATTTTTGGCAGCTTTCTCTAAGGATTTTTCTACAACAGTACTGTAGCACTGCTCAATCTTGTTAATTGTGTCAGAGTAAGCATTTTTCGAAACTGGTGGTGGTAAATTCAATAAAGAGCACAGTTTTTTTAAACTTGTGTGTCCATTTCCTGTCTCTAGACCACCTTGAATAAGGCGAATATTTACCTCTGACCTTCTACCACCATCTTTAACATAATTGCTGGTATGAAAAATAGATGAATTCTGACAGTTTGTGCACAGTAACAAAAGTTCTTCATCAAGCCCTTTACGTGCCAAGTCATTTTGGAAAAGCTCCAATTTTCCTTTTGCTGACCTACATGATGCACATACTGCAGCTGTAGTTAAAATGTTCTGCAAATTTTCAATGGTTACCAGTTTGTTACCATATGCTTTAATATATTGGCTGCTGTTGTGGCCCTCCTTAGCACTACTTGTTGTTGGTGTGGATTTGTTAATTCCCAGCTGAAATCCTTTGGCTCTTGTTATTGTCTCCTCTCTTTCAACCTCCAATAAAGGGCAGTTATTATCAATCTTCTCAAAAGATCTATTTAACTTCTCTGGTGAAGAAGAACTTGCTGGGCCTAAATCTTCCGAATTTGACTCATGTTCCTGTTCTTGTTTCCGTTTACCACTGAACACTCTTTTCCGTTTCTTTCTGTAGATAGTATTCTTTTTTTTCCCAGGCATGACAAACTGAAGAATTTCAACTAGTTTCAAAAAACGCACAAATGTTATTTCAGCGAATAGTAGAAACGTAAAAAGTGAAGCGTGTCAGTGTCCTCTCGAGGCAGTCGGCAATCTTTTCGACAAGTACTTCATGTTATAGGTGCACAAACATAATTCAACTCAATTTAGAAACTTATAAAACCCCAAAAACGACAAATTTAGCCCTGGAAAGTCGGTTGACACCCCAATCATTTCCTTAGCAACCACATTTCATGCGTTGCTAGGCAGGGTAGCTATAATAAAACATAGTTTTATAGGTGAAAAGATATTTTTTTTGCAAAATAGATATCGAGAACTTAAAACCTAATACTTGAACTACAATTTTATACCAGAAACCCAGATTTGAAGAAAACAAATTTCTTTAACATATTTTACCTATTCATCGTCCTTAAAAGCTTCAAAATACGTCCGCAACACCATTTGTGGAGTTTTCGATGAATTTCAGGCCTGTAACTCGCAAAAAAGAACTTAGTCATTTTTCGAAATATCTATGACCCCGGATATGCAAAAAACTCAAAAAATGAGAAATTTATACAAAATTTTTTTTGGCTCGAAACAACCTTAAAAGCTTCAAAATACGTCCACAACACCATTTGTGGAGTTTTCGATGAATTTCAGGCCTGTAACTCGCAAAAAAGAACTTAGTCATTTTTCGAAAAATCCATGACCCCAGATATGCAAAAAACTCAAAAAACGAGAAATTTATACAAATTTTTTTTTGGCTCGAAACAACCTTGAACGCATTAAAATATATCCGCAACACCATTTGTGGAGTTTTCGGTGAATTTCAGGCCTGTAACTCCCAAAAAAGAACTTAGTCATTTTTCGAAAAATCCATGACCCCGGATATGCAAAAAACTCAAAAAATTAGAAATTTATACAAAATTTTTTTTTCGGCTCTAAACAACCTTGAATGCATCGAAATACGTCCGCAACACCATTTGTGGAGTTTTCGGTGAATTTCAGGCCTGTAACTCCCAAAAAAGAACTTAGTCATTTTTCGAAAAATCCATGACCCCGGATATGCAAAAAACTCAAAAAACGAGAAATTTATGCAAAATTTTTTTTGGGCTCGAAACAACCTTAAAAGCTTTAAAATATGTCAGCAACACCATTTGTGGAGTTTTCGATGAATATCAGGCCTGTAACTCGCAAAAAAGAACTTAATCATTTTTCAAAAAATCCATGACCCCGGATATGCAAAAAAACTCAAAAAATGAGAAATTTTTACAAAATTTTTTTTGCCTCGAAACAACCTTAAAAGCTTCAAAATACGTCCGGAACACCATTTGTGGAGTTTTCGATGAATTTCAGGCCTGTAACTCGCAAAAAAGAACTTAGTCATTTTTCGAAATATCTATGACCCCGGATATGCAAAAAACTCAAAAAATGAGAAATTTATACAAAATTTTTTTTGGCTCGAAACAACCTTAAAAGCTTCAAAATACGTCCGCAACACCATTTGAGGAGTTTTCGATGAATTTCAGGCCTGTAACTCGCAAAAAAGAACTTAGTCATTTTTCGAAAAATCCATGACCCCGGATATGCAAAAAACTCAAAAAATTAGAAATTTATACAAAATTTTTTTTCGGCTCTAAACAACCTTGAACGCATCGAAATACGTCCGCAACACCATTTGTGGTTTTTCGGTGAATTTCAGGCCTGTAACTCCCAAAAAAGAACTTAGTCATTTTTCGAAAAATCCATGACCCCGGATATGCAAAAAACTCAAAAAACGAGAAATTTATACAATTTTTTTTTTTGGCTCGAAACAACCTTAAAAGCTTCAAAATACGTCCGCAACACCATTTGTGGAGTTTTCGATGAATTTCAGGCCTGTAACTCGCAAAAAATAACTTAGTCATTTTTGAAAAAATCCATGACCCCGGATATGCAAAAAAACTCAAAAAATGAGAAATTTATACAAAATTTTTTTATGCTCGAAACAACCTTAAAAGCTTCAAAATACGTCCGCAACACCATTTGAGGAGTTTTCGATGAATTTCAGGCCTGTAACTCGCAAAAAAGAACTTAGTCATTTTTCGAAAAATCCATGACCCCGGATATGCAAAAAACTAAAAAAATGAGAAATTGACACAAAAATTTTTTTTGGCTCGAAACAACCTTGAACGCATCGAAATACGTCCGCAACACCATTTGTGGAGTTTTCGGTGAATTTCAGGCCTGTAACTCGCAAAAAAGAACTTAGTCATTTTTCGAAAAATCCATGACCCCGGATATGCAAAAAACTCAAAAAATTAGAAATTTATACAAAATTTTTTTTTCGGCTCTAAACAACCTTGAATGCATCGAAATACGTCCGCAACACCATTTGTGGAGTTTTCGGTGAATTTCAGGCCTGTAACTCCCAAAAAAGAACTTAGTCATTTTTCGAAAAATCCATGACCCCGGATATGCAAAAAACTCAAAAAACGAGAAATTTATACAAATTTTTTTTTTGGCTCGAAACAACCTTGAACGCATTAAAATATATCCGCAACACCATTTGTGGAGTTTTCGGTGAATTTCAGGCCTGTAACTCCCAAAAAAGAACTTAGTCATTTTTCGAAAAATCCATGACCCCGGATATGCAAAAAACTCAAAAAATTAGAAATTTATACAAAATTTTTTTTTCGGCTCTAAACAACCTTGAATGCATCGAAATACGTCCGCAACACCATTTGTGGTTTTTCGGTGAATTTCAGGCCTGTAACTCCCAAAAAAGAACTTAGTCATTTTTCGAAAAATCCATGACCCCGGATATGCAAAAAACTCAAAAAACGAGAAATTTATACAATTTTTTTTTTTGGCTCGAAACAACCTTGAACGCATTAAAATATATCCGCAACACCATTTGTGGAGTTTTCGGTGAATTTCAGGCCTGTAACTCGCAAAAAAGAACTTAGTCATTTCTAAAAAAATCCATGACCCCGGACATGCAAAAAAACTCGAAAAATGAGAAATTTATACAAAATTTTTTTTGGGCTCGAAACAACCTTAAAAGCTTTAAAATATGTCCGCAACACCATTTGTGGAGTTTTCGATGAATATCAGGCCTGTAACTCGCAAAAAAGAACTTCGTAATTTTTCGAAAAATCCATGACCCCGGATATGCAAAAAACTCAAAAAATGAGAAATTTATACAAAATTTTTTTTTGGCTCGAAACAACCTTGAACGCAACGAAATACGTCCACAACACCATTTGTGGAGTTTTCGGTGAATTTCAGGCCTGTAACTCGCAAAAAAGAACTTGGTCATTTTTCATAAAATCCATGACCCCGGATATGCAAAAAAACTCAAAAAATGAGAAATTTATACAAAATTTTCTTTTGGCTCGAAACAACCTTAAAAGCTTCAAAATACGTCCGCAACACCATTTGTGGAGTTTTCGATGAATTTCAGGCCTGTAACTCGCAAAAAAGAACTTAGTCATTTTTCGAAAAATCCATGACCCCGGATATGCAAAAAACTCAAAAAATGAGAAATTTATATAAATTTTTTTTTGGCTCGAAACAACCTTAAAAGCTTCAAAATACGTCCGCAACACCATTTGTGGAGTTTTCGATGAATTTCAGGCCTGTAACTCGCAAAAAAGAACTTAGTCATTTTTCGAAAAATCCATGACCCCGGATATGCAAAAAACTCAAAAAATGAGAAATTTATACAAAATTTTTTTTTGGCTCGAAACAACCTTGAACGCATCGAAATACGTCCACAACACCATTTGTGGAGTTTTCGGTGAATTTCAGGCCCGTAACTCGCAAAAAAGAACTTGGTCATTTTTCATAAAATCCAAGACCCCGGATATGCAAAAAAACTCAAAAAATGAGAAATTTAAACAAAATTTTCTTTTGGCTCGTAACAACCTTGAACGCATCGAAATACGTCCGCAACACCATTTGTGGAGTTTTCGGTGAATTTCAGGCCTGTAACTCCCAAAAAAGAACTTAGTCATTTTTCGAAAAATCCATGACCCCGGATATGCAAAAAAACTCATAAAATGAGAAATTTATACAAAATTTTTTTTTGGCTCGAAACAACCTTGAACGCATCGAAATACGTCCGCAACACCATTTGTGGAGTTTTCGTTGAATTTCAGGCCTGTAACTCCCAAAAAAGAACTTAGTCATTTTTCGAAAAATCCATGACCCCGGATATGCAAAAAACTCAAAAAATGAGAAATTTATACAAAATTTTTTTTGGGCTCGAAACAACCTTAAAAGCTTTAAAATATGTCAGCAACACCATTTGTGGAGTTTTCGATGAATATCAGGCCTGTAACTCGCAAAAAAGAACTTAATCATTTTTCAAAAAATCCATGACCCCGGATATGCAAAAAACTCAAAAAATGAGAAATTTATACAAAATTTTTTTTGGGCTCGAAACAACCTTAAAAGCTTTAAAATATGTCAGCAACACCATTTGTGGAGTTTTCGATGAATATCAGGCCTGTAACTCGCAAAAAAGAACTGAATCATTTTTCAAAAAATCCATGACCCCGGATATGCAAAAAAACTCAAAAAATGAGAAATTTTTACAAAATTTTTTTTGCCTCGAAACAACCTTAAAAGCTTCAAAATACGTCCGGAACAACATTTGTGGAGTTTTCGATGAATTTCAGGCCTGTAACTCGCAAAAAAGAACTTAGTCATTTTTCAAAAAATCCATGACCCCGGATATGCAAAAAAACTCAAAAAATGAGAAATTTATACAAAATTTTTTCTTGCTCGAAACAACCTTAAAAGCTTCAAAATACGTCCGCAACACCATTTGTGGAGTTTTCGATGAATTTCAGGCCTGTAACTCGCAAAAAAGAACTTAGTCATTTTTCAAAAAATCCATGACCCCGGATATGCAAAAAAACTCAAAAAATGAGAAATTTATACAAAATTTTTTTTTTCTCGAAACAACCTTAAAAGCTTCAAAATACGTCCGCAACACCATTTGTGGAGTTTTCGATGAATTTCAGGCCTGTAACTCGCAAAAAAGAACTTAGTCATTTTTCGAAATATCTATGACCCCGGATATGCAAAAAACTCAAAAAATGAGAAATTTATACAAAATTTTTTTTGGCTCGAAACAACCTTAAAAGCTTCAAAATACGTCCACAACACCATTTGTGGAGTTTTCGATGAATTTCAGGCCTGTAACTCGCAAAAAAGAACTTAGTCATTTTTCGAAAAATCCATGACCCCGGATATGCAAAAAACTCACAAAACGAGAAATTTATACAAATTTTTTTTTTGGCTCGAAACAACCTTTAACGCATTAAAATATATCCGCAACACCATTTGTGGAGTTTTCGGTGAATTTCAGGCCTGTAACTCCCAAAAAAGAACTTAGTCATTTTTCGAAAAATCCATGACCCCGGATATGCAAAAAACTCAAAAAATTAGAAATTTATACAAAATTTTTTTTTCGGCTCTAAACAACCTTGAATGCATCGAAATACGTCCGCAACACCATTTGTGGAGTTTTCGGTGAATTTCAGGCCTGTAACTCCCAAAAAAGAACTTAGTCATTTTTCGAAAAATCCATGACCCCGGATATGCAAAAAACTCAAAAAACAAGAAATTTATACAAAATTTTTTTTGGGCTCGAAACAACCTTAAAAGCTTTAAAATATGTCAGCAACACCATTTGTGGAGTTTTCGATGAATATCAGGCCTGTAACTCGCAAAAAAGAACTTAATCATTTTTCAAAAAATCCATGACCCCGGATATGCAAAAAAACTCAAAAAATGAGAAATTTTTACAAAATTTTTTTTGCCTCGAAACAACCTTAAAAGCTTCAAAATACGTCTGGAACACCATTTGTGGAGTTTTCGATGAATTTCAGGCCTGTAACTCGCAAAAAAGAACTTAGTCATTTTTCAAAAAATCCATGACCCCGGATATGCAAAAAAACTCAAAAAATGAGAAATTTATACAAAATTTTTTTTTGCTCGAAACAACCTTAAAAGCTTCAAAATACGTCCGCAACACCATTTGTGGAGTTTTCGATGAATTTCAGGCCTGTAACTCGCAAAAAAGAACTTAGTCATTTTTCGAAATATCTATGACCCCGGATATGCAAAAAACTCAAAAAATGAGAAATTTATACAAAATTTTTTTTGGCTCGAAACAACCTTAAAAGCTTCAAAATACGTCCGCAACACCATTTGAGGAGTTTTCGATGAATTTCAGGCCTGTAACTCGCAAAAAAGAACTTAGTCATTTTTCGAAAAATCCATGACCCCGGATATGCAAAAAACTAAAAAAATGAGAAATTTACACAAAATTTTTTTTTGGCTCGAAACAACCTTGAACGCATCGAAATACGTCCGCAACACCATTTGTGGAGTTTTCGGTGAATTTCAGGCCTGTAACTCGCAAAAAAGAACTTAGTCATTTTTCGAAAAATCCATGACCCCGGATATGCAAAAAACTCAAAAAATTAGAAATTTATACAAAATATTTTTTTCGGCTCTAAACAACCTTGAATGCATCGAAATACGTCCGCAACACCATTTGTGGAGTTTTCGGTGAATTTCAGGCCTGTAACTCCCAAAAAAGAACTTAGTCATTTTTCGAAAAATCCATGACCCCGGATATGCAAAAAACTCAAAAAACGAGAAATTTATACAAATTTTTTTTTTGGCTCGAAACAACCTTGAACGCATTAAAATATATCCGCAACACCATTTGTGGAGTTTTCGGTGAATTTCAGGCCTGTAACTCGCAAAAAAGAACTTAGTCATTTTTCGAAAAATCCATGACCCCGGATATGCAAAAAACTCAAAAAACGAGAAATTTATACAAATTTTTTTTTTGGCTCGAAACAACCTTGAACGCATTAAAATAGATCCGCAACACCATTTGTGGAGTTTTCGGTGAATTTCAGGCCTGTAACTCCCAAAAAAGAACTTAGTCATTTTTCGAAAAATCCATGACCCCGGATATGCAAAAAACTCAAAAAATTAGAAATTTATACAAAATTTTTTTTTCGGCTCTAAACAACCTTGAATGCATCGAAATACGTCCGCAACACCATTTGTGGTTTTTCGGTGAATTTCAGGCCTGTAACTCCCAAAAAAGAACTTAGTCATTTTTCGAAAAATCCATGACCCCGGATATGCAAAAAACTCAAAAAACGAGAAATTTATACAATTTTTTTTTTTGGCTCGAAACAACCTTGAACGCATTAAAATATATCCGCAACACCATTTGTGGAGTTTTCGGTGAATTTCAGGCCTGTAACTCGCAAAAAAGAACTTAGTCATTTCTAAAAAAATCCATGACCCCGGACATGCAAAAAAACTCGAAAAATGAGAAATTTATACAAAATTTTTTTTGGGCTCGAAACAACCTTAAAAGCTTTAAAATATGTCCGCAACACCATTTGTGGAGTTTTCGATGAATATCAGGCCTGTAACTCGCAAAAAAGAACTTCGTAATTTTTCGAAAAATCCATGACCCCGGATATGCAAAAAACTCAAAAAATGAGAAATTTATACAAAATTTTTTTTTGGCTCGAAACAACCTTAAAAGCTTCAAAATACGTTCGCAACACCATTTGTGGAGTTTTCGATGAATTTCAGGCCTGTAACTCGCAAAAAATAACTTAGTCATTTTTGAAAAAATCCATGACCCCGGATATGCAAAAAAACTCAAAAAATGAGAAATTTATACAAAATTTTTTTATGCTCGAAACAACCTTAAAAGCTTCAAAATACGTCCGCAACACCATTTGAGGAGTTTTCGATGAATGTCAGGCCTGTAACTCGCAAAAAAGAACTTAGTCATTTTTCGAAAAATCCATGACCCCGGATATGCAAAAAACTAAAAAAATGAGAAATTTACACAAAATTTTTTTTTGGCTCGAAACAACCTTGAACGCATCGAAATACGTCCGCAACACCATTTGTGGAGTTTTCGGTGAATTTCAGGCCTGTAACTCGCAAAAAAGAACTTAGTCATTTTTCGAAAAATCCATGACCCCGGATATGCAAAAAACTCAAAAAATTAGAAATTTATACAAAATTTTTTTTTCGGCTCTAAACAACCTTGAATGCATCGAAATACGTCCGCAACACCATTTGTGGAGTTTTCGGTGAATTTCAGGCCTGTAACTCCCAAAAAAGAACTTAGTCATTTTTCGAAAAATCCATGACCCCGGATATGCAAAAAACTCAAAAAACGAGAAATTTATACAAATTTTTTTTTTGGCTCGAAACAACCTTGAACGCATTAAAATATATCCGCAACACCATTTGTGGAGTTTTCGGTGAATTTCAGGCCTGTAACTCGCAAAAAAGAACTTAGTCATTTTTCGAAAAATCCATGACCCCGGATATGCAAAAAACTCAAAAAACGAGAAATTTATACAAATTTTTTTTTTGGCTCGAAACAACCTTGAACGCATTAAAATATATCCGCAACACCATTTGTGGAGTTTTCGGTGAATTTCAGGCCTGTAACTCCCAAAAAAGAACTTAGTCATTTTTCGAAAAATCCATGACCCCGGATATGCAAAAAACTCAAAAAATTAGAAATTTATACAAAATTTTTTTTTCGGCTCTAAACAACCTTGAATGCATCGAAATACGTCCGCAACACCATTTGTGGTTTTTCGGTGAATTTCAGGCCTGTAACTCCCAAAAAAGAACTTAGTCATTTTTCGAAAAATCCATGACCCCGGATATGCAAAAAACTCAAAAAACGAGAAATTTATACAATTTTTTTTTTTGGCTCGAAACAACCTTGAACGCATTAAAATATATCCGCAACACCATTTGTGGAGTTTTCGGTGAATTTCAGGCCTGTAACTCGCAAAAAAGAACTTAGTCATTTCTAAAAAAATCCATGACCCCGGACATGCAAAAAAACTCGAAAAATGAGAAATTTATACAAAATTTTTTTTGGGCTCGAAACAACCTTAAAAGCTTTAAAATATGTCCGCAACACCATTTGTGGAGTTTTCGATGAATATCAGGCCTGTAACTCGCAAAAAAGAACTTCGTAATTTTTCGAAAAATCCATGACCCCGGATATGCAAAAAACTCAAAAAATGAGAAATTTATACAAAATTTTTTTTTGGCTCGAAACAACCTTAAAAGCTTCAAAATACGTCCGGAACACCATTTGTGGAGTTTTCGATGAATTTCAGGCCTGTAACTCGCAAAAAAGAACTTAGTCATTTTTCGAAAAATCCATGACCCCGGATATGCAAAAAACTCAAAAAACGAGAAATTTATACAAAAATTTTTTTTGGCTCGAAACAACCTTGAACGCATCGAAATACGTCCGCAATACCATTTGTGGAGTTTTCGGTGAATTTCAGGCCTGTAACTCGCAAAAAAGAACTTAGTCATTTCTAAAAAAATCCATGACCCCGGATATGCAAAAAACTCAAAAAATTAGAAATTTATACAAAATTTTTTTTTCGGCTCTAAACAACCTTGAATGCATCGAAATACGTCCGCAACACCATTTGTGGAGTTTTCGGTGAATTTCAGGCCTGTAACTCCCAAAAAAGAACTTAGTCATTTTTCGAAAAATCCATGACCCCGGATATGCAAAAAACTCAAAAAACGAGAAATTTATACAAATTTTTTTTTTGACTCGAAACAACCTTGAACGCATTAAAATATATCCGCAACACCATTTGTGGAGTTTTCGGTGAATTTCAGGCCTGTAACTCGCAAAAAAGAACTTAGTCATTTCTAAAAAAATCCATGACCCCGGATATGCAAAAAACTCAAAAAATTAGAAATTTATACAAAATTTTTTTTTCGGCTCTAAACAACCTTGAATGCATCGAAATACGTCCGCAACACCATTTGTGGAGTTTTCGGTGAATTTCAGGCCTGTAACTCCCAAAAAAGAACTTAGTCATTTTTCGAAAAATCCATGACCCCGGATATGCAAAAAACTCAAAAAACGAGAAATTTATACAAATTTTTTTTTTGGCTCGAAACAACCTTGAACGCATTAAAATATATCCGCAACACCATTTGTGGAGTTTTCGGTGAATTTCAGGCCTGTAACTCCCAAAAAAGAACTTAGTCATTTTTCGAAAAATCCATGACCCCGGATATGCAAAAAACTCAAAAAATTAGAAATTTATACAAAATTTTTTTTTCGGCTCTAAACAACCTTGAATGCATCGAAATACGTCCGCAACACCATTTGTGGTTTTTCGGTGAATTTCAGGCCTGTAACTCCCAAAAAAGAACTTAGTCATTTTTCGAAAAATCCATGACCCCGGATATGCAAAAAACTCAAAAAACGAGAAATTTATACAATTTTTTTTTTTGGCTCGAAACAACCTTGAACGCATTAAAATATATCCGCAACACCATTTGTGGAGTTTTCGGTGAATTTCAGGCCTGTAACTCGCAAAAAAGAACTTAGTCATTTCTAAAAAAATCCATGACCCCGGACATGCAAAAAAACTCGAAAAATGAGAAATTTATACAAAATTTTTTTTGGGCTCGAAACAACCTTAAAAGCTTTAAAATATGTCCGCAACACCATTTGTGGAGTTTTCGATGAATATCAGGCCTGTAACTCGCAAAAAAGAACTTCGTAATTTTTCGAAAAATCCATGACCCCGGATATGCAAAAAACTCAAAAAATGAGAAATTTATATAAAATTTTTTTTTGGCTCGAAACAACCTTAAAAGCTTCAAAATACGTCCGCAACACCATTTGTGGAGTTTTCGATGAATTTCAGGCCTGTAACTCGCAAAAAAGAACTTAGTCATTTTTCGAAAAATCCATGACCCCGGATATGCAAAAAACTCAAAAAATGAGAAATTTATACAAAATTTTTTTTTGGCTCGAAACAACCTTGAACGCATCGAAATACGTCCACAACACCATTTGTGGAGTTTTCGGTGAATTTCAGGCCCGTAACTCGCAAAAAAGAACTTGGTCATTTTTCATAAAATCCAAGACCCCGGATATGCAAAAAAACTCAAAAAATGAGAAATTTAAACAAAATTTTCTTTTGGCTCGTAACAACCTTGAACGCATCGAAATACGTCCGCAACACCATTTGTGGAGTTTTCGGTGAATTTCAGGCCTGTAACTCCCAAAAAAGAACTTAGTCATTTTTCGAAAAATCCATGACCCCGGATATGCAAAAAAACTCATAAAATGAGAAATTTATACAAAATTTTTTTTTGGCTCGAAACAACCTTGAACGCATCGAAATACGTCCGCAACACCATTTGTGGAGTTTTCGTTGAATTTCAGGCCTGTAACTCCCAAAAAAGAACTTAGTCATTTTTCGAAAAATCCATGACCCCGGATATGCAAAAAACTCAAAAAATGAGAAATTTATACAAAATTTTTTTTGGGCTCGAAACAACCTTAAAAGCTTTAAAATATGTCAGCAACACCATTTGTGGAGTTTTCGATGAATATCAGGCCTGTAACTCGCAAAAAAGAACTTAATCATTTTTCAAAAAATCCATGACCCCGGATATGCAAAAAACTCAAAAAATGAGAAATTTATACAAAATTTTTTTTGGGCTCGAAACAACCTTAAAAGCTTTAAAATATGTCAGCAACACCATTTGTGGAGTTTTCGATGAATATCAGGCCTGTAACTCGCAAAAAAGAACTTAATCATTTTTCAAAAAATCCATGACCCCGGATATGCAAAAAAACTCAAAAAATGAGAAATTTTTACAAAATTTTTTTTGCCTCGAAACAACCTTAAAAGCTTCAAAATACGTCCGGAACAACATTTGTGGAGTTTTCGATGAATTTCAGGCCTGTAACTCGCAAAAAAGAACTTAGTCATTTTTCAAAAAATCCATGACCCCGGATATGCAAAAAAACTCAAAAAATGAGAAATTTATACAAAATTTTTTCTTGCTCGAAACAACCTTAAAAGCTTCAAAATACGTCCGCAACACCATTTGTGGAGTTTTCGATGAATTTCAGGCCTGTAACTCGCAAAAAAGAACTTAGTCATTTTTCAAAAAATCCATGACCCCGGATATGCAAAAAAACTCAAAAAATGAGAAATTTATACAAAATTTTTTTTTTCTCGAAACAACCTTAAAAGCTTCAAAATACGTCCGCAACACCATTTGTGGAGTTTTCGATGAATTTCAGGCCTGTAACTCGCAAAAAAGAACTTAGTCATTTTTCGAAATATCTATGACCCCGGATATGCAAAAAACTCAAAAAATGAGAAATTTATACAAAATTTTTTTTGGCTCGAAACAACCTTAAAAGCTTCAAAATACGTCCACAACACCATTTGTGGAGTTTTCGATGAATTTCAGGCCTGTAACTCGCAAAAAAGAACTTAGTCATTTTTCGAAAAATCCATGACCCCGGATATGCAAAAAACTCACAAAACGAGAAATTTATACAAATTTTTTTTTTGGCTCGAAACAACCTTTAACGCATTAAAATATATCCGCAACACCATTTGTGGAGTTTTCGGTGAATTTCAGGCCTGTAACTCCCAAAAAAGAACTTAGTCATTTTTCGAAAAATCCATGACCCCGGATATGCAAAAAACTCAAAAAATTAGAAATTTATACAAAATTTTTTTTTCGGCTCTAAACAACCTTGAATGCATCGAAATACGTCCGCAACACCATTTGTGGAGTTTTCGGTGAATTTCAGGCCTGTAACTCCCAAAAAAGAACTTAGTCATTTTTCGAAAAATCCATGACCCCGGATATGCAAAAAACTCAAAAAACAAGAAATTTATACAAAATTTTTTTTGGGCTCGAAACAACCTTAAAAGCTTTAAAATATGTCAGCAACACCATTTGTGGAGTTTTCGATGAATATCAGGCCTGTAACTCGCAAAAAAGAACTTAATCATTTTTCAAAAAATCCATGACCCCGGATATGCAAAAAAACTCAAAAAATGAGAAATTTTTACAAAATTTTTTTTGCCTCGAAACAACCTTAAAAGCTTCAAAATACGTCTGGAACACCATTTGTGGAGTTTTCGATGAATTTCAGGCCTGTAACTCGCAAAAAAGAACTTAGTCATTTTTCAAAAAATCCATGACCCCGGATATGCAAAAAAACTCAAAAAATGAGAAATTTATACAAAATTTTTTTTTGCTCGAAACAACCTTAAAAGCTTCAAAATACGTCCGCAACACCATTTGTGGAGTTTTCGATGAATTTCAGGCCTGTAACTCGCAAAAAAGAACTTAGTCATTTTTCGAAATATCTATGACCCCGGATATGCAAAAAACTCAAAAAATGAGAAATTTATACAAAATTTTTTTTGGCTCGAAACAACCTTAAAAGCTTCAAAATACGTCCGCAACACCATTTGAGGAGTTTTCGATGAATTTCAGGCCTGTAACTCGCAAAAAAGAACTTAGTCATTTTTCGAAAAATCCATGACCCCGGATATGCAAAAAACTAAAAAAATGAGAAATTTACACAAAATTTTTTTTTGGCTCGAAACAACCTTGAACGCATCGAAATACGTCCGCAACACCATTTGTGGAGTTTTCGGTGAATTTCAGGCCTGTAACTCGCAAAAAAGAACTTAGTCATTTTTCGAAAAATCCATGACCCCGGATATGCAAAAAACTCAAAAAATTAGAAATTTATACAAAATATTTTTTTCGGCTCTAAACAACCTTGAATGCATCGAAATACGTCCGCAACACCATTTGTGGAGTTTTCGGTGAATTTCAGGCCTGTAACTCCCAAAAAAGAACTTAGTCATTTTTCGAAAAATCCATGACCCCGGATATGCAAAAAACTCAAAAAACGAGAAATTTATACAAATTTTTTTTTTGGCTCGAAACAACCTTGAACGCATTAAAATATATCCGCAACACCATTTGTGGAGTTTTCGGTGAATTTCAGGCCTGTAACTCGCAAAAAAGAACTTAGTCATTTTTCGAAAAATCCATGACCCCGGATATGCAAAAAACTCAAAAAACGAGAAATTTATACAAATTTTTTTTTTGGCTCGAAACAACCTTGAACGCATTAAAATAGATCCGCAACACCATTTGTGGAGTTTTCGGTGAATTTCAGGCCTGTAACTCCCAAAAAAGAACTTAGTCATTTTTCGAAAAATCCATGACCCCGGATATGCAAAAAACTCAAAAAATTAGAAATTTATACAAAATTTTTTTTTCGGCTCTAAACAACCTTGAATGCATCGAAATACGTCCGCAACACCATTTGTGGTTTTTCGGTGAATTTCAGGCCTGTAACTCCCAAAAAAGAACTTAGTCATTTTTCGAAAAATCCATGACCCCGGATATGCAAAAAACTCAAAAAACGAAAAATTTATACAATTTTTTTTTTTGGCTCGAAACAACCTTGAACGCATTAAAATATATCCGCAACACCATTTGTGGAGTTTTCGGTGAATTTCAGGCCTGTAACTCGCAAAAAAGAACTTAGTCATTTCTAAAAAAATCCATGACCCCGGACATGCAAAAAAACTCGAAAAATGAGAAATTTATACAAAATTTTTTTTGGGCTCGAAACAACCTTAAAAGCTTTAAAATATGTCCGCAACACCATTTGTGGAGTTTTCGATGAATATCAGGCCTGTAACTCGCAAAAAAGAACTTCGTAATTTTTCGAAAAATCCATGACCCCGGATATGCAAAAAACTCAAAAAATGAGAAATTTATACAAAATTTTTTTTTGGCTCGAAACAACCTTAAAAGCTTCAAAATACGTTCGCAACACCATTTGTGGAGTTTTCGATGAATTTCAGGCCTGTAACTCGCAAAAAATAACTTAGTCATTTTTGAAAAAATCCATGACCCCGGATATGCAAAAAAACTCAAAAAATGAGAAATTTATACAAAATTTTTTTATGCTCGAAACAACCTTAAAAGCTTCAAAATACGTCCGCAACACCATTTGAGGAGTTTTCGATGAATGTCAGGCCTGTAACTCGCAAAAAAGAACTTAGTCATTTTTCGAAAAATCAATGACCCCGGATATGCAAAAAACTAAAAAAATGAGAAATTTACACAAAATTTTTTTTTGGCTCGAAACAACCTTGAACGCATCGAAATACGTCCGCAACACCATTTGTGGAGTTTTCGGTGAATTTCAGGCCTGTAACTCGCAAAAAAGAACTTAGTCATTTTTCGAAAAATCCATGACCCCGGATATGCAAAAAACTCAAAAAATTAGAAATTTATACAAAATTTTTTTTTCGGCTCTAAACAACCTTGAATGCCTCGAAATACGTCCGCAACACCATTTGTGGAGTTTTCGGTGAATTTCAGGCCTGTAACTCCCAAAAAAGAACTTAGTCATTTTTCGAAAAATCCATGACCCCGGATATGCAAAAAACTCAAAAAACGAGAAATTTATACAAATTTTTTTTTTGGCTCGAAACAACCTTGAACGCATTAAAATATATCCGCAACACCATTTGTGGAGTTTTCGGTGAATTTCAGGCCTGTAACTCGCAAAAAAGAACTTAGTCATTTTTCGAAAAATCCATGACCCCGGATATGCAAAAAACTCAAAAAACGAGAAATTTATACAAATTTTTTTTTTGGCTCGAAACAACCTTGAACACATTAAAATATATCCGCAACACCATTTGTGGAGTTTTCGGTGAATTTCAGGCCTGTAACTCCCAAATAAGAACTTAGTCATTTTTCGAAAAATCCATGACCCCGGATATGCAAAAAACTCAAAAAATTAGAAATTTATACAAAATTTTTTTTTCGGCTCTAAACAACCTTGAATGCATCGAAATACGTCCGCAACACCATTTGTGGTTTTTCGGTGAATTTCAGGCCTGTAACTCCCAAAAAAGAACTTAGTCATTTTTCGAAAAATCCATGACCCCGGATATGCAAAAAACTCAAAAAACGAGAAATTTATACAATTTTTTTTTTTGGCTCGAAACAACCTTGAACGCATTAAAATATATCCGCAACACCATTTGTGGAGTTTTCGGTGAATTTCAGGCCTGTAACTCGCAAAAAAGAACTTAGTCATTTTTCGAAAAATCCATGACCCCGGATATGCAAAAAACTCAAAAAACAAGAAATTTATACAAAATTTTTTTTGGGCTCGAAACAACCTTAAAAGCTTTAAAATATGTCAGCAACACCATTTGTGGAGTTTTCGATGAATATCAGGCCTGTAACTCGCAAAAAAGAACTTAATCATTTTTCAAAAAATCCATGACCCCGGATATGCAAAAAAACTCAAAAAATGAGAAATTTTTACAAAATTTTTTTTGCCTCGAAACAACCTTAAAAGCTTCAAAATACGTCTGGAACACCATTTGTGGAGTTTTCGATGAATTTCAGGCCTGTAACTCGCAAAAAAGAACTTAGTCATTTTTCAAAAAATCCATGACCCCGGATATGCAAAAAAACTCAAAAAATGAGAAATTTATACAAAATTTTTTTTTGCTCGAAACAACCTTAAAAGCTTCAAAATACGTCCGCAACACCATTTGTGGAGTTTTCGATGAATTTCAGGCCTGTAACTCGCAAAAAAGAACTTAGTCATTTTTCGAAATATCTATGACCCCGGATATGCAAAAAACTCAAAAAATTAGAAATTTATACAAAATATTTTTTTCGGCTCTAAACAACCTTGAATGCATCGAAATACGTCCGCAACACCATTTGTGGAGTTTTCGGTGAATTTCAGGCCTGTAACTCCCAAAAAAGAACTTAGTCATTTTTCGAAAAATCCATGACCCCGGATATGCAAAAAACTCAAAAAACGAGAAATTTATACAAATTTTTTTTTTGGCTCGAAACAACCTTGAACGCATTAAAATATATCCGCAACACCATTTGTGGAGTTTTCGGTGAATTTCAGGCCTGTAACTCGCAAAAAAGAACTTAGTCATTTTTCGAAAAATCCATGACCCCGGATATGCAAAAAACTCAAAAAACGAGAAATTTATACAAATTTTTTTTTTGGCTCGAAACAACCTTGAACGCATTAAAATAGATCCGCAACACCATTTGTGGAGTTTTCGGTGAATTTCAGGCCTGTAACTCCCAAAAAAGAACTTAGTCATTTTTCGAAAAATCCATGACCCCGGATATGCAAAAAACTCAAAAAATTAGAAATTTATACAAAATTTTTTTTTCGGCTCTAAACAACCTTGAATGCATCGAAATACGTCCGCAACACCATTTGTGGTTTTTCGGTGAATTTCAGGCCTGTAACTCCCAAAAAAGAACTTAGTCATTTTTCGAAAAATCCATGACCCCGGATATGCAAAAAACTCAAAAAACGAAAAATTTATACAATTTTTTTTTTTGGCTCGAAACAACCTTGAACGCATTAAAATATATCCGCAACACCATTTGTGGAGTTTTCGGTGAATTTCAGGCCTGTAACTCGCAAAAAAGAACTTAGTCATTTCTAAAAAAATCCATGACCCCGGACATGCAAAAAAACTCGAAAAATGAGAAATTTATACAAAATTTTTTTTGGGCTCGAAACAACCTTAAAAGCTTTAAAATATGTCCGCAACACCATTTGTGGAGTTTTCGATGAATATCAGGCCTGTAACTCGCAAAAAAGAACTTCGTAATTTTTCGAAAAATCCATGACCCCGGATATGCAAAAAACTCAAAAAATGAGAAATTTATACAAAATTTTTTTTTGGCTCGAAACAACCTTAAAAGCTTCAAAATACGTTCGCAACACCATTTGTGGAGTTTTCGATGAATTTCAGGCCTGTAACTCGCAAAAAATAACTTAGTCATTTTTGAAAAAATCCATGACCCCGGATATGCAAAAAAACTCAAAAAATGAGAAATTTATACAAAATTTTTTTATGCTCGAAACAACCTTAAAAGCTTCAAAATACGTCCGCAACACCATTTGAGGAGTTTTCGATGAATGTCAGGCCTGTAACTCGCAAAAAAGAACTTAGTCATTTTTCGAAAAATCAATGACCCCGGATATGCAAAAAACTAAAAAAATGAGAAATTTACACAAAATTTTTTTTTGGCTCGAAACAACCTTGAACGCATCGAAATACGTCCGCAACACCATTTGTGGAGTTTTCGGTGAATTTCAGGCCTGTAACTCGCAAAAAAGAACTTAGTCATTTTTCGAAAAATCCATGACCCCGGATATGCAAAAAACTCAAAAAATTAGAAATTTATACAAAATTTTTTTTTCGGCTCTAAACAACCTTGAATGCCTCGAAATACGTCCGCAACACCATTTGTGGAGTTTTCGGTGAATTTCAGGCCTGTAACTCCCAAAAAAGAACTTAGTCATTTTTCGAAAAATCCATGACCCCGGATATGCAAAAAACTCAAAAAACGAGAAATTTATACAAATTTTTTTTTTGGCTCGAAACAACCTTGAACGCATTAAAATATATCCGCAACACCATTTGTGGAGTTTTCGGTGAATTTCAGGCCTGTAACTCGCAAAAAAGAACTTAGTCATTTTTCGAAAAATCCATGACCCCGGATATGCAAAAAACTCAAAAAACGAGAAATTTATACAAATTTTTTTTTTGGCTCGAAACAACCTTGAACACATTAAAATATATCCGCAACACCATTTGTGGAGTTTTCGGTGAATTTCAGGCCTGTAACTCCCAAATAAGAACTTAGTCATTTTTCGAAAAATCCATGACCCCGGATATGCAAAAAACTCAAAAAATTAGAAATTTATACAAAATTTTTTTTTCGGCTCTAAACAACCTTGAATGCATCGAAATACGTCCGCAACACCATTTGTGGTTTTTCGGTGAATTTCAGGCCTGTAACTCCCAAAAAAGAACTTAGTCATTTTTCGAAAAATCCATGACCCCGGATATGCAAAAAACTCAAAAAACGAGAAATTTATACAATTTTTTTTTTTGGCTCGAAACAACCTTGAACGCATTAAAATATATCCGCAACACCATTTGTGGAGTTTTCGGTGAATTTCAGGCCTGTAACTCGCAAAAAAGAACTTAGTCATTTCTAAAAAAATCCATGACCCCGGACATGCAAAAAAACTCGAAAAATGAGAAATTTATACAAAATTTTTTTTGGGCTCGAAACAACCTTAAAAGCTTCAAAATACGTCCGCAACACCATTTGTGGAGTTTTCGATGAATATCAGGCCTGTAACTCGCAAAAAAGAACTTCGTAATTTTTCGAAAAATCCATGACCCCGGATATGCAAAAAACTCAAAAAATGAGAAATTTATACAAAATTTTTTTTTGGCTCGAAACAACCTTAAAAGCTTCAAAATACGTCCGCAACACCATTTGTGGAGTTTTCGATGAATTTCAGGCCTGTAACTCGCAAAAAATAACTTAGTCATTTTTGAAAAAATCCATGACCCCGGATATGCAAAAAAACTCAAAAAATGAGAAATTTATACAAAATTTTTTTATGCTCGAAACAACCTTAAAAGCTTCAAAATACGTCCGCAACACCATTTGAGGAGTTTTCGATGAATTTCAGGCCTGTAACTCGCAAAAAAGAACTTAGTCATTTTTCGAAAAATCCATGACCCCGGATATGCAAAAAACTCAAAAAATGAGAAATTTATACAATTTTTTTTTTTGGCTCGAAACAACCTTGAACGCATTAAAATATATCCGCAACACCATTTGTGGAGTTTTCGGTGAATTTCAGGCCTGTAACTCGCAAAAAAGAACTTAGTCATTTTTCGAAAAATCCATGACCCCGGATATGCAAAAAACTCAAAAAATTAGAAATTTATACAAAATTTTCTTTGGGCTCGAAACAACCTTAAAAGCTTTAAAATATGTCCGCAACACCATTTGTGGAGTTTTCGATGAATATCAGGCCTGTAACTCCCAAAAAAGAACTTAGTCATTTTTCGAAAAATCCATGACCCCGGATATGCAAAAAACTCAAAAAACGAGAAATTTATACAAAATTTTTTTTTGGCTCGAAACAACCTTAAAAGCTTCAAAATACGTCCGCAACACCATTTGTGGAGTTTTCGATGAATTTCAGGCCTGTAACTCGCAAAAAATAACTTAGTCATTTTTGAAAAAATCCATGACCCCGGATATGCAAAAAAACTCAAAAAATGAGAAATTTATACAAAATTTTTTTATGCTCGAAACAACCTTAAAAGCTTCAAAATACGTCCGCAACACCATTTGAGGAGTTTTCGATGAATTTCAGGCCTGTAACTCGCAAAAAAGAACTTAGTCATTTTTCGAAAAATCCATGACCCCGGATATGCAAAAAACTAAAAAAATGAGAAATTTACACAAAATTTTTTTTTGGCTCGAAACAACCTTGAACGCATCGAAATACGTCCGCAACACCATTTGTGGAGTTTTCGGTGAATTTCAGGCCTGTAACTCGCAAAAAAGAACTTAGTCATTTTTCGAAAAATCCATGACCCCGGATATGCAAAAAACTCAAAAAATTAGAAATTTATACAAAATTTTTTTTTCGGCTCTAAACAACCTTGAATGCATCGAAATACGTCCGCAACACCATTTGTGGAGTTTTCGGTGAATTTCAGGCCTGTAACTCCCAAAAAAGAACTTAGTCATTTTTCGAAAAATCCATGACCCCGGATATGCAAAAAACTCAAAAAACGAGAAATTTATACAAATTTTTTTTTTGGCTCGAAACAACCTTGAACGCATTAAAATATATCCGCAACACCATTTGTGGAGTTTTCGGTGAATTTCAGGCCTGTAACTCGCAAAAAAGAACTTAGTCATTTTTCGAAAAATCCATGACCCCGGATATGCAAAAAACTCAAAAAACGAGAAATTTATACAAATTTTTTTTTTGGCTCGAAACAACCTTGAACGCATTAAAATATATCCGCAACACCATTTGTGGAGTTTTCGGTGAATTTCAGGCCTGTAACTCCCAAAAAAGAACTTAGTCATTTTTCGAAAAATCCATGACCCCGGATATGCAAAAAACTCAAAAAATTAGAAATTTATACAAAATTTTTTTTTCGGCTCTAAACAACCTTGAATGCATCGAAATACGTCCGCAACACCATTTGTGGTTTTTCGGTGAATTTCAGGCCTGTAACTCCCAAAAAAGAACTTAGTCATTTTTCGAAAAATCCATGACCCCGGATATGCAAAAAACTCAAAAAACGAGAAATTTATACAATTTTTTTTTTTGGCTCGAAACAACCTTGAACGCATTAAAATATATCCGCAACACCATTTGTGGAGTTTTCGGTGAATTTCAGGCCTGTAACTCGCAAAAAAGAACTTAGTCATTTCTAAAAAAATCCATGACCCCGGACATGCAAAAAAACTCGAAAAATGAGAAATTTATACAAAATTTTTTTTGGGCTCGAAACAACCTTAAAAGCTTTAAAATATGTCCGCAACACCATTTGTGGAGTTTTCGATGAATATCAGGCCTGTAACTCGCAAAAAAGAACTTCGTAATTTTTCGAAAAATCCATGACCCCGGATATGCAAAAAACTCAAAAAATGAGAAATTTATACAAAATTTTTTTTTCAGCTCTAAACAACCTTGAATGCATCGAAATACGTCCGCAACACCATTTGTGGTTTTTCGGTGAATTTCAGGCCTGTAACTCCCAAAAAAGAACTTAGTCATTTTTCGAAAAATCCATGACCCCGGATATGCAAAAAACTCAAAAAACGAGAAATTTATACAATTTTTTTTTTTGGCTCGAAACAACCTTGAACGCATTAAAATATATCCGCAACACCATTTGTGGAGTTTTCGGTGAATTTCAGCCCTGTAACTCGCAAAAAAGAACTTAGTCATTTCTAAAAAAATCCATGACCCCGGACATGCAAAAAAACTCGAAAAATGAGAAATTTATACAAAATTTTTTTTGGGCTCGAAACAACCTTAAAAGCTTTAAAATATGTCCGCAACACCATTTGTGGAGTTTTCGATGAATATCAGGCCTGTAACTCGCAAAAAAGAACTTCGTAATTTTTCGAAAAATCCATGACCCCGGATATGCAAAAAACTCAAAAAATGAGAAATTTATACAAAATTTTTTTTTGGCTCGAAACAACCTTGAACGCATTAAAATATATCCGCAACACCATTTGTGGAGTTTTCGGTGAATTTCAGGCCTGTAACTCGCAAAAAAGAACTTAGTCATTTTTCGAAAAATCCATGACCCCGGATATGCAAAAAACTCAAAAAACGAGAAATTTATACAAATTTTTTTTTTGGCTCGAAACAACCTTGAACGCATTAAAATATATCCGCAACACCATTTGTGGAGTTTTCGGTGAATTTCAGGCCTGTAACTCCCAAAAAAGAACTTAGTCATTTTTCGAAAAATCCATGACCCCGGATATGCAAAAAACGCAAAAAATTAGAAATTTATACAAAATTTTTTTTTCGGCTCTAAACAACCTTGAATGCATCGAAATACGTCCGCAACACCATTTGTGGTTTTTCGGTGAATTTCAGGCCTGTAACTCCCAAAAAAGAACTTAGTCATTTCTAAAAAAATCCATGACCCCGGACATGCAAAAAAACTCGAAAAATGAGAAATTTATACAAAATTTTTTTTGGGCTCGAAACAACCTTAAAAGCTTTAAAATATGTCCGCAACACCATTTGTGGAGTTTTCGATGAATATCAGGCCTGTAACTCGCAAAAAAGAACTTCGTAATTTTTCGAAAAATCCATGACCCCGGATATGCAAAAAACTCAAAAAATGAGAAATTTATACAAAATTTTTTTTTGGCTCGAAACAACCTTAAAAGCTTCAAAATACGTTCGCAACACCATTTGTGGAGTTTTCGATGAATTTCAGGCCTGTAACTCGCAAAAAATAACTTAGTCATTTTTGAAAAAATCCATGACCCCGGATATGCAAAAAAACTCAAAAAATGAGAAATTTATACAAAATTTTTTTATGCTCGAAACAACCTTAAAAGCTTCAAAATACGTCCGCAACACCATTTGAGGAGTTTTCGATGAATTTCAGGCCTGTAACTCGCAAAAAAGAACTTAGTCATTTTTCGAAAAATCCATGACCCCGGATATGCAAAAAACTCAAAAAATTAGAAATTTATACAAAATTTTTTTTTCGGCTCTAAACAACCTTGAATGCATCGAAATACGTCCGCAACACCATTTGTGGAGTTTTCGGTGAATTTCAGGCCTGTAACTCCCAAAAAAGAACTTAGTCATTTTTCGAAAAATCCATGACCCCGGATATGCAAAAAACTCAAAAAACGAGAAATTTATACAAATTTTTTTTTTGGCTCGAAACAACCTTGAACGCATTAAAATATATCCGCAACACCATTTGTGGAGTTTTCGGTGAATTTCAGGCCTGTAACTCGCAAAAAAGAACTTAGTCATTTTTCGAAAAATCCATGACCCCGGATATGCAAAAAACTCAAAAAACGAGAAATTTATACAAATTTTTTTTTTGGCTCGAAACAACCTTGAACGCATTAAAATATATCCGCAACACCATTTGTGGAGTTTTCGGTGAATTTCAGGCCTGTAACTCCCAAAAAAGAACTTAGTCATTTTTCGAAAAATCCATGACCCCGGATATGCAAAAAACTCAAAAAAATTAGAAATTTATACAAAATTTTTTTTTCGGCTCTAAACAACCTTGAATGCATCGAAATACGTCCGCAACACCATTTGTGGTTTTTCGGTGAATTTCAGGCCTGTAACTCCCAAAAAAGAACTTAGTCATTTCTAAAAAAATCCATGACCCCGGACATGCAAAAAAACTCGAAAAATGAGAAATTTATACAAAATTTTTTTTGGGCTCGAAACAACCTTAAAAGCTTTAAAATATGTCCGCAACACCATTTGTGGAGTTTTCGATGAATATCAGGCCTGTAACTCGCAAAAAAGAACTTCGTAATTTTTCGAAAAATCCATGACCCCGGATATGCAAAAAACTCAAAAAATGAGAAATTTATACAAAATTTTTTTTTGGCTCGAAACAACCTTAAAAGCTTCAAAATACGTTCGTAACACCATTTGTGGAGTTTTCGGTGAATTTCAGGCCTGTAACTCGCAAAAAAGAACTTAGTCATTTTTCGAAAAATCCATGACCCCGGATATGCAAAAAACTCAAAAAACGAGAAATTTATACAAATTTTTTTTTTGGCTCGAAACAACCTTGAACGCATTAAAATATATCCGCAACACCATTTGTGGAGTTTTCGGTGAATTTCAGGCCTGTAACTCCCAAAAAAGAACTTAGTCATTTTTCGAAAAATCCATGACCCCGGATATGCAAAAAACTCAAAAAATTAGAAATTTATACAAAATTTTTTTTTCGGCTCTAAACAACCTTGAATGCATCGAAATACGTCCGCAACACCATTTGTGGTTTTTCGGTGAATTTCAGGCCTGTAACTCCCAAAAAAGAACTTAGTCATTTCTAAAAAAATCCATGACCCCGGACATGCAAAAAAACTCGAAAAATGAGAAATTTATACAAAATTTTTTTTGGGCTCGAAGCAACCTTAAAAGCTTTAAAATATGTCCGCAACACCATTTGTGGAGTTTTCGATGAATATCAGGCCTGTAACTCGCAAAAAAGAACTTCGTAATTTTTCGAAAAATCCATGACCCCGGATATGCAAAAAACTCAAAAAATGAGAAATTTATACAAAATTTTTTTTTGGCTCGAAACAACCTTAAAAGCTTCAAAATACGTTCGCAACACCATTTGTGGAGTTTTCGATGAATTTCAGGCCTGTAACTCGCAAAAAATAACTTAGTCATTTTTGAAAAAATCCATGACCCCGGATATGCAAAAAAACTCAAAAAATGAGAAATTTATACAAAATTTTTTTATGCTCGAAACAACCTTAAAAGCTTCAAAATACGTCCGCAACACCATTTGAGGAGTTTTCGATGAATTTCAGGCCTGTAACTCGCAAAAAAGAACTTAGTCATTTTTCGAAAAATCCATGACCCCGGATATGCAAAAAACTCAAAAAATTAGAAATTTATACAAAATTTTTTTTTCGGCTCTAAACAACCTTGAATGCATCGAAATACGTCCGCAACACCATTTGTGGAGTTTTCGGTGAATTTCAGGCCTGTAACTCCCAAAAAAGAACTTAGTCATTTTTCGAAAAATCCATGACCCCGGATATGCAAAAAACTCAAAAAACGAGAAATTTATACAAATTTTTTTTTTGGCTCGAAACAACCTTGAACGCATTAAAATATATCCGCAACACCATTTGTGGAGTTTTCGGTGAATTTCAGGCCTGTAACTCGCAAAAAAGAACTTAGTCATTTTTCGAAAAATCCATGACCCCGGATATGCAAAAAACTCAAAAAACGAGAAATTTATACAAATTTTTTTTTTGGCTCGAAACAACCTTGAACGCATTAAAATATATCCGCAACACCATTTGTGGAGTTTTCGGTGAATTTCAGGCCTGTAACTCCCAAAAAAGAACTTAGTCATTTTTCGAAAAATCCATGACCCCGGATATGCAAAAAACTCAAAAAAATTAGAAATTTATACAAAATTTTTTTTTCGGCTCTAAACAACCTTGAATGCATCGAAATACGTCCGCAACACCATTTGTGGTTTTTCGGTGAATTTCAGGCCTGTAACTCCCAAAAAAGAACTTAGTCATTTCTAAAAAAATCCATGACCCCGGACATGCAAAAAAACTCGAAAAATGAGAAATTTATACAAAATTTTTTTTGGGCTCGAAACAACCTTAAAAGCTTTAAAATATGTCCGCAACACCATTTGTGGAGTTTTCGATGAATATCAGGCCTGTAACTCGCAAAAAAGAACTTCGTAATTTTTCGAAAAATCCATGACCCCGGATATGCAAAAAACTCAAAAAATGAGAAATTTATACAAAATTTTTTTTTGGCTCGAAACAACCTTAAAAGCTTCAAAATACGTTCGCAACACCATTTGTGGAGTTTTCGATGAATTTCAGGCCTGTAACTCGCAAAAAATAACTTAGTCATTTTTGAAAAAATCCATGACCCCGGATATGCAAAAAAACTCAAAAAATGAGAAATTTATACAAAATTTTTTTATGCTCGAAACAACCTTAAAAGCTTCAAAATACGTCCGCAACACCATTTGAGGAGTTTTCGATGAATTTCAGGCCTGTAACTCGCAAAAAAGAACTTAGTCATTTTTCGAAAAATCCATGACCCCGGATATGCAAAAAACTAAAAAAATGAGAAATTTACACAAAATTTTTTTTTGGCTCGAAACAACCTTGAACGCATCGAAATACGTCCGCAACACCATTTGTGGAGTTTTCGGTGAATTTCAGGCCTGTAACTCGCAAAAAAGAACTTAGTCATTTTTCGAAAAATCCATGACCCCGGATATGCAAAAAACTCAAAAAATTAGAAATTTATACAAAATTTTTTTTTCGGCTCTAAACAACCTTGAATGCATCGAAATACGTCCGCAACACCATTTGTGGAGTTTTCGGTGAATTTCAGGCCTGTAACTCCCAAAAAAGAACTTAGTCATTTTTCGAAAAATCCATGACCCCGGATATGCAAAAAACTCAAAAAACGAGAAATTTATACAAATTTTTTTTTGGCTCGAAACAACCTTGAACGCATTAAAATATATCCGCAACACCATTTGTGGAGTTTTCGGTGAATTTCAGGCCTGTAACTCGCAAAAAAGAACTTAGTCATTTTTCGAAAAATCCATGACCCCGGATATGCAAAAAACTCAAAAAACGAGAAATTTATACAAATTTTTTTTTTTGGCTCGAAACAACCTTGAACACATTAAAATATATCCGCAACACCATTTGTGGAGTTTTCGGTGAATTTCAGGCCTGTAACTTCCAAAAAAGAACTTAGTCATTTTTCGAAAAATCCATGACCCCGGATATGCAAAAAACTCAAAAAATTAGAAATTTATACAAAATTTTTTTTTCGGCTCTAAACAACCTTGAATGCATCGAAATACGTCCGCAACACCATTTGTGGTTTTTCGGTGAATTTCAGGCCTGTAACTCCCAAAAAAGAACTTAGTCATTTTTCGAAAAATCCATGACCCCGGATATGCAAAAAACTCAAAAAACGAGAAATTTATACAATTTTTTTTTTTGGCTCGAAACAACCTTGAACGCATTAAAATATATCCGCAACACTATTTGTGGAGTTTTCGGTGAATTTCAGGCCTGTAACTCGCAAAAAAGAACTTAGTCATTTCTAAAAAAATCCATGACCCCGGACATGCAAAAAAACTCGAAAAATGAGAAATTTATACAAAATTTTTTTTGGGCTCGAAACAACCTTAAAAGCTTTAAAATATGTCCGCAACACCATTTGTGGAGTTTTCGATGAATATCAGGCCTGTAACTCGCAAAAAAGAACTTCGTAATTTTTCGAAAAATCCATGACCCCGGATATGCAAAAAACTCAAAAAATGAGAAATTTATACAAAATTTTTTTTTGGCTCGAAACAACCTTAAAACCTTCAAAATACGTCCGCAACACCATTTGTGGAGTTTTCGATGAATTTCAGGCCTGTAACTCGCAAAAAATAACTTAGTCATTTTTGAAAAAATCCATGACCCCGGATATGCAAAAAAACTCAAAAAATGAGAAATTTATACAAAATTTTTTTATGCTCGAAACAACCTTAAAAACTTCAAAATACGTCCGCAACACCATTTGTGGAGTTTTCGATGAATTTCAGGCCTGTAACTCGCAAAAAAGAACTTAGTCATTTTTCGAAATATCTATGACCCCGGATATGCAAAAAAACTCAAAAAATGAGAAATTTATACAAAATGTTTTTGGCTCGAAACAACCTTAAAAGCTTCAAAATACGTCCGCAACACCATTTGTGGAGTTTTCGGTGAATTTCAGGCCTGTAACTCGCAAAAAAGAACTTAGTCATTTTTCGAAAAATCCATGACCCCGGATATGCAAAAAACTCAAAAAACGAGAAATTTATACAAATTTTTTTTTTTGGCTCGAAACAACCTTGAACACATTAAAATATATCCGCAACACCATTTGTGGAGTTTTCGGTGAATTTCAGGCCTGTAACTTCCAAAAAAGAACTTAGTCATTTTTCGAAAAATCCATGACCCCGGATATGCAAAAAACTCAAAAAATTAGAAATTTATACAAAATTTTTTTTTCGGCTCTAAACAACCTTGAATGCATCGAAATACGTCCGCAACACCATTTGTGGTTTTTCGGTGAATTTCAGGCCTGTAACTCCCAAAAAAGAACTTAGTCATTTTTCGAAAAATCCATGACCCCGGATATGCAAAAAACTCAAAAAACGAGAAATTTATACAATTTTTTTTTTGGCTCGAAACAACCTTGAACGCATTAAAATATATCCGCAACACTATTTGTGGAGTTTTCGGTGAATTTCAGGCCTGTAACTCGCAAAAAAGAACTTAGTCATTTCTAAAAAAATCCATGACCCCGGACATGCAAAAAAACTCGAAAAATGAGAAATTTATACAAAATTTTTTTTGGGCTCGAAACAACCTTAAAAGCTTTAAAATATGTCCGCAACACCATTTGTGGAGTTTTCGATGAATATCAGGCCTGTAACTCGCAAAAAAGAACTTCGTAATTTTTCGAAAAATCCATGACCCCGGATATGCAAAAAACTCAAAAAATGAGAAATTTATACAAAATTTTTTTTTGGCTCGAAACAACCTTAAAAGCTTCAAAATACGTCCGCAACACCATTTGTGGAGTTTTCGATGAATTTCAGGCCTGTAACTCGCAAAAAATAACTTAGTCATTTTTGAAAAAATCCATGACCCCGGATATGCAAAAAAACTCAAAAAATGAGAAATTTATACAAAATTTTTTTATGCTCGAAACAACCTTAAAAACTTCAAAATACGTCCGCAACACCATTTGTGGAGTTTTCGATGAATTTCAGGCCTGTAACTCGCAAAAAAGAACTTAGTCATTTTTCGAAATATCTATGACCCCGGATATGCAAAAAAACTCAAAAAATGAGAAATTTATACAAAATTTTTTTGGCTCGAAACAACCTTAAAAGCTTCAAAATACGACCGCAACACCATTTGTGGAGTTTTCGATGAATTTCAGGCCTGTAACTCGCAAAAAAGAACTTAGTCATTTTTCAAAAAATCCATGACCCCGGATATGCAAAAAAACTCAAAAAATGAG
Source organism: Rhopilema esculentum (assembly GCF_057945365.1). NCBI lineage: Eukaryota > Metazoa > Cnidaria > Scyphozoa > Rhizostomeae > Rhizostomatidae > Rhopilema > Rhopilema esculentum. Next base: position 4,881,538 of record NC_142827.1, read on the forward strand.
AAAATTATACAAAATTTTTTTTTGGCTCGAAACAACCTTTAAAGCTTTAAAATATGTCCGCAACACCATTTGTGGAGTTTTCGATGAATTTCAGGCCTGTAACTCGCAAAAAAGAACTTAGTCATTTTTCGAAATATCTATGACCCCGGATATGCAAAAAAACTCAAAAAATGAGAAATTTATACAAAATTTTTTTTGGCTCGAAACAACCTTAAAAGCTTCAAAATACGACCGCAACACCATTTGTGGAGTTTTCGATGAATTTCAGGCCTGTAACTCGCAAAAAAGAACTTAGTCATTTTTCGAAAAATCCATGACCCCGGATATGCAAAAAACTCAAAAAATGAGAAATTTATACAAAATTTTTTTTGGGCTCGAAACAACCTTAAAAGCTTTAAAATATGTCAGCAACACCATTTGTGGAGTTTTCGATGAATATCAGGCCTGTAACTCGCAAAAAAGAACTTAATCATTTTTCAAAAAATCCATGACCCCGGATATGCAAAAAAACTCAAAAAATGAGAAAATTTTACAAAATTTTTTTTGCCTCGAAACAACCTTAAAAGCTTCAAAATACGTCCGGAACACCATTTGTGGAGTTTTCGATGAATTTCAGGCCTGTAACTCGCAAAAAAGAACTTAGTCATTTTCAAAAAATCCATGACCCCGGATATGCAAAAAAACTCAAAAAATGAGAAATTTATACAAAATTTTTTTTTGCTCGAAACAACCTTAAAAGCTTCAAAATACGTCCGCAACACCATTTGTGGAGTTTTCGATGAATTTCAGGCCTGTAACTCGCAAAAAAGAACTTAGTCATTTTTCGAAATATCTATGACCCCGGATATGCAAAAAACTCAAAAAATGAGAAATTTATACAAAATTTTTTTTGGCTCGAAACAACCTTAAAAGCTTCAAAATACGTCCGCAACACCATTTGAGGAGTTTTCGATGAATTTCAGGCCTGTAACTCGCAAAAAAGAACTTAGTCATTTTTCGAAAAATCCATGACCCCGGATATGCAAAAAACTAAAAAAATGAGAAATTTACACAAAATTTTTTTTTGGCTCGAAACAACCTTGAATGCATCGAAATACGTCCGCAACACCATTTGTGGAGTTTTCGGTGAATTTCAGGCCTGTAACTCCCAAAAAAGAACTTAGTCATTTTTCGAAAAATCCATGACCCCGGATATGCAAAAAACTCAAAAAACGAGAAATTTATACAAATTTTTTTTTTGGCTCGAAACAACCTTGAACGCATTAAAATATATCCGCAACACCATTTGTGGAGTTTTCGGTGAATTTCAGGCCTGTAACTCGCAAAAAAGAACTTAGTCATTTTTCGAAAAATCCATGACCCCGGATATGCAAAAAACTCAAAAAACGAGAAATTTATACAAATTTTTTTTTTGGCTCGAAACAACCTTGAACGCATTAAAATATATCCGCAACACCATTTGTGGAGTTTTCGGTGAATTTCAGGCCTGTAACTCCCAAAAAAGAACTTAGTCATTTTTCGAAAAATCCATGACCCCGGATATGCAAAAAACTCAAAAAATTAGAAATTTATACAAAATTTTTTTTTCGGCTCTAAACAACCTTGAATGCATCGAAATACGTCCGCAACACCATTTGTGGTTTTTCGGTGAATTTCAGGCCTGTAACTCCCAAAAAAGAACTTAGTCATTTTTCGAAAAATCCATGACCCCGGATATGCAAAAAACTCAAAAAACGAGAAATTTATACAATTTTTTTTTTGGCTCGAAACAACCTTGAACGCATTAAAATATATCCGCAACACCATTTGTGGAGTTTTCGGTGAATTTCAGGCCTGTAACACGCAAAAAAGAACTTAGTCATTTCTAAAAAAATCCATGACCCCGGACATGCAAAAAAACTCGAAAAATGAGAAATTTATACAAAATTTTTTTTGGGCTCGAAACAACCTTAAAAGCTTTAAAATATGTCCGCAACACCATTTTTAGGAGTTTTCGATGAATATCAGGCCTGTAACTCGCAAAAAAGAACTTCGTAATTTTTCGAAAAATCCATGACCCCGGATATGCATAAAACTCAAAAAATGAGAAATTTATACAAAATTTTTTTTTGGCTCGAAACAACCTTAAAAGCTTCAAAATACGTCCGCAACACCATTTGTGGAGTTTTCGATGAATTTCAGGACTGTAACTCGCAAAAAAGAACTTAGTCATTTTTGAAAAAATCCATGACCCCGGATATGCAAAAAAACTCAAAAAATGAGAAATTTATACAAAATTTTTTTATGCTCGAAACAACCTTAAAAACTTCAAAATACGTCCGCAACACCATTTGTGGAGTTTTCGATGAATTTCAGGCCTGTAACTCGCAAAAAAGAACTTAGTCATTTTTCGAAATATCTATGACCCCGGATATGCAAAAAAACTCAAAAAATGAGAAATTTATACAAAATTTTTTTGGCTCGAAACAACCTTAAAAGCTTCAAAATACGACCGCAACACCATTTGTGGAGTTTTCGATGAATTTCACGCCTGTAACTCGCAAAAAAGAACTTAGTCATTTTTCAAAAAATCCATGACCCCGGATATGCAAAAAAACTCAAAAAATGAGAAATTTATACAAAATTTTTTTTTGGCTCGAAACAACCTTTAAAGCTTTAAAATATGTCCGCAACACCATTTGTGGAGTTTTCGATGAATTTCAGGCCTGTAACTCGCAAAAAAGAACTTGGCCTTTTTTCGAAATATCTATGACCCCGGATATGCAAAAAAACTCAAAAAATGAGAAATTTATACAAAATTTTTTTTGGCTCGAAACAACCTTAAAAGCTTCAAAATACGACCGCAACACCATTTGTGGAGTTTTCGATGAATTTCAGGCCTGTAACTCGCAAAAAAGAACTTAGTCATTTTTCGAAAAATCCATGACCCCGGATATGCAAAAAACTCAAAAAATGAGAAATTTATACAAAATTTTTTTTGGGCTCGAAACAACCTTAAAAGCTTTAAAATATGTCAGCAACACCATTTGTGGAGTTTTCGATGAATATCAGGCCTGTAACTCGCAAAAAAGAACTTAATCATTTTTCAAAAAATCCATGACCCCGGATATGCAAAAAAACTCAAAAAATGAGAAAATTTTACAAAATTTTTTTTGCCTCGAAACAACCTTAAAAGCTTCAAAATACGTCCGGAACACCATTTGTGGAGTTTTAGATGAATTTCAGGCCTGTAACTCGCAAAAAAGAACTTAGTCATTTTTCAAAAAATCCATGACCCCGGATATGCAAAAAAACTCAAAAAATGAGAAATTTATACAAAATTTTTTTTTGCTCGAAACAACCTTAAAAGCTTCAAAATACGTCCGCAACACCATTTGTGGAGTTTTCGATGAATTTCAGGCCTGTAACTCGCAAAAAAGAACTTAGTCATTTTTCGAAATATCTATGACCCCGGATATGCAAAAAACTCAAAAAATGAGAAATTTATACAAAATTTTTTTTTGGCTCGAAACAACCTTGAACGCATCGAAATACGTCCGCAATACCATTTGTGGAGTTTTCGGTGAATTTCAGGCCTGTAACTCGCAAAAAAGAACTTCGTAATTTTTCGAAAAATCCATGACCCCGGATATGCAAAAAACTCAAAAAATGAGAAATTTATACAAAATTTTTTTTTGGCTCGAAACAACCTTAAAAGCTTCAAAATACGTCCGCAACACCATTTGTGGAGTTTTCGATGAATTTCAGGCCTGTAACTCGCAAAAAATAACTTAGTCATTTTTGAAAAAATCCATGACCCCGGATATGCAAAAAAACTCAAAAAATGAGAAATTTATACAAAATTTTTTAATGCTCGAAACAACCTTAAAAACTTCAAAATACGTCCGCAACACCATTTGTGGAGTTTTCGATGAATTTCAGGCCTGTAACTCGCAAAAAAGAACTTAGTCATTTTTCGAAATATCTATGACCCCGGATATGCAAAAAAACTCAAAAAATGAGAAATTTATACAAAATTTTTTTGGCTCGAAACAACCTTAAAAGCTTCAAAATACGACCGCAACACCATTTGTGGAGTTTTCGATGAATTTCACGCCTGTAACTCGCAAAAAAGAACTTAGTCATTTTTCAAAAAATCCATGACCCCGGATATGCAAAAAAACTCAAAAAATGAGAAATTTATACAAAATTTTTTTTTGGCTCGAAACAACCTTTAAAGCTTTAAAATATGTCCGCAACACCATTTGTGGAGTTTTCGATGAATTTCAGGCCTGTAACTCGCAAAAAAGAACTTGGCCTTTTTTCGAAATATCTATGACCCCGGATATGCAAAAAAACTCAAAAAATGAGAAATTTATACAAAATTTTTTTTGGCTCGAAACAACCTTAAAAGCTTCAAAATACGACCGCAACACCATTTGTGGAGTTTTCGATGAATTTCAGGCCTGTAACTCGCAAAAAAGAACTTAGTCATTTTTCGAAAAATCCATGACCCCGGATATGCAAAAAACTCAAAAAATGAGAAATTTATACAAAATTTTTTTTGGGCTCGAAACAACCTTAAAAGCTTTAAAATATGTCAGCAACACCATTTGTGGAGTTTTCGATGAATATCAGGCCTGTAACTCGCAAAAAAGAACTTAATCATTTTTCAAAAAATCCATGACCCCGGATATGCAAAAAAACTCAAAAAATGAGAAAATTTTACAAAATTTTTTTTGCCTCGAAACAACCTTAAAAGCTTCAAAATACGTCCAGAACACCATTTGTGGAGTTTTAGATGAATTTCAGGCCTGTAACTCGCAAAAAAGAACTTAGTCATTTTTCAAAAAATCCATGACCCCGGATATGCAAAAAAACTCAAAAAATGAGAAATTTATACAAAATTTTTTTTTGCTCGAAACAACCTTAAAAGCTTCAAAATACGTCCGCAACACCATTTGTGGAGTTTTCGATGAATTTCAGGCCTGTAACTCGCAAAAAAGAACTTAGTCATTTTTCGAAAAATCCATGACCCCGGATATGCAAAAAACTAAAAAAATGAGAAATTTACACAAAATTTTTTTTGGCTCGAAACAACCTTGAACGCATCGAAATACGTCCGCAACACCATTTGTGGAGTTTTCGGTGAATTTCAGGCCTGTAACTCGCAAAAAAGAACTTAGTCATTTTTCGAAAAATCCATGACCCCGGATATGCAAAAAACTCAAAAAATTAGAAATTTATACAAAATTTTTTTTTCGGCTCTAAACAACCTTGAATGCATCGAAATACGTCCGCAACACCATTTGTGGAGTTTTCGGTGAATTTCAGGCCTGTAACTCGGAAAAAAGAACTTAGTCATTTTTCGAAAAATCCATGACCCCGGATATGCAAAAAACTCAAAAAATTAGAAATTTATACAAAATTTTTTTTTCGGCTCTAAACAACCTTGAATGCATCGAAATACGTCCGCAACACCATTTGTGGAGTTTTCGGTGAATTTCAGGCCTGTAACTCCCAAAAAAGAACTTAGTCATTTTTCGAAAAATCCATGACCCCGGATATGCAAAAAACTCAAAAAACGAGAAATTTATACAAATTTTTTTTTTGGCTCGAAACAACCTTGAACGCATTAAAATATATCCGCAACACCATTTGTGGAGTTTTCGGTGAATTTCAGGCCTGTAACTCGCAAAAAAGAACTTAGTCATTTTTCGAAAAATCCATGACCCCGGATATGCAAAAAACTCAAAAAACGAGAAATTTATACAAATTTTTTTTTTTGGCTCGAAACAACCTTGAACACATTAAAATATATCCGCAACACCATTTGTGGAGTTTTCGGTGAATTTCAGGCCTGTAACTTCCAAAAAAGAACTTAGTCATTTTTCGAAAAATCCATGACCCCGGATATGCAAAAAACTCAAAAAATTAGAAATTTATACAAAATTTTTTTTTCGGCTCTAAACAACCTTGAATGCATCGAAATACGTCCGCAACACCATTTGTGGTTTTTCGGTGAATTTCAGGCCTGTAACTCCCAAAAAAGAACTTAGTCATTTTTCGAAAAATCCATGACCCCGGATATGCAAAAAACTCAAAAAACGAGAAATTTATACAAAATTTTTTTTGGGCTCGAAACAACCTTAAAAGCTTTAAAATATGTCCGCAACACCATTTGTGGAGTTTTCGATGAATATCAGGCCTGTAACTCGCAAAAAAGAACTTCGTAATTTTTCGAAAAATCCATGACCCCGGATACGCAAAAAACTCAAAAAATGAGAAATTTATACAAAATTTTTTTTTGGCTCGAAACAACCTTAAAAGCTTCAAAATACGTCCGCAACACCATTTGTGGAGTTTTCGATGAATTTCAGGCCTGTAACTCGCAAAAAATAACTTAGTCATTTTTCAAAAAATCCATGACCCCGGATATGCAAAAAAACTCAAAAAATGAGAAATTTATACAAAATTTTTTTTTGCTCGAAACAACCATAAAAGCTTCAAAATACGTCCGCAACACCATTTGTGGAGTTTTCGATGAATTTCAGGCCTGTAACTCGCAAAAAAGAACTTAGTCATTTTTCGAAATATCTATGACCCCGGATATGCAAAAAACTCAAAAAATGAGAAATTTATACAAAATTTTTTTTTGGCTCGAAACAACCTTGAACGCATCGAAATACGTCCGCAATACCATTTGTGGAGTTTTCGGTGAATTTCAGGCCTGTAACTCGCAAAAAAGAACTTCGTAATTTTTCGAAAAATCCATGACCCCGGATATGCAAAAAACTCAAAAAATGAGAAATTTATACAAAATTTTTTTTTGGCTCGAAACAACCTTAAAAGCTTCAAAATACGTCCGCAACACCATTTGTGGAGTTTTCGATGAATTTCAGGCCTGTAACTCGCAAAAAATAACTTAGTCATTTTTGAAAAAATCCATGACCCCGGATATGCAAAAAAACTCAAAAAATGAGAAATTTATACAAAATTTTTTTATGCTCGAAACAACCTTAAAAACTTCAAAATACGTCCGCAACACCATTTGTGGAGTTTTCGATGAATTTCAGGCCTGTAACTCGCAAAAAAGAACTTAGTCATTTTTCGAAATATCTATGACCCCGGATATGCAAAAAAACTCAAAAAATGAGAAATTTATACAAAATTTTTTTGGCTCGAAACAACCTTAAAAGCTTCAAAATACGACCGCAACACCATTTGTGGAGTTTTCGATGAATTTCACGCCTGTAACTCGCAAAAAAGAACTTAGTCATTTTTCAAAAAATCCATGACCCCGGATATGCAAAAAAACTCAAAAAATGAGAAATTTATACAAAATTTTTTTTTGGCTCGAAACAACCTTTAAAGCTTTAAAATATGTCCGCAACACCATTTGTGGAGTTTTCGATGAATTTCAGGCCTGTAACTCGCAAAAAAGAACTTGGCCTTTTTTCGAAATATCTATGACCCCGGATATGCAAAAAAACTCAAAAAATGAGAAATTTATACAAAATTTTTTTTGGCTCGAAACAACCTTAAAAGCTTCAAAATACGACCGCAACACCATTTGTGGAGTTTTCGATGAATTTCAGGCCTGTAACTCGCAAAAAAGAACTTAGTCATTTTTCGAAAAATCCATGACCCCGGATATGCAAAAAACTCAAAAAATGAGAAATTTATACAAAATTTTTTTTGGGCTCGAAACAACCTTAAAAGCTTTAAAATATGTCAGCAACACCATTTGTGGAGTTTTCGATGAATATCAGGCCTGTAACTCGCAAAAAAGAACTTAATCATTTTTCAAAAAATCCATGACCCCGGATATGCAAAAAAACTCAAAAAATGAGAAAATTTTACAAAATTTTTTTTGCCTCGAAACAACCTTAAAAGCTTCAAAATACGTCCGGAACACCATTTGTGGAGTTTTAGATGAATTTCAGGCCTGTAACTCGCAAAAAAGAACTTAGTCATTTTTCAAAAAATCCATGACCCCGGATATGCAAAAAAACTCAAAAAATGAGAAATTTATACAAAATTTTTTTTTGCTCGAAACAACCTTAAAAGCTTCAAAATACGTCCGCAACACCATTTGTGGAGTTTTCGATGAATTTCAGGCCTGTAACTCGCAAAAAAGAACTTAGTCATTTTTCGAAAAATCCATGACCCCGGATATGCAAAAAACTAAAAAAATGAGAAATTTACACAAAATTTTTTTTGGCTCGAAACAACCTTGAACGCATCGAAATACGTCCGCAACACCATTTGTGGAGTTTTCGGTGAATTTCAGGCCTGTAACTCGCAAAAAAGAACTTAGTCATTTTTCGAAAAATCCATGACCCCGGATATGCAAAAAACTCAAAAAATTAGAAATTTATACAAAATTTTTTTTTCGGCTCTAAACAACCTTGAATGCATCGAAATACGTCCGCAACACCATTTGTGGAGTTTTCGGTGAATTTCAGGCCTGTAACTCGGAAAAAAGAACTTAGTCATTTTTCGAAAAATCCATGACCCCGGATATGCAAAAAACTCAAAAAATTAGAAATTTATACAAAATTTTTTTTTCGGCTCTAAACAACCTTGAATGCATCGAAATACGTCCGCAACACCATTTGTGGAGTTTTCGGTGAATTTCAGGCCTGTAACTCCCAAAAAAGAACTTAGTCATTTTTCGAAAAATCCATGACCCCGGATATGCAAAAAACTCAAAAAACGAGAAATTTATACAAATTTTTTTTTTGGCTCGAAACAACCTTGAACGCATTAAAATATATCCGCAACACCATTTGTGGAGTTTTCGGTGAATTTCAGGCCTGTAACTCGCAAAAAAGAACTTAGTCATTTTTCGAAAAATCCATGACCCCGGATATGCAAAAAACTCAAAAAACGAGAAATTTATACAAATTTTTTTTTTTGGCTCGAAACAACCTTGAACACATTAAAATATATCCGCAACACCATTTGTGGAGTTTTCGGTGAATTTCAGGCCTGTAACTTCCAAAAAAGAACTTAGTCATTTTTCGAAAAATCCATGACCCCGGATATGCAAAAAACTCAAAAAATTAGAAATTTATACAAAATTTTTTTTTCGGCTCTAAACAACCTTGAATGCATCGAAATACGTCCGCAACACCATTTGTGGTTTTTCGGTGAATTTCAGGCCTGTAACTCCCAAAAAAGAACTTAGTCATTTTTCGAAAAATCCATGACCCCGGATATGCAAAAAACTCAAAAAACGAGAAATTTATACAAAATTTTTTTTGGGCTCGAAACAACCTTAAAAGCTTTAAAATATGTCCGCAACACCATTTGTGGAGTTTTCGATGAATATCAGGCCTGTAACTCGCAAAAAAGAACTTCGTAATTTTTCGAAAAATCCATGACCCCGGATACGCAAAAAACTCAAAAAATGAGAAATTTATACAAAATTTTTTTTTGGCTCGAAACAACCTTAAAAGCTTCAAAATACGTCCGCAACACCATTTGTGGAGTTTTCGATGAATTTCAGGCCTGTAACTCGCAAAAAATAACTTAGTCATTTTTGAAAAAATCCATGACCCCGGATATGCAAAAAAACTCAAAAAATGAGAAATTTATACAAAATTTTTTTATGCTCGAAACAACCTTAAAAACTTCAAAATACGTCCGCAACACCATTTGTGGAGTTTTCGATGAATTTCAGGCCTGTAACTCGCAAAAAAGAACTTAGTCATTTTTCGAAATATCTATGACCCCGGATATGCAAAAAAACTCAAAAAATGAGAAATTTATACAAAATTTTTTTGGCTCGAAACAACCTTAAAAGCTTCAAAATACGACCGCAACACCATTTGTGGAGTTTTCGATGAATTTCAGGCCTGTAACTCGCAAAAAAGAACTTAGTCATTTTTCAAAAAATCCATGACCCCGGATATGCAAAAAAACTCAAAAAATGAGAAATTTATACAAAATTTTTTTTTGGCTCGAAACAACCTTTAAAGCTTTAAAATTTGTCCGCAACACCATTTGTGGAGTTTTCGATGAATTTCAGGCCTGTAACTCGCAAAAAAAACTTACTGATTTTTCAAAAAATTCATGATCCCGGATATGCAAAAAAACTCAAAAAATGAGAAATTTATACAAAATTTTTTTTTGGCTCGAAACAACCTTAAAAGCTTCAAAATTCGTCCGCAACACCATTTGTGGAGTTTTCGATGAATTTCAGGCCTGTAACTCGCAAAAAAGAACTTAGTCATTTTTCAAAAAATCCATGACCCCGGATATGCAAAAAACTCAAAAAATGAGAAATTTATACAAAATTTTCTTTTGGCTCGAAACAACCTTAAAAGCTTCAAAATACGTCCGCAACACCATTTGTGGAGTTTTCGATGAATTTCAGGCCTGTAACTCGCAAAAAAGAACTTAGTCATTTTTCGAAAAATCCATGACCCCGGATATGCAAAAAACTCAAAAAATGAGAAATTTATATAAAATTTTTTTTTGGCTCGAAACAACCTTAAAAGCTTCAAAATACGTCCGCAACACCATTTGTGGAGTTTTCGATGAATTTCAGGCCTGTAACTCGCAAAAAAGAACTTAGTCATTTTTCGAAAAATCCATGACCCCGGATATGCAAAAAACTCAAAAAATGAGAAATTTATACAAAATTTTTTTTTGGCTCGAAACAACCTTGAACGCATCAAAATACGTCCACAACACCATTTGTGGAGTTTTCGGTGAATTTCAGGCCTGTAACTCGCAAAAAAGAACTTGGTCATTTTTCATAAAATCCAAGACCCCGGATATGCAAAAAAACTCAAAAAATGAGAAATTTAAACAAAATTTTCTTTTGGCTCGTAACAACCTTGAACGCATCGAAATACGTCCGCAACACCATTTGTGGAGTTTTCGGTGAATTTCAGGCCTGTAACTCCCAAAAAAGAACTTAGTCATTTTTCGAAAAATCCATGACCCCGGATATGCAAAAAAACTCAAAAAATGAGAAATTTATACAAAATTTTTTTTTGGCTCGAAACAACCTTGAACGCATCGAAATACGTCCGCAACACCATTTGTGGAGTTTTCGGTGAATTTCAGGCCTGTAACTCGCAAAAAAGAACTTAGTCATTTTTCGAAAAATCCATGACCCCGGATATGCAAAAAACTCAAAAAATGAGAAATTTATACAAATTTTTTTTTTGGCTCGAAACAACCTTGAACGCATTAAAATATATCCGCAACACCATTTGTGGAGTTTTCGGTGAATTTCAGGCCTGTAACTCCCAAAAAAGAACTTAGTCATTTTTCGAAAAATCCATGACCCCGGATATGCAAAAAAACTCAAAAAATGAGAAATTTTTACAAACTTTTTTTTGCCTCGAAACAACCTTAAAAGCTTCAAAATACGTCCGGAACACCATTTGTGGAGTTTTCGATGAATTTCAGGCCTGTAACTCGCAAAAAAGAACTTAGTCATTTTTCGAAAAATCCATGATCCCGGATATGCAAAAAAACTCAAAAAATGAGAAATTTATACAAAATTTTTTTTTGGCTCGAAACAACCTTAAAAGCTTCAAAATTCGTCCGCAACACCATTTGTGGAGTTTTCGATGAATTTCAGGCCTGTAACTCGCAAAAAAGAACTTAGTCATTTTTCAAAAAATCCATGACCCCGGATATGCAAAAAACTCAAAAAATGAGAAATTTATACAAAATTTTCTTTTGGCTCGAAACAACCTTAAAAGCTTCAAAATACGTCCGCAACACCATTTGTGGAGTTTTCGATGAATTTCAGGCCTGTAACTCGCAAAAAAGAACTTAGTCATTTTTCGAAAAATCCATGACCCCGGATATGCAAAAAACTCAAAAAATGAGAAATTTATATAAAATTTTTTTTTGGCTCGAAACAACCTTAAAAGCTTCAAAATACGTCCGCAACACCATTTGTGGAGTTTTCGATGAATTTCAGGCCTGTAACTCGCAAAAAAGAACTTAGTCATTTTTCGAAAAATCCATGACCCCGGATATGCAAAAAACTCAAAAAATGAGAAATTTATACAAAATTTTTTTTTGGCTCGAAACAACCTTGAACGCATCAAAATACGTCCACAACACCATTTGTGGAGTTTTCGGTGAATTTCAGGCCTGTAACTCGCAAAAAAGAACTTGGTCATTTTTCATAAAATCCAAGACCCCGGATATGCAAAAAAACTCAAAAAATGAGAAATTTAAACAAAATTTTCTTTTGGCTCGTAACAACCTTGAACGCATCGAAATACGTCCGCAACACCATTTGTGGAGTTTTCGGTGAATTTCAGGCCTGTAACTCCCAAAAAAGAACTTAGTCATTTTTCGAAAAATCCATGACCCTGGATATGCAAAAAAACTCAAAAAATGAGAAATTTATACAAAATTTTTTTTTGGCTCGAAACAACCTTGAACGCATCGAAATACGTCCGCAACACCATTTGTGGAGTTTTCGGTGAATTTCAGGCCTGTAACTCGCAAAAAAGAACTTAGTCATTTTTCGAAAAATCCATGACCCCGGATATGCAAAAAACTCAAAAAATGAGAAATTTATACAAATTTTTTTTTTGGCTCGAAACAACCTTGAACGCATTAAAATATATCCGCAACACCATTTGTGGAGTTTTCGGTGAATTTCAGGCCTGTAACTCCCAAAAAAGAACTTAGTCATTTTTCGAAAAATCCATGACCCCGGATATGCAAAAAAACTCAAAAAATGAGAAATTTTTACAAACTTTTTTTTGCCTCGAAACAACCTTAAAAGCTTCAAAATACGTCCGGAACACCATTTGTGGAGTTTTCGATGAATTTCAGGCCTGTAACTCGCAAAAAAGAACTTAGTCATTTTTCGAAATATCGATGACCCCGGATATGCAAAAAAACTCAAACAATGAGAAATTTATACAAACTTTTTTTTGCCTCGAAACAACCTTAAAAGCTTCAAAATACGTCCGGAACACCATTTGTGGAGTTTTCGATGAATTTCAGGCCTGTAACTCGCAAAAAAGAACTTAGTCATTTTTCGAAATATCTATGACCCCGGATATGCAAAAAAACTCAAACAATGAGAAATTTATACAAAATTTTTTTTGGCTCGAAACAACCTTAAAAGCTTCAAAATACGTCCGCAAAACCTTTTGAGGAGTTTTCGATGAATTTCAGGCCTGTAACTCGCAAAAAAGAACTTAGTCATTTTTCGAAAAATCCATGACCCCGGAAATGCAAAAAACTAAAAAAATGAGAAATTTATACAAATTTTTTTTTTGGCTCGAAACAACCTTGAACGCAACGAAATACGTCCGCAACACCATTTGTGGAGTTTTCGGTGAATTTCAGGCCTGTAACTCGCAAAAAAGAACTTAGTCATTTTTCGAAAAATCCATGACCCCGGATATGAAAAAAACTCAAAAAACGAGAAATTTATACAAATTTTTTTTTTGGCTCTAAACAACCTTGAACGCATTAAAATATATCCGCAACACCATTTGTGGAGTTTTCGGTGAATTTCAGGCCTGTAACTCGCAAAAAAGAACTTAGTCATTTTTCGAAAAATCCATCACCCCGGATATGCAAAAAACTCAAAAAATGAGAAATTTTTACAAAATTTTTTTTGCCTCGAAACAACCTTAAAAGCTTCAAAATACGTCCGGAACACCATTTGTGGAGTTTTCGATGAATTTCAGGCCTGTAACTCGCAAAAAAGAACTTAGTCATTTTTCGAAAAATCCATGACCCCGGATATGAAAAAAACTCAAAAAACGAGAAATTTATACAAATTTTTTTTTTGGCTCGAAACAACCTTGAACGCATTAAAATATATCCGCAACACCATTTGTGGAGTTTTCGGTGAATTTCAGGCCTGTAACTCGCAAAAAAGAACTTAGTCATTTTTCGAAAAATCCATCACCCCGGATATGCAAAAAACTCAAAAAACGAGAAATTTATACAAATTTTTTTTTTGGCTCGAAACAACCTTGAACGCATTAAAATATATCCGCAACACCATTTGTGGAGTTTTCGGTGAATTTCAGGCCTGTAACTCGCAAAAAAGAACTTAGTAATTTTTCGAAATATCTATGACCCCGGATATGCAAAAAAACTCAAAAAATGAGAAATTTATACAAAAATTTTTTTGGCTCGAAACAACCTTAAAAGCTTCAAAATACGATCGCAACACCATTTGTGGAGTTTTCGATGAATTTCAGGCCTGTAACTCGCAAAAAAGAACTTAGTCATTTTTCGAAATATCTATGACCCCGGATATGCAAAAAAACTCAAAAAATGAGAAATTTATACAAAATTTTTTTTGGCTCGAAACAACCTTAAAAGCTTCAAAATACGATCGCAACACCATTTGTGGAGTTTTCGATGAATTTCAGGCCTGTAACTCGCAAAAAAGAACTTAGTCATTTTTCGAAAAATCCATGACCCCGGATATGCAAAAAACTCAAAAAATGAGAAATTTATACAAAATTTTTTTTTGGCTCGAAACAACCTTGAACGCATCGAAATACGTCCGCAACACCATTTGTGGAGTTTTCGGTGAATTTCAGGCCTGTAACTCGCAAAAAAGAACTTAGTCATTTTTCGAAAAATCCATGACCCCGGATATGCAAAAAACTCAAAAAATTAGAAATTTATACAAAAATTTTTTTTCGGCTCTAAACAACCTTGAACGCATCGAAATACGTCCGCAACACCATTTGTGGAGTTTTCGGTGAATTTCAGGCCTGTAACTCCCAAAAAAAACTTAGTCATTTTTCGAAAAATCCATGACCCCGGATATGCAAAAAACTCAAAAAACGAGAAATTTATACAAATTTTTTTTTTGGCTCGAAACAACCTTGAACGCATTAAAATATATCCGCAACACCATTTGTGGAGTTTTCGGTGAATTTCAGGCCTGTAACTCGCAAAAAGAACTTAGTCATTTCTAAAAAAATCCATGACCCCGGACATGCAAAAAAACTCGAAAAATGAGAAATTTATACAAAATTTTTTTTGGGCTCGAAACAACCTTAAAAGCTTTAAAATATGTCCGCAACACCATTTGTGGAGTTTTCGATGAATATCAGGCCTGTAACTCGCAAAAAAGAACTTAGTCATTTTTCAAAAAATCCATGACCCCGGATATGCAAAAAAACTCAAAAAATGAGAAATTTATACAAAAATTTTTTTTGGGCTCGAAACAACCTTAAAAGCTTTAAAATATGTCCGCAACACCATTTGTGGAGTTTTCGGTGAATTTCAGGCCTGTAACTCGCGAAAAAGAACTTAGTCATTTTTGAAAAAATCCATGACCCCGGATATGCAAAAAAACTCAAAAAATGAGAAATTTATACAAAATTTTTTTTTGGCTCGAAACAACCTTTAAAGCTTCAAAATACGTCCGCAACACCATTTGTGGAGTTTTCATTGAATTTCAGGCCTGTAACTCGCAAAAAAGAACTTAGTCATTTTTCGAAAAATCCATGACCCCGGATATGCAAAAAACTCAAAAAATGAGAAATTTATACAAAATTTTTTTTTGGCTCGAAACAACCTTAAAAGCTTCAAAATACGTCCGCAACACCATTTGAGGAGTTTTCGATGAATTTCAGGCCTGTAACTCGCAAAAAAGAACTTAGTCATTTTTCGAAAAATCCATGACCCCAGATATGCAAAAAACTAAAAAAATGAGAAATTTATACAAAATTTTTTTTTGGCTCGAAACAACCTTGAACGCATCGAAATACGTCCGCAACACCATTTGTGGAGTTTTCGGTGAATTTCAGGCCTGTAACTCGCAAAAAAGAACTTACTCATTTTTCGAAAAATCCATGACCCCGGATATGCAAAAAAACTCAAAAAACGAGAAATTTATACAAATTTTTTTTTTGGCTCGAAACAACCTTGAACGCATTAAAATATATCCGCAACACCATTTGTGGAGTTTTCGGTGAATTTCAGGCCTGTAACTCGCAAAAAGAACTTAGTCATTTCTAAAAAAATCCATGACCCCGGACATGCAAAAAAACTCGAAAAATGAGAAATTTATACAAAATTTTTTTTGGGCTCGAAACAACCTTAAAAGCTTTAAAGTATATCCGCAACACCATTTGTGGAGTTTTCGATGAATATCAGGCCTGTAACTCGTAAAAAAGAACTTAGTCATTTTTCAAAAAATCCATGACCCCGGATATGCAAAAAAACTCAAAAAATGAGAAATTTATACAAAATTTTTTTTTGGGCTCGAAACAACCTTAAAAGCTTTAAAATATGTCCGCAACACCATTTGTGGAGTTTTCGGTGAATTTCAGGCCTGTAACTCGCGAAAAAGAACTTAGTCATTTTTGAAAAAATCCATGACCCCGGATATGCAAAAAACTCAAAAAATGAGAAATTTATACAAAATTTTTTTTTGGCTCGAAACAACCTTAAAAGCTTCAAAATACGTCCGCAACACCATTTGAGGAGTTTTCGATGAATTTCAGGCCTGTAACTCGCAAAAAAGAACTTAGTCATTTTTCGAAAAATCCATGACCCCGGATATGCAAAAAACTAAAAAAATGAGAAATTTATACAAAATTTTTTTTTGGCTCGAAACAACCTTGAACGCATCGAAATACATCCGCAACACCATTTGTGGAGTTTTCGGTGAATTCCAGGCCTGTAACTCGCAAAAAAGAACTTACTCATTTTTCGAAAAATCCATGACCCCCGGATATGCAAAAAACTCAAAAAATGAGAAATTTATACAAAATTTTTTTTTGGCTCGAAACAACCTTTAACGCTTCAAAATACGTCCGCAACACCATTTGTGGAGTTTTCAATGAATTTCAGGCCTGTAACTCGCAAAAAAGAACTTAGTCATTTTTCGAAAAATCCATGACCCCGGATATGCAAAAAACTCACAAAACGAGAAATTTATACAAATTTTTTTTTTGGCTCGAAACAACCTTGAACGCATTAAAATATATCCGCAACACCATTTGTGAAGTTTTCGGTGAATTTCAGGCCTGTAACTCGCAAAAAAGAACTTAGTCATTTCTAAAAAAATCCATGACCCCGGACATGCAAAAAAACTCGAAAAATGAGAAATTTATACAAAATTTTTTTTGGGCTCAAAACAACCTTAAAAGCTTTAAAATATGTCCGCAACACCATTTGTGGAGTTTTCAATGAATTTCAAGCCTGTAACTCGCAAAAAAGAACTTAGTCATTTTTCGAAAAATCCATGACCCCGGATATGCAAAAAACTCAAAAAACGAGAAATTTATACAAATTTTTTTTTTGGCTCGAAACAACCTTGAACGCATTAAAATATATCCGCAACACCATTTGTGAAGTTTTCGGTGAATTTCAGGCCTGTAACTCGCAAAAAAAAACTTAGTCATTTCTAAAAAAATCCATGACCCCGGACATGCAAAAAAACTCGAAAAATGAGAAATTTATACAAATTTTTTTTTTGGCTCGAAACAACCTTGAACGCATCGAAATACGTCCGCAACACCATTTATGGAGTTTTCGGTGAATTTCAGGCCTGTAACTCGCAAAAAAGAACTTAGTCATTTTTCGAAAAATCCATGACCCCGGATATGCAAAAAACTCAAAAAACGAGAAATTTATACAAATTTTTTTTTTGGCTCGAAACAACCTTGAACGCATTAAAATATATCCGCAACACCATTTGTGGAGTTTTCCGTGAATTTCAGGCCTGTAACTCGCAAAAAAGAACTTAGTCATTTCTAAAAAAATCCATGACCCCGGACATGCAAAAAACTCAAAAAATGAGAAATTTATACAAAATTTTTTTTTGGCTCGAAACAACCTTAAAAGCTTCAAAATACGTCCGCAACACCATTTGAGGAGTTTTCGATGAATTTCAGGCCTGTAACTCGCAAAAAAGAACTTAGTCATTTTTCGAAAAATCCATGACCCCGGATATGCAAAAAACTAAAAAAATGAGAAATTTATACAAAATTTTTTTTTGGCTCGAAACAACCTTGAACGCATCGAAATACGTCCGCAACACCATTTGTGGAGTTTTCGGTGAATTTCAGGCCTGTAACTCCCAAAAAAGAACTTAGTCATTTTTCGAAAAATCCATGACCCCGGATATGCAAAAAACTCAAAAAACGAGAAATTTATACAAATTTTTTTTTTGGCTCGAAACAACCTTGAACGCATTAAAATATATCCGCAACACCATTTGTGGAGTTTTCGGTGAATTTCAGGCCTGTAACTCGCAAAAAAGAACTTAGTCATTTCTAAAAAAATCCATGACCCCGGACATGCAAAAAAACTCAAAAAATGAGAAATTTATACAAAATTTTTTTTGGCTCGAAACAACCTTTAAAGCTTCAAAATACGTCCGCAACACCATTTGTGGAGTTTTCAATGAATTTCAGGCCTGTAACTCGCAAAAAAGAACTTAGTCATTTTTCAAAAAATCCATGACCCCGGATATGCAAAAAAACTCAAAAAATGAGAAATTTATACAAAATTTTTTTTTGGGCTCGAAACAACCTTAAAAGCTTTAAAATATGTCCGCAACACCATTTGTGGAGTTTTCGGTGAATTTCAGGCCTGTAACTCGCGAAAAAGAACTTAGTCATTTTTGAAAAAATCCATGACCCCGGATATGCAAAAAAACTCAAAAAATGAGAAATTTATACAAAATTTTTTTTTGGCTCGAAACAACCTTTAAAGCTTCAAAATACGTCCGCAACACCATTTGTGGAGTTTTCAATGAATTTCAGGCCTGTAACTCGCAAAAAAGAACTTAGTCATTTTTCGAAAAATCCATGACCCCGGATATGCAAAAAACTCAAAAAATGAGAAATTTATACAAAATTTTTTTTTGGCTCGAAACAACCTTGAACGCATCGAAATACATCCGCAACACCATTTGTGGAGTTTTCGGTGAATTCCAGGCCTGTAACTCGCAAAAAAGAACTTAGTCATTTTTCGAAAAATCCATGACCGGATATGCAAAAAACTCAAAAAACGAGAAATTTATACAAATTTTTTTTTTGGCTCGAAACAACCTTGAACGCATTAAAATATATCCGCAACACCATTTGTGAAGTTTTCGGTGAATTTCAGGCCTGTAACTCGCAAAAAAGAACTTAGTCATTTCTAAAAAAATCCATGACCCCGGACATGCAAAAAAACTTGAAAAATGAGAAATTTATACAAAATTTTTTTTGGGCTCAAAACAACCTTAAAAGCTTTAAAATATGTCCGCAACACCATTTGTGGAGTTTTCAATGAATTTCAGGCCTGTAACTCGCAAAAAAGAACTTAGTCATTTTTCGAAAAATCCATGACCCCGGATATGCAAAAAACTCAAAAAACGAGAAATTTATACAAATTTTTTTTTTGGCTCGAAACAACCTTGAACGCATTAAAATATATCCGCAACACCATTTGTGAAGTTTTCGGTGAATTTCAGGCCTGTAACTCGCAAAAAAAAACTTAGTCATTTCTAAAAAAATCCATGACCCCGGACATGCAAAAAAACTCGAAAAATGAGAAATTTATACAAAATTTTTTTTGGGCTCAAAACAACCTTAAAAGCTTTAAAATATGTCCGCAACACCATTTGTGGAGTTTTCAATGAATTTCAGGCCTGTAACTCGCAAAAAAGAACTTAGTCATTTTTCGAAAAATCCATGACCCCGGATATGCAAAAAACTCAAAAAACGAGAAATTTATACAAATTTTTTTTTTGGCTCGAAACAACCTTGAACGCATTAAAATATATCCGCAACACCATTTGTGGAGTTTTCCGTGAATTTCAGGCCTGTAACTCGCAAAAAAGAACTTTGTCATTTCTAAAAAAATCCATGACCCCGGACATGCAAAAAACTCAAAAAATGAGAAATTTATACAAAATTTTTTTTTGGCTCGAAACAACCTTAAAAGCTTCAAAATACGTCCGCAACACCATTTGAGGAGTTTTCGATGAATTTCAGGCCTGTAACTCGCAAAAAAGAACTTAGTCATTTTTCGAAAAATCCATGACCCCGGATATGCAAAAAACTAAAAAAATGAGAAATTTATACAAAATTTTTTTTTGGCTCGAAACAACCTTGAACGCATCGAAATACGTCCGCAACACCATTTGTGGAGTTTTCGGTGAATTTCAGGCCTGTAACTCCCAAAAAAGAACTTAGTCATTTTTCGAAAAATCCATGACCCCGGATATGCAAAAAACTCAAAAAACGAGAAATTTATACAAATTTTTTTTTTGGCTCGAAACAACCTTGAACGCATTAAAATATATCCGCAACACCATTTGTGGAGTTTTCGGTGAATTTCAGGCCTGTAACTCGCAAAAAAGAACTTAGTCATTTCTAAAAAAATCCATGACCCCGGACATGCAAAAAAACTCAAAAAATGAGAAATTTATACAAAATTTTTTTTTGGCTCGAAACAACCTTGAACGCATCGAAATACGTCCGCAACACCATTTGTGGAGTTTTCGGTGAATTTCAGGCCTGTAACTCCCAAAAAAGAACTTAGTCATTTTTCGAAAAATCCATGACCCCGGATATGCAAAAAACTCAAAAAACGAGAAATTTATACAAATTTTTTTTTTGGCTCGAAACAACCTTGAACGCATTAAAATATATCCGCAACACCATTTGTGGAGTTTTCGGTGAATTTCAGGCCTGTAACTCGCAAAAAAGAACTTAGTCATTTCTAAAAAAATCCATGACCCCGGACATGCAAAAAAACTCAAAAAATGAGAAATTTATACAAAATTTTTTTTTGGCTCGGAACAACCTTTAAAGCTTCAAAATACGTCCGCAACACCATTTGTGGAGTTTTCAATGAATTTCAGGCCTGTAACTCGCAAAAAAGAACTTAGTCATTTTTCGAAAAATCCATGACCCCGGATATGCAAAAAACTCAAAAAATGAGAAATTTATACAAAATTTTTTTTTGGCTCGAAACAACCTTGAACGCATCGAAATACGTCCGCAACACCATTTCTGGAGTTTTCGGTGAATTTCAGGCCTGTAACTCGCAAAAAAGAACTTAGTCATTTTTCGAAAAATCCATGACCCCGGATATGCAAAAAACTCAAAAAATGAGAAATTTATACAAAATTTTTTTTTCGGCTCTAAACAACCTTGAACGCATCGAAATACGTCCGCAACACCATTTGTGGAGTTTTCGGTGAATTTCAGGCCTGTAACTCCCAAAAAAGAACTTAGTCATTTTTCAAAAAATCCATGACCCCGGATATGCAAAAAAACTCAAAAAATGAGAAATTTATACCAAATTTTTTTTTGGGCTCAAACAACCTTAAAAGCTTTAAAATATGTCCGCAACACCATTTGTGGAGTTTTCGGTGAATTTCAGGCCTGGAACTCGCGAAAAAGAACTTAGTCATTTTTCAAAAAATCCATGACCCCGGACATGCAAAAAAACTCGAAAAATGAGAAATTTATACAAAATTTTTTTTTGGCTCGAAACAACCTTTAAAGCTTCAAAATACGTCCGCAACACCATTTGTGGAGTTTTCAATGAATTTCAGGCCTGTAACTCGCAAAAAAGAACTTAGTCATTTTTCGAAAAATCCATGACCCCGGATATGCAAAAAACTCAAAAAATGAGAAATTTATACAAAATTTTTTTTTGGCTCGAAACAACCTTGAACGCATCGAAATACGTCCGCAACACCATTTCTGGAGTTTTCGGTGAATTTCAGGCCTGTAACTCGCAAAAAAGAACTTAGCCATTTTTCGAAAAATCCATGACCCCGGATATGCAAAAAACTCAAAAAACGAGAAATTTATACAAATTTTTTTTTTGGCTCGAAACAACCTTGAACGCATTAAAATATATCCGCAACACCATTTGTGGAGTTTTCGGTGAATTTCAGGCCTGTAACTCGCAAAAAAGAACTTAGTCATTTTTCAAAAAATCCATGACCCCGGATATGCAAAAAAACTCAAAAAATGAGAAATTTACACAAAAATTTTTTTGGCTCGAAACAACCTTAAAAGCTTCAAAATACGCCCGCAACACCATTTGTGGAGTTTTCGATGAATTTCAGGCCTGTAACTCGCATAAAAGAACTTAGTCATTTTTGAAAAAATCCATGACCCCGGATATGCAAAAAAACTCAAAAAATGAGAAATTTATACAAAATTTTTTTTTGGCTCGAAACAACCTTAAAAGCTTCAAAATACGTCCGCAACACCATTTGTGGAGTTTTCGATGAATTTCAGGCCTGTAACTCGCAAAAAAGAACTTAGTAATTTTTCGAAAAATCCATGACCCCGGATATGCAAAAAAACTCAAAAAATGAGAAATTTATACAAAAATTTTTTTGGCTCGAAACAACCTTAAAAGCTTCAAAATACGCCCGCAACACCATTTGTGGAGTTTTCGATGAATTTCAGGCCTGTAACTCGCATAAAAGAACTTAGTCATTTTTCAAAAAATTCATGACCCCGGATATGCAAAAAAACTCAAAAAATGAGAAACTTTTACAAAATTTTTTTTTGCCTCGAAACAACCTTAAAAGCTTCAAAATACGTCCGCAACACCGTTTGTGGAGTTTTCGATGAATTTCAGGCCTGTAACTCGCAAAAAAGAACTTAGTCATTTCTAAAAAAATCCATGACCCCAGACATGCAAAAAAACTCGAAAAATGAGAAATTTATACAAAATTTTTTTTGGGCTCGAAACAACCTTAAAATCTTTAAAATATGTCCGCAACACCATTTGTGGAGTTTTCGATGAATATCAGGCCTGTAACTCGCAAAAAAGAACTTAGTCATTTTTCGAAAAATCCATGACCCCGGATATGCAAAAAACTCAAAAAACGAGAAATTTATACAAATTTTTTTTGGCTCGAAACAACCTTGAACGCATTAAAATATATCCGCAACACCATTTGTGGAGTTTTCGGTGAATTTCAGGCCTCTAACTCGCAAAAAAGAACTTAGTCATTTCTAAAAAAATCCATGACCCCGGACATGCAAAAAAACTCGAAAAATGAGAAATTTATACAAAATTTTTTTTGGGCTCAAAACAACCTTAAAAGCTTTAAAATATGTCCGCAACACCATTTGAGGAGTTTTCGATGAATATCAGGCCTGTAACTCGCAAAAAAGAACTTAGTCATTTTTCAAAAAATCCATGACCCCGGATATGCAAAAAAACTCAAAAAATGAGAAATTTATACAATGAATTTTGGCTCGAAACAACCTTAAAAGCTTCAAAATACGCCCGCAACACCATTTGTGGAGTTTTCGATGAATTTCAGGCCTGTAACTCGCAAAAAAACTTACTCATTTTTCAAAAAATTCATGACCCCGGATATGCAAAAAAACTCAAAAAATGAGAAATTTTTACAAAATTTTTTTTTGCCTCGAAACAACCTTAAAAGCTTCAAAATACGTCCGCAACACCATTTGTGGAGTTTTCGATGAATTTCAGGCCTGTAACTCGCAAAAAAAACTTACTCTTTTTTCAAAAAATTCATGACCCCGGATATGCAAAAAAACTCAAAAAATGAGAAATTTATACAAAATTTTTTTTGGCTCAAAACAACCTTAAAAGCTTCAAAATTCGTCCGCAACACCATTTGTGGAGTTTTCGATGAATTTCAGCCTCGTAACTCTCAAAAAAGAACTTAGTCATTTTTCAAAAAATCCATGACCCCGGATATGCAAAAAAACTCAAAAAATGAGAAATTTATACACAAATTTTTTTTGGCTCGAAACAACCTTAAAAGCTTTAAAATACGTCCGCAACACCATTTGTGGAGTTTTCGATGAATTTCAGGCCTGTAACTCGCAAAAAAGAACTTAGTCATTTTTAAAAAATGCATGACCCCGGATATGCAAAACAATTCAAAAAATGAGAAATTTATACAAAAAATTTTTTGGCTGGAAACAACCTTAAAAGCTTTAAAATACGTCCGCAACACCATTTGTGGTCTTTTTGGTGAATTTCAGGCCTGTAACTCTAAAAAAAACTTAGTCATTTTTCAAAAAATCCATGACCCTGGATATACAAGAAAAATCAAAAAACGGGCAAATCTCACAAAAAAAATTTCCGCTTAAAACAACTTAAAATGCCTCAATTTATGTTACCAACACATTTTTCTGAGTTTTGGATGAAATGAAAGCCCATATTTCTCAAAAGAACTTTTCATTTTTTCAAAAAAATCAATGACCCGGGACATACAAAGGAAACGGAAAAATTGTCAAGTTTTATGAAAATATTTTTTCCCTTGAAACAAGATTAATGTCTTTATTTAGGTTTCCAACACCATTTGTGGAGTTCTTAAAAAACTTTTCATTCAAAACAACTTGAAATATTAAAACATACCTTTTTCATTATTTCAAGACTTTTCAGCAAGATTTGAAGTTATGTCTGAAAGAAAGAGTTTGTGCTAATATTAAAAATTATGTGATTCTAATACTGCAAAACTCCAAAAAAATTGATCTTTCAAAAAATATTTTTACTAAAAACAATCTGAAATGCTTTACTTTACGTTACCAACAACATTTGAAGACTTTTGGACCAATTTGAGGCCTCTACTTCCCAGGTGATCCAAAATAAAATAAAAATAGACAAATCAAACAGAAAACTTTTTTCATTCGAAACAATTTAAAATGCCTTAATTTATGTAAAGAACACCATTTCCTAAGTTGTGCATCAATTAGAAGCCAATATTTCTCAAAAAAGAGCTTTTTCATTTTTCAAAAAAATATATCACCAGGGATATCCAAAAAATCAAAAAAGTGTCAAATCTCAAGAAAAACTTTTTTCCATCAAAATAACTTAAAATACCTTAATTTAGGTTACCAACACTATTTCCTGAGTTTTGGATCAATTGGAAGGCCATATAACTCAAAAAAGAACTTCGTCATTTCTTCAAAATAATCCATGACCCCAGATTTGCAAAGCAATCAAAAATTGGTCAAATCTCCCCAAAAAAAATTTCGCTCAAAACAACTTAAAATACCTTAATTTAAGTTACCAACACCATTTCCTGAGTATCAATCAGAAGCCCATATTTCTGAAAAAGAACGTTGTCATTTTTTCAAAAAAAATCTATGATCCAGGATATACAAAGAAATTCAAAAAACGGTCAAATTTCAGAAAAATTTTTTTTCGCTCCAAAAAACTTATAGTGCCTTAATTTACGGCTATAATTCAAAAAAAGCGTAATAAGATACTGCAAAAAATGCAAAACAGTAAATTTTTTACGACAATTGCCACTAAGTTTGCTGTTTGTGCAAGATCAAGTAACGGCTTTGGGGGGATATTGTTCTTCTTTGGGGGGAATGGACACCAGATAATAATTGCTGTAAAGGAAGAGAACACAAATATCTTTCCCCTAGATCTGTCTGCAAAAGAGTAAAATGGGTTTGGATCGAGGGGACTGCACCACTTTGGAGTTTGATATAGTAATTTAATCTTCTGCCAAAGCTTTTAGCGGCCTTGTTATCAAGCCCTCTTCTCACATAAGATGCTCAACTATTTGACAATTACATTTAAAACAAGCAGACTCTTCAGCAAAGTCCATCTCAAAAATCTTGTACAAGAAAGACAATTGAGAAAAAATGAATAGAATATGAAATTTCTTTAAATAACACTTCAAGATGAACATATTACAATTAAGTTCGCTAGTAGCGCAGCTCTAGCAAGACAATCAAATCAAACGTTGATCTTAATTTGCCACTCTTAAAGGAGGTCAACTGCAAAGACTGTGTCCAAGCATCAACCAAGGACGCGCCATTTTGGTTGGTTAAAGTGGGAGGCTATTTCACTATTCATCCTTGCTGCGGCAGATAAATTAGAAGAGTTGATGTTCGTGAAAATAATCTTTGCCAACCAAAAGCATTGAAAAAACATAGAAAAGAAAACTGCATCCGTATTAATACAATGTCAATTAATCATAAATCTTCTTTATTCTATATTCTCTATTCTATATTCTATAATAAAGCTTCTAAATTCTCTTATTTGCCCGAAACAACTCAAGAGCTGCTATTCCTGGCACTTTGAATGAAATTTTGGTCGGTGTCAACTAGTTTGAAAAGCATGAGATTGAAGAAAACATTTTAACAGTCTGTTGCCTAACTTCATACCATGCAGGGGCCTTGCACTGCCGGATAATTCAGGACATTTAAATACAAGGTTAGAGATGGCAAACGATTCTATAAAAACTGACAGCATCAAATACTTTTAATCTACCTGGTTTTAGTATGTGAATCTAAATTAACAGACAAAAAATTACAACAAGAATAAAACTAGCCAAGCAAAGCGAATCTTTTAAACGAAATAACAACCAGCAACATTCAGAAGGAAGTGGGCCCAAACGCATGACTCGTTCTTATACCACTAGATGTGATGAACTTGAAACTGATAATTTGCAAAAACAAGGCAACAAACTGTATGATAAAGACAAAAGCTTCATATAGACCAGCTGAAACTATTTATTTAAAAAACTGAAAAATCAACTTGTTTATACAAATGCTTGAACAAGACCCCCATACAATGTTACTACATGAATGTTCCAAGTGTTGAAGATTTTGTTTGCCTTTATGATCGTGTTGAGCCGTACAAGCCTGCAATAATTTACCCTGACTGTAAAAGGCACCAACAGATTAAATTAACTATAAGAACTGAGCTGCTGTCCTTTATGACTGTATGTAGACATATTTTGAGCCTAGGTTTAGTTTGATACATGACAAATTCAAGAATTGTTATTGCATGGGCTGTTTTCCGTTCAACATAGTTCTATCACCTTCTCAAGCTTCATCTCTCTTACCAAAGGATTCTTTACATCAGACTTTCGGGACACTGTTTTACAGGGTGAGTATACATGATTGCATCTCCAAAAAACTATGACATCAGCAATGTAACATTCAGTTCATATAAAAAACATGACACTGGCAAGACAGGAGTAAGAATAACACCCTACGGTGATCGTGTGATGTGCACTAATACATACCCAGGAGCTTTCATAGACAATTATTTCACCTAGGACTATGGTGTGCTTGACATGATCAAGGACAATGATGCTACTGTACTTTCAGATAAAGGGTTTGGCATTGAACAGCTGTGTTATTCTAAAGGTTTGTCCTACAAAATGAGGAAAGTGATATCTCAAAAACTTCGATGTAGCCACCTTAAGTTTCTACAACATAAACGACTGGTTAGGTTTTCTTGGTTAAATTAAAGGTGCATGAGAGATTGGTCTAATCCACGAACAGATATGACCTTTCAAGTCATGTATTTAGTATTTGCCAATATTGTTATTTGTACGCTCACGGGGGTTCAATAATAAGTTTCAAGGTATTTAGCAATAACAAAATGAATGTCCAGTTTGTAAAGAAATATGAAATAGGTGTAACATTGATATTTTTTGGGCAAAGTACATTTTACAATTTGTCTGATGATTTGTTGTGTTTTAAAAATGTTATTTGCCTTGCGGAATTATGGGTATAGTTTTCATCATGTTTGCAGAATTATGGGTCAAATTTCTTCAGACATATGCGGAGTTATAGGTCGAAGTTTTGAACCAAAATGGCACGTCCTTTGTGAGACTTATTAACATTGTAAAACTACCTTTGTAAGAGTTTGTAGTTAGGGTGACATGATAGATTTAGAAAAGCAACAACAAAATCAATTTTAAGATGATTGTTTAAGGATGAAGTATGATTACATTGCCTTACCATAGGCATATGATCAGTGATTGCTGAAGGATGATGTATGATTACATTACCTTAATATAGGCATATGATTAATGATTGTCGACGGATGAAGTATGATTACATTACCTTAACATAGGCATATGATCAGTGATTGCTGAAGGATGAAGTATGATTACTTAACCTTAACATAGGCATATGATCAATGATTGCTGAAGGATGAGGTATGATTACATTACCTTACTATAAGCATATGATTAATTATTGTTGAAGGATGAAGTATGATTACATTACCTTAACATAGGCATATGATCAATTATTGTTGAAGGATGAAGTATGATTACATTACCTTAACATAGGCATATGATCAATGATTGCTGAAGGATGAGGTATGATTACATTACCTTACTGTAAGCATATGATTAATTATTGTTGAAGGATGAAGTATGATTACATTGCCTTAACATAGGAATACGATCAGTGATTGCTGAAGGATGAAGTATGATTACATTACCTTAACAAAGGCATATGATCAATTATTGTTGAAGGATGAAGTATGATTACATTACCTTAATATAGGCATATGATTAATGATTGTTGAAGGATGAAGTATGATTACATTACCTTAACATAGGCATATGATTAATGATTGTTGAAGGATGAGGTATGATTACATTACCTTAATATAGGCATATGATTAATGATTATTGAAGGATGAGGTATGATTACATTACCTTAACATAGGCATATGATTAATGATTGTTGAAGGATGAGGTATGATTACATTACCTTAATATAGGCATATGATTAATGATTGTTGAAGGATGAAGTATGATTACATTACCTTAACATAGGCATATGATTAATGATTGTTGAAGGATGAGGTATGATTACATTACCTTAATATAGGCATATGATTAATGATTATTGAAGGATGAGGTATGATTACA
Source organism: Rhopilema esculentum (assembly GCF_057945365.1). Classification (NCBI taxonomy): domain Eukaryota; kingdom Metazoa; phylum Cnidaria; class Scyphozoa; order Rhizostomeae; family Rhizostomatidae; genus Rhopilema; species Rhopilema esculentum. The sequence goes on from NC_142827.1 coordinate 4,910,150, forward strand.
TTACCTTAACATAGGCATATGATTAATGATTGTTGAAGGATGAGGTATGATTACATTACCTTAATATAGGCATATGATTAATGATTGTTGAAGGATGAAGTATGATTACATAACCTTAACATAGGCATATGATCAGTGATTGCTGAAGGATGAGGTATGATTACATTACCTTAACATAGGCATATGATCAGTGATTGCTGAAGGATGAGGTATGATTACATTACCTTAATATAGGCATATGATTAATGATTGTTGAAGGATGAAGTATGATTACATTACCTTAAGCATAGGAATACGATCAGTGATTGCTGAAGGATGAGGTATGATTGAACTGGGCTCCTTAACAAGCCACTGGAAGCAAAGCAAGTAATACATATGTGAACAAAATACCTCATCTATCCCTAAACTTCTAGTTATCAGAAACCCAACAAATTTAAAAACAGCAAAACCACCAGGAACTGATAATGTATGCACACTGCAGAATTTACCCATACATACAAAGAGGCAATGTTTTGAGAAAGTTGGCCATGGTAGCAGTGGTGTAGCCTGAGCGCAGAACTTAGGCATGCGGTAACATAAAATATACGACTATGTTGAATGAATGTAATTGTAATTTCAGCTTCTTAAAAATACAAGCGGTAATTAATGGTTATCGTGATAATAAGTTTTGATTTTGAAAGTAGCAAATATTTGTACTAGAGTAATTCTAATCAATCAAGGTGTCTATTCTCTGCATCAGAGGCTAAGACACAGGTTCGAAAGTGAAGGGGGGCAAGGGAAAAATTATCAACCATGCGAAAAGTTTTTTAAAAAAGCTCAATTATTTTGCAAAAATTTTTCAGAATAACTCCTAGTGCTAAAACAGCTTCGCAAAGATCTTATTTTTATGTGCCCATAATGTCAGAATTTTTTATGCTATAATGCAGCTGGTGATTCCTGCAAGAAGGAGTTCTCCACATTTCAAAATTGTTAACACACTGCAGAGCCAAAGCAAACTGGAGCAACAGTTTCTGCTCATTGTCTCCTCTCTTTGTTAACAAAGATGACAATAATGAGCTGTGAGAGTTGTTAGAATTGAAGATGCTTCCATGTGTAAAGTAAAGTTAGTCCCTGCAAATCTTCAACTATTTGGCAAAGGTTGCGCTTAGGTCTACCACATGCCCTGGTCCGAAAATTCTTACTATACTCATACTGGCTTGTCTTTGGACTTGAATTACGGAATGCGGATCATGACAAATAGACTTTGAACCCACTTTGACGAAACTTTTCTCTTTTTAACAGTCACAAAGTAAAGAAAGAATAATTATTGAATTTTGAATGATGTTTCACGCAAAGAATATTTGCAAAAAGCAGCTTATAGGTAGAAAAATGTTGTGGATTATCAAATATTTGGGAATGCTTGCGCTCAGGCCATCGCAAGCTCCAGTCTGGAAAATTCTCACTTCTCTCAGCAGTTTCTTTCAAGCTGCACTGGAGCATTGCATGTTAGACAGGCAAAAATAGTGATGTTGAGGGGCTTCAATTTTTAAGATTTTTTTAATTTCCATATTTTTAGCGATCTGTTTACTTGGAAAAATAGCTAATTGGGGCCAATTGACATGTTAGCGCTGGAGTTCACTGCATGCTGCTCGTGACAAGAAAGAGAAGCCATTTATTGCGGAAATTGTTATGCATTGACTTCAAGACTAATGAATTTATTACCGGTAGAAGTGTTGCAAGAATTTTAGAATTTGTCTAGAATTTTTACGCTTACACCGCAAGCCTAGCATACATAGACGCTACGCCACTGCATGGTAGACAGATTGTCTTAGACAGATAGATGAAATGTTATCTGATTGATGAAAGACTATTTGCTGAAAACAAAACTCTTTAAAAAACACAACAAAGTCATGAGTGAATATCAATTAAATTGATTCTGAATATCATTGACTTTCATTTCTTGAATGATGGTGCTGGCCTTCTCCATGTTTTTTTAAATGAATAGCCCCTGTACAAATTCTCACTAGAAGCAACCGCTTTACTTTATTCCCAGCTGAGCACAAGATGGAATGATCAATCATAAACTCTCTTTATCCTTTTTTGGGACTTTTATGTTGGACAAAGAGTGAAAATGCAAAAAAACTGCAAAGCAGCAAGAAAGCAAGTGACTGAACCTTGTCAGTAGAATGTAATGTTTCAACAGTTATTTAGAATAAAATTAATTGTAAACAATTAGTGTTGTAAGCACACTTGCAAGACTGTTGAATCTTATCAAATACCTTTAAGAATATTTTTAAAATGTCTTTTTGATGGTAAAATGTCATCAGATATTAATAAAGATTTTCTCCTTCCTTTCGGGTTTTTTCCTCTTTGTTAACAATTCAGATAACAATTCAGACCATGAAAATAGGCCATGAAACTTTAAGGTTAAAAAATACAGTAAGCCACTTTTGAAATCATGCGCTGTCAACTTTTACAAAATATTATTCAGAATTTTTGACAAAATTTCATTGGTATTAGCAAAAAAATGAAAATTACTGTCTACCAACAAGTGCAGGCAGTGCTGTACACGCATAGTGGTATATAGAACAAGGTGATTCTAAGTTGCTATTCCGAGTTTCATGCTAAATGGCATCATAAGACAACTGTCAGAAAAGATGGCTTTAGGAAAATAGTGTAGAGCCGAAAGGATCAAAATGTGATCCTACTACGTTGACGAATGTCCTAGCACGGACCTCGCCCCCCTTCTATAATTCAATTCTGGGCCGACATTGCTGAAGAATCGCAGTTTGCTAGCTAGTTAAAATCAACAACTAGCATTAGAGATACCATCATACACACGAATACAAATTTGGTAATAGTGATAAGTTGACAGAAGAGGGGTGCAACATACCGTATCAATTTTGCTGAGATTTGCTTCATAGACATCGTGCTGATATGTTCGTGTCATGCTCCGCCATCACTTGCAAGTGCAACACTCCGGTTTTGCATCTATAGTAGAACAGCATCCTTTATGTCAGTTGCAGTTAAGTTTTAATCTTATTGTGCATAGACGTATCCAAGACTGGTTTATAAATGGAAAAAAGAAGGAATGGAACGGCAACCAGGTCCACCGGCCATGTTTTATGTAATGCAGCAAGTGTTCATTCCCGCCGCGTTCGTTGGTTGAAGCGAGGCTATAACGTTCCCCAAGGAATTCGCAGCGTCGCTCGCGGTCCAAATACAGTTGATATCGTCAAGAGAGAAAAAACCTCTAAAGGACCGACATTTCATAAATATAAGATAGACAGTAAAAAGGGTAATCTTGGCATAGAGAGGCTTCATATTCTATTTCACATAGATCCCACAGTTTGGCACCACCCACGTAGCTGTAGATATCGACTTGGGTGGGTAATCTTGAGCAAGAACCATACTTCTGGGGGGGGAGGGCTTTTAAACAAGAAAACAGATAATTAAGGAAGCACTCATAAAGTACCTGCTATATTATGGGGGTAATATTTAGATAGGCCAAGAAAATTTCCGCCAAACCTTTTTGGGGTGACAAAATATTCCATGTCCTTTTCGTAAGGCCATCAAAATGTTTTACAAATTTGCAGAACTGACCACATCTTCGCACTAGTGCAAGCAAAGGCAGACGTTCCAACTTAAGAATAGCTAAAATCTGGAGTTTTATAATAAATTCCCGCAAAAAAATTGGTTTAGGCCCATCCGCCAAAACTGATTCTCTTGCATGCTGGAAAGAATTCTAACTCTGGATAGGTGATCAATTCAGAAAATGAAGTAATGCATTATCTCTTACAAATAAACAGTATTTTATGAGAACTCTTTACCTTAATACGAATCCTATTTCTAACAGATGTGTGAGAAAATTGACTATAAAGAAGTTTTTAGAGACAGAATCGTTGGAACTTATCAGTTTTAAAGCTCAAGTTGAACATGAATGTTCTCTATTATAAATCATACAATGATACATGCAGATTGACATTTTAGAACTCACTTATTTCATTTTTATATTCAGAAATAAAGTTTGATAACAGATTCATAAAAAAGTTTTGAAATTATTTAGTCTCAAAAACATAGCTCGAAACTAGTCATATCATTATTTGCCACCGCAGACGTCTACAAAACCGTATCCACGAATTCATGAGGCTCCGGTACCCAGGGTATTTATTTCAATTCATGCCATAGATGCCGACTAATAACTTTCTCGGCGGCGGCTCAAAATTTGAAATGAAAACACTGTTTAAATGGGGGTTTGTATTCTTCAGTACCCTGGGTACCAGACTCTGTTTTATTTCATATATAGTGAGTCTGGTACCCAGGGTAATTCTTCACAAACTATTCACGATCCATTCCATTTTAGTGTGATCATTCCCTTTGGTAAAATTGTTTTCCCTTTGATAGAGAATAGCAACCGAAAAAGGCACCTTTCTTGATTTGCAGTTTCTAAAACAGAGAAAGTGTACTGCTGCTTTGCTGTTCCTCAAAAATATGTTCTGCCTTAGACAGCTGTCAATGTCGACTAAGCCCCCTATACTTGTTCCCCCGGGGAAGGCTTGAGCCCCAAGGTCTCCATGCAGGAGGCGCCCAAGCCTTCGTAGCATCAGTACTACATGGGCGGCGCCAGAGAGGGGTTGGGGGATTTAGATAGTGTGACAAATCCTTTCATAAGCGAAGATCTATTGGGTCTCACAAATTATTAAATTCCGTTCTAAGACTGGAATTAATCAAACATAACAAAATGATGCCTTAAAAATAGCAATATTTTTCAAACGATTGCAAGAAAATGATTGCAAGGAATGTTCTGAAATGTATTTCAAGCCAATCTAAAGGGTGAGGTCACAAATATTCTCTGTTCGCATCGCTCACAGGAGAGCCTCTTGTTTCGAATATACCTAGGACCTCTGACAACGTCTCGCCGGCCCTTCCAATGTACCGCTAGCACTGAGTGCACAAGCATACCAACTCCGCCGTCCACTTCCCCTGCGCTTGAGGGTAGTGATGAAATGAAAACGCTGCTTCCCCGCCATCAGATGTTTTTACACCAGTTCATATTATTCTAGTTATACAACTGACATTAATGGGCCAGAAGAAAGTAAAGATGAGGTTGAAAACACCTTGAAACTGAAAATCTACTGAAAGTGACGATGAGCAGAACAATAGCAACTACGGCGCTGTCAAGGGAGAATGGGGAGTAATTACCCTCTACTGCTGTAAATACTCTCTGCCGTAGGCGTTCATGGATTGCCTTTCAGTCTCTGTATAGGGTAGAACGTCGATCCACAAAACTTATCTCAAAGTTAATGAACAGGGGAAGATAAGCCCACGTTCAAGCTTTTCCTTAGGAAAATGCACCGGTTTTCTATCCCAGGGACCATGCCCATTCATATTTTGCTCCACTGACGGTGCTCCCATTGATCCCCTCCGAAATTGCCTTAAAAATCAGTTTATGATGTTCACGGGTAGTGCCTTCTAGAAAGGAGTGTTTTATAGGGCCATGAAAACATGCTGATTTGCTAGTTGGCCACAAAGATTGGACAGACATCTAAGATGCTAGGGAAATATTTTTCTAAATATTTAAAAAATTGTCCACCACTATATAGTAGATTTAAAAAATTCATAATTAACGTTACATCTAAAAAAATTATAAAATATGTATTACGTACACAAACGTCAGTAGTACTTCAAAGTTAAGTATCTTGGAAATGGTTACTCGAGAAAAGCAAGTGTTTGAGAAAACTGTTTTCTTGAGATATGGCGATTTGAGTTAGTGATTTTTCACAAAAAAGGAAAGACCGAAAATTATTGTCTCTTAAATGTGCTTTTCTCTTTTCTCTATAAAGCGTTAAAAGATTTGAATAAAGTTTTGTCTTTGTCCAGTGGGATTTAATCCTTCAGATATGGCAATTTAAATTGGCGACTTTTCTTGAAAAATAAGGCTATGGGTTTCCCAAGATTACTGATTTTGCACCAAAATTGAACTTTGCTTAAAAAATGATGTTCCATATTCTATATGAAGCGTAAAAAGCCTTGAATCAAGTTTCGCCGTCATAGAATCTGGTTTTGTTCATAAAATGTGCCGTTTTTTAATAGTGTGCTTTTTATCGAACAAAACGGTTATAGGCTGACCAAAATTGCTGGCCTTCGACGAAAAATACTTTCATCATTGAAATGCTCATCCCAAATACTAGTAGAGATTTGGTCTTCATGACACCGCTAATATCAGCGCCTTTAAAATTGAGTGTGCTTGAAATATTTAACGAGATATCATTAACAGAATGGTATCTTATCATATAACCCATCTTTGCGGACATAGAGCTTAGACTATTCATTGTTAAATTTCAAACATTGCTCAAGGTCAGTCAGATATAAGACAAAAAGGATTGGGTCTGAACAGGACCCTTCTGGAGTACCCCTAGGGGGTACTCTCATTAAAGCCTGAAAGGGGGTCCAGTCGATTTGAGGGTCTTTCCAAATGGCTACCAAATGGCCCACTTTCGATAATAACACTACCATTTAACAAAGTCTTATCTTTTGTTATAGAAAATTAACAAAATCTTATCTTTCCCGAATGAACAACAGTCAATGGCGAAGAAATTTTCCAAAGTAGGACCTGGTGAGCACAAATAAATGGATGCTACCAAGAGCATAATTTCGGTTATTATGCTACCATTTTAGGGTTATTGTCAAAAAAGACTACCATTTGAGGGTAATTTTTCAACACCTTAGCATTGACCCTGACTGGACCCGCTATTAGGTCATAATGGGTGTAGCCTCCCCCATCCCTTGGGGGGGAGTACCACACAATTGTAGCTCTGTTATCGTTGATTACGGAGCAGTAAAAAGACAAAACATTTTCCTCTGACCAGTTCTGTTTCTCATCCCTCACAACATTTTACCATTATTGAGTTGTCAACAGTATAAAATGAACTCCTTTTATCAAGAAATATGGTCAAGTTTATTTTTGGATTCAATACCTTAGTAAACCATTTACCCCGGTACTGCATTGCAAATAAGTAATCATGGATTAAAGTTTATTGAAAAATGACTTATTCTTGGTGATTCAAACATGAAAGATAATAATAGTAATTTATTTGGATTCGATATAAAAATTTCTTTTTGCACCATTTCTTAAGTCCAAAATAACAAGTTTCATTCTGAGATCATTAAAACCTTAAAGTCAAAAGCGCGATCAGCTAAAGGAATTCTTCTACATAACGACTATCGAGCTTTATATTTCAACCATGTTTTTAAAAATTCACAACTTTTCCGGCTTAAATGAAGTTTGGTTCAGAAAAGTGATTAGTTGCCAAAATACTTTTGCGGCTGGAAGGTCAGAGCAGGGGCGGACTGGCTAATTTTTTTGGCCCGGGCAAATTTTTTATCTAATTAGCCCATAATAAAAGCAAATAAAAAACTCCTCGGAAAATGCAAGTAAATGTTAGTCTGTAAGGAAAACAAGTCTTTAAATTCAATAATTTTGTGCATGGGTAAATGCTGGTTAACAGAACATGTTAAATATGTCATTTGCTAACTAAAGAGCAGGGCCGTAAATCCCGAGGGGACGGGGGGGACTGGACCCCCCCCAAAAAAAATCTTTAACGTCCAAAAAGTCCTAATGTTCCGAATTTTTGAACCTCTATTAGTCAAATTGCGGTACCAAGACCTCCATAATAGCTCCTTAATTTTAACTGCACATTTAGTGACATGATAATAGCATAGACACAAAAAATGAAATTCTGAGTTTTGCTTTTAACTGTAGCTAGGAACAAGGGCAAAAGACAAAAAGGGAAAGAGGTCAAATTAATTTGCGTAAAAGTACCACGTCAATAAAGAGGTACTTTTGCACGTAATATAGAGAGAAGCAATGACTACACCCTTTATTATTAGAATGCAATAATTTTTGCTCAGCCTCTATTTTTTTAAGGAAGTTTTCGTTTTGAGCCCTAATATTTTCTTAGATGCATCCTTATTTTTTTTAATCTGATATGGTTTTAGGAAAAAATCGCTTGCTCTCGAATAGAAAACACCTTTCTTTCTTTCCCCGACGTCTGTCACTAGAGTTTAAGCATGACTCTTCCCTTTCCGAATTTCTCCCAGAACAATAATCAGTGTTCTTCTGAGAAACGTCGATTTGTCTATCCTGAACGGTATAGTATTTTGTTAAACTTGATCTGGGAGATGCTTTTCTAGCTATTCAGAAGGTATGATTTAAAAAATTGTCTTTCGCGTCGGCCCCAACCATGGTTGGTCCTCCTACATCCCTAAGCGCGATTCACAGCCCCTCTGGCTCAATTTCCTCAAGCTGTCTCTGAAAAATGTTATCAATTCAATTATAAAGAAGTAAACGTGCTAAAATTACTACGTAATCTGTTCTTTATGTATTTGAGGTGGAAAAGCTTCTATCACACTTAACTTGTGACAATTAATTTCCTAATCCTCCGTAAAACCACAATGAATTTCAGCAACCCAAAAATATCAAGCTGTCAATTTCTGACCCCAAAAAGAAAACATGGGGACCCCTGTTGAAATTTTATCGTGTAGCACCATACCCCTGTTGGGGGGGGTGCATTTGACTTATGATAGTATAGGCCTAATAAACTTACCATAACTAATATGAGTTTATTGAAAAGAGCAAGACCCTGCTGTTTTTTGTGACGTTTGTGGCTTTTGCTTGATAAGAAAAGCTTTGTATCGTAGCTAAATCCTTTTTTAAGTCTCGCATCTCTTCCTCACGAAATTTCTGTGCACCACCTTTGGCTGGAATCTTCTTGCTCTTCCTTTGTTCTACGTATGTCCTCTTCATTGCTTCACATCACAGAGCAAATCGCTTAGTGAACTCCAATTTCTGGACTTTTAAATTTATTACATTTAGCAATAGCTTGTGCTTAGGCAAGAACATGACCAGCTTCAAGCAAAAGCTAAGTAAAAAGATATCAGGGCAGGTTAAAATCTTATGCATCGCGTTGAAACAGGGGTGTTACAGTATAATATGTCGCCAAACAGGAAATACCGTCAAGAGAAAATAGAACAAGATGTCAATAAAATGTTTCCTGAAGAAGTGTGTTTGGGCTGCGGTGACAATAATGAATTCATAAGTTTGATGGTTTTGGAGTACTCGCGTGTATATTTATTCTTTCCCTGAAAATCCCTGTCTCTGAAAATCTCTGAAAATTTAAGGCAAACAGATCAACGCATGGGTATAGTTTTTTGCTTCGCATTCACTTTTTAAGCTAATTTATTTTCTTGCACTTTTATCAGCCGGCCCTTAAACCGACCGGCCCTTCGGGCGATCGCCCGAATAGCCCGACCAGCCAGTCCGCCCCTAGTCAGAAGGCCATTCAAAAAATTTGACTGCCAATGCTTCTATCGCTTACATCACATGGCGAGCCCTTCCATCAATTCAAAACGATTGCGTTGTCTCTAGTTCACCCGGTCTTCCAATAAAAATGAATTCTCGAAATGTCACTCGATCACCCAGATCGCATGTAGCAGTAATGAAAAAAGTAAACACATTGTAAACTAAATTTGAAAAAGTCACAACAGTATATAGTAGAAAATATGTATTATAAAAATTCTATTTGGACTGTCACCTTCCCTAACTTAATACAAAACATCATCAAAAAGAAGTGCGCTAAGTCTAGAATTCATTTTAAGTAGAGAATCTATGCACAAAAGTATTGGTATGAACCTTTAGGGTGGATAATGATGTTAAGAATGATGTTGGTTGGGTTAAGTTATACATAAGCACATTGAAACCATATCCTGGTGATATGGTAGAACTGCCTCAAAATGTGCATGGCATCTCATTACTTGAATCTTAACACCTTATTTAGATTTATGGTTCGTTAATGAATGAGACAGCTTTGAAAGGTGTGTTCAAAGGTGAACATGTGGAATGGAATGAAGGTACCATAGCTATAATCCAGTTTAAATGTCATCCATCAGCCTGATTTGGGCCTCACAGCGCCCTGATCTCTAGTTGTCTATAACTTGACAGGAAAAGCGATGCTGCTTTCGTAGGGTACTAAAGTACGATGATCTCGAGGGAAAATCAGCCTGTTATTACACTATTATTTACTTAATCGAGAATATGTAATATGCCTCACTGCCACTGCCACTGTTCACACGTCCAGTCACGACAGCTCCCTTTGTGCTTTGAGAGGTATCTGTTTGCACACCATGGCTATTGGTCTCGTTGCTAAATTCTGAGGCACTTCCATTAAACCTTGCTGATACAAGCAACCGGTTTGAGCTCAGAGTCAGAGGAACTTCCCATCCAAATGAAATACCTTGCGGATATCTATAAAAGGAGAAATCACCTTTCAAAGTAAAATTGCTAGGCAATTTAAATCACGTAGAATTTTTCTCTTTAAAGACACAAAAACGTCTAAATAAGTGCCAATAGAAGTATCAAGTCTCCAAGAGGCCTTCGATCTACTCTTGACCCCTGACTTTGAACCCTTCATTAACACTGCGTACTTACTGTCATTATACTGTAAGTTCATTAATCGCTCTAAAAAGATATTTGAATCACCCAAATGTTTATTATTAGTAATAAAAAAGACTTAACGCAATTTTCTTTATAAAAATTTGCTTAATGGGAAAAACAGTGGTCAAATGGAAGTTTTTCTTTATAGTTAGACATAGCCAGTTGTATTATTGAAATAAAAAAAGAGCGCTGCCTCAAAAAAAGGGCAAACTAAAATAGCATTGTTCCTGAGAATCGAATCATCTATAAGTTACATCCAAACAGTGAATATTGGCACGCACTGAATGTTTAAAATACCTTTCAGTTGCAGCGAATTGCATACCCCCTTGTGAGCCATAAAGAGCACTGTCTCTTTTTTGTGCAGCGAAAAAACCGGCTGTAACAGCTCCCTCGACCATGACTTTCTTAGTCGTTGGGTTAACAATTGGTGACAGTCGCTTAGGTAGAATAGGCTGTGGATTATCAACGGAAGCTTTCTCTTTGAAAATGCCAATAATTTTGCCATGGGTCGCATGCAGATCGACCATAACCATATCCTCATCAGTGTCGTTTATGATAACCATTATCCCAGCGGCATTTTTGCTCATGAATATAAAAATTGGGACTAAAACAGCCAGAATGCAAGTTGCAATGGCCATCGTCACCACATTGACACCAATGATTGCAATTCCTATGGGCAGAAGAATAGCTCAAAAGTACATAAAAAATTGAGAAACGCTATTGGTGTATAAAGCAGGACGGTTCTTAGTTCCTACTCCAAGTTTTTCACGCTTAAAGGCAATCTGTCACGACGTTGATTGTTTATAAGAACAAAGGGATTTTTTATTGTTTCCAGTCCCCCTTTAATTTATCGCATTGTAAAAAATATGGCGGAGCGCTGGAATCGTGTTTAGGCTATTGTTCCAGCTATTGTTCTCGTTAACCAATCCACAACGAGACAGATTGCCTTTAATGCAATCATCAGGCAACTGTCGCAGCAAATTGCATGATTGGTGGAAAGTTGCTTTAAATCGCGAAAGTTGAATGATCGCATTTAGCGTGAAACTCGGAACAGCAACTTGGAAGCGCCCCGTTTCTTAAACTAAAAGCGTGTACAGCTTGGCCTTAACGGCATGAAACACTTCACGACAGACCGGTAAACAGCAATTTTCGAAAGTGAGAAATGCAAATTTGGCATAACTAAATATTTGTTGGGAAGAAATTGCAATCTTGTTAAAAAATGTCTATTGATAAAAAGTGCGGGTATCAGTTTGTTTAAAGCATGCCCCTGACTGAATAACATTTTATCATCGACATAGTCGTGATTAAACATAAAATTGGTGCATTGAAATTGTTCTCGACTATTGTTATGTCTTTTAGAAAGGTGTACTCGACTATTGTTATTTAAGATAGATCAACTGGCTGCTCCATGTCGAGGACAATGAATCAATAACACAATCCTATTTGATAGAATTTTACTACGCAAAAATTGCCCAAAATCGAAAAATGGATACCAAACTGAATGCAATGTATGGGAGAGATTGCAATAATAAAACGAGGTTGCTGTAAGATATTAGTAAGCGATGTTATTCAAAACAACAAAAAGTGTTTATTTTAGCAAAAAAATATGTAATTGGTGACCCTACGAGAAGACAAAGCATTTTCCTTGATGCCTCTTTTAATAACTTATAAATTTGAAAGAATCTATAACCTTCAAAGTTATTTTTAACGAGCGTATAAATTTCGAACTTATAAAGGCCTTTCCATACCTTCTGCGATCGCCTCAGCCTCTACTGCTTCAGTTATAGCTGAAGCTGCTTGCATCGCTCTCCACGCGGCCCTTAGCCCTGTAAGTCCGATGCCCCATAAGCCAGCTTGCATGAACCCATTAACCATTTCCTCTTTGTTGTCTTTTTTCATTGCCTGGAAATCCCGAATGAGTGTTAATATCCGAGATTTTATATCATTACCCTGGGCATTTCCGTATTGATCAGCAACTGATGGTTTCCAACCCCAAACCATATAAGGAGCAGCTGTGCTTGGGATAGATACAGCAGCCGGGGGCTGTGTTAAGGCCATTGCCGTTATTTCATTTTCTGCAGGATCTTCTTGCTCTGGTAGTAGATCAAATTCGGGGACATCACCTGTTATCAAAATGTAGCGTTAGACAATATAGCCATCCTCAGACGTTGGGTTAAAATCATTCCCAAGCTACAATCACAGAATCTAAACGAAAACACCTCAAAATCTTGGTATAAAATTGTGCAAGAGGCAGAAGTTGGCAGCAGGAGGGAAGTGCAGAGGGTGTGGTCGGTAAATCTTCAGTTGGTCCACACAATCCCTGGTTGGTCGGTAAAATTGCCTATTGCTAGATGAATGTCTTTGTCGGTAAATAAAATTAAACTCCCATCTCCCCAACACCCCTTACTCTGGATTTAAACCCCTTAGCCTTGGCCACAGGATCATTATTTCAGCCAACCACTCAATTTCTGACAGACGAATACAGTTTCTATACATTTATTTAAAGTTCTAAGAATGGTCCGATTACAATGTCATGCCAACGATAATGAAGGATTCGCTAACCTTTGTCGTTGATCAGTCCCATCTCTAATGCATGATGGCGCTCTTCTTTCGTCATTTTATCTGCAATTGATTTCAGATTTGCCCTGGCCTTTTCAATTGCTTCGTGAATCGCTGGTTTTCCCGCCTTTGCTGCCGCTCTCCAGTCAATACCATTAACTTTTTTCTCGTGATCAAGAATCTGGTTTACGAGTTCTTCATCCGATTTATTGTCTGCTTCTTTAACAACCTCATTTGTCGAGGTAACTGAATGGTTCTCAAGCAGATTGCCTTTCTTGGACTCTGTAACATTAAACACATAATACCCTTCGCTTCCACTGGCACTGTGAACTCTGCCGACTACTTTTGCACCATTACTTCCCATGGCAGTGTCCTCCTGTTTATCTCCATCATTCGTTTTGTCACTAAATTCAGATGTGCTGCCATTAAAGTCAGCTGACACGAGAAGACGATTGCTTCCTTGACTCAAAGGCACCTCCCATCCCATAAACACTCCTTTTGGAAATGAAGTCATTGGACCAAACTTAAGAGCACCTTGCGATCCAATAAGAGCACTGTCATTCTTTCTTGCTGCGAAAAATCCAGCTTGAATAGAACCTTTGCATACTTCTTTGCCAGTCTTCGGATTAATAATCGGAGGGAGCCTTTTAGGGATAATTGGTTTCGGATTGTCCAGATCTGGATTTTCCTTGAAGATCCCAACAATCTTGCCATGTGTAGTGTGGTATTCAAGCAGATCAAGATCGCTATCGGTATCATTGACAATCACAAATATAGCTGATGCATCTTTATTCATGTAAATAAAAAGAGGCACGAGAATCGCTATGATCACTGTTGCAATGCCAATCTTTATTACGTTTACTCCAACTTCCATAATGCCTGTAAAAACAGCATAGGCTTCAGTTGCCTGTGTAAGCTTGTACAATGTTTTGAGAATTTTAATCACTTGAATGAGCCCGTACCCACCAACCGCCCACATTCCAGCGTCCATAAAGGCTTTCACCATCATTCGCTCATCATCCTCACCCATAACTTGAAAATTACGAACCAAATTGACAATCAGGTCTTTGATGCGTTCTCCTGTTGCATTCTGAAACTGAGCAGCGTGTTCTTCCTTCCAGCCCCAGATAGTATATGGAGCAGCATCACTAGGAATGGGGGCTGTACCAAGTTTTCCTTCTCCAAGAATATCATAAAGGGGGACTTCACCTAGAAGGGAAAAAATTATAGGCTGTTTTTAGCACCTCATATACAAAGGAATCTTTATTGTCGTTGGGATTAGGGATGTTGCGGGGCTTCAAACATCCAATAATTCCCAAAAACTAACCATTGCAGTTAAATTATGCTTCTTTTTAGCGCAAATCATACTAAAAAGTTTCAGCTTTCTCTCTTCAATCCGCACTTTACCCCATGATTCCTGCATATTCAACTATACAGGATCTATACTGCCAGATACCTTTATGGTTATACAAAAACTAAGATACTGAATACACATTTGTACACATTTGGTCCGAGAGTGTCCATTGCCGTTGACTGATCCCAAAGCTGGTCTACTACATTGAAGTGTTAAATACCAAAGGATGACCAAGGGTATGACGAAGTGGCGACTAGGGGTATCCTTGATTCGACCAGGTTTATTCAACTCCTTGCTGTCAATTATAGCCCATCAATTCATGCAGAGATATGTCTGGAAGTTCATCGTATGAAAATTTTCTTAACCAGAACATGATACGTATTTCGAAAATTACATGATGAATATTTGTAGGCATACATAAACAGTTACCTGTATTTCCGAGCAGTCCCATTTCCTTTGCACGCTCCACTTCTTTGTCACTCATCTTTCTCCGAATGCTATCAAGCCTTTGATGGGCCTTTTCCATCGCTTCTTTAATTTTTTCCGAACCTCCCTTTGCTGCTGTCTCCCAGTCAATACCATAATGAGTTTTCTCGTGAGCAATAATGTCAGCTATCACCTAACGACAGAAACAATGCTGCTATAACGACAATTTACTCAGCTGTTTTACATTCAAATCCTAAACGCATGTTTTAAAAGAGGAGATATTATAGGGGATCCAAAGCCGTAAAACTTAGTAAAAATCAGCCAAAAGCCGCAATCTGAAATAAATTACAAACATACGTTTTGAAAGGAGTTATTTCTGTATTTTCCAATAACCTTGTTGTAATTATACCTAATTTAACATTTTGAATCTTTTGTTGGCGTGCAGATAATTCAATGCTGAGAATATATATGAAGTGAGAAATAAAAAGGAAAAGCTTGGAGTGGCGCAAAAAACCAACAAAGGCCCCTCATACAACGTTATACCAATCTTAACGCCATCGCTCCAGTAGCGTAGTGGATAACACTGTTGCCTGTGTGACAATGGGCGACACGGCCCAGTCCCAGCAGAACTTATTTGATCAAACGTAAACATTAACGTATTTGATCATAACAAAGTAAATCGCACATGCTCTAGGATGAATTTTCCGCATGATAATTTTCTTACCTCGTTTGTAGTTCTCCCTTGAGTGACGTTGGGTGATTTCAAATCTTTGATTTCCGCCCATAACTTGCCTGCCTTTTCTTCTACGGAATCCGTAGGTGGCTCTCTCAAGGCTTCAACTTTAGGTGCACTTATGCTCATAATATAATACGCGCGACTACCACTGCCGCTGTTTACTCGCCCAACAACAGTTCCATTTTTGCTACTTGTTGATGAATCCTCTTGCTTGTCCTCTTCGTTAGTTTTTTCACTGAATGCGCTGGCAGTCCCATTAAAATCCGCAGAGACAAGCAGTCTGTTACTGCCAATGCTCAAAGGAATCTCCCACCCAATTGAAACACCTTTTGGAAAGATAGTTGACGCTGAAAACTTCATGGCCCCTTGTGACCCCACCACTGCATTGTCATTCTTCCTGGCAGAAAAGAACCCAGCAAACACAGCTCCAGATGACATCATAATTCCCTTATCATTATACACTGCAGATTTTCTCTTAGGAATAATTGGCAAAGCAATGCTTTGGTTTGCGTTCTCTTTGAAAATACCAACTATTTTTCCATGGGTTGTGGCTAGATCTTGGAGGCTCATAACATCATCAGTGTCATTGATAATTACCATCACTTGAGCTGCATCCTTCATTGCCAAGACAAATATCGGAACGAGAATTGCCAAAACGAATACAGATATAGCAAACTGTATAACTTTGAGGCTAATTGTTACTATACCATCTGCTAAAGCAACAATTCCATCAGCAACTTTTTCGATTGTTTTCATGACTTTCCAAACGGCCTGTGCACCGGCAGCCCCAATGCCAATCAAGCCACATTTCATAAAAAAGTGAGCCAGCATATTTTCGTCACTTTTTTCCATAACTTGGAAATTCCGAATTAGATTTGAAATAAGATCTTTAATCTTATCACCTTTGGCATTTTGAAACTCTGCAGCTTTTTCTCTGGTCCATGCCCAACAAGGGAATGTTCCTGCTCCACTAGGAATTTGTGCGAGGTTTGCTTCCACTCCAGCCTCTCCTCCAAGAAGATCCAGCTCCTTCACATTTCCTGTAATCAAGAAAAAGCTTAATGCAAAAAACTCAAGAGGGAAATCCAACACATAAAAATTTAAGTTAATATAAAATTATTTTTATAAAAAGTGCTACTCAAATTGGATGCAAATTGAGTAGTACCGACATCTTTGATTTATAATGCAAATACCAACATGAAACGATTAATAAAAGTAGTGGCGAAAGAAAGGAATATGGAGCAATCTTACTTTTACATAAAAATGATCTTGAAACAATATAACAATACCTTTAGCATCTAGCAAACCCATTGACTTCAGGCTATCAACCTCGTTCTGGTTCATCGCTTTTCTCAGCTTATGCAGTCTGCCATGGGCCTTGAGCACAGCATTACCCATGCTACGCGGGCCCTCTTTCATTGCAGCGCGCCAGTCAATCCCATGATGCTCTTTCTCATGATCCAATATGTCCTCCATAAGTTCTTCAGATGTTTTTCCCTTTGTGACGTCAGGTATCTCAATATCATTAAGCAGCTTTCTTCGCTTGTCAGCGTCTTCGTTGCCGTCTTGCTGTGCATCGGGCACGATTGCGTTCTTCGGTGGCCCCGCGAATCTTATTATGTAATAAGCTTCTCCTCCAGTCTTGCTATTCACTCGGCCTGTCACTTTGGCTCCGGTGCTGCTAACATATGTACAATCTTGAGAGTTGTCGAACTTTGAGGACTCGGTTTCAACACAAAACGATATATAGCCTTCATCAGTATCCTCGCCCACTCGTATTCTATTGTTACTATAGGCGTATGGCACCTGAAAATGGAAATTTGCAAATAGAAACATTATTTCGAAGCAGGGCCGGCGAACCGGGGGGCCCTTCCCCAGCCCCAATTTTTCTGCCAAAATGTAGTCTATCAAGTGTAAAGAAATTTAGTCTACCATTCTATATGTAACAGTGCTTAGCATTTCCTTAAAAATGACTTTAGCCTTATCTTGGTTGCTATGTCTGCACCATAAAAAACATACCCTATATATAAACTTGGACACAGAAATTTGATCAAAGAAATCGGTCATTGTCCAAGTCGTACAACGACGAAACAACTAGGCTTAGGAAATGATCGAGAAACCTGATCAAGAAAACTTTGTGCCATCACAAAATGAAGGCGTTTCATTTTTTCCATGGCCTTATTTTGGTTCACAAGGTCAATTTCTTAACAGAAAATTTCTCGAAAACGTTATAAAAAGAGAGAAATCAGCGGTTAAAGAAAAAAACAGCTGGAAATAATATCTTTGAGGATATGGGGGATAAAGAATCGGCAGATTTTTCTTTGAAGTATCATCAAAAAAGATACAAAGTTTGATTGTATCGATATTTCATTCTTACAAAGAAAGAGAAAATCTAAACGTTTAACTAAAAAGTTTCCCGAAAAATCTATTCTCGAACAATCTAGGCTCAGATTTTTTCGAAGTAAAATCTAAACTGTTCAAAATTGCTTAATGTTTTACTTTTAGCTGATTATTCTTTAGTCGATATCTCAATGTTAATATTTTCCATTAAATTATGTTTCATTTATTTTTCCCCTCCATCTTGCTTTGGTTCCTTTTTTAAGATAAAAAATGGCTACGAGCTACGTTTAAAAGGTTATTCCTCAACTTTGCAAGATCTTTCATCTCAACGTTACAAAAGACGAAACTGTGGGACATATTGATAAAACAATGCTTGAAAATATTCCCTCGGATTCACTTTGAGTCAAAATCCAATTTAGATACACTTTCCCGCCATTTCTAAGGTACCATATTTCTAAAAGATTTTATGCCGCAAACCAAGATGGCGGTTGATATTTTGGCCCCTCCATTTAAAAATATGTTTCGCTGGCCCCGCAAAGTCTTGGAATTCAATGGGTGGAAGATAGGCTCATTAACAGCAATGAACAGTCTAGATCTTAGTCCATTTCTAACCATCAAATTCATGGTAATAGATGAATAGGGATTACCCTGCAATCTAGATATATCTTAGTAGCATAGAGCACTTGACCTTACTGTGCATCTCGATTAAATTTTAGTGTTACTGGGATTTTTGTAGTAAAGGGCAATATACGGGCAATTCTCCACAAAAACACCCAAACTTCATAGCAACAAATGTAAGTGCTGAAAAACTTTGTTCCTGTTGCAGATTTCTTTTATTTTTCAAAGAAGATATCTAAGGAAAACCCGCCTAACTATGATGGTTAATGAAGCCTGTGACTTAAAAACTTTGCTTTCGCATAAATGAGGTTTTCAAACATTGAAAGAGGTTTCAACTAGAAAAGTAGTTTTTCAAAAGATTTAAGCAGATCTCACTCACAAGGTTTATTCAAACCTTCAAAACAGACAGCCTTATAGTTGTCAATTATGCTACCTTGCCAGTAGGCTGCTATTTTAAAACTATCGCTATAGCATGTAAAGGCCCCATAACAAGCGGGCAACTCGATAGTTTGCTAAATCAAATTCTCTCTGTTCAATGCCATTAATATACATAAGAATATAATAACTCACCGTCCAAGCTGCCATTACACCATCTGGGAAGAACTTTGAGGCTTCAAACATGAGTACCCCTGTAGACCCTTTCATAGACTTGTCTTTCTTCCGGGCAACAAAGAAACCAGCCTGTATCGATCCATCTACTAAGACATTCCCTGTCTTTTTATTCACAATAGGTGGTAGCACTTTTGGAATCACCCTTTGGGGGTTTTTTACAGTTGCCTGCTCGTTAAAGACCCCGACAGCGTTGCCAAAAGACAAATAAATGTCCTCGAGCCTTAAATCTTCGCTTGTTTCGTTCATGATTATCATAATTGCAGCGGCGTTGTACTTTCTTGAAGCAAACAGTGGAGCGAGGATGCCCAAGGTAGCTGTCCTTATTGCCATCTTCACAACATTTTCCCCAACAGCAACAATTCCTTCAAGAATAGCATACGCCTCGGTGGCTTTAGTGACTTCGGGAAGTGTTGCCAGGACATTCCTGGTGGCATTCAGCCCATCAAGACCCAATCCCCAGATTCCTGCTTCCATTAGAACTTTCACTAGCATTCTTGTGCTATCGTTCGTCATCATTTGAAAATTCCGGATCAGATTGCAGATGTTAGACTTGACAAGGTCGTTTGTTGCGTTTCTAAACTTGGCTGCTTCCGCTGGTTTCCAGCCCCAGATCACGAAAGGAACCGCATCGCCGTGCTCTTTAACCAGTTTGATAGAGTCGTTTTTTGTCGAATGGAGGTCATATTTTGGAACCTTGCCTGGGAAGGATTAATTTCTTTTGTAAAACAACAGTAATGATAAAGCAATGGTATCAGTGCATTGTTTCAGATATAAATTTCAAACATTATATCAGATCTGTAACTACTGGGGAGGGAGGAGACAGGGGCTCGTTCCAGGCATCTAGTTACGACACTGATTTACATTGATGACAGTCTTAAAGAAATTGGATACCAGTAAAAGTGGCTTACAGCCACACGACCGCCAACGGTTGACTAATCCGATCGCGCACCAAGAATATCATGTGAATAGAAAACTGCCAGTCGGTGGAGCCCCATCGCAGTGAAAAGTGGTTAAATCTATAGCTTCGCCTCCATCAAAGGCTACATCTTCGAGCAACCATTTTCTCACTTAGTGTCTTTGGCAATGGCCTGAGTATTTCCTTTACACAGTTTCACGTGAGCAATTCCCAAGTACTTTAATGCGTGCTCTGATTAATTTGGTCTAAGTTATATTTGGATTCGCTGTATGGTCAAATGCCTTTAGAGATAATGATAGATAAATAGTTCTGTCTTATGCCACCTGAAGCTAACTGAATGGGACACGAGTTGAGGAGTGCAAAGTCAGAGCAACCTCGCGAAAGGAAAGCTCTTTTACTACATAAAGGTGGACAAAACAACTAAATAACCTAAGAATGAAAAGTGTTCAAAAGCGTGCTTTGCTGCAGTGCCTGGCATTTGATAAAGTGAATAATTTTCAAAATAGCGTGGCAGTCTACTCAATTGTGTTTAGTGGTTTATCATTATTGCATAATCTTGCTACAAACATGCTTCAAATAAACTTTCCTACCATTTTTGTCAAGAAGACCCATTGATTTCGCTGCTGCAACCTCCTTCAAGCTCATCTTTTTCCGGATTCTCTTCAAGTCTTTGCAGGCAAGCTTCACTTCATAGAGCTTGTCGTCATCATCTTCAGCACCTTTTTCCCAGTCGATCCCATTATTCTTCCATTCATGGGCAGCAATGTCATCGATGATTTGTTCAATTGTTCTACCTTAAAATGACGTAATCAAATTTGTATCCACTCCCTTTACTGATAGTAAATTTCTGATTTTAGCTTTTCACATCAACTCAAGGAGCAAGATACCAGAGGACCGAGAGGGCCTTGCCCTCTCCCAAAATAACTGAAGTAGCATAAGTAAAATATTTTAATTTTGTCAAATATGGCTCTTTTTACACTTATTTATCAGCGCTGGCCCCTCCAAACAAAAAGGTGTATTTCGGTCTGTGCATCAACTTCAGCAAGACGTTAACTGAAACTAACAAGCTAAATGGTAAATGTGTCATCCACATATCAATAATAGACACCTGGCTTTCGGTCGCAGTCAAACAAACGCTCTTCAAGAAAGCCAAGAAAAGAAGATAAATTTAAGCATCAATTATACGATAAAATGCGCCTTCGATTCTTATCTCTACCGAAGAAGGTTTTACAATTATTTTGGCAATTGATAAAGACATCTTTGGATTCTGAGTGTAACAAGAGTGATCTTCCTTTTATTCTGTATCTTTGGCAATTAAATAATCTTTTATACATACCTTCAGTAGGGTTAGGCACTTGAAGATCTCTTATTTCACTCCAAAACTCCTCTGCTTTCTCTATGATTGCCTCTGAAGCTGATGTAAGTTTTTCTTCAGCCTTAACCCGTTTGGTTTCCCTTTTTCCACGCTTTGTACTGCTTCCTTCCTCATTTTCACCATCTGTACCGCTTACTTCCTCATTTTCACCATCTGCACCGCTTATTTCCCCATTTTCATCATCTGTACCGCTTATTTCCTCATCTTCATCATCTAAAGACGATCTAACACTAGCCGTGCTGCTACTTACAGACGAACCAGGAACGACTGGCCGGACATCTGTGCGTTTCCTTGATGAAAATGGCACACCCATTACTCAATCTAAAATCTGATGAAGACACAATCAGTTACCGTTATGCCCAGTAAGGTAATGAATCTGTTATGAAAAAAGGGATCATGAAATTTGCTGAATGCTAAACCATGAGAATACGAGAGGCAAATGCATGAAACAAAAAGTAAACTGGCACAGCAATATAAGACCACTTTCGTAGTACCTATTTTGAACGAAAAAGATCAAATCTGTTTAATAAACCTATTTGAATTTATCAATGACTATTTTTGAGATGCCATCATGTTCAACATGGCAAAACTCCTCAATGATAACCGAACAGTCTCGCACATAAAGGGTAAATTACAAATAAAGAGAAGCATTGTTTGAAAGAAGGTTTAGGCCGTATGACCCAAATAAGTCCCTTGGTTCCTGAGTGCAACACTGATGCATGAATCAAATATATACTTCCATTTGCCAGTGACATTTTTTGCCACCGGTTACGGTTAAAAGATCTTAAGCTATTATGTAGCAATGTCCTGGAAATAGGTAACTAGGAATAGATGCTTGGAGATAGATGCATAAAAGGAAGCTTTGACTGTTTCCCCACAGTTTTTCCGTGTCACTATAAAATTCAAAATGCTAGTTCATCTCAATAAAGGCCCTATTAAAATGACTGCAGATTTTAGCCCTTTAAATTCGTTCATCTCAATATCTAGATTCCGGTCCACTGAAATTTTAGACTGATGAGCGTCTTAAAATGTGCGTGAATGCAGGTGATCTCCAATGAAAATACTTTTAAGCTGTATCTTAAGGGCACTTTGTCTCCACGAATAGAGTACCTGAGTGTGATGTCATCAAAAATTTATTTTGAGTTTCTTAACTTTGACTACATAATTTAAAGAAGAATGGCATAAATTACCTCTCAATAGGCAAAACCAGTTACATTTATTCATTATTGGGCGAGGTATGGCCAATGGATGATTTCAAGTTTGCTTACTGTTATTCTGGCCTTGTAGTTATGAACCAAATCCAAATTACAGAAGTTTGATGGAAAAAGAGCTTGTGCAAATTTAGAGGTATTGCATAATGCTTGTTGGGTTATGTAATCAATACTTACAAATTCTAAAAACAGACCTTTATGCTGTCATTACACTCTTTTTAAATAAGAACACACTTTATAAGAACAATGAGGCTCGATTTGCCCAAAAAGTAAGAACAAGGCTAGAACATGCTCAGCTTCAGATGAGAAATTTAAAAAAACAATTCGCATTTTGAATTCGTAAGCACTCAACTACTGTATCGACATTCTCTTGACAAAAAACTTTGATGAGTTTGTCCATCAACACTAGCAGTAATTGCTTTATTTTTAAACTTTACCCTGTAAAACATCTTGGAACCTTTATACAGTATGTAACTTCTCAAATATTTGCAAAAAAATCACTCTTAAAAAAAGAAAAATTTTAAAAACATTTGAGCCTGAAATTATCAAAAAGTTAAAAACATCGAGGTTCGGCAAAAATTATCTGGTTCTTATATAAAAAAAGAGTGTACTCTTGAACGCCTTCTCAATAATCATTCAAATTCCCACTGTTTGGCTATACAATAGGCTATCGTAAATTTTCAATCTTAAAAATATTGCTATTTGTAGTCATTGTAAAGATGCTGTACTAACATACACAGAGGCATAGAGGTCGGGTTATCTCTTCGAAATCATCGAAATATCTTTAGCACCATTTTTACACCAGTTTGTGCACCAACTGACAACTATGTGTACCTACAATGCCTGCCAAAAGTCTTGGAACAGTGACGTCAGTTTGCAAGGTCAAAATCAATCAACCCCCTCTCCCCCACAGAACAATATTGGTTTACTATTAAACGGTTTAGGATTTAGGAAATTCTTTCTTTTGCGTTTCTTTTTGCGTTTCTAAACTACCAATATTGTTCTAGGGTAAAGAGGGGTGTAAGTAGCAATTTTTTCGGAAAAGGAATGAAAGATATAAAATTCAACGCACATTACTGAGTGTTCCAAGTGCTATTGGCAGGCATTGTATGCATACAAGTTATGTCTGGTGCACATCACTTTCTCTTTATACTGAACGATTGGTAGCGACAACGATCGATATCGAACACGCAACTGTCAAATTGGTTCTAGTTCCCCAACAAAATGAACAAAACATTTAAACTATGCAGATCGTTCAATAGCCCATGATTATATCCATGATATAATTAGGTAATACCACATAAAGCAGTGTAAATCTAAGTGTCGGAAAAGATAATGCAAAAAACATTGCTGTTAAGGAATATGAAATCATTCAATCTTTGAAAACTACGAAGGGTGAAAGTGAACATTACATTGTGCATTAACCTCACCTTTTATAAGAATAGGCTGTTTGAAACCATCTAGCATCTGAAATGTGGCAATTATGTCTGCATACGCTTATATCAGGGAATCTGTGTTGATCTTAGAAACCCGAACGTGCTTCTGTAAACAACCAGCATTTAAAGATGCAAGAATTGTTTACATCGGCTGCTAAGACGACCAGTTTCTATCGATTCTATTTCACTAAGCTTGATATCTCTCCTATAACAATACACCCCTAACATGAGACAATCAATCTATTATCTCTGATTTCATTACCAAATTCACTGCCCGCTTTTCATTAGCATTCAAATCAATACCCATTGCAATGTAAACAAAGCGAAGGCAGGTTAGCATACGCTTCAGTAAATTGCTTTCACATAATAGAAGTCTCCTAAAATGGGATTTTGTCTGAAGACCGTAGATTGTTCCGAAATCTTCTTGGCCTAAAGACGCAGTCCTTCCAGTGGCGCTTCCAGCCCCGGCCCCCCAGACATTTTCTTTGCCCCTTGTTTTGCCCCCCCCCCAGTTTTTTCAAAAGTTTCTATTAAAAATTCAATGTTTTCTGCCGAAGCTGTTCAATAGTTTTTTCACTTTGTTAGGGTTGCTCTCTTTATTTTCCTCAATGCTATCTTTGTTACATTTATTTAACAAACTAGGGGCCCGGATAAGCGTTTTGGTTTGTAACCGAGGTGGATATTTGTGAAATTTTGGCTCCTTTCTAATAAGTTACCAAGTAAAAACCAATTTTTACCAAGAGTTCTGTAGTTACCAAGAAAAGCTCATTCTTGACAATCATTTAAATACTATATTTGCTATATATTATCACGAAGATCCACCTTCTTGCGGTGGGGTGCGCAGGGTCAGCCCAATACCATCCTAGTATACCTTGGCAATCTACTATTGCTTATCGAAATTGTATGACTTTAAAGTCTGTGTAACAGAATGATTTGCTTGATCTCATGGAGGTTGGATATAAGACATAACTACTATGGAAAACTTTTACCAATCAACCTCACAAAGCTATTAGACTTTTATTTGTTAGAAGTTTAGTTCTTCTGTTGAAAACCATGATCATGAAGCATTATTGTTAAACAGATAAAACTCAGTGGAGTAACAGAACAAAGTTACTTTTAGTCAAATAACAAACGGGCCCCAAACCTTTAGGGGCCCCCAGCAACAATTTTTCTTTGTTATTTTTCCTGGGGGACACAGCTGCTCCTTACACCACAAATAAAACTATTTGGCATAATGATAACAGCCTTGATAGAGCTGTACCAAGGACATACTTATCTATGGGGAGCTAAGAACCGGTGCCTTGTAGCTAGCTAATTTTGAGCCACCACGCCACTGCTTTACATTCTACTAGTTCCCAAAGTAATAGCTAGCGTTGGCTCCTATAACTGAAAGTTTGGCCCCCGGTTAGCCCCCTCAGATTTTTAAGGCTAGAATCGCCACTGAGTCCTTCGCTAAACTTTACAAAATCCTACATAGAATTTTCTGAATAATACTGGGTAAATATTAAATTATTCCGTGATGGTGAAGTTAAAAAGAGCAAAT
This sequence comes from Rhopilema esculentum, assembly GCF_057945365.1. Classification (NCBI taxonomy): domain Eukaryota; kingdom Metazoa; phylum Cnidaria; class Scyphozoa; order Rhizostomeae; family Rhizostomatidae; genus Rhopilema; species Rhopilema esculentum. The sequence goes on from NC_142827.1 coordinate 4,935,747, forward strand.
TCATAGAGTAAATAAATATAACGAGAGTCACCACTTTTACCGACAAACTAAGGATTTTCTGGCTCTCTAAAAGGAGATTCATCTCAACCGTCTCAAAACGAGGTTCAGTCATAAAGATATTCCAACAGCCCGTGCAAGGTCAATTTAAAAGGTTTTGAGTTTAGAGGGTTGGGGAACTATCCCAGTAGCTCTTTCTTTGCGCTCCAGGTCACGGTAAAAATTCCGATTCATTTGATTTGGCATGAAAATATATCCTTTATATTATGTTAGGTCACAAAATATTTCCTAATTGGTAAAAAATGCTTTGAATGAAATGTTTCTTCATGCTTATATACACTATTGAATGCAAAATTGAAAACACAATCACTTGACAATTGACAAAAGTTCTGTAAAATCTGGGATCTTCATTTTACAGTGATTTTGGGTATAGTTTTAACCAACAACTGATACATGTGTGCTGTTTATTATTCACACCACTAAAATCCTGAATGAAAAAACTATAAAAAAAACAATTATTCAAATCAGGGTAAAAACCTAAGGCCCCAGTGAAGTATAGTAAAGATACAGTTCAAAGATTATTTGTGGTGTTGTTTTAATTATCATAGAGACCCTATCAACTTTCTGGCGCTCACAGCGGAAGCAAAATCGAGACCATTTGACATGCTCAGATTTGGGCGCTACGCCCGCGCGTACAAAAAATGTCAAATGGAAATAGGCCTATATTGTCCTCTCGTGAATTCTCTTCGTAACTGAACAAGTAGAGCTTCATTAAACGACAAAGTTTGTAAAAAACGGTACTTTTCATACAATTCTAAATTCAGTTTATTTACACCAATAGAAAAAACGTTATTTAATCGACATTAAATGTTTTTTCATGGAATGGTTACGGAGTATATTACGGCTCAGTGACATTGATTACGTAGTACGCTTGACTGCCGCTACCACTGCTGACCCGACCGGTTACCTTTGCCTGTTTGCTGCTCGTTGAAATACTCTCCTGTTTGCCATCATCGTTAGTTTTGTTGCTGAACTCGGAGGCACTTCCATCGTAGTCAGCAGACACAAGAACAACATTGCTACCCTGTGACAGCGGTACCTGTGGAAAGGTCAGGAAAGTTAGTCTCAGATTCAGAGAAGTGAAAATATGTTGAACACACAATAGAATGTATTCTAGGGCTTATTCATCCAAGAGTTTACCACCTTGCTAGAAGGAGAAAAACAAGCGAAAATGAATCTGATAAAGGGACTATGATAAAAAATGCTAAAAATATCATGATTCTCAAAAGTACGCTACCTCCCAACCAACATAAATGCCCTTTGGGTAAGGTGTTATTGCATCAAATTTCATCCCTCCTTGAGACCCATATAAAGCTGCATCTTTCTTGCGGGCTGCGAAAAATCCTGCCTGAATGGACCCCTCCGCAACGACTTTGCCAGTCTTTGGGTTGACAATAGGTGGCAATTTCTTTGGGATGATTGTCTGTGGATTGTCAAGAGCAGCATTCTCTTTGAAAATACCAACAATTTTGCCATGTGTGGCGTGCAGGTCAATCAGTCTCAAATCTTCGTTTGTGTCATTAATGATGACCATAACACCAGCCGCATCTTTTGTCATGTAGATAAACAGGGGAACAAGAATGGCCAAAATCACAATCGTGATTCCAAGTTTGATGACATTGACACCGACCTCTAGAACGCCTGATAAAACAGCATAAGCCTCCGTTGCCTCAGATAATTCGGATAAAGTGGCAATGATTTGATAAACCTTAGTCAAACCGTAGATTCCAAGCCCCCACAAACCAGCTTCCATGAATGTCTTCACCATGTATCTGGTGCTGTCGTTCTGCATAACCTGAAAGTTCCTAATGAGGTTGCAAATAAGATCTTTAATTCGACCTCCAGTTGCGTTTTGATATTCTGCAGTCTGAGCTTTAGTCCATCCCCAAACGACATACGGTGCAGCGTCGCTAGGAACAGGCACCAACGGGGCATCAGTTTCGTCCATAGCAAACAGATCATACTGCCTGACGTCACCTAAAGCAAAGCATGGGGAATTCACTAGAAAAAGATCAATTAAAACGTATGCAACGAAAAATATTGATATCACCTGTATACACTCATTTTTCTTATAAGAAACTAAGCTCGGGATTAACACTCAGATTCTTAACTTTTTTGTCTTAATTTCACAATTTCTTAAAGGTTTTAAAAGAGTAACTTTTGAGAAGTACAAAAATACAGTTTAATGTGATATATTAATAGAGCACATAACAAATCACAAGAAGCTCTGCTTTCTATTTTTCAATTAACAAAGAAATGGGTGTCTACTTAACGAAAATAATAATTCCCACGCAATCTTTAAAAGAAGGACATTCGAAACCGGTACAGTCGCAATATTGACTTCCGTTCGAATACTTTTCGGAGGGGAGTGTATATGCAGAATTAGGATTCTGCAGTTGGCCAAAAACCATATTTCGTTTAGTCCGAAGTGATCTGTCGTTGCAAAGATGCATTAAAGCAAAGTAACAATCTCTACAAAAATAATTTTCTTCTATATTCTTATATTTTATTACTGCATTGATGCTGTTCAGGATAAAGGCTCATTCAGAGGTTTTTCCTCAATATCTGCTATTTGGGGACACCCCTCCAGCTACTCATGAGTTTGTCGCAAAAAATCTTTGGTTGGTAGGTAAAGTGGCTTTGTGGTTTGTCAGATAGATTCAAAATTGTGTTTATCCATGTAAATGTTGTGATTCGTGACCTACCATCCCTTAGTCTGGAATGTCATTGGGGAAGCACTGGCTGTAGCAATTCATATCACAATAATTTTTAAACAATAACAATCAGTAGTGAAAGAATCTAGGCAAGGTTATCGGCACGCTTTTGTAAAGAGCTATGAAACAGTAAACATTGCTTCAAAAGTTATCAAATTCCTTAAGGAAAGTTAACCTGGTACAAATCACTGAAACGAGGCAAAAGGGGCGTGGACCCATTTGTCGCGCTTATTACCCTCCCACTCTGAAATAGTTGGCGCCGCCACTGCTTACTCCCCAGTTTTCCAGTAGCATTATCACTGGAAAAGACCACAGTTTTTTGCTTCTGTTCTGATAAATAAACAGATAAAAATATCACTAAGAAATAAGAAGCATGAAACAAAGAAGTAGCCTTGTCAAATCCTGCAACTTACCATTAGTATCAAGAAGGTTCATCGCTTTGGCAGTGTTCACCTCTTCTTCACTCAACTGCTCCCTCATTTTTTTCAGTAGCTCGTGTGCTTTTTCTAAAGCCTCAGCTTTGTCCTCTTTGGTGCCTTCTGCGGCTTTCCTCCAGTCAATGCCACTATATTCCTTTTCATGGTTGATAATGTCCTCAATAACCTCATCGGCTGTTTTTCCTGACAGAATAAAAAGTGAACACAAGTTGATGTTAAGTCCCAAAAGCTGCTTCAAAACACGTATTCAATCAGTTCTGAAATTATTATTTGTAAAACATTGACAACTTTATGTTTATCTAAGGGTTTTATATACACTTTCGCAATAGCAGCACAACAATGTTATCCAAGGAGACGACCTGAACTTAAATTGGGTACTTTGCAATGACGTCAAAGACGACCAACCATTTTCTAATAGCTATAGCACGTTACCATATCTCTAGAGCTGCCTGCGAGATCTAGTCATGTATAGACGATACTGCATGCTATAATAGAAAATCTACCCGATTGATAAAAGGCTGAGTGGACTATGCCCCCTAGTTTTGAAAAGAGACCATGAATGGAGAAACGATTGGAGCAAATATATTGATCAGGAAAAGAATCACTATTATACAATATGACGACAGTTCTTTTCAAAGGTTGGCAGATAGAGATAGGGGGGGGGGGGGGGGACTCGACGAGGTGTATTAGAGTGTCACATCATTATCTTGTAACATAATTAGTTAGTTAGCTGGAAAATGGTAGGTACGATTGAAATAAATGGGCTCTAGCATCCCCAAAACCGTAAATGCCCCATCCCCTTTGATAAAATATCAGAATGGATCCATAGATAGAGTCCACTGGGTGTATGTTTGAATAGAAATTGAATTTATAAATGTTTACCCATGATTTGGATGGGGTAGGGGTTAAGAAGTTGACAAAAGTGCTTACCAGAAGGACTGATCAGTATGCACGTCTGTCAACTTGATAAAAAGAAATAAGTAACTAGGAAACGTAAACTATACCTTTTGTAACATTTGGGATTTGTATGTCCTTTATTTCATACCAGAATTCTTCTGCTTTTTGCCTCAAGAGCTCTGTGGGGCTAACCAGTTTTGGGGAGCTAGGCCTTTCACTTCTTGGACTGTTATTTGCATTCGATTTCTTGGAGGATCCACTACCCATTGTCTGTAACGAAAATGAATTTTCGACATTGAGGTTTTGAAAGAATGCTTAATAATATGTATTGTACCTAAAAACTGTGCACAACTGAGAATAGATAAGAACGAAAAAATTTGCAGTTTAGATCTTATAAGATAAATCAAAGCGTGTAAAGCTTTGCCTATTGAATTATTCTAACGATGTGTGAGGAATCCAATATCTAACCATGGCAGCTATTTAGCGAAATTTTATTCTAGAAACTCTTTTCGTTGGTATGCGAGAATAACAGGGGTGAAAGCCTTTGAAAATGGTATCTGTCAATTTTCTTACAAAGCATCTTATCCAGCATATTGCTATTGCTCGAGCCACACCTACAATTGTTACCAGAAAAGTATTGGCTGCCAATCAGTTTTGCGTTCAACGAGATACCATGAAACTTCTTTTCATTTCAATTCGGACAGAAAAACTCCATTTGATTGATTATTTGATAATATTGATATCGCACATTTCTACGCACGCTGTTGAGGACAACCCCTTTAAAATATCCTGGTGGCATGCATGTTCAAACATACTTTTATAGTGGAGACATCAAAATTGAATAGGGGGATGATAAATCACAACACCGTTTGTCCAGGATTGTAGGTTTTTCAGCTGGCCATATTCTATTGTTTTGAAGTTTGACCACCTCAGCCAACATTGCTGGCTGCAGGCACACGCAGTTTGCTAATTGGCACCGAAAATCAATCATCGACATCAATACAAACTCTTACCCTTTTCGATCTGCGCGAGAAAATGTTGGGTGAAATGTTGGACCGTTTGACAACCAACGTTTTATCACTCTCCACCATCGAAGAAAAGTGTTGGGCGAAATGTTAGGTGGAATCTTAGGTCGTTTGATCAAGGGATTAGATGGTAGCAACAATCTTTTTCTGAATCAAAATACCTTTCGAATTAGATCTTTGATTTTCCACCCATGTGTTCACAGGAAACAAACGACAGTCAAGGGAAATTCATCTCTCTACTTTGGTTTTCATTTATATAAAGGCAATACATCATTGGTTAGTCAATGTCTAATACATCATTGGGGTACCACAAGGATTATGCTTTGGTGCACTGTTATCTTCTAGCGATATCTTAATTATCTTTTCTTTGCTTTACAAGGGGCGATTGTAACCTTTGGTTATTATAGGGTAATGTTTTTCCCCATACGTAGGTTCAAAGAAATAAATAAATTTTAGTTCAACTTCAAGAACTTTACGATGCACATTCCATGATTACAAAGTTAAACTGTCACACAATTATATTTCTAAACAAACTTTATATAAAAGATGTGTAAAGGATTAATCTGTAATTAACGAAACAAAGCCTTTTCCTACTCATTAGTGACTAATAACAGAGGATAAAGACGTTATGTTGTAGCAACATGATTGTTTATGACAGGGGTTGGCAACGGCGAATTCCATTTACTACACGATATTTGTTTATAATTGGCAGCTGACGATATAGCAACGTCATTTTTATTCAACAATTTCGCGTTTCTGACCGCGGTTCATTAAAATGCGAAATATTGAGAATAGGATTAGATAGACGACAATATGCTTCACTTGAGTTTGCGACGGCCAAAAATTTTATGACGACAGCAGTGGGTGAAAACTGAGCAAAAATTAGAAGGGAACTGTTACTAGGATCGTTCATGAAGTGAAATATTTTGATGATAAAGAAATTGTATATTTAGAGATGGTTGACTAATGATAAGTAGCATTTCTATTTATTCCTAAAATTCTTGACCAATTATTCCTAAACAGCAAAGGCAGTTGTAAACAACTGTTTTGCTTTGGTCCAACAAAGTATATGGCAAATAGGAGGTAACTGCTACTATATATCAAAAACTTGGCATATGATAATTTAAGTCAGGGAATACTAGTATCGTAGAGAATTTTGAGAATTATCTATCAAATTAAAACGATGAAAAGGCTTCGAACAAAGACTTATTTTTACTTTAATTTTAGGTTCGATCTGTTTCAGCTTAGATTTAGGAATTAAATCCAATTAAAAAGGTTGCTTACAACACATTTACACAGAATTTGTTGATACTTTGCCTGGCAGTGTCTCATAGAAGTTAGGATAGAAAAATAAGGTGATAAGATAACTTGAAAAACTTCTTACCTTGGAAATTGAAGATTAATCAAGGTGTTGATTCTTTCAAAGAAAATCTTTGAACTTTCACAAAGTGATCTTCTGGGACTTCAACGGAATGTTGACGGCGAATCAGAACTTTGCCGCGATAGGCATACGCACCAACAAGCTTGTTTATTTACAACACCATGGCTACCACAAGCAAAAATTAATCGAATTTCCGTACATGAATGAAAATTATTTGTGTAAACAGAGCCTGCCTAGTTTGCATTGTCAAACGAAGAATCACGCAGTGCCATTCATGTGGAACACAATCGCATTAACTCAAAGGCTTTTCTTTCCTAATAACGTCTATTCATTAATTGTATTATAATAAGGAGTTGAATGAATCTATTTTTTGCTTCTTGGCAGGAAAACTGCTGTGATACACGTAACATTACCTGATATCCAAGGTTACAGGGAAATTCTAAATTGCAGCTTTGAGCCTGACGGTGAAATTGTCAGTGTTTAATAGGTAACATTCATTGAAAACGATAAATCTATTACAAAAAATCGGATTAACTGCAGCGTCAATAGCGGGAAAAGCAAAACATATGACGTCAAAGATTTACATTACAATCATATTTCACCGTAGCAACTACTGCTCAATTTTATAAAGGTAAAATTCAAAAGTCCAAATTGCTGAGTCCAAATTTCTTTATTCTTTGGAGAGAATTTCTTTATTTTTTGGAAATGATTTTTTTTTTACAATTTAGGTGCATGTGCTCTTAATTTTGTTCTGACTTCAACTTTGAATTTTCTCAACTGCATGCTATTAATTGACCCTAAAACCAATTTTAGCATTATATCTTTAAGCCATGTATATTCAAAGGCCCTGTATGCTGGGCTGAAAGTATGTAATTTATTTTAAAATTCTAATATACAACACTGGATTCTTGTCGTCGTTTTGCTTTGTCGTCCTGGCTGTCGCCTTCATATTACCACTCATTGCAAGGTTCACAAAATTCGGCGGACAGCCTTTCCTAGGTTTCTTTCTCCTCACATAAAAAATCTACTTTGTTTTTGACAGAAGATAAAACTTTCCCTAAAAACGTCATCTAAAACAGGTCAAGTTCTTTGGTTGTTCTTATATTTTGGAAAATTGAGCCTCGGTGTTTATACAAAAGGTGTTCTTTTAGGGAAAAAAGGAACTGGAATAAGAAGAAAAGGAAATGCTACGTGGACAAAGTGGCATCAGAATCGACAACCTTTGCAAAGAATCGACGAATATGAGAGAGAAGGAAGAGTTGTCCCCCGAAAGGACGACTCAGGCCTGGTTCAAACGTCGCACTTCTCATGTGCCGAACCTAACTCTGTTTGGAGCGACACTTGAGCATGTTAAGCGCGACTCCCGTTTCAAACGTCGAACTTAATTATGTCGCGCCAAATAGGTTTTAGGATTGTTACATGAAGTATCTTGGTTATCAAATCTCAAATATTTGTTTGAAACGCATGCGCCCTCCAAGAAAGAAATGAATTCTGGAAAGGAAAGTAAATTAAATAAAATTTTGCATTGAGTTCGGTACATGACAAGTTCGACGCTTGAAACCGTGCCGTGCTGGAGTCGTGCAGCTCGGCAAGCTCTGCTGATCCAAACTAGTCTGCCGCTCCTAACTCAATCTGCCGTACCAAATTGATTCAAACATCGCGCCCCTCATGTACTTAATTCTTGAGTTAGGTTCGGCACATGAGAAGCGCGACGTTTGAACCAGGCCTCAGACCTTCCGATTTGTTTATTTGATTGGACACACTTCTAGACGTCACATCAAATTTGTGTCCATTTATCAATGATATTTGGTCTCACACCAAATCATTCATATTTTTACGACGATTTCTTCTAAACTAATATGCATTATATTTTCTAGGCTTTAACAACAAGTTTAGCAACATAATAATGTTTGTAAATACCTTCAACTGATGAAATTGCCTTCTAATATTCACTAATACGATTGAAACCAAGAAAAGTGGACATCTTCTTCTGCCAAAATGCCCGTTTATATTCGAGTTTTGCCTTTGGTTCTAGTAGCCTTTTTGAGCTGCCTTTCCATTCACAAGGTCTCTTTACTCAAATTTTATTGTAACAGTGCTTAACGATGGGATGGAAGGGAGGATAACAATACCTTTGTCATGCCTGTCCTGCCTTTGTCATGGACCTTAATTTGTCAACAAAAAATCTGTTCGTGCTGACGTACACAGAATTGGGGGGTGGTGCAGAATGAGCCTCTTTTGGACTAATTGTAGATTCAATGTGTCTATACTGAAAAAGCGAGACTGCAGACAGGTGAACTAATTGCGAATACGTGAAAAAGCTCTGAATTACCAAACCTTTCTCCGGCTTTCATTTCAATTTGTTTCCTTATAATTAATTAGCTACCTTCTCGGTGTTTCCGGTGTAATATGCGTTTTGGTACCCTATGCAAAAGTGTAACATTGTAAAACGCAATGTGTTTCAAATCATGTAATTTCATCGTAGTGCGATATTATGACACGTTATAAATAACAAATTGAACACAATGCTTTTTTGAGTTTAAAATTTCACATTTTTCAATCAAAAAAACTTTGGAGTCGCCATTAATGTTTTACTTTTTTGTATAAACTTAACAAGGGAAATCACAGCACTGCTTCTTGTTAGTACCCCCTGTTAGAAATAATTTGATTGTTCTTTACGTTCTGAACAATATAAACAAGAACATTTGTGTTCCAAGACCGGTTCGCATGCTAAATTCAACCATTCGTTTCGGTTCCCTGTTTTTTAAAAGCTTGGGTACGTTTTTGTATAAGAAAAATAGCCATGCGTTTGTGTACCGGGACCATTTTGCATGCTAAATTCCACCATTCGTTTTGGTACCCTATTATTTAAGTGCTTTGGTACGTTTTTGTATAACAAAATTGCCATGCGTTTGTGTGCCCGGACCGTTTTGCATGCTAAATTTTACCATTCGTTTTGGTACTCTATTGTTTAAGTGCTTGGGTACGATTTTGCATAACCAAAATTGCCATGCGTTTGAGCACCCGGACCGAAATGCATAAGGTTACCGAAACGCATATGACACCGGCTACCAGTGACCATGCAACTCATAAATATTGTCAATCATGATGGTTAACAATAGACTCAACCAACTGACCCTGCAACGAACTGATTTATCTTGGGGGCATCATTATGATCATAACAATGAAAATCCTTTTCCCTGCAGAGCTTTGTGGGAGGGGGCGATCGAGACCCAAAATCTGCACCAATTAGGCAACACAAAATCAACTGAAGATGTAAAGAAGCAGAAAGTTGTGAAAACTGTTAGTCTTTGCAACCTCAACTGTCATCTTGACATGCAGTTTATTCCTCTTCTTGTTCAACACTTATTCCTGTCCAACCAATAATCTTTATATGCAGTTTAATTTTTTTCAAACAAGTATTAACATTGCAAGTAAGGCTTTCTCATTAAAGATTCCAGATACCCAAACAAACTTTCACAATACCAGCCAAAATAATTAATACAATACAAAAATCAGTCCCCTATCGAAATACTTAAATCTCGTCGTTTGAGAAGGTTCGTAATTCCCTGCATATACACAAGATATGCACTTCATATTGAGTTCACAGATGAAAAGATATTTAAGGTTTAAGAAGCTTCAGGACCGTCACTTTCAGCCCATGGAAGCAGAAGAGGTGGTTTTCAACAATGTGTACTTATCAATAAATTCTCCAACCAAATGGCTTTCCAGCATTTTCAAAGCTCTCCAATAAATGCTTCCAACGGTATCAATAGCTGTTTCTTCTTGCTCTAGCTCGAATGAAATGTATTCCAACCAACAGTCTGCAATTCATTAAAAGATAAGTTCTAGAAAAAATTTAACTGGAGCAACTCAAACTTAAATACCCCCCAAACGTCTGAGAAAACGAGTCATTTTCCCAAAGATTTCCTTTCTGGTAGACGGTTAAGATTACACAGAAAAATGTTTGGTAATTAATTCAATAAAATGAAAACTGCAATAAGGCATAATACATAACTTATGAAGCAGAGCAACAAATGTCAGAACGATGCATAGATCGAAAAATTATGGCTCAAAGTTGGTGTAATGAATTTGCTAGCATCGAAAAGAAAAGAAGAAAACAAAGAAGTACCGACATGAATGATAACAAACATTTTAAAACACAATAAAGCATTTAAAAATGTCAGGTGAAAACGCAAAGTATGTTTTAAATGTTTGCTTTTTCAAAACAGCCATTTTAAAAACAAAGAAGACTGCAATTTTCTTACTGAGAAAACTAAAGTTAAGCAAAATCAAGCAAAGTCAAGCCAAACACAAACCGAATAGATGACTCACCGATTGACATTGTGCCAAAGGAGTCAATCGCCAACTCATGCAGTTTTCGAATCCGTGACAAGCTTTTCGTTTCCTGGCGAAAAATATCAAATGTCCAATGAAATCATCAAAGATTGACTAAAACAACAAAGCTAAAAATTCAAAAGATAAGGAGACATGCAGAAAGCAACGAAATACAATCTTTTTGGTGAGTCTTTTAAAAGATCTAAGATTGTCAATATGTTTTCTTTACATATACTTTTCATATCTCGTAAAATTTAAGCAAAGTTGCTCAAAGTCCCTAGTAATACAATACTACAATGTACCTCTCCTAACATAGTAACATAGCATTTGGCAGAATATACCCATTTGTACAATTGCTGCATACCCGGAGAACATTTAGCAAACAAAAACCCGGGTAATCTAGAAGAAAAACAACAATGTCAGGAAACATACTTGGCTATTCTCTAAGCTGAGTGCAAGTTGCAGTACATCCAGTGTTAAAGGACAAGTGTCTTTTAACCTGCAAAATGATAAAAATTCACGATCAATTTCAATCTTCTGTTTTATGGTGTTGGGTACACCATCAACAGTGCATATTTAAATAAAAAGGGTAATCCCCTTTCTATGCAACTGATGAACATGTGTTACAGATTTCAAGTGATGTGCATGCTCTTTAATGGCACGGTAGTCTGGTGATGTTGCTGGTAGCCTGGTGATGTCGCTGGTAGCCTGGTGATGTCGCTGGTAGCCTGGTGATGTCGCTGGTAGCCTGGTGATGTCGCTGGTAGCGATTGACCAAGAAACGAGTAACAAAAAAAGATAAAAAGAACCAGCAAACACGAAATAAACTAAACGAAGCAAATCGCCTTGTAACACAGATAGATTTAGGAGAGAATTTGGTGGAATCCTAAAAACATATCTAGCTTGCTAGTGAAAAAAAATCAACATGAAGAAAATACGAACAAAAAATACACTTTCAGATTGATTGTGCAATATTGAAATTTTTCATGACTTAAAATACTTTGATTTCAGTAATGAGTAGTTTGTGGGGTTTAATGTTTTCAAAAATTTATTTGAAATGTTTTTGACATGACAAGATCTTGAAATGAAACTGTTTTCAATGTAATTTTTAACTTTTGGTAATGTCACAGGGCAGTCATGGTAGATTGCACTCGGTATCGTCCTTGTAATACTGTTAGGTTTTTTTGTACGTAGAGTTACTAATAAACTTGTATTATAAATTTTAAAGATGTAAAGAAAAATGGAACTTCGACATGATAAAAGACTTAAAACTGGCCTTTTGAATAATTTTCTAAACTCCTTGATTCCCTGTCTCTCATATGCCCACTCCAAATACTTCTGCCTACCCAATTCAGCAACTTGTTTCCTGGCACTGAGCGACTTCTAGAAGGATTTAAACAATTTCATTCAGATCATTTGTTCAGCTAGTTGGGAAGATAAGAAGCAAGAAAGATGCGCATAGTTTATCGAATATAAACACAAACGATGGTCTAATCTCCATCAAGATAGCACGCAATTCTTCACATCGATGCAGCAACAAATGTATAGTTTGTAGTCGAACAAAAAAGATTCTGCGTGCAAAACAAAGGACAAAACAAATAATTCTGTAGTGTTTTGCATAGCCTTTTGAGATCCTCTCGCTACCTCAGATACAGCAATTTCTTGCCCTCCAGGTGACAATTGACATTCTAAATTATCTAAAATAGCATCTGCATTCTATGGCATTTGAATATAAGAAATGAAGAAAACAGCAACTATGAGAACGTAAGCTAATTAAAAATCTCCATACCTCAAATACCTTAACAGCATTCTTAGCATCTCTTTCAGTACATGTATTCATCCAAAGCTCCCATATTGCCAAAGAACCCTGACAAAATGAAATATGTATAGTTTAGTAGAATTTAGTTTATTAGGGTAAAAAGTGCTACAAGGATTCAACGGATGTTGTAAACTCTGTAGGCTTAAAACACATAGAAAACCTAACTCGTGAGATAAAATTGGCATTAATACTATAAGTGTATAGAACAAAACAACCAAGTGACAAGCCCCGAGGACAAGTGCCGCAGCGATTTATCAAAAACCTGTAAACACATTAGTTGACGGGAAAAGGACTGGGCACCAAATTATTCCCAGGACTCAATCGATTCAACAAGAAATTTGCAAGACATGAACAGAATTGCCTCAATACAAAGTTTAATTTGAGAAATATCTACCCATATATTCAGAACTTTAATGATTCTTTTTAATAAATACCCATGGTCACAGGTCAAAGTTTCATTCTCACTGTCTTAACAGAGGTGTAAATCTTTCTGCCACTTCAATGGGCCTTTATCTTAAGTGACAAGAAAAAAATCAAACCCTGATTGAAATTTAACATCAATAGCTGTTTCAAATTAACTTAGATCAAATGTCTGTCACCTGACCAATGTATAGGTTTGAAATAATTTAATAAATGATACACTCTGGCTACATATTATAAGAGAAACCAGAAGAGGTTATATTTTAGGAGCTTCCATACAGCAGCATTGGGGATGTAACAACGAAACAGATAATGCTAAACTCACTTTTTCATCCATCTTCTTAATACACTTTTCAAATTCTTCGCATAGTGTTTCCCAATTATCTAAAGATATTATGAACAGTTGTCAAAAAATGCACGGATCTTGGTATGCATTTTTGAAAGCAAGCTAGTAGAGCAACAAGAGGAGGTGGCGAGTGGGGGAAAGTGCCTCTTTATCGGAGCCAGCGAGGCAGCCATATGCCCGCGAAGTCGGCTAATTCCGACCTTCGAGATTTATCTTCTAAATTTTGAGGAACTTTGCGCTAAATAACTGCCAAATACAAACACGCATTGTGAAAAGATACACGCAACCAAACCAGAAAGGGGGAGTATTTGGGGGATTCTAGGAGCCGTTTAACACAAAACTTTTTAAAAATTCTTTGTAGGGCACCTGGCGGTGTAGTAAAGAATAAAAGAAGCCAACAATTGGTCCCCTAATATAAGCCTCCCTAGAGAATTTCTGAAGAATATTTCAGGCAGTTGCCCTCTCGCTCTTTAACCGCATTTCACACCATTCTTGAAGTTTTAATGCTGCGAAAAGGGTCCTGCTATAAAGAATGGTAGTAAGTTCTTAACCAGTATCTTGAAACTAAAATGTTGAAAAGATTGAACATCTCGAACGATATCAAATGATAATTTTATAGATACAAGAATGCTAATTTGTACCATGGCGTCATAGAAATTGAAGGGATGGAATGGCAGGGGATGAAAATGGTGTTTAGTTGCTCTCTTGAAAACAATCAGGATTTTAAGTTTACTTTATGTTTCTCTAAACTTGTCGACACAATTCGGCTAAAACATTATTTCATAAAATACGGATGAAAATTTGGTAAAAACTTTGATATACGTAATCCTTGCCCGTATCAATGGAAATTAATTAATGGAAAATGTAAGATATAAAGCCTTTGCGTTAGGCTGAACTTAGCAAGCCAAACTAAACTTAGCAAGGCATTAAGACAGAAAGTAACACATATTATACCTGTTATCTGTGAGATTACTGAAAGATATCTTTCACAAAGACTCGGCGTTGACCAAGCATCAACTGCCTTGGAAAGGACTTCTACAACTCCTTCTGCATCGTCAAGGTTAAGCAGCAGCTCACTCTGCAATCGTTAGAACCTTACGTCATACAGAGAAAACTTTGCTAGTGAAAAAGAACTTTTCACAGATACAGGCACTCATTTTATAGAGGGTATAAAGGATGCGACAAGAGGCATTTTGCAGCCCTCGGGCTACCCTGGGTTCCAGAGGGTCGAGACGCAGAGTACCCTCGGGCAGGAACGGGCGGAGTTTTCCCCATAACATTAGAATTAGATTCAGTAATGAAAGTTCTGTGTATCATTTTTTTAGCTGAGTATGTCACATTCCATAGTAAACTCAATTAATTTCTGCCGCTATTTTACATCCAATAACACTGAGACAACAATTGTCTAATTTGCGTAACCTCCCGTCGTAAAACCAATCCAATTCACGAAAACCCAGTTGCTTTGCACTAGTCTGCAACTGCTCGACGAAACAAGCATATATGATGTTACATCAATAATACGAAACGCGCCAAAACAGTAAAACCATTCATTCATCGTGATTTACTAATACAACACCCCCCCCCCCCCCACGCTAACCACATAAATAATACAAACAAAGATAAAGAAATAAAAGCACCTATGGCAAGATAACGTACCCAGGCCATGAACATCTCTTCCGTAACCAACCCAGACTTGTCTGCCTCACTGAGGATTTCCAAAACTATTCTAATTCTCTAAAAATAATATTTAAAAGGATTTACACCAGCTTAGTGGAATAAGCAATCTTTTTACATAGCGAATATAGGAAATTAGGAAATAGCAACTTTATATTTTGGCACATTTCGTTCTAGAAATTGTAATTTTTCAACAGAAGTTAACAGGAAATGATTAGAGATCGTCTATGTTAACTTTTGTCTATCAGCTCAAGTGGTACGATGACGTTTCGCTAAATAACAGTTCACGAATGAAAGTTTTTGCATTTTCTGCCTTACCCGGGCTATCTGCTCTCCAGTAACACCTTCCAATTTCATGAGCTCTAGAAACGCTTTTAGGTAGGCTTCGTACATACTTCCTGGTGTGGAGAGAAGCACAATTTTTCAATAACTTAGGTCTTCCTTTGGTTATCAGATAATGCTTGAAAACTGTATGCAACAACCAATATAGAAATAAAATACTTCTGAAACATAAACTTCTGAAGTGACGTCTAACTAGCAATACTGATCAATAGCTCTCTTTCAGAATATTGCAAAATTCTCTCTCTCGCCCTCTCGTTTCTCAGGGCGAACACAACTAAGACACATGCTGTTTTGATATGTTCCACGAGATACATGGGACAATACTGACTATCCGGTTTCTTATTTGAGTTATAATAACAAATCTATGCGAGCTACTTCCCGCCACCCCAGTGACCTACGCCAGGGAGTGGGAGACTTTACGTGACGACATTCTCCTAGAGCTCTTTTAGTAACTAAACTACGACTTATGCTATCAGATATATTACGCGATTCCATTTTTTCCTTAAAAAACATATTGACCTCGGCCTATGACATATGCACGTTCTTTAACATTAACGTAATGTTTTGGCGAGAGGCTGACTCGTGGCCTAGCAATTATCATCGGCTACCCTGCAGCACGTGCTACACGTAAGGGGATTTCTACAATACTGATTAGAAACTAAACTTCACAACACACAAGCTTCAGTGTGCCTAGGACATAGCAGAATCACAGGGCGCACAATCTAGTCGCCGAGCTTCACCATGCTTATACGAAGTCACAGTCGACAAAAATGTTTGCTGTTTTAATTCTTGAAATTTAATGAACTCGCCTGTATTAAATTTCTTCAGTGCATCAGCAAAAAGCCCACAACAGCTGTCTTCTGCTTTCTTCCAGTCTTCATCTAGAGGTAAAGAATAAGTGGCACAACAATATTCTAATCAGGGAGCGGCTAGTCCTTCATTCAGTGTTATTATTCTAATAGCAACTATTGCGAAGATTTCATATAACAATTTTCAGGAAAGTTACTTTTTTACCGTATATGATCGTGTTACTTTGCTTTTAAATGGCCTGAGATCAATAATCCATGACGCTAATAGAAACTACTTTACGACAAAGAGAAACAACTGGTGGACATTGAAAATGTTTCCTTAATCAATCAGTGGCCCATTTAGTGGAATAGCCTCCGTCCTTTAACTTTGTCACGATTTATCGAATTCGAAGTGCGTTGAAAAAAATTCTTTCGAGGGTCAAAATTTCCGAAAAACTCACCCGAGACATCTGAAGGAGCAGTAGTTTTGGCTTGAAGATCGTCAAGAGGTCTCCTCGCTATTGTGCTATTGGCAATCTCATTGTCTCCAAAATCTTTCTCTAAACTATGGAAAACATAGGACTGGGTTGACTTCAGCAGAAAATAGATACAGCCTTTATGACATATTTCCTCTAAGTAAGAACGCTTTGCTGGAAAAGCAAAACTAAACCAAGTGTCTTTATGTTATCAAACTTTATCTTTAAGAATTACTAAAATCGTTCAACTTCTATTCAAATGGATACTTCACGAGTTACCGCAAAAACTGAAAATTCAAAACTAGTACTGAACGAGTAACTTTTCTACCTTTCGAACTACGGTAATCTCCCGATAACCCGAACCTCTAAGAGACCAATGAATTGGCGTATTTGAAAGTATTTCGCAAGGGGGATGCAGTATCAGTTCGACTCAACGAATATTCGAGTTATCCGCAGTTTACTCTATTAAAGACTCAAAAAGGGCACAGCGAGATATTACGCGTTGGATCACATGAGGCAGTATTTTCCCAGAATTCGTACATTTCCGGGTGGCGAAACATATATGCATGTATTTTATTTATACCCCTGCGATCAATAGCGCGAAATTGGATAAAAATAGATCAAACGATTCCTTAAAAAAGCAAACTGGTTTAAGCAAGCCAAACATAAGACACGATTCACCTTTCATAGATTTGATCTTGGTTTTCCTTTGTATCCGGGAACAAACGGTAAATGGAAAGAAATTCCACACGAAAATCGACGTCGTCTAAAAAAGAAAACTCAAGGGATATAGCCTAAAATGTATAAAGTCATAAAATGGTATAAAGAAGACCAATAATAATTTCTACTTACAATACTGATTTCATTATTGTTAGATTTTCTAATGAATTAATACTGTCCTACAGGACTACACTGTTATGCAATATAGAACAGTTCCCTGACGATTCAATTGAGTGTTAAACTTAGAGTCGTAACTTAGAACCGTCCGGTCCCAAAACCCAAAGCGTAATACTGACAAATGACGAAAACAAAATAAAATAAATAATTGTTGGAATCATTTTCATACAGGTAAGGAGATATTGAAACATTTTAATAAGCCAAAGTTGAGAATAATCAAGTAATTATGTTAAAAATTAGCCCGAGAAGAGCTATGAAGCTTTTATCCGAATGAAAAAACTCAGCAAAGCTGTAAAAGCTTTTAATAATATTTGATTGATACGCTTTAATTGTAAAAAAAAAGAAAAAGCACAACAACAAACAATTCGCCAAAAGTATAGACATCAATAATGTCCAAAGGAAAGCCGGGAATTTATATCCAGGAAGAAAGACATGTTTGATGGTTTTATTTTTTCTTATTAGCCTCCATTCAAAGCTGTTAGTTTCCATACAAGAATTGCATTAAACATAATTTCAACCTCTTGTGTCAAATTTTATTTTCTATGTTACAACGGTAACGTGAAATCAGCTCCTTTTATGCATCTTAGATTTAAAACTTTTGAGTTTTACAAAAACATGAATATCAAAATTAGTGAAGAGCTTAGATAATTGCCAATAAATCACAAATTGAGTGAGATTATAAACAGCGGAGACAAAGTTGAGAATTTGTGAATCAAGTTAATACACATTGGATATGCAGACTGGATGGTGGTAAAATAAAGAATTGTAATTACTTGGAAATTCATTTATGGCATTTTTGTACACAATGCTTGCAATTTTGTTGGCAAGAAACTGCTCTGGGATCTCTCCTTTCTCAACCTAAAAAGATATTTCTACATTAAACTTTGTATTAGAAACAAAAAAGAAACGCAGAAATGCCTCGTATAAAGGCATAGTTATTGTCCGCTGTGAGGAAGATTTCGTTGTCTGGAGTTTACAAAAACGAAAGAAACTTTGGGTTTGTTATATGTCAATTGTTAGGCAGGGATATGTTCTTGGGAGGTGTCCATCAAAGTGATTGAACCGAGCTAGAATTTTCAACATCCTTAGCGTTTCTACTGTATCCGAAAAATCATCCAAAGAAATCATTCCATTCATGAAACCTGTCATGTGATCTCTACATCTCCTGTGCGCATGCCTCAATTAATTAGGCCATTCTATTGAATGCATGTCTCAGAGAAGAGCCAAAGGCTGGTAATCTTTTGAACTTTCAGAAGCATGCACGGGTACCAGAAACTTGACCAAAATAATAGCAATTGTGAACAAAATTCATAAATATCGGCCTGTTGGTCTAGTGGTATGATTCTCGCTTAGGGTGCGAGAGGTCCCGGGTTCAACTCCCGGACAGGCCCTGTTTTGTCCATTTTGACACGCAGTGACTAATGCAAAGTTCGATAATTGCCGACGCAATAACGATTATGTAATAAAACAAAGTGATGTTTGTTAAAATCATTTTGATAAATCATTGGCATGTCTTGCCAGTGTAACAAAACAAAAGCAGTTCAAGCAAAGAAAAAAACAGAAAGCTTATAAATTACCCGCGCCTTCAAAAGCAACTCGTTCTTATTCAAAAGAAGCGTTCATACGAGGATGTTAACATCTTAGAGAATAGGACACTTTTGGGAGAATATGATTTGATGAAATGATTTGTAAAAGTTATGGCGCACTTTGAAAAACTGAGTCGGTTTTCGCATCTCAACTTCAACTACGAGAACAAATAAAACATGACTGTTCTTTTACGGTTGCAGCTTTGCTGGTGGGAACGTGAAGTTTAATCACATACATTCATTTTTTATAAGAAACCAAGATGAACGTTGAATACTCAAGTTTCTTAAAGCTAATTTCAATGCTCAATGTTTCTTAGCAGTTTCTAAATGGTGGCGTCATTGCTAATAACAAAAACTTTTTCATAAAAATCTTCGACTGTATTATATGATCATAAAGGAATTCAGTTACCTGGTCTCCCTCGGTGGTCAAGCTCAAGAACTCCTTCCTTTTCTTGATCTAAAATTAAATAAATACTCTCGATTCAATGATTTGGAAAAAAATATTGAGCCAATCTAAAAACAAAATGATGCATAAGACGTTTATTTATTAATCAATTCATTCAGTCATTTCTTCATTCATACATTCATTGGTTTATTCATTCATTTTTTATATCATTCATTCATTCATTCATTCATTCATTAATTCATTAATTCATTCATTCATTCATTCATTCATTCATTCATTCATTCATTCATTCATTCATTCATTCATTCATTCATTCATTCATTCATTCATTAATCCATTGATTCAATCATGCATTCATTCAACCATTCATTTATTCAATCATGCATTCATTCGATCATTCACTTATTCATTTATTCATCCGTTAAATAGAAATGCTAATTTTTAGATTGCAAAACTCTGTTTGAAACCAACAAATAAAACCAAACAGTTCTACCGGAAAATGAAACCGAAGCACAAATAATGCGTACATGAAGAGAAAGATGAACAAAAAATTACCTTGTCAACATGAAGCAGCTCCAATCGAAAATACTGAAAAAATACACAGCAATATAGTATTTTGCAAGAAATAATATCTACAAATCTATTCAATTCTCGAGTATAAATCACAGTTGAATCCCATCAAGTGGTACCACGGACAGCTCAAGTTTTAACTCGTGTTTTACTCTAGTGCGCTTTCAGATAGCACAAATCTCAACAGGAAGAAAATAAAAAGGACTCATTATGTTTTTACCTCCAACCAAAGGATTTTAGATTCCGGGTTTAGACGTAGAGCCTTCTGCATTAATGCTCTAAAACATATGGGAGCAACATGTTTTCAGACAAAGTAATTGCAAAGTAAGGTTAAGAAAAAAGTGAGAATATCGACAATATTAAGAGCAAAGTTGTTCATGTTTCATACTTTAATCAAAGGATACATCCCACGCTTATAAGGATATGACTTTAGATGAAATTAGCCGTATGCAAATTTCAGTATTATTCAAGTTGAATTCGCATATCAAGTCTGTTTCTTGCATAACATTTTTGTATCGGACATTAATTAGAAATTGGCTGAAATCTGCTAAAATTGGCAGAAATTTTATTAGGACTTAGTGGCAGTATGTGGACCTTAGTTACAACAGAGAAAAATGTTCATTGCTTTGATAAACCATAGATTTTCAGGAATGTAGCCTTGTATTGTAACCCTGTCTTTATTCAAAGTAAGCTTGATCTTTCCACACTCGTTTCCAAATCCCTTCTTTCTCTCACTTTGCTATAGGTTCCTGAACCATTCCTTAACAATACCAATTTGAAAAACATGAAAGGCAATACAAGAAAGCAATGCATCAAAACGTCACCTTGCATTGTCTATATTTGCATTTTCTTCAAATTCCCATTTCGCTGACATTATCCAAACGCCTAGAAAATTAATGACTTTAGCAGATAACATTTCCTTGGCCAGTGCATTCGTACTTTTTGGCTTGCAGACAATACGAGGCAGTATAGCGATGCTGTTTGATTTTGCTCGAGCATTGTGGCTGCAAATCATGGTAAACACAAAAAGGTGTGAAAAAGAAGGCAATTAAATATTCCATTGGAAATCCATCAAATTTATAATTTTCGGTAACTCAATAACACCATGTCCATTTCTTCAGTTAAAGCAAATAATTTGCATGCGAAGACCTTTCGTCCGTCTGACTGCCACAAACTTTTTTGACAAAACATATCCAAGAACAAAGTAAACTTCAATTACAGGTGTTATGCTCACTATCTCGTGCATTTGAAGTTCTTTCGATTAACGAAAAAGTTTAAGGGAAAACTACAATTGTCTTAAAAGTGCCTGAAAAGTACGGGAACTTAACCTGAAAGAATTTCTGTTGATATAGAATTATGAAATGCATGGACACAGGGCATTTAACGACATAAAACATGGGTACCAGAACCCGTCACTTTCACATACTTGGGTTTTGACCATGAATCTGCGTAAGCCTGCCAAGTGCTCGTCCAGTAGATCTTTTACTTGCCTATTAATGATGAACAAAGAATACTCAAACTGGGGTTATCGTGTTCTACAATACGTTTATAAATTTGTGATTCCATTCACCCAGCAAAGGGGCGGATCTAGAGCAAATTTGAAGGTGGGGGCGCTGAAAGATTTTCATAAATTGGTGGCGAGAGTACGCTGTATACAACAATTTCCGACCCTAATTACTGACGGCATCTTCTCAAAACTTCTTTCTTAATAGGTAGATAAAATTCTGGCTGAACAGTTCAGTTTCAGTTTATAATTGTAAAAGTTCGCTACATACAAACATTTTCAAATAAGCTGGTTAGGTGTAAATAAATACAAATACAAACAATAACAAGGATGTAAGGAAAAAACTAGTAGAATTGCATGCAGGGAATTTCTTAAGGAGGTGCCTTCTCAGTAGATAAACTAATCGAGGAGAGAGCACCCCTTTTTCAAGAATCGCTGCTGCGCCATGGTGCCTCTAACTCTACTAGAGTACTCTGCAAAAGAGGCTGACGTCAATATAATTTCGCGCTAAAGCATATAAAATGAAATGAGGGCCCAGAAAATTTGCCGCTTTTGGTTTAACTTTCAATTGGAGTATGGCTGTTTACTTAGACAGTACTCTACGTCATTATTGCAAAAGGTAAGATGGATAGTTCAGATGAAGGCGGCCACTCTGTTTCGCGGCAGAAAAGTTTTGCAACTATGACATTCTCAAGACAGCCGGAAAATGGATCTGGGATATTTACAACATCAACTGAGAACCAAAGGTCCTAGGCGCGAAAGACAAATATCTTATCATAATTATGCTCCATAGTTCTATTGGCTTTGATTAAGACATGAAGATTGGACAGCTTTTAAGCGCAAGAAATTGAACAATGTTTGAATGAAGGCAGGAATTAAAGAACTTAACTTTATGAATAGCCTTTGTTATCTTGGTGAGGGTGACTTTTCTAGCAAAACATGATCCATTTTTGGTATAAACAAGTATACTTTGAGGTAATCCTTGAAGTAGATTAACCTATAGGTCTCAGAATCTTCTTCACCTGATTCTCATTCTTCAAAAGGGGTGCAAAATTTCCAAAAAAGGGCGCCAGACTTGCTTCAACTTGGTGAGGGAGGGGAAACTGCCCCTAGTTGCCCCCCTTAAATCTGCCACTGACTCGGCATGGTTCAACTTCAAAAGGTATTATGATGATGGAATAAAAAAACATGCTGGATATACCAACTGGAGGAGCTAATGGAATCTCTATTTAAACATTACCAAAATTAAAATTAAGAAAAACAGCTTGGAATTATGTCTTGTACTGTGGGCAAAGATTAAAATGCATAATCATTTGCATTTTAGGCCCTTGAAGGAAAAATTTTTCACTTGGATTTTCAGCAATAGCTTTGAGTTATTTTGTCGCTTTAAAGAGGCAAAATAGTATTAATTTTGTGTAGTTAAACAAAAGTTCAATGGAAATCACAAAATTTTTAATTTAAACAAGAAATCATGTCACCTTTATCATTAAAATATTGTCGATTATTACTCAGGAATTTGAAAGATGCCAATGAGGCATGTGAATCAAATTTATTCTATCTACTGCAAATATGAACAGTTCTAGATAATAACTGCATTTCGTAAAATGCAGGGTCGTTTGTGAGTTTTGCTTTTGGTTTTGAAAGATGCTATCTTTTTATTAACTTGATTTAAAGAATAAACTCACAGAGCACCCACTTCATTTGCAAAGTTCTAGCACGTTTAAAACTTGTTGAAATAAAGATATAGCATGCATGCTTGAAATTCAACTGATAGCCTAAAGATTGTTTATGGCCAACAAAAGTTTTGAAACTGGCATGTTAAGTTTTGAAATGATAACAGCAGACAATGCTCATTCATAAGAAATAATGAACAAAGTACTCTTTGTATATGTTATAAGATTATCTATCTGTGCCCAACATTTTTGCTAAAGGTTAAGCATTGATATAGTAGGCTTTGGTACCAAGCTTGTAGACTTCATCATTGTCAAAATCTAATTTTGATAAAGTAGGATTTTGACATGTCATCAAAGCTTAAAGTAGGAAAGCATCAAAGCTTTGGTTCCATTCAAATATGGATTGCAACAGTTGCTCTCAACCTCAATATACTTTAAATCTTAGACAAATACAAAAAGTAATTGCAACAGTTTTCCCTTACTTCTCTAGTGGATTTAACAAGGCTGTGTGAATAATTATATGTATAAACTTACTGTCTTGTTGCAAAAATCAATGTACTGCATCCAAAGTCTCAAATCGTTCTGCAAAAAATAAGAAATAAATTTATCAACTCTTCTAAATCTGGCTATAAATGTAGTCATGTTTTGATGATCATATAAGATTCCCACTCGGCTGAAAACTGGTTGAATTCAAATAAGATATATCTCTACAGACAAAATAATACCACAAAAAGATTGAAACATAAAGAGTTACTGAGAAATAAGAAGGAATATTCTCCTGTGCTATGGTAGGCAAAGTGATTCCAATGAGTTGTAGGTAGCATGGTATGAAAATTGAATTTTGCAGTTACAGCTTGAACAATAAAAAAATGATCTTAAATGAAAAGTCAACAACATACCCCAAACTTTTTCAAGGCTTTCTGCAAAAAAATGATGTCTCATAAAACTAACATCAAAATAAAAAATAAACTCTGACAGTCAACTATGTAGCAAACATAATTTCTGGAGAAAAAATTATCGGGTAAGGGAAACAAGGGACACCGTTAACTTTTTGGCCAACTAAAGGCACTTTCTGTCATTGATAAATCAAATCATTCAATATTAGAAGTAGATGAGAAGAAATTAAGAATTAGTCTTACATTGTCAATTGAATATGTAACAACAGGTCTTTTGTATAGTCCAACCAATTGGAATTTAAATGGCTAATAAGTGGGGGGGGAGAGGTATAATGTTTTAAATGCTTACACATCATATAAAATTATGTGTAAAAACAATGATAATCTTGTTCTACTTGCCTGGAAGACATGATGCATTCTTTTGTTTATTCCAATTTCAGCAGTGGTATGTTTTGGTTTCAGTCCCATTCTCTAGATGCCATAAAAAAGATGTTAAATCTAGTTTGTTAACAGACATTTGAAAAGGGTCTCCTGTTACACAGAAACTAGCTACAATCATTACTAAAACTTGTGGAACACTTGTGATGTTTTCATATTTAAACATTTGTATGCTTCTATCCCTCCCTCCCCCCTTCAAACAATGTTATCATATAGCAAAGCTACAAAATGTCTTTGAGACAAACCTTTTCTTAATGGTTTAAAGTTCTGCTTTGTAATTAACATTGTTTAAGGGGGAATAGGTTAGTCTAAACAAGACACTGAAAAAATGAAAAAAAGCAGAATTTTTTTGCAGGCATTGTAGCTTGTAAATGAATACTTTAAAAGAGTGTGCTTATCATAGAATGAATGCTATGTGACTAATACAAAATGATGACTTACTAAAAATAATAAAGGTAAAGTAAAACAGGCTGTAAAAAGTTACCTGCATTCTCTTTCTTCTAAGACTATCAACATTCAGCTCATACTGCAATAGGAAAAACTCAAAAGGATCACACAGGTAAGGATGCTATGGAAGGGGGTCCAGAGGGGGTGCAAAACACTTCTTGTTAAAACTAAAAGGAAAAATTACACAAATTTCTCACTTTGCAATGTGAACATTCCTAGTGTTACATCAATCAGCAAGTACTATCTGTCTTGTTGAGAGAATGCAATGTGTTCATCTGTTTGAAATGCTCATTATGATAGATAAATAGAACTTGGTGCAAAAGAAAACTTATTTCAAATGTTCCAAGCAGTTTTGCATTCCACCTTGGCATAATTTTCTAACTAGATTCCAAATTAAATCCTAGTTTAGTCTAATGAAACTCTCCATGCTTGCAAAATACACCCAGCAAAGGACCTTATTAGGCATGTGTTCAACTACTCTTTGAAAAGGGCCATCCTCTGATAACCATCCTGATGTTGACCTTTTTCATATGTAAAATAAACTTGATCAATCAAAACTTCTTTTCAATAGTTTCAGAATTAATTTTTATGTCAAAAATAGGCTTTCCAACTTTTTAATTACAAAATTAGGTGGGTGAGTATGTTGTTGTAACTAGGAAAGAACAAAAAATCTTCATTCTAAAACAACATAATCAATACATACTTCAAGATATTTAAGAAAATCTTTCTTTTCAACTACTCTTCGTTGCAACTTGTACTCCAGCTCAGTCCTTTTCTTGACAATTGTTCTGAGAAAAAAGAAACAATTCAGTGCATACAAGAATAAACAAACTTAAACTCAAACTCAAAATCTTTATCAGCAAAAACAAATGTTTATTACAATATACCAAGAATTAAAATACAAAAGTTAGCATTTTCAAAAATTATACTGTATCTTTCTGTAAACGTCCGTCCCAGCAATTAATTGTTCGTTTAATTGCCTTAAGAATAGTTTCTGTTGAATGCGGAAAGACAAAAGAAACCAGTACCATAATAGTCATGATGGTAACAAAAATTTTTAAATTTTGTGAATGACAGCTTGGTCTCATTCTAGATGATTAGATCCAATATCAAACTCTCGAAATATATATTGATAAAATAAAACTAAACAAACCGAAAAGCAGAAAATTCTGTTTTCAGCATTCTTTAACAGTAATTTTCTTTAATGAACCCTAAAAGTCCGCTTCATGAACCCAAAGCGGGAGAAGTTCATAGGCAACCGTACCAAAACAAAACTGACCGTAATTCATTCTTGTCAAATATCCCCTTTGCCTCTAAGTCTTCCAACTCTGGTAGCATGCTTTCCAGGTTCTTGTACACGTACTCAGCCATTTTCTTTGAATTTTAGAAAATATTACAAACATTTACCTTGAAATTTCGTTTAACTGAGATCAAATATATTCCTACCTATCGCCTACACAACAGTTCTATCTTAAGTCCATGTGACTTGTGGGGAAAAGAAAACCATTATAAAGTAGTCTCGATTTCAAAATCATGGTCTGTGCAGCCACAACAACTTTTGTTTTCGGCATACGAGTTTTTTGAAAAGTGGGACAGGGTTTACTGCTGTTTTACTATGAAAGATTAAATTTCTATCAAGATTTGTCTATGTGACATTTATTTCGTTATCATGTTTTGCAATTGTGTTTTTAGAGCGGCGAAGACGAATCATTTGACACGATTCCTAAGTTCATTTCGTAGACCGAAGCTTGTGTTGACTTGGAATTTAGGTTATGCAACCCGGAATTTTTCGATACGTTCTCTCATCGTGTCACCAAGGATTAGTGCAAGCATATTAACAAATGGAGGCACTTTCCAACATACACTCAGAAACCGCCCTTTTAGTTTATTAAGGAAGCAATCGCTTGCTTTTCTACGACAAACAAGAAATTTTCAAGGGAGAAAAGCCAATCAAAGGTCAAAGCTAAACTTATCGGAAAAACACAGAACTGTTGCAATGTACACACTTTCCCTTGCCATTCTCGTTTGTGGTGGCTCGTATGCTGCAGTGCCATTGTACAGACTTTATTGCCAGGTACGATGTTCTAGAAATAGCTAGGTTAAAAATCTAACAACTTTTACGTTTACATCGTGTGTAACCAAATCCTAAACGAAGTGTAACACTTGTTGCCAAGATTTTGGGTGCAATGAGGCTCTTTTGTGCAATATCCACCAATCTACAAGGTCTTGGAATGGGCAACGTCTTGTTAGACATGAAGTCTTTATTCAAACTTCCATAATTACCTCTCATATATGGTATGCAAACCAGACTGTAAAGTATTTCTTCTGTGCAGGGAGCGCAAGAACAATAATTATGAAATTTGCAGGTAACCAACATTTTCCACAAAATTGTGCATGGAATTTGAAGTCAAGGCTTTTGAAGAGACCTTGTATTCTCTGTTTTTTCTTGTTATCAAAAGTCAGAAGTTCAAAAGGTTGAATATTTGCAGGGAATATGACCAGATAAGAAAAAAATTGTGCGCGGAATCTATGGCAGATTCTTAATAATGCATCGGCGGAATGATGGATAACAATTATTGCGCTGGGAACACGTTCAGACCCAGGGTGCATTCCATGTCCTTAGGCCCAAAGATCTTCGGCCTACACTCAGGCTTTTTCCACATTCAGCCTGCAAACCAATAAAACAAGTTTGGCATACATTTTTGTTAGTTTGCGTGTTAAATATGAATTGAAGCTGTGTACATGAAAAAGTTAACATGAAAACAATAAAATCAAGACTCGTACACCACAGTTTTCTCTATTAATCAGTCTTCTTGTCTGGGGTACAATATTTACAGTTTTATAACTGCTCATATTTTGGGCGTACTTAAAAAATGTTCTGGTGGACCTTCAGTGTACAGTTGACATGAAATGCACCCTGCACTCAGACCAAACTTTTTAGTCTGGTATGCAAACAGAAGTATTGCAAATTTGGGTGTGAATTTCAAATTTTATTGTTACTGACCTATTGCATGGAACTGCCATCCTTTGTTGAATGGCATTTCTGGCTGTGCGAAATTATATCTCCCAAGTCGATGTCTATGCTATCACCTCATTGAAAGCAGGGCTGGGCTACACTGGTGCAAATTCATCAATCTATCATTTGAACTTTTAGTAGGCATATAATTCCCAAATGTCTGGGTTATCCCGTAACAAAGAAACTTTTCATGTAAAAAAACAGAGTGAGGGTTGGAATATGAGGAAAGAACAAACAACACTCCTTTCTCTAGTATATAGAAACTAAATTGACTGGAGGACTGGAGACTCCTTTGAATTGCACTTCAACTTGCAGACCTGCTACAAGAAAAATGCGATGTAACTTGCCACAAGAAACGACCAAAACTTGGAAACAATAGCAAGCTTGGGTGAACAAATTAAAGGAGAAATACCCCTTGTTAAAATAACTCATTTAATTTCATTTAATCATCATTACAATAGAGGCCTAATATAAAGGAGACCAAAGCTATATAGCACACAATGAAAGATAAAAAAATCAAATTATATATAGTCAAAAGCATAGGAGGAAGACCAATTTCTGCCAACCTTAATGTAAGATCCCCCTTAACTTAATTTTAAAGCCATAGACACACTGCATAAACAACAACAGTTTGGAATTTTTTCAACTAAAAAAAAGAATTGTGTTGTTTTGTTTGATTCTGCCATTAAATCTGGATTGTTTTCCAGCCAAACTGTTTTTAATATATAATTTGGCAATAATGGTTTGGCCAAATTCCAAAAACTTAGATCTGGTATCCCCCTCTCCCGTCATTTGAATTTATATATGGTTTTGGAAATATTTTAGGCATCGGGATATGGCGGTACAGTACAAGTTACAGAGGTTGGAGAAAAGCTTGAAAAAATGGAGAAGCAAAGATTTAGGCAGCTTACAGTAAAGTTTAATGCTGACAAAAGTGCAACAATGCAATGGGAATTCAAACCACAGCAGTCAGAAATAAAAGTAGGCTAACACAATGCAAAAAAATTTTTCAAATCAATTTTTTGAGATGTTACTACAAGTCAATAATGATAGATTATAAGTCTTACTCTTAACATAATTTAAAATTTTGTTTTGTGTTTTGCCTTCAAATTGATGATAAATCAACTTCATTAACTGATAGTTGAAAACAAAAACATATGTCATATAAAAGCGATCTTTTTGCAGATATTTCCAGGAGAAACTGCTTTAGCTTTTTATACTGCAAAGAACCCAACAGACCAACCAATAACTGGTGTATCAACATATAATGTTATACCATTTGAAGCTGGACAGTATTTTAATAAAATACAGGTATGGTCATGGCATTTTAATTTTTTTTGTTTTTCATAAAAATATAGCAAGAAGTATTGAAAGCAATGGTATTACTCTTTTTTACTTTTATTTATAAAAATTTTAATTATATAAACCTTCCAGTGCCCTTAACCCTTAACTGACAGACAAATTCTTAATTTGTTATTGCGCTAGTTTATAAATTCATTTTACAATATTTTTTAGTGTTTCTGCTTTGAAGAACAGAGGCTGAACCCAGGAGAAGAAGTAGGTTTTGGCAAAAAGGATTTGGATAACGATTCTACAATTTATTAAAATAAAATTATTTTCTAATATAACTTAGCATGTGATTTCGCTAATCTTTAGACTGAAGGTAACTCCTTTTCATTGAGTTATGTAAAGATTATAGTGTTACTTCTGGGCCTTTTCATAAGTAAATTTTCACAAGAAGGATGATTTGCCTTCGTTATAAAACTTAAAGTGGTATCCCCCTTCATCTAAATGAAGAAAATTAATAAAGCTATGAAGGGCCTCATAAAAATTTTACAAACCAAAGACTTCCTAATATCTGGGTTTCTTAAAATGAGAATTTCCTTAGTTGAGAATGTCCTACAAATTCTTCCTCAGCTTCATCTCACTTAAATCGGCAAATTACCTTGTAGGTTGACATGCCTGTATTTTTCTACATTGATCCTGAATTTGTTGAAGATCCAAGTTTGAGGAAAGTCACAGAGCTCACCTTGTCATACACATTCTTTGAAGCAAAAGATGGCAGTTGGCCGGACATGAACATTCCTCCCTCACAAAAAGGAAATTCTGCAAAATAATAGTTTTATATTTTTCAGTAAATATTGATGTATTTTAAAGACATGATGATATTAAGTTGAAATCATTTTTTTGATAAAATGGTTGAAATCATTTAAGAAGAGACTCAAAAGTCTTGCTTTCTTATTTCATTTTATTGGCAAAAAAGCAAATTTGAGTTATCTTAATGCATGATTTCAGCATGACTAAAGGAGTCTATGAATGCTCATCTAAATAGCCTTGAAGAGAATATAATGGAAATTTGACTTTTCAGCTAGAAACATTGATTCTACTAGGTATTATCACCATGCTTTAGATTTGAAATACTACAGGTAGTTTAGAAAGAGGAAGATAATAGTCTCAAAAACCCAAGCTTCAAAATAGTCTTCATTCCACTATCATATGGCTACAACACCTGTAAAGGCAACAATCTTTGTTGTTCTAGTTTATCAATAAATGCCAAAACTTTGCCTTGTGAGTTAGCTGACCCTCGCTTTGTTAACTTTTGGCTCAAAACCTAAAAATGAAGTACCAACCTGTTTTCTACTTCTTAGATCTTGATATCATGATGACTGGATATCCATATTGCTCTGATTTGTTGTTTGCATCACTTGTGCTCTTTTTGCTGTTCAGCTATACATTTTTTTGGAGACCCCAGCTCTAAAGGAGACTTGAAATCTTCTATATTTGAACTTGAATATAGCTTTTTAAGGGTTCCTTCTCTATTTCTACTAGATTTTTAAGAACTGAAGGCTCTGCTTATTTTCAGGTCATTAGACATATGTCAGAAAAACTTTTTGTTTCTCAGATACATCATATCAGATTTTGTTTCAAAAGCCAATTGAAAAGAAAGATTGGAAAGAAAGTATAAGAAGATAGCCTTTATAACTTTCCCAACAATTTTCAGCAACTTTACTTACCAATTTCAATGCCATGGAATTCTTGTCAACTTGGAGCGTGCTTGTCTTGTTTTATGACTTAATTAAAGCATAAATATGACAAAAACTAATGCTAGATTTTTTCTTTCCACCAAATATTCATCTTTCAAAATATATAATACATTATTTCAGGTTTGCAAACATACTGTAAATATGCATTTAAATATAAATTTAAAAAACTAGATCTGATTATCATCAAAACTATGTAACAGATATATTCCTGATTGTTTTGAGCAAGGGAGGGTTCATTTACAACAGAAACTTTGTCTATTTTAGTTGAAATCATATCATGTTTTTGCCTCATCGTCCAAGGGGTAAGCCAGTCCATCTCTGTTTTCCAGCTCTTCTTGGAGAAGTGTTGCACGTGACTGCATCAATGAGATCTGCTCACGCAAAGCATTAATTGTTTCTTCAAGTTCCTAAAAACAAAGTCAGCGAAAAGGCACAATATGAATAAAACTGTAAATTTAGTAGTTAAAAATTTCTTAGAGTTAACGGTTACAAACACTACTTAATGCTCTGAGTTGTAAATTAGCTCACTAGATATAAGTATTTGATAAAAGAAAAAAATCAAAAATCCTAAAGATAAAAAATCTTTTTGAAATACATTAATTTAAACTATTTACCAAGCATTCACTAGATATTTTTCACATTTTTTCTACTGGCAACAAACCACTTACCATACGGGCTGATCCTGGAAGCAAACCACGCATCTTTTCTTCATAATCTAGTTTTAGCTGAGTCATCTGAAAAAATCAAAGTTATCTTCAAGAAATCACAATAAATCATAGAACCAGCAAAATTCGAGGACAGAAGGGAGTCAAAAACCAGCCTAGATTTAACATATACCGAAAACCTTGTTCAACAAATATCTACCGAAAAAAATGCTACAAAATATTCCCAAATGTGTAACAAGGAGCGCTTCTGAAAACTTCCCATTACTGACTTGTTGTTAGGTTTTACTATATCCATTTCCTTTTCTCGCTTCACTGTTTTGTAGTTTGCACTGAAAATTGTAAAGTAGTTGATCTTTTCAAGTTTTCATCAATACTTGATCAACACAATAGGACCAACAGTAATTCTTGCACATGAATGCAAGAAGCTTAATCAACTCATCATATCCCAATGTACAAATCTACGCAATGCCTTGTTTAAATTCGCACAAATTCATACAAATTTAAGTATATGAAAAAGTCAAAGGTTTTCAGAAGGGAGAGACATACACTTTCTTGAGATTTAAGCTCCAGTTTTTGACATTTTTTTTCGTAATGTCTTGACCTTGATCGGTGCAAATCAACTTCTTGAGTCAAATTCTGAAAAATCAAAAAGAATTTAAGATAATACTAGAGGATGTCATGAAAATTTAAAACTCCTTAATCGGTTTTTTATGAATGTGACGTTTGGAATGTGAAGTATTATGTCCTAAGGCATAAAACAATTTTCATTGTGCCTCTCAATGAATGTATTAAGACTCAGGGGATTAATGAAAAGGAAGAATCATTGATGTTAAGGAAACAAAAAGAGACTCCTTTGCTGCTGTCCTTCATTTCTCTACATTATGGCTTGCTGAGCGTTGATCATTATGTTCAGTTCAATGCATGTGTATACACAAACTAGATGTGATGCAAATTACTGTTTATAGGCCTGTCAAAACGTTTATACTGTTGGCTGAGTGCCAACAATCATTAAACTTGGAGCTTGAGACATCAAGGCTCATACTAGATGTGCTTTGGTGTATTACTGTATAAAACCTGACGGCTTTAAGTTGAATTTAATTTTATGAAATATCTTGTCTGCTGGAAAGAAATTTTGCAACAAATATATTAAGCAGTTGCTTTGAGGCATCCGTTATTGGCAGGTGTCTCCCTTAGTATGCTGGTACAAAAGGATCAATATTGTTTTGTTCTTGGATATTCGCATCGATCCACGTGTCTAAGAAATAATATATTCACCTTAAGAACATTGCTGTGATGCTTTTTGATTTCATCCTTTTCCTGTTCGTAATTCTCGGTAAGGTCAAGTATCCTAACCTGCGAGTTACTTTGCTCCCTGAAACGGAAAAATCATAAAAGATTTTATTGGCTCTAAAAACCAGGTATAACAGGCACCGCGGAGCGTTGAGAGTGGGGGGGGGGGGTCTAAAAAAAGTGGGGGGAGGTCTAAAACCGTATAAAGATAGGCTTTACTGGTAGTTTTTAACTTAATACTTGGGATTTTTTGCAAAAAGTGGCTAAAGCCCACCAGGACACCCTGCCCCACGGTGCCTGTATAATCGGATAAACTTCTGCAATAGGCGATACTCTCACATGAACAATTTCAGATCGGTCTCAAACCCAGATCGGCTTGAAATTTGATGGTGCGTGCTAATTTAACTCCTGCTCACATGAATATTCCCAAACCGGCTTGAAAAAGCCACAGGCTTTTGCACATCCGCATTTATTACGAACTCAGACCAAAACAAACATGGCACAAAAAAATTTAAAATTTCATATCAGTCTTGAAGTCGATTCGATTGTTTTAGTTTTCGCTTTGCAACTTCATTTTGCTTCCTCAACTGATGTCTCAAGTAATCAATCTTCATCAGGAAATCGCTCTTGCTAATGAAGAAAAAAGTCGTGCTTTGTGCAGATACTGGCAGTAGTAAAATCAATGGTCAAGTGGCGCTAAACATGCATCCCAGGATTCGACTTTGCATATCCCAGAGGGCAATTTATCTTTCTCCACGATTTTCAATTCGCCCCGATTGTAAAAAAATTTCTGCACGCATGCGGATTTCAAGTCGACCTGAAATTTCAGACCAACCTGAACAACCGAAACGAATTCAGGTCGACCTGAGTTTCATTTCGCCCTTTCTTGTGTGAGCACAAGGGCTCAGACCGCAGACTGAAATGAATTTCAGGTCGATCTGAGTTTCATTTCGCCCTTTCTTGTGTGAGCACAAAGGCTCAGACCGCAGACTGAAATGAATTTCAAGTCGATCTGAGTTTCAGACCGACCTGAAGATTCTGATGTTAGGGGCGCCTAATATAGATATTTTGGGTCCAAAAGAGGGACAAGATAAGCGAACTTTGAGAAAATTCAAATTGAAAAACGGCACGAAAAAGGAGAGCTGCTAATGTGCATACTTAAAATAGATATTCTTCCGACACTGAGCAAACACGTCACTAAATGACAACAGGATGAGCTTAACATGGGTGTCCATTTACTTCTTATGAA
Organism: Rhopilema esculentum; assembly: GCF_057945365.1. Taxonomy (NCBI): domain Eukaryota; kingdom Metazoa; phylum Cnidaria; class Scyphozoa; order Rhizostomeae; family Rhizostomatidae; genus Rhopilema; species Rhopilema esculentum. Next base: position 4,970,142 of record NC_142827.1, read on the forward strand.
AGTTTCGGAGCACAAATACGAAAAATCTACAACACTGTTCTTAGCCCTAAGAGCTAACAAGCTTTTATCAATATGAAATTTGACATCCTATTTATTGAAACATCCAGTAGAAAGTAAAATGCTGTGGAGAATAAACAGCGAGGGAGCTGAGTACCCTCGACCCTATCTACAACACTGTTCTTAGCCCTAAGAGCTAACAAGCTTTTATCAATATAAAATGTGATTCCTTTGAGGATATTTTCAGTCCTATATGTAATAGGATACGCTATAGTACCAAAATTTTTGAGGAAAATTTGGTGGAATGCAAACGTATAACAAAAATACACGGGGATATTATTCAAAGGCCAAATGGCATTTCAAGTACGGTAACACATATTCCTAGACCAAAAATAAGGGGTAAATTCAGGTACAAATATACCAAGGGAGCGAAATTGGATGGACCAGAGAACCAGACCTGTTTATTTTGGAAATTGTTTATTAGGAGAAGATTCCAGTAAAAAGCAATTCAGTTACAAATTCATGGACAAGAAAATGGAGATTTCAATGATTCTAGAACACCATAGCAAAAACGGAGTTATGATGTTCAATCCTGATAATTTGGCAAATTTTGATGAATCGGAACATACCTTGATAATTTTTCATTAGATTCCATAACCTGACTCTGCAATTCAGTGATAATCTATGAGAAAAGGGTCGAAGACTTAATTACGTCCATATGCATCGTGAGCTGTTAATTCATCAACTTTTTAATACGCAAATATACACACACATTGATAATATCTACACTGAAACATACATAAATATACACAAATAAAAATATATACAAACACAAATAGTGTACTTGAAATAAACTCAAAGAAAGAAAAGGTATAATATGAACTTGTCATTTTTATCAAAAATTTAAAGTCTGCTAGAAAATGCAGAAACTTCGATGTTCACAAGGAGAAAAATTGCCTGAATAAGGATCGTGATTACGATATTTTGTGTCCGCACGACCGAAAAAAACATTTGGATTAATTTGTTCCTAACTTTTGACGAATTTTGACGAGGCTCGGGTTATTATAATATTGTTCTTATAAAACAGAGCATACATCAAACGATCCGGAATATGCTGTGTATAAAGACCGCAAAATTAGCGACAGGCCTTTTGAATAAAGGCACGGACGGCATCGAATGGTCCATTCCAATAGTCAATCAAGGCAGATCGATATTTCGATGGCCGTCTAATGAATCGAACTGCACAATGGAATCCAATCTTATTCAATCGATTGAGAAAATGTTCAAAAAAGAATGCACAAAATTCTCACTTAGATTATTTAAATAAACAAAGATTGGTTGATACATTGCTATTAAAGAAATGGGAGGTCCAGAAAGGCAATGCAGTGACGATGATACAGCGACGTTGCGGCTCAAGAGAGAATTAGAGAGAAAAAGCGAAGCACTAGTCAAGGCAGAGCGGGCAAAGACGCTGCTCAGGAGGTATGACGGCCTTAAAAAAATTATGCGAAATCGAAGGCACACTTTCAAGATGCTGCTTTAGTTATTAGAGTATAATCTTTTCATAACTTTTAACAACTATAGGAGACCAAAATTACCGAAAGCACTTCACGATAATTCAAAGCTTAGTTCGTCTATGCAGATATTGCGATAATTATTTTAGCAGTGTTGGAGTCTTTCTACATAAATGAAGTATCGTTCCTTGTGAAGTGAAACACTTAGTGATACAAAACATGAATCACTTCCAATGTGAATTTTACAGAGGATTTAATTATAACCAGAGCAACAAACGTTTCAAACGCTCTCACATATCAAGCCACATTCGAATATTTCTTTTGAGGAAAATATTCTTGCTAAAGTGAGAAATGGTAGGAAAATACATGATTAACTGGGCATTCAGTCACTGTCTCCGGGGGCAATTCTTGTCATGAAGAACAAAGACTAGGTACTTATCAAAATTTGCGCAGCTCCTTTCATTTATTTACCAAAATTTGCTGCAGCTTCAGACCCTCCTCTATTTAACAAGATATTGTCAAAAATGCTTATGATTATGCACTTTGTTCAAAATTTCAGGACCGTCACTATTTATCTAGATATTTTTGCTTCTGCAGACTACTGAATACATCAACAAACGTTTTTAGATGATTCTTCCGGTTATTTGCTCGAAATAATCGATCGGCATTGTGAAATCGTATTTCAAAATATTGTTTTTTTTTCATTTCAGAAAAGTCGACGAACTTGCTAAGAAGAATAGTTGCCTTAGAGATGAGTTCCAGGCCACGGTAAACTTCATGTAACAATTTTACTAAAGTGTTCCTTTTTAAAATAATACTTATCACACCATAGAGATGCAGGCAAAAATTATCAGGATATTTACCTGGGATCCAAATAGTTGATATTTTATAGTTGATATGAATTTATGAATACGCTCAAAGTATTGTATCCTTTTTAGTTCGATGGGTTGATCGCAGAAAAAAATCGACTGTCGACAAAGATTGAGGAACAGAAGGAAACAATAAACGGACTTATGAAGTTCGAGCCACTGAAAATCAAGAAAGTGCTTAAATATGTAAAATATTTTATGGAGGCTGAAGAAGATAAGACTCTGGATATTAAGAAAATGGTCGAGGAAAGTGAATTGTTCAGAAGGCAATTTGCTGAGAAAGGCAAAGCGTTGATCAACGAGTCATTCAGCCCGGCAAAGGGCGTAGACAGTGCTAGCAGTGGTACAAAAGATAAAACCAGCGATGGATCCAAGGTCGTTTGTGCTTTTCAGATATTGCTGGAGCGATATATAGAACAGAATGAAAGAAAAGACAGGCTAATGACTGCTTTCAAGGCAGAGGCTGATGAAATACCTTACAAAGACTTGGAACTTTGGAACTTGAAGTATCAGCTAAGGGAAACTGAGGCAGACTTAGCCAAGGAAATGACCAGTACTTCATGTATGAAGTCTTTTTTTGACACGGAAGTTTATAATCAAAAGAAAGAACTCAATAAAGTTCAAAATTGGAGAGAAACTCAAAGAAAATGTATGAATCTTTTACAGATGGAATTAGAGGTTCTAATAAAAAAGGAACCAGTCTATAGACATAGGCTCGAGACCAGAGGAAATATCCATAGGCTGCGACAAAGGATGAGCTATATTGCTGAGGATAAAAACATGCAGGTTGATGGTGACTTGCAAGATATTATAGAAAAGACAATACATCTGATAGACCTGTATGTCACAGCTAGCCAAATAAATAAGAGATTAGTAGCACGAGTCAGAAGACTAGAAAACTATTGCACTCTTGGAAGAGACGAGGAGATCCCTTCTCCATCCAAAGAAACACAAGGAAAGACAAAAAGCTTTTTTGATCGGTTTAGAAGAAAGAAGATTAAGGAATAAAGAGACTGGAAAATTATATCATCATTTGTAAACATTATAACATACATTTTATCTTTAAATGTGAAAATTGCAAATGTAGAAATATCATGTTATAAGATCTTTAAAAGAATTCATTAAATCTCCAATATTTAATGTTGTTTTCTAGCTATTGCATGTCAGACAAGGAATTTAAATTTCAAGAAAACAAGATGGCAAATCAGAGCGAATGTTAGGATAAAAATTGTAAAAATTGTCAAGGGCTCCTTGATTAATTGTAAAAAATGACTTAATTCAGCTTCACATCAATGGAATTTGTCAAAGAGAAGTCCTTCAAATGCATTAAAATAAGAGAAAAATTTGAGTTTAAATCGCGGATTTTCATGGACGGATGACTGACTTTATGAGAGATATTTATCTTCAGTTACAGAAGTTAGGTGGGAATCGAAAATGACAACCAAAGAGCGAACGGTAGCGTATATAATACATATCAGTTACACTACAAGAAATAACTTTGACAGGTGCAAAAATGGTATCATCGAACAAACTGAAAAATTTGTCTGCCCTTTTCCTGATTCGGATTGACTGACACAAAATTTCCTAAAAATTTTCAGGTTTGCCTGGTTTTCCAAGTTTTACAGCTCTGTGCGAGCCTGTTTTGCATAAATCCATTTCTAATAGAATTGAATAAACAGACACTAAAAATGAATTGCAATATAAAAAGTAATATTGCTGTAATCACGGAGTATATACCTGCTGATTCCTTTCTGAACTCAAAGCATATTCACTTTCTATTTGCTTCAGTTTTTCGTTGGTCTGATATCAAAGAAAAAAATTAGAACGTGTAGCAAAACTATGCAACGGTGAAAACTTCAAGAGCTATCATTACTTCACCAAAAGTAAAAAACTGTGGATAAAAAAAATTTAATTATTAATCAAAAAAGTGAAATATCCTTTCGTGAGCGAGCATGTTTCTCGGTGCTCCTATAGTGAAGTCTGGGTTTAAATTTTTTTTTCCAAAATGAAAAATCGGCTTACAGAAACGTGAGTGTTGCTTGCCGATCGTAGGCTGCTTTTAAAATCGGTCATCAAATGTCTTATCATATTTTATCAATGCTTTATCGATTGTAAATCCAATATTTTGACCTTTTGTCGATATGCAAAGTGATTTACGACAATAGTCCTACACCGTAAAACAAAATGATCATAAAATTATAGACATGTTGGTAAAAGTTATAACATTAAGCATCAAAATCAAACCAGCCAGTTAGAAAAATCCTGTTGTACACCCAAAGGCTTGTACAGGTCTGTCTACACAGCATCAAACATTATATAACATACAGGTAAAAATGAGTCTTTATTAAATTTGAAACTTGACTCAGGATTTGCCTTCAAAGTTAGATGAGAATATGCGCCATGAAACTGAACGAAAATGGGCAAGAAAATAAAATGACCTGGCTGAGAAATTGTCCCATGCACTTCAACGATACACGGTCGATAATTCAATGATGGCAAAGAACTGCGATTTTCAAGTTCTTCTTAAACCATGTATTTTTCAACTTTAAAAGCTTGTTACTGTAAAACAAATCTCATTACCTCTCCGAGCATTTTCTCCATGACAGATGAGTGCTCTTTCTGCAAACTTAGCTTTTGCTGTTCCAGTTGAGAACGAAATTTAGCTTGCTGAAACAAAGCATTACTGTCACTTGAAGGACTCCAACCAGCAAAATCTTTTCTACTTAACATGGCAACCAGGTAAAATATTGAATATAGCCAAATTCAACAGTTTTCTTGAATTAAGTACCAAACACTTGGATTTTCAATACGAGTACGCAATGAATGCAAATTATACAGAGGTACTCACTTAGGCCGAGGAACCAATAAAAATATACAAATCTAAATCATTAATAACCAACAATGGATTACCTTGAGTCAATAATTAATTGCACCACAATAAGGTTTATCACATCTATACTTGATAATATTGTAAATCAACAATAATAATAATATTATGATCAATAATATTTGCCTTTTCAATGACAAATATTTCTTGGTACTTTTTTAAAATATAAAATGAAAAATAACCCTCTTTACAGAAAAAAAATATGAATGACAAAAGTCACGTGCGCAATTCAGGTTTGATACCATTGCAGCTGTCCCCTTCTGAGAATTTTTTATATATTTATTCCTGTTTCACTGAAATAGATGTTGTCCTTGATGTTTAGATACAACAAAGATTTTCGATTTTGTCTGTAAATTGAAACTTTTTTCAAAATTCTGCATTTCATGAATTCAAAAAGTACTTGAGCAAGTTGCTTACCCCCAAAGAAATGTATTTTTCCCAAAGTGAAAACCCAAAAAATCACCTGCGTATCCCTATTCGAAATTTACCACTTTCCCCCTTTGGTTCACTCTCTCAAGGTATTTCAGAACTTCATCAATGAAATTCAATCTGCATTTTGCTACCTAAGCTATGGTTTCTTTAAGTTTATTTTTGAACATTTAGTGAATGCACACCATGATGGTAGCCTGCATTGATTTCCTGGAAACAAAGGAAAGTATATGCTCACCAGCGATTCCTCTTGGCGGATAAAGCTTTGTCGCTCTTCGTCTCTCAGCATTCCCAGCTCAACCAATTGCTGCTTGCGTAGTGAGTTAGCTTGAATCACCTGGCAAAAAGCACAGTCTACGATCTCAGGCAAAAATGGTTGAGATTTTCAAAAAACCCTTACAACTTTTCAAAAGTTTTAGAAAAAATCCCCCTGTCCCACATTTGAACGTTGAAGTTGCTGCTTTTGCTCTTAGATGTTGGGACTCGAAATCTGATTTGGGGGGATGGGGAGTAAAATTTCAAATCAGTGATTTTGAAAAAAATTATTACATCTCAGTAATTTTATCTACGATTTTAGTGCATCATGTACTTATGATCCAAGCCAGTATGAAAAGGAACTAAAAAACTAATTCAAATTGCAATATATCTTAATTGGCAAACGATTCTTATCGAAAATTTCACAAGAGACCAGTGAAGTGAAAAATAGTTAGAACAACACGATAGACTGACATCTAATAAATTGAAAACATCTAAGAAATCTGAATAAAGAAGGTAACTAGTTAGGGCCAGATCTGCATCTTTGTTGCCTCCGGGATGAAACAAACGAACCAACGACGTATTCTCACCTCTTCTCTTAGTTCTTTGATTGTCTCTTCACTTTCAGTGAATTTCTATAAAATCCATTATTAGCAATTCAAACTATCAGATTACCTAAACATTTTCCAATATTAACCATTTTAACAACATACTTTCATTACTTAGAGACCTTTCCTTCCATCAGTGACGAGATCAATAACTTCAACGCAGAGATTTTCTGTGACTTCTTAAAAATATTTTGGCTCACATGAAAAATAGCTTGCATGTAGTCAAACACTTTCATACTATCATGAATGAGTATTTGTACCTCAAAAAGAGTCGATCACACACCTTGATGTTACGCTCTTTTTCTCTGAGAAGGCTTTCTTCCAAATCTTTAATTCTGCCATTCAGCCTTGATTTGGCTTCCTCCTTCGATTGCATTGAAGAGCAAACGATATCAATAAACCGGTTATATAAGTATTGTATCCAGCAAAATAATACTTATGGATTAACGTTGTCTACTCTGCTCAAATTGAGACATACATTCTACACACATCAAAAGAGAAACACCTATACTTTTGAAAGAAACAGCCTCTAGTAGTATCAAAGTTTCTCTATCGAAATTCCTATATATATGAAAGGGAAAATGTTATTTGCTAGCCATCTGTCACAATTTTTATCAAACACTAGTAAAGACGGAATGATACAAAAATTCCTGAGAGTCTATTTTGATATACCTGAAAGTCTATCATTAGCATAAAGTATCGTAATAAAAGGCCACCTAAAACAAACGTAAACCATTTAAAAATAATCTAACTGGGTCTTGATTCTCAAATAAATACTTACAATCTCCTGTTTGTATTCCAGTTCGTGTTTTTGGAGCTCGGTTTCAGCCTCTCCCAGCACTCTCTCTTTTTCTTCTTCGTGCCTCTGTTTCATCTCAGAGAGCTAGAATGGCAATATGCCGACGTGACTAGAATTCATCCATTTTTGCACAAAACAACAAATTCCTGTGATTTTGGCTTTCTATCTTCCAAAAACAAATCCCACTTTTTATTTCATAAGTATTTATTTTCTATATTCAACTACATAAACATGGCAAGTCAAGGCATCATAGCATTTATATAGGCAAGGAGCAAGAATTAACGTCATACCTCAAATATTAAAAAAGCGAAGATTCAGTTCAAGAGTCGAGAGAGACTTTATGAAAAAGGCTTGGACAACTACAGGACTTACTTGTTTCTCGTGCTTTGCTTTTAACAAATCAGTCTCCTCTTTGTATTTAGCTTTTAATGCATTGTTTTCGAGAAGAGCTCTCTCCAGATTGCTTTCAACTTGATTGATCTATAGTGAATTGGATATAATGAATTACTACTATCTACGAATTATATTTAGTGCTTGCTTTTAATCTCTTTTCATAAGAAACATCTATAACAGATAACAATTCCATTCATGAAGTTTAGATACATTAAATTGGAAATAAGAATTTTCATGACCACAATCCATTTTTGAATCCTCCTGCAATACATGCGCAATTTTTTGTTAAGTCGTCTACTTGATGTGGGCATGGCCCAAAAAAATACCGAGCTTTTCTTTAAGGAAAAAACAGTGGCTTTGAAAAAAGCAAGCACTTTGAGTCATAAATAAGCTTTTCGCTGACACTCTTCAAAGAAAAAACGTCAGAACATAGATAAAAAACTCTACGTTGTGAAAAATATTCAAAGAAGTTTGAACCTGTTGCTTCATCTGTAGGAACGTTTTTCTCGAATTCTCTTCAGCTTGGTTTTTGAAATTTTCAATTGCATTCTGGGATTGCAATTGTTGATCAGCCAGCTGGGCTTCAAGCTGCACGACCTTGCAGCCCTTGTCTCTGTGGTATACAAAGAAGGAACATACTTAAAGACTTTCTAAAGGAGAACAAAATGCAGAAACAGACAAACAAATGGGACATTCTGTGGCAAGTGTAACCAAAAAACGTCTCAGATGTACTTGTGCAACTTAGTCCGGTTACTTTTACAGGTCGCATCCACACATTATCAAAAGGGGAATCACAAGCAGCAAGCATGTCTTTACAAACAGATTACAGATGAAATAATTTTCTGAAAAAAAATCCTCTCTAACTGCAATAAACATGACAGTTGTTATGAAATCAAACTACCGCTTGCATGCATTGCATGAAGACTTACATTGACTTTTATTCTTTCAAGATGATACTCATCAGTATTCTGAGACTGATTGTGATAAAACCCATGCCCACCCCATCTTTAAATTTTATGAGGTATTTATCGTGAATTATGATGAAAAAAAAATTTCATTAAAATTTGCCTTGACATTTGGGCGTAGTTAGCCATTAAAAAATAACATTGTACTTCAGCTCTTGAGCCTTTGAAACTAGAATAAATTTCACTGGAAATTTGTTTTCAGCTTGACAAGAGCTTTCACTTGACACCAATTCTATCCTCACTAAGCTCTTGGGTTGAGTGTGAAGGAAGATATCAATTTTAGATGTGGCACAAGTAATGACCGGTTGTGACAAAATTCAAAAGTTTGACCGGTCGTAATTTCAAAACCACTCAAGCTAGGAAGCTGAAATTTTCACAGCAGATGTATCTTAGCACCAGAAAACTTTGTACAAAATTTGAGCAAAATCAAAGGGGTTGTCCCAAAAAAGATAGAAATTATACCTGCTATTTTACTGCTAAACTACCTTAATTTACTTGGAGATGTTTCGTTTAGAAATTATGCAGATGGCACAATGTAAAACAATAAGAAAGCAAATTAGCTTGAATAACACACAATTGGCAAAAAAGTTAAATCGGAACCTGGCCTGTTTCTAAATCATTTAAAAAGTTCTTAGCAAGCTCAATAACAGAAACTTGAATGATATCGAGTGGTATTCCTTAAAAAGCACAGCCCCGTCCCTTCCTTTACCTGCAACAAATGACAACTAATGTGCTAAACAAAACGGCTATTTCTAAATACAATAAATATGTTTTTCGCTGTTAGCAATTTTTATCTAACGTTTATATTTCATATCAGATAATCATAGTATTTAAATTTAATGAGTTGTGTGATAAAATGTCTAGATAAATTTCAAAGGTTGTAGTGGTTCGATATTATAACATCTTAAGTCTATCCCACAGAACTTTTAAAAGTAATAATTTTCCAGTAGAGAGACTAAGGCTTTTGAAAATTTTTCTGTCCTAAATTATTTATATTATTTTTAAGAAGTTTGTGTAAACGGTCATCGTTGAAGGTATGGCTTCAGAAATTTGTTTGCCTGATAATCTAAAATCAATATTTAAACAAACAAAAGAGTCCATTGAGCGAGTTTGGACCACAGGTTCTGAGCTTTGTGGCGGCTTTAGGAATTAGTACCGTATCTAAAGGTTTCTTAAAAAAATATGTGAAAATATAATGTAGGTTTGTAAACTCTTCGCCAGCTGACACCACCCATGAAAATATAAGATAACACAGCAAGATATTGCCAGCTTGTGCATATACCTCTCGTCACAACAGGGCGGTTCTAATTTATAACCCTGAGTTCATGCTAACTGCGATCATCAGGCACCACATTCATCGTGAAACTAAGGGTCGCCATTTAGAACCGTCCTGTTCTATATACCAAAGCGTGTACAGCTCTGCCTATACGGAATTGAGCACGAGCACAGTTTGACCGCACGGGAAATAGTAATTTTCATTATCAAATTTCTTGTTATTCAAACACTTACTTCACTGTTTGCTCTAAGATCCTTACTTTGTTTTGAAGTTCTGTCTCTGTTTTCTCTGCCTCGCTTTTTATGTTCCGTATCTGAAAAATAAACTCATAATCGTCAGCATCTTTATTTTCATGAAGAAATAATAATTTCATTCAATAATTAGTGTTAGAGCATGAATGAAGTATATTGAAAGACCCCTAGAATGTCTGGTATTAGGAAATGATGAAATCCGAATTCACATAAACAGACCAAAGATATTATGCCTACAAAACAGTCATTTGTGTGTATGATATGATGGACTGCATGATGATGAGTTCATGAGCATTGATCATTTGATTTGAGATTTTAAGAAATACATGCCGTTTTATCTTGGTACACTTGCAGCCTCACAATTTCTTGTTTATGATTGGACTCTTGTTCCTGAAAAAGATTGATTTAGGAATTAAATACCAGAAAAACTAAGCAAGAGATCAGCTAAACGACAATGCATGACAATATTAATCTCGTTCATTGACTTGAAAAGATTACCCGTAAATCTCGTTTTCTTTGTAGCTCCATATCTTCCAAAGACTGTTTCAGATGGCTTATTTTTCCTTCCAATTCAGAAATTACAACGGATGTCTAACAAAAAACACAATAGATGAGTATGAGTCTAATTAAGTAAACCCGAGAGCAGTATGACAAGTAGAAGGATAATTGGCTCTAAAGATATAAAACAGAGACGAATCAGGAACAATGAAATGACACAACAATGTCATGTGTTTAATGGATGTATGCCGTTCAATAGCAACTGGCTACAACATCTTAAATTGTATAGATATCAGGCCTAGGATCCTTTCAAAAATAAAGGGGACAACACAACAAGCTAAAAAGTTGGTAACCTAAGGATATAACAACCTTTTCAAGTTATCAAGGTTGTCACTAAATTTTCCCCTCCCCTGTTTAATTTTGATCACTTTTCCAATAATTTTGGTAGGAATTTTATGATATATAGCATGTCTTACTTTTGATGCAGTGCTAGAGTGTTCTTTCTTCATGCTATCAATCGCAGCATCTGTTTTTCTTCGCAAATCTCTAAGTACTTGGTCATGGCGTTCTGTTAGATCTTTTTTCTCCTTCTCGAGTCCTTTCACCCTGGCAAAAGTCAATAGACTATTAGAGAATACATGTCCTATTCTCAAGAGCCATTTACATCTGCATTTAAGCATAAAAAAACGATTAATCTTAATTAAGATGCATACTAGCTTGACAATTTTCTAAGGTAGTTCTCAGAGGATTATCAAAGTTTAGCATAATTTCAACAAAAGTCTATGGGTGGAAGCTAAGGAAAGGGGCCATTATCATGCAAGGAGACAAAATCTCCCTTTTGAGTAAGTTGTCTTGGCAAAAAGCATTTTTTTACAGATGTACAAGAAAGTGCAGTATAATTTGTTCATACCTAGCATTCTGGTCTTCTGAATTGCCTCTTGCCAACACTAACTTCTCCTTCAATTCTTCCTTCAGGAGAAAAATGCTTCATTGAAAAACCCACAATTAGGTACACTTTCTTTTGATGTATTGAATAAGGATATGACAGTTAGACGTCTTAGGGGGATAAAATTATGACAAGATAAAAACTTACATATTCTGATTCTAAGCCTTCTTTCTCTTGCTTGTAGTTATCTCGACTTCTTTTCACCTGATATAGCTCATTCTCCAATTCTTTTAGTTGGATGTCCTGTGAACGCAAAAGCCAATGCCTTGAAAAACCGTTTGCTGAACTACCATTTTACTGTAACTTAACACAGAATTTCGAGAAGGAACGCACAGAGTTCAATTTAAAATAAATGCTAAAAAACAAAGACATTCATTAGATCAAGGCATTCAAAGACAATTTAATCAAATGCAGTGTGTAATAGTTTTGTTCACGGGTAAGATCTCAAAACTCGTAGAATGGATCCTTTGAATAGAAAAAGACAAAGATCAGACGATGACATAGAAAGACTACTGCAACACAATTAACATCTACGTGGCCTGGGCTTAAAGTTTCAAATGAAAAAGGTTAGGCTATCATGAAGTCATCAATATAGTGGCTTATGAATTATATAGAATAGCAATCCATTAGTCATGTATATGAAGAAATACTTAGCCCGATGTTTTCAAAGTGAGGTACTACTTTAAACGCAAGATCAAATACTATATCGTACAGATGAATCAATTTTGTGCAGATACTCGTGCTCAATCTTCTTCAGTCGTTCACTAGTTTCATCAAGAAGCTCTTGAATGTTTTGTGCGTGTTCCTTTTGCATGTTGAACTTTTCCTTTTCGAAATCGGCAACCCGTTCAAGCACCTGTTTAGAAAAATGCGTATCAATTAGTGAGGTACATACAAGTAAGACGTAGGAAAGACATCCTGAAAATCGGCTTTGGTTACAAAGTTATCGATGAATGAAGACTGATGGTATTCGATATGATGATCTTGGAGAAGACGAACAAGCTAATTGAGCGAAACTTGATCTTGCAGAAGTGCAATAATAATAAATTAAGATAGCTTGTAATATATGACTTAACAGTGCCATTTGAAAAAACTTAAAACAACCGTACGTCAATAACGGGGTAGGAGTACAAGAGGTCATAAAAGAAGATGTTTTATGCTTGACCGTCCATAGCAAATGCCCTGTTTCTCAAAGAAAATAATCCAATGCAATAATCACCACCTTGTTTCTTATCGAAGTTGGCCTAAGCATGCAGCAGGTATTTATTGATTTCCAAGATTGATTTAATATTTTTTGTTCAAATAGTTTTAAGAGAATCTTTTTTTTTAATTCAAGCAATTAAAACATAAGGCTAGGCAACAGCTACTTCATATGATACCTTTCATAGAGGGAAAAGACACAAGGTCATCGAGCTACCTTTATAAATGGCACTTGTATTTGTATTTAAATGGCACAATGTATTTAACCATTTTCTCACTCAAGCCAACAAGCAAATCTCAAACATATCAACGGAAGTGATGGCATTAAATCAAAGGCTCAAAGTCCAGGGATATTAAATTTGACTATAGGGAAAATCAGAATATTTCAGTTATAACGACAATATCGCTCTACAAAGTCTTAACTCACCCTCCTCTCTAGCTCATGTTCCGCGTTAACCTTGTTTTGCTTAATAATCGCCTTCAGTTCTTCAACCTCTTTTTCGTTTCTGATATTTGCCTGGTTCAGGTCTCTCGTGAGTCTAATTACTGAAATGCAAGGTAATAGTCACTACCAAATGACGTGGCCTACGTTTGAAAATTAAAGCGTCTTGACCGATGAATTATCACAGTGATCGTACGATTCTGAACCATATATACGCCATAGTGTGAAAAGAAAAGACAAAATATGTAGCTTGTATTTCAAATCCTAAAAGAAACCAGAGTGTTAGGATCGGGAAGAAACCTGAGAAATTGAATAACACCAAGGCGTTATAAATCTCGACTGGAATACCAATACAGTAAATGATCCTGATTGTTTCATGAACTTTAATCTCAGTGTTCTTTAAACAAGATTTACAAGATTTAAAAGTATTAAAATATGGCAAACTCAAGTTTAGATCAACTTATTTTTTGCTAAGAGATACAATGCAACGTACTTTTTTTCTCTAAACGACGTTTGTTTTCTTCAATTTCGTTCATTTTGGTCTTGCTCTGTGACTGGAAGCTTTCGATTTCTGCATTTTTACGGTCTAAAACCTTACAAAGAAAGATTGCTAGTGTTAGAATGTGTGTATATTGTTTGCAAGGCTTTGACAGATCACGACCTGACCAGTTTCAAGCGAGTAGCCGGGATTTCTCTACGCAAGGGGTCTTCTCTTCGGCCACAGTGTTGACGCAATTTTATTACTATGTAGAATATTGTATTTCATTTTAAAAAAGGGGAGTCGACCATGCCTAAGGCCTCTCTCTGGCCACGAGGTTTCCCTAGGGTAGTCCTACCATTGACCCCTACAAAACTGCTTTCCAGAGCAAAAAATGATCCCGCCTTACAAATACCAAATCATTGTGGATAATATTACGCTCTTTTCCGTTTATTGAAAGAAACTGCTTCTTGCGAGTAACCGGAATTTCGCCAAACGAGCTTCATCTATTCCCGTAAAGGAACCAAAATGGAACAACATTGTCAAAGCAAAAAATCGATTTCTACATTTGACTATGATTCAACCACTATGTAAAGAGATTTACCTTCCCCACGAAAAGTTGTTGGTTCCATGACCATCATTACACAATTAATGCAAACTTTTAATCTACATTTTATCAACACACACATCGCCATCACCTTGAGGTCAGGTGAATATTCTTTCAAATCAGACATTGTGATACCCTTTTCCCAAAAATTTTCCATTAAAAGTAGGAAAAATGGCATAAATTTAACAACAAGGGAATTATTTCTAAACTTATTTCACATTTGAAACATTTCGCTATAACCCTTTCATGCCAAAATTATGTTTCAAATGAAGAATAATTTCCAAACCACAAAAACTTTACGTTATTTTGTGCTTCGAATTTGATTTTCTTTGTCAAATTTTAATTTGATTGTCATTTGGGGTAAATTTGGGGGCTGGGCCATATGACCTTTGCGGGCACTTGTGGAGGCTAAAACTACGAAATCAGCTGATAAAAAGGAAGGAAAAAAGCAATATTATAAAAACTCTGATGATGAAAAAATCACTCAAAACACTCTGGCTACAAACATTTAACTGAAAACGTCAATTATCTTTTTTGTGAAATGACAACAAGCAGTTCCTTTGTCAGTTAAACACAATCCTATTCCTCATTTTTGACACCCGATTCTTGTTTTCTCTAAACACAGGACAAACTTGGGTCTATTCTGTCTGTGAACAGCCTAGTTCTTCTTTTCATCAAAACGGGTGGTTGCAGCCAGTCCTTGCAGATCTGGAGCTTTCCTCGGTCTTTGAAACTTCCTACTCCTTCATTGCTAGGCCGCTCTCTTCCTCTTTTCTCCACTACTTCTTCCTTCAAAAGTGCATCTCCTACAAGTAAAGTGATGTCTACCAAGTCAGTTTGCTTTGCTTCTGGGGCTTCCTTTTGCTTTACAAGGCGTTTGGACAAAATCCATGCCTTTAACAGGCATGTTCCCAGTATCCAAAAATCTTCCTATAGGCTTTTCTGCTCCTGCGCTGTGCTCCAACCGTTACTATGCTTGAAACATATCAATCTACAAACACCATACCTCTGTTGAATGCTTCAATAAATGCTGGTCTTGGTACTTCAACATATATTTTCTTTCATAAGATGACCATCTCCTCTCTGAGCCAACTGGCTCTGTATAGGCATAATTTAATGCAGACTGGAACAACAGTCAAAACTGAATTTAGATCAAAAGAGCCATTAAAAGAGCTACGGCCCTCTTTTTCAACTCTTTTCAGATTTCAGTTGGCATCTTCTTAGTCTCCCTTGACAAAGAGTGGGCGAACACGAAGAATCCGGATAGGTATCATGTTTTGCTTGGTATCATATTATTAGGAGAGCGTTCCCTACCCTAGGCGACCTGTGATTCGTTGATGCAGTCAAAAACTCCTCGATCTGTATGAAACGAGGTTAATCGGATTGTCCGAACCGGATTCTTCACCTTCGTCCGAAGAGTGCCAGTTGCCCAAAACTTTGAATAAGGATCAAAATGTGAAATATGGATCAAAATACAGCTTGTAATATTGACCCTTAGGCAGAATAGAAGCTAGCTTGAGAACCATGTCAACAGCAACATATCCACAGCTTTCCATATCCGGCATTTGGTTTAGGAGCTCCATCCATGATCGTAGTAAAACCGAATCTGTCCATTTCAGGAAAACAGCTTAAATCCCCATTTCTTGGGCTATTTGGCAAATACCCTATCAGGGTACTTCGTCCTTCGAAGGGAATAATCTGTTCACCAACAGACTTGTGTTCCTCAAACATTATTTGAAGGCAGCTCTTCGGAATAGTAAATATTATATAATTTTAGGTCAAAACAAGACTTTTGGTAGGTTTACTTTTACCTTCTGAACTGCCATGTCTCGTTCCCGTTGAAGTAAGAGTCTCTCTTCTGCAAGTTTCACCTCTGACGATTTTAGCCTCCCCTGAAGCTGCAAAGAAGGTAAGAGCACGTGAAAACATTTATAAAGCATGTTATGAAGATTCAAATCCGGCAATCAGATGGATAGTGTTAGCGATCAGTAATTGAAAGAGATTTGGTGATTAAGAAGAGTCGAGGCAGTTAGTAGAGAAAGATACAAAACTGTCTTTAAGGTGAACAATAAGTCCTTTCTAGGTATAACTGAACTTTAAGGTCAACTGGTTTTGAAGATCAAGTATAAATGTTTGACTATAAAAAACTGAAGTGTGACATCATCAAAAATATTTTTTAGAATTTCTGAATTTTAACTACATAATCTGAAATAACGGTATAAAATACCACTCAATAAGAAAAATCAGTCAGAAATGTTTAAAATTGTGTGAGGTATGGCCCATGAAAGATTTCAAGGTTGCTCACGGATAACTGTTATTCTGGCCTGGTTTATAAAGTTATGGACAAAGACGGAATTACAGGTTTGATGGGGAAAGGGCCTGTGCTTATGTGGCCATATTTCAGCTAATACGTAATGTTTTCAGCTAATTTCACATATTAAGAGGAATTTTCTAATGTTTTTTTTCGGTTTATATAGTCAAAATTTAATTTTGAGATTTTTGTGGTGTCATTACTTTGGTCCTCTATTTTTCTACAACTAGTTTGATCATCAATCTACAAGACGAAATGTTTCCGACTTCATGAAATTTCAGGCAATAACATACACCAGATGACAGTGATCGATTAATGGCACCCTTAATTTTTTAAACAAATATTTTCTATAAAAAGGCTACAGATCTTGTCTTGATAAAAAGGCTAAAGTCTACTCCGTTGCTTCCTGGACCTGGAAGTGAAAAATACAGCAAACTTGCTAAGCAAAGCAAAAACTCTGACATCCATAGCAATGACCATATGCATGATAACATGTTTACAGCCGCGATCTAAAAGGTTTGCAGATTCTTATTTAAAATCCAGACAAAAAACAACTAAACCTCTTGCAGCATCGCTCGTAGCTTCTCATTTTCATCGGCTTTGACAGCCATCCCTAGAATAAATATCACAGCTTCAAGACATTTGCAGTAGCAAATTGAAAGTCAACTTAGGAATGCAAAGAGAAATCACTGGAACAGCAAGTAAATGGTCTTAATGAAAGGGGGTGTGAGAACAAGAGAATAGATAAATAGCGTACCTCTCCAGGTTTTGAACCTCTCTAAAAACCCGACCAAAGCGAAATTTACTCGGCATGTTTTCAGATTTCTTTTTCGGTCTTTTCGTGACCGTTTTGAGAAATGCATCACCCTCGCAATGTTTGGTCGATTCAAAACAAATATCAGTAGTGATATCTCTATGCTAATTCTTTCCTCAAAGAAACTAGGCACAACAATATAATTCAGTCAAACTCTTTCCCTCGCTGCACACTGTCACTTGTCACTTGGTCTCGTGCAAGGTGTGAAAAGATATTCTGGCAATACAAATCGCTTTGTTCGTTTTGCTAATAAACAAAATGTGAAATCAAGTTACAATTCTGACCAAAGACAAACCGTTTGTTGGCCTCTTTTTCTTAGTTTAACAAACACACGACTTTGTTTACCTGATTCAGGGGAACGAGATTGGCTCCGTTTGTTTTGAATATTTGTCTGACTCTGCAAGAAAATCATCCGGGCTAGTTAATTCCAATCAGTAAAACATAATGGTGATATTCAATCGTAAATGAGCAACAAAATTTTCAAGCCTGATTGGACCTAGAGGATGTGGGTATGCTTTTGAAAATACTGCGTGCAGTCCATTAAAACAGGTTGCTGAGTAATAAAAGCTCAGTTTTACTGACATCAATCTCATGAGACCTTTAAAGTTTTCACAAGCAACTGAATCGATAACTTAAATGCAAAATTGACAATAACCATCATTTTAACAGTTTACGAAAAACTCAGTCAGAAATTTAGATTTAGCACCCAGGTCTTGATTAATTCCGCCATGTTTATGTTATGCCCGAAGGAAATCTCGGGTAATCGAAAAGCAATTAGATGAAAGATTTAGCAGCTCTTCGTAGTTTCATTTGTATGAACTTTTAAAGGGAAGTCGTGCGTAGAAGACTTATTTCAAATGGCCTATTTACAATTTTACATATTCACAAATTAACTTGAAGCTCACTATAGCAGCACGATCCAAAGTGCTTTCTTCTTTTCCCTGTATTTTAGGGATATGTCTTCGAACATATGAAGGTGGAGGGGTGTAGCGTGGGCTCTTTCTCTTGTTATACTGCGGATTGAGATCCTCAGAAATGTCTTCGAGGCTGTCCGTCTCTTGACTTTGATCACTTAAAGAAGGATCACTGAATCCTTCATGTTCTGTGTCATCAACATCAAGCATGTTGTCGGCAAATTCAGAAAATTTGACCATCGACCTGCGATGATAGATTGATTTATAGTTCAAAAACTTATTCAAAAACAAAAACATACCGAGAAAGAAAGGTAGAAAGGAAGGGACACTCACAACGATTAACATATGAATCACATGTCGTAAAGATAGGAAAACGTTCAGATAGATGTGAGTGTAACTTTTGAAAAACTAGTACTTTAAACCACTTATCCAGAGATCATTTGCAATTAATGACGGAAAGTGCTTATGATTCTCCTACAGAAATATATTTTGTCTACCCCCTCCTTTAACACAGAAATGCCCTTTAATTAACCAAGGACTAAAGAAACTGAACAAAGTCACAACTGGTTCAAATGAATGGTCTTGAGGAATACTGTTATTAATATCTCTTGGCAATTATTAATATTAAAGTACATTACACTGAGTGTCTGAGAAGCACTTCACAAATGAAACCAGACGATCAACGGATCTATCTGTAAAAAGTATGCATCAAGTCTGCCATAAAGCCCATATATCATATCAGAATGTGTTTCATTCAAATTCCCTAAAACAATCGGTCAAGTCTTCATTTCCGATTTTCGCTGCATAATCCAAAACACAGAACGAGTAAATAGGTTCCACAACAATAAAATCACAGTAATAGCTTTGGCTTACGGTAACAGTAGAACAGAAAACTGTGAATTAAGCTTATTGCTCTAAGATTTCTGGAAAAAATACAGAGTACAACCTTTGGCTGATAATTGCATTAAGCGTGAAACTGGGAGAAGCAACTTAGCATGGTTTTGTTCATTATACCAAAAGTATACAACTCTGCCCATAGGACATCGAACACTTTATGACAGATTGGTGAACAGTAATTTTAATTGAATACAATGTATAAGATAAACAAACCGGTTAGGAGATTCTGGTGATGTAGATCTATCATCTTCTTTCGTTATATGTAATCGACGCGTTTCAAAGAAAGCGCTGTCTGTAATTGAATGGATATTATGATGCAGAATGTAGGCCGTTCATAAAATGAGGTTGCCTTCAAAACAAAAATGAAATAAGCAGGAACTTGATGTATTTATTTTTGGATTTCAGAATAACTAAACAAGAAAAGCAAATCATAAAGTAAGGTGAGCATAAATAAACACCAAGGCAGGAAATCTCAGTTATCTAAAGTTAATGATTGAAGATCAACTTCTTATTCGGCTACAGAGACTCTAAACCCAATTGACAAGCTCTTCAGGGAATATTTTTCGCAGTAAAAGTAGCCATGACTTTTTGCTAATAACTACAAAATCATAGAAAATGTTTGAAAAAAAGTGGAATAAGCTGCTCACCTGAAGAAGGAAGCTCGCCCCGAATCCATTCTGGAGCCCGGTTGTTAGATGTCTGAAGAAAATCAGACAAATACAAATTTGCTCAATAAAGCCAAGATAACAGTGCGAAAATGCTGCCAAATTTCGAGTTGATTGAAGAGAACCATATATATTATTTCGAACTATTTACAAAAATTCGTACCAATAATCATTCAATTCCCAAAACACAACAATTCTCCAACACATTAACAGGGTTTTCGTTAATACTTGAAGCAGAAGGCTCACATTTGAAAGTAGACCTCTATGAGTTCAATAAAGTTTGTGCAGTCTTACAAAAGAGAGGGTGAAAGTAGGTGGCAAAAGTTTGCCAGCTTCTAGTAAGAACGCTGCATTCAATCTTCTTTACAATATTAGACAAAGGGGATCAAATCTCATCAAAATCAAGCAAATCATTACCTTTGACTGTTTCTTTTTTGTTGTTGCATCTTCATGTCTAGACTAATGAATAATAGGTGTTGATTCAAAAAGTATGTATTAAAGCTGTTCTTTAGATTAAGAGATAGAAATCACCCTGAGCTGAGCAACTACGCAAAATTCAAATTAAGAACTGCTTGCCTATTAACATCACACTAAAACTTGCCCTGAAACCAATTTGTAATATGAAATACATTTTTCATCAGTTACAATCTGAGTACAATGCGAAAGATTTTAAGGTTTAGCACTACCCTGAGAAGCAAGCATTCAAAGATATTTTGATGTGCCAAACATTTGTGAGATTTGACTTACCATGTAAGCAGGCAGAATCTGCAAAGGTCCTGGGGCAGGTTCATCATCGAATGGCTCATCTATCCATCCTTTCCTTAGCATTTGAAACAGAATTTGAGCATACAGGTTCCTGTTCTTCCTTCAAATGAAATAAGTACTTACATGCTGACTTCTACAATATTTGAATGAATAAAACTATTACAAAAAACAAGATTATTTATAAAAAGTTTTCAAACAATAAATTATTTGTTAGCAAATATTTGCTAATAAGGTTTGGAAAAAATGCATGATATTTATTTAAGAGATACATGGTTGAACACCTGAAAAGCAAAAAGCAATTACTAGCAAAGAGCCACTGATGTCAGCAAGTGTTTAATAAACATTTCATTAAAAATGGACAGCAGGTTAGGAAGATTATCATGGTGGAAGCATGGCAATGAGAGTTTTTGGTTAGTGAAGGAGATATGAAAAGTTCTTGAAGAAGAATAATAATTACAGCCAAGCTTTTAGCATGCAAACCACATTTTACCATTCATATGGTATGCAAAAAGAAGTTTTTCAAGAGCACTAGTAAATTCTGTGCACAATAGAAATAATAATAAAAATTGCCTTTTTGGATAGAAACAATCAAATTGAAATATTAAATTCTGTTCCAGAAATATTTACCTTTCAGAAGATTTTTGACCAACAGGACCACACAACTTCTTTATCCATAGAGCAATTCTTTGACGATCTACAAACATTTAATTATTAAAATGATTGACAAATCTTTACCAATTAAAGGCTACACATGCCATAAACATTTAGTTCCGAATGGAGAATAAATTCAATGACACTGCAAAAATTTTCTTCAAACTCTATTTGTGAACTAGGTTTACACTGAATGAAATAGAATAGAAAAGAATACATAAAATTTCAACAAAAAAACCCTAATTACAATTTGCTATTGAAAATTAGAACAACACAGAACTAAACAACACAGAATTTATTAGAACAACACAGAATTTATATTTGATTATTATAAATTAAATCAATACATGTTTTAGTAGAAAACGATTTAATAATTTTGTGCTCAGGACACTAAAGTCTCTAAGGAGACTATCAAGCTTAGTGTCCTTTGGGCATTCAAGATGTTTTGGTCCTAAGCGAATAAGCAAACTAACACTGAGTGCACAGAAGATTTGAAATTCCTAGAGTAGAGTGAATTTACTTGTACTGTTACTGGTTTTGTTTGTTGTTCTCAATAAGAAGAATGTTGAAACAAAACTAAGAAGGTGTGTAGGTACTTTTTTCCACTTAGCACAAAATTGAGGAAATTAGCACAAACATACAAAGGAAAGAATTATACAGATAATAACTAAATTTACAGGTAGTTAAAGGGCAGATAAAAGATGAGTTTTACATACTTCTGAGAAGGACAAAAGTTTTGATTCATTTTTTACATTATCTGATATTTTGTCATTCCATAATTTCAAAGCGCTATATGTTATAAAACATTGCCCACAAGTAGTTCTTCTGATGGTAAATACAACTTACTACGCAAGCAACCAGTGCGTATATTTTCTTTGGATTCAAAAATTTATTGGATACAATTTGGGTGGAGTGAGTGAATAAACTTCCAAATAAACTTTGCCTGTTTTAGTACTAGGTTTTTGTTAAGAAGAAGAATCTTCTCTAATTTTTTAAACAGAGGAGAGGATGGCTCATAAAAGACAAGATTCTTACTTCTTTTTTCAAGTATGATTCTGTCTTTTTAAGATGTGTTGGAAAAGCACTTCCCCATATCAATTGACCATAATCAATGTATGGTTGTATGAAAGCATTAATGGTCTTCACTTCCAAGTTTTTTGAAAGACTGTAGAACAATTCAAGAATTTAAAAGAAAAATAAAACAGTGGTTTTGCGATTCATGCAACTGCAGATTGTGTAAAGTTTTTATGAAAGATTTAGGGTTTCTAGATTAATTAATTTTGTCATTTCTGGGTATTGTTTTTCTTTGTAAATTATAATGTATTTTCTTTTAGTTCTAGTTGGCCTTAATTAGCAGTTATTTTAGCTATTTGAATTATAAAGCCAACTTTAAAATAAATTGATAATAATAATTAAACAGGCTTTTTAATATTTTCTCAGGCAAAAATTATCTGAACTTTGCAAGTATAACTATACCTTTACTTATTCTAATGTTTACATGGGATACATGGGTTTCCCAATTTAATCCAAGTGTACCCCTTAAGTATTTTGCAGATGTTTTTTCTTTTAATGTTTTCATCATTTATTTTAATGATCATCTGTTAGCAAAATCTAAAAGTATGCAGCATAGTGTTTCTTTATTAATCATTGCCTCTATGATTTTTGCACAAAGGCTTATACATGCTTGCTCAGTTGATTTGTTTTTTTGAAACACAAATTGTTTTCATTAAGTAAGTTGAATTTACAAATAAAGCTCATTAACCTCTGATTCATTATTTTTCTATTATTTTGCTTAGCACAGGTAAGATTGAAATTGGTCTGTGATTTGAGTCGGTCATTTTTGAGTCAGATTTACGAATTGGTATCACTTTTGCTGTTTTCAAGTTGTCCTGAAACTTTCCTTCTGAGAATGATATTGGTTGAATAGTATACCGAGAGGATCAGCTTTATAAAAGGAGGAGAGTTTGACAAATTTTGATGAGATGTCATAAATATCTGTAGATTTTTAATATCAAAGTTAATAAAAAGACTGAGAATTTCTCCACGATCAGTTTTATTTGAAGAAAAGCTAGATTGATAAGGTTTTTTGAGATAATCTTGAAATTTAGTGTTTGGTTGTACAAGCTTGGACACAAGATTCTGGGATATGTTAAAAAATTCAGCAAAAATGTTCTGCAGATTTCAGCTAAAAATTCTTACAGTTAGTATACGTCGGTATTTGATATGCTTTCTTCCGATCCTTGATTAAAACGATAAGAAAAGTTAAAAAATCCATCAAACAGTAAGAACAATATTCAGACAGGGTTTTGATCGAATCAAGTCAGGCAGAATTATTCAACGGCTTTTGTTGACAAATGTGTTATGATAAGAAGTTTCCCAGCACCTACCACTTTTATCTGGCAAGCTAAGCACAAATGGTTTCATGTCATCAATGTAGCTCTTAAATGCTTCATCTAGTAGCTTCATATGTTGTAAATCAGTTGATGGCAAGTCTTCCTTGTCCTGCTGCTCTTTTTTTCTAGACATTGTTTTATCCTTTCAAAGCAATCATATCAGAGTAGGCCTACTATGACTCTTCATGTCCAAAACCAGTGCCAATGAAAGTCCAGCGAGATTTATTGCCCATAGCTCCATAGCACTTAGCAAAATTTAAAACAGCTCTCTAATCACGTATATTTTTTAAAATCTTTTTAATAGTATCTTATCAATAAAAGCGATCAAACAATCCTGGTTTCAAATAAATTGCGCCGTTTTGTATTTTGCTTTATGTTACAAACACGAAATGAACATGGTATCAGATGGTATTCAACACGAAGAAAGGAGGCGGGTACCCTGGGTACCAGACTCAATATATAAAGGGTAGAAGGCGTAGAAGACCCAGGGTAGAAGGCGGGCTGGGCACGGCACAGGGACGGAATTTAGAGGCAAGGATCAGGGGGGGGTCTTAGATAATGCTTGGATTTTTGTGCACACCTTTTGGGCGCCTAAAAAATGATGGAAAAGCCAAATTTTAGCTTTAAGATAATGAAGATAAGATGAGGAGATAAAGAAAAACTGTGGCGTCATTTGTTAACTACTGACTACCAGAAAATCTTTTCAACTGAATTTAAGCAAAATTCACCAAATGACACAAACCTATTGAGGGACTGCTGATTGTAGGATTTCAGTAACAGATTGTAGGATTGTAGTAACAAAATTTCTTAACTCATTTTCAAAAGCCCGACGTTAAGGACAGAAATGAACGATGAGTAACTGCTATCATGAGAGCGAAAAGAGTCATAGGACAACACAATAGTATGTCAACAGCTGTCATGTCAAAATGTTACAGCCATAAGAAGGTTTCTTACTTTTGTGTTTGGAAAGGTAATTTTAAGGGCGTGATCAAAATAAACTTATTAGGACATTTTTGAATGCTCACTTTTCCAAACAAGAGCGAACAACGATCAAACCAATGTATTCTTAAAAAAAGCTAATACAGAGTGCACACTTAGAATCATCTGGAGCCTAAAGCTAGTAGCCAATAAAGCCTTTAAGTCCTACAAAAAAGACCCCCTCAAAAATTTGAAGATAGCACTGAAAAGTGGAAACAAAGCGATCCGCATTTCGATCTGGATTTTAAAGTACAGTCTAACTTTTGACATTGTCCAACGTCCTTTACTCTTAGAAGTGTATGACGAAAAGTATCACTGAGAACAGTTCTTTTAAAGCACGAGCCTTAAAATAAAATTGGTCAAGATTTGAGAACAAATTAAGAACAAACCCCCTCAAAATAATTTCCTCTCAAAAACTGGGAGCTTTTTCCAATTTAGGGGTGCTTTTTCGACGAATTTTCAAACTGGTCGGCAAATAAAGGATGTCGCACTCCCGTTGTTGGAAATAAGGCCTGAATAACCCCTAAAAGTGCACTTTAATTGCACCGCTTATAGACTATTAATTTAAAAACAAATTAATGACAATCCAGCCTCGGATTTTCGAAAAAACAATCAGCCTAAACTCGAATTCACTTGTTCGTACAATAAGAGTGTATTGCAAATAATTTGCTATAAGGAACAAGCTAACTAATATAAGAAATGACTGCAAGAAATGACTGCAAGAAATGACTGCAAGAAATGACTGCAAGAAATGACTGCAAGAAATGACTGCAAGAAATGACTGCAAGAAATGACTGCAAGAAATGACTGCAAGAAGTTTTTGGAGATGCATTTTAAACTAATCTGAAGGGTGTGGTCGCAAAAATTTTCTTTCCATTTTGCCCCAAAGCATCTGCAACCTCTCAGCGGCCTTCCAGCCATATTTCCTCTTTAATTCTTAAAAAATTCTATAGATTAGAGGAAGTTTTATAAACTGAAATCATTTTTTTAAAAGAGCTCGAAAAAAGCTGCAGTTCATTTTGCAGCTCATGGATTAACCCAAAAACGCGAAATCCAGGAATATTAGTTTCCGCAAATTTATTTCCTTATACTTTCATGTCATCATTTACTCTTACTTGTTATCATTAAGTGTATATATGATCATCTATTTCATTGTTAAGGAATTTTCTATGGAGAAATAGTCGGTCAAAAAAGTAAAGTTGGTCACTTTTTTTCTGAACGCCCCCTCCTAACAAAATTGTATAGGCACATCACTGGCAGAAGTAGTCAAGCTAGCAATGAAAGAGAATGCTGCATTTGCACCTGTAACAGCAATGAGAGTACAATTTGGAAGCACGAAATGTGGATATTTCCTGTTTGAAGTGCGCAGTATCCAGTATCAGAAATTTACAGGGAGAACAGAAACTGCTATAGCTTTCGTCGAAAAAGAGAGTTTTCACCTGCTTTGAAATTCGGCCGTCTGTCAAAATAAGACTAATGAACCACAACAGCTAATTAGCAAGAAAGCTTTGCAGCAAATGAACTACAGTGTATCAAGAATGGCCATTGAGCTTAGCAAATCCTTGACCAACAAGCTCTTTAAGCAGATTTAGATACAAAAATGCCAATGAGACATGGATTTCTATGTACCAGTGTCAGTTTAAAGACATTCAAATAGTTGAATGGCTAATATCAAGACGTTATGTCATCACACTTTCTTTGTTATACAACTACACCAGTTTCAATTTTCTTATCATTACGATAATTTGAGGCTCTTAATGTTGTCCTTATCTCAACAGTGATTTTTCTCCATTCACCTGCTATCAATTGTTTCTATGACAACTCAATAATAGTGTTGCATGACATTTTTAAGGTACTCTACCACTCAGATATGTGAACTTTGTTGTTTTGCAAGCTATTGACTCACAAATTTACAAACATATGTAGTTTTGCATTGGGAATTCAAATTTGGCATTGGTTTTTGGGTGTGGCCGATCGTTACCATGGAAACCTACAAACAATAGGATTTTTACTCTTTCTGTTAGGCAATGCCTCATTTTGCTGAAGAGCTTTGGGTTCACATAAAACACATATTGACACAATCCTTATTAGCTGGTTAATGCAACAATGGTATTTTTTTCTGAATTTCTGGCATCAAACTGGTTTTAAAGCTACTTAAATAAAGCATTTTGAAATTTAATTTTGTTATTAATCTTTTAAACCATGTTTTGCCAGTTCATTTTGAAAATATTTGAAAACAGACATCTTTATTGCATTAATCTGCTTCTAGTGAGTAAAATGATATACAGCTTGACTAAATTGGTGAAACTGTCATGAAATGAGGCATTGACCTAGTCGGACAGTTACGCAGAAAACAGATCGTGACAAAATGGCTTTTTAAAAAATCTGAATGTAAAAAACAAAACCAAACCTGTAGAAAGTTGTCAAAAGTTCATTTATATCTAAGCTTTTTAAAATGTTTAGATATTTCAGTTCTTGTTGAAGCTTCTTGCTACAATTTCTAAATTAAATAACTATCATTGTAGCAGCAAAAACTTCAAACAATACGAAAAGTTAAAAAAGGGTTGCCATTGTTCATACAAAGTCACCGGCAGAATATGTGTCTCCTTCCTGCTTTTTCTTCTGAACTTCTTTTGAAATACCTTTGTATTTCAATCTTTTTCTTCTTGTTTTTGCTATGTCATTGGAAGCTTTTTTTGCTTTTTCCAACCTCTGCAATGATTTAATTGCTGATGCTTTTTTTGTATGTACACCAGCCTCTATACCTAAACACTGGCAAAGCACAGTTTTGAATGTTGCACCCATTGAAAACTGGCACGCTGCCATTGATACAGCTGTTTCCAGCGTATGCCTTCCAACATATACAATTTTAGGGCAAATTCTCCAAACAACATTGTGAAAAGATTCATTGGTATTTTGCGTCGAAGCACGGGAACATCTTTTAAGTAGATCTTCATTAGCAAGGCGTTGAAAAACTGGAACCATTTTTTTCGCTACATCTGATGACAATGTAGCATGAGCCTTGTGACTCCCAGGGCTGTTGCCTTTTGCAAGGTCTCTCTGCCAGAAACACCAAGATGTAGCACCAGGGGGACAATGACTATGCTTTGGGTTTGCATCCGAAGAGGCTAAATGAAAAAGAATTGCAAAAATTCGTTTCTTCAGAAGTGGCACATCATCTGAATGCTCCTTGACAGCTTTGCCATAATAGTTTTGAATTCTTAGCACCATGTCCTTTGTCACTTTTCCTTTGCCAGAGATTGGACTGCCCTCTGCCTTTGAAGTATCAATTAGCTTCCTTAGAGCAGTGCCCATCCTTTTGGAGACATGGTTTATGCAATCCTCCTTTGTTATCTCTTTTTCCTCTCCATACACTTGCAAATCTGATACAGCTTGGAATGATTTGCTGTCCCCATCACAGAGCATGGCAACGTAGCGCAATTTGTGTTTCTCTATTGACCTCCTCCAAAGTCTCTTTGCACATTCCATCTCCATTCCATTTGAAGATCCATTGAAGTTTTTTGAGCAATTTGCTGCATGTTTTTCTGCCCACCCTTCGATTTGCTCTGCATCTTCTGCGATCTTGCATTTTATACAGAAATTTGATAAGACCTCAAAATCAATAAGAAGGCCAGTTTCTAAATCAATAACTGAAGCCAGGCCATTATGAGAGGAGTGACCTCTCTTCTGCCAGGAACCATCAAAGGAAACCCCTATGTCCAAAATTCCATCTTCATCTGGTAAAATTCCCTGCTTCCCATAAACATCAAATATGGTCTCAACAGACTTTTTGGAAACCTGCTCAAACGCTGCCTTACTTGCGTCATTTATTCTTTTCTGCAATTTCTGGTATCCATTTTTGCTCAAGCAGTGAGAAAAGTTCATGGTACCACACCAATCTTTCATTGCCGAATAGCCACAGCCTATTCCTCTGAACGCAACTGTTGCTAGAATGTTTATTTCAAAGGGAGAGCTGACACTCGTAGAATCGTTAAGCCTTTTACAGAGATAGCCTTTAAAGGCTGAAATACTGCATTTGCGACAGATTACTCTTGCGGCAGCAGCAAATCCTAAAGACTGATTGTCGTCAATTTCCACGGTCATTGTAGGGGTCAGACATTGAGAACACAAAGTTTGACTGAAAAGCTGAATTAAAACTGACTTTTGGATTACCAAATAGCAATCAGTTTCCTTCTCAGATATCTCAGCTGCAGTTGATATATCCAGATCAATTCCGAAAAAGTTCATTTTTGCTTCGCTTTGAGATGAGGAAGGCCTGGGCGAAATATCACATTGATTTTGCACGCCTGTAGCAGTGCTAACGTCTCGCGAAGGTTGATCATGTTCCCGTATAGCAGTAGCAACTTTTGTCCGCAAATTTCTATTTTTTCTTCGACCTAAAAATGGCTTGCGACTTCTAAATTTTACAACTTTTCCCATTTCACTTCGGTGCCTTTCAAAACAAATATGGCGGAGCACTGTTGTCAGCTGATTAGTAAAGGCAGCTTGACCAATGGGAGAGCTTGTTGTTCAAAATGAACCAATCAAAACACAATAACGTCAAAATGGCGGACTTGAACAATCAAGATCCAGAATATTTGGCCAATGAAAATCAGTTAAAAACAAAAGGAAAAGCTGAAAACAATCCAGAATATACTATGATGTTGAACACAGGAGAAATTAGCTTTCCATCAATATATAGGTTGCCTGAAACCGACTATGTTGACACGAATGGGACGAAGTTTTTTATTGAGCTTTTATCCAACATTTGCAATAAAAACCAACTAAAAGTCATACCATGACGCACTTTATCCTCTCTAATAATAAAACGGGTAGAAATATAGCAAAAAGCTCTCGCACATTGAAAGATGAATACTGATCGAACATTTTTGCAATAAAATCTCGATTTGTGAAATTCTCCCAAAAATCGCCAATTTGGAGTGGTAAAGTACCTTAATTGCACGATTAATAAGCTGACAAAATCTCCTTTTTTTGCTAAAGTGAGAGAAAATTTTCAAAACGCTGTTAATTTCTACTACTCTCTCATCTGAGGCTGGGCATCAGTGACGGCTCAAGCCCGGGACAAGTGGAAGGGGGGGGGGGAGGGCGAAAGGGAGTAGAGGACCACGCCCGTTTTAGGCCACGCCCTTATTTCCCAGTGAAAAGCACTTTCTCCCCTAGGAAACACCCCTTGTCTCCCAAGAAATGTCATTTAATTTGCCATTGGCAATGAACGCTATTGCCTAAAACTTAATTTGGAATTAGAAGTTTTAATTGTGTAAAAATCAAGAAAAGTCCTGTAATAAAGTGCTACAAAGTAAAAACTTTAAAAAGCTACACATTCATGTAATCTAATACAACGATCTGTTCAAGTAACAAATAGTTCAAGAAAGTTTTTGAGGGGGTGCCAAATTCTAATAATTAGACCAAGTTTGGATATCAAGTTCTGCCTAGATGTGACGTCTTCGCGTAACAGAAGAAGCATGCATTCCATTAGCAGGTGTCTTTGTTTTGTAGCAAATGCCTGGAGAAGCTAGGCCTACAAAAAATCTACACAACTTTCTCTCTCGATAAAATATACTAAAAACAGACTTTTTCGTTAGAGGTTACGATATCATTTGAATTTCTAATATGCTTAAAGTGTGGATCTAATATGAACATTCGGGGGCATTTGATAGCAGCGATTTGTATACAATTATCAAATATGTGATATAATGAACACAAGTTCATGATACAACATGAGACGAGAGCATACACAAAATCCTACGATATTTTCTATACGATATTTTTAATACATTTATTGATGTCAGTAACATATTATTGATTGTAAGTTCTTAATTGCGAGTTCCAGTAGCATATTTACTAGCATAAAAGTTTGACGGAAAACTGAGCGTTTATATTTGAAAAGGGCGCTTCCCACTTAAAAGGGTATGGCCCCGGAGATAATTTCGAAGTCTCCGGTGCCTAAGCCTGACCCTGCTCTTCGCGGGAGCCTGTAATTTGAACTGGGAAATCCTGAGGGTATAAGCAATACAAAGAAAGTTTTTGGGGGAATAGTCACGTTAAACAAGGAATATATCTGAAATGCTGTTGCTTCACTGTGGACGCTGGATTTCATAACAGACTGAACCAACCAGATATTGCACTGCCGAGGTTCGTAGCTTGGGACATTTTCTGTCCAAAGATCTATTATGCAAAACTATCCAAAGGTCTCTTATTCATAAAGACCACTTAAGCAAAAATTTTTTTCATTAATGGATTTATGTAGGAAATCAAATATGAAAACTTCTTGGCGGGTGGTTATTTACTCACTACGTTGAGTAAAAGAGAAATTGCAGACATATACCTGCCTTATGTTACCATATGTAGAAACACATACTAACGATGCAATAAAAGCAAAGTAAACTGTTACATAATAAATGAAATGCCCTCAGCATTGAATAATGGTTCAACTTAGCGGCCATCTTGCTAGCGCATCTTTATTATAATAGTTAAACACATGCCATAAGTGATGAGATTATATATCAAATTTTAAATACATATACACAATTATTGGCATATTCAAGTGCCTTCAGTGTTATCAATACCCCAAGAGAACTCTGCTTAACGAAAAGTAGAGCAGCTTCTCATATTGGTTAAGTTGTAATCATCTGCTGCTACACTTTTGCTGCTTTAATCGCGACTAAACAAGGCTTGTTCGTTTTTCAAGTTATTTCCAATTATCATGTCTTTAAGTCCAATAGAATGCCATTCCAGTCTAACACAGAAAATAAATTTGTCATTTGAATAGAAAATGTATCCAAACGTCTTCAACAATAACCAGTAAAACTAAATCTTAACAGCAAAGTGGTTAGAACTGAGAAGATTGTTCGTTACTCGATTGTCTTTTCAAAAGAATATCTACCGAAACTTCGAGGAGCAACTTCACGTGTTCGGTGTCGAAAGCACATGTGACGTAGGTGTAGACTGGTCTTTTCGTGCCTCTGTTCAGAGACAAAAACTTCTGCTTCAGGAAATAGAGGGTATCATCATAACTCTTCGTATCCCCTTTGTAATCAGGGAAATAGTCGGTGATTGGGGATCGCTTAATCTTCTCTGCAAATATATCATTCTTGTTCAGAAAAAGGATGACTGGGGTTTTGGTCAACCACGGTGAGTTAACTATCGAATCAAACAGTTCTAGACTCTCGTACATAGCGTTCTTATTTGGATCCTCTTCTACGTAAAGGTTGTAATCGGCAAGAGAAGCACAAAAGAATATGACACCAACTTTGTTGAAATACTGAATCCACTTTTTTCGCTCGTCCCGCATACCACCAACGTCTATAACGAGAAATCGGTTATGATTGTAAACGAATTTGATTTCTGTGCTTCCAGTTGTAACACGTCGGGCATGTAGCATATCTTGGTCATTTGGTACAAACTCTGCCTGAGAAATTCGTTGTAAGTTATTCAAAAAATAGCCACCCATGTCCACAAGCTGAAGATAATGTCTCGCGTAATTGAAGTATTCCTTAACGCGGTCATCAGCCCATAATCTCCGTGCAAGACGTAAAATATCACGCATTTCTTTCCCCTCTACCATGTTTATTTTGAAAAACTTAGTAAGCTGTAAAAACCTTGACACGGTCTGCTTCAGTCTTGGATTGTCGAAGTCAATACCATCCATGTACATTGCTCTCAAAAGACACGAGAGTGTCTCACCCAGGTTGCTAACGATCAAAGGTACTGTGCTTAACCGTTCGCTCTTTGAAATGTCCTTTACATATATAAGCCGAACTTGCTTCAAGAACGAGCTTTTTCCACTGTTCGACGGCCCGAGAATAAGAATTTGTACAACTTGGTTCACGTTGTTGGCATCTTCGGCATTACTTACAGATGCTTCTGACACAGTGGCCTCTTTCGTCTGCACGCTCATCCCACAACCCATCCTTTGAAATTGATAAAGTATATGCCAAGAAAGATGCACACAGTCTTGTTTTAGAACACTGAGTTTTGTACCACAAATGATGACTCCATGATCAAAAGCAACATCGGTAATCATAAATGTAACCCATAAAGACGTATTTAAAAACACTCTGATGACATTCTCATCCAAGCATCAATACATTTTACGCCAAGCTGTCTTCCAATTTGGGACTTTTCAATGACTCTGTAAGTTCTTAACTCTCGAAAGCAACATACAAAATAGATGGGCCCTTCGTGAAACACGCACTTGTCTCTTGCAGACAACGAAATAGCTTCATTACAGTCGCACTGTACTCATGTATCCGTTTGCAGCTGCGTATAGTTGCGATGGCAAAAATATTTACAAGCGTATCGATGGGATATTGTTAAGTAAAACTATTGTACTCTCGGCTAATATGTTTCTATCCTTGGTTGCAAGTAGAGTGATGCGTTTCTGTTTACTTGCTGCCAAGTGCCCTTTCTTCAGCAGCTTAGAATAATCTTCTATAGATTCTATTTCGGGATACCATGACAGCTTTGCAAAAAAACCCTTTTCAAAGTAAAAAGACCCGGCCAGATTTACTAATATTCTCAGCCAATTAGTAGAAAGGGGCGACTAAATAGAAAACTTCATGGTAGCAAGCAAACACACAGGAAGAGCTGAAGGTATGATAGGGAAAGAATTTCAATCAACCCACTAGCAATTAAACGTCATGAATACTGATTTCACGGAAATTAGCGAGAACATCCCCAAAATTGCTTACTTTTCTGTCTAGTGAAGTGCATTGCTATTTCTGCTACTCGATGACGTCACGTCTTTGTTCTATGATATCTAGGACCCTGAAGTAACACGTAGGTTTGCCATAGTAACACATAGGTAGGATCCTAAATGTCTAATGACCGACGTAGCCAATCTTCATTTAACCAAAGAGCCCAGACCTACCCGTTTGGTACATAGATTTCTATTTGCAAACAGAGTGGGTTGGTACCACTACAAATAACATATAGAAATGTGCCTTATATATATGGGTCAAAAAGGTCTTCATCAAAAGAATGAATTTGTAGTAAAGAACACATGCTGGCATAGGCCAAACGCATCCTCAAACTTTGCATCATAATGAAAAGTGACAGAACCGATGGAGGAAAGAGCATTCTACTGAATACAATCAGAATCACTACCAACACAAGTCATGAATCAGTTTGATATGCAGAATAAACATACATCAAATTTCCATTCGGGTCAACTAAGAATAAACAACTTAAATTCTAAGCAAAGAAACAGTCATTTATGAAAATATGATTGTGGGATGGCAGCTTTTTACTCCACAACAAACAGCCACTTTAAAAGTTTAGGAAAATATTTTAGGAACTATTTAATAGCAAGAAAACAGTGTGCTTTCACTATTTCACTATTAGCTGTCTGCTCTAGCTAGACAGACTTCAAGCATTTTAATAAACTGCAAGTTTCAATGCTTCAATATTGTAACATAGTATACCAAACTTATAAAAGTTAATATAATTTACTTTCATAAGTATTTGTTAAGTATGTTTTTTATATAAAACTGCTTTTGAAACTAGTATGAGTAGAAATTTTTACAACAAGGAGCACAGTTTCTTGAACTGTGATTACCTATTTTATCAAACTTAATATAACTACCTACAGTTAGAACAAAAACGAAAAATTTTCCATTCATGTTAAAATAAAGAAACCTGCTTGAATAGTAGACAAATGCACCAAAAGCTCACATCAGCTATTTTTGATCAGTTTTGAATGAAGAGCTTAAACCCAAACCAGTTGAACAGCAGGAAGAAAAATGTCACAGGTATAAGAGTGAATGCCAAAAGCCCAAAATAGCATGGTGAATGACCAAGGCAGCTGCTTGGAAAGTCCTATAAGTAGACATATATGGTTAAAGGCGTGTTTGACCAAAGTCTTATCATATGCTTTAAATTGGCTTGTTTTTCTTAAGTAAAACAAACAATTATCAGAAAGGAAAGTGAACATTAAAAACGATTTACTAAAAGGCAAAGCAACTGACATTAGACTTCTATTGCAGAGCTATAATTTCTAAACTCCAATGTGAAAGAGATAAGGGTTGACTGATGTTTGGATAAAGTTTGAAACTTTGAGTTGCAACTTGGAGTTATCCTTTTCTATACACCAAAGCGTGTAACGCTCAGACTAAATGACATCAGACACTTTATAACAGGCTGGTAAAACAGTTATTTTCATTATATATATATCATTACAAAAAAATTCAATCAAGAAAATTGCAGTAGGGCTAGTCTTGTAAAAATCAATGAAATTTCAAAATGTGTTTAAACCACTGAAATTTAATCCTGATGATAATTTTCTGAAGACAGCTTTCATAAAACATTAAACAACTCCAATTTAATGAACTTTGTATTGCCACCTAGCATCCAAAGGTAGTTTTAGGACACTGAGAAGCACTGCTTATCAAGCAGTGTCCTGGTCCTTCCTCTTGAGGTGACTGCACCTTGTGACTCCTACCCTTCAAGTTACAAAGAGCTGGCAACTCTCCTTACTCTGGATAAAAGTTTGGTCATGCCAGGGGCTCAAACCAAAGACGCCTGGTTCTGTAGTCAGTGACTCTAACCACAGAGCCATCCTCGCACATGAAATCAGTCTATTGCAAGAAAAAACTAGGTCAAGATAAAGTTGCTACATTTTTGGCAGTGATCTTGTTTATTTTCTCTTTCTCTGCTAAGCTCAGTTTTTGCCATTTCAAGTTGATTTAAGTTGAAATACCCAGAAGGCATTGTGCTGACTACACTGTGATTAAAAAAGGGAAATGAGCTTGAGAGTCAACATGAATCAGTTCAGGTGTTATTACAGATAATCCAGACTGGAAAGTTGCTGGACAAGGACCTCTACATCAAGGGTGCAATGAATCTGGAGGATATAAACTACGAAGTACAGCAAGCAGTTCTCCCTGTCTTGTACTTTGACAACCAAGATCTTAATGAATACAATTTGTTATTAGCTAAAATGTTCCTTTTTCAGCAAAGGCAATGTGAAAAGTTTCCATAAATATACTAGATTGCGTGCGGTACAATAAAATGCTCAATGTAAGTTTGATAAATGTAAGTTAATTGTACCAAGGATTTTTTTAAAATTAATAACGTCTTTCAAGCATAGCCTGTTATCAAGTAAAATATTTTGAAAAGTTTTCAGTTAGAAAATATCTAGAAAATTTGTCAGTGAAACTTCAACACTCATTTTTGTGCTTACTTTTGTTCTTATTCTTGATTGCCCCTACTGAAATGCCAAGAAAAATTATCAATTATTAACATAGGTTACCATATTCAAGAGAGGAGATATATTGCGAGTATACGAGAGGTGGGCAGAAAAGTAGGTCTCAAGCATTTAGAAAAAAACTTATTATTCAACATAAACTGCTGTTACATAAACTGAACTAGGATTGCAGAGTATGGCAGTCTCCAACAAGATCTCAGGTGTGGATAAGCAAAATATCAAGTGGGCACTTTCTTAGAAGTGTGCACTTCAGCGGGCCTTGCCCGGAAAGTATGCCCACGTAAAGTGCACCCAAAAAAAGTCTTGGAGAGTGATTTATAGAGCCCCTCAAGACGTAAAAACAATATTACCATGGAGCAAAATAAATTTTTGACATTTGTTGAATAAACTTGATCAAGCATAAACAATCTTCCAAACAGACCACAATATTATGATTTGCATAAGATTACCCCATTGAGAAAAAATTCAGCAAATTCAACGTTGGGTTTTTGATACCATTTTCAATCTAATAACTCTCTAATAACCACCAAGGACACAGGCCATCAAGTGTATTCTCCGGCAGATTTATGTGATTTTTGAGCAAGCGTTTATCTTCTGTTGAAGTATTATTTTCAGTTTCTTTCTTAATAACTTAAAATGGCCTGTGCAAATCAGCGATCACATTTCCACCCAAATTATCGCATTGCTTTTCAGTTTTCATTTGCTTTCATGAGTGGTAGATGTTCTAGCTGTGCTGCTGTAGAATGAATACCATAACACGGGAAACAAAGTTAAATGTTTGACTTAAAGCCATGCGTTTTGATGAAGCACTATGTGAAGCTGAACATAACAGAAGTGATACTGGCAGTTGATACCGACAGTGATAAAACCTCATCAAGCAATGGCAACTTACATATCTAGAAAAATCTGAACGATTTTGAGACATTGTTATATTATATTTTTATATTGACATTAACATAGTGTTTCTTGGATGTTTTGTTTCGTTATTTCATATTATGGTGCTTTTTGATATCACCGTTGCATTTCTTATTTATAATTTAAACATTCTTCCAAAGCTCTCGATTAGGGGTGTACCGGATCAGGATTTTCAGAATCCGGCCGGAACCGGATTTACCGGATTTCTTCGTGGAATATCCGGCCGGATTCTACCGGATAATCTGACCATTTATAGAATTTTCAGTAATAAAAAGTTTTGAGCCACTTTGCAAAAAAATGTATAGCGAGAAGATCAAAGAGACCTATTCAGGGTTGCCAGATTGAATTTACAAACGAAGGCTAGACTGGTGAGCAATGTAAGCCAAAATGCTCATAAAAAGACCAAATCAAAAACTTTCTCAAGAATCCATCGAGCAGGCACTGGTTATATTTCTACGCTTGTGCCTGTTAGATAATTTCTTAACTTAGATAAGAATCTTACTTTTTTTCAAAACCCTTTGCTAATATCAAGATAATATTTAGGTTAGGTGATAAAATTTGAAATTTGGTTAACACTTTTTAGTTAACTACTAATTATTCTATGAATGTAGTAATTACTCATTAATTTTGGACGTCTGCTGGAAAGG
Source organism: Rhopilema esculentum (assembly GCF_057945365.1). Taxonomy (NCBI): domain Eukaryota; kingdom Metazoa; phylum Cnidaria; class Scyphozoa; order Rhizostomeae; family Rhizostomatidae; genus Rhopilema; species Rhopilema esculentum. The sequence goes on from NC_142827.1 coordinate 5,007,730, forward strand.
GCAACAAGGTCAAATTTAAGTAGTAAGCAAAAAACAATTTTTTCAGGCAATCTAAATCTAGAAACCAAAAATGAAAAATTTGGCCTAAAAAGCCGATCTGGCAACCCTGGACCAAATTTGTGAATTATATCATCCAGTCTTCCTGTTTCGTGATGACGAGCATTGTTTTCAAGGCGCTTGTTTTATCGTCGATATCGTTTAGTTCTGGAAAATCCATTTTTAATCACTGTATGAAGGGAGTCTGACTTAGTTTTCCAAATTTTCTTAGTTATGATTAAAGTTCTGGAAAATCCGGCAACTGGCCGGATTTCGGAAACAAATCCGGCCGGAACCGGATTTTCAAAAAATCAGCGATCCGGCGCCGGATTATCCGGCCTACCGGATATCCGGTACATCCCTACTCTCGATATAAACCTCTTTATCTTCCAAAGCTCTCAAGGAAGTTTTATTTAGAGGTGCAAAATAAAGTACCTAGAGTTCCTAAGGGGCTCTTTTATAGAGCACCTCCATTTTGCTTAGAGCAAGGCCTGACTTCAGTTGTGCACATTAGTGTGCAAAACTGTGCTAGAACCCAAGGATAATCAATTAAGAAGCGAAAATGAACTAAGATGAGTAATGTACATGATTGATAGTTATTAGTTATTATTTTGCCATTCGAACTTGAGGAAACTTAATTCTTCATTTGCCCTAAGCAATGGGACACACCCATGTCACGCCCAGGTTTCGAAATGCCACACATTTTATCAGGTGTACAGGAAAATATATCGGGTATGCACTTGCTAAACTCTGCAGTCTGGAACCAAACTGTTCTTAAAGCGTATTGATTGGGATTCTGCAGCACTAAACGACAAATAATCTGTTTAACATGCTAACCCATATTTCAAGTTCAATACGACATCATTGTTAGATTTTCTTTGCAAGTTTCCACAGCATATCTTGAAAAGCAAACTTACCGGTTCATAAACTGCATCATATCCAATTGCAGCGAGGGACGTTGATATGTAAAAGATAATAACACTTATGTACAAACTTGGTTCCATGTATATCAACATAGATTTTTTTGCTGAAGATACATGATTTGATGATATGTGTGATTTTCTATTCGCGACTCTCGTGTTGATGTTGCTGTTGTTGCTGATGATGTGTGTTGTTGATGTTGCTGTATGGCTTTTTCTGTTGATCAAAGATGGCCATACAACAGCCAACATGAAAATCACTGGACTTTGCTACGCACCTCATAACAACACTAAGCGCAAAACCCTCGAAAAACGTATTATTTTTAATCTTGGTACTCTTATCCCTAATTGTCTTAATAAACAATTTTCCTTTCTTTCCTAATCCAGCCAGTGGTGGCGCCAGGGGAGGGCTAGGGGGGCTACAGCCCCTCCGTCGGAAGCATCTAGCCCATCCCCCCCATCGGAGGAAATTTTAGGTTTTTGTCGGAGCAAATTTGACAAAATAACGTACGAAAACTGCTTATTTTAGTCATTTTAGCCCCCTGTCGGAAGCTCCAGCCCCTCTGTCGGAAGATTTCTGGCGCCACCCCTGAATCCAGCCATTATTAATTTTCACCTTATTTTATCTATACGCTTTCCACCTCCTCACATATTTCCATCTCGTCTTAGGTTCTACGTAGTATTTCTACTACGTTCCATATAGCTAATCTTTAGATTATCTACTGTTCTTTTCTCTTCTTAACCGTTTCTTCTTCTATTATTTATTTACCTGATGAAGAGTTAAACTCGAAACGCTGTACCAAAGACTCATTTCTTGTACAAAGTCGTTATTTTATTTTATCAAATTTTGTTCATTTTTCTGTTGATATTCTCTTCCAACTCTTCCAACTCTAAAAAGTTTAATTTCCAGCGCAGATCGCAAGCCTGAAGCATGCTTAATACTTTATTACTTACAAAATGTTTAATTTGGTCCAATTTCATCGATTCCTAGATCAAACTCCAACGAGGTGTGCCGCGGAGTACCCATATACTTTTTCGATTAAAAATATGGGACAGGGTATCAAAATTAAAGAAAACTGTTTAGGACAGGGTATTTTGAAGCAGAAGATAGACATTCTTCAATTATCTGCTCCCACAAAGCACAAACAACGTGCGTTAGGCACATTGTAGATTCTCTTTCCGCTCAGGTTTATTTTGGCATGAAAGTGCCATATTTATGCATATTCTTTAAGGGATACGATATGCTATTGGCATGTTTTTATGGGATAGGGCCAGGGTGCCAAAAAGCTGTCCCATAGAGATTAGGGTTTCTGCACACCCCGTCACTGTCCTGATCAAACTCCCGGGATCAAGCCATCTCTATTCTATATTCTCTTCTCTGCATTCAGTTGTTTCCCTCAAATAAACAAATGTGCTCTCTTTCCCTCATTATTTGTATGTGGCTCTTGTTAGGGTCTTCGTAAAGCCCAGCACACACGGCAGACTTTCGTCTTTAAAAGACGAAGATTTTTGTCTTTAGCATTCCAGAGACAAAAATCTGCCGTATGCGCTTGTCAAGGACAAAGATTTTGTCTTTTAAAGACAGTCTTCGAAGTTAAACATGTTTAAATTTCGAAGACGGTTTTTGAAGGACAAATAAAACCGTGTGCGGATCAAAAAGACAAAAATCTTTCGAAGAAAGATTGAGTGGCCAATAAGCGACTAAGTTTAGATCACATGAAGATGTCCTCTTGGAACTTCCCGCCAAACCAATTTCCTGTTTGTGCTTCAAAGACGAAAATCTGTCATGTGTGGAATCTGTGAAAACAAAAATCTTCGTCTTTCAAAGACAAGGCTCCATGATCAACAAGAAAAAACTGAAAGAAAAAACTTTTGTAACAAGAATATTGACCTTGTCAACTTGGCTTAATTTCGTACGAAAACATTTTTCTCTATTCTAAAAATTAATTTCAAATATTTTGTGTACATTTACGTTTGGCATTTTTCAAATCGTGACATAAATTTCAAACTTTTGCTACAACTTAATTTGTAGTAAAATGTTATAAAATATTTCATGGTGAACCATCGTGCGCTGAGACATCATATGTGATTTGTACGATATATTTTATCAGAGATCAGAGATAAAAAATTACAGGTACGTAGATTTATCAGAAACGTAACATAAAAGAAATAATAACAAAGTCATTTTCAAATAGAGATATTGATAGTAAACATTTCTGTAAATTTTTATAGTGAATTTACGAGTCAACAATATATACAATTTACATAAACACAACTGTACACTTCGATTGAGGTAAACTCGCGAAAAACTCTGATGGCAATAAACTTCAAAAATTAAACAAGTAAAGGGTGCAGATTAATAACGAAAATTTTCAACGAAACTATAGCTTCAACATGTGTCCATTTTCTAGTTTTCTCCTATATCGATACTTTTGTGCTTTCCAAAGTTCTTTATGTTAGCATTTTACTGTTTATAAGACACAGAGAAAGCTGACGAAATTTGAGAATTCAAAGGGACGTAAACCGACCGATATTTTTGGGAGGTGTAAGGTACAAAATTTTCGACTGACAATACGCCAATTGCTATTTTGTATTAAAATTGTGCTATGATTATACTAAGCCTTTACTTTAAGAGCCTTATCTTTATACGGTTCGGTCATTTCCTTTCTGCATTGAGAAAATACTTATCTCTGACGTAAATAAACATTGGAATTGGGACTTGCCCCCACACCCCCGGAATCTACGTACCTGCTGATTCAAACCAAATACGAGGGCCACCAGTTATAACTTTGGGTCTCTCGGGCTGTCTATGGCAAGTCTACTCTAAATAAGATATCATACTCTTTATTTTGAGGTTGATGAAGGTCAAGTATCAAGCAGCTACAGGAAAATCGCTTACGTTATAATTTGTCTGAGGAGTGCCCAACAAAAGAAGACTAGGTCAGTAACAACAAATTATTACAGCTGATGGAACAATAGGCCAACTGAGAACGCAATGGATAAAAAATTCTACAGTATCTAAAATCCACTTCCTGTACTGAAAATGTATGACTTTAGGCTCGTTGCAAATGCAGCCATGCATTAGGCTGCGGCATGCACAGAAACTGCACTTGGAGAATACCCTTTTTAACTTTCACGCGGAGAAGACAAAGTTCTACGCTGGTAGATACTAGCAAACTCCTCTTTTTTAAAAAGATGGTCCCATTATTCTATGCACAGTCTTATTCCTTGCGATGTTTGTTGAGTAGAACATAGACACTTTTGCAACAAACTTCTAACTTACGTCACACCACTGAGTTTGGAGTCTCGCTTCTTTTGAATCTCATTCAAAAATCGTCTTTCTTCTTCAAAGAAATCTTCATCCTGCAAAAAAGGTATAACAACTCATCTGCAGAATGCCGAATAGCTGTTTCAAGTAAAGTGCTGAACTTTTTCGCAGCTAGATTGTTGAATTTCAAGGATAAAAATTCACACATCAGACAGTAAAGCTGCATTATTTGTAGAGCGAAAGCTCTAATCAACAAAGGTAGGATCCTGGTTCAGCACGATACTATCACAATGTAACATTCAGATTGTGCCAAAGACTATAATGATGATCAGTTATTTGGCGGTACAGAACTTGAAAATTGCTTTGAAAAAAGCGAATATTTTACAACATATTGGCCAAAAGCTTTTTCGTCTGACACTTCTCAGAGCATAAAACATCAGAATAAGTTTTAGAATCCATTTACATAAAAATGAAACAGCACCATTGTGAAGACAGAAGGGGTTTGCTTTCACCTTTACGTACTCCATAGTAAAATTTTTCAATAGGCGAACGGCAGTTGTTGAGCGGCCTTCATGTACTCGTGTTGTTGATTGACCTATTTTGAATACAAACTGGGTCTCAGTCTGTATATTTCTAAACTTTTAGCTTTCGATATATTTTTTGAGGTTTCATCTTCTGAAGAATGTCGTATGTTTCAAATGCTTGCTTTTTTACTTAACAATATTTGGTTTCAAGTCAGGACAATGAAAACAAAACTCTGTCACGAGATTTAAGAGTATATCCTAATTTCAAAAAAATTAGCATAGCCTCTGAATAGAGCAGTTGGTTGTTGAATATCTTAAATCACATATAAATTATGACGATATAGAAATCCTTTGATAAACACTTAAAAGACACTAATTTTTTCTATCATTTTCATGTGTCATTATCCCTTTGAATAGCCTCTCACAATTTTTTTTAGATCTTTGAGGCCATCTCGCGAAAAGGATATCGCAGGGTAATATTTGTGACAAAGCTATAGTGCACTTTTCCTTTCACCTGTTGCTGGAATACCTTATGTTTTTAATAAATTTACAAAATTTGAATCTTTACCAGTGTTACCGAAAAGCTTTTCTGAGACCTTTTAACACAAGTGCCTGAATGCCAATGAATGCCAGGTAATGGAAAAGTGAACATTCTGGCTAGCTCATCCTGTTGGAGTTCCTTCTTTTTAGCAACACTAACAAAGAATGTTTCTGGAATTTCTTAACACTGTTAATCCTCAAAATTGGTACTTTTTACAAGGGGACTAAATCAAGGGGGCCTTTTCGAGGGGGGGTCTTTTCGAGGGGGCGTTATAGAATCATCAGCAAGTTGCCATATAAATAGCTCGTTTCGTAGATCTTTAACGATTTTCAAGTTTATTTCATTTTCACTTTTACTTCACAACTCTTTCTAAGATGTCATTCCAAAGCATGAAAAGATATTCTATTCCAAAATATTGATATTTTTATTATCTTTGACAGTCTCTTTGTCAAAATTTTAATTAGTCGCTGAATCTGTAATAATTTAGTGATTGAAACGGTGTATGTCTCTGTCTCATCTCGATTCAGCTTCACTGGGGCTTATCAAAACGCAAAAATTAGTATGCTACGATGGAGGCTTATCGAGAATGTGGCTTATTCGAGGGGAGGGGATTATACAAGGGGAGGGGCTTACACAAAGGGAGGGGGCTAACTCTAGGATTTAAGGTAGCCCTTTTAGATTCATATCTACATTCGTTTTATCTTACAAATCCAAACATGTTGTTATCAAAATCCTCAGACAAAACGAGTTAGATCTCTAAAGCTCTACCCGATTGGTATCCTTGCTTCAAAACTTTGAACGAAGGATTGGAGAATACCCGTAATTATCTGATAAACGATCCCCCAGACAAAAACTCACTTGCTCTTTGTCCGCTGACCATTTGCGGACTGTACGGTTGAAATTCAAACTGCCAACTAATATGTCCGGGGGTGGTGGCAAAGTCGATCCGACTTGAGCCCGAGTTTCTGGCTGACTCTCATTGATTGACGTGATAGTGGTAACACTTGATGAACTCAAACTAGCGGGTGGACTGGAAGGCCTCGTAAACTGTTGCTCTAGTTGCAGAGGAGGCTGTTGCTGTTGTGGCTGCTGCGATGTAGCTTTTTGGGAGAAGTTTGGTGATTGTAACACTAGGAACACAGAGAGATAACTGTCAACAATCTAGTGCGAAAAAGTTGAATCCGAGGTCAAAAACTAGTGCAAAGAAATGTGAAGTGTGTTTCAAAACATGACCATAAATTGAACTGGTTCATTGAGGATAGATGTTAGCTAGACAATCTCCAATCCAAGTAACATGAAAATAGCGACGGAATAAGATAAATTTGGGATTTTTGTTGATACCATCATGTAGAACCAAATATTGCATTCATTCATATTTAACATCATTAAACATTATCAAAAATTCTTCGATACATACGTTGAAGAAACTGGGGCGCACCCACTGCCCGCTGGCAAAGGGCGCAGCGGAGACTTCCCTTTGCAACCTGCAATTGTGTCTGTTCAATCTTAAGCAGTGCTTGATTCTGTTAAAAAAATCGCAATTAGAGCAATACGTGAGAGACAACAGCCAACAAAAATCCGAAAGCAGAAGGTCTACTACTGCTGTCATGTCAGCTGACGCCAGAGGCAGTCTGGTATCAAAATCGCAGGACGGCTAGCAAACTCAAAGAGCCTGGTTTAGGGCGTGGCAGAAAACTGAACCACACCCACAAAAATGTAGCCTTAAAATACGGTTAATTCAATAAACATTGACAAAAAGCAACGTGCAAAACAACAACAGTATATCGATTTTTATTCGTAAAATCGGACCCAATTGAATTCATACATTTCCTCTCGTGTAAACAGGATTTAAAATCTCATGTAGAGTTAAGAATCAAGATCAAAATTCATGAAAGCTCTATGAGTTTCAACTCTTTTCGAAGAAGTGCAGATAAACAGTAAATTGGTCAATGACTTGCTTGTAATCAAAAGCTTTCTCTTCACTTGAAATTATAAACAGCTAAAGCAATTGGTTGACTGATAATGGAGAGCAGCCTTTTCTTAAGAATATTAAGCTGGCTGCAGCTTAGTGTCATCACACATTTATACGCAATGGAAAAGGGAAGGGTATGCAGCTATGTGCATGTTGCATTCACTCGTTTATTATAAGAACCAGTAAATTTAGGTTGAGGCTGACTTTTCTCAATTTTTGCAAAAATCTGGATTGTTCTTAATTTGTTCTTGAATTATTATGGTGTAAGCAGTGCGATTGCTAGCTTTTTCGTTCTAGGGAAGTGTTTGGCATTATTTGCTAACAAAGTGAGTGAGACAACCTTCATTTAACGACAAGATTGAACATTCACCGAAAAGCACCCACACATGGCTAAAAAGTCTCATTTTTGGAATAAAATGTTATTCAAACTTGCATGTTACAGTTGACTTTTGACCAACATTGATGCTCGTGTTCTTATAAAACTGTTTAAAAAAAGAGCGTAGGTACATAGTTTTGAATGCGCAGGGTATGCACCGTTGGCAAGCTTCTACCCTTTTAATACAGGGTGTCAATGACTTTGGAGTCCTTTGCGAATCCCCATCTTGAAAGTCACAGTTTTCTTCTCCGTATGCTTCTTCTCTCAGAGCGTGTTCCTTGAAATCATCTTCGTTTTTCTGGATCTCCATTTGCATTAATTGTTGTTTTTTTTATTTGAACGATATGCTGCTGGTAACAAGTTACAAATGCCAGCAGTTCTTTTCTTGAGCATTTCCAAGCTGACATTCGCTAAACGACAAATCTTGAAAAGAAAGCTCTTATTGCTCTCCTGCTTCATCTTTGTGTCAACACATCTTCCTAGCATTGCTAAATCCAGATACAAATCTAAATTTTTCGAGAACCTTCTGTCAATGTCCTCCCATCTGAGTTTGAGGCTGTTATTAGATGGAAATGATGACTACTTAACTTGTCTTTTCTTACTTTCTGTTTTGAATCTTACATTATCTTCACATATTGGAACCCCACTCCCCAATAAGTGCAACCTAAGCCTTATATCCTGTTTCACAGTGGACTAAGTGAGAATAAATACTATGGGCAGCCGTCGCCACCCCTCTCCCAAAATGAAATTCGTTCCTACAACACTGTCTCTGATATTTTCTGCTTCATATTATCATAATATGGATTAAAAAGTGACTTATATCAATTCATAACTAAACCATGGATGTTTTTTAATCAAGCAATTTTTGTCAGTTCTAGGTCAGATACCCTGGGTACCTGAGTCACATAAATTCGAGAGCGGAAATAGAAGACAAATGTATGCTCCTCCGCTTTTCCGCTTCTCTGCTTGGCATGCTTGACTGTTTACGCGCTCGAAATTTTGTTGCTCTGGTACCCAGGGTACAGGCCAGATTAAGCACATGCTGAAATAACGGAAACCACGGTTTGGGTGGTTTGAAGTGCTTGTATTGGGACTTTAATCGCAAAGTAATCAGTCTAGGGCATCTAGTCTTCAACATTTAGTTAAAAATTTCTCCAACGCGGGAAAGGCCCGTAAAATCTTATCACAAAGGGCCCGGGTGCCGATGGCCACTTTGCCACCAGGGCTAAACCACCCCTGGTTGACGGCATCAGTTTGACGACGGTTGACAAAACGAAAAGCAATGCTGTAAACCAAAATTGAGCATAACTCTCTTATAGGGAAGCAGAAAATGATTGGTGATCCCTGTGAAATCTTTGAAATGTAGGAAGTGACGAGAAGGATAAAGGAAACCAAAAGAGAGATGTGACGAAGTGAATGACTAAAAAACAGGTTGAGCAGCATTTTGTAACCAAACTAACAAAAGATCACATAATGAAACAGATCATCATTTTCTCACCTCTTTTAAGGCATTTTCCTGCTGTTCTATTCGGTTGCTTCTTGTTTCCAGCAAACTGGAAGCATCGGCTATTTCAAGCCTTAAAATATGACACTGCTCCAAGGCCTCAAGCCCCTCCTGTTGCAACTTCACTGCATCCTGTGGAATAAAAGGATTCTGAAAAAACTTTCCATGTTTTGATTAATTGTAAATTCTTTAGTAGTTGGATCTAACAAAAATTTTAGGCACGATAAGGCACGATAAGGCACGATAAGGCACGATAAGGCACGATAAGGCACGATAAGGGACGATAAGGGACGATCGGGTACGAGTAGCCAAAATCAGGCATGACCAGACAAGATCTGGCACGATTTGTGCAAGAAGCCTTAGAAAACGTGCTTCAATTATACACCCAAACGAAGCCTTGATTTCAAACCAACAGAGCCTTTGGTCTATGGCCGCAGAAAAGGGTGAAAAATTTCCATGTCAAAGCTAAAAAATTAACACGATGTCAAGAAGATTACGCCCTGAACATTCCTGTGAAAAAAAGGCATGAAAGCTGTATGACTTATTAATGAGCTTCGTGAACGAAAAGTGAGGAAAAAGAAGTTTAAAAAGAGGTAAAAGCAGGTAATGTATTGTTAACCTGAAATTAACTCTTGCATTACAATTTGCATTGGTAATTAGTCTAATCGACCTTTTGCTAGCAATTTATTGCACATCAAACATCTCTGGATTGGAACTGACAAACAACAGTTGTTCCAAGTACAGACGTAGCTGAGCTACAAAATAATAGAATGGATTTGGCACTGTTTTTTACGATATCTTTATTCATAATGTTGACAGCAGAAATATTATATCACAAGTTTGCTAAAGGAATGGTGGACAACAAGAATAATGGCCGAACATCAATCCAAAGCCTTAAAGTTGGATCGCAAAAAAAGAGTAAAGCGAATCGTGCAAACAGAGTTCATCGCCTTAAAATACATTAGACAAAGCTCATATCAGCAGGTACTGGAGTCTAGAATCTTTTGATGCTTTGTAGGGAAATGAAAATTTGAAAATGCTTGTACAAAAAGGTAGAGACCAAGGGATTTGGCAACAACATTACTTGGTGGAGGATGCATACTGTTGAAAAAGCACAGTTGACGGAGTTCACATTTTAGCAAGATGTTGTTCACGCCAATCAGCCGACTTTAATAGAAAGCACAATCACTATTGATGTTTGGAGAACAATTAAAAACTGGAACTCAAAAACAGAACTGAAAACTTCAAAAAAATTGTGAGAAAAATTTGAGTGAAAAAAAGGTATCTTGGATATAAATCCTGTGTTCCTTTCCTAGGGAAAAATCTTATTTAACAGTAAATCTTGCATCTTAACAAAAGAGAGAAGAACAGGCATCCAGATAAGATCTTACCTTTGACATTATCTCGACTTCTTTCGATTTTTTTTGAATTGCTTTCGCAAACTCTTCCAGTTTTTGTTTCTCTTCATTGATTGTTTTAAACGACAGCTCAAGGGCATTTCTCTCTCTTTCAAGGCGCTCTTCCTCTTTAAGTATCTTAGATTCCCGGTCTTTCAAAACTGCATGCTCCTGCAATAAGAAATACAACATTGATGCTTACGAATGATATAAGACAGTATTGTTGTGCTGGAAGCTTTGACTTCATGAAAAAGCAGAATAATATTGCTCGGAGAGCTGTGATGACGATAAATTTCGAAGGGTGAAGGCCGGGATCGAACACGGAAGGTGGAGGGTGAAGCATGGAGTGCTGTGGACGGAATATTGAGGTTTGAGTGTGGCATATGGTGGAATAATAAAAGAGAATGCCTGAACAATCGTACCTGCTTCCAGTAGGGAAGTTCGTTTTGAAAATTGACATAAAACGAAACTATTTTACCATGCACAAAGCTATAAATACTTAATGCTTGATATTCTACCTTCCAAAATACAAGAATATCTTTAATGAAGACAGATTAAGGAAGTCGCACTCACTCTTTCAAGATTTTCTTTGCTATACTTCTCTTGAAGGGCTTCAAGTTGGGATTTTTCAGCCGCCAGTTTCCTTCTCTCTTCATGGCATTCGGACAAAATCTTTCGCTGTTCATTCATCAATTCGTCACGCGATTTCTCAATCATTTGCCGCTCTATTGCCAGTTGCTGCATTGTGTATTTTCGCTCTTCTTCAACTGCAGCCTTTGAATAAGATACCTTGTTAGCCAAACAGTCCGAAAGGATCAAATAGGGCGAAATATAGAGTGAATCTGTAAAATTAATTCCACGTTTGAGAGGGAAATGAACAAACGATCTGTGCACCCTTTTAGGTTAAGTGACAAATGTCTTTGTTTACCATAACACTTTTCTAGTGCTGATAGAATTTGGTCTGGTAAAAGATGCAAATGGTTTGCTAAAATTTAGAAGATATTGATTGCAAATCATAAAGGACCTAAATGTGCCATTTGAGAAACAAAAAAAGCTTTGTGATAAAGGTAGCTTAAAATTTGGCCACCACCATTTGGCATACAGTTTTTTACTTTGATGCTATAGCATCATGCTCTTTGCCTTGGCTTTCCATTTCCGCCACTCCGATTAAAATCCTTTCTCAAGGCCTTCAAAAGCATTCTGGCAGAGCCAATCCAAAGTATGCAAAAGAGGATTTGAATTCTTTCACCCCTTGCACTTGATGTATAGAACAGGACAGTTCTAAGTTGCTACTATGAGTTTCACCTGTTCTATACACCAAGCGTATACATCTATGCCAACGCCACATCGATAATTTTATGACAGACCGGTAAACAGTAATGTTCTTTAACCCCATGGGAGTTAAATCACATTGATGCATGAAATGTATTTTTCATACAATACTAGCCTTCCTAATATTCTTCACTCCATTACCTGCAGTGACACGACTCTATTCTCGTTTTGCGTCAGCTTCCATTTGTCCTGGTCAAACTGTCTTCCCTGTTCTCTCAGCTGCATCTCAAGTTTCGCTACCAGGCTCTGCAACCGTGCTCGCTCTTCTGCGTTCTCGGTCTCTTGTCTATGCAGCCTCTCTTGCATGGTCTTTAGATATTCATCTTTCATCCTCAAAGACGTTTCACGTTCATAAAGGTTGTCTTTGTGAGAGACACCCATTCGTTTTTGCAACTGTTCCATCTAAATGACAAGAATAAAGATGACTTAATCACGTCATTTCATTCAGCAATGAACTTCAAATCCGGAAAAAGCCTTTAATCATAAATTATCTGAGGTCTAAACGAACATCTTCTCAGTTACATTTACTGTTTATTTTATTGACAGTATGCGCCTCAGTAAAGATTTATTGCTTACTATTTTCGGGTAGCTTCCAAACTTAACTGCCAATCGAAGATTAAAATATTCCAACTTGTTTTGTACTTTACAGTTCCATGGTGTGGCAAAATAACTTCCAGTCCTCTTTTTTCGAAACCAATGTTGAAAATTTGATTAAGCCTTTTCCAATATCGGGAAATGGTTCTCATAAAAATAGGTTGAAATAAATCATACAAAAGAAAGCTGGGACTGGCTGCTACGATATTAGAACGTAAAGTCGGTGTTCCTGATTCTACTGGTAACATTTAATTAGATGTTTTGTGTAAGTGCTGATTTTGGAATTGAAAGAATTCGCTAGCCTTAATCACATAAAATAATGTAAAAAATCAATGCATGTGGGGAGCTCCTATGCGCTAGCACGTGACCAATCTAGAACTTTGGTAGTTAACCTGATTGGTCGATATAGCTTGTCAATCAAAAACAGTTCCCCCTTTGTAGAATGATTGTGAAACTAGCTCCCAAGAGCGGGAAAACCTTTGAAAGTCCAAAAAACCTAGCGGAGACAAAAATCAGTCTTCATAAATTTTGTGAAGAATTTCAAAAACTTTTAAAGCAGATCAAAGGGGAATAAATGTTTCCATTAAAAATTGAAAGATCGTAAACAAATTCACATTTGAAGCTGCAGTAACGAAGAGGGTTTTTCTCACCTCGCTAGTGGAATTATGGACCTGTTGAATCAAAGATTGGAGAGACTTGGTTTGTGAGAACATGCTAGTGGCTGCTGCAATTTCTTGTTCTTTCAAATGATGTAACCGCTGCAACTGTTCTTCGTAGTCTTGTCTCAGTTCTTCCATTGCCTGTTAAAAAATAAAGTTGATCACTTTTCTGCTTAAAGTAAATGAATCAAGATAGAACATCTCAATTTGAGACTGTAAAAATGCCTTTCAACATTTCAGTTCTGAGGGGCTATATCAAAAGAAACTCTATCAAAAAAAGGGATTTTGCTTTGCTGCTAACAAGTGGGAAGACCTACAATAAGCTTTTGGTAACGCAAACAGTGAAGGTAGCACAGAAAGGCGAAAACGTTGCATACTTTTCGAACCCCACTGCTCGGTGTAGAAAAGGAGCGATGAACTTAAGTAAGCAAAAACCTATATCTAGTTGCGGATCGAAGGTAACGTGACACGAAGAACGACGTGATTGATTGGTTTATTGCTTTCAAACTCAAAATACTGTACAACCGTAAACAGGGAACGTAGTGTGAAAATTCACCTTTTTGTGCAACGCCTTTATCCGTTCAATATCAAGCTCTTTGTTCTTTTCTATCGTTGTTATTCTTTCTTTATTTGCTGAAATCAGTTCAGTTTTCTCATTTTCCATGATTTTAATCCTCTCGTTTGACTGCTTAGTATAAAAAGCATTTTCATCTTTGATTTGCGATTCTCTGTTTTTGTACGTATCTTCGATCATCTGCAGGCGAGATCTGAAAGATATATGAAAATATAATTTCGCTAAGGAAATTTTTTGCGTATTCAATTAATAAGTTCTCACATTTTCTTCGTCAGTGCAATTTTGACTAGGTTACATCTAAAATAAATACTGCCCTAGAGTTAAAGGACTCAACTAAATCCTTCTACTTAACTGCAATCTTTCAACATTATACGATGGAAAATGATGGCAAAGTACAAAGTTATGAAGCTTAACACAACAGGGCCAAATCCTAAAGAGAACTGAAGCTCTAGATAACACATCTTGTCAAAATCTGACATTTAGGTTCCCTATTGAGATCGACGAACATAAAACTACGAATAATGAAATTGCAAGGCTCCTCCCTTCACAGTCATTCCTCTCTCAACCTGCCCTTACAGCGAAGTTCAAGTTTTAATAAGTCTAGTTCACCTTAAACATTCATCACATTATCCAGTTTAAGTAATTTTTTCTGATGTAATTTTTTATCTAAAGAAAGGCCTGTAGAAGTAAAAGAATAATTGCAGAGCATACTTGTACGAATTTTCGCTCGCCCTTCTTTCTTCTTCATGCCGCTTTCTAGACAGTTCTTGAGAGCTTATTAGCACTTCCTTTTCGTTCTTCAGCTTTCGAATCTCGTTTTCAAGATCTTCGATTTTCTTCGATGCTTCAATGTCACGTTTTATCTTCCCATCTTCAATCGTGCTGATTTTCGACTGCAAATCTCGCAATTCTGACTCTAAAGATCTACGGTCTTGTTCCATTTGTGAGTTGGCAATTTGGTATTGCTCGAGTGTTTGCTAAAACCGTCAATAAAGCTTTAATTTTACAAATATCTTATTCGAGAATAAAACATTCATTCATAATGAGAAAAAAAGATTTAAAAAGAACTTTTTCATTGGGCAAACGTACTAAAATGAGAAAAAAAATTTCAATTTGGTTATTTCAATTTGACTGTAAAGAGTGTAAATGATATTGCTTTTGGTGGGATGGTGCACCAACCTGCTTGTTTAGAGGTTCTACTAAAGCAGTTATATACCTAAGTGATATGTATTATGCCCACCTGGTGCAGTTTCTTTTCTGCATTGAGCTTCTCCATCTGTAGTGATAACAGTTTTCTATCATTCGAGGGAGAAATGATCGTTTGATGGAAACCACTAGAATTAATACCGACTGGATTGACAGCAAATGATCTGATGCCATCTGCTGATACCATTTGTGCCAAAACAGCATCCTGTAGACCGACCTGGGGGGCACCTGTTGTTCCATATGAAAGGAAACCTGCAAAAATATAATTCTAATTTTGAATAAGCACAAATGCTCACCATAGATTTAATACAAAATTAAAATACCCCAAAGTATCAACATGACTGTTTCAAGCCGTAAAACTCCTAGTCACAAAGTAGATCACGGTGTCTGAATGCTGTTTCTTTATGAGTTTAAGTTCTTGTAAGTGTCCCCTTGCTGACCCGAACCAAGTTACATGTCTTTCAAACAGGTTGAGCATTAGCATAAATGTATGAGCTCTTCGGGAGAGAAACTTTAGCACATATCTTTCCCTTATTACATCAATACAAACATCAATAATGAAGAACTATTTTGAGACTCACTCGTGGATACGGATAGCCTACCCTTTATTGATATAATCTGTGTACTCAATGTGGGCAAAGGCTATTTAGGCTGTCGTTTACCTATATGTTTAGTCCTACGATGACCTTTGGTGTTTCTGTTCTTACATACAGGTCTACCAAAAGCTTTTCTGGGGCTTGGGGCAAAAATTGAGATGGGGCACACGATGGCGTCATTAAAACTGTTATTCTTATTGCTGTTGCTATTGCTAGGAGCTTTGTTATAATATTTGGGGCCCCTTTCTGCTCGGGATCTGGGGCAATTTGCCATTAGGGAAGAGCCCTTAAACTTCTGATATTTTTTAAGGTATCTTAAAAAAGATTTCAAAATGAATAATGATACAACAACAAAATTTTGAAGGATGCAAAGAACTTTTCCACATTATACCAGATCGAAAAAACATTTTTTGATACATTTTTACAAAAAACCTTTTTTTTCCTAATGTTGAAAAAAAGGAAAACCTTCTTGGCAAGGTTAGTTTAAAAGACTGAAAACAAACCATTATCCATTTGTGCAGCTAATTGTTGATTTGAGGTTGCTAGTGACCGGCTCATTCCCTGGTTCGGCTGTTCAATCTGCGAATATGGCGTCCTATTATGAGTAATTTCCGACTGTTGGGGAGGAGCAGAATATTCGATCTGTTGATTAGCTTGTTGTTGCGTTGTATGTTGCTCATACGAAGGAGGTTGCTGAAACAGAGATGGATTTGGAAAACTTAAGGAAAACGATTCAAAGAAGCATCACGATGACATTGCCTCAGGTGTAAATGACCGGCTGCCGGTTCTAGAGGCAAATATTCTGTCGGTAAGAAGTAGATATAGAACTAGAGCTCGCACCTAATTCACCGCATGTGATCAGTCAAGGCAGATTATTGAAGCTAAAATGTCTTATTTATGGCTGCGAACAACATATATCATCAAAAGTATTTGTAACTTCAACACACTTGATCGTGTGCATATGAACTAAATTCGGTATGACAAAATGAGTAGACATTTGTTCAATTATTAGGTTTTCCTTGCATTGCTCATTTAAAGCGTGAATGAATTCACTTTCAAAGACATGTGAAATAAAGTTTAAAATGTATCACAATAATTTTTTCTGCCCCTATTTTCATTGCTGTAACTGATTTCAGAGCCCTTCTTTCCTTCTGATGTAATTTACCTTTTCTATATTCCGCCCCTTAAAATCTACTACCATGCATTCATGCACCTGGCGTTTCATACTTTCACATGCAATTTGTACTCTCTAAGTGCATCGGCTCCGGCTCTTACTGGACAAAAAAACTGATCTTGTCTCATTTTTTGGAATAATATCACCTAGCACATACTTGGCCCTTTTTCAAGTACCTCCATTAAAACCCTCAAATAGTCAAGAAAAATTTGATACACACGTTGTTCAATGAATTGAATTTGTCCTTGTTGCTTTCAATGAGAACAGCTTGGGCCGAAGTCTTCTTAGAATCTAAAGGTGTAGAATGGGAAGTTGGTTCTTTTATGCTTTCTTCTATAGAGATGTTTGAAGCCTTTTCCTTCGTTCCAGCTGCTAAACTAGAGGCCTCTTCTCTAGCAGTATTTTGTTCACTTTGCCTTCTGCTGAAGTTTGCCCTTCTTTGCCGTCCAGAACGGCCTGGAGTCTCCCAAGGGAAAAGTCTGAAAGGTCGGATAAATTAATTGATTAAATTAATACAATGAACATAAATTAATCAAATTAATGAATTAATGAGCAAGAAGTAGAAAAAATTCACAAAACCCCTCAAGGTTACAAACAGAAAATTGTGTTTTCGATTCAAACTGTATTCTGAACGCTGTTCTTGCAAACTAGAGCTGGCCAGCATGGACATCGATTTCCATATTGGTTTTTTTCTAAACTTTGAAACGCAGAAACATTCACCAAAATTTTACTTTATCAAAAGCGGTGAGTTGTCAAAATTTTTTTTGATATTGGCGAATAGACTTTCAGATTCAGGGCTAGCACCTCTTAACTGAACTAGGGCTAGCACCATCCACGAACTGTGTATAGCTTAAAATTACAACTTAAAGGAGCTCTAAACTTTGAAGAGGGAAGTGAGAAAATTGACAAGAGGAGGATTTGCCACTGACAAATACCTGAGAAACGTGGCAGGATTGGAGATAATTTATGTAAATAAGGGCGTATACGTAAATATGTTTGATCTAAAAAGTCAGCGACCTTCTGTCTAGGATGAGGTATAGCTTTTCGTCAATAAAAGGAAATCGAACAATTATAATACTTACTCATCTTCAGGGACCTTGGCGGTATCTGTAGACTGCTTACTTGCTATCGGTGTTTCTACAAAATTTTAAAAATCCATTTCAAACAGGCGTTTTATTAAAACTACGCCGTGATGAAGTCAATCAGACAAAAACAAGGGCCTGGTAGTTTCCAGTTCGTACTCGCTAAGTCTATGTCCTGTTGACAGGGGGTGTCGAAATCAGAATGATGTAAACAAATTTAAAGGTGAATATATGCAGCAAAACAAGGCAAAATCATGCAATTTGATGGGTTTCTCATAGCTAAAAAGCATTTTCATAGAGGAATTATTACTACTGGTAAATTTGGCTGTGGAATATTCATTGACCTTCAAAAAGCCTTTGAAACTGTTAACCAGAATCTGTTAACTGTTAATATTTTTCTTCATGAAATGGAAGGCCTTGGAATTAGAGAAACTGCCTTAGATTGGTTCAGGCCATATTTGAATGACTGAAACAATATGTTTCAGTAAATAGGCATTTCTCTTCTACATGTAATATCTCATATGGTGTTCCTCAAGGATCTGTTCTTGGCCCTTTGCCATTCCTCATTTTCATAAACTAATTAGCAAACTCATCAAAGCTACTTCCTTTTTAAGTTGAACATGCTCAAGAAAAATTTTAACATATTCATATCACGAATTGTCCAGGCAAAGAAGGTTGCTTTTTTATTAGGCATTTTGGATTCTGTCTTAATATAAACAGAAATCCTGATTTGTAATAAAAGGAGTTTGTTTTCTAACTTGGCCTTTTCTGAAACAAAGGAACCAGTAAAAACGTTACTCTCCCTAAATCATTTAAGATCCAATCGCATTGCCACGGGGAAAAGAGACTCGAGGGATATTTTCCAAATTACTCTAAAAATATCTTTACAATATATATTTTGTACAATTAGTTGTTATTTCCAAATTTGCAAGTGCTATTGATTAGGAGTACGCCATAGTATCTTGATATCTACTTATGACACATAGATGTTAATTTCCATTTACCTTCGGGGCATTGTCCAGCTTTTATACGATGCTGGCATATTACATAACAAGGGCTTTTGAGCAAACCTCAGACAAAGGAAATTCATCCCCCCCCCCCCCCCTCATAAATCTGTTTTCCTTCTCTATCTCTATAGCGGAATGTCACATTAGAATTACAAAGTTTTATGGAAGTCAAGCTTTAGCATAATTGAAATCAAAAACAACCTTTTGTAGGTTTTGGTTTGCTTTTGGTGAGAATGTTTTCGGTCATGTCTTCATCACCAAGTCCAAGCCAATCATCTTTGGACGTCTGTTTGGTAAGGGTTGGTTTGACCTGGTCTTCTATTTTGCCAGCCGGTTCAATAGTTTCAGCCCGGTTTGCCTTCTCTGCTGCTAACTTTGTAGAACCAAGTATTTCTTGTCCTTGCAAATCATCTTCCTTGGCTGGCGCAAAATCTGGAAGATGATTTCGAAAAACATGCAAGCATTGAATCGAAAATAAAATAAAGTCGGTTTCGTGTCACACGTTAGATCGAAGAATTTAAAGCACGGAAAAATCTCACATGGTGAAATTGAAACACAAATATTAACTGAGCTATGGCCTAAGCTATTACAGACCTTAAATAGTGTGAATACATTTACGATAGAAATTTGTCTACGATAAAGGTATAAAAACATTGCCCTTTTGAAGGTAACCTTCAAAGGGAATCTGACAGAGACAACTTTGATTCCAGCCCCAGAATCAAATGACTGAGTTCCCGTTGAAGTGAAGCTGTGGATAGAAAAATTTGGTTCCCTGTTCGGTTTTTGCGACTGAAGTGTCAACAGCGAAAAGAAATGCTTCCATTACCATCATTTAGTTCCAATAAATAAATCTTATTGCCATTTTCAATAGCTTACTACTGCAGCTAGGCCAGCAAAAGTGAGCAGCGTAGTCAGTTGTGACGGGAAGACCAGTAGTTCATATAAGCCAATCATTGAGGGGACAGACTGCCTTTAACATAAAAGTTCGCTGATTGAGACCATTTTTCGTAGGGTTGCTAAAATATAGCAAGCCGTTGACATGTGCAGCAGTTATATAACGAGAGAGTCACTAAGACACAAACTTTGCTATTGCAGACAATTGAATAAGGATTGTCGACATTTTTCCACAGCGAAAAACAGGGAGAAAAGGAGGGAGGCGGGTTCCCCTAAATTAAGTCATCAAATGCTTTGAAAGAAGGAGTTCGCATGCATACGTTAATCGACGGCGGAATACTTACGAAATGAGTAGCTTACCCTAACTAAAGTTTACCAGTTGAATATTTGGCTGATTAAAAGCTGGTTTCAACTTTGTCGGAGGTACTAAGGCAATGGCAAACCGACAAATCAACGATCCAGCAAACAGTTCCAGTCACATGTTAGTTCAACTACACTCTTTTTTTTATAAGAACCAGTAAATTTAAGTTCAGGCTGAATGTTCTTAATTTTTTCAAAAATCTGAGGCTGAATTGTTCTTGATTTGTTCTTAAATAGAGAGGGTGTAAGCAGTGCTATTGCTAGCTTTTTCGCTCTAAGGAGGTGTTCAGGCCTCATTTGCCAACAAAGTGAGTGAGACAGCCTTAATTTGCTGACAAATTTGAATATTTACCGAAAAAGCACCCATACATCGCTAAAAATCCTCGATTTTGAAAAAAAATTCTGTTCAAAATTGCATTTTGCAAAAGCTCAGCCTCAGCTTGTTCTTAATTTGTTCTAAATTTTTGACCAGTTTTGAGGCTCGTGTTCTTATAAAATTGTTCTTATAAAAAAAAGAGTGTATGCTGAGCTGCTTCTCAAGTGGTCACGCATTTGAAAAAGGAAGTGGTACCTTGCAAATGTTCAGGAATGCTTGCGCAAAGTTGCATAACCCAAGAAACAAGGCAATATAAACGTGAAACAAGGCATGCATTTTCAAAAGCTGCTCAACAGTGGCACTTGTACTTATTTAAGCTTGGTATCATCAATCTAATGATTCTGATTTCGAATGGAATATCTGACCATGTAGAAAAACAGTACCTTGCTTATTTCTTCTAGACGCTTGTAACGATCTCCTTGGGCTCGTTTTTCCTGGGTTTGTTTTTTTACCATCACTACTTTGTTTTGCCTCCTTGTCTTCCTCAAGTCTAAGCCATTCATCTCCAGCTTTACTGTCTTGTGGGCCTGATAATTTCAAAAGTAAATAACAAAAAATCCTTTAGCAATTTCTAATCTATTATTTAAGGTTTGAATTAATACAAAATCGGCCTAATCACATAGTTTTTTTACTGGAGAGCCCCAAAATTCATCAGATATTTTCAAACCCTTTAGCAGCAACTTAGGTTTAGAAAAGAAACGGGAACACCATATTTAAAATGCCAAATATATTCAGATTATCATGATGACAACATGAAATGGAGGCGTTAGAGCTAGATACTAACTTTTCTATCGGGCATTGGTGATAGAATTTGCAAGTAGCAGCGATACGACTTCATAAGAGACTGTATAACAAAAAAAACGGTTGGAACGAAAAACCGTTAGAACGAAAAACCGTTAAGCTTCTTTAAAAACATTGTGTAGAAAATAGAAACCGTATCAAAGAGTAAAAAATGAATGCAGCTTCAAGCTCTCAATACAAAACTTATACCTGAATTCATTGGCTCGTTGCTTTTAGCAATGTTTATTTTCTTGCCTTGTTTTGTTGTTGTTTTTCTAAAATCACTAGAGCTCAATTCCAAAGATATATCTGTATTTTCATCCTCAAAGGAGGATCCAGCTGAAATGTCTCTTGACTTAGTCGCAGCTCTCTTTGCTCGCCCACCATCCGGTGCAGAAGACGGCCTACTTTCAGAAAAAGAGAAATCCAGCTCATCAAAACCAAGCTCATCTGCAAAGCGGACACTTCTTTTATTTGGCGCGGTTGTCGGTCTTGTGACACCTACAGAAGGACTGTAGCCTCCAAAGTTGACTTCCTTTTCTCTTGGACTGGTGATGGGGCTTTCAGTTTCTATCGGGAGATCTGTTTCGAGCATGAGAAGGAGGACAATGTAACAGTAAAACATCAAACGTAGCTAGCAAAATTACTAAAGAAATATATAAACTGCTGGGGAATCCGCTAATTCCTGTGAAGAAGTATTGAAAAAGTGTTTGAAAAAAGAGTTATTTCCAAAAAAATCACACCCATTAGAAACTAACAAGAAGAAACTAAGGGGGCCAAAAAGAGATTGTACCCTTGATTTCGTCTGTACACAAGAAAAGTGTCATTTGTGGTACTCTTTTAAAATACTGAAAAATCTCTTTCTACTTTCAACGGATATATCTTTTAGAACGCTGTTTCTTCAATAAACAATTATTTCTATGATTTCATTATCATATTTTCCAGTAGATCCTCAACATTAGATTAAAGGGGTTCACAATAAAGCGATTTTGCTAATCAATAGACCCCCAGAGAGCACTGCCCCTCCTCTTATCAAATTCTTCCTTTTTTCTAGCTAAAATTAGAAAGCAATTAGGAATAAAGTTAAAAAAGAATGAAAACACATCGAAAAGATGCAAATGCACCTGTAGACCTTATGACGAACAAATTATGAAAAGTTTCAATAACCTTTCAAATTCTTCGAATTTTTGGGAAAAAACAATGGCTTTAGCCAGATATCAAAACCAAACAATTTCCAATCGAGATAGTATAGTCTACTATTGAAAGTGATCTAAACGATATAAGGCCTTTCTATACCAACCAAAAACCTTCACTTTAGCTGCGAATTTTTAAAAACAATAATAAAAGCCTTGATGTCCTAAAACAAGGTTTGAATTTTAAAAATAACAGTAAAAAAAGTTGTGAAGATTTCGACAGCCGGCCTTTTTGGTCATAGATAAGCAGTGTTGTGAAGTCAATATATTTCGCAGCCCAAGCCATCATGGGGGATTCCTACTCGTCCCAGTCTTCTTACGTTATATATTCACGCCCTATATTGTAAGGTTAAGTTGTTTGAAGTAGTGAAGTTACGATAAAGTCACGCTACAAGTTTATGATGGGCTAACAAGTTACGTTTACGTTATAGCTGTTTATAGTCACGTTTTGTATATATTTAAAGATAAAATCAACGATATGGAGTTTCATTCACGTCTACGCTCTACCGAAGCTATGTTCAAAATATAATGGCGCCCAACGTGGGGCATGGAATACGACGAAATCATGGCCACTGATACAGAAGGTAACAGTGGACAATTAAAGAAATTGTTAGCAATACGAGGAGGAAATAGAACCTCCATTACGAAGCTTGAACGACAAGCCACGGCTCTCCTTGAAGAACTAATTAATGAAAATGGAGAACAAGTCGAGAAGGTGATTCGTTTAGAAACGATACAAAAATCTCTTCGAGAAAAGCAAACGTATGTGAACGGACTAAACGAAAAGATACTGGAATTATGTCCAGACGTTAATATCGAAAAAGAAATCGATGAAACGACGGAGCTGAATTTCAGAATCGATGAAATTCTGGGAAGAATTCAAGCTTTTAAAGACGGTCGTTACGCTCAGACCAATGCATTCGGAGTTGGGAGTGGAACGACACAAATTATTACGTCAACGCCTTCCAGAGAAGCTGAAAACGTTGAACAAGCAACAAACAACGAACATGGTCTCAATACAAGCGGGGTTACCATGGGTTCTGTTGCCATTCGTCTGCCAAAAATAACGCTCCCACGATTTAACGGAGATATAACACGTTTCATGTCCTTTTGGCAGAGTTTCGAGAATGCCATAGATAAAAACGAAAGCATAACTGCAGTTGATAAGCTCAACTACTTGGTGAATTTGTTGGAGGGTCCAGCATACCGTGCAGTATCAGGACTCGAACTGACGGAACAAAATTATTTAAATGCAATGGAAATTTTGAAGGCAAGGTTTGGCAACAAACAACAAATAATCTCGACGCATATGCAGGCTCTCCTTGGGCTACAAAACTGCCCAAACGAAAACGTGAAGCAATTGCGCTTCATTTACGACAGCATAAATGTACACGTAAGGGGGCTTGAAGCCCTTGGTATGAGTTCTGCAAGTTATGGCAGTTTATTAGTACCAATCCTTATGGCAAGAATGCCGCGAGAAATTACATTGCATGTCGCCAGAAAGACGACCGAGGAAGTTTGGCCGATAAAAGAAATATTGGAGATCGTCAAAAAGGAAATTGAAGCCAGGGAACTGAGCGATAACATCAAGCCCGTCGAAAGGAAATTTGACAAAACTTCAGGATATGGACCAAAATCACCACAAGGCACTACGAAGACATTTTTGACGAAAGACGAAAAAGTGCAAGATTGTGTTTATTGTGGGCATGCACACTCTCCGTCAAGCTGCAAAGAAGTCCAGGAAATAACGGGTAGAAAGAAGATCCTATTGGAGACCAAACGATGTTTTTCCTGCTTAAAATCTGGACACATGACAAAAAAGTGTCGGGAAAATCGAAATTGCAAAAAATGTGGCAGAAATTTTCACCACGAGTCAATTTGCTACAAAGGAGCAAAACAAACGGAGGAAGAAACAAAAGTAACTACCAGTGTTACAGGAAAACAAGAAGTTTTGCTGCAGACGGCCACTGCGTATGTTTATGGGGCAGACAAGGATCAGAGGATGAAAATCAATGTTTTCTTCGATAGTGGGAGCCAACGAAGCTACATCTCTGAAGAAGTCAGACGAAAACTAAATCTGGAAGTCGAAAGACAGGAAAACTTAAATTTGAACACATTTGGAACTGAGAAATCAGTACGCAAGAAATGTGACGTCGTTAAGTTAATGTTAGAGACAGGAATAGATGAGACGCCAATTTTGATAAGCGCAATAAGCTATCAGTCTATTTGTTCGCCTATAAATACGCGCATAGACGTAAGCAAGTATCAGCATTTGATAGGCCTTAATCTAGCGGACAAGAAGCTAAGCGAGCAAAATAGGCGCATTGATTTGCTTATTGGTAATGATTATTTGTATGATGTAATCATTGGTGATGTTATTAGAGGTACATCAGGGCCAATAGCAGTAAGTAGCAAATTAGGATGGCTACTTTCGGGAAAAGTACCAGGATCCTTGGAGCCTAAAACCTATTCTAAAGTGACTTCTAATTTGATTTTAGATACGTCAGTTGGAAGGCCTGTCGAAAAAAATGAGGAAATAACACAAACGCTTCGCGAGTTTTGGAAACAAGAATCATCCGGGATTGACAAGGGGAGTGAACCCACAAATGAAAACAAACAAGACGAGCAATTTGAAATCACCTTTAATGGTAAAAGGTACCAGGTAAGCCTTCCTTGGAAGGTTGATATATCTTGCCTTAATGATGATTGTAACTTGGCATTAAATCGCTTAAAATCTTTGCTTTGCCGGTTAAAAGGAAACCCTGAATTATTATCTGAATATGATAACATTTTCAAAGAGCAATTAAACAACGGAATAATTGAACAAGTCCCTGTGGAGGAGGAGAATCAGGGTAATCCTCATTTTATGAGTCACCATGGTGTAATTCGACGAGATCGTGAAACAACAAAACTTCGGGTTGTTTTTGATGGAAGTGCGAAATCGCACAAGGAAGCTTTATCTCTTAATGAATGTTTAGAACTTGGTGATAATTACATGCCGCCATTATTCGATACGTTATTACGTTTCCGCTCACATGCCATTGCTATAATAGCTGATATTGAAAAGGCATTCCTTCAGATTGAAATTGATGAAAAAGACCGGGATGCTTTACGTTTTTTGTGGTATGACGACATTAGTAAGCCGAATCCAACGGTTATTCAGTATAAGTATTGTAGACTAGTGTTTGGTTTAAGACCATCGCCATCTATACTGGGAGCCACAATTAAGAAACACATTGCTCAATATGCTAATCGATTTCCTCGTGTTGTTAAAGTGTTAGATCGGCTTTATGCTGATGACTTATCATGTAGCACAAATTCTATTGATGAGGCGTTAGAGATTTTCCATAAGTCACGGGAGACTTTGTCCGAAGGTGGGTTTAACCTTCGCAAATTTAAAACTAATGACACAGCTTTGTTACATGAAATCAAAAAGGTGGAAGCAGGTAACGTATCCAATGGTGATAATGCGAAGGAGATCATACAAGATGATCAATCCTTCGCTCAGCAAACAATAGGCCCACCTGAAAGAGAAAATAATAACAAGGTCCTTGGAGTAAATTGGGAAAGTAAAAAGGATGAACTGTTTTTTGATCTGGGGTCCATTATAGAACTAGCAAAAACACTTAAGCCCACAAAGCGCTCTCTTTTAAAGTTAGCAGCCAAGATTTTTGACCCGATCGGTTGTCTTAGTGTGTATACCATCAATTTGAAAGTGCTCTTTCAGGAACTTTGCGTAGACAAATGGGGGTGGGATGAAGAGCTTACAGGAGAAGCAAGGGAAAAATATGATCGTTTCATTTCGGAAATAAGTCGTTTAGACGGGATTCGCATGCCAAGATGTTTTTTTGACCCAGGTAAAATAGTAAGCCAAGTCGAAATACATGGGTTTTCAGATGCCAGCGAGACTGCTTACGCTGGAATTGTTTATCTCCGCATTGTGTACGATACGGGGGAGGTAAGCATCAAGTTTGTCACTGCCAAGGCCAGGGTTTGTCCTCTAACAAAACAAAGCATTCCACGTTTAGAGCTTTTAGGGGCACAGTTACTCGCAAAATTAATCAGCACAGTAAAAGGTACTCTTGGGGAGGAGCTTCACGGCACGCCTATCAAAGTATTTTATTGGGTAGATTCGGTTTGCACTCTTTGCTGGATAAAGAAGAATAAGGTTTGGAAGCAATTTGTACGCCATCGCGTGTCGGATATTTTACGAACTTCAAGCCGCGATGAATGGTTTTATTGCCCGGGATCTCAAAACCCAGCTGATTTACCGTCAAGGGGTATATTTGGTCGCAAGTTAGAGCAAAATCTTTTTTGGTGGGAGGGTCCAGGGTTTCTAAAACAGCCACCCACAAAATGGCCTAAGCAAGAAGATATTTTCGAATCCGGTTCCGCTTTAGAGGAAAGAGTAAAATGTAGCCCCAATATCACGCATGCTATAGCAACTAAGGAAAACGCCAAAGTTGGCAACGTTGTAGATTTTGAAAGGTTTGGTTCTTACCAAAAATGTGTCCGTATATTAGCATGGGTACTTCGTTTTATACATAATTTACGCGCATCGTTAAAAAACAATACTTGTCAACGAGAAAATCAGATAAATATAGAAGAATTTTCTAACGCAGAAAATGTTCTTATACGCTCAATTCAAGGTGAATTCTTTTGTAAGGAAATTGATTATTTACAATCAAAAGGGGACAAAAAACCCCCTTTGTACGTTTCGCAATTTCAGCTCTTCGTAGACGAAAAGGGCATTTTGAGGTGTCAAAGTCGTATAAAAAATGCATCCGTCATAGAGTCAAGCATAAGACCAATCTTATTACCGAAGTTTCGTCAGGTTTCCAAATTGCTTGTTCTCTATTGCCACGAAAAAGTCATGCACGATGGAATAAGGGAAACGTTAAATCTTTTACGACAAAAGTATTGGATTCCTCGTGCAAGGGAATTAGTAAAAAGTATTGTACGCAAATGTATCACATGTAGGAAATTAGAAGGTTTGCCATATTCTACTGTATTTTGTCCAGACTTGCCACGAATGAGGGTCGATGATCAGCCCCCATTTGCAAATACAGGGCTAGATTTTGCAGGTCCATTGACAGTTGCAAGTAAAGGTAACAATGATGGAGAAGAGAAGTTTTATGTCTGTCTTTTTACTTGTATGTCGACAAGAGCAGTTCATTTAGAACTTGTAGAATCACTCAATGTCGAGTCATTTTTACGAGCGTTTCGAAGATTCGCAGCACGTAGAGGTTTACCGTCTCTATTGGTAAGTGACAACGCCAAGACCTTTAAGTCAGCTTCAAAGGATGTAAAACATCTTTTGCGTTCCCCTAGGTTAGGTGAAAGCCTTGAAAAGAAAGGAGTTAAGTGGCAATTCATAGTTGATAGAAGCCCATGGCAAGGAGGTGCTTGGGAAAGGTTAATAAGGAGCGTAAAACGTTGTCTAAAAAAGGTAATAGGTCGGTCATACCTAACGCAAATAGAATTAAATACCATCTTGATAGAGGTCGAAGCAGTAATCAACTCTAGGCCAATTACTTATGTATATGATGACACTGACGGTATTTCATATCCATTGACACCGTGTCAATTAATTAATGGAAGAAATCTATCACTTTTGCCCCAAGACAGGTACTATGAAATGCTAAGTACATACGAGGTTCTGTCAAAACGAGCCAAGTATCATAAGACTCTACTTCAACAATTCACGAAGAGGTGGAAGAAGGAATATTTAACAGGTATTATGGAAGCCTATAGACCGAAAGACAAATGGGAAGAGCCAGTCATATCGGTTGGAGATATAGTTCTTTTAAAGGATGACGATAAAAAACGCACTTTTTGGAAATTATGTAAAATTCTTGAGTTGATTGTAGGTACAGATGGAAGCGTAAGATTAGCAAAGATCCAGATAGCAGGTGAAAGGAGTAAGGGTAAAGTATTCAGACGTCCCTTGAAATTACTTGTACCTTTAGAAATTGCATGTAAGGAACCTAACACAGAAGCAAATCAAGTCAACGCACCTATAGCGCCTGCGCAGCCAGCAGATAGAACTATTACGCGATCTAAGCGCGCAGCTGCAAAGTTAGGAGAGTTTCTTAGAAGAGACAATATGTAAATATTTCAATATGTATATGCTTACAGTTTCAGCTTGTTTAAAAAAAATGTTCTTACGTTTTGTTGATGAATAATGATTGATTAATATGTATTATTGTAAATTGAGTGCAGGCAACTCAATCGGGGGAGTATGTTGTGAAGTCAATATATTTCGCAGCCCAAGCCATCATGGGGGATTCCTACTCGTCCCAGTCTTCTTACGTTATATATTCACGCCCTATATTGTAAGGTTAAGTTGTTTGAAGTAGTGAAGTTACGATAAAGTCACGCTACAAGTTTATGATGGGCTAACAAGTTACGTTTACGTTATAGCTGTATATAGTCACGTTTTGTATATATTTAAAGATAAAATCAACGATATGGAGTTTCATTCACGTCTACGCTCTACCGAAGCTATGTTCAAAATAAGCAGAGTACGCACCAGAACTGTGTCCCTTTCCTCCAGGCTTTGACATCATCTGTTCCAGAAACGTTGGCTTCCTGCCCTTCTGCTCGATCCCCCTTGGTTTTCCACCGAGAAGATCGTCTAAGGCAGAAGTGGCCTTCCGTACAGGCTCCTCCTCTGCTGCTTGCTTTTCAGCTATTTTTTTTGTTGGCAAGGTGATTTCGTCACCACTCAGCCCTGCAAAAACGCTCACTTTGTCAAAACATGATTAAGTAAGAAAATAAGTGTTCCCAACAAAAGCATGACATGAAATTATTTCTTCAATCGTTTGAACAAAAAATGTTGCTTCGATTGAGCTAAATTTGGTTATAATGTATTAACAACTTAAAATTGCATGCATTTTGAACAAGTAATGGAATGCATGCATTTTCAAAACTATTTAAAAATTTTCACATACAAGCAAATTCAACTCATTGCAGTTTTTAACATTTAAAGTTAATTGAAACATATAAACACCGCAACGAGAGGTGTCCCTGTATTCCTCTGGATCTATTCAAAAAAAGGTAAAGCGAAATTAAGTGCATATCGATAAATTAGTTTCTACCGCAAGCAAAAATGAGGCTCAATCAAAGGGGGGAAAATAAGCACACGATCCTTCTATCCGAGGCCAACCGCTTTCATCATACGCCTTGATTCCCATTCTGGAGCGAGCAAGAAACCATTCCCCTTGTTACACATGATCCTGTATCCGCTGATATTGACATCACACTAACGTTTGGATGCAAAAACTTAATCGAAATACAGTTATGGTTTAGTTTGAAAGTTTTGAATTCAAAAATTCACTCGCGTACGGCATTTTAGTGACTAAAAGAGAACTTCAACTGGTAAATAACTTTTAATTACCAAAACATTTTAAGGAAAAAATTAACAGACTTTACCGGGAAGGTCGTCATCGTCAGTAAATATATCGTCAGTATCCTTGACAGCAGGTTTTTTCGGTGGCTTTTTACGCATTCTAGTAGAATCGACATCAGGTTTGGTGTCTGGTGCATCAATGGGGTCTCTTGGCAAAAGGTCTCTTGGCGAAAGGCCCGCTTCTGTTGCAAAAAGGACGCTAATTTAAAGCAAAGCTTTGTATGGAACGCAAAGAAACACATAAAGGGGATGATAAATACAAATCCTCCCAAGTTTGCTTGATTGCTTATCAAATTCAACTGTTAATTGTTTATTTATAGTTTTATCAATTTCTTCCTGTCCTAAAATAAACTACGAAAAAAGACTTTGCCCAAGTCAATTAAAAAGTAAACGTCAAATAAAACAATTACACAAAGCCTTTGTATCAACTTGCAGACCCTTAAACAAAAAACAATAGCAAAAAGAATCTGGACATATCACGCTACAACGATGCTTTAGGAATCACGATATATCATATAACTTCTGCCTCATGAAAATGTTTTAGATTTTACTCGGTTTCGAATCTATAAATTAGAGAAATCATGAAACACATTATAGGATTGCGCATCACTAACATTCAATAATCAAGCTATTTCAAACCTTACCCCCTGGGAAAACTTTGTTTAAAGGATGTTTAAAAAAATTCTTCATTTCACTTTCAGTTATTCCCTTACCTTGATGTTTCTCCAAAAACACATCATTCGGTTTGTCAGCGACGGGGTTCACCTTCTTCTTTTTGGATCCTTTTCTGCTGTGCTTTTGCTGTGTTCCCGAGTTCGATCTAGAACGAGGAGTGATTTCTGATTCGCTTTGAGTTCCAACTGACGGATCATCCCAGCTGTTCAATCGCCTCATCATTTTATCACCCCCACTGCCAGAACGTGGACGAGGATCAGTTGCAAGGAAGGGATCTTCTTTGTCGAAACTTGATGCTAATTAAAAGAAGGATACCAAAAAAATTCAACGTAAAATGCGTTGCTTTAGGGTATATTGAACGTTGCTCAATGAAATGATTAATTCGTTTAGGTTTTTGCCCTAGCGATAAAGAACATTAATAAGCAGAAAGTAGAGTATCGTAAGCGCTGCTCAATAAAAAGTTCAACATCATTGAAAGCCTAATTTCCACATTAACAGATGGTAGGCTTTACAAATTACTGCAAAAGTATCTATGATACGTATTTATCTGTTCCTTGCGCTTTGGGATCGTACCCTCAGTTTTGGGATGTGGTTCTACTTTATTGTTTAGACATATCTATTTTAGAAGGCCTGTCAAAGTTGATTAAAAAGATGTGGAAAAGAGGTATAGAGATCGAAGGAAATAAATACGTTTTCATTCTAAACACTCACATCTGACTGGTGATGTGTCTGGATCACGTGAGTTTGAGGCTCCTAGATTAGGATCAACCTTTGCCTTGCTAGATGTCTGGGACAGCTTTCTCGATAGATCAGGCTTCTTGGATTTCACTTTGACATTGTCTTCTTCATCTGAGAGGCCTAGGCCAGCCAAAGGATCATCTTCGTCAAAGTCTGAAACAAAATTCTTTTCAATTTGTCTTTTTCACTCGCCTTTGCATGTCAAAGAAAATGGAGAACCTGTTGCTTTTGAAATGATATTGATTGTGTTTCCCTAGATATAAAATTTAGGCTTGTTGTATCTGTAAAGTGTAAAAATGAAACTTTTCTAAATTTACAAACAAGAAATTAACGCTTTCAAAGTTAGATGCATGATTATTTGAAACAGCTTACGGCCATCTTGAAGAAAATTTACAATAAACTTGACAGTATTATTCAAAACTATGCATATGGCAACAGGGTTTAGGAGATGCTGCTAATCAAATGCATCGCAAAGCCTAAGAAGAAAAATTTGGACAGAAGTTTGATTGTCACGTTTATAAAAAGCAGCTCAATGACACTACAATAGCTTTAAAGGGAAAGACACTAAATAAACTTTCAAGATATTGGAATTATGTTTCATTATACCGAGTTGTGCATGAAATACAGCTCTTTGTTCGGTTAACAGAGCTTTGAGACACATTAGGCAATAAAAAAAATTCTTGCATCTGTCCATTTGAAACGCCATTATGACGTATGATGCATTTTCAGCTTTACTGTATTTAATCGACTACATGCTTACGTTCATTTTAAAAAAGGTTTTGGACCAGAAATTTATTTCTCAATATTCCCTTTCAAAGTGAAATGTGTGTTTCTCATACATGCTTTCAATTAAAACCAATCTTGTCGTCACTGATAAAGATCTTTTCGTGAGCAAAGGCCTAGATTCGAAAAACTCAAGGGTTAAAAACGTATCACTTTCTGGTTCCACAGAAGGCCTAACCATAAAAAGATCAGCTGTTACGGCTGTGTAAACGGCTTTTAAATCCGGCGTTAATTGGAATTTCTCGTTTATTTTGGAAAATCCTTACTTTACACCGGTGTCTATAGGGATTCGACGTTAACACGTAATCAAAGTATGCTCGAACCAAAAAAATACTACAGCGAATTACCTGCAAATTCGTTCGTTTTCTTCTTTTGCTTTGAAGAAAACAGGGATACACTTCCTAAAAAAACCAAAAAGCTCAAAAATAATAAAAAAGTTGCATTGATTAATGTTTTACGCCTGCTGACTAGATGATAGAAATTAAGGCATTACTTGATCGCATATGCCATACTAATGGGTCGAGCAGATTAGTTTTGGGAAAGTATTGCGCCAGTAAAGTTATGGGTCGTTACAACATCGAATAGTAACAGCATTAGGTCGTAACAGCGCAACGTCGTTACGACATTGAATCGTAACAGCACTGGATCATAACAGCGTAAGGTCGTAACAGTCTGGCGTCGCAAAACAATTTTTAGGTACAGCTTTGGGGCTGTAGCATAAAGTCGTAACAACATCAGGTCGTAACAGCGCAGGATCGTAAAAACCCTTGGGTCAAAGCAGCTCAGGAAACAACTTATAAAATTAAAAAATGACTGTATGTTGACTTTTATCATCTGCCATTTACCGAAGATTACATTTATCTGACATGAATCCCCCAAAAGCACAAGAAGCTTTGACAGCAGGCCATATTGCAAGGCATCCTAACTGAATCCTTAAACGACCCTTAAAACCATGCACACAGATCTGTAAAATTATATCAGCACAATAACAAGCAAACATGAACTGCATTTGTCAACACTGGAATGAACAGATGGAAGAACGCCAAATATCAAACCTTTGTTTTTCTGGTTGCTCTTCTTTCCACCAAAAGACCCAAAAAGGTCAGATTCTAAGTCGTCCATGTCCTGCAGAATCAATTAAAATTACGTCACTATTCAAATGTTCACCGTGGAATAAAGCTAGACTTGCTTGCAATCTTTTTAAAAAAATATTAGAGAAGAAGACATCTCTCTTCTTTCTATCATAGCCCATTATACAATGCTTGCTCAAAATAAACCATGTATTTGCTTACAAAAAAGCAGCTTGAGCTTTGAATTAACTAAAAACTGAGAATCCCAATTTGCAGCAACAACAAGTTACAGAGCACAAATCGGGAAACAGAAGGCTGGATCACTTTCCGAGTATCAAGTGACACTTGAATGCTACTTGAGCATGGTGCAGTCATGGCGATCAGCATCATGGTAGAAACATTCCCTGCCTTTGGTAAATTTGAGCAAATACATGTCAAACAAAAACATTATCTTTGCAGCATCCTTAACTAGGTCTCTTTGGTTAACTAGCCAATTTGCAATCATGCTGCCAGGCCACCGTTTATTTGAGACAATGTTTCACAGCTTCATTTTTATCTAATTGATCTTGATTAAATCCCATTATAAATCCGTTTCAATAATTTAAAAATAAAGTTCTTCTAGCTTGTTAAACGCCAATGTTTTCATAATGACTTACTGCCAGATCTTTTGCAACTTGTGCTGCATCTTCTGGGTTCACATCGACATCCTTGGAATAAAAATCACTTTGCAATCATGATAGAAATAAAGTCAAAAGCTTGCTATGGCTTAAAAAGATGCAAAGAAAACTCGACTGCTTAGAAACTTTTGCTCCCCATAAGTACATCTTATATCTTCTAAATGAAATCGAACATAAAGGCCACTAAAACAATAAACTTTATTCCCACAAACGAGACTTTTCCGATCTCTCCTTTTCTGTGACAGAAAAAACCATGCTAAAGAAAAAGCTAGGGACAAGAACCCTAATTCGTATCGCGAGCAAAGCTAGCGTTGCCCATTTTTCTTCACTTCAGTCGAAGAGTTTAGTGCTCCTGTTCAAACTCCAAATAAAACTGTTCCATCTGGGAACTACTTTGCGACCATCAACTTAGAAAGGAGAGGGGGGGGGGTGCAAATCATACCTCTTCTGAAGTTTGTTAGATAGCAACTCATGAGATGATTTACTTGTCAATCATTTAGCTGCATATTGAGGTTTCATGGCACCTTCGTCTTTTATGAAGGACAGGTTTTTTCAAAGTTGCAAGCTGTAGACATAGAAATCTTCCAAAGACAAAAAAATTTAACAATCATTACTTCTTCATTCCCATCTTCTATAACATCATGACCAGCAATCGCTGACAAACTACTGTAGAAATCCTTTGATGAAGAGCTTTGAAAGAAAAGAGAAAGTTCAAATTATTTTTTATCTTTCGAGCATGACCATTTGAAGCCATTCACTTTTGAAACTTGATTTACCACAATAAATAAAGTCAAATGAAAAAGATGTTAAGACAAAGGGCTAAACAGGAAATAGAATCATACGTAGCTGTTAGAAGAGTCTTCTTTGGACTAGACGATGCACCTGATTTCTAAAATTGAAGATAAGGCTGTCTGTAAAAGATCAAGCATTTTTGTAAGAAAGGAATTACAGTAGAGTCTTTTAGAAAGGCAACCTTCATGTTATTTGCAATATGTGGTTGAAAGAGATAAGGGTGCCAAAAGTCATCGTTAGAAATATTTGGGTAAAATTGCCTCCAATTTTGCTTAAGCATTTCAGTGCCCGTTTTTGCACAAGAATGCCTGCATTCTAAGTACCCGCATTTAAGTTCCCGCATTCTTATATATTGCAGAAGAATCAAGTGGCTTGGCCTAAATTGATAAGTTAGCACACTAAGAAAGTAACAAAACAATATAATTAATACTTGCTTTGGCTCCTGAAGTGCTTTTTGAGGCATGCTTTTGATGAGATATTGCAGAGACATCTAGCAAAAAAAGAAAATTTTTACAAAAGGAATAACAGTATTCTCAGGAAGCCTATTTGGATTTTTATTTGTAAATAGAGTATCAAATTTGATATTTTGATAAATAGTTCAGTATGTAAATATCCTTAATATTTATAAATGTTGGGCATTTCAATAGAAATGTTATTTGTCCAGGCGCGGATCCAGACCGGTTGAACAGGTTTAAAAAAAACGGTCAAATTCTGAGAACTATTTTTCTCTGTAAATCTCGAATTTTATCTAGAATTTTAATTGCAACAATTGCTGCATCTCTCCCCGACTGACTACAGTTTTTACCTACCAAATTGAACTCTCAAACAACAGCACTCCCTTGTTGGAAAGATTCCGACAGAGTTCCCAGCTTCCTAATTCATCTGTTATCCAAAAGTACCCGAGGAATTCAAAATCGGAGAAATCAGTCGCCACTCACAGTGAAGATTTAGAGTATGCTATCTATGCGCCAATATTGAAACCGGTGGTTATTGTTTTCTGGAAACCTGTGAAAACCGGTGACCATATGTTTCCCTTATGCGAAAAAAGCCGGTGACTAAAAAGCATATTCGATACCGCTTTGACACAAAATGTTACAAAATGGAATAAAGATGCAAATTATAATCTGACGTCTTGTATTGTGTGATTTTGTCAGAGATTTTCAGAAAATGTTTTTGAACGTCTTTTCTATATCATTTTTTAAAAAGAGATATGAAATAAAAGGAGAACAAACTGTTAATATACTGCTTGATTTTATTTGATCTATTCACTAACTTATTGGGGTATAATTTATCTAATTGTCTATTATTTGCACCATTTCAGTAGATAGCTTTTGCATTATTGCAATGTTTGCATTGTAGATGTGTTAACATGGCCTACTGAAAATAATCGAGACAAAGTAGATGCACATTTTTATTCAGGAATTAAAATTTTCTCAATCAATACAACAGCTTCTTGCTATTCACATCGATGTGCATTTTGAACCAAAGGTCACCCTTCCTTTCTTACCTCAACGTCTGTCACTAACGTTTTAGCATGACTCCGCCCCTCCCAATTTTGTCTTAATAATCAAGAAGCAGTTTTTTGAAGATCATCAAATTTTCTGTTTTGAGGGTTATAGTAATTTGTTAAATTTTAGTCTGGGAGATGAATTTTTAGCCATTCTAGAAGGCTGAATTTCAAAAATTTTCTTTCGCGCGAGACCCAACCAATGGTGGGTCCTCCTATATCACTAAACTTGATCTTCAGCTCCCCTCCCAGGTTCATTTTCAGCTCCCCCCACAGCCCCCGTCTCTGAGAAGAGGATCAAATGTACTTGTGAGAGGTATGAGGGTAAAATTTTTAAATAGCTTTCTATTCCAAATTATTTTCTTATGCGCATCAAAATCCTTATTTGAAACCTGCATTTTGCAATTCCATTGTTGAAGGCACTGTTCTTTTCAAGTATCTTTTATTATTGCCAAATTAAATGCACTATATGCAAAGTGTGTATCCCATATAAAGGAGGAACCTAAATGCTCAATGAAATTTTTGCAGAAACAATCCATCAGATTTTCTCCCAATTTTCATAAAACAAGTTGTACAGTTTAAAAGGCATCTTTTCTTGCTTTCTGGTAATTATTCCCCCCCCCCCCCAATATTCAACTAATTTTGACTTAATTGTGAAAGAAATTGGTGATTGTTTAAGTTTGCCATAGATCACATATTTTGGTGTGGATTTTCAAACATTCATGATCAATTTAAAGAATTGAAGCTCAAGCTGGTCAAGTATGGCTGTATTTTCAAAACCCCTCACTTCTATAGCGAGTTAAGAAAGTTTAGTTGTAAATCTATAGGCAAACTAAATTATCTTGCTCTGGAAATTATATAACGCATAGCCTTGTTTGATTTGTTTTTAATTAATTCAATTGGTTATAAATCTTCTGCTACTTTTAATATTGATGCCAAGATACTTGAATTCACTTCCCAAATCGATGGCTTCTACATTATATTTAGAATTAAGCCTCCTACCATTTTTAGGGAACACCATAACCTAAGTTTTACCTACATTCACTTTTGATTTCCATAAACAGCTATATTGTGACAGTATATCCTAGGATTTTTGTACATTTTCTGGGGACTGATCGAATAAGGACTAAACAACCAACCAACTGGCTGACTGAATTAGCTATTGGCTGACAGAAAAATGCAATGATTACTCAAAATCAACATACCATCATCACCTCCAAGAAGATCATCTATAGCCTTATTCAATGAAGCATGACTTCTTCCTGGTTCAAAAAATATTTACACAATAAACATATTTGAAGAATCAGAGTAAAGAATAACATTGTTTAGGATTAAGCTTCTTGGCGCATTCTCCATATTTCAGATTCATTATATTTCTCACTCCCAGCCATGAAACATGAGCAGGTTGAGAAAGAAAACTAACACATTGGCAAACTAATTTGCAGTTGGGAGACAGGTGGCAAAATAATTACAATTTGGAGACAGGCAGTTGCTGCCCCTGAGTTTGATTTGCTGACTCAAAACAAAAAAGAGCAGCCAATTTAATGTCTCTTATCATTAATTTTTCCAACTGCCATTCAATAACCTAAAGATTAATCTTGGATGAAAAAATAATATTGTATGCCAGACAAAGAAAACTGACTAATAGAGAAAACTGTTGTCTCTATGAGTCTTGACTAAATCCTTTTTCATGTACGTTGCTTCTAGTTTTACATATGCCAAATTTTACGAATGTAAAAACATTTTTTATTGGTTTGCACATCGAATGCCGAAAAAAACCTATATGAACCCCCAAAGTTTATCTTAACATCATGAAATGCACCCTGGTTTGGAACTCTACAGAGCAAAACCTGTGATCCAACCTCCAAGTTGATAGCATTAAAATTAAATAAGTCACTTCCAGTCGAAGGCTTAAAACTTTAGAGAACAGCATCAAATACTTCCAAAAAAGAAACATGGCAAAAGAAACAAGTTAAACTGAGCAATTGTCTTTTCACTGAAACATGGATGATCTGACTTCCTTACTGCATGCAATCTGCAATAATTGCAAACTTGTCTCGTCATTTTAATAGGGAATATAATCTCCCTGCTTCTTATGCAGATTCCGATTTATGAAGGTTGCTGAATGCCGATAGCGTTTCGCTCTTCAATGTTTATTCAGGAAGACAAGGTTGTCAATATGACGATATAGATACGCATTAGGGTTTTAACTCATATTTTTACCTTTCCTCATGATCTGCGGTCTTCATTAAGTGAAAACATTCACATTGCAGTAAACTCAAAGCGTGTTAGCTTTAACTTTTCTCCGTACATATACAGTACCTACACTTTGATTGGAATCACGGACAAGCGCCATTTTTCAAACAAGGTCAACAACCACTGTTACCAACCAGTCTCGTTTTCGCGTTCCATCTCAACATAATCATAATCATGTATGTAAAAACATCTTATCAATGCAAAAAATAAAAAACACGAAGAGGAGAGAAGATCGACTGCAGATTATAAGCAAAAAAATATAGCAAGTATCAAAAATTAGGTTAATCTCAGCTGACGCCAAAAATCCAAGGTTTGCGGTTTAAGAAAAAGTTGACATTGTGTTCGGAGCGCTGGAAAACAGGTGGCGCCAGAAATCTTCCGACAGAGGGGTTTGAGCTTCCGACAGGGGGGCTAAAATGACCAAAATAGGCAGTTTTCATACGTTATTTTATCAAATTTGCTTCGAGAATAACCTAAAATTTCCTCCGATAGGGGGGCTAGATGCTTCCGACGGAGGGGCTGTAGCCCCCCTAGCCCTCCCCTGGTGCCACCACTGCTGGAAAAGTATCTGAGACAATTTCAACTTCTTTCAGGCTTAGTAAAAAACCATCTATCGATTGAACTTTGAATTATATTTTTATAAAGTTTTGAAAAATTCATTTAAAAAAGCCGAAAGCCTTTTTCAGAGAACTCACATTTTTCGTCTATGCTGAGAATTTCTATACTGCTTGGAATTGTCTGCTTTCTATGAAAATTGGAACAAAAAAAGGCTGTGCATGTTAATTTGATTGAAACATTTGATATGAGTCCAAAAGTTAAAAATTGATTTAAAGTTATTAATGAAAAATCGGAGGATAGTTTGCCTGTGAATCATCAGGGCGAGAAAAATAAATCATTCTACCACCCTACCCACCAACATCGTCACTATCATTTTCGTCACAATCATAATTCAACCAGTGCTCATCATAATCAAGACCATAAAAGCATTCATTGTTACAATAACAATCACTAGAATCATCTCTTTACAATAAGTTATCTAAAAAACATCGAAAATGAAACCACTGTGCTTTAAAGAAGTAATCATCATTGGCAAGATTTGTGATGTGACGTATACCAAAGAAGAAGCAATAAGACATTGATAGTTATTCCCAAATGACTCCTTTGCTTCCCTTTTCACATACATCACAGCTAAAAAAGATGAATATTTTTTATCATTTCAATGGTTAGAATTCAACCACTGAACTGGATATATGCATGGCTTAAAACGTTATTTTCTTTCTTGACCGTAAAACTTCGAATGAATCTTTCTCGAATATGTCCCACTCTGGAAGTAAAATTTTTGGATGAGCCCCCATCTTCGATTAAGCCACCACCCTAACATGCCAATTTTGCATTATAATAAGCTCCCATGGGGGCTTAATCTAGATACAACAAAAAGATGTACAAACAAATGAAAAAGATAAAAAACGAGACATTGAAGGAAAGACAACAAAAATTTGAAAATTTGGGACTAAAATATCTTTTGTGCTTTAATTTCTACTTTTTTGTGAAATCTTAGAAAATTATAGAATGAAATTACAAATGAAATGATCTTGAAAATCTCGAACAAGCCACAAAACGAGCTATTTGTATGAAAAATAGTAGATTATCTTTATCAGCCCCCCTCCCCCCTCGAATCAGCTCCCCTTTCAATTAGTCCCCCGGTATAAGGTGTAGATACATAACAGTTTGATTTCATAAACATACGTTAGTTTGGTAACTGAATAGAAAAATGTTCAGTTGCAATACAACAAAGAGTATGTACTTGCCTTTTTAAAATTATAAGGGGCATGTTGTTGCATGATCTTTCGCCCCTAACCAAACTTCCGTAAAGATGCATTTGAAATGCTCAAGTGGAAGTTTTTACTAGCACAGCTTATATAAAGCAAGTGTTGAATTTCATTGAAATCCAAATTGTAAGATCAAGTAAAAGTGGGGAAAAATTTTTTGGATGGGGAAAAATGGGAAAAAACATCCGTCATTTTTTGCAAAAATTCTGTGTCCCAAAATTGTTGATAGATAGATGCCGCTGATCAGAAAAACCAAGATGTGAATAGATCCTTTTTACAAGGTATCAGGTGAAGAATTCTGCAAATCTGTAAACTTTACAAAGGTACCGTAATCAGCGTATCATTTTCTATACCGTAATCAGCGTATCATGTCTGGCAAGTGTGGAAAATTCTGTCGTCTTGCCACGAAAAAGCCCGAATTCCTTAATATGCACCAAATTTTGTTAATTTTCTGTTGTTTCCCAAACTTGATGACCGCCACCTTATGTGAGTCGAATAATAGTCTTGTCCCAACTCACGTGGAGACGAGATCATTATTCACAATATTCCTCGCGAAGCTAAAATAGCCATGAGACAATGTATCACTGGAATAATCATAATAAACATAAATGAAATATAAATACTATCAAACTTTGTTTTCAACAAAATAAAATTATGTTGCATTATCCTCTCTCAGATACAGCAATGTACAAAAAACTCGATTTTTTTTAATTATATAAAACATCAGAAATTATTCAATCACTTCATTTGACCAGCTATACATGTTTTTGTTGAAAGGCTCTCAAAAAGCAAGTTGTAAGCTCTTTATTCATCGGTCTGTAGGTGTGGGCTCAGGAATACTCTCTTGGTCTTCCAAAGTCTGATTGCCATGGACCTAAGAACAAGAAATGAAAGTTCCATGAACAAGAATAGGAAAAACACGATGTATCATTTAACACGGACAGGTTGCTTTCCAACAGAATGTGGTAGCAAAACTCCCTAAAAAATTTGCAGAAAAAGTAAAAAAAATATCGATCATTTAGACCAAACAATCAATTTTTTTTAGTTTTGGAAAACTAAACACAAACTTTCAAACCATTGGATTTATAGGAGTCAAAACCATTGGATTCAAGATAAAGGAAACTTTAATGCTCAATCGACCAATTCCATTTTGGAGCCTCCTGAGCTTGGGTCTTCTAGTAAAACTTTGAATCAGGGGTGTCCAAAGTTTTATTAGTGAGGGCCAAATGCAAAAAATAAACCAAGGGCCAGGCCACACATTACAGATAACATATTGACAAATCTGGTAATTGAGACACGAAGGACTTAACATGGATGGCTATTCGATGCCTGGTTCTTAGTCAGATTAAAGAGATAAAATGTTTGTTCCCAAATGGCTGAGCCAAAAAGGCTCAATATTGCTTTTGAGTGGCATCTTGTCACTCAGAAATTTTTCATGGTGTCTTAGGAACAGTGGTGGTGTCAAAAATTATTTGATGATGCGGCTTGACCATTTGACAAGGGGGGGGGGGGTGGCTAAGTTGGCAATCAGAAAGAGAACTTGAAAATTCAATGAGTCACAAAACAAATCGTATATATACAATCCAATC
Source organism: Rhopilema esculentum (assembly GCF_057945365.1). NCBI lineage: Eukaryota > Metazoa > Cnidaria > Scyphozoa > Rhizostomeae > Rhizostomatidae > Rhopilema > Rhopilema esculentum. The sequence goes on from NC_142827.1 coordinate 5,049,422, forward strand.
TTTTCAGAGGTTTTTAGGCATTTGTAATGTGTCAAAATTTTGGGGGTCCTATCCGAAGCAAAATTCTGTGAGAAAATCCTAAATCGCTGCTACTAGTTGGCAAGGCCCCAGAAGTATAGTTTCTTCTAGTAACTACAAATAACCAAATTTCCTTCATTAAATATTGCACAGTTTTACAATAAACCTGCAAACATGGGCTAAGGTACTGGTGTTGGCAGAAATTGCCCATTAGATTATTTGTATTTGTAATTAAGAACATATGTACTTAGCTTTTTCTCCCTCTATGTTATGGCGCTGGGGTAGCTGTAATTAAGTAAGTATCTGTAATTAAGAACATGTACTTAGCTTTTCTCCCTCTATGTTATGGTGCCGGGGTAGCTGTAATTAAGTAAGTATTTGTAATTAAGAACATGTGTACTTAGCTTTTTCTCCCTCTATATTATGGCACCGAGGTAGCCATAATTGATGCTCCCGGCGCTTGAGTAAAGGTATTTTAGTAACTTGTTACGTAACTTTTTGGAATGTATAAAAAAATTTTTTTTCAATTTTTGTCCATCACTTAAAATACTGCCACTTGCAAACATTTGTTCGTTTCAACGAAATTTCCCTGATAAAATGCGCAAACTTGGTTCTTCTCAAATTAAAAAATACAATTATAAGATTTGAATTCTGGTTGGAAGTGGAAATTGTTTCATATAATTTCCAATATTAAACCATTTGATTTGCAGCCTGCATCAGAAGTGACAAATTTTTCAAATACGATACTAAGACTGTCAATTTGTCTAATGTATTTAATTGCTTTTGCTTACATTACTAGGATAAGCATTTAGCTATATGTGCAAATAATACAACTTTCACATTACTAGGACTCTGTACTCTACGGACTCTACTAAATGCTTGTAGGGTCTATTACAAGTAGATACTGCAATGTGTCTACATCACACAAACCCAGGTGGATTACTGCATTTTGCGCACACAGGTATGACACCAGCTGTTATTTGCCTTGTAGGCTCCTATTCAGGATATTTAGGTGATACTGTTATAATATGTCGAATCTATTGTATTAATTCTTTATTTGTGGGCCATATTTGTAGGCCAACTGTATATACAGATCTTGTTGCGAGCCAATTAAAACTGGACTGCAAGCTGCAGCTGGCTTGCAGGCCATAGTTTGGGCACCCCTGCTTTAAATAGAACGAAGCCAAAAATACTCTATAAAGGTATGAAATTTTCACAGGCAGTGGTGTCACCAGCTTAAAAAAATTGGGATGGACAAAACAAATTTTCTTGGCCACACCCTTCAGACTCTTGGAAAATCCTTTTTTAAGCATTGTTTATCTATTTTAAAATTTTTGGACAAGCTTCTTTCTTAAGCAGCATTTTTGCCAGATCTAATCATCCCAACTCCCTCCCCCCCCAAAGGTTTTTCAATAGATTTCAAGAAATTAGACAATTGACTTCTGGGACAACTGGGGTAGACATGTCTACCCCAGTCCAAACTGTGGCCATGCCACATTTCCCAGGTGCCTTCAGTGTTCTTTGATTTTGCCCCCTTCCATGATTCTTCTGAACTAGTTATACACCTCTCTAGCAATATCTTTTGGTAGAAGCACAGATTGCAAATACAAATACAAAAGATGTTAAATTACCACTTGTGCAATCTGGATCCATTTCATAGCTCTGAATATGTTGTCATTTTCTGTAGGCTTGTTGTCAAGGTTCCAATAAAGAAATTCATCAAATCTTGATTTTGGTATGAGCGTTCTTTCCTAAAAAATAAAGGAAAAGCAATCAAAAAGTTTATCTTAAACCAGGTTCTTCTGCCTCAATAGCTTTTGATAAATTGCCAATTTGACAGCTTAAATGCCTAAATCCCTATGGGTGCCACTTTTGCTCTTAAATGGTCTTTTAAAAAATTTATGTAATCATTAATGAAACATAATCTATTTTTACAAGTCAAACACTTTGAGCAAGATTTTGAAACATAAATTGATCAAGTTTTTTGTCCTTTTCCAAAGAAATCCATTGTCACATTGTTGTCTAGTCAGTGTGATTCCATCAACTGCAAAAGACCAGATGTGTCAGACGAGACTGCAAAATAAAATCTTTCTGAAAGTTGTCCTGGAAAACTTTCTAACCTCTTCATCTGAATATGGCTTTCTTTCTTCTTTAAAAACAATCCCTACAAACCAAAAAAAATTCTAATTTCATAGCCAAGTTAACCAACAGAGGACAGCACATAAAGGTATCTTAGAAAAGTAACAAAAACGGACCAACTGATTTGTTGTAGCTGTAACCATGGGCATGGCTTTCAGGAGTTGTAGGGTGTGTAATGCCCCAATTTGTCATGAGTTGTTTAGGAAATCTTCATTTGGTCCACATTGCCTTTTCTTGTTGGCAAAATTACATATTAGTGAATGTCCAAAAATTACCTGTTGGTTAGGTGTTTTTTCAATTTATGTGTTTGTCTGCAAATTTAACTATTGATAACCCTCAAGCCTCCTCCTTCCCAATTTGGAAAGTCAAATTATGCCAATGATTGTAGGTATTATGATTGTTAAATAAATAGTATTGCCAATAATGTTGGCTATTTTGGTCATTTAACAAAATCCAAAAGAATTGTTAAAGCTGTCTCCTCATTAACATTCAAGGTACTCAAAGAAATATGCTTTAAAATCAATATGTTCTATTCAAAAGGGGTTTTCCGAGCCCTACCATGCTCAATCTTAAGAATAAATAACAGCAAACAAAGAATTTTGAACTATTCAAGGATGAAAAGAAACAAAAAGGAAAGGCACCTAATTCATATTCTCTTGAAATTATAATACAAAATATCATAGCAACTAAAAATAGGCATGAACAATATGTAAAAACTTTGGACACAGGGGCAGGAAATAAAGCTGCCTTTGTATGGTCTGATTTTTACAGTCACAGCGAGTCACAGTGTCCTCTCTTAAGAACTTTTTGGCAACTTGTAAATCAAACCAAAAGCTGCTGTCCAAAGTTACAAATACCCCCTACATCCCTGTGGAGATGATACCCCCTACATCCCTGTGGTAATGTAAACAACCAGTCTGATTGGCTCAAAACATTTTTCATCCTTGTTTATTGCAGGTGCAAGATCCTGCATACATTTATGTCATCCAGAGAATTTTGAATAGATTCAGTGAAATGGTTGCTTTTGTAGTAGTGATGATTGAATGAAGACAATAGTTTACTAAACTATAATCTTTTCCCCTTTACCTTATAGTTAAAACTGGAATTGCATAAATGGGTGTTTCCATCATTTTATATGCATCTGAAGGGTGTATGTTCATAGGCAATAATTATCTGACATCCCCCTCCCCAATTATTGCCTCTAAAACCCTTACCTGCATCCCTGTAAGCATCAGGAGCACCATTTGAACAATAATATCATGTGATATAAAATAATATATATCCAAAAAATTAATTAGTCGTACCTTCATAATCCTCTGGAACATCAATCAATTTCCCCTTTAGTGGCCTTCCTCGAAATGATGCCTCCTTTACTTTTGCATCTGAAGGTACAAACAGAGTACACAGGGTCGGTTATATGGGGGATGGTGTGAGGGGTGTAACACCCCCCAAGAATAGACATTTGTGTTTTAGTCGGTAAAATTGGGATTTTGACTGGTAGATTATCTTTTTTAAATTTTCAGACAAAAAATTGTCCTTCATGTAATTTTAAACACATTCAAAGATATGAAAAAGTTCTACAGTTCAGTTTTTCTATTGATCCGGAAGTGGATTTTCAGGAACATCACAGAAGAAGATTAATCCCAAGAAATTTGACAAAAACAGAGACAATTTTAGTCTGGGAGATGCATTTTTAGCCATTCTAAAAGGCTTAATTTCAAAAAATCTTTTTCGCGTTGGACCCAACCATGTTGGGTCCTCCTATCTCATTCTTAGCCCCCAGGCTCAATTTTGTGGTCCCGTCTCTGAAATTGCAAAGCACATTTTTCACAGAACTTATCTGTTATCAAGAAGTGGGTCCAGTTGAAGAACAGAGAGTTCGATTCAGTGTTTCTAAAGGTTGAATAAACTACGTGACCACAAAAGCTTATTTTAGAACTTTTATAAAACTAATAGTTTTACAGTTGAAGTTGCTTTGTAATAGCTAAATAATAAAAATTTACAATGCTAAAATATTCTGATTTTATTAACGTAGTGTAATGCTGTCAAAATGTACTCGGTAGATAAAAACTCCCCCCCCCCCCCCTAAAAAATTCCTGAAACTGGGCCTGAGAGTACAATAAATATGTTGTATGGATTCAAGTCACAGTAAGAGCTGGACTGAAGGTGGGTTTAATTCATCTCAGAAAAAAGGATTTTCGGTACTGGAAAGACATGATTGGTATATGAACCATGTGTGTTCTTGGCTGATTAGGGACAGGGATTTCGACGCAAATTGTAAGTAGGGAAGGGCCAGACTACAGACTCACGATGAAAGATATTGCATCGAAACTATTTGCAAAAAGTTGCACCACCATGTGGTTGCATTTACACAAATATTTTTTAAGTTTTAGTTGCCAAACGCATTCGATCTGATGATTCCTGACAAAGGTTTTATAATCAACTATTAATTCTTACCGCTTTCCCCGCTTAAACTCTCATTTACGTCTCTAATTGTGGATTCAAAATATTCTTTAATGCTTGCTTCACCAGAATACTTCACTTTACATGGAATTAAGTGCATCCTGCCTTTGCTGCAATCTCCGTTCGGCTGTATGGGTGAAATACGAATGGCCGCCATTTTTAGTGGCGGGAAAGCAGATCGCGCCAAATTGAATTGAATTATGAGAGATTTTGGATTCCGTTAAAAAAGCTAAAACGAACCTTGGATTGGAGAGAAACAGAAGATAAGATTTCGTTTCGTGCTGATCTTATCTTGTCAATTTGTTAAGCAGCTGGGAAGGATCCATGTGTTCAGTTTTTAAGCGTGGAGGGGAGACTGTTATGCTCGAGCTTGTTAGGCTAGGCCAGGGCCGGCGAAACCGGGGGGCCGGGGAGGGCCATGCCCCCCCCCACTTCTCTTGACACGATGGGCCCTGCTATTAACGTTTAAACCATTTCGTCCTATAAAAAGCAATTCAATATTGGTTGAAATCCAGACTTCCTCATGAAGATAATGACCTCTCTTCAAACCCCCTCCAAGCGCGTTATTGCTTCGCATTTCGTTTTTGAGAAAACATTGAAAACATATTGAATGGTCTTTCAATTTTTCATCTCAGGCAGGTATGTTTTCGCGTTGTTGGTAAATCTCGACTCGGTGTTCTTATAAAAATTTTTTTTAAATATAGTGTAATAGATTCTCTTTGTTCAAAAAAAGTTTTAAATCATAATCAAAACGTTAAATGAATAAAGCTTGGACGAAATTCGGTCATTACTGTGCAATGTTGGTTATTGAGGGGGTTCATAGAAAACAGGTTCTACTGGCAGGGCCTCAGACGAAGGGGGACCGGGGAGCCATGGCCCTCCCCTTTTATGCAAAACGAATGAACTTTTCACAAAATGTTTTGTTGTGGGTGTTTAATTTTCCCTTGCCTCCCCCCCCCCACTTTCTAACCTGTGTCGGAGCCCATTACTGGGACCCTTGCGGTACCTTTTTGATCAATTTTTTCTACAAGAAGCTATTATTTCGTGTATTTCAGCAAATCTTTTAAAAAGTACTTGTTAAGGTAATAAACATACTAGTAATGACTAAGCTTGGCTCATCTCTGCAACAGGTCACAACAATAAAAAGCAACAAAGAATGTTGATAATTTCTCTAAATTCTCTCCTCTAGAAAAATTTATATATATATATAATAGTAATTATCATATTGCTGTCTAGAATGCTAAACTTATCGGAGCGATAAGATTGACTAAAATAAACAGACTATTTTGACACAACTCCGACTTTCATGTGTGAACAATCATCAGGTGTACAAAAGAACGCAACTATGTATATATTGTAAACTCCTCTTCATTCTCTAAATTTTGACGGTCAGACCTACAAGTTACACTTTACTGAAAAGATGGTCCAAGCAAACTTCAATGATATTCGATACCATATATCCTTGACTCTATTCTAAATTATTTAATTACTTGATTACTACAGTGGCGGAAATTACTACGATTTGCCTGAATTTTGTTTTCTACAGTGGAAGTGCATGACACACTTCAGGGTAAATTTTAAATTCGTTTAAAATTCTCGATAATACTAATGATATTCAATGAAAAAAAATGTTAATGGAAAATTTATTTTTGTCTGAACCTCCCCCCCCCCCAAAAAAAAACCATTTGTCTCTGCGTTCCTATCGAAAAACCGTAGGCTTTTAACACCCCCCCCCCTCCCCACCAACAAAACGTTAACTTTCCACCACTGATCTTAAACCATGATAAATTACAAAGTAGCTGGAGTTGCATTATAAGAAGGTGAAAATAAAAAATTAAGCAAAAAAGTATACAGAAATCAATTCCTGATGAGTAGTAAAACATACAGGTTATACTGATAAACCAAGACTCCGCGACCTTGCCTTTTATAAGTGATTTTCTTTACGGCATATTTCAAAAGAGCATTTTGTCTTTATAATTTGTCAGCTATTAACGACGAATAAGCAAGATGTAGACAGCAGGCTGTTAGGTTGTATCAATATCATTGGAAATCTCTTTCCTGCCTGCAGGCACCGCGGAGCGTTGAGAAAAGTGGAGGTCTAAAAAAAGTGGGGGGGGGCGCTAAAACCGTATAAAAGAGGCTTTTCTGGTAGTTTGATACTAAATAATTGGCTAAAGCCCCCCAGCCCCCCTGCTCCGCGGTGCCTGCCTGCCTGAAAGGTTGAGTATCAATCTTACATTTCTGCAGTCTCGCAAGGCCTTAAAATACAGTTGTAAATTAACGATGAATGTTTCTCTTCGAACAAGTCAAAGGTGTTGCAGCGAAAATAGGCTTTGTTGTGTTGTTGTCTCGTTTTCTAGATTAACACATCTAAGCAGCCGTGTAAGCGTAACTTAAACTCGAACAGAACAGTGCTCATACAAATGAACTGCGCGTAGCTATTTCTATATGCAAAAAAGTGCAAATGAATTTCTATCCTGCAAATTCTAAAAGAAGAAGCGGCGAGAAAATTTTCGTGGGCCTTCAAAGTTGTTCGCATAAGGCTGCACCGTCCTGGCGGTCTCCAGCCGCACTTACGCACGATGTTTTGATTCCCTCAAATCTTTTGTACGCGCGGCCAAGTGGAAGTCAGGAGCAGGGGCGAAAATACCGGGGCGGTGTGGGGGTGTGACACCCCCCAATCTTAAAATCAGCCGATTTCGCAGGGCAATCGAAGATTTCGCAGGGCGCCAAGAAGAGCTTTATTGCCCGACGTTGCTAAAACGAGGAACAAGCGGAACAACCTAGTAACAAGCGGAACAACCCAGTAACAACCCAGTAACAAGCGGAACAACCCAGGAACAAGCAGAACAACCCAGTAACAAGCGGAAATGTGAATTAATTGTTTAGTAAATACCACATGGGGGCGTTTATAATCCAACTCTCTGAAGTTCGTGTGGGCTAGAACTATCAAGAGGCCGTCAATCATGTCTTCATCTGTTTCGGAGGCTTTGTGATTTTGCCAACGGACAGAGAGAATCTATCGACCCCGGATCGGGACGAAAAATAAATAGTAAAGCATGCCTAAAGGGGTATGGCGAATGCTCCCCCAGACATTTTTGAAAATGGTGGCTGCTCTGGTGGCTATTTTGGTTGCTAAAATAGCTATGCTGGGTAAACTGCTCTGACGGCAGTGGCTAAGATAGAGGGAATCAGAGGGGGGCAACAAAACCCTGTAGAGCTAGACCGAGGGGCAATTCACTCTTGAAAATTGCGTACAAGATTTTACCAAAACAAAAGGATTTCTAGGGATTTTCAGATAAAGCAATAGGATTTTCATAAAAGGTGTACAAGATTTTCTTGGAGTGATTTGCCCCTCGAGCTAGACTCCTATTTTGTCGGAAAACCTCTGGTCTTCTGGAAATTTTCTATGTTTATCTACTTGCTATGTTTTATAGGAAAGAATTTAAAGTTAATGAAAATAAGAATATCTGAATATGTCAAAATATTTATTTATTTCAGTTCTGATGTCGTTATATTTTGTGTACTTAGATATGATTGTATTTAGAGTGTATTATGGCACTTCAACTAATTTTATTTAGATAAATAAATTTTTTTATGATGATGATGGAAACGCCAAACATTGGTTGCGTGTTTGTCACCCTACCATCAAAATTTCACGATATTGCGCCATTCAATCGCCTGGGGAGAAAAATGACATTGATGTGCCTACAAGAAAAATCATGCCCTGTCGTGGGATAAAAGTCGGAAAATCCAGGAACCAGGAAACTGATGGTTTGCCTAGAATCATTTTTACTGAGGCGGAAAGTTAACCTCTTCTTTAATCCAAATTATAAGTTGTAAGAAGTTGCCCATTGTATTCCTTCCCATGCAGTACATTGTTATAAAGGAAACATACTACAGTAAGACAATTATTGGTGGGGCTTCAGAAACCCCCCCCCAGCCCCCCGGCTCCGACGGGCCTGAAAAATGTGATTGCAACAGGGCTACATGTACAGATTTACACTATGGCATGCACATCTATTTGCAACAGTGTGTCTGTTGTGATCGAATGTATACGCATGCTTTACTATTTATTTTTCGTCCCGATCCGGGGTCGATAGATTCTCTCTGTCCGTTGGCAAAATCACAAAGCCTCCGAAACAGATGAAGACATGATTGACGGCCTCTTGATATTTCTAGCCCACACGAACTTCAGAGAGTTGGATTATAAACGCCCCCATGTGGTATTTACTAAACAATAATTCACATTTCCGCTTGTTTCTGGGTTGTTCTGCTTGTTCCTGGGTTGTTCCGCTTGTTACTGGGTTGTTACTGGGTTGTTCCGCTTGTTACTAGGTTGTTCCGCTTGTTCCTCGTTTTAGCAACGTCGCTTTATTGCCACGCAGAAACGCCATCTCTGAAGTTCGTAAAGGGCCGTTTACGAATTTTGAAATGGAAGTATTATATTTGTTATCAACCTCCCTTCCTGACATTCCATTTTAGAGAACGGAACAGTTATGTCAGGAAGAGCTCCGTTATTAGCAGAGCGAAAGCATTCCTTACCGAAAATCATAGCCAATGGATGCAGTGATTGATGCATAAGTTTATGAGGGCAAGGTTGAGTCCACACAAATTAATTTAAGTTGTAAATTATTTTCATGACAGGTACGGCGCCACTGGGGGAAATAGAGGGCTGAAGGCCAAGATACTTTGGCCACTTTGGTCAAGATAAGAATTTTTTATCCTTTTTTCTATAACTTTTTAACAGAATGTTAAATAAAAAGAGAATAAACTGTTAAGATGCCGATTTTGTTTGATCTAATTGCTAACTTATTTATGTATTTCTATTTTTTTATTTGCATTAATTCAGTAAATCAGTTTCTGTATCATTGCAATGTATTTATTTTGGAAGTGTAAACATGGCCCTCTCGAGATAAGAAACTGCACATTCTGTTTAGGAAATGAAATTCTCCCAATCAAAACAACATTGCTGTCATTCACAACTATGTCCTATCTGAAGCGAAAGGTTACCGTTTCTTTCCTTCCCCAACATCTATCGCTAGCGTTTTAGCATGACATCCCCCTCCCAATTTTTCAAACAAACAATTATCAGTTTTTTAGCAGTATAGTATTTTAGCGGTATAATTTCAAAAAATTTCTTCACGTCGGACCCACCCGGTGGGTCCTCCTACCTCACTAAACTTGATATGCCATGAAATACAAGGTTTATTACAAAGGAAAATCAAATTTGACATTTAATTTACGCTCGCGTAAACAAAGATATTTCATAGGCAATGAAGTTTCAAGTTTTTTTTATTGCTTAGGAGTTTGTTCTTGGTAAAGACTAATTTACACTGGTAAAGCTTTCACTAGTAACCTATAGACAAACCATGGACAAACCTTTGCTACGAGGTCTGCAGGGCACCACTCATTTTCGCAGGGCAGAAATCCTTTTCACCCCCCCCCCAAACCTTTTGGTCAAGTTACGCCCCTGGTCAGGAGGTCGGTAACGTACCATGCGTTTAGAGCTTACCTTTAATATAGGTTAATATAGAAATATATTCTGCAGTGTATATCGACTAGCCTTGCTAGAAAATTTCTTTATCTGCTCAAGGCACCTCGACATTGCTAATGCATGCCATAGCGCTCTAAATGCACGACATCAACAGACGAGCTATAGAAAGGAACACACTGTTTTAAGCGATCAACATTAATGTCCATGCGCCTTGACCCTCACTGCATACCCCGCAAATATGTCAACAGAAGCAGAAATGAACATGATTAAAGGCAATCTGTCACGACGTTGATTGATTATAAGAACAAAGGGATTTTTTATTGTTTCCAGTCCCCCTTTAATTTATCGCATTGTAAAAAATGTGGCGGAGCGCTGGAATCGTGTTTAGGCTTTTGTTCCTGCTATTGTTCTCGTTAACCAATCCACAACGAGACAGATTGCCTTTAAGCCAAGATGAGCAATATTTCCCTCTGTCGTCGAAATCTGCTGAATGAAATACAGTATAAATCGTACTAGCTTTAGCAGTACTAATTCTCATTATCATCACGTGAACACAAATGATTGGTGTTCACTGATTAAACGTGATCTATCGACGCTTGTGCTTCTATGGAGTACCGGTGTGACGTCATCAAAAATCTATTTTTAGATCTTCTGAATTTTGATCACATAATCTAAAAGAATGAAACAAAATACCTCTAAATGTGCAAAATCAGGTAGATATGTTCAAAATTGGGGGAGATATGGCCAATGAAAGATTTCAAGTTTGCCAACGGATTACTGTTACTGTGGCCTGGTTCATAAAGTTATGAACCAAGACAAAATTACAGAGGTTTTATGGAGGAAGAGCCTCTTTGCTCAAGTGGCCATATCGTAACATATTCAATTGATTTTGCACATTTAGAGTTATTTCATAATGCTCTTTTGGGATATATAGTCAAAATTGGAAAATTCTTAAAATAGTGTTTTGTGACGTCATCACTTCGGTACTCTACTGTTACCACGTGTATAAAGCGAGAAAATATTTACGACGCTATGTACAATAAATTTACCACAAAAGATCTAATAAGTAAGCATAGCTGCAAGGTGAGCCCAGGCATATAGACAACGAATCGATATTGCATAAGCGCTTCCTTGAATCTAACTCATGTCATTATAAAGATGCCGACGGAATTGGTCGCAAAACATTCGGTCATACTGCAGGCCTAGCATGTCATTTACCTAACAGCATTTTGTGCAGTCATCTCCTCTCGTGAACAGTCCAAGTTAAGAAGCGCGAAGAATGTTTCAGTCTTGTTTGAGTAGTTAGCTTTACGAGAAAAACGTTTGAATAGCAAAATGCAACTTCAGCTGGGTCTGTTTCAAAGATGAGAATTCGAAAACAAATACTTTGGACACTGAAAAGGTTTCCTGTTCCGGCACGTGACTTGCTCAATAGATTAAATCTGGAAAAGAATCTAATTGGCCAAGCCCTTATTGATTGACAGGTCTAAATTTCACATCTTTGAGGCAGGCTTCTTCAGCATATTCAGCATTTGAGGCAGGCTTCTACATAAGAAAAGTTGGTTCTTTAACATGTCTCTATGCTTACTTTAAAAGAGCAAACAATACCATCTGTTGCATATACAGTGACTCTTTAACCAAACCGGTGCTTCCTGCATTACCACTTTGGTATATATCAACTCCAAATAAGGGAATGCAGCTCCGACAATGATCCACTACGAAAAAAGTTTATAATAATCAGTTTAACTGTGTGAGACATATTTATTGCCAAATCGGATCTTAATACCTTAGCATAAGTTCCTAAATTCTGACTCAAAATTTCACTTTCAAAATACCGTAAATCATCGAATAAGCCCCCGAGGGGCTTGTTTATTTTTGAAATTTTTGGATGGGGGCTTATTCGAGGAGAGGGCTTATACGAGGGGGGGGGGGGGGGCTTATAAAATTATTGTAGACATTAAGAAGACAATATCAAAAGACTTCGTTTATTTTAGTAGGAATTTATTTATGAGAATTCAATTAATTACTACCAAAAGTAAATATTTGTTGTTGTAAATCAATAAAACACCAAAGGCAACCTCAGATGGCAAAAATCATCAAATTGAGGGGTCCAATTCAAGAATTTACGGTAGCAGTGGGGGCCTATTCGAGGGGGGGGGGCTTATTGACAATTTGTTGTTCTAAATTGGGGGCTTATTCGAGGGGGGGTTTTCGATGGGGGGGGGGCAATTCGAGGATTTACGGAAAATAATATATAATTTATTTCCTAAAATCTGACGCCCTAATAATTCTTGTATCATTGCTACATTTTGATGTTCTTGCAAAACATTTACAAACTAATTCAGTTTTTCACTTTATCGTTGATATTTCCATGTACCATCAAAATTTTAGTCCAGCCTCATTTAATACAAAGTTCAAAGTCCAAATGTTAGTACCTACTTTATGATAGATCTGAATTGATTGATTAAAACACTGAAAATGCGACTTTGTGCATGGAAAATTAGAATGACAATGCAACTGCTACTATTTAAATTTCCATGCAAAAATTCACACTTAAAGTATATTTATCTTCTTTCACGTACAACACACTGAAACTCATTGACTAAATCAACTGACTTTGGGACAAGACTGGTACTAGATCTAAGTGACACGCAGGAGCAAACGAGCAAAAGTCAAAATCAACATTTTTGGCAATATCATATAAGTACTAGAGATTGTTTGATTGACAGGTGACATCTCTGGACCAATCCAACTTGACTTTTGGCGATAACAAAAGCATAAGCTTTGCAGATTATAACCGGGGCTTTATTTCACTACAAAGACTTTCAGCGGCCATAACCAAAATCATCTAAACATTTCAAGATGATTTCACCCTATAAGGAGACATTACCTTTTCAAGTTTGCTGTCGCACCATCTTGGCTTTCGTTGTCGTCAATTTCGGCATCAAAATCAATAAGGTCAAACACAGTGTCACTTTTGAGGGCAGGCGTGGTTTCAACAGGAAACATGTCAATCAAAGGAGTAGGAAGTGCGTCTGGAATATCATTGGACAACCACCAGTCAGGATCATTGATGGATTCATCATCGCTCCACGCCATCAAATCTGGCAAATGAAAACATTTATATTAGTTCACATTCTTTGGCCATTATTACAAAAAAACGGAACGAGCTTTACCTCAGATGCCCAATTCCACTCTGGTTCGAAAATTCGTCCCATCCAAATCCATAAAAAACTTTGAAATCTACTTTGTTATGCCTGTTTCTACCGCATCGTATTATGGCCAAATTGATCTGAGCACGCGCACAAGAAAGGAATTGGAAACTGCTCACGTGAAACCACTGGCGGAATCTGTTCACGTGTTTTTCTCTGTGCGCAATTTGATTGGTCAACCGCCTGTGATCGAGTCGCTGTAAGCCACTTTTACCTGTGTCGAATGCCTTTAATGGAATGACGTACTTAGGCCTGGTTCAAATGTCGCACTTCTCATGTGCCGAACCTAACTCTGTTTGGAGCGATACTTGAGCTTATGCATTGAACCGTTCCGTTCCGTGCTGGAGCCGTGCAGCTCGGCAAGCTCTGCCGATCCAAACTAGTCTGCCGCTCTTAACTAAATCTGCCGTACCAAATTGATTCAAACATCGCGCCCCTCATGTACTTAATTCTCGAGTTAGGTTCGGCACATGAGAAGCGCGACGTTTGAACCAGGCCTAATATCACCAGCTCATTTCTTTAAATTCACATAAAGTTCAAACCAGTAAGGTTATTTTTCCAAGGGGACCGATAAAATTGGTCATATTACTAAAAGTCAACATCGAGCTCGTGTAATTCGAACTTTTACTTACCCGAACAAATTTTTCAGGTCCTTTGGGAAAAAACCATTATATTAAGAATCTCTGTAAATCGAACATTTTATAGTTTGAACATTTTTACAATCTCCTAGAGAGTTGACTGAATAAAGTGCGGAAAATGAATCATATTCACCCGTATCAGTTTGGGACTGTGTTGCTACATCGTTGTACCATTCCAACTCCGGCATTTCAGTCAACAATACTGCAAAAAGACACATTCTTTTAGCCTTAAAATAATTGCTATTGTATATCTAGAAAGAATTTTTACCTGTAACACAAAGCAACCCATCAAATAAATGCGGCGATTTCGGATAAATTTGAGCTTGGTTCTACACCAAAGATGTAAACAATCGTTTTACATTTTGCCATCTAAGGGCCTCCGACGAAGGGGGGCACCCCCCACATCTTTGCAAAAAAGAGCTTTTTCTAAATCTTTTGTTATGGGTGTTAAATTTTTCCTTGCCCCCTCCCCCACTTTTCAACCTATGTTGGAGCCAATGCATCTTATTGCTTAAATACCGCAATCTTTTTACCATATCTTTACTGGCTGGCCTTTGCCACTCTACACTAAACTGCATTTATAGCAGGTTAAACTGTTGCCCAAAAATACACATGGGTTTTATTCGTCCCAATTTAGCCAAAGCTTAAGGCAAATAAGACCGTTCATAAAACAAAATAAAAAAAAGAAGAAAACACAATCTAGGTTTGCACGGCAGAAGGAGGGCGTAACAGCGGAGCCAAAACAATATCGGGGGTTTAGCACGACAAAATTGCGGCCATATAATGGGAACCTTTAATTTAAAGGTTATGGGTATTCTTATTGTACATATTGAGGCAATATTATCAATCCCAACCCAAACAACGTCCAATCATCTCGCCCAAAGGAAGTTGATCAAACTTTTCAAAAGCGATGGGGGGCCAGGAGGCGGTATTTACTACCCCACACATCCTTTGGGCTGTCAATGCTAATAAGTCTGCAGATACTGCAGAAAAATCAGACACAGTGTGCAAAGCAATCGCGTAGCTCGCATGTGTGATGAAGGACTAAAATTGGATTAAAACCAGCGTGAAAATACCTTCACTCTCAACAACTACAGCATCCCCGCCATCATCAAATTCTCTATCCGATGAGCTACAGCTAGTTTTAACGGAACATCCTTTATCTTCCTTGGGATCAGTAGCTGACGGGATTTTAATTACCTTCTTGGGTTTTTTCTTCTTTTTAGTCACTTTTTCAGCTTTGGCAGAAAAGTTCTCCACTTGTTCAGCTTTAGCAGAAATGAAATTGCAATGGATTATGATTGTCTGTTTAAAGTTTCTACACGTTTAAATAACCAAAACTATGACAATAAGTAACTAAAAACAAGAAGACAAAATAATCAGATAAGAACATAAACTAGATTAAAATCATTTTTGAAAATTTTACAAAAGCGTTGAGTTTACTGGTAGAATTTCTATACTAACTCAGAGAAGCAAGTGATAAACTTTACTTTTCAACAACGTAAAGCACTTTAAAATATGAAATTCATTTGCTTAAATCAAACCGACTGATTGGTTGGTCCATGGTTGGTTGGTCAACGGTTGGTTGGTCAACGGTTAGTTGGTCAACGGTTTGTTGGTCAACAGTTTGTTGGTCAACGGTTTGTTGGTCAACGGTTTGTTGATCAACGGTTTGTTGGTCAACGGTTTGTTGGTCAACGGTTTATTGGTGAACGGTTTATTGGTCAACGGTGATCGGTTGGTTGGTTGGTTGGTTGGTTAAAGATCGGTTGGTTCGTCAAAAATGCCAAACTTAAAATCTTTCCAGAGGAAAGAAGCATTATGCGACAAGCAATTTGGGGAAAACATCATTTTGCCTACCTTGCAGTTTTACGATGTCAAATGTCCGGTTAATCACGATGGTCTTTGAAACGTTACTTGGGGGTAACAAAACGAAGAACTCGCTAAAAGCAGTCAGCAGCTGAGAAAATTTGGAGAATCCATTCTCTTCTGGTTTAAAGGGTCTGTAAATATTGCGATAAAAATTCAAAAATTCGCATTGAAGGACTGCCTCGTTGTTGTCTTTCAGCAGCTGCTTTGAATTTATGAGAAATTTACCAATTGCGTCCGAAGTCACGAATGTCGTATTGTCCGATTGATAAACCTGTTAGTATGCAAAATACTTTATAGAAATAAATTTCCAGATTTATTTTTAAAAAAACTTAATATAAAAAATATATCAAAAATCTATGTTATTATATTGAATTTCTCTTACATCAGCCAAGTTTGAAAAAGCTTGCAATGCAAGTAATCATTTCCCCTGCAAAGGGCAAGCCCTCAACAAGGCAAGCTACCGAAAATAGAAGAAATCTTGGTGATCTAAAAAATCTTGTTAAAGCTACTTCGTTGATATCTTCTCTATTCTTATAATCATAATTCTTCTCTATTCTTATCAACACATCAGTCTATTCAGTTTTCAAAATTGGAGAGAACTCAAACTGACTTTCTAATTGAATTTTTTATCCTAGCGTAGAGTTTTCGATCTATGTTCTGACGTTTTAAAAAGCCATTTTTAATTCAATGTTGCAACAAACCGTAAATGCCTATTC
The DNA here is from genome assembly GCF_057945365.1 of Rhopilema esculentum. NCBI lineage: Eukaryota > Metazoa > Cnidaria > Scyphozoa > Rhizostomeae > Rhizostomatidae > Rhopilema > Rhopilema esculentum. The sequence continues at coordinate 5,065,977 of NC_142827.1, forward strand.
GAAATTTTGAATTTGAATATTTTGGTGAATGTTTCCCTAATCCTAAATAGAGCTAATATCATACATATATTTTGGTAGCACAAACAATTTTCGTATTTTGGTAGCACAAGAGAGAGGTGAGAGGAAGAGGGAGGTGAGAGAAAGAGGGAGGTGAGAGAAAGAGGGAGGTGAGAGAAAGAGGGAGATGAGAGGAAGAAGGATGTGAGAGGAAGAGAGAGGTGAGAGAAAGAGGGAGGTGAGAGCAACAATTCAGCACATTCCATTTCATAAAAACATACATCAAAAACGTAATGATTAATAAAATGTTTTGTTATCGATTCGCAGTATTATGAAGACCCAAAAAACCATTGACTTGACATTCCTTTTGTGCTGTAAAATAATGTTGAGATGACTTTTAATGTAACTACCTTTACAATTCTCTCTGGCAGGGCATTCATCAGTTCTTTCATTTTTTTGCACCCAAAATTCTTCAATATTAGCAGTCTGCCAAATTTTTTGTTGTACAGCCCACAAAGTTCCGATAAATCAAATGACGGGTTTTCTTCGAGCAAAAGGAGCAATTCAAAGCAGAAAAATCGCAACGCGAGGCCGCTTGCCAGGACAATCTGATCACCATTTTTCTACAAAAAACAATAATCACTTGAATACAGTTATTACACAGACGATGCTTTGCAAACAATCAGTTGATTACCAAATGCTACAAGCTTTCTAGTCGCTACAAATTGAAAAGAGAAGCTAAAGACTAGAGTTTTGATGAAAAAAAAATGCAGATATACAGTGTATTGGCTAAATATTGAAAGTTCTAGTAGCGGATAGTCTAGCCTAACAGATGTACCTATTGCTAAAATGCTATTTGTTATCGAATAAAAGCTACCAATATATCAAATTACGATCTGACTTGCAAATTCTTCGATTGCAAACATGCACGAGAGAAATGAAGCTTATTCCCAGCTTTACAAAACGTTAATGTTCTTAGTTGCAGCGAATGCATGTGTAAAGTTGATAAAATTATTCACCGATATATTTCCTGAAGCAATTGCATTACAAACAGCCTTTTTAAAATTGCATTTAAGGGCAGTCCCAGAAATGGCAAGATTTGCTTGTAAGTCTTTCTCAGGTAATGTGAATTCTGAGCATTGGTACAACGTTTTGCAAATTAACGTCGTATCATCGTCAGCAGTCAATTCTGCAAAAATTGAAACTGGTTGTTACTCATAAATAAATTGATGAGGAGAGATGGGGCGAGGGAGGTGGAAAGGCGAAGGAGCTAGGAGCAAAGAGGGAGGTGAGACAGAAAGGGAGGTGAGAGGAAGAGGGAGGTGAGAGGAAGAGGGAGGTGAGAGGAAGAGGGAGGTGAAAGAAAGAGGGAGGTGAGATGGCAAGGGAGGGGAGGGGAAGAGGGAGGTAAGAGGAAGAGGGGGGTGAAAGGAAGAGGGAGGTGAGAGGAAGAGGGACGTGAGAGGAAGAAGGATGCGAGAGGAAGAGAGAGGTGAGAGAAAGAGGGAGGTGAGAGGAAGAGGGAGGTGAAAGAAAGAGGGAGGTGAGATGGCAAGGGAGGGGAGGGGAAGAGGGAGGTAAGAGGAAGAGGGGGGTGAAAGGAAGAGGGAGGTGAGAGGAAGAGGGACGTGGGAGGAAGAGGAAGGTGAGAGGGCGAAGTGAGAGGTTGAAAGGGCGAGGTGGGAGGTTGAGAGGGTGAGAGGGAGCGTGAAAGGCGTTCAACATACGAAAAAAATTAGGTTAGATATAGTAGATCTCAAACAAGAAATCGAAATTCGACAAAACCCATCACTATCAAGATCAACCTTCATGTATAGCTATTAATGTTAGAACTAGAAATAAATAGACGTTTCCTGCAGAAAATCAAGTACAAATCATTTGAAGGTCTAAATCACAAAGTTGAAAAGCCTACCGTCGTATTTGGAAGACAAAATCAAACATCTGCTATGGTCTCGACCAACAACCTGAACATAAAAACAATTTCGATTGTAATCACTGGCTACAGGTGTTTAACATGTCACTGGCAGCAGATGAAAGGGAGCACAGACTTCAAATTCTAACAGACTCTCAGAGTTGGTTGCTGAATCACATTGACAATAAAGAAGGCTGACAAAATAACCCAAGACTAGCTCGTTGCAGAAGCAAAATTGTGCAATTGACAAAAATACATTTAAGCAAGTAAGTAATACACAAATGGTTATACATTCACGAACGCTGGATCTGGGCGGCAGTTTAGAAAAGGATATCTGACATGTTCTTTATCTAACAATTGCCTTTCTCTCCTGCAAGACATGGTTTTACAAGCTGTGTGACTGTAAGAGATTTGACGAAACAAAAAGTTTTACCTTTGCTATACTTGATATGGGTGCAAATGAGGAACTAACTTCCTCCTGCATCGCGGTTGGAAGGTCTGCTAGAAATATGACGCCATTCGTCGAATTAAGTAATAAATTTGTAACTTTGTCTTCCATTGTCACGGCTAACGCTTCGGGGCTATGATTTGCGAGACAGATGAACGGTTCTTTGCCATTATTTTGGACCTATGAACAACCAAAGCGTTTATGAATGTTGAAATAAATCATCATTCATACTAAGAAGAGACATCTAGATTCAAGATTTCATGCATTTTTGCCATTTTGATTGAAGTTTGATTGATAATAGACTGGTCTCACACCATAGACTGGCCTACCATCCATTCTTTCAAAATTCTGGCCTGAATATGATAAAAAAATATGTCATTCTAATAAGGCTTCGCCCTACTCCTTTCGTTCAAGTTGATCGTCATAGTGTAAACTTAGATACTAGCAATTCATGAAGACAAAAGTGGAGATCTCCAAACGAATCCTGCTGTGACGAAAAATAGGTTTGACCATCATCCAATACAATTACGTGAGGACATTTTCATGCAAGATTCCCTATGATCAATTATCACCAAAGCATATGTGCGCATGCCTGAATGGAAGTATTTTTAGCATCAGCTTTTTAGCTCAGACCTTTAGCTACAAAACTTTTTGTTGGTTTGTCCTACATTTGTTTTCTGCATATTGGGAAAATGTTGGATGCTTTTGACCTTGGCTTTGGGAATATTTTAGTTGGGTTTTATTAAGATTTTATGTAGATTTTACATTCTAAACTTCTTTATCTTTTAAGGTTTATGTAAGAAATTACGTAATGCACTGTTAAACCCTTGAAATAAACTCTGGAAAAAATACCTTTCATTGCAATAACGATCAGAGCAGAAACCGAAAATGATCAGAGCAAAGTGCATAGAGAAAAGACAAGTGCTGGTTTCATTTGCCTATGCTTACCGTCATTTCAGTTTCCAGTGCTTTGAAAAGATCGTTTGGATGGGAAAACCCAAGTGAACTGAGCAAGGGACAGCTTCCATGGAATTTTTCATACTCGGAGACCATTTTGCTTATGGGTAGCATGCCATCCTGTTTTGTATCCAGCAAAGAGATCAATCCTTTCTTAAACTGCTGAAATTGCGGCGGCCCTGCTGAGGACGCTTTTAAAAGAAATAGAAATAATAAAAAATTACGGTTAATTATAAAAATATAAAGTAAATTCATATTAACCAAAGATAAATTACGAAAGAATTAATAATTATTGTGGGATAAAGTTGCCTAATGATCGCATTACGTGTGAAACTCTGAGCTTTAACTTAGAACCGTCCTGTTCTATAAATTATAGCGCATATACTGACGGATATAATAAAAAGGGGAATCAGGCTATACGAAGTTAAAAGTCTCCGGCCCAATCCTACAACATTATTTCGATCCGTGTCTGAGAAAAAAATGCAATCAATGCTTCTAAACAATGAAAATGGTTTATATGTAGTGGTGCAGAAAAACTAGATGCCTAGATGGGGAAGAAAAACAGGAGCTGTAGCTCAACTTTCTTAAATATTGTAGGCTGTGTGCATAAAATTTACCTTTATTGCGGATAAGAAAGAATGCCTTGTTCTTATCACTGACAACCTTGAATTTAAAAAATCAAATTTGTGACGAGTTTCCAGTCAATACAAGTTGAAAAGTTAGTTAGATCAAAAAAAATATTCTAACTTTTACTCTAATTGGAATTTTCTAACTCCGTCTTTAACCTATACCAATTCAGTTATCAATTCTCAGTTTTGTATCTCCGGTGTTGTTGTCGTTGATTTTTGGAAATTCATTACGAGAGAAGTGTGAATGGGTAGAGGTTTAAACAAAAAACAAAGGATAGTGCACCAACAAGATCAGAAGTTATCAACATTCGATAATGAAAAATAGCCCTTTTCAAAGGTTGTGGCACTGAACAATGCTCTTCGTACAGACAACAAATACTGCTAGCATTACAAACTGAAAGTGTGATTCGCCGTTCCTATACTTGCGATTCATCTGCGACTGAATAAAGCTATGCTTATAACAAAATGTAACGTAGGAACAGATCAAAATAGTCGCAAACTTTCAATATGTGCACATTTGATGGTTGATGAAACTTTAGCATTACATCATTGTAAAATTGTACGCCTTCAATAAGAAAGTTACTCAAAATACCTTTAGATCACCCTTAAGTGATGAAAGAAGCTTTCTTAGCCTTGATGGGTTATTAGCATGCGGGAAGATCAAGCCGTAGTACTTGAAGTATTGCTCTGGAAGCTGCAGCAAGGGTAATTTTCTGTTATCGCCACGACTCGAAACCAACTCAAGCAGCTCATCGTGAAAGTGTTTAACTTTGTACATATGACATAACGAAACCAATCGATTGCCATTGATTTCGTTGATCTTAATGCAAAATAGACAAATCATTCAAATTTGAAATATATAAATGCATAAATGTTTGCCACAATCTATTCGACTATACTTTTTGATCGATTGATTATAAAATGCCCACAAAGCAAACATATTTATAGGAGCTAAAATCTACGAAACAAAACAATTCGCAGAGACTAAGGTCAAAATGTTTCACAAAATAAATTTTGGTTCCGATTAAAAGGTTGGGTCTACTTACTGCAAAGCAAACATAATATTTCTAGAATTTCAAGATAACGATACTTACCTCAAAGATATCGCCTGGAATTGCTTTCAGCAGCTCTTCAATGTTTGAAAACCCAAGCGCTTTAATATAGCAAGGATAACCAAAATGGCTCAAAAAGTGTTCAGGGACTTTATTAACAGGAATCCAATGATAGTGGTAGCATTGGAAGAGCTGAATCATACCTTGGGCGACCTTCAACAGTTGTGCCTCGCGATCTACATGGGACAATTGTGCGATAAGCATGAGATGGTTTAAAGATTCCACTTATAAATAAGTGATTGAATATTGATTCAAAACGCTAGCTAGATAGAAATACTACATAGCGCTTAAGAAGTGAAGCAGCAGTATTGAACAAGCCTGGCTCTATTCAGCCTGTTCGCAGACTCCATTCGGAACTGAGTTGAATTTTTCTGTCTGACTTGGCTTCAGTCGATTCATTTAGATGGCAGACAGTCAACTTAAATAGTTTTTTAAAAAATTTGCATTCAGCTTAGTAAAAAAAATCCTTGAAGCTGGCTAACTGTTCAATGAGGATGTTTTCACTGTTCATCACCAGTGATATTTAAGAAGCCTAAAATTGTGGAGCCCCCGATCACAGCTGAAAATAATTACAAAGGAACAGAAATTGATATTGGTACCCGGCAAAATCGTGGGTAGTAGATAACACAGACTAATGTAAATTCAGCGCCGACTAACGATCAACTCTTGGTAATATCTGGCAACTTCTATAACGGAACATGCCATTCTCAATCTTGACGCACTCTTTCTCTGTCTTTAAGACAGGATTAAAGCTGCAATGACTCAGGCAAGTAAATTCTATTACATTGAACCTAGTCAAACGAACCAATAATAGAAACTTGGAAAAACCTGAAAGTGCTGAAAGAAATATGTGCTACATCATACTAGCCTTCATTCTGCTCTTTTTTTATAGCAACTCCATGCTTCAAAGAGGTTCCAAATAGATTCGAGCACGACTTGACGAGTTCCATTAGAGGTTGGCCTGCCTTTGTTATTCGTAGAATTCTGCCATAGTAACTCCAGTATAATCCAAGAAGACTTAATATGAAACATATGAAGTTTATAAAACCCATGAAAAAGAGAGAGAGAAGCGATCGGTTAGGTCTTTACAAATTGACGCCAAATGCATTACTGCATGGTTTACAGGGGGCACTCAAAAGGATTTACGGCACGAGAGAAGTATAGGTTTGAAAGATAACAAGCGAACATTTAAAATAATTCTTGACAGCAAGCTCTCAGTAAACGAACAATCAAATGCCAAAATTCATATTTTCATCTTGTAATTCGTACACAAGAAACACGCTCGTATTTGCAGGAGAAGCAGTCAGCCGCAAATAACAGGAGCCTGTTACAAAGAAGATTGGTGATCCAAAAATTATGGATGCCATCCCCTGGTACAGATCTTGAGCAATGGTGTCGTTGGAACCCCTTATCGCAATCGTTCAACTTAGGACCTCTACATTAGTCATCGTTAGAAATTGAAATAGCGGCAGATTGAAGTAGTAAATACAAGAAGTAACTGTAAAAAGAACCTCTACCTCGCAAATGGCACTTTTCTGTTATGCATATCTAAGAGGTCCTCTAGCTCGTCATGGAACACATCTCTATCAATTTCTATTTCAAGTTCCTTGATATCTTTAGTTAGCAAACAGATGAATTTTTTTCCCGGCTTGCCGTCTAGATAAACAACATCCTTAAGTTTGCACAACTTGAAAACGTCGCATTTTTCTTTGTATTGTTTCATGAATACCTTCTCGAATCTATGGTTAGAAAAGTAACAGCGAAGTCAATAGGATACGTTACAATGATTACAAATTACTGTTTACCGGTCGGTCGTACAATTGACGCAATAGAGGCAGGGCTGTACACGCGTTGGTATACGATCATTAGGCCAGTGTTCCTGATGAACTCTTAGTTGTAACTTAAAACTGCCTTGTTTTATACTCAATGATCATGTTACAACCGTTCCCTGTGGCAACAGCAATGTCATATAATTACAAAAGGTCACTCAGAGTGTGGAATGGGAACCCCCCCGGAAATTTCTTAGAGAGTGCTCAACCGCCCTAGACAATGCAGGTAAGTTTTACGGGAACAACAGAAAAGCAAAGGTTTTTTTTCCATTTAGCTACTACTAATTCTATTATTCATTTGCTATAAATTCTATAATTTCAAATATTTATTTATCTCAATATCTATCTATTGATTTGTTTATAGATTTATTCACTATAATCATTCTTCAAATAAACAAATCAAAAGAGCTTCTCAGAACTTGATACGTTCACATTTCTTTTATTGAATTTTCATAAATCATTATTCATAACTATATTTTCATTTTGAAATTTGAGCCACCCCTGGGAAAGAGAAGAGGGGGGCTAGTGAATAAGTATTTTTAAACTCATTCATAATAGATTTCAACAAAACAGACCTAATCCCATTTAGATCATAAGAAAGAATAAATAATAGTATAATGGGACCTAGAGGGAAATCGACAGATACTCAAGCCATTTGTCAGTCATCAATTCGTCAATCACCTAGGCGCTTATTGATTGGCCAAGTGAAACCACCTAGACGCTAATTGATTGGCCAAGTGAAACCACCTACGCGCTTATTGATTGGCCAAGTGAAACCACCTAGGCGCTTATTGATTGGCCAAGTGAAACCACCTAGGCGCTTATTGATTGGCCAAGTGAAACCACCTAGACGCTAATTGATTGGCCAAGTGAAACCACCTAGGCGCTTATTGATTGGCCAAGTGAAACCACCTAGGCGCTTATTGATTGGCCAAGTGAAACCACCTAGGCGCTTATTGATTGGCCAAGTGAAACCACCTAGGCGCTTATTGGTTGGCCAAGTGAAACCACCTAGGCGCATATTGATTGGCCAAGTGAAACCACCTAGGCGCTTATTGATTGGCCAAGTGAAACCACCTAGGCGCTTATTGGTTGGCCAAGTGAAACCACCTAGGCGCTTATTGGTTGGCCAAGTGAAACCACCTAGGCGCTTATTGATTGGCCAAGTGAAACCACCTAGGCGCTTATTGATTGGCCAAGTGAAACCACCTAGGCGCTTATTGATTGGCCAAGTGAAACCACCTAGGCGCTTATTGATTGGCCAAGTGAAACCACCTAGGCGCTTATTGATTGGCCAAGTGAAACCACCTAGGCGCTTATTGATTACTCTAGTTATTGGGCACTAATGTTAAATAAGACGAGATTCCTTCAGATCACTAGAAACGCCAAAACTGACCTGTTTATTGCCATCCAATAAGGCAGTTTATTTAGCAAGGCAATCGTCTTTTTCTTGAAGTCATCCAAATTATCATCAATTTCTTTAGGTATGGATTCCAACAGCTCTACATTGATTTTATTGCCGCCAACGTCCTGACCCTGGAGCTTGTAGCGTGCCCTGAAAGAGGTAATGTTTAAAAAGCTTGAGAAAATTGGGAAGGGGAAAAATTCACATCTGACCAGAATCGAAACAAAAAATCAGATCATCTCAATTGGAGACAGAGCTCAAAGCGGATTAGCAACAAATGAATTTAGGCGATTAATAAAAGGACAACGACTAAGGGCCTAAAAAACAACGAACTAGATAGTGAAGATGCTTTACAATCATTACAAAATGTAGGATAATTAAGACATTAATTGCATTTTCCTACTTACTACGATGTTTTTCAAGGAATATTTAATTTTTACATTTCGTTTCTCTCTTACAAACAAAAATAACGAAGATTAACAAACGCATGAATGATCATTTGCCTTACTTGTAAGCTTCATTGGCATTTTGAAAAGCGAGAATGGCAATCTGTTCGTCTTGACTGCTGTACACTTTGTAAACCTTGCCACCACAATTGTTTGCAAGAAACTTTAATCTACTTGCAACAGACTTGCCATCAATACTTAAGGGAATGTTAGTTACTTTTATTTGGGTACTTTTAGGCGGTATTTTCATCGGAGCTGGCTGAAACGGAAACACGGATATACTTAGATGACACAGCAATTCTGACATAAAGGGAATAGGTAAAGGAAACAAGAGATCAGATGAATATAGGAGATTTATGAGAGCGTCCAGGAATCAAAATGAGTGCTAAATAAATCAATCCAGTGAGGCGTCTTAGGTCTTTTTTGTTATAGTTGCGTCTCACTGTCCTCCAAAGATGGATAAAGACGATGTCAAGGTGTCATTAGACATGGAAGACATTATCGCATGATGTCAAAGCTGGAGGAAATGTTAACAAAGTAGAGCGAAGCAGGCATTTACAAAGACGAATGTAAAAAACCAAAATAAGTAGAAACGATTCTTTACAATGGAGATATAAGTGCGTCGTTTGTATCGCCTTGATGAGGCCACACAATCTCATTCCACCGCCTGGAAAGGAGACAATTGGACCCAATACGAGTTTTGGCAAGATTTTTGCTACTTTGCATTTTACCGAGGGGTGGGAGGGGGGGGAGGAGGGGTCATACATGTACAAAGCAATTCCGATGACGAGAGTTCAAGCTAATAATTCTTGAAGATAATGCACTTGAATACGAGTACCAGAATTTTTCTTTTCTACGTCCGTTGATTTGCCTTTCACCATTCAGGTTTAGGACAAGTTTTTTGACGACATTGTCTGGTAACATATTATTGCCTACTTTTTGTCACAAACCAACCTTTCATACTATGAATTTCCCCATACTTTTGCCTTTGAAGTGGATGTATAGTAGAACATTACCTATAAAACTAAGACGGACAAACTTACCCCTAAACTGGATAGAAACTCTGCAAACAATATATGATTGTTGGCATATTGCTTTAACGTTTCTGATGCTTGCTCATTATGCAACAGGGTGATGTCTAGATTCAATTCATATCTCAGCTTGTGTAGAACCGGTGCAAAGTTGACGTCACCAGAAATAAGAACGACAGAGGCCGGTGGCTTCACCTTATGGCCAAAATCCAATATGAACTGCTTCAGCTTATCGTCTGCAGCATTTTTCGCTGTAGCAGCAACGTGAATGACGTTCACCTGAGGAAAAACGATGTTTCAATAAAAAGATATCTGTAGGGTTTGGTTCATTTTCAAATATAAGAAGGTTTACTTTTCCACCATTGAAGGCAAACCTGTCACTGTTGAGGAATTCATACCTGGTAATTTCCAGAAGTATATAAACAACACAGGTGAGATCAGAAAAACAGAGTTAGCTGAAGATAGAATCCTTAGAGAAAAGGCAGAATGTTTGGTACACTACTCATATATGCACACAAAGAAGCAAAGGATGGTTTTAGACCTTCAGGGTGTGGATTATGTCCTTTGTGACCCAGAGATTGCCACTGCTACCCTTCAGGCGGATGGAAAATTAAATTTCTGTGCTGGAAATCTATCTTTCAAAGCAATAAGTACCTTTCTTGCTGAGCATTCATGCAATAATTACTGCAGGATGTTAGATTTGACAGATATGGGGGCTGTGACAAAATTACTGTTCACCAGTTTTTAAGACTAGCTTAAACTGCAATGTTTACAAATAATTTTACAACAGGAGAAGATTAATAAACGATACTATGATTTGCATATGGTTAACACGAGTTATAGATTAGCTCCACTTCAATGCATAGGACTTTTAGTTGACTCTAGTTTTGAACAAAAAATTCAGTTCAGCTTGAAAAACATTTGATGCTGTTATTTGAAATTTTTTTACATTTTCAATTACAATTTTGCCATATTTGGGGAGCATTTACCCCCGCATACCCTTCTCTGGCCTGACCATAACCATCTCCTTGCCCTCTAGTTTCAGCTATTGAAAGAAGTTTCACTTGGAATTAACCTTAATCACAAATGCTTTATGTTGCCTTGTTTTTTGTAATTAACTGCATGCTAAACATCTTTTAAGCTTTTTTTAATCAGCAATATCTTACATATAGCTTTGCATAATTTCAGTTACAAAAGGTTGTCCATACACAAGAAACAGACATTTAGCTATTCTGAAAATAATCAGAATCAAATGGTATAATTCAAATTTGGCATAATTTTTGAATATGCACAATTGTGATAAAGCTCTAACACTAGTCAATCAAAACTCTAGTCATGGCAATGATAGAATAGGCAGTATGCAGACAGAGGATCTGTAAAAGGATGAGTTTGCTGGTGTGTAATTGTTCTTTATCTATAAAATTTTGAAAGTAACTTTCTTATAGCCTGCCAAAACTAAAACTGGAAAGTTGCCATTTCAACTGCAAGCAGAATTCTTCAGAAACAAATATGCTCTACCAAGTCCTTGCATTCAGCTCTCTCAGGATTGGGCATCAAAATTTCTAATTCATTTCGCCACCAACTCCAGCTAATTCTGCAACTCCAAGAATGTCATGTCTGGATACCTTGATTTCCATTTCCCTTCCTCCATCTTTCTCAGGAAAAGCATACATGTGATTGGGTACTCCTGATGGTAATTCAATCTCAGCTTGGTCTTTTTCTGGGGGCATTCCATAATTTGGCAAATTTTGAGGATCATAAGCTCTTGAACTTAGTAATAAAACCAGTGAGGTTTTGACATCTTTCTCCATTCTCTCATGAAGGTCCCTCCACCACCTTTCAATCTTGTTTGAGGTAGAAGGTCCAAAAACAACTGAAATGGTCCCTCCTGTCATAACTGGGGAGTCCTGGAACCAAGAACATATGTCTAAGCTCATCTCCCTCTTCACGGAACTCTTAACGCAAATTGATTCTTTACCTGTCCATCCAAAGAATAAGCTGCTTTTTATAACAACTATTTTCTCTCACAAGTTTCGTGGCACCTCACAGTAGCCAACATATCAAAAACCTGGATCGTTGAAAATCTTGATAATCACGTTTCTGCATTTATCCACCGTTGGCATGATTAACCCATTAGTGCTACTTTAAGTGACATTATTCTGTCAAAACCACTTCGGTCTTAATATGATTCTACCTTCTGTTAAATTCAAGCAGTGTCAAACTGTTTATTGTAATGCACTTCAATCTTCTCCCAACAAAAACATCCAATCTTTATGGAAGAATACCAGCCAGAGCCTGAACATCCAATATGATGTATACAAGAATACTAGAGAAGCATTGAAGGCTGTTAGATCAGAACATAAAGAGTGCCTTCAAAACCATCTTATATCTCAAGGTACCATTCTTTCTTTCATCTTTGACCACTCTTTTCCTATGGCTTCCTTAAAATAATGACCACAGTTCAAAGCAACATACCTAAGAACGTTTTACTAACAAATATCTGAGCAACTCTCTTGCCATGCAAGAAAAACCTATCCAAATGGAACATCTCTCAGTCGTCTGATTGCTCTTTTTGCCATATGCCAGAAACGTTACCTTGCATTGTGCAGGCTGCTAAACATACCTCGAAGAAAGGCCATTATACATTACGCTAACCTGGATGTTAATGCTAACCCTAAGAAAGAGAGAGAGAGAGAGAGAGAGAGAGAGAGAGAGAGAGAGAGAGAGAGAGAGAGAGAGAGATACTCACCTCTTGTTCACAGCCTAAGCTCAGTCTATTTTCTATCATATTTATTAATATTTCTATCAGTTCCCTTGGTACCTTTGGTCCCTTCTGCTCCTCTTTCATTGACGTCCTGCGATGCTCTAGATATCAGCGAAAATCATTGTTGCTTCATTATCTTCAAACTACCCAACTAAACTATCTGTACTACCTATTACATTTTCTGCCACAGAAACAAGTCTTGGAATAATCCTGAACTTTTTCAATTCAAACGATTTCTGCTACTGACAACTTCCAAAACAAACGAAGGACGAACACACTTTTTCCTTTTTTCCCTTAATTTCTTTTATATGTGCATGTAATAGTCTTTTTCATTGTAAACCAAGGCTAGCCAATTATGCAAATTATCTTTGTAATAGTGAAACTTGTAATTGTAGTTTCAGTTGAATTGAAAAATGAAAAGTTTCCATTATAAGCACTTTCACAAAACAAACAATTTTACTTAGTGTAACACAGTTTTTACTTAGTGTGAAATAAAGGGAACACATTCAGCTTAACTCTTGCCTCTTTCACCAAAATCTGAACAGAATCACAAAAACCATACCTCTGCTTGTGACAATGCATCAACTATTTGTTTTGACATCATGTGACTGTCACATACGCAAATGAATTCAACCAGCTGTTTTCCATTTAAAAAACTGCTGCGTATCTTGTTAACAACAGCTCCTGGAGATTTATTCATAGGTATCTGGCAATTTTCTATGTCCCAATAAATGCCAACTTTTTCAAAATGGTCATCTGCTTTCTAAATTTAAAATAAATCAAAGGGATAAGAAGTAAACAAACACAATCTTAAAAAAGCTACTAGAAACATTTCATTATTTTACTGCAAAAACTTTAAACTTAAAACACAAAGGCATGCATCATGCTTAGTAAATTCTCTTTAGTCTTGATATGCTATTGTACACTTTTGTTAGCCAAGACTTAATTTTTCTATGATATATGTTGCTAGTGGCAGTTTAGTGATAAATAAGTCTAACAAAATTTAACATCAATAGTTAGTACAAAATTCTCTTGCGCACTCTGTTTCTAAATCTTTTGCACCTTTTTTGATGAAAAAGCACGTTGGTAGAAAAATATCCACACCAATACCAGCAGGGTTAAAAGGTGGTGAATCCAAACAGTTTGAGGAAAATCAATCTACCATGCAAATAGTCTCCAGAAGAGTCTCTTCCATTTATAAGTGATAATTTCTAAGAGACTGTCATCTTTAAAATCATACAAAGTAACACTTAAGAAAGGATCACGCAAGTGCACTTATAACTAAGTCCTGAGGTACTTCTGTAAAATCAGCAAAAAACAAATGGATTAGGCAACCACCTTTTTTAGCAAATGGTCTACTGCTGAAGATTTCTCAACTTTCTTGTGGCTTTGGTTAGCTGTTGAATAATCAAAATTAGCATTTATAACATCATCAACATGTAGCAGCCTTACAATTTCAACTGCAATTTGAATATAATTCCAGTTGGAGCAATATGAGATCTTGCAGAATTTTAAAGAAGAAATATTGTCTTCCTTTGTAAGACAAGTTTTTCAGAAAGTCATAGCTAAGTAGACAACAAACTACAGTATTGTATGCATTTACTACAAATTTTTCAACAAAGTTATGCTGATTGATGTTTGATGTGACATGATATATCATGCTATATCAAATAAGAAATGTTATATTGGGTTCAAGAAAATAACACAACAAATTATTCAAGTAATCAAGCGAATAACTTTTAAACAAAACAAGTTCTTTACATCATTTATCGCTAAGAAAACACATTATCATTTTGGGTTAGCATTCAGCCTAAATATTAGCTTGTGGGGAGGTTATAGAATGATTTTTAATGTCAATGATGCGTTCTGATAAACTTATATTCATATAATCACTTTCACAAGAAGAGGTTTTGATAATGGAATTGAGGCTTTACTATTCAATAGTCATGCAAATATAAGTTTTTTTAATAGCGCTATAGGTAATTTGGTGTACAATAAATACATTTGCCTGCAGTACTATCCTGACCTTGCACATGCATCTGCCACACTCTTCAGACTGGCAAATGAATGGGTGGAGTTAATTTGGTCTTTTATAATAATCATTTGCCATATTCTTTCAACAGAATTTTCATAAATTTCATGGCACTACAGAACAGTGCTGATGATAGATACCTAGACACATTATCACAATATCAAGCATAATGACACTTCTCATAATGAGACTCCTATGTTCACAAAAATTCTTTGCAGCCCTCATTTAAAAAAGATAAAAACAGAGAATAGTGACTTGGCATTGCTTACTAGACACTTGATCAAAAAGGCTTCCAGGATGTCGTTTCTTACAAGCCTTGTTCTTACAACAATCATTGAGCCAATCTTGGCAGATATCAGATTGCTTCTTTGCTGCTTCGTTGTGTCTAAAGTGGCACTTTTTCTAAAAGAAACAATTTAAATAACTTAGAAAAGGTGCCAGATATCATTTTACAGAGCTATTAACAAATAAATAAGTACACTCATAAGCCTAGATACATGACTCGTAATTTCTAGATGTAAGATTAATCCCAAACCTTGCTTGTAAAATGTTGCTTCTTTTAAAGGAGAACTGACTCGCAAAAATAAGCTTGGTTTAAACGATAGTTTGTGAAAAGCAAATTCTGGGATTGAAAAAATTTTTCAAATCACATTTACCGTTTTTGAAATACAGGCGTTTTAAGTTGAGAAACTACAATTGTTCCGACAACTTGCGAGGTGAAAATCATCACCAGTGGGCAATCATCTTTGACATCACAAGTGACATGTTCTCAGCACGTATTGTGTTTCTCTATAGAAACCTTTAAGAAAATGCTGAGGACAAGTGTTTATTTTGTGCATGTGAATAGGGCTAATTTTGAATTTTTGACATATAGTTGACTTTTTCAATGGTTTGGGACTCTGAAACATAGCTTTGTTACACTGATTTCAAAACAAATGGAAAATTTCAGCCTTTTGAGTTTGTGCCACCAACCAGCGCTGCTGCTTGGACAGACTGTCCTCCCATGCCTCAACAGTGACGATATTATGAACAAAGAACAGAGCGGAAGTACAAACTGATACAAAATTTCTATTAAAAACATTGCTATTGCCACATTATGAATGAGACCAAGTATCTTAAACCAGAATTTTATTTCAAAATGAAGTGTCTTTGTCCAGACTGCTTTGTCTGTCTGGTCTAATCAGCCTGCTATGTCATAGGAATATCAACTTGCGCATTATCTTCTTTTACAAACAGTCTTGAAGTGGAGGGGGGAATGGTCTTTTTGCAAGACTAGGTTGTTCCATAGTGTTTCAACCTCTGTTAAAATATGATAGTTCAGGCACCGCGGAGCATTGAGAAAAGTGGGAGGTCTAAAAAAGTGGGAGGGGGGGCTAAAACTGTATAAAAAGAGGCTGTTATGATAGTTTGATACTTAATATTCGGCATTTTCTGCAAAAAGTGGGGGGGCTAAAGCCCCTTCAGCCCCCCCCCCCCTGCTCCATGGTGCCTGTAGTTAACTTCAGTCAAAATTAATCTTCTAGTCACACTTGCAGCTCCCATGACCCAATGTTTTTTCTTGAATGTTTATTTTCGCACCAAAAGCAGGTGGGGGAATTACTTTTACTGCCATTTCGACTAGATTTCGTTTCTCTTTTGGCTATTACTTCAATTCCCCTTCCCGCTGTTGTGATTTTATTTGTAGTTAAAGAAATAAAAACTTTGGAGAAATTGCATCAGTTTTTCAAACAAACCTGACTCCTTTTTGCATAAGCTTCTAGAGGTTCTTCCAGCGTTTCAAAGCATGCTGGTTTGAAGGTATCATGGCATGAAAATAAATTTTGTGTGGATATTAGCGTCTAAGCAGACACGTAGCTAGAATTTTCTAGCTTCTTTATACTTATAAATGAAATGCCTGACAATTTTTTGTCTTTTTATCGCAGAATATTTTCAATAAAACAGGAAATTCCACTTGAACTTTCACCGTTGCGTTGATAGACTTTACAACGGCATTTTTAACATTTCACTTGTGACATCAACCGAGAATTTGGCGATAATCTTGTTTCTGCTTTGGGAAATTCCCGAGTCCAGGCTGTGACATAATTAAAGGATAAAAGTACAAATATCAGAAAAAGGGTGAATCTAAGAAGAAAATTTTTTAGCAGATTTGAATTCAGCGACACATTCTGCATCAAATGAGCCAAAGTTATTTTTGTGTGTCAGTTCTCATTTAAAGCAACAGAAAAGCTTTGGTGATTCATAAGTTGGTTCTTCCTGCTGCTAAATATTCTTAAATACTTTTTTAAAACCTTTTGCATCACTTTGGGTTCTTGAGTAAATGTTTTTCAATTTCAAATGAATCTCATTTTATTTTTCAATTCTAATTTTTCAAATACTACCTAGCTGTTCTCTTTTCAGAGCGGCTTTTTGATGCTCAGAGGGACAGGTTTTTTTATTCTTTTGATTAATCACTGGCTAGTGTGCCCTACATAAAGACTTTCACACCAGCACAATGGGCAAAAGCATGGCCTTTGTACTTTAGACCACATGAGGCTTCATAGTTGGAAACAAGTGGCTATAAATTATAGACCCCATTTACACGAGAGCGGAGCCATGTAAATGGGTATATCTGGTCCAGATCGGATCCATCTACGTAAGTTGTTAAAAGTGAGACAGAATATTTTTCAATTCAAGGTGTTTCAATTCCAAAAGTATCCGGATGGATACTTTTGGATCCGATCTGGTCCAGATCTAAATTCAATTTCAGACAATTTTTAATTTTTTTTTATTTCCACTTTTCCACTAGCATGAGTCCCACTTTTTAATTTCAGACACTTTTTGAGAGCAAACTTTTTCAAACAGAGAAACTAGCAACCAAATGGCTAGCAGTCAAAAATTAAGATTAAACTGAGATTCTGAGAATCGATCAAATGGCTACACACTTTTCCAGGTTTTGCACATGATTTTCCTGTCATGAAGAATTTACAGTCAGTCAGCTGTACTTTGGGATGATTGGCCATGTCAAATACACAATACGAAGTTTTTATTTTAAAACCATCGATCTCTTGTCCGTTTGCATCATTAGCTGCAACTTCAGCCACTTCTTTGCTGTAAAAGTTCGCATATGCTATTCGGGGACCTTCCTTGCTACTTTTGAACTTCACGTTGCTCATAGGCCCGTAACGACAGAAGTTCTGGAATAGTTGAGCCTCTGTCATGTCTTCAGGGATGTTCTCAATTTTCACTCCATATTTATTCTTGTCACAAGCCATGGTGAGCAAATTTAAATGAAAAAAGGTTCCTAGGAAAACTGAGTCAGATTCATGCAAACTGTTTCGAAAGAAATTGAGAGTGTTTCTTGGTATTGGCTCAACCCCAATTGAATTCTGGGAGCAGTGCCTCTTTTTGAAAATGCAAGCGGGCGCTTCTATATCATTGCGGCGCTTACATATCAATGCGGCGCTTCTATATCACTTCGGCGCTTCTATATCACTTCGGCGCTTCTAACGGTCTGACCCGGTGTTCGAGATTTTGTTCATTAAAAATTACTTTGTTTTGAAAAATTTAGAGTGATGTAATTCAGGAAGCAATGTCTCTGTCTCGACTTCGCTCTACATATGATCGTCCATTGAGATTTCGATTTAGTTAACAAAACGTAAACCTTTAAACTTTAAATTAAATTTTATTAGTTGGTGATGCTAGGAAAAGGCTTAAGTTTCTATAACTAAGTCCTAACAAGGGAAATGAGGGATTAGGGAGAGAGAGAGAGAGAGGAAAGAGCAAGCTTATTTATTTTTCTTTTGAATAAAGCTAGGTTGTAAGGGTCTAGGAAACAGGAAATGTTCAAGTTCTATTGTTCACAGGTAGAGTAGCAAGAGAGCTGTCATAATTAATAGTTAAGGAAGTCTCTAATAATTTTCCTGTCTCTTTTATTGAGTTTGGTTAAAAATAGAAGGTGTGATGTGGACAAAAGTGTGCCCGACTCAAGCATGCCAGTTCCTTAACGGCATCAAGATTCTTTGCAACAAAATTTGGCTGTTACGAGAAAGAAAATTATATCATTACCCTATCAATTATTCGTACATCAACACTGAAGCTGTACACAGTAGAGAAAGATTTTCACAACAGACAAAAATTTTCAGATCAGGAAAACGATTTTTGATTTTGATTACTTCAAAATATTCATTCATCCGTGCAAGAATTGTTTTAGAGAGGGAATTTTTAAAACAATCGAGCAAAGTGCCTAACCTTAGTTTCTGCTCTTGATTTGGGTACTTTCAGCCTTGCTGAATATTTTAAGCCTTGAATACAATTTTGTAACACAATAGAAATCACGTGATCGATGACGTCATTCTCCCCGGTCATCAACATTTTTAGTTCTCTTTTTTGAAAAATCACTCCAACCATCTTGTTTGGCATTTTAATAGGAGCAAAAACTTCTCAAGAATAAACTCTATCAGACCTGCAGATAACGAGTTATTGCTATTTAAAGTTTGCATGACGTCATCAAAATGGCGGTTCTGAAGTTTTCGAGCACGTGGAATTCAAAGGCTGGTTGTCGTTATTTAGGTTGCTTTATCTCGATTTTGAAGTTTTTCGACCTTCGTGTTATTTAGCAACTCAAGGATGTCATTTGAGCTGATATATTTGCCCGCCTGGGAAACTAAGTATTGAGCAAAAATGCAAGGAAAACGTTCTAATGAAAATTTGTCTTCAAAAAGGCTATACTGAAGAGGAGCTCTCGTCAGCAATGAAAGACCGTCAATTCGTCAGCAATGTCGCTCGGCAATGTACTCCAACTTTTGCAATTTGAAGCTTTGCTGAGATGTGATCCAGCATGAAGATGCTAGTGTTGGAGAATATACAAGTACATACTTTGTTTGTGTAATCAAGTTCATCCTTGAACAGAAAAAAGTTTTCCTGAGTAAAAAGGGTAATTTTTTGTTTTAACCAAGACAAGAAAGTCTACAATATACGACTAAACTTAACTGTTCCATGCTCCCGAACATTTACCCACAAATCTACTTCCGAAAGACAATGTGCGAAATAAAAATAAAGTCGAGCGTTATTTAAGAAAATCTTTAGCCGAATCTTATTAAAAGCTGAAACAATATAAACCTTCGATCTTGACAATCAGGGATAATCCTTTATTCATTTCGTGTTAAGGCTTTCGATGAAACTATCCAGGTTGTATTCGTTCTCATACTGTCGTTCGTCCCAGAGTTCTCCAATATCTTCTAAGAGGACCTTCATCGAAGTTCGTTTGTTTGCATCTTGGCCCTCTTTCTTCTCTTCAGACTTGCCTTTCTTCACGGAAAATAGGTCTAACAGCTGACTTGTGTCCATAGATTGTAAACTAGAATTGTCTTGTGTTATAACACTATTGGCTATGCTCAACTTGAATTTCTGAAGCCTGGAAAAATTTCATAAAATTACAGTTAGTGAAAGCGGGTGTCAACTGTAATGCTTTTTCAGAAGCACTGTATATAAATGTATTCAAGATGGGCAAAATAGAAACAAAATAATGTAATAAAATATTGAGGAAAATGGAGAATAAGTTGAATAG
Source organism: Rhopilema esculentum (assembly GCF_057945365.1). Taxonomy (NCBI): domain Eukaryota; kingdom Metazoa; phylum Cnidaria; class Scyphozoa; order Rhizostomeae; family Rhizostomatidae; genus Rhopilema; species Rhopilema esculentum. The sequence goes on from NC_142827.1 coordinate 5,086,084, forward strand.
AATGGAAATAAAAATAACAAAAGAAGATAGAAGGTAGAAGGTAGGGAAATTACAAGAGGAAAAATGGCAAACACGAAAGAGGGCATTAGGAAATTATTAAAGAGAGTCGTAATTAAATGTCAGGCTTTATAAAAATTAACTTAACGGTACTCATCAGCATAAAAGAAACGGAATCGAAAGGACAGGGAAGAACTTTTAGTTGTCTAGAAAAAAGCGATATAAAACTGAAATATGAAGACACATTTCAAAAAAAGAATATATACCCCATAATCTTTTCTTCAAGAGTTCCACGTGAGATCAAACGATAAACATTGACAACTTTTTTCTGACCAATGCGGTGAGCCCTGTCCATCGCCTGCAAATATGAGACATAGTTATCAAATTTGATATTGTACTGTATATGTATCCATCTAAAATCAGGGGCAAAATTGTTGAGATAAAAATACAACCTTGCATAGGCGTAGACTTAAATTTTTTCAGGGGGGGGGGGGGCTCAAAAAAAATAATGACAATTCCTAATGGCAGCTGCTGATGTCACAGAATAGAAAGTGGATTAGCTAAGGGCTTAAAGGTGATTTTTCCGTGCATTTTTCATTATCAAGGAAGAAGAAACACACAATCTGACCTTATGTTCACAATAATTTCATACTTTATTTTACTGTAAACGCAATTATCTAATCCAACAAACCTTATGCGTGAAACCAATAATATAACAAACTAATCTCAAAATTGGTAAAGCACTTCCTTATTTTCCAGGGTTGGGCTCAGCCCCCTTCGGTTTTCGTCAGGAGGGGCTGAAGCCCCAGAGCCCCCCCCCCCAGAGTTTACGCCTATGCAACTTGGCAATTGGCTACTTTACGTTGCCCCTGTAACTTCGAATCCCCCATTTCCCCCGAATCAATGTTGGATTTGTAGTTCTATCATTTGTGCTTTAAAACATGCATTCAGCATTAAACATAAAAAAACCGAAAATTGGTATATTGTTGACGTAAAGTATTGCGCAAACAATATCAAGGATTTATTTTGTTTATTTAAAAGTCCAGCGGAAATAAATCCTACCGAAATTTTCGGTACTTAATACATATTTGAAGTTTGAAAGTCTTCATATCGTTTCGTACTTTGTCTTCTCAAGACCTTTTTAAAAAAAACTTTTGTAGTAATTATTCCTCCTAATTCAATAGTTTTTACACTTGCATAACCCTTAGTTTATGCTGGTCGATCGTGCAATAAAACATTTCATATATGCATATCAATTTGCCATTTGATTAAGTGCGGTTTCGAATTCCTTACTTATGATCTTTTGCTAGGTTTGAAAACTCCAGCAATTAACTTTTCAAAATGCCGAGCGAGTATTACTGTTCAACAAATCACTTTCATTAAAAATATGTAAGATCTTCAAAGTCGTAGGAAGTTTCACTGCAAATGTTGCTGTTTTACTATGAAATGAGTATAAAAGCATGTAAAAATATTTCCTGGTCTCACATTGACAGGACCAATGTTTAAACGTGCGCGAAAGCGAAGCTAGGGTAGATCCTTCCATAAACGATTTTCTAAACTTTGCATCTTCTAACTTGATGTAACGTGGAGATAGCCACGGATTCTATAAGTAAATTGTTCATTTAGCTGAAGCTGTATGCAGTATTACTACACGTCACCGAAAATTCACTCATCTACAGAAAAATGCACTTAGCCGCGTAACAGATTGAAGCACGGACTTCTCACATAATCTTCAACACTAAATCGCCGTCCTTCTTCACGCGAAAGCATATGACGGACCGGCGACATCAATGGTGGCTTCATTGTTACAAACACAATAACAGAAAGTGATTTATATGCAGTCATGTCTGCAGAGGTGCTGCAGAAGAAGTCGAAGTAGAGCATGCAATCGCAGGAGTTACGATCTTAACACTTTAAAGGGGAATATTTTCACGTCCCAGTTAATGTTTTCGCAACAGTGGCAAAGTCACGACAAGCCAAATCACGACATGTAAGTCTCAAACATACATTTATTATAACATACATATATTTATGTCTCAAACATTGGATTATTCACGTCGCACAGTGCTCAATACGTGAACATGTTGAGCAAGATATACGTATATTTAGGGTATGAGAGAGATGGGAACTACGTTTTACATCTCTTCAAGAGATAAGTGATTTGGAAACAGGCTTGTAGAGATGTAAAACGTACGTACGCTCAATACACATTATTCATTTTTATGTATGTGCCTCCATCCAATGGTGACTGCTGCAGGTGTATATGCAATATGAATGATAATTTCATTATTTGTTTTTAGTATTGGATTGATTTAACGAGTTGCCGTATACCAACACGCCCTGTAAATTGTGAATGGCTACTAGGTTTTCTCTTCATCATCAAATATATTTTTCTTGCTGCGTCACAAGAAGGCCCTTCATCAAGAACCTTCCCTCAATGAGATTCAAAGCAGCACCAACGGCAAGATTTTGACGTCACACAAGGGGCACTTAGCAGAGTTACATTTACAAGGGGGGGGGGGGGGGGCACCATCGGATCACATTCTTCAATCTAATGGGTGCTGTTACCAACACTAAATAGTGCGTGCTTAATATAACAACAAAGACCGAATGAAAACATATACCAAAAGCCCAGATATAGAGAACACATATGGCAAAACATTCTTAGAAGCATGCTAGAAGAGAAGGAAATCATGACACTCTTGAGATTATTTGGCTTTTGTAAGTATCAATTCAATCTTCACTTGATTGCTGCAAGGTTTTATTGTGAATAAATATGAAGCAGTAACAAAAAGCAAAGGAAAATTTTCACAAAGAAGAAGCTAGATGTTGAACTCCTCGAATAAAGGTAGTTTCCTTCTATTTCTGAAGACCCCTAAGAAATGCATTAGGTAGACCAAGAAATTAAAGACACAAAGAATAAACCCTAAACAGTTTAAAAAAGTAAACTGATAGAATGTGAATAAGGCCAACAAGCGATTTGAGACGATTTAATGCAAAGGAAAATTTTATTGCAGTGGAACATGAATTAAGTAATTTCGAAATACAGTAGCTACTGTCATGGAAAAAGAGCTCGTTCAATTCCCCTGGTTTGCCGTTGTCAATATGACAAGCCGAAAAACACCAGATTAATATTATGGAACAACATTTAATCTTCATGTCTCAAAGCATTGAAATATCAACGCAAAGCGAATGAACTTTATGAAAAGTCAAACGATAAAATCCGATCTAGTTTTTAAACCTTTTCTTCCTTGCATGAACATCACCATATCGAAAAATGACAACCATTCGTCAGTCAACTCCTACACAATTTTTAAATAATGTCAGCATTATTTTGTAATAGCTACAAAAAAGAAAATAAAGCTCTTACGTAGCCACTGAGAACAAAAAAACATACTCAAGCGATTGCATGTGAGCTTGAAAGTGCGTGACACTGGAAGATATTCGAGGCGAGAAAATCACACAGCCAAGAAAACAACGTAAGATCACCTGTGCTGTACTCAGCCGATCATACATGAATAATAGATGGCCAATAGACGGTAAATGGATATATATTTCGCTGCAACAACATTAGATTAAACTGTTTCCAAAAGCAAGGGCAGCAGCATCTCTCGAAAGAACTGAAAGGTATGTAACAATAATTTAGTAATATGTTTTTAGCCCAATATTTTGCTATAGAGATCACGTGCTACAATCAAGTGAAATGCCATCTTCTATCTTTTACCAAACAAACGATGTTTTGTAGATTGAAATTAGTCTTAACATAGCATCCTTCAAACGACAGTGGTATTAGGAGATAAAGTCACCGAAATTATGTCTATTACTAGGTTGGAAAATGTTACTATTAGTTAATTTCAGTGTCCTCGCCGGAGTACCTTGCAATGTCACATTTTAAAGGGAGTTCTGTATAGGAAAGCTTACTGCAAAGGATATTTTGCATGAAATTCTAATGATGCGAGATTTCTGGAGAATCCAAGAGACATTTAATTATCATGCATATGAGAAGTATCAAAATCAGTATAATTGAAACTACCTCGGGGCTGTCAGGATTTACAAATAGGAGATTTCCAATAAAAGAGAGAGTTAAAACCGGTTAAAACTGCCGCATCATCAGGTTACTCATTCGTTTAGTAATTGTCAAATCAAAGTAAATGCGCCATGGTTTCCAACTAAAATAATCTTAAAAATAAAATTAGAGTCTGAAGAGTCTATAAACTATTAATTTTCCTTCAGCAACAAGGTAAACGTTTTCAACTCGCCTAAAAGTCAGTGAAAAGAAGGCGTTTATTGTATGGCGATAAAATTTATTTTGATCTCAACGACTTCCTATCACTATACTGTCATTTATCTAGACTCAAATTACAAAGACGTCTTTCTAGATCGAAACTGCTTCGAAAAATAATAAATCTTTTTTATAAACAATTTGCAAAAAACTTCACTTTTAGTCAACTAGCTTAGAGCTGGAAAGGGTCCAAGAAACACAGATCTTTAGATTACAGAATCTAAAATTTTCCTGAATAAGCTTAAGGCCATTTATGAAACGAGGTTGGAAATTGTATTGGTGTTTCAAATGTTTTCGACTGCAGAGAAAAATTAAAATGTCGCTACCTTGCATTGAGTTATACTTTTTTGGTCTAAGCAAGTTCCCATCGGGAATTGCCTCTCCGAGAGCGATTCAAAATTGGACAACTAAGGTAGCAAAGTCAAGTTAGTTCGAGTGTAGAACCTCTCTTGCAAATTAAGGGCTATCCTATTGAGTTTGTATTCAGTCTCACTTGCATCCAGTATTGGCATTCAATTGATAAAAATTTTGAAACAGAAAATTCGAACAGTTTAATGTACCACTCTTCGAGCACTTATACGTCAAAATGACGTCACTGCAATGCCTGGCTATCATGGGACCCCCACGAGCCGGGCAATGGTGGCTAGTTGAAATTTTATTGTCATTATATACACAAAAACCGCTTAAAGTAAGTTTCGAGAGATTGCCTTAATGTTGTCATTAAGGGTGAAAGATAAGGTCTGGCATGGAAAGGCACATTAAGAGATTCAATTTAAAAGCTAAATACTGGAGAATTCTAACGGGGGTAGGTCAGGTAACCTTAAATGATAATAACGAGGCTTATCAATGGCAGATAGCAGCGCACTGCACCACCAACTTCCTTCGATTTCAAAAGTGAGCTGAAATGACTACATTTTGGCTTAAGAATATTTACTCCGACAGCGCAAAAATACTGAAATTTCCAAAGTAGGGCGTGACGGTATAACCGGCGATCAGATACCTTGCTTGATTTTGATCTAGGACATTCAAATTGAATTCTACTGTTTTCAAAACTCAAGTCTGTGTATGACAAGCTGGGCGATTTATTACGGTTGTTTCAAGAAATTTGAAGATTAACAGCAACAGGGTACCTCCGGAAAAAGAAGATCATGGACGATTTATCGCTAAAGGAGAACCAATCTGAGAATGTGGTCTCCCTAAAACTAAAATAAAGTTTGTTCTATGGCTTCTCTGGTTATAAGTTGATACTAATTTGAAGATCTCAATCATTATTAATAGTTTTAAATTGCAAGATGATTACTTCGAAATCAAGCCTCCTGTCTTGTTTACAATGATTAAATGGATTAACAGTCCGATAATGTACAAAACTTGAATATCTATCCCATAATCCCTCGAGTATTGTCTATCAAACGAAGAAAATCGGATTCTTCTCAGTTTTCAAACCTTAAGTGCACATCTGCGTCATCGATAAAAGGGCGATACATAGTCGCAGAAACATTAAATATTTGCATTTCAACATCAGCCTATGTCGCCAAGTAGGTTTACGAGAGGGCGCAGCGCAGGAGTAGCAGGAGTAGTCGCGCGTTATCACAAAAGTGTAGCCCTTCATATTAACAAAGGAAACGGCTGAACAGTATACCACTTCAAATTAATCATTGAGACAAATGTCGAATAAGAAAGAGACTGAACACAACCGCCAGAATGAAAGCTGGCTAAAGTCAAAGTTTTCTAAATCATCTCAACATTTGTCCGAAGTCACTATTAAATTGAATTATCCTCACATTGCAGATTACCCACATAATCATTAATTTCTGCCAAATCTTCACGCTTTTATGCTAAGCTACAATGCCTTCTTCATAGGCCTACTGCCTGACGTTATCGTCTTATAAATTTTTTCCTGCTTTGCCATCTTATTTTCTACGTACTTTCATGCCCTTTTACGATCTCTTCAAATTCAAGTGACATTCGAAATAAAGTTGGCAAAACGTGAAGAAATTTGGACATACTATGTTGATTTTGAGGAATTATGAAATAGACGAGTTGAGTCTTGGCATTAATCTGCCTTGGCCAGTGAAATATGTAACGTAACAGAATAAATAGTACTCCAATACAAGTGTTAGGAAATAATGCACGCGTAAAAATAGTTAGAATGAATTATGATTCATTCAGTATATATGTCAGATATGCAACAAGCTCTTAAAAATATTACGAATAAGTTCTTATGAATGCAGACAACAACAGTTTTCTATTTTGTTAACGTTTTACGTAGAAATTCAAGCTAGAAATTCAAGCAAGAAAATCGCAAAGTTGAAGTGGCTGCATGTACCCAGTAATTGTAACAAAGTCCTGCTATGAAGGCAATTTAGACTTTGCTGAAAACCCCTCTACTCCTCTCACTGTGTGAAGGGGATACGAGAAGCGCAGAGTAGATGTAAAATCCACCAAAATAACAAACGTCAGCAATCCATCGCTAGAGCAATGTGGAATTCAGAATCATCTTAATGAATATATTCATCAATTAAACATGCTACAACGAAAACAATCTTTGTTCAAAACACCAACGAAATACATTGCTAACTATATCACATGATTATCGGATGATCACGTGCCTATCGAATCATACGTAACAACACTAAGTGAGTACCAGTAGAAATTATTACGGGCTCGTTGAAAAGCAGGTTCAGCATCATGTGAACATTCATCTTTAGTTTGCATTCATCGAAACAAACAGTTCAGCGCCTTTGTAGGCCTGTCCGCGAAATCGAATTCTGACTGAGATCAATAGTTACTGTGACGTCATCAGAATGTTTATTTAAGATATTCGTCGGCGGTTGCCACTTTAATCAACGCGAATCATGAGCAAGGAGTCGGTAGCAGTTTGTAGCGACAGAAATGCGGTAGGTTGATAAAAACTTCAATGGTGATTCCGAGGAGTTCATGATAATTCAAATCAATTTAAAGAAAGAAGAATCGGTCCATGAAAAGCAAAAAGGGTTATCAGCAAGTATTTCAACCTGACTGATGGAATATTTGGTTCACGTGTGGCGTGGAGTAACATAAGTAAACTAAGAATACCAGCAACTAATAAACCATTAATTATCAGATTGCCTATTTCTTAGATACAAAGCTGATGTAATATTTATAATAGTTAATGTAATAGTTAATATTAAAGGCTAATGTAATATTTAAAACAAGTTTATACAAACGAAAAATTTAAAAAGATTTGGTAAAAATGATAATATTAAAGAAGAATACATAGTTTGTTGATAAGAATGAAAGTTTTGCTACCGTTCGAGGACAAACAAAGAACAAGCTCTGAACCATTTATAGTGATAAAGATCTTCATAATGATATAAAGGGAGGGCTTGTAAATGTTTGTAATACAAGGTTGCTTGATGATCGCGTTCATCGTGATACACAGAGTGGAAATTTTAGAATCGTCCTGTTCCATACGCTAAAACGTGTACAGCTCTGCTTATATGACAAACAGTAATCTTCATATACAACAAGTTATATTTGTTGTATATAAAATAAAAAGTGGCGCAAAATAAACAAACTATAAAACCAGACACAGAAAACGCGCAGAAAAATGTCTAGGTTTGGTAACGAATGAAACGTGCTGCAACAATTGTTTACCCCCGAAAAGCTAGTAGAAGATTTTCTGTTGAAGTTTTAAAAAAATCATTTAAAATCGATTGCAAGCCAAGTGGATCATCAACATAGAATCTTAATAAAATATGAGAACTTATCATTTCTATTCATTATATCGTTTTGTAAGTAGTTGTTTTTCTCTTTCAGGCTCTTACTTCAAGCTGAATCTGACTGCTGGTTTGTAAAGAAGATGGCAACAAGAAAATTATCGATGGATGCAACTGCAATATACAAAACAGCGAAATTGCTCACTAAAATTGGTGATAGCTTACATGAAGAATACGCATCATTAATGCAAGATGAGCCCCAGTTACTGGAAAGAGTGCCAAATACGGCTGAAATGGTTGCATCGTTGGTTCTTTGGTGGATCAAGTTTGCAATTACGAATTGAGAAAAATGACGAAACAATTAGCCCCTGACAAAGCCCCATTGTTGTTGGAAAGATCTACAAAAAGCCAATTTTGAAGAAACGTGCCTCAATACATGTAATTTTGAAAGAGAAAAAAAGTGCCAATTATAAACTGTGAAACAGAAAAAATTTGTTGCAAAGAAAAACTCGATTCCAAGAATATATAGTAAGCAACAAACTTAAGAAAGTAATGTGGAAGTAGCATTAAATGCAAAAATTTTTCAACTAAATTACTCGAGAAAAAGTAAAGAGGATTTATTTATTGCTGAAAGTAATATTGCTTTGAATGGAAATTTAGTAAGGATCAACTTGAGGTTTTAGTGTGGCCATATTCTCTCTTATCTCAATATTTTAAAAACTGAGCTTCAACTACAGAAATAATTTCACATTAGCAAAGCAAAGATAAAGTGAAAGTTCAAAAGATAAACTACAGTATTGTATAAAAAGAGCACTGCCAACTTCTAACGACAATCTGGCTTAAACGACAAATCAACATGCTATCTTTCGTAAATTTGATCTGACAGTGGGCACATTCTTCTTGTAACCTTTTTATCAATATTCAGAGATAATTTTTATGTCCAATAGTAAAACTTGCAGTTAAGCTGTAGGAACAACAGAATCAAGGAAGGGGTGGGTCTACTTATCATTTTGATAAGAAAATATGGCTATAAGGATTGCAACTAGATGGATGCAATGACAGAGTGAGACAATTTTACGTGTCACTTTTGTAACTTGATATAATTATGGTATTATGAGAAATGATTAAATTTTAGCGTGGCCACAACTTAAAAAAAAAGGATTAGAATAAGGGGTGTTTAACATACCCCCTTTAAATCAAAGTAGCTATGACCATCATGCTGTCCCCTCATTATCTTGTCACAAGAGCGAGTATAATGTTAAAAAAATGACAAAAAAGTAACGAATTTTGTGGGAAAAGATGGCTATTAAGATGACAAATGATAAAAACTCATTGAAGGCACCTCGTTAAGGTTACCTAAAAAGCTCGCTCACGTCTACGCATGAAAAGAAAGTAAGTTTCAAAAACAAAACTGAACTTACCAAGACTAAAAAAACAACTAACAAGAAACCAAACAAACCAGGCGGAAAAAACAAAAACGAACTGAATAACAGAACCAGAAAATCCTAAACAACAATGCAAATCAAGGAAAATCAAGAAAAAGCAAACGATAAAAATAAAACATCAAAACCAAACAAGCAAAGAAAATAAAGAAACAAATAGGTTTAGTTTGTATGATTTCTCAAAAGCTTTGGAAACATTTGTTACCATCTACACATAAAAAGAAAGGCAGTTGCCAAAATCAAAATTGAGCCTAACGAGATCTAACAAAAATAATTCATACAAAATCAAACAAAGCAAGTCGAAAAATACAAGTCAAAAAGTAGAAAACAGACCATGTGAAGCTTAAAAACAAAGTAAAAAGAAAACAAACAAAAAGAAAGTAGAAAACTAAAGCGACAACAGATACGCCAGGCCAGGTATGGCAAAACCAAGTAAAAACAAAACGAAGAAAAACAAAACAAAGTCAAACAAAAATAAGACTAAGCAAAAATAAAACCAAGCAAAAATAGAACCAAGCAAAAACGATACCAAGCAAAAAACAGCAACACATTACAAATCAAGATCAAATTAAACTGAAACAAAACAAGCAAATGCAACCAACCAAACCAATTAAAAACAAGCCAAACGAAAAGAAACGAAGCAGAACAAACAAAATAAAACAAAACGAAAAATTGTGAAACCAAACTAAACCAAGTCATTCCAAGCCAAGCCGAACCAAACCAAACTAAGCCAAGCTATGCCAATCGAAAAACAAAACCAAATTTTTGGCGCATATGTAGTGAAAGTTTGGCAAAAATGTCACCTTTCCAACAAGGCTATGGAAACTGACTTTACGAGGTTTCCATGGAGTTATTTGCCAATGATTCATAGGAGTCACGTGCACGATCCCTACGTAGAGGAATCCTTTTTCAGATAGGGTACTTAGTCAGGGACCGTGTAGAGTACGGGGGGTGTGAGTGGTGTCACACACCCCAAACTTTCAGAGAATTTGTCGGTAGATTTACATTGTTAACAAAAGAATTTTATATCAAATGTAACAAAAGAATTTCAATCGGTAAAATAGGGTTTTGCATCCCTCACAAAAGCCCCCCCCCCCCCAGTGAGAAAGGTCGCACTATGCCACTGGTATTTGTCCTCACCATGATAACGTAGGGTGGGTTGTTCCCTTCCTCGCTGTCTTTTTAATGTATAAAACATAGAAAGATACTTGCAGCTATGAAAATTAGCTAGCTAATGCGGTCATGCTTGCCCATGAAGGGTCTACCAGGGCCATAAGCAATGGCAACTCCCGGGATGTTTACCAGTTGGCTTCCATTTATGTCGATATTACCCCTCAAAAAACAGTGCTAGTTAAAGCTTTGGCGCTAAAAAGCCCTGAAAGAAAGTTGAGGAGAGTGGGGCCTGTTTGCTACTGTCGATTTTATCATAAAGAAAAAAAAAGCAAGCAAGAAAAAGCCTCACTTCCTGTGTCAAATCGATTTACATTATCAATTAAATGAAGGAACTCTGGGTCACCGATGCAAACAGATAGGCAGTTCTCATATTTATCAGAGCAGAATACTATTTTTAAATCTGAAATGAAAAAAACGAGAGTTCTTATCAATGTCTGAGAGAATTTCGTTGTGTTTGGAAAAATGCTACACATTAGATATAGGCGTGCTTTAAAGATGTAAATAAATCTTATCAAATCAGATTCAAACCACTGATGATAAATCTTATAAAATTATCTGCGCTGGATGAGCATAGAATTATACATCTAATTATCGACGACCCAAAGAACATCTTTCTGCTAGTTCATTATTTTTTCATAAGCATGGTGAGATATCTTCAAATGGTTTTTGAGATAAAATTCAACTGTTTCAATTTGCTCTAAACCTGGGCTGTTTAAATCAACGCTTTTTTACATCTTATTCATGCTGGGTTTTCAATTCTTTATAAAATTTATCACTTTCTTCATCCACATACGTTGATGAGTAAAACTAACGCAAGAAAGATTCGACCAACACCGAATAAGGTCATCAATTACAAATTTACAAAGGAAACTTTAAGTTGAAAGTTCTTGACCCTTAAACAATGTAATTGGTGCATTTTGCAACAGAACATTAACAATTTTCGATTCTAGATATCAAAGTCCTTAATATTTTTAAAAACAGATAATTCGGCCTTAATTCCTCTTTAGCTTAACAACATTTCCATCACTCCCGCTGGAAAAAACTGGGAAAAGGTAGCACTTGCTCAACACTTTTGCTTTGACGAAGCTCCGAAAGCCGGGGCGAAATATTAGCTTCTATCAACTTACTTGCGTTAGTTTTCGTTTGTTCTCGGTGCGCTGCGGTATTCCTTATTTACTACATTCTAAATAGAGCTTGCCTGCAATTGGTCATGTATATTAGTTTAACTCAGTGTGTAGTTTCATGAGACGCAGTGGGTTAAAGAAGGGGATGGGAGAGGGAAAGGAATTGTATATTCAAGTTCAGAGTCCTTTCTTATGGAATGGGTATCCAAAAGGTTTATCCCCTCCCCACGAAATTATAATTTTTAATGCAAAAAATCCAGTTACCATCGTATTTTGATCTGGTAATAAACAAACGACTTCAAAATACAAACAGATTGATACTGATTAATGATAAAATATTTACAGGTAGACATTGCCCTATGCGGACACGGGAATCGATCCAGTATAAACGAAAGGAGTGGTATTCTACCTGGTATTCTCCAGATAAAATATTACAATACAAACTATATTTTACTATACTTACTAATTACTCTACGATACTACAGTTACGATACCATAGGGAGCAAAGGACAACGACAACCCCATGCAACCAGACAAAAAAATACGTACGCTACACGTGCATATAAAGAAGGTTATCAAAAAAGAAAAGAAATACGAATATGAATAGTGAGAACAAAAGCGAACTATCTTTCTAAATTATAAATACTAATCTGATCCCGGACAGCAGCCAAAGTTTCAAGCTTTGTGCCTGTACGTCCGGAAAGTCCGGAAAATTTAAAGAGGTCAAAATTGTGCCTGGCACGTTGAAAATGGTGCCGGGTATGCACTGTTAGAAAATGGTGCTTGGCAGAAGCCATTTGGCATTTTGACAAGTGACAGTTAAAATAAAACTAAGTGACAAAAACTCGTACCTTTCTGAAATAGAGATGACACTTCCGGTTGCTTTTCTGAGAACTCTCAGTTTAGTTTGTACTTGAGCAGTCATGTGTAATCAAAGGCAACCGTCAAGATTACCAGGGCCGTCGCTAGCTATTGTGCTCAAGAGAGGGGGGAAGTGGGGTGGTACTCTGATCCCATTTGCCGACAAAGTTGGTGAGCCATCCTTTATTTGCCGACAGATCCAGTGAAGCCTGCACTCGAAGAGGGCAACAGGTGCAAAGTGCAAAGAAAAAGGGCAAAAAAGTAAAACAAAGAAAAATGTTCAATTCCGCAAGACCAAGAGTGAGACTGCTGCCCCCGATGCCCCCCATGGCGCAGACGTCCTTGGACAAATCTGCAAACTTGCCAACGAAGCACCCCTAGACGGTAATAAGCTCCTCGTAAATGTTTTCCAAGGGGCTTCACACCCCCTCCCACTCCCCGTAGCGATGGCCCTGAAGATAACCCGAATAAATTTCAACTGGATATCCTAGCCCCGTGAAAATCGATCTATAAACTCAAAATAAATACCTGGAGATCTCTGCTTGGGTTCCAGTCATGCCCAACAAATATTACCGTGTCTGCACCAGTTAAATTTAGGCCAAGTCCACCAACATGTGTTGTCAATAGCAAGCAGTCAATTGATGGGTCGTTATTGAATCTACAAAAAAAGGACTATTACAAAAATGGCATGCATTACATATTCAAAGAAGTCAGCACACAGTCACACAGAAATTAGAATTAAGAATTAACTTTTTCTTCACTTTAATGATATGACTTTTATCACGTCATGGGTATCTAATTTCCGTGTTAAAATATCGCAAAATGAAATATCAAAAGGTGTAATATTGAATGAAATTATGCAGTGGCTGATCCCTAGCAAGAGCCTTGTTCTTGATAATATGAGAAAGAAAGCATTACGGCAAATTTGAATGTCTCTTCAAAGTACCATACATCTTTGCATATGACCTACGAAAAATGCTAATTCAAAAACATTTAGGCATATTTTCATAGTTATAACAACAAAAAATCGTAGACACGAAAAACTCTTTACAAATTCGACTTAATGCATAATTCTCTATTGACCGCACTGACGGACTGGCTGTAGTACCAGAGCCACATTAATTCGATCACGGAAATAGAAGATAGGAGCGGAGAAGCGGAGGAGCGCCTATCTGAGCTAGAAGCTCCTCCGCTTCTCTACTTGGCTTTCTGTTTACGCGCTCGAAATTTTGTGGCTCTGGCACCAAAGATGAGGCTTCATCTGAAAACACGTTCTTATCCTGGACACGTCGACAGTTTTAACCGGAACTTATAAAATTATATTATATGCTTGAAGAATATAAACAAATGAAGCTCGCTACAGCATTACGAAGATGCAAACAGACAATTTTTCCAAGGAAAACACAGAAAAATGACTGGAGAGAAAGATGATTGCGATCCAGAGTTTCATTTTAGGAAAGGCCATCTTGTCATGCCTTGTAACACAATGAAATTCCTCTAACTTTGCAAAATCAGCAACAAAATGGATGATGATGGACTGAATAAAAAAACAGCAAATTCCAAAAAGAAGAACCCGCTTTCTCAAGAAATCTTTTCAAAAAGTGGAGAAAAAATGATTAACTTTGTAATTGCAATTTATCGCCCAGTCGTAAGGGTAGAATACATTCGACTCCCTACGCGACACGCAATTTCACGAATGCCAACAAATATCAAACACGTTTTTACAGACCCCCACGAATGACACTTTACTTAAGCAAAGTTCTCTCGTATGCGTCTAGCATAAGGTAAATTGCAACATACCTGTGTACAATGTCTTGTCGGGATCCAGCAGGTGTGCTTCCATCTAACCGACGATACATGACTGAAGGCATTTGAGTCCTTAAAGAAAATGCAATAAAATTGTAAAATATCTCAAATATGACGAGCCGTCAGTATCGTAACAAACCCATGCACGCAATACACACCTTCTTTATATAAATAACTAATTTTTTGCAGAGCTCCAATATTCTTAGTTTATTTTGGGCCTAAGATTATTCTTGAATTATTCTTAAGCAACACAAGGTGTAACTAAGTCGCATTATAGTGTTAATGGCTCCAGGGCCGGATAAATCTATTTCAAAACATAAAGTGTTAAACTCAAAATTTTTTTGCTTTCCAAAAAACTTTATTTAATTGTAGACTTTATTTTTGATATCAAAAAGTGTGTACGTGGACTTCTTTTTTATTTTTATATATATGATTCAATTTTCACGGCATTGGCCACTGCATTGTGTAACTTTGCCAATCAAATAACTATTTTTGCAGAGTTGTAAACTTTATCAACGTTTGAAAACGGATAGTTTTGTGTTATCACAACAGTTTTCTGTCAATATTCTATTTTGCGTGCTGTAAGATATAATATGACAATTTAACTTTAAATTAAAGTAAAATTGCACTAGGAAAAAGAAA
Organism: Rhopilema esculentum; assembly: GCF_057945365.1. Taxonomy (NCBI): domain Eukaryota; kingdom Metazoa; phylum Cnidaria; class Scyphozoa; order Rhizostomeae; family Rhizostomatidae; genus Rhopilema; species Rhopilema esculentum. Next base: position 5,101,109 of record NC_142827.1, read on the forward strand.
GAGTATCTATTAACGACAATTCAAGCATAGTCCCTTATCAAGTGAATTGACTAACTTGTTTTGACTTGAGAACGGTCTATGCTCGAAACGTCGTTTATAAATTTGCTATACTTTTTCCTAATACAATTTTACTTTAATTTCAAGTTTTCTGTCAAGTTTATGAAATCAACTTCATGGGAAATATGAACTTTTGACAGGCTTACATGGTAAAATTACAGTTGGACAGAAATTTTTGGAAGAAAGCTTCGAAGAACGCTACTTGGGAAAGTAACGTGTAAAATAAATATTTAAAAAGTCTCCTTCCTAGCTAAAATGAAGAGCCTGCAAAAAACTATATGTCATTGCAAAAGTCTCCATTTAGCTACTGTTCCTTAACGAATATTCATGACAGGGGTTCTTATGCAAAACAAAACTCTGTTAAAAGACAGTCATGGGAACTCAGAAACTAAACTAGATCTAAATAATGTATATCTTTCCCCGAAGCACTTTGCTTTTGTCAATCATAGTTTAATCAATGAGGGGTTTTGAGAAAATAGAAGTATGATGTGACCTGCGAAATAAATCCATTCTATGAATACACAATGCAGGGTCATTTTCTTAGAGCCTGAAAACTGTGAAACTTTCGGGTCAAAAGCTGTGGCAAAATTTCCTCACAGTCTAAGAAAGTGGTAATCTTTGGCAGCCTTTTTAAAGAATTGAGGCCCAACAAACTTGAGTGTGACTGTAGATGTGTGAGATAATTATCTTCAGCTTGGATTATATTAAATCCTTTCGTTTTCCTTCCCATTCCAAGACATACACTTGAAACATGATAATTCGGGTATGTGACGTTAACTAGCCTTCATATAAACAAAAGCGTTAAACACTAGCTTTATCAAATTATCTATTACTTAAATATTTTTCATATTTCCAAGGTCAGCTTTTTTGCGTACGCGCTGCTTTTCCAACTTTTATTTCAATATCACGCATGCTGTGGACCAGTTATCTGAGATAGTTCCCATGGCGACACCAATAGTTATCTGTAGCAATTGTAATTTGTACCAGGGTCAAAGTGAATGTAATGTGTGCAATGTCTTTTAAATTTGACTATTTAACCAAGAAAATGTCAAGTCAAGAGGCAAGTAAAAAAATCGTATCTCTTTTCTTGAAGCGCCTTTTATTCCTTACAGATGCCTAAACTTGATTTTGCAAAGATAGGTCACACAGAAAGATCGAATGACCGTAGCCTTGATGGACCTCAAACATCTACAATATACCATATTTTACATGGTTAACACGGAATTATGATCTTCTTGGGACATCAGTAAGTTACAAAGAGTGAAATGAAGACGAAAAGACCCTGTGATAATGCAGGCTACAACGAGAAGTTTTGAGGAAATTGCTTAAACTCTGCCACTGTCATCTTTCAGCATCCATCTTTCCTTTGAAGTTCGCCAGAAAATCATTCTCTTATGTTTAAAACAAAACTTTTGTAAAAGTTTTGTAGAAAGCTAAAAAATATATTTTTTTCACTATATAAAGAGCAGTCTGGCAAAGAAAAACTGCAAAAACAGACGCTTTAAATATTATTAAAATAGTGATACCACAACAATGCCACGCATTAAATGTGCAAATATATCGATAGCTGGAAAGCCATAGACTTACTTGAGTAGATCGTTCTCAACGATATCAAGCATACTTTTTAACTGACAGAAGATCAAGGCACGGTGTTGCCCTACAACTGGATCTGTCATAACGTTGGATTGGTTCCCGTCATCATTTGTCGCACCAATGCCACAATCTAGGAGCAGTTGCCTGGGAAAAAACAAATGAATAAGAGTGAGGTGATTCCTTGCGAACTTCATTCTGCTATCATGAAAGAATGTAATGGCAGAATGTAGTGGGAGAATGTAGCGAATATCCTGTAGTGGCCAGCATAGGCGTACGGGGTGAATTCAGGTAGGGGGGGGGACTGAAATTTTTCTGCCCGAAAAATAATAACGCCCAAATACGGGGTGTTCTTTAACACAAACAAGCTTCTAATATTATTCAAGAAATGATTAAAATGCAACGTCATGAAAATAATGTTATCTAATAAGCATTTTTAAAACTTTACAAATTTTCATCAAAAAAGCGAATTTCTTCTACGACAGCGACCAAATGTATCGATTATTTTATCGATATCTTTTTGTGAACAAGATTTGCATCATTTTCAGAAATTCACGCATTTTTTTGTTTACCTGCCTATTCTTGTGATCATTGGACAGTTTATGTTTCATTTCAAGGATGTCAGAAACTCAGAATCTTTTTGTTAGAAGGAGCAAACCTTTATAATGATTTCTGTCGAAGGGTTAGCATTCATGTTTGCAGTTTAGGGCACCTCGATTCAGCGTTTTTCAACCTTTTCTATCAACGGCACATTATTTGCGGGTAGTTATTAATTTTTTTTCAACTTTATAGACCATTTAATTGAAATTAGAGAATTTTCCACGGCACACTAGGCAATACCTCAAGGCACGCTATTGTGTCTTGACACAGTGGTTGAAAGCATCCAAGGACCCCCGACCAAAAAGGGCCCAAGGTACTTTAAAGTGTTTCAACTCTGAAAGTTCTTCAACTGAAGCTCTAAAACTCAGTTCTCCCTAGCTAACGAGAAAATAATTCTCATTTCTATCTTTTTCTATCGTGTTTAACATGCTTTACACCATTTAATGTGATCTTCTTACTGTCTGCGTATAGAAGTCTCGTAGCTGTATTTTGCTTGGGGCCCCAGATGCCTCCGTGACGCAAAAGCACATAAAATGCGATAGTCACTATCACTAAATCAAGCATAGATTTCTTTCAAAACTTTATCAATTACATTGTGGAAACAATTGAACAGAGTTTTGCTTTCTAGATGGGTTTTGTGGTTTTTGTCCTTGCAAAGAAAATTAGTGTCCCGTCAACTGCCTTCCCCCACTTGCAAGCCCAGTGCGTTGCGCTTTGTCTCTATTAGCTATATGATGGTTCATGTTAAACTTTTTCTCTTGAAATTACATGTCTTTCGGTCTTGGCCTCAATCAAATTGTAGAGACCTTGAACAGCACCAAGTCCATTTGTTATTGACTCACTTTCTGCAAGATTCAACTAATGTCCAAGGCAGTGGACATTGATGCTCGGCGGGAACAGTCCTCCATTCGTTTTGCCAAGCCCTCAGCTTTGCCGCTTATTTTAGACCGTCGAAGCATTTACCAACAAGTTTCTACATACGTTTTTTAACCAAATTTGTACAATTGCTGAAGACCGAGCTTTGTAAAATTAAGCAAAAACTTCCTTTGGGACACCATTCAGTGCAAAAATGAGACAAAATGACATTTATTTGTGCTGACGAAAGTCAGATGTTTCATCAATTATGACAGCATTACAGCTGCTTTCTTTTACTACTTCGATAATCCTCTCAAGCACTATTTGCGTTATTGCTGTTCTTGCCGCTTTTTTGTTTTTTCACCCAAAGATCTTTTACCAAAGGGCTATGAATTACTTAATCGTTAGGGAAACGGGCAGCAGATCTAATGGTCTATGGTCTGAGAAAGATGGGTGTCATGAGTTCTCTTTAATCTTCTTAGTGTCCCAAAACCCACCTTCGAAAGATAGATTGTAACAATGTAAGAATCAAGGTATTACCCGAGATCTCGTTGTTTTTATATGATGTTGGTATAGTTTTGCACTCTATTTTGCCCGGGCAATTAAAAAGGAGGATAATTTCTTGCCCCCCAGTCCAGTCTTTTCCATGAAAGCTTCCGTAGCTCCTGTAGCAAATTAGAGCGACTTCATGCTGTATACGCCCCCTGTTTTTTCTAGCCCAGAAACATTTTTCGTCTTCGTCTTCTACGATTCGTCTACTTGTAGTAATTGCCACTGAACAATACCAAACTGAACATCAGTGAAACAGCAAAGAGATATTTGCAATAAGTTACCATGTCTAATAAGCGTCTATTTTGCTACCATAGACTCAAGGGCCTCAAAAAGCAAAGCCCCCACAATGCAAGATACATAAAAACCCTTCAAGATAACTTGCCCCACAAAAGCAAGCCACCAAAGCCTTTATGCCCTGAACAATTTCGGTGGTCATCTAAAGTCCTACTGGTTATATTTTAAAATAAGATATTGGTATTAGCATAATTCCCTTTGAGTATGAATCAGTAATTTATGCTGGCAGATGCTCAAATAGAATTGAATTAAAAAAAACACAGCGGAGCAAAACGAATATGTTTCAGGGTTGAATATAGGCAAAGAAAACATGACATAGTGCAGTTATGTTAAATTCACCAAATTTTACTTACTTTAAAGCAACAAGCTTTGATGAATTTTGAATGTCATGCAGAGATGACTTGGAGACCCTTAATTGCTCCTTTATTCGCTCGTACTCTGGGTGGTTTGGCGATAAAACAAGAGACGGGTGATTACAGACTTTCCGTAGATACTGAAGTGCCTGCAAAAAAGAAGAAAATAGATATTTTCAAAGTGCTGTTTTGAACAAAACTCTTCAAATTCTCAAGTCAAAACGACACAGGACATTAAAATATTTGACATTATCACTCGCGATATCTTTAGATATTTTAAACAATATTTTGTGGTACAAAATTTAAAAAAAGGCTTTGAAAAAAGGAAAACCTACGAAGCTTAGCATTACAGCATGGACTCCATTACAGCTTGGACTCCATTAGACTCCATAACTTTAACAGTCTTGTGCTCGCATTTCTGATTGGTCTTATTCGATCCACAACATGGTAAATATATGTTGTCTACCTTTTAATTTTGATCATTATTCTGAAGTTTTATACTCTTGAAGATTGTCAGACGAAAACCCTAAGTATGTCTTAAAATGTCTGCTTAAAATGAAAATTTCTTTACTATTGGAAATGTAAATCATCAAAAAAATTGGCCTAAAAAGAGTAATTAGGTAATGAAGCTATATTTTGAATTGGAAAAAATGTTATCAGGGAGAGGTATGGTCGAACTTTGATTGTGACTGTAGAGCTAGCATTAGTGTTAACACAATCGAATGAAAGAAAATGGCGTTAAACTTCACCTGAAATATATGCGAAGAGCCTTGTCTTTTTTCCTTAGTTTCCCCATTGGTGGAAATTGCATTATCAACAGTGACATCAAGCTCTTTCTTCGCGCGTGATTTAGCAAAGTCTTCGTACAGTTGAACCTTTAGAAGGAAAAACGAAAATTATTTGTAACTAGACCACTATAACCAGTGAGAATTGCATGCAAGATGTGTATTGAAGGGACGTTAGCAGGCATCCGAAGATCGGTAAGAAGCTGTCCGGTTACAATGGTGATTCTCCATACGCGGACAAAAGCCAAAACAAACTTTCCGCACCATACAAACAAATGAAGCAGCCCAATACTCCAATTCAACTTACGGCCTTGCATTGGAAATTATTCTAACCTTAATCGTAAGATTTTGTTGAGCATAGATTGGGACTTACCACCATTACTTTCAGTAAAGATGCCATTTCTCACAGTTGTTCTCACAGCTGTTTTTCTCTTAGTTGTTGATTTCATGATGTTATATATAAACATAAATATTGGAAGCTTATAATGGATTTGACTGCAAAATAACTCTTGGTGAAATTTTCCACCCTCAGTTGCTAACATTAGTCAAGTCCCTTTCAATAATTTATGTCGTCGTCAACTCAATACACAGTACACATGTTCATTTCCTTTCTCGACAACTTTCATTTCTGCTCCCCTTTCCGTCTTGGAACAATGTTGTCAGTTTGGATACATACATTTTTTCTGATTGTCCAGAATCTGTTCCATAAAGCAAGTTTCTTCTAAAAAGGGAGTGTATGTACCCAATTTTGTTTTCACAAACTTGCTATTAACAACAAGTTCTGGACAATCAGAAAAACTAAGAAACAATTGAACCGAAAACAACCCAAAAAGGACAAGCAAGTTGGGACAAGGTTCTAAAGCCAGTTTTTCAGCATTAGTGCATTTATACGTTGTTCTTTAAAAAAAATTCTTACCTGCAGAGGGCTAAGCTCGCAGTAATAGTCTTGGATTATTTTTGGAGGCAGATCTTGCAGTACATCCTCTTTCATTCGTCGTAAAATGAACGGCAATACTTGTCGGTGCAGTGCTTCCATCGCGAAGACACCTAAAATGTCACTGTACCTTAGGAACTATCATTAAAAAGCATTTTTTTCGCATCTAGAAAACCAGCAGCATTTAGTACCTATTCATAACAACCCGGAATGCAGAAATCTGTGTCCAGTTTTACACACATTGCCTTATGAGCGAAGGTGAAGAGTCCGGTTCGGATAATCCGATTAACCTCGTGTAATACACGTCGAGGAGTTTTTTGACTACTTCGACGAATCACACGTCGCCTAGGGTCAGGGAAGGCTCTCCTAGAAATATGACATCAAGCAAAACATGGTACCTCTCCGGATTCTTCATGTCCGCCTGTGTTAAGTTTATGAAACTGTGAATATTTCGAAAGTCTTACAAAGATTTCTAAGTTGTCATCATTCTAAACTGATCTGAGCTTTGTGCCACGTGAGCATACTATCCACTGCCCTGGTCATATAACAATTGTTCAGAAAATATTCTGATACTCGTCCAATTCTGAAAAGGCAGTCATTAGTATGATATTTCTAAGCAAAAACGCGTTACTCAATTGGTTGTTTTGGATTAAATTTTGTATAAAATGACCACAGAAGGGGTGGTTTAGATTAAACGGTTGTAAGACTACTGTATGCACAGCTGCTAAAAACAATAGAGAAAGAAGTATGGGTGCTGAAAAGGGTGGCAGCTAGTAAAAGGGCGTGGCGCAATATAAAAGTGACACTAGCAATGGTTATAAAATCACACAGCCTACGATTGTGTCGCATTCCCAAGCGTGATCACCTAGGGTTGGTATTCCCCATATTTCCTGATACGCTGTACTTGTTGCAAAAGGCGCCGATTGTGACTTTAAGAACCGAATTTGCCGAAAGGCCTGATCAGTTTTAAGAGACAAAAGCTCAAAGACACAAGATATCACTTTCTTTAAAACTGCAAATATCCATACCTGCCTCTTGCTCTTTTGACGAAGACTTAGCATCTCGACTTTGCAATATTGGTTTACCAAATTTAGCAATAAACTGTTTTTCAGTTCCTAGAAACCCAGGCATGAGAAAGTCAAAGAGCGACCACAATTCTAGAACATTATTTTGTATCGGCGTTCCTGATAGGATGAGTCTGTGATTGGCTTTGAGCTGTCGTATAACCTTTGCTAGCTGCAAATGAAAAGACTGTGATAAGGTGGTTGCACAAGATAAGGTGGTTGTTAAGATATACTCCTGTTACGATCAAAGGAATTCAATCAATTTAGCAAGAAAAATATAAACAAAATGGAAAAGATCTTCTTATGGTTAACTTGGGTCTGGTAAAAGCATCCTAAATGTGAGTAGATTACCTGAAATACAGAATAATATTCACTAAAATCCAATCTGACTAATTCTCTCTTTGCAATAAAAATCTTTGTGCTTACTCAGAATAATTTAGCACTTGAAGAAAGCACGAAAAACCGGTAAAATAGCATCGATGTTCCGGTATTTCTTTGCTATCTTCTAATTTTAACCTTACAAAAATAAATAAATTGACAAATGAATAGATAAATAATGACGGTGCTTTGAAAAGCGTTGCATTCACCTGGAAAGGTTTATCAACAGTCCAATTCTGATTAGCTGTGTGTTTCACTCAATTTCAACGATAGATATAAATATAACCGCCAGGTAACTAATATTCATATAAACAGGTTGGTTGCTAAAATATATTTTCCCAAACATTGGTTGATTCTATCCTGATATTTATTCAAAACAATAATGTCCCTAAAAATTAATCGTTTTCATATCCAATTACTACATGGTATGTACAAAATTCTGTTATTTCAAATAAAACCCCTAATTTTATCGACAAAGCAGAGAATGGCTGTTCAATAAAACTATTGCGATATTTGGGTAGCATCGTTTTTTATACCTTTTTACATCAGTATCCTCTTATTAAATAAAATGATTAATTTCTTTTCTACATGTAGAAAAATAAAAGCTACCACAAAACCAGAAAAGGTATTTACTATTTAATAGTATAGTCTTCTTTTGTAAAAAAACAGTTTTTAAAAGAACTTTGAGCTTAATATGGTGTATAATGTGGCTAAAGATGAACAGAAACTAACAGAATCGGAGGCCTTCGGTAATTAGTTGAACTTTACTTCCATGTCAAGAGAACAACGAGGTGAATACATAAAGTAAAAACACCATTCTTTTTTATCGTCGAGAATAACGAGAACATGAAATTTCCGGTAGCTGGGTTTGTCATTATCGAGACAATTTTCATATGAAAATCGGTAGCGGTGATTTTTCAGGTAGAAATAAACAGATTAACAGCTGAAAAACAGTTACTGAGAGAGCATGGAAACAGAAACGACGAGCAATGATAAAATCGAAGGATTTCATGCAACTAGATGTTTTTGTGGTGTGCCACTGACAGTGCCATTGTTCCTACATTTTAGCGAAACTAAAGCAATCAAGCTGGCAGGATTTCATAAATGAAACAAAAAATGTCCAAGGAACAGTGATACTGATAAGTGAGGCCAATTGCAAAACTCACTAAATTGACTTATGATGAGAATTACTTTCCGACCTGTTGCACAGTGCTAAACGTCGTATAGGCAGAGCTGTGCACGCCTTGATATGTAGAACTGGACGGTTCTAAGTTGCAATTCCAAGTTTTGAGCCTAATCGTATCATTATGTCACATAACCAAAAAAGTTGCTGCTGCAGTTGCCTAATGATCCAATAAGCATGAAACTTGGAGTTGCAGCTCTAAACCGTTATACTCTAAGCGCAAAATTGATTATAGGTGAAAAGCTCACATAACAGTTTGTCAAGCCAAGACTCGATTTAGTCGAAATTTCTTTCTGTTGCTCATGTCTTACATCAGCTCCGAAGGAAGCCTCATAAATTCATTCTAGATATAAATTTTCAAATTCCAAGCTCTCGTGATGTTGATTATGTGAAAAGAAATATTTCTGAAAACTATAACGGGTCTGACCATTAGAAGTGACTGGGGATGTTAAATTACAACCTGGATGATTTTTAAGGACAAATCGCTCATAATCCTGTAAACTTTAAATCGCCAGGCAACCCATATCGCAAACAGTGTCATTACAAAAAATTCTTGCCGGGCTAACTTTTCAGTGCTAAATCTAATTGAAGGTCAATAATTTCATATGAAGACAATTTTTTTCAATTGCCTAAACCAGACCTTCAATTGAAGTGGTGTTATTCACATAAAACAAAATGTTTGCCGTTTGAAGGCCACCTTAAAACAAAAATATCGTTACAAATGAGGGATAAACGGATATTTTCATAATAATTTTCAAAAAAGCAAGCTTGCCTTTGTTTTGCTATTTTTGATAATATGGCCTTCATCCAGAACGCAATAATTCCAATGAGTATTTCTGAAATACAAAAATATGCTTGAACTGCTATAAATTTTAAAATCAATACTACAAACTTTCTAGATAGAACTTGCTCCAATGTAACCATACAATTTTGAATTACAAGGAAATGCAGCAATAGTATTAATATACAATTTCCTAATATATGAATTTTCAACCAGTACCTACATATTAGTCTTATATAAGAAATGATTGAATTGAAAAAAGGATTTAAGATTCACCCCAAATTGATCGGCTCCTTTGAAATACGCTACTGAATTTATTCGATTACGGGTACAATGTCTGTTTTATTATGCTACTGATATGGCCACAAAAGTATGCTAATATTGTCAGGTCTCTGGACATTTACAAAAGAGTTTATCAGTATGCACAAAGAGAAGCCGTATCAATATTCATGGAGGCTGTATCGATACATAGATTGTGACAATACTTACAAAAGCGTGTAGGTATGCTAACAAAAAGACCGTATCAATACTCACAAAGGGTGTGCCAATACTCACAACATAGTGTAGCAATACTTACAAAAGCGTGTATGTATGCTATCAAAAAAGACTGTATCAATACTTACAAAGGGTTTACCAATACTCACAACATAGTGTAGCAATACTTACAAAAGCGTGTATGTATGCTATCAAAAAAGACTGTATCAATACTTACAAAGGGTTTACCAATACTCACAACATAGTGTAGCAATACTTACAAAAGCGTGTACGTGTGCTAACAAAATGACCGTATCAATACTCATAGAGGGTGCGCTAATACTCACAACATAGTGTAGCCATAAACGAATACTTACAAAAGCATAAACGAATACTAACAAAAATAATGTACCAATGCTGACAAAATATACTATTATTTACAAAAGAAGATTTTATCAACAACTATAAAAGTGTTTTTTAGTACTTACAGAAAGAAGTTATAATCATTCCTGACAATATCATACGAGGCGACCACTAGATTGTAGTTTTGGGTTTTCAGTTTTCGTTGCAGCCTGTAAAAACGTTACACGTAGACGTTATGGAACGCGTTAAACATATTAAGGCATGGTGAAAAGAGTATTCGGACAGCAAAGTATTACTATCATCAACAATTTACTTGGAAGAAAAACCGTTTTTAATTGCACATAAAGAAGGAATTGGTAAACATTAGCGTCTGAAGTTTTATCTAGAGACGATACAAATTGATTTGAACATTGCTACATGAAAACGTAATGCCGGTACAAGGAAATGCAGCAAGAGATGTGGAAATAACCCAAGGAACTTGTTTCCCTATTAACCCGTTACAGACATCTTCCCATTGCAATGAGCAGAGGTGGAAAAAGTATCGGAACCTGGGAACATAGTTCCCAGAAATTTTTCTAGATAAAAATGTAGCAGAAAGTTTCACAGAAAATTTTTGAAGTGTTAAAGTAAATGTAAAAATCTGGTGACAAATGTCAAGTCAAATTAACAGAAAGTATTATTTTCAACTCGCCTGTGAGCAGCTAAATTTGAGCTGCCAAAGGACTGTGGGAATTAGTCTCTTTCCAATGGAAAGAAATGCTTGGTGCAAATTATTTACATTCACCATCTCACAGAAATCTTAGCCACTCACGATCAGAATTTTTTTAGCAGCTGAGCTTTCAAGACAAACCATGATTAAGACTGAGAATAATATAATATAGAGACTGGAATCTACTTTTACAGAAAACATTTCTGACACCATGGTGTGAGCAGCATTGATCATAAGTTAATATGCTTAGTTAAATTAATTTGTTGCATGCTAGGACTCAATTTCAACCACATATTGCTTCTCACTTGTCAAAAGATTAGGCAAAGCCTTCTCCATAAATTGCACCATACAATTCAAATGATTTTGCCCTAACTCTTCTGAAACTATGTTTGGAGATTTTTGCATGGATTTTCCATCATGATGATTGATTTAATGAATCAATTTCTAGTTAAAGTTGATTTCTTTCTTATGTGCATTTATGCATTAAATAAAGGCATATCTAATATGTTGAGAATGACTGTTTTGGAACAATAGTCAAGATCTCCGATGTTAAATGACACTGATTATGTTAAGAAGTTGATTGCCTGATAATTTTATGCATTCGATTTAACCTTCTATAGAAATACTTCGAGAGAAAAAAAAAACAAATTAAGCATCAAAATAAAAACAGATTGAACATTCAAATGAGAAGTATCATACTTCTTAAAACTAAGTTTGCCCTCTTTTATATATCAACCAAGTATAGAGATATAGGCACAAACAGAAAGTTTATTTGTCTACCCCCTAAATCTTGCAGAAAGTTTTGAGCCAGATTCTTAGGTTCCCAGAAAGAAGAAAATTTTTTCCACCTCTGGCAATGAGTCGCATTCTGGAAATTTTTTCTAAGAAACCCACATATATTTGTGCTAGTTACCATTCAATCAGACGATTTCGGGCAAAATACACATCCCATTTGTAGATCTTTTTAGGAGAAACTGACGCCGATTCTTAATTTCTGACTCTAAGGATAGACACTACACAGTACAAGTTTGCCCGGAAATAAAAACCCAACGACAAAAAGTAGTGTCTTACCGAAGACGATCGCTTGGCACGCCATAATAATGAAGTGGGTTTAAGTGTTCGATATCACAAAACTTCTCAACCTCGTAGCACCAGTGGCCGGTGAGCGTAGGCGGGCATACAACCAAAGATGGAAGAGGCTTGCTATAATCACTGCCAGTCGCCTATAAAGGAAATGGAAAATTCAAAAATAACTTAAAAAATTCATCTAAGGGTGAATTACCAGTGCAAAGGCTGAAAAACCATACAGAAATAAAACAGTGTTACCAACCCCACCCCCACTTCCCCTGTGGTAGCACCATCACAAATATATTTATCAAAATTATACAGACCTTATAAGCCATGGCTCGATTCAGGTGGTCACCAGCAATAATGCAGATTGATTGCAATGTTTTGCCAAGTCCCATATGTTAGAATACAAGTCAAGGAATACAGCAAAGCAGAACCAAATGTCATTGGTAAAACCAATATGAAATTAAAATTGATTGTTAAATTAATTGGCGTTTTCATTGCCTTACATAGGGAGATTTCTTATATAATAAGGCTACACATGAAAGGACTAAATGAAATAAAGGGATACTGTGAGTAGGAGGACGGGCGGGACAAGATCTAACGCTAAGGCCATGGGAAACTATGTAAAAACAGAAAAGAGAGAAACGAAAGAGACTTCTAATGAAAATACTCAAAAAGTATTTTTATAAATGAGAAGCTAAATGATATCATACGTGACTGGTTGCGCGGATCTAGATCAGACAAACATGGTAAAATCGAAATATGAGCAGGCCACGAAAGACTGGGATAAATTTCATATTTTGAAATCATTCATCTTAAAATATGGACACAAACAAGAGGACCTCTTTTTCCAACAGAAATAATGTTTTGTACTAAATCTTCAACTTCAAAATCTTTCGCAGATATCTATCATGAATTCTCATTTTGGAAAACTCATTAGAAAAACAGAGCAACTCGCAAACTGCTAGAAATATACCCTGCATTATCATAAATATAAAAGTTGCTTCAACAAGCAGAAAAGATATCATCACAAAGAATTCCATGTAGCTTGTATTTATTGAGAAATGCGAGCCAGTTCACACCATCCTATCGAAATTGATAACACAAGATTAGCAACGAAAGAGATAATTTGTCATTAGTTCTATTGTCACCTGCAAAGCTGAAGATTATCGGAAAGATTGCATTTCCAGATGTAAAATCCAATTTCATAGTTAACCAAGGAAAGAGATTACAAAGTTTGAAGTATGGTAAAGCTATGAACATAAAATTGGCCCAATAAAAGTTCCAAGAGTTGGTCAAGAAGCAGTGAAGAGAAATAAAGGAAGATTGAAAAAAAAAGAAAAGAAAAAATACAGAATTAAAAAATTGATGGCTATGTAGAGATGCTTGCCTGCTGGTATTTTCTCAGCTCAGCTTTAATCGGAACTGGAATATCGTAAGTGTCAAGTTTTGTATTATTCAGCAGCTGTTCTAAAAACTTCCTCTCTTTTTTCTTCTGCTCTATCATGGCTTTTGACATTCCAGGGGGATCTGGTATACCAGCCTAGGATGAGACAAAATTGTTGTGGAAGAGTGCCAAGTGTGACATTATCAAAAATCCACTTTCTATATTATCAAAAATCCACTTTCAATATTTCCACCTTATCTTATATCCAACCTCCATGAGATCAAGCAAATCATTCTGTTACACAGAATTTCAAATCATAGAATTTCGATAAGTAATAGTAGATTTCCAAGGTATACTGGGATGGTATTGGTATTTCTCTGCGCTGGGAAACAGGGTGAAAACGGTTTTCAATGGGATGCGGAGAATCTTGGTTTGGGCTTACCCTGCGCACCCCACCCCAAGAAAGCGTATCTTCGTGATAATATATAACGAATATAGAATCTAAATTATTGCCAAGAATCAATTTTTCTTGGTAACTACAGAAAGGAGCCGAAATTTCATTAATGTTCACCTCGTTTACAAACCAAAACGCTTATCAGGGCCTTTAGCTTGTTAAATAAATGCAATAAAGATCGCATTGAGCAAAATAAAGAGAGCAACCCTAACAAAGTCAAAAAACGATTGAACAGCTTTCGAAAAAACATTGAAATTTTAAAAAAAGCTTTTGAAAAAACTGGGGGGGGCCAAACAAGGGGCAAAGAAAATTTCTGGGGGCCCCTTGGCGACATTGAGTACTTAAGAAAGTAAATAGCGCTAAACTTTAGAAGACATAGAGCAACGCCGATATTGTGGGCCAATTACAAAACAGACCACTGGGAAGGATTCTAATATCTTATCTGAAATATACAACATTTACTGACAAGTATCTCAAAAGACTGTGAAAGATGAAAGAGATACTTGCTCAATCGACATCATAAAAACAAATATAGCTACCTGAATTACAGCTCCAATCTGCTCAGAATATCTAACTGTTTCTGAACAAAGGATGGGATTCTATATATCACGTTTACGTCATTATAATTACTAGTGCCAGACTCTTTACAGTCTAAAAGATACCAGAAAAAGACCGACATACCTCCAAAGGCATGTACCGTATCAAAGTCGCAAAGCAATTCGTTGAAACCAGTCTGACATCTTCAGCAGGGTCACTCATTCTTCCAAGAAGCGGAACTATCAGTAATACGATATATGGTAGAATGTTCATTCCTAGATTTTCAATTATATCTTCAAGGGGTTAAGGAAGAGTTTGCAAACACCATAGTAGCCAGTCTTTTGAAAAGTTTTACAGTTAATAAAACTAACAATTGATCTTCAAATAAGACATTCAAACTTATCGCTATAGTGAAGGGGGTATTCATAACTGCGGTGAGAATGAACGTGTAAATTAATCTGCAAATTGATAGAGATGACGACAAAATATTTAACCCTAGAAGGAGGAAACGGGAAAAGTAAGTGAATTTTCAAAGTACCATAGACTGACGGTTTATTTTTTCAAAGGACCTTTAGAATTATGTCCAAAATAAAAGCTTTGAAAGGAGATTTAAAAATAAGTTACTCTATTTGGACCCCAAAAAGATAGATTTCCTTGGTTGTGATCAGTAAATTATTTGTGCCTAGATGTATAAATATCTCGCGTAATTGTACTAGTATAATATTTTGCCAATGCATAGTAAATGGGCATATGAAAGATCCCTCTCCCTTGTATACATTAGTTTGAAAGGAATTAAATTAACGCTGATATGCTACTGAATATTACATAGAAAGAGGATACGAGCAATCGACTCAATAGCTCCTTGTCTACAAACCAAGTTATCGCTGGTGCCTAACAACGGCAAAATCCGTTCGATGACAAACTGCATTACTTGTCTTGTTATTAACTTGCTGCAAACACCAAGTACCCTTGCTACCATATGTCTTAGTGACGTAAAGGGGTACTGGAGTGTTTGCATCAAAGGATCTAGTAAATCAGCCAACTGCGAGAAGAAAAAACGTAGATGCTGTACTTTGGAGTTTTGAAAATGGGAGATAAGATGCAGAATCTAAAGCATTGAATTTTTTGCTGCATAGTTTCAACATGACGATAAGAGCTACTTCAATCAGGGGTACCTGGGTAATATCAATGCATTGGGGAATACCAATTTATGCATTGGGAAAATATCAGGCAATTTGCATAGGATGGGTAGCATGCACTTGGACATCCTAACACTTGGACACTTGAGAAGTCTGGTGACGAGTCTGATTCTGTGACGTGCGATATCAAACAACCACAACATAAAAAAAAAGGGAGACCTTTACCTTTTCTTGTAGGGATGGATGCAAGGACGTTGCGATGGTTTCTAAAACCTGGAGTGATAATATAAGATTTTGTGCATGCTGTGTGTCTTCTCGCAGTGTAACAGGGTCTGAAAGGAAGGTTTATTTATAGAATTTTCATCGAAATCTCGAACGAATTATAGATAGAACTGCTAGTGGAAGGTGCCCTTAAATGGGAGCTTCATTGCAATAACTATCCAGTAATCTCCCCATGCGTAAACTATTGGTAAACAGTTATCCACGCAAGGGTTATACAGGAAAATCTCAAGCTACCTACCTAAGGTGTGTCTTGAAATGCAGTTTTGTATTGAATCGTAACAGGTTTCCCATAGAGTTGGTACGTCTTCTTGTAAACGCGAGCCAAATCGTTCTGCCGTTGTTGATAATGCAAGCTCCCCTCCTCTGGTTTGGAAAAAGATGGCTTTTGTGCCCTAAAGTAGAAAAAATACGCCTTTCCAATGTAGTTGAGGGAAGCAATTTAGCGTCCTATTGAGACAAGCGAGTTAATAAATGGAAGAATTATGGAAGAAAGAGAAACTTCTTGACAGGAGAGGCTCTCTACGCAATTATACACAACACAATACGCAATTATGCACGGCAACAACAGCAACAACCAGCAAGCCTAACCGATGAGTTGGTTAAATGTCAAGCTTGCCAAAAAATAGCCTGCGTCACAGACCATAACTGAGGAGCAATTATTGTCTGTGACGTAGGCTAGTCAAAAACAGGAACGTACAAAAGTCATAACGTTGAACGATTTGTTTACTTAGACCCCGACCATTGAAGTAGACGCGTAAAGATGGCCCATTAAATAGAAAATCTCGACTGAAAAAATGAAATTTTTTATTTGCAATAGCTTTCATTAAGAAATTATACTGCATTTTTCACTGATCCTTAAAGTTTTTGTACTGCATAAAATCTGTTAGAGGTGGCTGTGCCCCTTCGAAAAGTTCAAAGGAAAAGCCATAGCTACCAAGCTCCAACGCAGTTGGTGCCTTTGAGGAAAGGTTCCGCATTGCACGCCCGCATCGTGTTGAAAGCGACGCGAAAAGATGTTGCTTAAATAGGTTTCTTACTGATGAATTTCGATGATGGCTAACGATACTTGTATGCCTGATCTAAGTCAGCAGGATCCAAATACTCAAAACTTTATCTTATTTCGAGCTTGTGAAATCGTATGGTAAAATAATACCTCTTCCTCTGTATCGTTAGGTATTTCGTTTGTAGCCAACGGCATTCCAAGGGAAGACATTCCCAGACTTGCTGCTGAGTGTCCTGAGTTTGCTCTGTTGGCCCTTCCCCTCTTCGGCGCAACAGCCTTTGCAGCGTCCTGCATTATTAAGATACAAATAGAAAGTCAAATGTAAATAGCACGGTTTTTGTCTCGGATTAGAAAACATGAAAAGGGTAGCTCAGTCGCTACAGCAATAACATACAGTGTCGCTGGTCAAAGGGAAATTCAAACAATTCATCAAATTTGCAAAAATCCAATAACTCAATCAAGCATATGAAAACATTTTACATTTCTAAGGCCATGCTAACAATCAACCCCAAAATTTATTACCATGTTTGATTTTACCAAAACTAATACCCCAAAATGTATTTGGCACATCCTGCACCAGTGTATGTGGAAGCCCCCTCCCCCCGGAAAAGGATTCGATATTGCCCTGGTCGAGTCACGTGCTTATTTTCTCCGAGTATTCGGTATTCAATAATACATCAGAAAATCTCAAAAATCAGCTGAAGTTCTAAATATCATCTTGCAGCCAGCCAGACATTACAACTAAACTGCAAACGTCAGATCTTTAGCCAGGACTAGCATTAAAATATTAGATAAATTTTCTTATTACTACAATAAATGTTGAGGCATAAACAGAGTAGCATAAGCTGGAAGAACATGATAAAATTAAAAAATCGGCTGATGTTTATCACACACGAGCCTAGGAAATCCTGGATGAAAAATGCCATCAAATTATAACACACTGAAATCAAGCACTGTGACATCATCATTTTCCCGTTCTATCAAGACAATGTTTTGCCAACCTTTTGCATCAGCCTGAGAGTTAGGATTCCAAGCATCTTTGAACAAGATGGTATCTCATCACTGCTATCGGATTCCGGGGGGTTCGGTTTATCATTTTCGCTGTTCAGACAATCAATCCCCGGCGTTTTGTTTTGATCACAACAAACAGACGAGCAAAGATTCTTGACTATCTTGCTGTTTGGACAAGGAGAGCGTTTTACACAAAGAGACAGCAAGTCAGCAACCGATTCAGCAGTTCTTGCCTATGTAAAAATAATAATTTTCGTCAACAAATACAAAGATATGTACTCATTCATCGCACATGACCAGAGGGATGAAATATGCAACTTATACCTTGCCAGTAAAAACGATACAATAGTTTTGGAGAATAAGCTTCACTCGATGGTCTACCAAGCGCATCGGAACGTTACCACGAGTTGTTTCTAGTTGATGATTGTAAAAGACATGTTTAACAGCTGCGCAGTCTGTAATTTCCAAAACAGAAAAGCCATTAAATCAAAAGGATTCGCTTTCACAAACTTACTTGCAGAGTAATATTTTCTTCTTTTTTGATTCCATCCATAATTGGCCTAATTATTGGATTCAATTTCTTTGGCAGTTGCTTTAGAGATATCAAGGCACCAGCTGCACAAAACTGGACCCTAAGATGACAAATATTAATTTATAGAATACAGTCACATCACAGAGAAGGTTTGAATAACTCTACGACTGAGACCTTTCAGTGGCCCTGATTTACATTATGTCTTCAGCACAGCAGAAAAAAGAACCAAGTGCCTTTACTACAAAAAGGAACATATCAATAATGGGCAGAATGTGACTAGATATCGCGTCGTAGTAAAAAACAGATATCCTCTAAAGCCTTTACATCACCCATTAAAGTTTAAGGCAGAGTTGAATATCATAAAAAGCTAAAATATTGGTTGTTATAAATATATTTATATATATGTTCCATGTCATATTATATCTTAACGCTGCCAAGTGTTCTGGAGGCCTCTCAAAACTTCTTTCGCACATGACCAAACAAATTGTTGATTTCGTATCATCTTCATTCATTCAAATCGCCAATGGTTTTATTCTTAGTACAAATGAACTGAGAATACCTGCTCTGTAGTTTTTGATATTCAGTCTTCATCTGTCCTATTGTTACTAACAACGAACGTCTTTTTAAGTCACCAATCTTCTTTGCATCTTCCTTCAAGCTTGCACTTGCTTCTTCAAACTTTACAGTAGCTAAGTGAGCAGCCGTGTCAAGATTGAAGCATCTAGAAAAAATGATTTTGCTTTGTAAAAAAAAATACATTCATAAGTTAATTATAGTAATTAACCATCCCAGGGAAATATTAATTTGAGACCTTCTAGGTTGGAAGGTGAGTAGAGTTGGGCTTCTACGATGGGGCAATTCAAGAGTGTTTTGAAAAAGTTTAACCTTAATACATTATAAATATCGTAAAATCCTCAAATTCAGCTGTGAAATATTATACTCTAATTCATATCCATTCTTTTAGCTTTCAAAATAAAGAGCGCTTTGAAGATTTAAAAAGCATACCCTGGCTGGATACCATCCGCTACATCGATTTTGTGCTTGGCAAAGAAGCTTACAAGCCCCTGAAATGATATTACTGCTTGAAAAATGTGAACAGTTTTTTGGCGGTACAGTATTTGAAAAAGGCTTTGAAAAAGCAAACATTTTATAACATTTTATAACATATTGGCAAATATGTTATAGAGTGTTTGCTTTTTTCAAAGCCATTTTCAAGTTCTGTAGCGACAAAGAAAGGATATTAATAGAAACCATTTCAAAAATTCTTTATACGAATATGTGAATGAAGAAAAGATCACTGTAGCAGGCGGCATACTGGAAAAACCAGACCCTATGATCCTAGGACCCCTATGACCCCAAGGACCATTAACTACGAAGAACCAAAAAGGACCCTTAACTACTACATGATTTGCGGCTCCCCCAGAGCCATGCTTTTTAATGCTATCATGTTGACAGCTTTGGAAGCATTCCAACTTTGGCTCAAACATTGTCATTTAACAATCGTCTGTCTCATGTCCTTCTATGAGTTCCAGGAGGTGAATTTCCCACAAAATTCGCTACGAGTTTGTTTCAAAAGTCCCTTTTGATTTCCACCAGACTGCGAAATTATATTGTGATTTCCCCCAAAACTAAACATTTTTAGGCGCCTATTGCGAAATATTTCGCAGAGGTGAAATTAGAATTCTGTTCGAAGTCAAAAATCAAAATTGCGCCCTCCCCCTCGATATCTTCACCAGCGATTTGGCTGCGAAATTCGCCTCGTGGCAATTAACCCGTGCAGTGTGTGCTGTATGGGCGGGGAAGTTAAAGAAGTGCGGAACTTCGGGGAACTTTTTAATGGAAGACTACTTGTTTGCCCTGAATTCTAGTGCTCTGCAGCTGCACCCTGCTCTGCCAACATTGTCCATTTGTTTCAACAATGTACTTCCCTCTAAAGGCCCCCTAAACCCTGGTCTGATAAACTCCGTTATCTCATGCACAGTACTTTTTTGAAGGCTGGATGAAATGTTTTTGCTTCTCTTGTCTGGTCAGTTACTTAAAAGTGATTTTCGATGCTTGCGTCGATGGTGTTTTTTGTCTTTAGTCCGTTAGGATTGGTGTGTGCGTCATGAGTTAAAAGGCATGGCTCTGGGGGAGTCGCAAATCATGTAGTAGTTAAGGGTCCTTTTTTGTTTTTTGTAGTTAATGGTCCTAGGGGTCATAGGGGTCCTAGGGTCATAGGGTCTGGTTTTTCCAGTATGCCGTAGCAGGCTGCTCGACGGGCTCCAAGGAGTTCTTGCGGCGAAAAGTCGATGAAAATGTAGCAAATAAGAAACACCGCAATACGTCGAGAATAAACAACAATAACAACAATAAATACACGTGTTTATTAGCCTTCACTGATTTACGAGTATTTATTGTTGTTTACTCACGGCGTATTAAGGTGTTTCTTATTTGCTACATTTATACGATTAGTCGGTAAAATAGAAAATTGAGCGTAGGAATCACGAGGTGTGGTCACATCGAGAGGGAAGACCAGGACACTGCTCGATAAGAATAGATTTTCAGTGTCCTAAAAACTACCTTCGGGAGCTAGATAGAAACAAATACTAGATGGGTCCGAATCAAAAAAAGGGGAAATAATCTTAACCAATAAAATGAAACCGCTGTAAAATGTTAAAAGAAAAAAAATAGGTCCATGGAAATTGTATTCAAAAAAACTAACTATCTCCTCCTACCCATTATTAATTAATGCATCCACTAAGAATTATCGTTCTTAATCGCCTGGTTTTTATCTACCACACTTAGTTACACTCAGTTACAAACAATTTAATCTCACATATGAACATTGACTCTGGACAATTTATTGAAAATAAAACACCAGAATTAGCGAATCTGCTCATAATTTGCTAAGTGTCATATATTTGCAGTAGAGGATTCATTAATCCCAGTCATATGAGCGAGGATTCATTAATCCCAGTCACCCTGCTCTATGACATGTATGACAGCAAGGTAATCAGATCAAACAGTCCAGATCTGCTAACATTACCGATGAAACTACCTTACACAATAGCAACAATTCGCCTTCCTTGCAAAGACAAATTAATTCTATTGAAGATTTAATACAATCCATTTTTAATAAAAACCAAATACTTTTTGCAGAGGCTACATTCTCTTATCTTTTTGTGGATAATTTTAGACGTGGAGGGATCTTATTTCAAAATTGATTTTTCTACAACATGTTATTAATTGTTTCTAAGACCGCAAAGTAAAAGTTTCGCGTGATACTTTTAATAGCAAGGTTGATTTGCTGAAAAAATCTATTGTTTTGCTAGCAAAGCAGAAAATCTTTAAAAAAATTGTCTTTTCTTCTATTTTTCATATTTTCATCTATGCAGTTTTCTACGATTTTCTTATTTTCTGACAAATCAAGTCTCGGCGTCTTTTTGAAGTGTACAATGCCTGCCAAAAATACTTGGAACACCCAGCAATTTACGCTGAATTTGATATATTTCATTCCTTTCATGAAAAAAATTTCTACTTCCCCCCCCCCCTTCCCCCTAAAACAATGTTGATAATTTAGAGAAATATCATAAAAGATGTGAAAAAGAAAGTGTTTACTAAAATCCTAACCAGTTTGGTAGTAAACCAACATTGTTCCGTGGGGGAGAGGGGGATAATTGATTTTGACCTTGCAAATTGATGTCAGTGTTCCAAGACTTTTGGCAGGCATTGTACTTTTATAAAAAAAAGTATACTTGGTAATTTCCTAAGCAAAAAAGGCATTGAAGGTTACCTTTGTATCAACCTGTAGTCTCTGGTTGTGTGGTATTAATTCGTCATATATGAACTGCTCAGAAAGGATTGCATTTAAACGATCTATCAGTGGGTCCGGGCAGAAGCATACCTACAAAGAGAAGAGTCACAGAGAGTCACAAATAAAGAGCCGCACAGCTGACGAGGGTTAGAAAGGTTGCCCAGCACACAAAAAGGACATGCTTGATACCCATCTAGGCACACCCGAATTAATTAGTTTTTACTAAAAGCTATTAGCTTTTTAAAGCAAGCCGACCATCTCATAGCATCTGTGAATTGTCATTTATTCATATAGCGAAACTCAAAACACAGTACTGAATTTATGTTTGGTTATCGACACAACATATAATTGGTCTAGCAGCATCGAACAAGGCAGCCTCACCTTACACTCCTTTGTCCATTCAATAAGCACAAGCGTGGCAACCATTCTTTGCAAGGCTGACGTCACAGACAGCATTTGAAGAAGGGTTTGGAAGATGAGGAGGACCGTGTCGTTGGCATTTCCTGATCCATTCTCAAGACACGATAGAAGAAGAGCGACAGCCCTGCGAAAATAATAATAATCATGTGCTCACAGTTTATACAGTCTCTGCTTGACACTTTGTTGTATGGAACAGGATGGTTCCAAGTCTGAGTTTCACGCTTAATACGATCATCAAGCAACTGTTATTCGCTTGAAATATCTTTGAAACGAAATAGCATTACTATGCAGAGTCACCAACAGGGGACATGGGGGGGCTAAGCCAAAGGGCTTCGTGGTCTAGGGGGCCTCATTAAGTAATGAATTCCATTTTACAAAAGAAATCAGTCAAACGTAAGAAAAGATTCCCTAAAAGAGGCACTAACGCAAAAAATTGTAATCATTAGGTGAAATCCCGAATGCATGGAGGTTGGTCTATGTGGAGATTGTGTACCTTGTGAGAACAAAATTTTTGTGTCAAACGAGACGGGGGCAGAAATATGGGGGTATTTTTTCGGTGAAAGCCATGGTGTGAGAAATGGTACGAGTGTGCGAGCGTGTCATAACAAAGGAACAAGATTTGCTCGTACACTAGAAACTTAACATTCATAGCAGGTACAGAAAAACGAAAGATATTATTGGGTACCATGAGCCCCCAACCTGTGGCTCATAAAACATCGTTGAAATCTTCGGATGCAAAAATTTTCGTCAGTGCCTCTTTGACGGTTTTAAATGATTGCAAGAATATGGCTGCAAGAAATATTCTGAAATGAATTTTAAGTTAATCAAAAGGGCGTGGTCGGAACAAAGTTTTTCACTATTGCCCCAGGCTCCCCATTAAACTTTGTCCCAGGGCCTCCGAAACCATAATTTTATTACAAGGTTCATTATTGAAATAACACATACAGTAATATGCAGTCTTATTAAGTTATTTATAAAACAATTTTCTTGAATGCGGGGTTATAAATGCAAAGTCTTCGCCAATCACTGAAAAATCACATACACAATCATCTTTGAGATTATTCCCGCCAAGAAAATAATAATTGATTTCCATCAAATCTTGATAAATGTATATTCGTCTCAGAATCATCTAATACTGAATGCGATCGGCCTAAATATTCATGGGCTAAGTTGTCGTGGCAGAAATAGTATTAAGAAACATAATTGAAAGATTTCGCTCGAAAACGAGGGATCTTATAGACATTACCTTATTCCAAGTAGCCTCGATTTGATCGCAATACCCTCCTTCGTTGCAGCGTCCATATCGCCAGTTATTCCACCGATGAAGTAAACAGAAGAAGCCTCGCCATTCTCCACACTCTATTATTTAAAAAGAGATGTGATTGACAGTTCTAAAGTTTAATAATGAGCCCTTAAGAATTAGCGGAACGACGAAAAATCTTTTTGTAAAGGGCAACATCTGGGGCAACAGACGCACGGTGCCCTAGATAGAACTAAGCTCAGTTAGCTTTAGAAAAGTGGCGCGCTTTTAAAAGCAACCTGAAATATATTAAAAAAAATTAGACGCTTAGTTATAAACGAGGACAGAAACCAAATTAGATGAATGATTTCTCTTTGTTTTAATTGGAATTGAATTTTATCTTTGGTATTTTCAACAAAGTTTGTGCACTGTTAAAGTTAGATCATGGAAAGAGAAAAGGGAAGCCTATGGGACCAAACTGCTTTTCGTAAGTTCTTATTAGCTCCACTATGGTTTTACTGGAATAATAACTTAAAGACCCCATTTATTATGCAAAGAATTAAGCAAAGAGAGGCAAAAACGTTTCACCTTTGCCTTTAAAAATTGACGTCGAGAAAAATTTCACCTTTGATTTTGTGTTGTTTCTGTAGCCAATGAGTCTGGATAAATCTAGAGGAGCGGTGTGTGGCGTGACAAGGAATGAGAGCCATGTACTGATCATGTCTTTAGAGCATTCTGTCAACGTGACGGTCGATACTTTCCTTATAGTGAGCGACCAAACCTTACGAAAAATAAAGTGTTTAAATACAATATCATAGAAAGAAAGAAACAAATATTTACACGGCAGATTCAGTATGGTTGGAGAAAAAAAATTTACATTAATTTGAAAACAGACAACCCATGAAAAATCGTACCGGACATTGCATGTTATTGATTTTGCATCCAACAACGAAAGATGTTTCCACGACTTGATAAACTGCGTTCAAATGTGGTTAAAAGAAGACAAAACAATAGAGTATCATTGTTAGGCGACTGATCACTTCATGTGATCAGTTCTCCCTGAACGTTTCAACAACTGAACTATTTTTAAACAACATGGCTTTACATCCGTCCTGTGTCTTCAGCTTAATATGACAAAAACTTAGACATGGCAAAAAGCAGAAGTGTTAGCGGTCGTCAGATCATTTCAGGCATGAGCATAAAGCACCCAGGTAACTGCGCAAGAATAGTTGGTACTTTATTGCCTTTACCTCTAGCGCCAAAGAGCTGATGTCTTCGATTGGTTCCAATATGAATCTTTGAAAGATGTGACTCAATTGATCGGCAAGAATCGGCTCGACCCAGCTGCTACCCTGAAATAAACTTTGTTACTTATAATATTGCCGATTCCAAGTTATAAAGAAACGTTATGTCAAAATCTAGGTAGAAAACATGCTTTGAAAATCTTTATAGCTAAGATCGTAATGTTAAAAAATCTTGGATAGAGTCAGGATTGTAAACCTTTGGATCATTTTCTCTCAAAAATGATGTTTAATATTGTTGTCCAAATCTGTAGTAAATACAAAATATGTTGTTTCTATTGTTCAATTTACGTATCCTATCCAATGATTACGTAGGTATAGTTAAGTAGCACCAAGATGGAGAAGGCGTCTGCGATAAATGACTGATGCTTTATGTAATGGAACAAGATCTTGCTTTGGCTTAGAGTTCTGATTACATTCAAATTCTCCATACCATATTAACCAATCAGAAATGTAAAATTTTACAAACACGTGACTCACAGTTGCTAGATTTAGGCCTAAATTGCTCGTTAATCATTTTTCTGGGGGTTTGTAAAAACGTGCGAATTAGGCCCAAATATAGTTATGAGGCAAATTTGTTGGCAAATTGTAAAACTCTGAATGGTATTGAGCCTTTGAGTTTAACCAGAACTTTTAGGCAGTTAGAAACCTGGAATTTATGCTTCTAAGTTATGCAAAACAAAACAATCATAAGTCATTCAAGCACAGGGTTTCTGTTCGGGTTTATTCGCTCACCAGAGCATTTAAAAAAGTAGCCTTTGGGCGTGCAAAGCGAATTTCACCTGTATGAGGTGCAATATGTTAGCTTATTCAAGCAGATAAGTTCTTATCAAAGGCACAAGAAAATGCGTTAACTGGCGGCTTTTGGTATGGAGGGGGTTTAGTTGCAAATGATAGGCCAAGTGAAGAATAAACAACATCCACAAGCACGCTATTTTACAGTTTTGAGATCTGCATTGAAATACAATACTATACCTCGGTTGCGTCTGGATCTGGCAGCCGCGCCAAAAGTGTCCTCAGTGCATCTAATACCGATAGTCTTACTGCCGAAATAGCATGCTTCAAGAACGGCCAAAGCCTGGGTACTAATTCTGTAAGGTTTCCCGCGTCTTGCATTGGAACGTCGCCTGTCATATTCTTAGCGATGAGTGACGATAACAAACACATGACACTTTTCGTTGATGAATCAAGATCGTCCAAATCCAGAAGAATTTCCCACAATATGTTGACAATGATGGGGACCTGAAACATGAGGTTACTTTATACCACCATTTGCAAGACTACAGCCCTCATTGTCATTTAATTGAAGTTTCCTCGTTTAAAACGGGTTTGAATGATCTCTAAGCTGGTGGAAACTCTTTCACTTGTCCATATCACAATTTTATAGTGAAGTTACTAACTCGTAAATAAATTCATGGAAAGGAAATTTTCTCTTTTACTCCTACCATGATAAAATAATGTCTTGTAATAGAAAAGAATTGCGAAATCTTATTTATGATTTAAATATTTCCGTTGTCTTTTGCTTGCCATTCAAGGGCTGGATTATCAACCTTAGTTAATAACAATTTCAGAACAATAACAAACAAATTAGGGCGAAGCCCAAAAGCTGCAATGATATGTACACAAGCTATCATTTACTCATATCCTTACTAACATCCAAATATGACAGAATACGAAAAAGTGCAGGAAGTGCAACAAATTTAATCTGTACTATAACAAGCATTTGAGAAGGGTATTCATAGTTTTTGATCAAATTTAGAGACTGTATATCGATAAACAGATAAGAAAAAGCCATAACCTAACAAACAGGATTTTGAGCAGGGTTCCTTGAAAGAAAATGGTCATCAAATCCTGCCCAATACCCCAGGACAACAAATCACCTTTGTTGGCTTATCAAGGAGACTTTTAAAAGATATGCATGCTTGATATGATGCCTAGCAAAATACTCGATCTTCCTTTGTGTAAAATACTGATCTTATCTATTATTTTTTATTTAAATATGGAAAACACAGATTAAGAGTGTGGCATGCTAATTAGGTTTCAGAAAACCTTAGAAAAAATTTATAACGCTAAGGGACCCGGTTAATACAATTATTTTTAACTTCTGTGACAATTTTTTAGTTAAGGTGGTACATTCTCTAGACACTGAATACAAATTGGGTATCATTACTGAAATGGTACACATACCTCATTTGGCATCAAAGACACGAGTTCAGATGCAACGGGTACCAAGGTAGCAGCTGCAACAGCTCTGACATCATCATCTTGCAATCCCTTTTTTATTGAAGGCAGAACGGCGGGAAGAATGTCCTTTGTCAGCTCCTTAGAAGAAAACATAGGAGAAGAAACTAGATCACAAATCACATCAGTCTGGGTGTCTACTGCAAATGTTCATTAAGAAACTGACAATTTGATACAATGGTGAACTTTTTCTAAATAGGCTAGTTGGATATTCGAGGGAAGATTCAAAAGAGGATCGTGATTTTAGAGGCGGTAGGAATAGTTCCTCAACAAAAATAGACACGATTTAAACCTTTGCACAATGGACATTTAGGCAATGCGAAGCGTTTAAAATTTGAGCAAAGGAATATGATATATCAAATTAAATCCTCCATTATAAAAAGAATCTATTTCTTCCTTTAAACAACAAATAAAACTAGTAAATTCATATCAAGGAATAGGCCAATAGCATGACAAGGAAACATGGCGTATTATTTTCCTCGATGCATTTAGCTGACCTAATGGGACAAAGGCCTGTTGCTCTCATTAATACTTCTATCAACGCTGCCTTTCCGTTGTCCGTCTAACTAATTAGATACATACAATTACATACATATTAGGGCAGGTTTATTGCAATATATCAGACTATGTAATCTCGAGAATATAACAGTTACATTCAATGCACAGAATCTTACCTTTTTCAGAGCAAGAACATATTTGATTCCTAAATGACCCCCGTGTCTAATTTGCCAAAGATCCTGTTCTTGCAGCATCATCAAGACTTTCAGTATTTTCAATACACTTTCGTTTTCTAGATACTGCAACACAGACCCAAGTGTCTGTGCACAAGTTTCTCGCACGGGGGCAATGACCTGGGAGAAAGACCAACGAAATGTTCAGATGAATTGCGCTGGATGTTAGGAAACCAGAAAGAATTGAGGGTAATTGACTGCGGGAAATGAGCGCAATTTGTGGTAATTTTTAGCAGGAGAGATTTTTACTGGTAATTTACATATCTGTCTGAGATTTTAAGCAAAACTTTATTGGAGGGAGCTTTACTGTTTAACGTATTTGCCTAATGTTTGGATTTTTATACTTAAATCTGAATCGACAGCACAAAAAAACTTTCAGTACACAAAAAATGTAATTCATAATACTCTTTTGGATTATATGGAGAAAACTGAAAAATACTACATTTGCTTCCATCTTTACCAATGGCTAGGCCTTAAGAGCATAAAATAAACAAATGATGATCTTTGAACATATAAATAAGCGTTGATATTGCTATTCTTAAAAGAGTAAAAAAAGTTGTGCAGTTTTGAGAAAGCCTGTCAAAATGTCATTTAACCAATTTTTGATGGGGATCGCTGGCCAACAAGGTATTTACATGATGGGGAATAAGTAAAAAATTCATGAAAATTACCTCATCGGATACGTAATCACCGAATCGATCCAAAGCAAACACACACAGCAATCGAAGAGCTGTGTCTTCAAGCCATTCTCTATTAGCAATTTTCATCTGCAAGGAAAAGGTTTACTTAAAGTTATAAAACGGTTCAAAAGAAAGTTATGCAGTCACGTGGACGAAACGCGTAAGATTAGAACACTGCCATGCAGTCATGCGGTCAATCTGTATTTACAACAACCAAAGTGCTTGCTCAGTAACTGAAAATCTATCTTTTAATGACGATGCAGCAAAACCTTTTAAGTCTATTAAACAAAAAAAACAAATCACATGAAAAAATTGACAGTTGCACTTTCAAAACGCTCATCGACCATCAAGAAAAAGAATCAAAATATTAATTAAATATCGTTTTTGAATACAACTTTCTTAAAATAAAAATGTGTTATCAAAAGGCTAAAGTCAAAAGGTCAGTGTTATCAAGAATAAAGTGTTCATCATGGACAAGTGTTCATAATGAACATAGTGTTGTGATGTCATTTCGAGTCTTGTCGTTATTCTGAGAATCACGCTTGCGACCATTATTTCCTTTCCATTCTGAATAATTATATCTCAGACAAATTTAAAAATAAATGAATATCTATTTGATGCACGATTTCAGCAATGCTGTTTAGTGTTTCATTGACAGTTTCATTTCTGCAAGCGTGTTATCTTCAGAAAACGTTTTGAAGAATTCTTGTTTACGAGAGCACATAGACTAAAAGCAATATGGTCAGGTCCACCGAGGGAGGAAGCAAGAGGGGTCATTGCCCCTGGGCCCGGTGTGGCTCTCGTGGGCCCTGGGTATGATAAAATGGGCCCAACTGAACAAAATATAGACTTTCACTCATTTGCTGACCTGTTCGGCAGTCATTGACTTTTGTTTGCCAGCACCACCACCATGGATTTTGATAACCTCTCTTAGGCCAGATGCAGCTCCATGACGGACCTGTTTCAGGAACAAAAGAGAAAGCAACTTTAAAATTTCCAAATGCAGCAGGAACTATTCCTAGCAGCTTTCTAAGAGAGCAAAAAGCAACGACTTGTTCTTGTCCTATGAAGGTATCATCGCGCTTTAACGCAAACATAATCACGCATTATCGCGCTTCAACTCAGACATTGTCACACAGTAGCTGGGATAAGAAAGAAACAAACAACATTATGGGAGATGAATAAGCCTACCTCCCAAGACGGATGGAACAACTCATTGCAAAGTTCGGTGAAAAACTTCTGAAATGGCCATTCTTCCAGCTGTAAACAAAAATTTTACTTAGGTAACTCATCAAATTATATGGCAAAGAATAATCTTCCTTCAGTATCTAAAAGAGTGTCCGTGCCTTTAAACTGCGCATTCTCAATGGCAGAGAATCTCTAATTTAATTAGCGAAAAGACAAGCTCTCTGAATTTTGAAAAAATGCGTACTATGAAATAAGTTTGATAATTTTTCAAAGTTCAGTAAACAGTCTCTTATAAAACTCAATCTCATCACTCAAGCAGAAAATTCGAGTCAAAGTCAAATGTACTTATTACTATCAGTCATTATTTTGATCCAAAAAAAGGAAAGTCATCAGAGCAGAAGGAAAGAATTTCAGACAATTTTAGATAAGTATTTGCATTTTTTATCAAGCATTTTTTATCATCAATACGGGGTTATACGAAGGTGAAACAAGAAGTGAAAGTGAATTCCAAAGAATTTAACTTTGTTAACACCCCTAAAATGTCTCCCTGAAGTTAGGCATTGGAGAGAATTTGAAACATTTCTTTTCATAATTGAAGTCCAAATTCATGGACTAGCACACGAATCGATACAATTTCTACATAACAGGTGGTTGGATCCAAAATGGTTTAAATCCTCTTATACATACATCTTCTAGCGAAGTGAAGTTATCTGCGACATGGTCAACCAAAACTTTGTTGCTGTCTCCCGGCTGATCGATTACAACGCTAGCAGAACGACGCAGCTTTTTTGCAGCTGGTTGTTCAGGCAGGTCGAGGCTGCAAAAAATGAAATTGGTCGATTTTAAACGACTAGGCCCATCGGGTAAAAAACATAGAATCAATGACAAAAGACAACGAGTATTGATACAGGGGAGCCAAGGAAAGCCAATAAAAACTCAGACGAAGCACCAGTCTCCAATAACCTTGCTCAACCTTACGGAACAAACTAGAGTAATACAAGATTGCTTTTCTTTTTAAATAAGGCTCATATTATAAACATATGGGGTGAAAGGAAAATTTGAAATTAAATGAGCTAGCTACGATAATAATATATAGAAATTTTAACTTTAAAAGAAGTTGCCTAGCATGATCTTTCCGCAAAACACGAATATTTTATTTCTTATATACCAGAATCTATATTTTGGCATATTTACGACAGCTATTGTTCTGTTGCACAGTTCACAATGCCTAGCTGAGCCCAAATGTTTAGAGATGCGAAAAAATAGACAAATTAATTCTAGATTACTATCGGTTACTCATAAATACTCTCAGTTACTCTAAGTTATTCTCATAGGAGTCTCATGTGACTATCAAATTCATGCCAAAAGCCATTTCATCAAACAACAGGTACAAAAATGAAGAGCCGAAAAATCGGTCTACTAGTGCTACAATTGCCACTCGTCATCTTGCTAGATGTTCGTAGCATACAAATTCTCAACACTGACTTCCTAGAAAGAAATGGCTTCTCCCATCCCAGATTCCAAAATTTGAGAGCCATTATGAGGCGAGCATTAGCGTAATAAAAAGTCATCGAACTTGCAAAGAGAGTTGCAATCCCGCCAAAATGGCTGCAAAGGTGTTCGGTATTACAGAAAAATTTGTACAGTATGAATTGTATTATGAAAATGTCTTAGTGAAGCAAAAAATGTGTTTTTTTGTTTTTAGAGAAAAGTTCGAAGAAACCACATTTTGATTAATTGTAACACTCAGAATAAATAATATATTGAAATGCTTTCGGAGGTATAATATTAATAATTTTCTGTATTGAAAAGCATACCTTTTCGAAGTAGAAAACGCCGAATCTTGTTGGTCTTTTGATCGCTGTTTAATAAGCTTCTTTGCTCTCCTTATCGCAATGTTCTTCTCCCTGGCACTCATGCCTTTGTTCGAGTTTATCGCAGCGATTTCTATTGCCATCAACTCGGCCGATTTCTAGAAAAAAGGGGCATAAAGGGAGCAAGATCGGAAGCTGATCGTCAAAACACGGTGGCAATATGGAATCATGAAGTCGATGGAAAGCGATCACTGGGCAGAAAGAAATTTTAGGTGTTTAGTACACTGATAATACGTCGAGCCACGGATAAGAAATTGATGATAACATTTTTATCACCATCATTTTTCATCCATGACTGGGAAACGTCAAACAAGCCCTAGGTATACAGCCACGTCAGCAACAAAAATTGATGGCTACAGCGTTTATAAAACCTTGGTTGAATATCGGCGAAGTTTTTCCTCAATTGGCTGGTAATTTAACGGTTTGCTTTTCATACTACAAGGCTACAGCACTCGGTGCCGAAAGAGCATAAAAGTATTACTTGTGGAATCCAGATTTCTTCTAAATACTTTGAGAGGAACTGATGGCATAGGTTGTTGACATAAAAAAGAAAGGAAATTTCTAACAAAGTTTCATTCTTCCAGCAAACGAAAAGCTAAAATTATCCTAGAGCCCTTTGAACAGTATTTAAAAAAAATTCTTTATAGCGCAGAAAAGCGGGAAAGTAGCCAGTATAAAGCATCAGATAACGATTAAAAGGCGATCGAAAATTTATACCCAAACGTGGATCGAAAATTACGTGAGAGGAAGAATTTGACTGGTTGCTTATTTTGATTAATCAATAAATACTAACTGCAAATTTGAAGAGTCCGAGGGAGAAAATTTAAAATTCACAAGTTTCAAACTTACAATCAAATTTCATTAGAAAAATGAGAAGGCTCCATTCCCGAAGAAAGAGTCATTTTAGAAACAGTTATTGCATTGGAATGCGGAACTCTCTGACCTTTGACTAATTGACAACCGTTTAAATTCGCGAAGAAGAGAAATGTTCAGTAAGCTTTGCGAAGTTTGCAAAAAGAAGTTGTTCAAATTTTCCTGACTTCTATCTCTATAAAGATATAGCTGGAGATACCTGATAAAATACTTGTTCTAGCAGAATTTCATACCTCAGCTGAATTTTGTTTTCCAATTGAACCAAGTTTGGGTCTTCGTGCTTCATTAACAATGAAATCACCTTCATCTATTATTCCTTCCATGCCAAGATCTACACCTCCAATCAGATCTAGTCCTAGACGTTTTCTGAGCATCAGTCTTTGGCGTGACAACTGTTCATCTCTTGAAAACCCTAAATCAAAACATAGAAACGCTAAACTATCTCAACTTATCAGAAAAATACCAACACCATAATCGTGTAGACTGACAACAGGCACTGATTACAAAGAGCTGTTTCCTTGGTTTTATAAAATTTAAAGAAAAAGGTTTTACCAAAAATTTCAAGTTTATAGTAGAATGATAGGTTAATAACTCTTCAAGACTACACTATATTTTATCGATTATTTAGGACCTCTTTTCCTAATTGATCTGGTAAGCTTGCTGTCATACACGTCATAGAGCAAGGTGACTAGAATTAGCAAATCATATCTGGCCTATGGCAGCTCTTCTGCAAATATATGACACCTAGCAAATTATGAGCAGACTTACTAACTCTGGTATTTTATTTTCAACTAGGTTTTCAGAGTCAATTTTTACATGTGAAAACAAAGTTTGCAACCAAGAGAAAAGACGGCAATTGACTGAAGTTATATAGTCGATGAAAAAATATGGTTGATAAAATATTAGGCACCATTTACTAGCAATATGCATGACTATTATGTTAACTTCATTATGATCCTTACCTTGGGAAGAAGAAGAATCTTCATCAATGTCAAATTCATCTCCAGCAGACCCCAGCAATGGTTCTCCATATTTAATCACAGTCAAAATGTCAAATGAGTCAAATCTGAAGCTACCATCATCTTTTAAATTATCTTTAGCTTCTTGTTTTTCAACTGCAGATGACAAAAAGCAAATGAATTTGCATGAGTATTCCTTGCCCAAAATATAATCATGTGACAACAATACATTGTTTTATTTAGAGAACAAAATCAGTTTACGAGTTAAAAAACAGCTTTGTGCAAGGAAAGCTCAGTTGTTACAAGCGCTGACTACCCAAGGGTTGTTGGTTCGAGTCCCTGGCATAACCAAATTTTAACCTAGAGTGAAGAGAGTCACCGGCTCTCTTTAATTCCAGGCATAAGAATCACAAGGTGTGGTCACATTGAGAGGAAGGACCAGGACACTGCTTGATAAGCATAAGCTTCTCAGTTTCCTAAAAACTACCTTCGGATGCTAGGTAGAAACAAATACAAAAAAAGAATGTCACTGGTGAAAATCAAATGAAAGTTAGTAAGCATATGACATTGGCTTCTGGGGAAAACAACATTTTGCAAAAAATAAAAAACTTTTATTTTGATGAAACAAACCTTTCATAGCTAAAGGAGAAGGATCCCAGTTTGGAACATTTTTTGAAATTGCTTCAATGGCTTGGGATGCAGCAATTCTTGTCTCCCAGCTGCTACTCTTTAGGAGTGAATGAACCTGCAAAAATCCACAATGTCACAAAAAGGAGCTTGATAAGGTGCACTTTATCTTAACTAAATTCCTCCAAATAAGAAACGGACATGCTCAAAAATATGACATTCCCTTACAAAAATAATAATTGTATATCAGACATGAAAATAGTTTGGTATACAAAACAAAATATGATCCACTATTCCTCAAACAAACACCAGGTAAACAAACATTTTAATCACTTAAATTAGGTTTAAAGAACCCAAGTTTTTATTAAGACTTTTTCAGAACAAAGGTAAACTTGTAACTATCAAGGAGTTGTGTATTTTAAATTTTCTTGGCAGCTTAACTGTGTCTATTCTAGTATCTGTGCACCAAGCTTTTTAAATTTCAGTCCCATCCTGACCAGCTTTGTTCTCAGTACAAGCCTTCTTTCAAGCTCTTTAAAATTCTAATGTTACCTGTTTTTGATGAAAGACAGTTTGTGATATTTCATTTTTGAGGAACAACACAATTTGTTTAAAAAGCACCGCTTATGTTCACAACATTGTGAATCTTTTGAGCTTTAAACACAAAAGAATTTTGTCAAACATTTATTTCCTTGAACTGCATCTCAATCTTAAGTGTGATTTTGACACATACACTGAATTGACCATCATTTGTAATCTTTGTAATAAGGTAAATTTTTTAAATATGGTATTTTAGGTTATCATTCCAGTTAGAACTCAATATTAAATCTTTCGCAAGGCTTTGAACCCGGATGGAAATAGTTTGGACACAGAGCAAAGAAGAAAATGACAGGAAAATCTGCCTATTGCTAACCGACATTTCAAAATCTTGCAAGATAACCCACAACAAAGGAATGCACTCAAGTTAAGGTAGCTCTTGATAAGATACGTATTTTTTACTTTCATTTTTCTTAATATCATTTCTACTCACCCTGTGGAGCAAATTGTGTAGCTCGTGCGGATGAAGTTTCTGCACTTCACCGAGTTGTTGCGCTGCAGCTTTCCTTGTTATTGAATTTGAACCGGTGTCTAAAAGCACCAGAAGACGATCCAATCTTGTAGCCATGTTGCATTTGCAGTCTTAAACATTTAAAATGTCATCTATAGTGTTTAATTCTTCTCAATTATGAGATATTCCGCTTAATTCAGTTGGTTTCTCTGCAGGCCTTTGCCCGGTGTTGTGATGATGTTGAACTGTTCTTGCTATCCAAATTGTTCCGGTACTAGATATGTCAGCGAAATAAAATACAATATTTTATAGCATACCCGATTATTTGACATGGAAGATATTAAAAAACACAAGAATGTTTCTTTATAAGCCCTGTAAGGCCTAAGTCGACGGTTTTAATTACTTCATTCCTCGTGGCTTCAACCACCAGTCAGGTATCTAGGCCTAAGATTTTTGTAGATATATAAGTTTCCACAGCCGCAACAACTGTCTGGGACAAAGGAAACAACGACAGCAACGGATTTATTATTCAGGAAATATTTTACCAGCAGCGGCGTCGCCACGGGGTGGAATGGGTTGGACATGTCCACCCCAGTTCTCCCAGAGTTTGATTTTCTAATTTCTTGAAATCAGTTGAAAACCTTTAGGGGAGGGAGGTTGATCAGATCTATCTAGATTTTCGTCCTTGAAAGAAGGCCCCCGTTACGAAAAATGCTGCTTGAGAAAGTTGCCTGTCCAAAATTTTTGGAATATATCAAAAATACTAATTAAAGCGTTTTCCGAGTGTATGAAGGGCATGGTCGAGAAAATAATTTTTATCCACCCCCCAGTTTTCCGGGCTGGCGACGCTACTGGTTATAATTTCCACCGAAAGTGTATTTGTAGTGGCACCATTTTGGGGCCAAGGGACCATTGCTCCAGGCCCCTCGCATTTAATGGCCAAAAAGGTGGCCTGCTCCTAAGGAATGAATTTAGAAATTGAAAAGAACAAGGGTCCTCTAGTCCCTAATACCGCCAATGTTAACTAATGCCTGTAGAGGCATTAATATATTGATTAAATGCTTAAATATTTCTTGCTAAACCCCTTACCATATCCCGCTTTTTAAAGTAATAGTCGTGGCTTTTTTCTGTCAACGCTGGGCCGTCAAAAGTTTTCAGTCCGTATCTTATCGACCAATGCAAAGATCTGCTTATGCAGTTGAAGCCATAGTGGATTACTGTCTCTGTCTCCCATTCAAAATATTTTTCAATAGGCTAGACTTTCTATCAATCTTCAACAACATATATGTCTACCCTACCATTAGCGAAAAACGTGCTCTATGCCTTCAGACTTCAATTATAAGCCCGGGGCGTGGTGGCCTACCAGGACACTGGTAACCTCCCGGTAGGCCCCTTAAAACTTTTCATGTGGGCCCCTTAGATTTTTCTTCCTTTTGATCTCTTACATTTGTAACATCAGATTTGTAAAAAAAATAAGCGAGGCCTCACTCTGCCTCCACGAGACTCATTTCCAGTGATGACAACAAGAAACAACCAGCATCAAAATGGTGTGCCCTTAAAAATTTGATTTTCTCAACCCATAAAAATTTCCACCACGCCCCTGGTTATAACACTCAAGATTCTGTCACGTTTAGACTTTAGTCGGTCTTTTTACAAAGCACCAAATCAAAAGTTTCATAACTTTCCATTCACTCTTAGAGAATTATCCCAAAAATCGTTATATGACTGAAGATTCTGTCAAGTTTAGGTATTAAGTCAATCTGCATGGGCTGAAACTGTTTTACTTGTGTACTTTGGTGCAATGTTTTTGTTGTAATCTAAAGCTTTATCTGTAAAAATAATTAATGTAAGCTGTTTTTATTCTTTTATCTAGCGAAAAACGGGTGTTTTTAATTGGTGATGACTCGTAATTTCTTTTGCGGGTAATTTTACAGAAATATCGTTCAATTCCAGTAAACGTTATTGGGTTCTCCTGATAGAATTTCGAGTGCTTGATCATGGAATCAACACCATAGAAAAAAAGAAACGCTATGAAACATCTGGCCATAAACACCTCGTATAAAAACAAACAACAGCATTTATATGCCTTTGAAATTTATTAAGCAAAAGAAGGAATATAGTAAAGAATAAAGATGTCGAACTCAGGAGAGCTCAATGCAAACTTGTGGAGCACGGAACATGAACGGTTTGAGGTAACTTGTTTCTCTTTCTTTCTTGACTAACATGAAATCAGGTCTTTGATGTGTCGATCAATACAGAGGAAGACCATAAAACAGTCCATGACTCAGCTTTTTAATATTTGACAGAGAAAATTTTAATTTTTTTTGCGAAACACATTTATACAACAGTCTAAACAAGACAGAAAGTTTTTACGCAGTATATTTCGTGAGAAAATGGGCTGTTTAAGCTAAATTTAATGAATTTTGTTAAGAATTTTTAGTTATTGTCATTAAGATTGAGTAAAGAAGCCTTAACAAATTCAAAGCTGTGAATCGTCTTTACAGACTGGCTTGACGTCAATTTCCGATGCTGACATTAGTTCGTTATTTTGTTCATTAATCACAGACATTGGTGAGTATATTTGGCAACTGCTTTCCATCTTCTCAGTGTCTTCCTTAGTCAAACATTCCATAAAAAGCCTCCTTGTCCGGGCATTTTTTAAAGATTTTTAAGTAGTGGGGCATTTTTCAAAAGGGTCCACACTTAAAGACCCCGCTTACGCTAAAATCTTGACTTGTTTCAAGGACTGGATGGGTTGTTTCCAGGGCCGCCGAGAGGGGGCAAGGGGGAGAGTTGCCCCAGGGCCTCCAAAGCAGAATTCTATTTTAGAATGAAAAAAGTTTCCTGCTCACCTCGCTCACAGGGGGCCTCGGCTTTTTGACTTTACTCCAGGGCCTCCAAAACCCTTCGGCGGCCATGGCTATTTCGCATGTACATCTTGAAGAGCACCATTTGATCATAATTTGATAAAGATGTGCTCTTACACTGGCACTGTACTTATATGCACTTGCAGTAGTGGAGATGTTTCACAAAAACACCATGATGATAGATAAGATAATAATTTTGCATTATGTACGAGGGTCCCACAGTAGCCTAAACATTTGGGGTAAAGGTAGCATTATGCTCGTCAGTGGTGGGGGGAGTCGTAGGGCATGGTGGGGCAATTCTCCCACCACTGAGTATGTTAAAAAATGCCCTGATAGAAATCTCACATCCACCAAAGAATAGTCTTTTAATTGCATACTCTACTACGTTTCATCAATAAGGGGATTTTCAAAATAGAAGTGATTTAAACCTTTGCTGAGTTTATGCTTATAATATAGTGAATTTTTTTCAAAATTTGAAAGTTTATTCATATTTGTAAAGAATATTTAAGCCGATCAAACTAAATATGTTTATGTCATTTAAAGAGTAAATAACTTGATACCATTTCAACAAAATGCAAATCCTTCTATTGTCTTTTGTTTTGAATGATTTCGTGCATTCTGAATTTAGAATATTTTCAAATGAAATGGGATGCCTTCACTGACTGTACAAAGAAAGAAGTAGTGAATCGGTTAATGAATAGGCCGGACAGAAGACTTTTATATTCCCAGGTAACCTTGCTGTGTTTAAAAGCACAAAGTTTCATCAGTGAGGTAATTTACAACTTCAGACGTGCGATCAAAGTTGCACGAGTTATGAGGAGATTTCATTCAAAAATTGTTCGTGTATTACATTAGGCCTGTTTCTTTATGTACATGTTGACCCAAAACAATGCCTGTTTTGGGTCAGTACTTATTGGCACTGCAAGGTAAAGTTGATCTAGTATTAAAGAAGTTTTACCTGAGCGATAAGCTTATCTTGGTTACTCTACAACCCTAGGGTTTAGATTCTATCGCGTTAATGCTTTGCTAGATATTACCCTGGGGATTTCCTTTGTTCTTATTTGTCTGATTTTCCCATAGAAATAGTTTGCATAACGAAGTTTATGCGCCTTCAATCATGAAATGGAAGTTAAACATCTCTACGAAGTGAATTAGGCCACCAGAGTTACCCTGCACAGCAAGAGGCTGTGTGTAAATACATGCTTAAGATAGACCTACTAACCCTAGTTGTAGAGCAACCCTTTCACAGTGCATACACGCCTTTGTTGCGCATGCTAAGAAAGATCCAGACTCGATAAAGAATAGTTGACTTCAAAATTTGTTATTTGTGACAAATAACTTCATAGTTCCATCGATAACATCACGTTTTGTCCCCCCTTTAATCATTAAACGACTAATTGATTTATTGGCTTAACTTAACAGAGTTTATGATTTCTAAGTTGAATATCCAGTTTTTAGGCCTTACTTTGAGCAAGTATAAAGTTTCAGTTTTTTCATTATCATTTTTAGAATTCCACGACACAAAGATCATACAATCAGCCTACAATTAAACTACTTTTAAGAGAAAAATTTACAAGAATTTGAGAGTAGCTGCCAAACACGGTTATAAGTGTTTTAAGTTATGTTAGATGTTATATAAATTTGAATTTTTAGGGGAAATTCTCTAGGAGAAGAGAGCACCACCTTCTGCATTTTTCTTCATCCGTAAAACATTCATTTCGCCT
Source organism: Rhopilema esculentum (assembly GCF_057945365.1). NCBI lineage: Eukaryota > Metazoa > Cnidaria > Scyphozoa > Rhizostomeae > Rhizostomatidae > Rhopilema > Rhopilema esculentum. Next base: position 5,141,066 of record NC_142827.1, read on the forward strand.
CTTGCAGCTACTGAAGACAGCATCACAAATCTTCACGAGCCTTCGAAAAATGTTCTCAATGGTATGACAAAATCCACTCTTGTCTCTATCTAAATGCTTGTAGGTAATTCGTTTCCATTTTGATGAATTTAAGACCAGGCGTCTTATTATATGATTAATTTCCGTTATTTAAAACAGGAACAAAAACAGCCTTCACTAACATGAAAGCTTGTCTGTTAAAGTTGTCCATTAAAGATGAATCTTAGTCTGTAAGGAACTGAAGTTCCTTCGTTGGGCTCCACGTACCTTATCCCCGTAACCTTTCCATCTATCCGAGTATACTATATTTGACACCTCTTAAAATGCTCCTTATATACTTTCTATTCATATGTCTTTGTTGGTAAGTTTACTACTGATGACCCTCCAGCACCCTCCTCCCCTCCCCCTAGCCTGGAAGGTCCCAGCTCATAGTATCGTTTTAACATTTTGTGATATCATCAGGAATTTTGCAGATTGAAGATTTCGACGTTCGAATGGATATCTGGCTTTTAAACAATGAATTTAAAGTCATGGTGGAGATTTTCGATGGATTTTTCTGCGAAATTTCAGTGCTGGCAAGTACCCTTCAAATTTCATTATTGGAAATAGAATGCTTGATGAGAAACCTTAGCAATTCATTATAGTTTTGAGTTTCCAATTTTCGTTTTACAAAAGCTGACTCCGAAAATATGGTACCTAATGAACAATCTTACTCATCTATGGAGAGAAAACAATTCAACATTTTAAAAAGGAAGACTTTGGGTCAGCATAGAAATACCATTGGTCGCCTTTAAGTCGGATCTTGTTAATCTACTAGTAAGTAAGGCTGAATTAAACGGTTAAAAATGGAAGTCCTTTTTACTTAGGGCCATCTTGTTTGAAAAGCAACAGTCGGGTTTTGTAACACTATGCTTTTGTGGTCTACAGAAGTCCCGAAACAAATTGCACATTAACCAGATGCTGATGATATTACAGAAATTCTACACAAAATGTATTCAAGAATGCATGACCAAGGTGAAGAGATTGGAAAAGAAACTGCAGCAATCTTTAATTGAGTGCAAGAAGTCATCGTGTCATGATTTCAAAAGTTACTTTGATGGCTGTAGAACACTATTTCAGATGAAAAGCCTGAAGTTCGTTGATTCTATGGCAGAGAGAGAATACAGAGAAAAAGTCAAAGAAACGCTGTCTAGAATGAAGAACAAGAACATGTCATTTAAGGGTAAAAAGAAAGAAAAATTGTGTAGTGACACGGGTTATCCTGGGAAGGAAATGTTTGATGTCGTGTGCCAGGTCTGCTACCAAGAATCGATATATTCAGAGAAAAATCGTCCCTGCATTAAAACGTCACCGGCCTTCTCAGATGGAGTTGCCTGTACGGAAACAAACAATGATGCTGTAAATTTTGCACAAAAAGGCAGCTGTATTAGCCTAATAAACAACGAGAGACATCTAGCATGTAGAACAATCGAATCTCTAAAAGGAAGAAAGAGGAAAATTTCTTTGACTGAGTACGCCGCTCGTAAACGGTGAATTCAACAGGAAAAACATGTCATACTTCAGTTATAAACAGAATAGAAGTCAGTGGAGATTCTTGAGGGACTCAGTAGTGCTCTGTTGATGAAGAAAGGGACGGCCCACAAAGAGACGAATGTCTGGGTGCTTTCGGTGCAACGTTTTCTACTAACTGTTGATTTCTATTAACGAACGCACGTGTTGCTAGCAAATAATTCTAAAAAGCAAAATATCTTCGAATTTGGCACTGGTATTAAAAGAAACCACAAAACACATTTAATCATCTTTTTCGTGTGTATGTACCGAGAATATAAGAACGCTTGATGGCACTGTATACAGGGACACAACAGAATAGATATCTATTCTGTGACAGGGAACACCATAGTATCAAACCTCTTTGCGAATGACAATTCCAGCGTCACTGTTAATGACAACCTTAACGTCACGGTGAATGACAATTGCATTGTCCCAACATCACTACAATCGTATCCAATGCTCTACGCAGGATACGTTGCTTCTGGGTAATCTTATATATTTTTCTCCCTTCCTATACCCTCGCTTTTCCATTTCATTTCCCATTGAATACTTTTTGGGAAGTTTTGTTTGAGAACTGGCTTCGGTGTTGCAGGCTTGATATGCCTAGCCAGTCACTTTTCCTTTGAATACATGTTTTGGTATGCTATACAATTTTATATTTCTTCAAACTATAATGATTACAGTTGGCGACTTTGCCCTGATTTACTGAAAGAAGCTACTTGGTAGCTAATGAGACATTTTAAAATATAAAATGAACAATTGGATGGCTTGTCGAAACTTCTTGGAAGGCCAAACTTTTTTGTCTTGTTTTTGCACTTTCCATTTCTTTCTTTACAAAATGCTATGTTTAGCCTGCACATTCTGCTAGTTTCAGGTTGACTCCACTGATTCCCACGTCACGTTGTGTTCAATCAAAAGCTTATGCTGAGAGTAGAACAATGAATTTTGAATTCAACTTAACGTGAAGTGTGAAACAATAGAGTCAAATTGAAAACAGTAACACAAAGGCTACGTTCGGCCAGAGCACATGGCCAGGGTTGGTCAACTTGTTACCAAAGGCAACATTTTATTCCGGTATTTTGAAAAATTATCACCGCACAAGTAAAGTTACATTCGGAAATCATTTGGGAGAGTGGTTGGTGTCATATGATTCAAGAAACATTATCGTACTGTTCTCTTGTCAGGTAAAAAAAGAAATATAGACTTCTGTTCGTCTCAATCTTAAAGGTTATACCGAATAACAAGTCATAATTTAATATACAATAGGGTGTTTAATTGCCTATGTACAAAAGTGCTCAAGCATTATAAGCAAAATCAAATAATACACACATGGCACCGCATGACTGGAACGCAAACAGCTCTATTTTAAAGCAAACTTTAAAACAGAATAGGATATATACAGAGTAATGTTTGGGGTTGGGAATCAGAGTCTTTATCAAATTAAAACTGTCATAAATAACATTCCTATTTCAGCAATTTTTTCGATAGAGTTCGGATATGCTCTTCCAAAATGTTCGGAAATGTTCGTAAGGCCGATTTTTTATTTCCAAAATACTAAATCGCGTTTCCTAGTTACACGACGCCATGACAACTACAGAAACATACGCTGCAAAATCTTCGAATATCTCTTAATGTAAATACATGCAGGAAAAGCTACCAATAAAACATTAACATTTTTACCCGAGGATGTAAAAACGTACACCTAGTAGGCAAAAGTCGTCATTCTCTCGGGGTTGTACACGGAAATTATTGGGACAAGAAAGCCGGGATTACTTTTGTGGGTTAGAAATTTGCGACGTTTCCACTTATTTGGATCTCAATTCAGTCCAATTTTTTTGGAGCAAAAAATTACAGAATAAGCTGCAGGAACATCTTTTAAATGCACAATTTCAAGAGTTTTCTTAATTGCGAATATTCTTGATTACAGAATGACTACTTTCTCTCTCTCTGCATCATTCTCAACACGTCAGAGAAAGAACCCTGTTTAGTCAACTGCATGTTCTTGGCTTTTATATTTTGAAAACCACAAACATAATCTTAGCCATCACCAATGGAACGGCGAGTCTACTTTAGTTATACAGTTAATACAATAGTTGATTACCATATGATACAACAGGACGATCTTAACAGTTCGCTCTGCTGTTTGTTAAAATAACCTCTGTGACCCTTACAATTTGACGAAGTTGGTTCGGTCTCTTTGCAGCTTCTATCTACGAGCTGAAGCATATCTTAAAAGCCAGTGCCATAACCTGGGCACAGTTCAAAATTGAATGCACATGAGCTATGAATGAGGCGATGCTAAGTATCTGCTGAAATCGTTGCCTTCGTTTTTAATGAAAACGATGGTCCTCCAAGTATGTATTCAAATAGAAAATATCTATTTTAGAACAGAGATCTGTTTGACACCGTTGGCGCATTAGTGGTTGTCTACTTTCTCGGTTTGTTTCAATGGAGACTCTTTGAAAAGCGTCTACCTAACGGGATATGCATATAAAATACCTTATAAAACAGGTATGAGAAATGATGAGTAAAGTCCTACCTGCATAACCATATTTAGAAAGGTAAATGCACTGGAGAACTCAACAGAGTTACCTTTATAATTTAAGTTTTTATACATCTTAGTCTATGTTTAACAAGCTGCATGAATACTCTATTGTTCTACACCACAACATTGCAATTGGAACAAGTTGAAAAAGGTGCCATCTAAATACCAACACTCTAGAACCTAGCCAAGGGGCACCTGCTTATTTAGTTATTCTCTGGTGTCTCGAAGGTGACCGTGACGAATCGGGCAGAGGGAACGTATCCCTGTCTCTTCCTGAACTCATTTTACGAGATCCAAGTGTCGCCATCCCTCCACTTGAGTACATGCCTCTCATTTGGTTAGAGGAATGCATTGAGTCATAGTCAAGGACATGGTCCCCAGTGGCAGCTGCTGCGGCACCTCGCGGGATCCGTGAGGCAAGTCGTCGATCTCTCTCTGCTGCAAAAAACATACAATTCTCACTGCGACCCAAATGTTTATGGTATAAGTGCTTCTAAGGTAAGAAATTCATCACATCATTTTTCACTTGAGACCAATGTGTAATTTTTCGCTGATTTCGATTAATAAAATCGTTTCCGACGAATTTGCTGTCAAAAGGCTTGGGGAGTACCAATAGCAAAACAAAGCATGCCCCCAATGACGTCAGGAGTTGGTGCTGATGTTACCCAAATGAGCATGAAAATACAATATGAACGAGAAAATTGAACACTCTAATGAACAAGCAAGATAACAGCGCGTCTGGCTAGCGGTGGAGTCAACGCGAGTATGGATTAAGCAAAAGCAAGTTCATAACTAGGAATGTTTTGATTTCACACAACCAGGAAATAATGGCCTTCATCCCGACATGTTTGGACCAAATGAAAAAGCTTCCGTCGGAACAAACTTCTTGTGTCGATGAACTGGCCGAGCAAGTGGCACCAATGATAATAAACTTTAGAGCTCACAGAGGGGCGGAGAATGATCTGGACCTTATTAATTGACCTCTTTTGCATAATGTCTTTTGGCTTCATCGTTTACTCCATGATATTACTAAACAAGAACTTATATCGCTTAAATCGTAGTCGACTCCAGCTCTGTGACTGTTCGTGTAGATGAAACCACGTCTATCAATTCCAGGCACCAAAATTGTTGTTGCCTGTAGTTACAGCCTGATTTGAATCAAGCATCTCTGTCTGATGTTCATTACTAGTGTAGGAGATTAACATGATACCGAGAACTGGATGGTCCCTTAGGCTTTACTGTACTTTGTTGAATACAATATGCATTGAACGAAGCCTGGTAGCGTTTATAAAAATTCTCACTTTAAATGATGTTTTCCGTGACAAACGACAAAAAATGTTTTCTACTATGGGCCTAAATATTTCAAGCACTTTTTCGTGTTATCATAACTTTAAAGGTGATAAGGTTTTATTCAAGGAGCTATCCAAATCTTCATTTTAGAAGATCATTCCCCACAAGACCGAATATAATTATTCTTCAAATCCTGCAGCTTTTCTATTTCAATCCGAATTTGAATGGAAAAAAGAAAACTAAATTTCATCTACATTTGCTTTGAAGCAGAATTATTTTACACGTGCTCAAGAAATTCACCTGTGGACTCTCTTGCTCGACTTGATGACGTCTGGGGTAATCTAGAACCCGAGGCCCTTTGATGGTGACGATCTGTATCTCTGTGTTCCCTGTCATGATCACGTGATCTTTCACCATGGTGGTCAACAGTCGGATCCTGGGTGAAATTTGATCAAATAATTAGATATTATAATTAACTTCATATAATTAGCTTCAATACATAAGGTTGCAATATGAGCTTGGAAGTAAAAAGAAGCACCAGCCCTAATTAGATGTGACACTGTTAACAATGAATGAGAATCGCGTTACTAACACACATATAATGTTTTGCATTCACATTACTATAGGTAAAGCGAGATAAAATACTTAGAATAGGCAATTGTGAAAATAAGGTTTTGGGGAGATCATACTTAATTGTTTTTTGAGGTAAATATAGGCTTTCTTGGCCCATGACCCTATTTCTCATTAATTTCTCTTGTTGCTCGAATACTTGTGAGGCTAGAAGCAGTAGGATGTCTACTCTCAGCAGCGTTGATAATACGCCACAGGAGCAAACAAGACAAAACTAATGTCTTTTGGGCACCTGCACTTGCTACGAAAGAGTCTTGTTGCACCTGAGATCGTGGCAAAAGGTGCCACACATCCTGTTTATGTGCCTATTTTCAAACACCTTGATGGACTCACCTTTCTTATGTTCCAGTCAAAAACATAGTCATAGACATATCCCTGTCTGTGGAAAAGGCTCCTGAACAGCTGTCTTAAGTAGGAATAGTCTGGTTTGTCATCAAATCGCAACGAGCGGCAAAAGTTCAGGTATGTAGCAAACTGAGCTGAAAAAATAATACAGTACGCATGCGTCAACACAAGCAAATTGTCATTGGTAGACACTACCCTATATCAATCGTAGCCAAGCATATCATTCTCTCAAGTTATTTCAACCGTAATAAGTTATTTCTTACGTTCTGTCAGCTTGACACAAAACATCTACAGCCATTAACATCAAGACAAGTTAAATATTAAGCTCCAACTTTGTTACAATCAGAAAACCCAGATGTGAATATGACGCAGCTTGAATTTTTGTAGACAAATAAACGTTTTGATAAAGTCAAACATATCAAAACAGCACAAACATTAATAGGTTAAAAGTTTTCTATGCTAGGCAATAACATTATGTGGTATAAAACGAGGGGATAGAATATCACAACATTTAGGCAACACAATCTTGTCATCAAATATTGATAAAAGTGGTCTATGCCTACAACATGGCATAACATACTTATCAATTATCAATATAAAATTATTGACATGATATAGTAAAATACTATTTTATTTTTATATAATATACTATATTATCAGTAATATTATTATTTATATTATCTATAATATTATTTAATATATATACTATAATATAAATTACTTATTACTCCAATAACTCATGCATAATTATATTATGCATAATATTATTATCCGTAATTATCTTGGCTCCAATCACACATGTTTACATTCAATGCCATACACAAGAATCTGAAACAACTGAATTTGACAGCAAGGCAGGGTGATTAGTTTTCAATCGGACAAGGGTCAGATATTTGACAAGGGTCAGAAATTTGACAAGGGTCAGAAATTTGACAAGGCTAATAAAATAAGCAGTTTCAGGTTGAACAGGAAGTAGGCTTTGAAAATATTAGAGAAGAATGGCATTCTTTGAGAGATTTTTCACTTACATAGGCTATTGAGTGCAATTCAAATTTGCAACTGAGAAACTGTTAACGGAAACATTGCACAAAAAAACTTGATTTAATAATTTGCAAATGGAAGCAAAAGTTTATGAAAAAAGCAAAAGTTTATGGAAAAAGTAAAAGTTTATGGAAAAAGCAAAAGTTTTTGGAAAAAGCAAAAGTTTATGGAAAAAGCAAAAGTTTATGGAAAAAGCAAAAGTTTTGTGGCTTTGTTTTGAAAAACATACAATAAGCTTGAGTACCTTTAAGATGCTTGCCTTTTGAAAACTTTTTATAAATTTTGTGCCGCTAAAAACTGAAAACAAGTTTAATGAAAGCTTACTTGGATATCCTCTGCACAAAACTTCAATTGGTGTTGACATTTTCTTCTCACTGATTCTTTCATATTTTTGCCTTTTAGTTGCAGCTTTAAGTCCTTGCCAAGGTAGCTGACCCAAGTTGAAGTACATCAAAACATAACCAAGAGATTCCATATCATCTCTTCTACTCTGTTCTGAAAGGAAAAACATCTTCAAGATTCATAACTGGAACTGAAGAAGGAAAAATCTGCAACATCAAAAAGGTTTATGAGCTTGCCACTATAAAGTTTAATAACATGGAATATTGATAGATTTAAGCTTTCATTTTCAAACCAACAGGAGTTACAAGCAGATAAACTATAGATTTTAAAACAAATTAATTTCATCAGTTAGCTTGTATGTAGATTATAATTTCTTAATAATTAGCAAAAATAAAAAAAACCCTATCTATATGTTCTGCAGCAAACAAAACATTTTGAACAAATGTTCAAATTTTGATGGACTGAATACAGTTAAACTAGCAGGAGTTTCTGAAAACTGAGTGTGTTGAATTATGTTGGTGAAATTCAATGCATGTAACATACCTATTCCTAAATGAGTATTGATGCTAGCATATCTTGCAGTTCCAGTCAGATTTTTGTTTTCCCTGTATGCAATGTGCTCATGTGTTCTTGCATCTCTGTATTTTTTGGCTAAACCAAAGTCAATTATGTAGACTAGATTGCCTTTCTTGCCAAGGCCCATCAGGAAATTGTCAGGTTTCACATCTCTGTGAATGAAGTTCTTTGAATGAACATACTCCAGTCGACTGATCTAGTATCAAAGAAATGGGCTTTTCAGAGTCTTCACTTGAGTCCAGATTTCTAATTCAAACCAAGGGTGGTATACTTTTATGCCTTATCCAGGGTAGGGGACAAGATTATTACACACTGTGTGATTATTTTTGAAGTGAGAGATTTTTTCTCATAATCATTGTACAGGATTTTTCCCATTGCGATTTTGCTTCATATCAGTTGAAAATCAATCATATGGAAGGATATAATTCTACTAAACTTAGCAGAAAATAGATCCCATTATCAATGATATTTTGCTTAAAATAAGGTGCCATTAACATCCATCCATTTTCCTTCAGTTTTACATTCTGAAAATAGACATACTTGAAGGCAGGCTTGGAAAACAGAGCTAAATAAAATAATACAAAATGAAAACATATCAAGATGAAAAGTACAAAATTAAAATGTAATAAATTTGAATATAGGGTTAATATCATTTTACATTATCATTTTAAAATCAGATACACATAAAAGAAGTGCAACTAGATAAATTTTTCAAAACCCATTTACTGCACAGAACTGCTGCACATTCTCCCAGGCCTCTCAGTTTGAGGCTTGTGATTGTATACTAACGCCTCTGCATGAGCCTGAGCCAGAAAAGGTGAGCATTTTGACACGCAGATGCTTCTCAAAAAAGGTAGCAAATTCCCATGCCACAACGATTTGCACTTTATAGAGATTACTTTCTTATATCAGAAACTTAATCTTGCTTCTCTTCGATTCATTTTTTAATTATGGCAAACACCATTTAGGGAAAAGTATGACCTTATAAGCATGTTAAACAAGGAAAAGTCTGTGCTGGTTGGGTGTGAGGGAGGAATCCCTCAAAATCTGTGTTCCCAATGTTATCATTAGGAATTAAGTTTTAGATTGAATAGGTATAAAAAGTCTAGCTATACTTGTTCAGTACACTACTGTCATGAATTCATGTTGGGATCAAGATAACAGAGGTTTCTTTTGTGGGTGTCTGTAACACTTGAGAGACAATAGTCACACAAAGCTTCAACACTGCACAGAAATGCTGTAACATCTGATATTACTGGCTGATATTACAGAAATGCTGTATACATCTGATATTACACACATCTCTTTGAACAATTTTGACATGAGGCATGCTATCAGTCATGCATCTGTTATAATCTTGAGGGGTTGTTTCCCTCGTAGTATTGTTGGTATATGTGCAGAGTAGTTTTCCCTCAATTTGAGCCCCACAATGCTTAATTAAAAGATCTAATATGTTCTTTGCACTTCATTTTTCGCTACAACGCTCCTTAAATGAGATAATGTTGAGATACTAAGCAAAGGTACAATTGTTGGAATGTAGAAAAACTGTCTGGGTGGATTTCTGGAAATGGAGTAGGTAGATTGTCAACATATAAAGCCCAGAATGCATAACAAAAAACAGTAAAGATGTTTTAGATATGTACCAAGTTAACTGGTATCACTAAGTGTATTTGGTTACCAGCCCAAATAAAAGTAAAGATCCAGCAATAAGGTATAGTGTCCACTGCCCAGCATAATTTTTCAGAATAAAAAGCCAGTACACATTACCCCTTAACAGAAATAAATCTAGCTCTGAACAAACCATTTGGTCAGCCAAAAGAAGGACAGTCTTTATGCTAAACTTCCGGTTGCAGAAATTGAACAGATCTTCCAAGCTTGGACCCAGAAGTTCCATCACAAGGACATTGTAGTCACCTTCTGTGCCACACCATCTGATGCGTGGAATTCCAACTATGAATGAAAGGTCACAAATCTCATTACAAATTCAAAGGCTCAAGAGAAAGGACCATTTTTCTTGACTAAAAAACTGTTTCTTTCTTTCTAAAACTAACTATTCAAATTTACTGATTTGAAACATTACTTTTCACAACCAGACCTTGATATTTGTCAAGCACTGAGCAAGTGATCCATATCACTTTGACATGAGTTGACTTCCATTTAATGTTTACCCTTAGAGGAGCTTGTGACAGTGGTGATAATACATGTTGGTTTTTCTAGGAAGGTAATTTTGCTTCCAAAATACACCTCCTCTGCTTGCTTAAATTTTACTTCGTCTATTAGAGCTCCAGAAAGCATTTCATGGTTCTGTTGGTTGAGCAGTGAGGGCAACCACTCACAAGCAATGAAACTGACAAAGTCTATGCCCATATGAAAATTTATATCTTTTTGGGAAGGGATGGCTGATCATGTTATGACAACAACTTCCAAATGTTAGCAAAAAATAATGAGGAGACTTTTAACATATTTATTTGGTTGCTTGTTTATTTGTCTTGTTGTTATTCCAGTCCAACACGATCCTATTTTGTACTTGCATTTAGTTGTTTCAATTCTGCATGCATAAACGGGGCCTGGCCGTTTGTATTTTTGTAGGTGAGCTGTGGATCGCTCCCCTCATTTGCTAAAGCAAGCTAAATTAGTAACACATAGGACATAATTTAATAGCAATCAACAGATGGCGCAAGCCCCTTTAGTAAATGTTGATTGCCTTTAAATAGTCTTGAGTTAAGAAGCATGCTTTTTAACTTCTTACAATCTATATATGCTTTAACTGTTGCCCAGGCACCCCCTTTGCACAAAGGATTTAAAATAACAAACAGTTTCTGTCAGTTTCATGTAAAGCTTGCATAACACAAAAAACAACAATTATTTTAACAAACAATCTTTTTGTTGTACAGAATTTAAAAATGTCTTCAAAACAAGCAAACATTTGAAACAAACATATGTTTTTTTCTGACACTCTTCATAGTATAAAATATCAGAGAATATATCAAAAACTCTACGCTAGGAAATATATATACCCAGCTGTGAATCACAATAGGCCAATCAGAAACACGAGCATATGGCTGTTGAGGTTGCCCAATCAGTGCCATTGAAAATGTTACCAATGGAGTTTTAAGGTGAAAACGAACTCCTTCTGTCTACACAATAGCGGTTTTTCATGTTTATGTAGAAATATTCCAAAACTGCTACATGGAACGACAATCGGGCTTTGCCAATAATCCAAAACATGTCACCATTATAGACATTTGCACATACTGGGTTTTCCAATAAATGCAACTCGACAGTAAAATGCATGTTTGAGTTGTTGTTTTAGATCTGCAAGACCCAGTAGGCTGTTCTTTGTTCGAGTATGAGGGAGAGTTTGCTTCTAATGCTGGATCAACCTGTTGTTTTATTCTATCCCCCAATTAAAAATTCTTACCAATTTCTTCCACCAAAAATAAACCAACTAACCATTGTAAGTTTTTCAGGGTTTTGTGAATAGGATAAGGGCAATTGCTTGCCTCCAACAGCCAGGCCTGCATAAATCTAGTTTAATAAAAGGGTCTATAATACTAAGCCATGTGTAGACAAGCTTGTCACATCTTAAGCATCTTCAGATTCATCATAAGCTGGATTTGTCCCACATTGAATGGTTGCCTAGATAGGGCCTACTATTTATTTTCAAGAAGTTAGGGTACGCTCCTATTTAAACTATTGAACATTCGAGTTCTTGGTGCTTGTTAAACATTTTGTGAAAATCAGACTTTTGCCTTTTGAATGCCATGAGCAACTTGCCTTTTTTTTAAATCTATGTTCATCCTATTAATACAATATGTCTCAATTACTACCTGCCAACTTCAACATGTTACCTCACATTAATTTTGAATGTACAATGTAGGGTCATTTTGTTAGATAAGGAAAATATTAAGTTGGTTTGTTTTTTCCAGTATGTTTTATTGCTGTTACTCTTGATAAGCAAATTGCTGAAAAATTGATTGAATAGTATTGATGGGTTGATGCATCAACTATCCTCATCATTTATTCTTATATGTACTCTGTTTGATCCCTGCCTGGATGCTTATTCAGAAACAGGCTTTATCACAAAAAAATTATATGAGGGTGGATGCTGAATAGGACTGGGTGCTAATTTAAGTCCTGTTTACTCAATTTGTCATTTAACATGGTGACTTAAAATATAATTTTAACAATTAACTGGATTTGTCTGTCATTTTTAAATTAAAGCCAAAGTGTTATCTGTTGTGTGCCTAACATTTAAGTTTATCACAGAGCTGTATTTTATGTAGCTAAAACAAGAGGCATTTGAAACTCAAGGAGAACAAGTATATACCAAGACCAGTTGGAATTAAAAGCGATGCAGTTCAACAAGGCGTGCCATATTGAAAATAACCTGTTATCTTTGACAAATACAATTATATGCTAGCTGGCAGCAACAACACTTGCTTTTTGTTTTTGTGTCATAAGAAAAATGTTAAAGCAGAAACATTTTTAGTTTTGAAATGATGATAAAATGCCTAAAAGAGGGTCTTGCATTAGTACTCATTCAAAACTTATCAACTTTCATTTTTACTCATCTTCTCCCAATTTATAAGATGTTTTTTTTCCTAATGCTTTGCACTTACAAAGTTATTCAATTTTTGCAAGTTATGTCTTATGCCTTTGTCTTCATCTTATGCCCTTGAGCTAAGAAATTCAAGTTATTTCCACTGTCAATTTGATTATCATGTTTATTGTCTTCAATAAACTGGTACTGCCAAATCTTGAAAAATTGTAAACAAGAAGAGTTTGTAATGAAAGCTAAAATGTAGATTCAAGTTTTTTATAAAATAATATAGTCTAAGCATTCCAAGGCTCAAAATTGCTTAAATTCAAGAAAAACTGAAGAATGCAAGGCTCAAGCTTCACCAAGAATCAAACTTTTTGGTTTATTTGATTATTTTCTATATTTGTTTATTTTGGAATGCAAATGAAAGCAATTTTCAAGCTGGCCTTGAATTCATTAAAACTATAATGCAACCTGGTTGTACCTTGTGTCGCTTAAGAATAATTTAAGAATAATCTTAGGCTCAAAATCCTAAAAAATTTAAGTATATTGAGGTTCAGCAAAAGTTAGGAATTCTTATAAAAAATTTTGTATGTGTTGCTTTTCTTTTAATACTAGAATTGAATTCTTTGGAGTTTCAAAGTTATGGTTGTGAGAATTTTCTTCTTTAAAGCGTACTTTCTACAGAACTATTTCGCTACACAACATATCTGGGAGAGATTTGTCACAGATGGCTTGCTTTAATAAGGTTTTAAGGATTGGTTTCCTGTCCTGATAAAGCTTTTCCTTTTCGCAAACACAGTATAATTATCGATTCTGCACTGGAACCTAAGGCGTTCTTTTCTCATACCAAAGCTGAGGATGTAGCCTAGGCAATATCATCAACGCAATTGGAGCTAACATCTGTGGCCAAAATATGTCAACAACATATTCAAGTCATATTTGAAAATGAATGCTGTATTGATGGGTTACCATGCCAGTAATTGGTTGATGGTGACGCGGATGGTTGTTGGGCATACAAGACGATTGGTTATGAGATTAATAACTTAACAAAAATAATTTCAAAAGAAATTTAAACATTAAATTGAGAAAGGAATTCTGTCACAAATATACGAACCTCCGCCTTGCATCATTTTGTAGAACTTTGCTTCGATATGTAGCTGGGGATGTTTTGTCTTCACACATTCTAACTTGATGGCGACTTCTTCACTGTTTGTGATGTTTGTGCCTATCAGTGTAGGAAAATATTTAGATGCTAAACGACAAAGGTAGTAGTCGCATTTCTACGTTCAAATGCCAATGCAAAAGATTATATCAAACCCATGGTATCTTGACAAACAGCCGGAATAAGCTTGCTTGTGTCAAATCACAGAAGTGCGAATAACTGAATCAGCTGCTCGACAAAATAGCTCAAAATCTCAAAATTATGAATCATCTAGAAGTGTCCGACAAAATTAATTACCTAAATAGATATCGCCAAATGATCCACTACCAATCTTCCTTCCAAGCCGATATTTGCCCCCTACTCGTAACTCCATTTTCATAGGCTGAAGCGTCCTTCTCCTTCCAAACTGGTTACTGCAAAATACCACTGCTTTGAGGTATTTGTCCGAAAAATATGGAAACTTTACAAATCAAAACATTTTAAATTTTAGAGTGTGATCATCTAAGATTGCTTAGATAGGGTGATGCTACAGATTTCTTGAGATGTTTATCAACATTATCAAGTTCTTAGGCCCTTCCGTCCTTCCTCCGGCGAATTTTCAGACGATTGTTGTGAACTTGCTCCGAGAAGGAGCCTGAGCTCTAGAAGCCAACAAAGAAACCTTGGACCGACAAGAGTCGTTTCCCAAACATCTAGATTCTAGAAACTAATAATAGAAACAATTAGAAATTAATAATCAATTTTTTTGGTAAATATTTGAATCTAGAAAAATTTAAGCATTTAAAAAAATGATCATACGCAGAGTATGGAGATATTCTAGGGCAGACCCACGATCCAGACAGCTGAGAAACACCAAAGACACATATTTGACCAAGGACGCCGGAACGACAAAAGGAAAAGGGGCAAGTTTAAGAAAAAGGGCATTTGAAAGATAACTCCAGCTTCTACTAATTTTTTTTACTAACTGCCATTTTCTTTAAATCTTCTTTAGGTGTCTTGAAAATTGGCTAACTTTTGGTATAAAGATTAATTATACAAGTTTTGAGAAATGTCGTCATGAATCAAGCACTACAATCAGAATTTCATGTGAATCTCTCTGAAAATAGCCTGTGCTCCAGAACCCTAACTTGAAAGGCTATCTGATAATTGCAATTGGGCGGCTTCAAATGTACTTTAATGAAAAGGGCACTCTAGCCCTACTTGCCCCTCCTATCAAAAGACAACACACACAACGCCCCCACGACTCCTTCTCCGGCGTCCCTGTCATTAACCCCGGGAGGGAGCACTCCCATTATGGCCTAACAGGGAGGCCCGGTCAGGGTCAAAGAGGGCCAAAGCTAAATTGCTAAAAATTACCCTCAAATTGTAGCATTTTTTACAATAGCCCTCAAATGGTAGCAGAGAAACCGAAATTATGCCCTTGGTAGCATCCATTTCTTTGTGCTCGCCTGGTCCTCCTTTGGAAAATTCCCAGCTTCTAATAATTCCTTCGTAGCTGTCATTTTATTTTGATCTTCTGTAGGTATCTTGAACATTGGTTGACTTTTGACTTAAGGAATTATTTTACAAGTTTTGAGAAATGTCATGAATTCAGGGCCTCCGACGAAGGGGGGGGCGGGGGGCGGGGGGTTTTCAAAAACTTTTGTTATGGGTGTTAAATTTTCCCTTGTCCCCCCCCCACTTTTCAACCTTTGTCGGAGCCCATGGAATTAGGCACTACCATTAGAATTTCATACGAATCTCTCTGATTATTACAAATGGCCGGTTTCAAGGACACTGTGGACGATCCCTCCAGTCCAGGTCGTTGTTAAGCCCTGGCAACTTTTCACTAAACTTTGCTCAATATTTTTGAACTGCGCCCTGTGTAGGACACTGTGGGGTTGTAGGGGGTCTTGCATAGGAATTGGCTTTCTGTTTGTTTTGTTGTATGTTAGCATAAAAGACTTCAAATGCAAAAAGTGGGTAAAAATAAGAATTTGATAAAAGAAAGGGAAAAGAAAATAATTTTTAGCACTTCGATAACAAAGCTGACTGTTGAAGAAGACACAGTACCGTACAAGGAGATGAAGCAGATGTCGCACGAAGGCAATCTAGAGATCTTGGGTCATGTAGAGACAGGGAAACCGAAAAGGCCCTGGAAAACCTTTGGATTCTAACAGCTACGGCGCCTGCGCTAGCACAAGAAATGTTTAGTTGGTGGCAAAACAACTAAACATTTGCTTAACAACACTAAACGACGCTAACATTATTTATCAGAATCAAACTTTGCTCAACAACACCAGTGATGGAAATTATGGGGGCTGGAGGGGGGAAGGGGGCTCGAGCCAAATTACCTTGGAAGCAAGTTTAAAAACTTATTACCTAAGAAATTCAAGAAACATGTAAAAAACTTTTGATAGCAAAATGGCCAGAAATTTAAGAAACTGCCTACCAGCACTAGACTTTAGTTTCTTCTAAAAAATGAGTGTAGATGCTCCCAACGAACGAGGCTCGAACTTCAGGGCCTTTTCATACTAACTAGGGGAGTAATAGCCCCTGCAGCCCAAGTAGTTTTCCATTGTTTTAAGTAATATTTTATTGTTCCCTTTTTTATATAAACAAAGGTTTGCCCCCTTAGCTAATTTCCTTTGAAAAATGCTATGCTTATTTTGAACGACAATCTTCGTAGTTTGGTGACTTTTTAAATATTTGGACGACAAAACCTTGAAAACTCTTTTTTCAAATAGACCAAATGATAAAGTTCTTTCTATTACAGTTAATTTTTCTTATTCACTTGGTGAAATGCGTGATAGAAAACAAAACTTGTCTTTAGATACTTCAAAAAATTTTATTACTTTGCAAAAATTCTTTACCTGGTGCAAGATAATAACTTTGTTTTAAACTCTGTATCAACTGCAAAATAAAAATACAAATTTTGTGCCAGAGGTGGCGAGATAAAATGACCATAATGATAAAAATAAGTGTTGATAAGGGTGAGGGAGGTGATAAAATAATCATTTTGGTAAACATTTTTCCATATATATTTTGAAAACATATAATATGTTATTTTCTAGAAATCTGACGGGTTTTTTAAACATGTTAACCTGGTTTTGATTCGCGCCTGACGAAACATCATGAATTAACAAAACGTGTTACCTAACACTTGGCGATTATCTGAATAGTCAAGCAAGAAGTATAATGAAGCTAACTGCTGTTTTTTAAGTTTTGGAAGGAGGGAAAAGTCCAGACAGAAATATAAAAAAGTCGAAAAAATTCACTAAAAACATGAAAAATTCACAAATTCCGAACAAAATCAAAGGATTTTTAAATCCCAAAGAAATCCCGTACGCCCTTTCATGGAGTGATACACCCCCCGCCCTTGTCCTTCCTATCAAAAGGCAACTGTAGCTGTTGACCACTTGCACCCCCCTTATCCGGCTTCCCTGGGATCAATAGCATGCAAAGTTCTCTGGATATTTTGCAAAAATAAGCTATGGCTGCAGATATTAAAATCGATGAATCAATAGAAATAAAGTTTGTCCAAAATTTAGTTGACCATTTTCCACTAAAATCTCACGAAAATACATTCGTCGGTCGTGTCTGAACCTATGGGAATTGGCGCTCACATGCCAACTACGGACGTGTAAGGAAGCAAGTTTTTCGATCTTCAATTGTGATATAAAAAGAACGAGGCCACTGGGGAAGTTCACTTTAGAACGAGGTAGCTGGAAGTTGTCGGAGAATCGAAAACGTGTAGATACCCAACTAGAAGAAAACGATTTCAAAATGTCTGGACGTGGTAAAGGTAGAGCTAAGGGAGTAAAATCAAAATCCCGATCTTCAAAAGCAGGACTGCAATTTCCAGTCGGAAGAGTCCATAGATTACTACGAAAGGGAAACTACGCTGAACGAGTCGGTTCTGGCGCGCCAGTCTACCTCGCTGCAGTCTTGGAGTACCTGTCCGCTGAAATTCTTGAGTTGGCTGGAAATGCAGCTCGTGATAACAAGAAAAGTCGTATAATCCCAAGACATTTACAGTTGGCAATAAGAAATGACGAAGAACTGAATAAACTTCTCTCAGGCGTGACCATTGCGCAGGGTGGCGTGCTACCGAACATCCAGTCAGTGTTGTTGCCGAAGAAAACTGAGCACAAAGGCAAAGCAAGCCAGAGCCAAAGCCAGGAATTTTAAATGACATTTAATAATGAATAATGCAACTTAAAGGTGCTGAACAGTTTTTGCATAAATAATAATGTAAGTTTAACGCCAGCCCTTCTTAGTGTCGCCTTTTCAACGTGTTGCGCGCCATTTTCTCAAATATCGACGTACATGGCGCCAAAACTTTATCCATCAATTTAACATCAAACGCAGTTTCAACTCCAGATATCCAGCTTTTAAACCATTTTTTAGTTGTCCTTGCCCATTATTTAACCGATTAGGTGAAGACCTTTCTACAAAGATTAAATGAAAATTTCAAATCAGGTTTAGGGCCTCATATTGTTACATTTCTTGTGATTCATTAGGTAATCCTTAAATCAACTTTCATCGTTTAAAAGCCTTACTATATAAAGTTTTATTTAAATTTGATGTTTTGTTGAGCTGTAGCTTAGTGCTAAATTGATATTTAGGGATACAGCACTTCTGTAAATATTGTTAGTTAATTTAATAAGGGAAAGTCATACATAAAAAGTAACGTATTACATTTTGTTTTTGTATTTCTGAAGTACTCCAGTTTTTTCAGTCATTTTTCTAGAATAGTTTCTATAATTGGATGCAGTCTATTTTAACATAGGGTTCCTACAGTTAATTTTTTCTGGATTACTGTGACATAATAGAGAAGGGCAGAAGTTAAACCATTTTCGTGATTTGTTGTTTAAGGAAAACAATTGCCCCTTGGCTAATCTTGTTTCAGATCAGATGTGACAGGCTAACAAAATGATTTAATCTTTCTTTTTCTAAGTCATGTGGGAAACTGTCATTGGGAAATAACACATAAGCTAAGTTATTATCAAGGCTGATTTGCCTTTGGTGAGCTACCTACTGCTGAAAACTTGGGTAACCCTGAATACATTTGCCCATGTGCTTGCAGAAACATTTGGTTCTTCGTAAATGAAGTTTCTCTTGCCTTTTACTATTATGTCCTGAGGGGAGGGGAATATACCCATTTTCCAAGCAATTTTGAAACAACTTGTTTTTACTGTTTCTAGTGATGTTGTTTTATTATCCCTGATACTAAGTGTCTTATCTCTAATACTAATGTTGCCAAGTCAAGAACCAATATCATATTTATAGTAGTCTAATGAGACCAATACTTATGTTTCTAGAAAAATTTTCACCGTGAATATCAGCTAAGATGATTGAAAAATCCAACACATTTTTATGAAGGTATGACTGTAAAACTACAACCAGATAATGTGTTTCTAGGTATCTTGTACAAATTATGACAACCAAAACTGCACAATGACATTGAGGAAATTGAAAAATTGGTCAAAGATAAATTACCAGAGTTTAACTTTTACTAAATCACAAGGACATTCTAGATACTTAATATCTATACATGCCAGATTAAGCATATCTACAGAAAGACTTTAAAACATTAAGATATTAACATAAATAAAATTAAGCAAATACTTTGTGCATTTTCTTTCCATGCAAATACAGGTACTTGAGTTCATATTGTAAGCTCGTTTTGAAAAGAAAGATTTATCAATTTCAATTACTGAAATTTTTCCTCAAATGAAGTTTTTTCCCTGGACATATAGGTGCGTAGAAACAAATGTCTCATACAGTATTTGCTTACATCTAAGATATAGGTATTCTATTATCTTTAGCCCATTTCTTCATTGTTCTTGTGATATACTCCACTTGAGGGTTGGCTGTGTTCCTAAGCAGCTGAATGACATCTCTCAATGTTTCCCTGACAAAAATTTTATTATGAGTACAGAGGTTTATGTTTTAATAAACATACAAAAATGACTATTATAAAAAGTGTACAAAGGTTATGTATAAACCAACAAAGTCATAGTTCCCATGTTCCCATTTGCAAACTCAGTATCAGATCATTTCAACTTAAACACTATTCTTACCACCCCCTTTACCAAAGTAGAACAATGTGTAAAATGCTGCTTCAGGGTGAGAGATCAGAGAGGCTGAAAGAAATCATCAAATCACCTAGCTGATACTTACCTTGGCTCGTGGCCAGCTATAATCATCTGGAAGATGCCTACACAGGCACCTCTTTTCCCTTCCCAGTACTCAGGGTTTGGATCAAGTCTCTCCAATACGTCAAATGCCTTGGCAGCATAATAAAACTGACCCATCTGAAAAAGTAAACTTCAATATTAAGCCTACATAGTCAAAAAAGCAAAAATGATTTGTCTGTCTTTCAGTATTTTACCAATTGAAGGGTTAAACAACTGGTAAGGCAAAAGCACAAGCGAGTATTTTGAAAGGTGGAGAGAGCAGTTAATTCTTTATCATACTGCTTTGCAATCAAGCTGAACATCTTCAGGATGGCTTGCTGATCAATTTTTAGCATTGTAATTGCACAAGAACAAAGGACTTCTGTCATTTCTCTTACTGTTTCACCTACAGAAAATACAAGACCTATAAAATAATATCTTTATCATATCAAACAGCTTTACTGGCTTTGATATATAATTAATACTTAATAAAGGTAATCTGATTTACCTTATAGCAATCATTGGCAATGAGCTGTAATAAGCTGAAGGACTCTGATGATGTTTCCATCTTCAAGTACATCTCCCAAGCAAGACGAGCTTTTCTGTTCATGATATCTAGAAAAACAAGTAAACACTTTGATAAAAAAAATCTAAAAGCTCAGAGATTATATAATATTGGGGGAATTAATATGTTCTGAAATTTGTCAGACAGTATGGGTGAAGTAATACACAAAAATCATCAGTTCTTTACTCATCCTTAAATTCCTTAGGATTTTGGTCTCTTTGGCCCCAACCTAAACTTTGATTGCAAACATTCCCCTGCACAAACTAGGCTTTTTCGTATCCAGAAACAGCTAATAATAACAAGCACGCTAGAGCCCCCCCTCTTTTCAGAGATCAAAACTCTTTTACTGTCCTTTCTATTATCTTTTAAAACAGAGTATGAAATTAAAAGAGAACAAAGTGCTTATATACTGCTTGATTTCATTTTATCTTTGTACTAACTTGTCGAGGTATATTTCTATTATTTGTCTTTTATTTGCATCAATTCAGTAGATAACTCTCTCTATCATTGCAATTTCATTTTTGATGTGTAATGATGTCCTACTGAAAATACTCGAGAAAAAGAAAACGCACATGTGTGTTCAGGAAGTAAAATTCTCTCAGTCAATTCAAGATCACTGAGATGTGCATTCTGAACAAATGGTTACTCTTTCTTCCTTTCCCCAACATCTGTCAATAGAGTTTTAGCATGACTCTTCCCCAGCCCAAATTTTTTCTAAAAGTCAATAATCAATGTTTTTCTAAGAATTGTTGAACTGTCTATTCTAAGCGGTATGGTATTTTGTTAAATTTTAGTCCTGGAGATGCATTTTTAGCCATTCTAGAAGGTTTAACTTCAAAAATTTTCCTTCGCATCATACCCAACCGATGGGCCCTCCCAGGTTCAATTTTGTGGCGCCAACTCTGAATAAAGGGAGGGGAGGGACAATAAACAGAGAGTGGTACTGTTAAATGGTAAGGTAAATGAGAGAATCATTTTTGATACCAAAGTACCTAAATTGTTTTTTTTGCCAGTTTGGCAAAACAGTAAAACAAATGAGTTGTTCGATACAAACATTCATCTTTCTGGATATTTAGTTGTATATTATATACTTACAACATCTGCAGAGCCATGCAATATAGCTATAATCATTCTTTATCTTGTCAGATTGTATAAGAAGAAATACCTTAGGGAGAGATAATTACCACATATAAAATTCAGTGAAAATCAACCATAAATTCATACTAACAATGAAATTAAACTCAAAACTTATCTTGCTGTGACAACACTTTGTGATCTCTATGTCTGGAATTACAGAAAGCTGACAACTCTCCTCCAGGCCCGTAGCCAAAGGGTGGTATAGGGTGGCAATGCCACCCCCAGAGCAAGAGAATACCAGCTCTAATTTTAGCTCTAAATAACCCCAGCCACTCAACCAAACTCAACCCAGCAGGACTGTTGCCTTTCTATCCATCAATATTTTCAGTAGTCAAAATTGGCCATTGGTAAAATAGACTCTGGAGATTTCATACCTACAAGTGTTTGTGAAAACTTGTTAGATTCAGACTCAGAACTGAATCTTATAGCAAGAATATGCAAATAGTTACATGAATTTCAGCAAACCTGTAATACCTTTGAAACAGCAATCCCTTATTCTTTCAGCCAAAAACATTTATTCTGAGAAAATTAAGTTGATCGCAAGCAGTGACAGCAATTATGGTAGAACAGTTACCTCTTCAGCCTCTTTGTAGTTTCCAACTGCTGCCTTTGCTTGGGCATAGTTGAAATTAAAGTGATCATCATTGTAAAAGTAGCTCTGGAAAGATGAATGAATTTTCCCTATTCAGTACAGGGGTGAATAGAGTAAAGGGGATCTCATGCAGAATGGTGCATAAACCAATATTTAAAGATTAGAAATTGGATTAGAAAATCTTGAAGCATTGAAAAGGGCACCCTAGCACTATAACCCAAATTCAGTGCAACATTACAAACAGCAAAACATATTTGAAAATCTTTGAAAAATCTGAGGCAATATTTTCAAGCTTTGTTATATCAATATGTTCCATAGTTTCGTCAATTGTAGTGTTTACATGAAATAGGAAAAGTCTTGCAAAGTTTAAGAATAATCCTTTTAATGTAGCTAATGATGAAACATTTTTTAGATTTAAAAATAACCAAAATAAGAGAAAAGAGGAAGGTAAATGAAACACGGTTTGATATAAAACATGAACACTGAAATATCAACAGAAGAATTACAAACTGAAAATAAAAAAATTGAGCAATTTTGTACTGTTTGGATATTTTGCTGCAAATTGTTCCAGAATAAAGTGCCTTTAACAAAAAGATACTCTATCATTTTGTGATGGCACCCAGTTATTCCAGATCAGGTTTATCTATCTATTTCCTGGACAATGACCGACCTCTTTGATCAAAACCCCAATTGCATTCATTCATCATTATTATTTGTTTAACGTGCTGTGCCGTGCATCTGCTACATCAGAATTCAGACTGCTTTTAAGTGATCCAGCTATTCCTTAACACTTTTTGTGAACCATGTGGAAGCATCAAGAACAATATATTGAGCTGTTTCCAACACCCTTTCTGCAAACACTACAGGGGTATTTTCAAGGAGTCCTTTAGAGAATGGAGATCAAAACCATGACTTTCTTTTTTCCCATATTGACTTTTAAGTTGTTTGCCTCCATCTTAGTTTTCCAGTTAATCAGCTTCAAATTAAGTTCTTCTTCTTTTTCAGCAATGATCACAAAGTCATCTGCATATAACAGCTCCCAAGGCATCCCAGTGTTAAACTCTTCAGTCAGTGACAGTGACAGTGACAAAGCTTCATGTATAATGATGAATAGAAGAGGGCTTAGCACTGAACCCTGGTGAACACCCACTTTCACACCAAATTCATCAGTGAAGACATTGTTTATTCTCAATCTTACTCCTCAATTTTATATTTGTCTTCTATAGTGAAGACACAGTAACCAAGCTAAAGCTAAGGACATATTCGAGGGAGAACTAGGCACAGTTACATAGAGAATGGTAGACTACATTTGTCCAATTTAGCCTAAATAATTATTTTGCTCTGTAGAAAAGTGGGAGGCACAAAGTATTACACTACCATCATTTTCAAAATTAGGTCTTGCAATGCTAATGTTTCTTTATTCAAATACATGTTGATAATGTGCCTGTTTATGATGTAAAGAAATCAGATTATTTTAACATTACCTTGATTGAGTTCAAGTAAATTAAAACATCTTCAAATTGCTTCAACAGAAAAAAGCAGGAGGCCATGCATTGCCTCCCATGAATGGTATCTGAAATAAAAGTCAACTTTTCTGCACAAATTCAAAATATTACTTAAATTTTGAGAATCTTTCTACTTGAGTATGAAAACTTGAAAAATGCAAGGGTAAGAAAAGCATAAAATTTCAAATAAGGACAAATTTATTGTTTAAAGCAACCAAGCAAGTAGTTAAGAAAGCACAAAAGTGATAATTACTAATTACTCATTACTAATTACTCCCTGGATTGTGATGTCACAGCACACCCAAGCTGCTGTTTTGTACATTATTCTTGAATGAACATAATTTGCGTGAGGTTAGAAACTGTGTGTTTTCTAAACAACTTGTTATCAAGTCATATTTTTTCTGTCGCCTTGAATGTGACCATTACTAAATTTCTCAGGAATTCACTTTTTTACCCAGTCAATTCAAATTTCTCAGAAAAAAATTGGTTTTGAAAAACTGTTTGAGAAATTCTACCTCTCCTAGTGGCACTTTGCTCAGTTAGAGCCTGGTTTAAAACAAAAAACATTTTAGCCCCACACCTGTCCCAATTCATAACATTTTTCTTCTATATTATAGCTTCAATCATACATACCACATTCACTAGCTGAACCACCAACAAGTTGAAAATATTGCTGAGCAATCTTTACATGCTCTCTCTGCAACAGATAAGTGTAAATATTATCAATTAGATGGAATTTGATATCAATTGATCCAAGCTATATGCAGTGTTTGTTTCAATGATAGACTTAATCGAGAATTCATAAAATAAAATTCATCACAACTTAAGCGGATTTATTTCTGGTAATTGCAGATGTTTGCAGTACCCTGATGCATAACCATATTAAGAGTGCCCCCCTCGAAACAGTGTCTCTTCTAAAGGAAATATTTTTAAATAAGCACCCCCTTCGAATGAGTGCCCCCCTATATTAACGATTTGCCAAAGATAACGAAGAGAATTAAAACAATACAAACAAAACCACTAAAATAAAACATGTTATATCAATTAAACCATTAAAAATGTGTTCGAAATCTGGCTACAGGCATATTATCTACAATGAAATCTTCATTTTCTTCAATTCTGTTTGCAATATAACTGTAATTTTTTTCCTTTGTGTGTGCCGTATATATCAAGCGGGAATGTTTATGTATGTATGTATGTATGTATGTATGTATGATTTTGCCATCAAATAAATTACAATTTAAAATTAAGAAAAATAAGAAAATCTAATTACAGATATAAAATTTACAGATAACGTAGTTAAAAACGTAGACTGAAAAACACCCCTGGTTAAAAATAGCAGGAGCAGTATTAAAAAGGTCAATACAACCTTGCTTCCATAATTTACCTCAACTAACAACTTATGTAGTCGTGTGCCAACTCAATGCAAATTTACCTCAACTAACAACTTATGTTCTCTCATCAATCACAGGTAGCCCCTTCTCTAGGTGTCTTACAGTTTTCCAGGTAGCCCATCAGCTTCTTATGACAAATTTATACCAATAATGGCTAATTCTGTAAGGTGCCATCAACTTTTGCAAATTGACAACAAATTATTCAATATACAGTATTACTATTATTTATTCAACACAACAGCTTCATTCAATATCCCATTCTGGACGCTTCTAACATATATCAAGACAAAAAATGAAAACCTTTCTACAATTTTGCTTATCTTATTCCAGAATGCCTGCCTTTTTCTAAATTTAGAGCTTTGTTACAAACAAATAATGCCACATACCGATCGCTGTTCTTGTCCCATTGTGGCATTGACAGTGCCTTTGAGAATGTACTCACTTGGTGTTGTTGGTTCAAGATCTTTGATAAGACTATATGCTTCAGTGACGTCATCTTCGGGAAAAAATTATTTCTTGGTTAGTTTTTTCCAACGCAAGGACATTTGGTGAAGTCATAGGTTTGTTGAAGAAACAAATATGAAAGTAAGCCTTGGTACTACAAAAATGTTAAGAAAGCATGAAAAAGGAAAAACATAACATGCCAAACTACTATTTGTTGGTGATTTTTCTGTGTATGAACATCAGATGATGGCCAAACATAACCTGAACATTTAAACCCAGATGCAAAGAAAAAGTAACATGAGAGGAAGGCATTTGATTGGTTCCTTGATTTTGACCAACCAGCAGCCGCTAGCATCTCATCTAGTTGAAGTGTCAAAGAGAGGAAGTGACTACTTTAGTCATTGTAACTTTTGGAAAGTCATGCTGTCCTCTTTTGGGAACTATTTTTGTAAGATTTTATTCTAGAGACAAATTGTTGACTAGCCCATATGCATCGTACATACAAGCTTCAAATCCGCACAAAATTTATAAACTAAATAAGCCTTTGGTACTAAATGATATGTTTCCATTTTTCTGTGCTATTTTCAAATTCACAAACTACTAAACAGAAGGGGACATGACCTTTGTACTATAGCAAACATGACACAAGATTTCGCAGCGGAAAAAAATGGTTATTACGGTTTAATTAGAATTTCAAATTTTGCTGAAACGTTGAAAATCCAAGGTATTTTTGAATATATAGGAACCTTGTCAGGACCAAACATTTTTCCAACCGAAAAATTAGCAAAAATTTCCATAAAACATGTTGAAATGGCATCTTTGGGTAGCAATTACCAAGACAAATGTTCTTGATTTTGACATGCTCTCGGCCTAACTTAATTTTGAAGCAAATCCAGTGCCATGTGTCATGTGTGCTAGACTTTTATAAGACCAATTTTGATCTCTTTGTATAAAAGGAATTTCAAAGTATATTGCCAAGAAATGTTGGCATTCTATAACCCTGGGCATTCTGGAACCCGGGGTGGCATTCGATTAACACTGGTAAGAAGTCAAGCTCTTTGTTTCTGTAAAAAACGCTGAAAAAGCTCAAGGAGTTGTTTTTCTCCTTTTCAATAAGAACTCTACAAACTGGAAGCGAATAATAGAGTTTTTGGAAAGAATCGCATTCCTGCCAAGAACTGCGGAGCATATTGAAGATTAAGGGGGCTAAAACGTTTTGGGGGGCTAAACATGCTAAAAACCAAGAGGAGGGAGGTTTATGTATGGTTTTAAGTACAGTTTGGGAATTATTGGGAAGCTAAAGCCCTTGTAGCCCCCCACTTCCACAGTCCCTGGTCCCTGCTCTGATCTGAAAATGACGAAAGTGTCACAAACTTATCGGAAATAAACCTATAAAATATCAGCCAATGCTGGACCTGAAGGGCTACCCATAGCCATGGCAAAAATCACAATTCCCAAAGAAAATTAGAACACCTCAACGTTTACTCAAGAATCCAGTGAATGTGAAAACGTAAAGTAACGAAAACTTTAAAATCGTTGGCCAAGCAACGTCGTTTTTCTTTCATTTGGAAGTTTTTGAACACGTCTACATCAAAACCAATAAAGGATCCTGAATTGTGTAGACAGGGCCTTCTTCTCTCTTGGATTCTTAAACACGGTGAGAGGTTAGCGGTCGCTGATTGGTCAAAAACAAAGAACCAATCAAACGTACTATTCTTCATCTCATGTTACTTCCGATCCGCTTATGGATATAAATTTTCTGCTGAACTTAGGTACGCTATTACTCCGCGATCATAGGAAATAAAAATCTTTGATACATGATTTCATAATTAATTTATTAGTAATAATATACTAACCTTGACGTAAATAATAAATGACCTTAAAAGAAATTAAGTGGAAAATATTAAAAATCAATTTAGAAATAGAAAAAGTGAGCAATTGATGTTTGACAAAGTATCTACACAATATCTACGTGAAAGGCTAAGTCCATATTTAAAGTAGCCGTAACTCTAATATTTACAAGCTCGTCATTTATGGTTAAATATTTAGTGATTGGTCAGGAAAGTATCTAAAAATATTTCCAATAAATGGATGCCTTGAATTCTGTGCAAAATCTTTCAACTTTGTATGCAAAGCCATTCAGAAAGTTTCAGAACAGGACATAAGTTTTATGGTGTTTTGGGTTAATCAATTCTAATTTTATTGCCAAAATTGATTTTAAATTGAATCGATTACGGAAAATTATCCCCCAATCAATAGTCCTTTTATAATTTGCAGAGCCTTCAGTACTGTCCAGTTGATTCGGGTCGGTAACGGTCGGTAACGACAGGAGCCACCATGGCGACTTCCAGAGTTGGAGCTACGGGGCATTCCAAGGATTTTGCAGACATTATACATGTACAATGGTAGTAACAACTCATGCTTACAAGATTCAGCCTCGCTTCTGGCAGAGCATCAACCAATGGAGGCAAAACTTGCAAAGCTCCTTCCCCAGCACGAAAAACAACCTGAAAATGACATTTTAAACATTCGGAGCATGCAAATAATACCTGCATTAAATTGATTCCAAAACCTTTTAAAATTTACTTTAACTTAAGTACAAATCAAATGCAGTAAAGCAATGGATAACATTTAAAAGTTAATAATGTTGTTAAAACATAACAAAATGTTGTGATAAGATAGCCATCAACAATGTTTGTTTCAAGCAAAAAAATCCTTAAGGAGAAGGAACAGAGAAGAGACGGAGAATTCCTCTGCTTCAAGAATCCCTCAAAAATCAGTTCAATTATGATTGGTAAAACAAAAACGCCTGATGGTAATGCCAGCGTTATGCAGAATGCAAAGCATATCAATATTGGGGCATAACTGAATGCTAAAACTTGAAAACAACACTATTACAATTGAATAAAATTTTTAATCAAAATTTTACAGGAAAACAGCACTAACTAGAACTAACTAGGAAAAAACAGCACAATGGTAAAAGTCACATTTAAACAGTTGTCTATTAAAGGGGAGCAGAAAGAGGGTGCATGAACATAGGTTATTTCAGATTAACTGTCTAAGATGCTTTATTAAAAGTTAAAATTCCGAGTGAATTTAATGCCATAAAACAATTAACTAATAAAGCAACAAACCATGTTGTGCTTGATCAAGTCTTTGGCAAAGCTAAATGATGGACTTGCAACTTCTTGCAAAGCCTTGAGTTCAGCCTAAAGGGAAAGAAAACATACAGGACATGAAAACACTAGGATATCCAACTTGGTAATTATACTTTCACACAATAAATGAATTACCTATGCGTAAAATAAGTAAAAATATATATACATATATTTTAGCAGTTCGGAGAAGCAACTTAGAGCCGTCCTGTTTTTTGTTTTTTGCGTCTATCGAGCACTCTTTGACAGACCAGTAAACAGTAATTTTCCATTTAAGTAAGAAAAAACCGCTAAAGTGTAGACAAAAGGAGTTCGTTTTCACCTTAGGACTCATTGAGGAACCTCAATAGTCATGTGCTCGCGTTTCTAATTGGCCTATTTCGATCCACAACTGGGCATATATATTTCCTAGCCTAGAGTTCTCGATCCATTTTTGACGCTTTATACTCAGGCGAAAATCTTTAGTTTACTCAAATGTTTGCTTTTTTTTCAAGTTTTTTACCACCAAAAGACTGTTCACAAAATCTTATCCTATTTTCAAAGGACACTAGATGATTGGCTCTAGCTGGCAGCTTAACAACCTAACATGCAAGATTCTATAGGGAAAATACTATTCAAAGTTACAAGAAGATAGTTCCTTGAGTGAAACATTGAACAATAATGGAAGGGAATAAAGATTTCATATGTAGCGTGTGGCAGGCACATTATGACTGTAACGTTTCGTTTTTCACCATTTCAGGCCTTAAAAGGAAACTTTCTTAGTCCAACAGATATACAAGTAATCCACAAAGGTCAAGTATTTATTTAGGACTAACCTCTGCAGCTTTTCCATTATATAATTTGAAATGATTACACGCTTTTAGGTTGACGGCTACTGCACTGGAATAAAAGAATTAATGAAAATCAATGGCTCTTGTTTTGTTTAAATAATAACAAAGAAAATGTAGCTTTATAATTCTGTGCCCAGAAACGGAAGTCTGAAAAGAAAAACTCTGATTTTCTGATACTGGAAAAAAAACAGCAAAAAACATGTACAGTCTTTGTTTAGGTCTTAGGGTAAATTGAGGTATCTAGAACCTTTTTTATAGGTACTGGTCCGGCAGTTGGAACTAGTTGGAATTAGCATAGACACGAGTGTGCCAAGATCAGAAGTCTTCATTAACAGCTAATAATGCTACTGCAAGCACAGATTCGTTCTTTTTAAATCGCTACTTCCTTGGAAACCTTGCAGTTTTAAACAGTGATCCTGCACGAAGCAGTTCTGAAGTAAGCACAACAATGTTTATGTTTGGGAGCACGTTGAAATGAGCTTAAATATCATGAACAAATGTGTGTAGGTAGAACGACTTGCAGCCTACATGTTAGTTATTTAGGCCAAAATACCTGCCAAAA
Organism: Rhopilema esculentum; assembly: GCF_057945365.1. NCBI lineage: Eukaryota > Metazoa > Cnidaria > Scyphozoa > Rhizostomeae > Rhizostomatidae > Rhopilema > Rhopilema esculentum. Next base: position 5,171,457 of record NC_142827.1, read on the forward strand.
GTTTTGGTAAACTGCACGAAATTTTTGCAACTTTTGAATACAACTCCCTCTTTTCAAATATTAGAGTTACGGCAAATGATAAGTTCACAGCTAAATTGTTTTTTAAAGAAAGGCGCTGAATATGCTGCTGCTATAAGAAATAGTTACCTAATAATTCTTCTGTCTAAATTTTTAGTATGAAAACTAACACTTTACATTCCAAATAGATTCGTTACAAAACAAGCTGATCAATCCAGGTTCGTCAGGTCCAATCCCTTAACAGGATAATTTTAACAAAGCAGATATCGAGCTATTCAGCAGAGTTGCAACAAACCTGTCTGGGAAATGTTGAAGATACACAGATAGGACTTCCTAAAAAGTGGCAAAATACAAGAAATCATTGGAGCAACAACTTCATAAAAATTCTTTAATATAAAATATATGAACAAAAATATTAAAAACAGAATCAGAGTAGAGTCAATAATTTTCGTCTAAGCAATATAACCAACGCATTTATAAATGACCCAACCAGGCATTTCTAAATTTCGATCGTAAAATTCTGTTATCAAGGCTTTTATAAGTATTATATTTTGGCAAGACATGTTCAATTCATTAAAAACTACGTCTGTGTGAAAACGTTACGATTCATGCCTAAAATTCTACATTAAGACAGCCATTACGATCGATTAAAGGTCAATTAGGTTCCTCTTGAGCACTGAAAATGACGTAAAATTGTTCTCAAAAGTCACCATCTGACCATTGATTGACAACTTTTCATTTGTGTTAACCTAAACCATTAGCAAAGAGAAAAACATGAAATTTTGAAATAAGTAGTACTTTTAGTGGGTGCAATTTGATTTCGCCCTCGTAGGGCTTAGGTCCTTCATTGAGCATCCATCCACTCCTTCAGTTTGCTACGACATACGACAGTTATTCTACCGTTTCCTACTTTCAGAAATAGTAATACCAATATAAATTGCTATAAGAAAATCAGTTAAACAAAATTGCATATATAACTAGCAGAACTTTACCTGCGAAACATCAAAGTAGTCCAATTTATAGTAGCACAAAGCAACATATACGTTGAGCGCCAAATAGTCTCTGTACGAGAATAAACAAGGTTTCATTGAGAAACGAAATGATCTCAATGCTAACTGGAGTTTTCGGTTTTATAAGCATGAAGATAAAATCAAACACATCATTGCCACGATTAAAAAGACGTAAATGCAACAGATGTCCTAGGCATGAGGAAATTATAAAACATGCCTGAACAGCTGATCAGATTAAGAGCTGATCAAATTATTTAGCAGTGCTAAATTTAGACAACAGATCTGCAGTGTAGATTAGTTTCCTCGTTTTTCGTTGAGTTTAGATTTTGTCACTAATGCACTTGAATCAGTTTTGACATTACTGTGGACTTCACAACAACTTACGAAAATCTGAAATATAACATTCAAGCTTAAAGCTTAAGTCAGCCAGTCAAAGGGGTTAAGATATTGTTCATTGCAATGCTTTTTAGGTAAGGAAGCTGATGACAAGGAGAATAAATATCATGATAATAAATGATAAACGACAAAGCCTCCAATAAAAGTGTCATTCTTGATGAAGGCTGAGTTTGCTAGAAGCTCTCTTTGATAAAGGTTCCCAATTTGCAAGACACTGAGCATTGTAAAATAAAAGTTTTGGAACTCCCACCCTAAGTAAGAACTCAATATTGTCCAACGGTATATCATTAGCAATATAGAAATTAAATATAAAGCTACCGGTTATCCAGCAAAATCCTCTTGTAAATATCAATAGCCTCCTGGAAATGGCTTCGCAGGTAGTGGATTGAGGCCAGGCTGAGCTGGAAAGAGAAATGTGGAACATACTAACTCTTGGTGCTTTTATTAGTGGAGTTGTTTATTATTCTAGTAGCAGGAACAGAATAGACATACCAGGGAGGAAAAATATGTTCCTATTGAGATTTTATAATATATTCCTTTACGTATTTCTTTTTAGATTTCGATGAAATGGGTACTATTCTCCCACAATGACAGATTTCTTTAGCATGAACAAAGAGGCAAACTCCACTGTTTCTTCCTGCATAATGTTATCTTCGCCAAATGTTCAACAACACAAATAAAGAGAAAGACTTCGCAAAGGGGCAGAAGTTTCTCTAAAATCCCTCAAATTACTTAAAAAACAAGTATCATCGAGTTAGGGAAAATAAGGGAGTCCAGACTTTTTCTATTCTCCAAATTTCAGAGAGTGTGACTGATTAGCTATTGGTATTAAAAGCTCTGATATCCATTGCTCCTATTTTGTCTTTTGTGTCTAGTTTTTGAGCATAGCTTTCTATCGAGTACTCTTCTTCTAGCTATTGGAGATGTGTTTCATATTCGCGCGTGTTGCTAGCTCTTTTTAGTGTTCATCTGGAGGCAGCACCCCTAGAGGACCATACTTATTCCCTGTAATTATTCTGGCTCTTTGGTTCACAAAAATTGCTTTGCATTGTATAAGAACAAGAAACCTCAACTCTCCATTTTCGTCACTCAAGGATGAAAGCCACTAAGTCCAAACGTGTTCTTCTGCTATTTGCAGGTTAAAAAATACTAAGGCTTCTAACTACTACTACTTAAAGTATACAAGAATGAAATGAACTTACTTGACTTACAGCTGCTAATTCTACCCCTGGCTAAGAAACAATGCACAGATTTACTACACTGGCATATTGAAATGGGCTCTCAGTTTCTCAGTTACTAAGATACTTCTACAATCCTGGCGTTAGTGGACTGGTGAAAAAAAACTACTAAAATTGCGAGTAGAAATAAGCATATCAACATTGACTGTGGGGGGCGGGGAGGGAATTTCTCCAAAAATACTACAATTTGCCAGCCAGTCCAATAACTTTTGGCCAGGATTGTAGGTTTCGACTGAGCATTTGAGGCCACAATCCCAGACAAAATTGTTTAGAAAAATGCAATTTTTGCAAGTTTCTACTTTAAATGCCCTCCAAATCAATGTTGGATTTGCAGTTCTATTATTTCTCCTGCAAAATTGTGGTAGATGGAAAAGCTTTTTCTCAAAAGAAAGAGAAAAAATAAACTCTCCTTGGAAAGTCTCACCAGTTTTGTCCGGGATTGTAGCTATTTCTACCTAAATTGCTCAAACCAGACAAATCTCTCTACTAATAGATACTATCTACCATATTAATACTAACTGAAACAGACTCAACTAGACAAAGCTTCACTACAGCTGGTACGATTCCTAGTCATGGCTGCAATATACAACATGATGCTTAGCAGCTACAATAAACGACTTTATACCACTATGCATAAAATGAAACTTATTTATGTGAATAGCAGTTTAGAGTGTATCTCAGCTGTTCTAAGGTATATGCATACTGTGTTCAAATATGCATACCACGTTTAGTAAAAAAGTAGCTTTAAAATTGTTATTTGTGTTATGAAAGTATTTTTTTAAGTAATTTACATCTTTAATAAGGCCTTACTAGCTACATTAAATTGCTAGTGATATCTTATTACATACTATAACTGAATTAACTTTGTTGTTGACATCACATAATTATTATAAAAGTTACCAAAATTTTTGTAAAATTTCATTAGAAAACTCAATTGCATGACTAATAATTCTGTTGTTTTTCGCTTGGAAAGTCTCACCTGATCCTCAATAACATCTTGAAGTTGTGAATGATATGACATCAGTTTCTTCTCATCACTAAACTAGAAATCGTTAAAAAGAATAACAATTCAGAGATAAATAGATAAATAATAATGTGCCATACTTTAAATGCTTTCTCTAAACAATGATATTAATATGACACACTAAGCTATTATCTGATTATCTGATACATTTGAAAAACTAATCTTAAAAAAATTTTTATTCTATTTTTGATACTACTCTACACGGACAAGAATCCAGTAAATAAACAAAGTAATTTACATACTTGAACATATCTATTGGTTTAGCAAACTAATTTGTCTCAGAAACAACATAACATATTGATATTTAAAAAATGAATCAGGAACAAAAGCACCAACCTTATGTGAAAGGTGAAATAATAATCTGTTTTGAAGTTTACTTTTGCCTCCTAACAAAATAAAGAGAAAATGACAAAGCCATGAAGGCATTACATCTTAGAAAATGAAACCTGTTGCATGACAAAACAAAAGGGCATGATCATGTTGGAATTTGTACCTTGATTTTCTTATCTTCCTGCTAATTTTATTTTTGCTGACCATCTTTTTTCACTCTTTTGATTCAAGAACTCTATCAACAATTCTTCCCATTCTGTTGTATGGCATTATATTAATGGCAAACCCCTGCTTTGAAACCTTTGTCCCTGATATATCATAACTGTTTTTGCTTTTCCACACTGCTCTGTACCTCTCCTTTCAGATAAGCCAAAATGCATTGAACAAATCATGTATTTCACACTAATATCAAATGCATTTAAACATGGCTTGAAAGAAGCTCTATTTTCAAAAAAGGTCACAGACTTTGAAAGGGGAAGCCTTAAAACAAAAACTTACCTATTTTGAAGAACAACAAAAAATGTTGCAAGAGACAATAACCAAAGAAGGTATTTGCTACTTTTTGGCATTAACAAGGGAGGCTCAGCCCTAGCACTACACCCCTGTACAAGATGCATGACAATCCATATCAAGTCACCTTGCCAAATTTGCTCAAGTTGTAAATAGGAAACTAGTTTGAGGGGGCATAATTAAGCCTTTTTGCTCATGAATCAGACTAGGTACATAAAAATTGGTCTTGTGTGAGACTTGATCTACAATAATATCTTTTTGATTACACTTGTTACTATCCAAGTCTAATGCCTTGCTTCTACAAACCCCAAAATACCTTATAATAGCATGAGAAGGTTTTTAAAAGAAGGCAGGTTTTGTTGGCTGTTTCAAAACAAGAGGTAAATGTTTATACCTTTCTCAGCATACTCCAGTGCCTCCTCATATAAGCCAAGCATAAAACAGCAGCAAGCAATATTGCACATTATATCAGGAGAACTGTTTGTTTTAACAATGTTCTTGTATTCCTAAAAAATCAACAGACATAAGAAGATGTTCAACCTTTTTAAACCTTGCTGCAGCTCAAATAGCACAAGAACAATTTAATATTTGTTTATAAGCAAAGAAATTAAGGAAAGAGAAACAAGAGTATTTATCATTAAAATTTGAAAAACAAAATTATAATAAATAATGAGTAGTCAGTACTGAAGGTTACAGGATTAAATATCTGATAAAACATTTTGATTATTGAATTTCATAAAATCAAAAAAATACTCCATAAAACATTGTATTATTTCATTTGAGGAAAATTCAGATTTGTGGAGATGTTTGTTCATACCTCCAAAGCCTTTTTATAGTCTCCTAAGTGAAAAGAGCAGTATGCAATCCATTCATCAGTAGAGTCAGATATTTTTCCAGCATTCCTGTTAAACTGCAAAATGAATATGATTCTTTTAAAACTATAATTAGTATGATTTCTAGTCTACTATTCTCTCCTACAGTAAATACAAATGTTCAATGATCACACAGACATTATTCTTCTAACGTAAGTGAGTACCCTTGCCAGTTTGTCAGTGCTAATGACAGCCCTGGCAAAAAAGCTTTCTGCTGACAAGAGATATGGAATTTAGAGGCAGTACAAAATACTTTGTGGCAAATGGATCAACTCAGCAAAGGGGTCAAATTGTTGATCAAACCATAATGACTTTGTTTTGACTTTTTGTACCATTTTTCATTAAGCATTAACCTTCAATGGGTCATTTTGAAAACAGAAAGATAGCTAACCTAATTGTTGAAATGAAAACATGAATACCTATTATCATTTCAGTGTTTTCATCTTTGCCCCCCATTTATCATCAATTATAGGCCTGTAAAGTCTGCCATCAAATGAAAAAGTTATACTTTATCAAAAGAAAAAAATGGACAAGCAATTCTTTTTTCTTTGTCAATTATAAATGATAATAGTTGGAGCATGACCTCAAAATGTGTTTAGGATGGGTATAGAGCATGGTAAGGTATGAATGTAGAGAATATTCAGACATTGCTGCAAGGATGGCTCAGTTGTTAGAGGGACTGACTACAGACCCAATGGTCCGTGGTTCGAGTCCCTGGCATGACCAAACTACCACCCAGAGTGAGGAGAGTCACCAGGTCTCTGTAATTCCAGGCATAGGAATCACAAGGTATGGTCACACCAGAGAAAGGACCAGGACACTGCTTGATAGGCATTAGCTTCTAAGTATCCTAAAAACTACCTTCAGGTGCTAGGTAGAAACAAATACAAATACAAAATACATCTAATACTGATTGTTACAAATAAATGTAATCTGCATGTTGTGATGATAAATGTTGTTTAAAAGAATGCTCTTGTAAAACAGTGCCTAATTTACAAAACACAGACTTGAAAAGCTGGTCATGGGAATTCCTGCTGTTCCTTGACACAAAATCTAATAATAAGAATCAAGAAATTTATACCTCTAGCAGTGTGGCAGCTCCAGTGAAATCTCTGTTCTCAAGAAAGTCATTTAATTTTGGAAGTTTCTTCTTCTTTTTCCCCTCTTTGGCAGGGGCTGCTGAGCCTTGGCCAACAGCTGGCTTTGCTCTTTGTAACAACTACAAAGTTGGAAAAAATCTCTGCTGCATTGTAATAGTGAAAGCCTATTGCTTGACTGCCTTATGAGCAGCATATTTGTGGCAAGAGTGCTTAATGAAAACTGCTAGCTTGGTTTCAGTAGCAGAATTTAAAGAAATAAATAGGAAAATATCTTGCAAACAATAGGTAATACTTCAATAGGCCAAAAATACACTGAATAAATTTTATCATTAGTGATAATTAGGATACAAGCAAAAATAAAATAGTAATAAATTATAACAAAACCTTTCTCTGTTCAATATAATTTCTAATGAGGGCTTATTGTATAAGCATATCTGCAACTGAACTACAAATGTGTTTTAGAGCATCAAGAATTCCAAGAGCTGTATCACAAGAAATTACCTAGCAAATGCCTTTATTTGAGAAAGGCAGTTTTTACAGGGAAACCTAAATTTATGAATTTCCACAAAAATTTAACTTTTAATGGACTTAACATGTAACTTACCATGCTGAGTAACTTAAATCACAACAAACACAATCTTTCTACTCAAATAATCACACTCTTTGCATCCTGAGCTTTATTCAATTGAATATCAGCATAACCTATAAAAGACAAATTATAATTATTTCCCATAGGAAACACATTGCACTTAAACAAGATTGTTTTACTCTTAATAAACAAGAAAAATCTTCAAGAAACTGCTTATCAGAACTGTCAACCTTTACTTCATTTTTTTAAATAGAGCTGTCTGGCAGTGATGGATACCAATACGCTTTCTTGTCAGGGGCAGAGAAGAACCTCCCAGCTTTGGATTAATCAGCAAATCAGCAAATTTCTAGATTTTTCATCTTTTGCTCCAAGATATGCACCCCCCTCCTCCCCCTCCCACAAACAATTTGACTGTCTTGCCCCTGTGTCTTGTTTTCCATCAGCAGTGAAGCATGTTGATGCAAAAAGATGAAATATTCATTCATGGCCTGGCATTGCACATTATTGAATTCTGCATGGCTTCCAAAAGGTGTCAATACGGTGCTTGCTGGTGCAGAACCTATAGCCTAGCACATATATACATACAATGATTACCTTGGCTGCATCCAGTTAGAGCATATAAGTTAGTCTATGAGCTACTAACAAGGAGCTTAAAGTAATTTTATTAATCAAAAATGGGATCTAACAATTAGCTTATGAATTGCATTGCAAAGGTGAAGGGGTTCTCGCGGTATTCTAAATTTTCATTCTACTAAAGCTTATTGGAGCCTCACTTATGTCAATCCTTGGGATTTTCATGCATGATATTTCTCAGTAAATGGTTATTCAAGGAATACAATAAACTTAACAGGCCTATGTAGTAGAGGAAGGAGCGCTTTATTCAAGTCAATTTACAAGCTTGGCGCTGAGTAAAAATGAAAAAAACGAGCTGAACTAAGGATGCTTAAATAAAAAAAGAGAAACTCTAATCAAAATTCAATGGAAAAGATGTTCGAAAAGACTCACACTCATGAATATTCAGCAATAGATGACTCCGTATCTTGGCCTGTTTCAAGCAGTTGCCACAGCAATAATGAGCAGAACGACAACAACCTGTTTTTTGTAGAAGCTCCTCCGCAACCTTTGGTAGTAGAAGACAAGCTTGGGGTCCTTGTCCTGCTTGGGTGGGAAAGTGGGGCGACAGCTGCGACCTGAGATTTTCCAATGACGTTCATTGGGTAGCTTGAAATTGCCCATTGATTCATTGTATGGTAAAAATACCTCGAATCATTTAGCAAAAGCCAACTGTTCAGTGGTGTAAGCAGAAATACGTTAAAGGGCGAGACTGCGCATATGGAGTTTAAAAAAGAAGCAGTCATAAAATCAGTTGGGGTCCAAGGCTAGACTTGCGTGACTTAGCCCTCTGCTTAGGGCTTTGATTTATCAGCATCCATATACGGTAACCAAACTTCCTAAACTTCAGCGACCTGACTTGTTTATGACTTAATGTATACAAATAGCGGCGCCATGGGGGACTGGGGGTAGGGTTTTTTTTAACGTGCAGTTCTACACAAAACGTGCAGTTCTAAACAGCTGTTCTGAAATCTGCGCAGTTCTGAAATGTTACCTTAATGGAAAAAAGAATTTAAAGTAAAAACAAGTAAAAGTTTAAATGCTGAAACAAAGAAAAAAATAATAGATATGTCGCTCAAATTAAACAAAGACTTATTTGGATATAGAAATTATAGATATAGAAAGGCATTCGATGTAGAGGAATTATAATTTTCAAGAAACTTCATAGTCACATACACGAAGTACGAAATTGATAGTGTCAAAGCAGGAGCCTGTTTAAATCAGAGAACATTAAAGATTCAGAGCAAAAAATAAATCATGTCACCAGTTTCGAATTTAAATTTTGCAGATGTATAACTTGCTTTATCATCAGCAGTTTCGTCCGTCTTATGGGCATAGCTCGAAAAAAAGACGATATTGTTACGACACAGGGTTCGCTTACAAACAATGTCACGTGACAATTGCATCATCGTGCTGTGATTGCATCAGCGTCTGCGAATATGTTTTTTGGAATTACGTAATTATTATTTCAAGGGTTCTGCTAACGGTATATAGAGGGTTGTTTCATAAGTTAGGTTAAGTCTTGTCGAAACTTTCGCCGTACTGCTAGAAGCTCTGTCGCTAGTTTTGTCGTGCCTGTTGAAGCCGTGCCGTTATTTATTTAACTTGTTGTTTTCAGTCGTTAGTCGAATCATTGCCGTAAAAAGAAGAATTTTGATCTTATCCGCCGTTTTCGCATTTTTGAGCATTTCTGCCTACAACGAACTCACGTTGGTAAAACCCCCTTTTAAGTGGTTTTACAATATTTAAGTTTTCAAAACATTATATATTACATCGCTATCAAATGACGCTCCACAAACACAATTTTGTTTTTCACACAATTCTGTACCTTTTTGCCCCTCCAATCTTCCAACCCTGGTTACGCCACTGGTCCGGAGCACAACCTACCTGTACCTGCACATAATGTACATTTTGTTGATACTTATACGAACCAATTATCAATCTTTCAACACATTGCTCCTGAGAAAAATGTGCAACTATAAACTTTCCTTGAATTCATACCTCAGTTGCCAGCTAGAGTATCAAACTGTAATGTAACTTGAGACAGCAATCTCCTCACTCCTCAAGCATCAAGGATGGGCAATGCCAATAAATCAATGTTGGGAGGTTGTTGATGCGTTGATAACATCTAAATCCTCCGACATTAGTGCTGCCCATGCTTTAATAAAGTGTTTAGAATTTAGATAGTCCCTGTGAAAAAGCCTCCGTTTTTCTGAAAGAAGTGAAAAAAGGAGAGCAAATCTATTTCAGAACAATGAAGAACTGCCTTGGAATTTTGTGCCCACAGAATAGATATTTTAATGGACGTAATTATTAAACTTGCTAGCCTTTCAGGTAAAATTGATTTAAAGATAAAGAGTACTTTTTTCTCTTGTTATGAAACAGAAAAGTTCAAGGAAAAAATAAGCAAATGCTGCCAAGCAAGAGAAAAAGAAGAAACAGAGGCTTCTGAAAGGTGCAAGTGATGTTCTGCACATTATATGCAAAGATGGAGCGTCATATATGCACAATGCATCTGCAATGGAGAAACCCAATTTGTCTCTGCAATAGATATGCACAATCTTGATAATTTGGTGTGAAAGGTTCATGTTCATGGGATTAACATTCTCCGTGAAAAGGGTGTATTTGCAGATCATTATAATGATGGAAGCTCCAAGAAGGTTACAGACACAGCTAAAAGGCTTGAAACTTCCCTTCCAACAACATCTGCAACGAATGCTAAAAAATGTAAAGCAAATGCATCATAGAAAACATAAAACAAAGAAGTGTTGCTGCATTCTATTTATGAAGGGCAAATGTGACATCTGCTAATATATTGTCGTTGATGACTTGGAAATGAAAGAGGCATTTATAACAATGGGGATTGACAAAGTATGAAGCCTCCCCATATCCTGCCCACTATCTATCATGATCATGCAACAGGACACAAGGAAGCAGCGACAAAAGATGGACCTAAGCTTTGACTGTTTTGTAGAATGATATCTTTAAACATATTTTGAAAAGCAACCAAAATAATTAAATTTTGCTGCAGTCACGGGCTGATGGTAGGACAATTAATGGATTTTGGATATTTTCCATGTTTGAGGGGACCTAGTATGGATCTTGTTCGAATATCATTGCTGAATGGGGATAAAACTGCTCGAAATGGAGTCTAAAATGCGATAAAGTTTGCCTGGTTATGGGATTTGCAGCTTATGAGTGTCAAATGAGCAGAGGTAAGAATCAACAAATTTCTGTTTCAGTCCGAAGAAAGTAAATTCATTGGCTTGATTCATATGTCGTGTTTTTCGGGGCTATTTAAACAAAAATAAAGAATGCAATGTATGCAAAGGGTTATTACATTCTCGCATACAATGATACTTAGGCTTTTTGTCATAAGGGGAGAGGAATAATAATCCCAAAGCGAAAAGAAGCTCGGGTTGGGAGCCTTGCATGACCCCAAAATCAGCAGCTCTCTTCTGGGATTCAACTTCGTATCTTGCAAATTTTCAGTTTTTATAAGGGAAATTATTTTATAAGAAAAGAATGCAAATTATAAGGGAAACCAACAAAACGCTCGGTAGTGAAATAATCTTGGAAACAGTATTAACGTTAACGACTATCTTTGATTCAATAAATAATTTGTCAAGAGGGAACAAGGTGCACGCAAGTATCAGTAGCCTTTGCTCCAGACCAGTAAGTAGAGGTCTGTGCCGTGTGGAACACAGGCTAACGTATCAGTTGCTCTAGATTTCTTTGAGAAGCAGTAATCTTATGCTAGCAGCAATACTTTAACGTGCATTTTATTGATTTAAAGCTGGAGTCCTCCCTTCTATTAACTTGGGCCATTTTGAAAGTTAATGCTATTTCAGTATCTGCAAAAGGAGAGGAGGTTTTAGTTCAGTTTAGTCAACTGCATCCAAATTTATGTTTATCTACATTGTGCCTTGTCATTTATGTCATATGCTGACTGGTTATGGGTAGAGGGTAGCGGCTAGGACCGCTGAGCATTTTGTAACCCGTCCCCAGGATCCAGCGAGTCTCGGCGATGGCATGATTCAACAGTGGTGGCACCAGGGGAGGGCTAGGGGGGGCTACAGCCCCTCCGTCAGAAGCATCTAGCCCCCCCCCCCATCAGAGGAAATTCAAGCTCCAACCCCTCTGTCGAAAGATTTCTGGCGCCACCACTGTGATACAACAGAGAATACAACTTCTGATCTTCAGACGGTTTGTTATAATGAGATCTATGCTGAGACCTTTCACAAGCACCTACAGCATGACACGTACTCTAAAACTACTTTTCTAAAGGGGTATATATAGGTGATGGTTAGAAAGAAGGAAGTACATGGTAGGCTGTGTCAGCAGTTTCCTGAGATGCGAAATGTTTACTTCATCACACACAGTTGGACCAGGTTAATTTTGAGGTAGGTACACCACCTGGAAGCGGACAAATTGCTGTGGTTATTTTCAGGTACCCATATATGTAGGGGTTCAGAAAAATGATGGTGAACGGCGATCTGTTGAGACCTAAGGGGTGAAAACTGGGGTGAAAACTGGGGTGAAAAAGTTAACACTCAGCGGAATGCCTCTGCGAAGGAGAAGACGGAAAATTTCCATTTGGATACAGCACAAGTTATAGTTTTTGCTTCACAACAGTAACTAAGACCATTTTTGAGTACATTCCGTTGAAAAACATTTCCTTTTCGTAATTTAAAAGGGTCACCTGATCACAATTTACCCTTGACCTTATAAGGAAGTATTAACTTTTTGTTGCAATAAATCAACCAAGAGCAAGGCAATTTTTGCATGGAATAAGGTACATTTTGGAAATTACTTGGGAGCCAAAGCCCCCTCAGCCCCCTCAGCCCCCCCCCCCCGCTTTCGCCGTCCCTGGATAGCGGTCAATCTTCTTTCCTCTGTAGCCCTTCAGCCTTGCTATTCCATTCCGCGTTCTGCAGAGTTCAGCGGTCCGCGCGCACTAGTGGTTGTTGCTGCAGATTCACGTTCGGTGTACTGTGTCCTGTGTTCCAGTCTCGTAGTACAGGTATGCAGCACAAATGCCAAAAAAGATCACGAGAATATATCTTTTAGAAAGATCTTAGGTGTCTTGCACATCAAGGAAAGTTACGTTTTTATCAGAGGGACATTTAATAATGAGTGGAACCAAGGAAGAAGAGGTATGAACAGCAGCAATCTGACTTCTTCTTGGCCTAATCTGATGTTAAAAAACTAGTTATTTTATGCGATGTAAAAGTTAAATGCTCAATATAGAATAGACGTCTGTAACAAAAATATATGACAATGTTTTGTGTAGGAAATCCTTCGAATGTCTACTATTATTGTATTTAATCTTAGCGCAATGATTGGCCAGCAAATGGCAATAATAGAGTAAGCCTAGGCCTATAGTATCATACACAGTTGAAGCCGAATATCTATCTATTACTTACAGGACATTAACCTATAAACAGGTATTACGTACAATGGGTACGTAAATAGGTATGATAAGTGAAAAATTACCCTATAAATAGGTATCATGAATATATTTGAATTTGATTTGTTATCATAAGTGAATTGGAAAGAAACTTTTTTGTTGAAGGTAGCCTAAATAAAAATGGGGCTACAGTTGTCCCTTTAGGAATCTCTAGCCCCCAAAACACACCCAGACTGAAAAGTTTCTAGTCTTTTGTAAATGATCAAAATCCCAGCACAGCACACAGTGGCTCAAATTGGAGGACAAAATTATAGCTTTCCCTCGATCAAAGGCTACAAGTGGGTTGATTGTTTCAAATGCATCAATATTGGTTGTCTGAAATCTTCAAGGAGTCGCAGCCCAATCTATACAATGAATTCCTTTACTTACTCCTTTTTTATTATCCAAAGGCAGAAACTTAAAATCTGTGTAGCACCTTGTTTTGAAAAGACACTAACCAAGTTGTTTTGGCTGTTGTCTACATTGAACATTGTGCCATGGTAAAAGAAAAGGGTATACCTAAACTTATTGTGAAAGTAGGTTCCTTTATTTTTAAACAAAGGCTGCAAAAAGCACCCAGATCAAGGGTTCACATCCGTTTCTCCCCTCAGAGCAATAGCAGGCAGCTAAACCTATTTCTCGTTTTTTTAAAAGTCATTCAATGACTGATAGAAGATCCATTTATGTATCTTTTTTTGTTTTTGTTTAATATCCAGGCACAAAGCAATGGTGTTGATGGCCAAGATGAACCTTTACTTCAAGTAAATGATGGACCAAGAAGATTGCATGTTACCAATATCCCATTTAGGTTTACAGAAGATGATCTTAGGAAGGAGTTTGAGGTTGGTCACAAATTCTCTACCAATATTACATTATATTCATCAATTTTCTTATAACTGATATTTTTGCAAAAATATTTTACCAATATTACCTTATATTCATCAATTTTCTTATAACTGATATTTTTGCAAAATGCTATTCTTAAATTTTCTTCAAAACATATTTAATTTTTACATATTTTATACAAATATTTTTGTGGGTATTTTGGTAATTTGTTATTTTTTTAACAGCTTAAGTGAAAATTGTAGTTGAAGTTTACTTTTTGAAAGGGCAGAAAAGCTTTGATAGTTTTACTGATGTTTTCACCATCATAAACTCTCTGGCTCATTTTCCTTTCACTTTAAGAAAATACAGATATTAAACTAGTAGCCTATGATTCAAATTTGCCTTTTTGTTTACCAGTTTCTTGTGATTTTATCTTTTTACATTTTAAATCTTTATATTGCCAGCCGTATGGAGCTATAATTGATGCTGAGATAATTTATAACGATAGAGGATCAAAGGTATGTTTTTGTTAGATATAATGGAATGCTTTTTCAATTTATGCCAACAGTAAAAAGGCAAATAGAATTCCTTTCAGATTCTCTCTGAATCTTGAAATGAAAGTCTTTATAAACAGTAAAAATTTAAAAGGAATGATAGAACACAAGTGGAAATTGACTCAAAAAACAAAAATATTTACAGATGAAATAAATCAATATTTTGCCCGGGAGGCCTTCATTAGAGTCTCCACTCTTTTGAAAGAAGATGCCAAACAAGTTTCTCTGTTATGTGACTATTAACAAGAAGAATCAAGATCTTTGGCATTTAAAGTACTCTCTCAAACAGTTCTATGTTTCTTAATTGTCTTGCAGTTTTATTTATGATTTGATAGATATGCTTATTTGAGATTCCCAGTATCAGGCTATATTTCTACATCCATGCATATGAGATAAATTTATTTTTGTTTCAGCCAAACAAGTAATGCCTATGATGCTTTATCATTTTTAAATTGTTTGCTTTAATTCTTTGTGCAAACCTTGAATGCTACAACATGTGACATTTTACCCCTTTGTTTACCTCTCTTGGTTATATGTTGGGTTGTTTATCAATAGTGGGCTTGATATATCTTTAAATTTGAAAGAAGAATGCAAAAATCTTCCAATATGATTGAATTTCCCATTACTAGACTGTTTTTTGTCTTCTCTTCAATACAGTTGAATCCTGGTAAGTCTGACCTTCAGGATGGGGCGGGGTGGGGGTTAAGAAAATTGTCTGTTTTTGCAAATTTCTGACTTATCAGGGGTAGGACATTAAGTTCAAATAAGGTAGGAAGTTCCAATACGATATTACAAGTTGGCCTAACTTAGTGAAAGTTCTAGTTATACAGGATACAAATTTGCACGCAATAAAACTTTAGTAATTTATATTGTGTTTTATCAAGGGATTTGGCTTTGTGACAATGGAAAGATCATCTGGTGCCAGAAAGGCTAGAGAAGCACTAAATGGCAAAGCATTCGATGGTAGAAGAATAGAGGTATAATTCTTTCAAATTTATTTACATTTCTCTGTTGCCAAGACAAGTTCCTGTGCCATCTTTGTTGAGGTAAACGCGTGTGCATATCTTGTAGCCATTTATGACGCAGTTTTGAACAATTTCGAGAATTTAGTTTGAAGGCTTCCATCTTTGAAATTGGGAGGTTCAAGTAAAAAGCAGCAGATCTTCGAGAATTCTGTAAAAAGCCAAGGGGGAGAGGTAGATGTTTCTATGCCTAAGAGACATATAATTTTCAAATATGATATAATGAAAGTGCATATATATGCTATATTAGAATTGAAGTCTAGAGTGTTGAAAGGCTATCCATCAAGTGGCTAGATAACTTCAAATTAACCATCTAGAATGATGTGGTGCAAACTCTCTTTGCAAAACTAACCACAGGTGAGTTTAAGGGTTTATCCATAAAAGCAGCTTTAATCAGGAGTAAACTGTTTGTTTATCGTTTGACAGTACCAAGATTTTTAAGTTTGGAAAAGGTGGAAATTACATTTCTTATACTTTTGTGTTGCTAAATTTCAGGTGAACAATGCAACTCCGAAGTCAAATAAATCACGACGTAAGTTCTATTTGTTTTGATGTTTTACTTTTCAAAATTACTTTTCAATGGTATCTCTTCATTAGCAGTTGACCCGCAATGATTGTATATGTGTGAAGCTGACTTCCATGTATTTTTTCAGTGGCTCTTTGTAGCATTTGGAAGATGTGGTATCTATTTAATATAGCTTGAGACGAATTTTATGACTTTTGCTTTTTCTTTAGCTGAAACATTTCGGGGAAGAGTCTATCGAGGCAGAGGCCACATTAACAACTCTGAACACCGAGCATACACTGGACCATATCAGAATCAAAAGTATTTAGTCATTATTCGATTTCCAGATGCTTTGTTTCAGTCAATATTTGGTGCAAAAAGGAATCGATAGCTGAAGATATTACTTGCTTAAAAGATAGTCTTTATTTCATATGTTTCATGTACTGTTTACTAATAAGATGCGACTGTGACAAATTTTTTAGATCAAAATGAAATTTATTTTTTATCTATTTATGCTGAATATCTCTACATTTTGAAAAACTTGAAATAAGAAATGATATATTGAATGTTTGACCGCTTCAATATTTCAAACAATCATAAGAAGTTGAAATGCAACCTGTAAAATGACAAACAATTTGAAATAGTTTAAATATGCCCCAATAGACCAGAATTTTAAGCTAGCAAAGATTATTGTTTTATCGCAAATCTAACAAAGTCTTTTTACCTTGATTCTTTCCTCTGTCTTGTCTTACTAAAGTTTTATCCACTGTTGCTTGAAACGTCAGTCATTCCCAAATAAAATGCATTGCTTTTTTTCTTTGTCTTGTATTCACAGCCAGTTCTACGGCAGCAATTACGTAAGTGTTTTGCCATTCTACAATGTGAAATAGTTATTTATATTTTCTATGTTAATATTTTATAACTAGATATTGGTAACGTATAAGGTTGTTATTTAAATATAAAGTATCTTTCTAATGATCGCATTAAGCGTGAAACTCAGAAGCAATTTTGAACCGCCCTGTTCTTTACACGAAAATCGTGTACAATCCTGCCTACACGGCATTGAGCCCTTCATGACAGACCGTTAAACATTCATTTTTATATATTTCAGTATATAGTCAACTTTTAAGAAGAGTAAGACAAACTGGATCTTCAATTGTTCTGCCTTAATGACGTCTCGCAAAACAATCCCCCCTCCCTCCACTCCGGTTTTTCACGGTATTTACATGAGGTTGTCATTCAATTCTCCACTTTGTCAGCTTCAGTGCCCTAAGTATCAAAACCTGTTTATAAATCACTCGCTGACTGATAGCTCATGACGCATTAATGTAGCCAATTGCAAAATGCTTCCGTGACTTAACAAAAGCTTACTCTTTAAAACAGTATTACTTAATTAGGAGATACTTGATTTGCGACACTTTGTAGGTTGTCATAATTTCCACTGCTGCTACACACTCTTTCTACAGTAAAGCTATTAAAAGTCTTCCACATTAAACCACTGCTCCTACACACAGTAAAGCTATTAAAAGTGTTCATCGCTGAAAAGTTACTGTTATGTGGTTGAAATATCCTTGTGGTAATCAATGGAAACCATTCCATGTGGTGAACTAGGAACAGCAGAGCAGCGGCGAACTTTACGCAAGATTTACGCAGTTATTCTTGAAGAGTGCGCCATTCCTATTTGTCGTTCTTGGTTTAATTACAACTAGATTACAACTTGGTTTAATTACAACTAGATTCAACTAGAGATCGATTCATATCACGTGATTAGCTGCAACGCTTCTTCGTTTACGCAAGTTAAAACAATCGTTCTCTTAAATTGATAAAGACATTCAGTACATGAAACAACGTTGTTTTCTCAACTTTTCCTTTTTGTGTGTATTTTGCTTTTTATCTTAAGTATGTAATTTTTTCTTTTGCAGGGGTACTGGAATGAAGTGGCTTATCCTAGACAATATTACAGAAACAGGTAACTCTTAAGGCCCGTGGTAAAGATTTTTAGCCATGCTTTCCTTCAACGACCCTAATAACTAGAGATGGTCTTTCTGATTTATTATGCGTCTTGAGGGGGAAACGACATTTCTACGACATTGTGTCGAAATCGAAAAAGATACCAAAAGCTTTCATAGGCTACTTAAATAGTAGAGGGACAAGGGATAATTGCATTCCAAAATATCCATTGCAAAACTTGATATGCATCTTTAGCCTACTATTTACGATGTCACACTCCTGGCTAGCGTTTTTCAAATTTATTTGGTTACCTACTGTTTTTTGAAACTATATACTCAAAGTCAAAAGCCTTTGTTTCTCCATTTTTAGTTATACGCCTTATCAACAGTCGTACCAGGTGAGTTCTGCGCATTTGATCTCTAAAGTGCCCATTCATCGTCAAGATACATTTGTTTGACACGAAGATTGTTTAATTTGCTAGGGTATAGGGGAAATAGGGGTAGGACCTGGATACATGCTGCAAGGAAATAAATCCATGGTTTGGCTCCTAAGATATGGAGGTACAATGTTACCTCAAAGATACAGTTTTCAAATTGGCTATCGACTAAAATTCCAAATCCACGATGACGTCAATAATTAAGATTGTAGATGTAATGCTGTTGTTGGAAAAGGGAATGAAGTGATATCCGTGTCAGGAAAAGCTATCTTTGAAAAAAATTATTTTTCTAATCTGGTGCGTTTCCACTAATTCACTTCTACATTTGTTTCTTTGTCTTTCGTTCGTACATTCGTGTGTTCCTTCGTGCGTACGATCATTGGTTTGTTGGTTACTTCGTTTTTTTCATTCGATCGTTTTCTAGTTCATTCAGAGCAGCACTACATTTATCATATAGAAGGATTAGCTAGATATTAATTTTAATGCGGAAAGTATGCGCCTTATCGTTAGTCTCTTATTGAAATATTTTGCCTCCTTTGTGCACGGTTTACAAGCAATACATCACTTTTGCTTGTACCAATGTTGGCATCTGTCGTAAAATGATAGACGATGAGGTTTCACATTTTGTCCAGCGAAGTCTGCTTGAACAATCTAATTTTCTCTGACTATTAATGGAGTGTAGATTTAAAGGGCAATCCTGCTGCCTTCTCTGACCTCTCGAAGTATTTTTCATGTTTAAGCCGGAACACTGTTTACATTTTTCATGTCAGTTAAAACCGAGCGCCAGGTGTGGGTTCCTAGCTTGTTGCCAATGCTTGTGGCCAATGAAGCAAAAATAAGAGAGAAATTTTGGTTGGTCTATCAGTTGCATTCTATTCTAATACATATACAACGTACCCAGCTGAAGACAATTTTATGTCTGAAGAGTCAGAATGAAATTACCTGCAGATCATCGCAACTGCATTTGCAAGCCAAGGTTGTTGAAATGCAGTACTTAGCTTTAGCAAGAAAGTTCGGTCACTCCACCTGATTCATTCATAGGCCAAGTTTAAATGCAATCAATTTGAGGAAGTTATTTAATATACACCCGAGGCCTTGGTAATTTTAAACACACTTGTTTTTAAGCTGGCTCTTAAACTTTAAACCATTCGAGAGGGATTCTTCCACTACGTTTCAAATTTAAAATGTTGTAGTGCCATTAGTCCAAACACCCTACATTCCTATTTGGATTTGTTTCTTTATATGGCCCCAGCCAAGTCTTGAATCAGTCACCCTGTGATTCGTTTTTCGAAATGTGTTGATACTTATTTATTAATGATGAGCAAACATTTATGCCACAACATTCGCCTCTCGGAATTATCGCAACTACTAGCTTCTTGACTAAAAGACCCGAGAAGCGATTCACTCTTGCAAATAGCGTACGAGATTTTGCCTAAAAAAAAAGTATTTCTGGGGATTTTCAGATAAAACAATAAGATTTTCACGAAAGGTGTACGAGATTTTCTTAGAGTGATTTGCCCCTCAAAAAGACCCATCCTTGTTCGCAGCAGTCTAAGTTGTTTTTTGTTTTTGCAATTACGAAAACCTTTTCTATGCAGATCTAATTATATGATGGGTTTGAAAATCCCCTCCTTTCTACTATTTTTATTGGCTTAAAAAAGATTATAATGTCTTCTGGATTTATTGAGCTATTGGCAACTCGGGTGAACCAAATCCTCATTTGGCATCATTTGAATCCTAGACATGATCAATAACATTGTCATGGGGTGGCCTGATTTCAAGGGTTTAAGTTTTTGCTATTTTGCCAATGTATTGTTGAGGGATCAGATTTTGTTACTTGGTGGGCTTTTTCTGCAAAAGCCTTTTTCTAATTAAATTTTCTAAATTTCTGGTAAACAGCTTCTGCAAAGGTTTAAGTCGTCTTTCATATTTTCAAACTGACCTTTATCAACTTCAGAACATTTGTATAAGGATTTTCTTTAATTCATAGAAGGAGTATTTTGACCACAAACCTGTCTCATAACTAGAAACCAGATTTAGATAATAATTTTAGTTGTGATTGCTTTAACACGGTATTTAGCCTGACCTCCCTTGAGGTCAGCTAGGCCCCCAAAGGTTTCATTATGCTCCGTATTATAGGTTCACTCAACAGGCATTATTTTCTTCGCGATTATCTAAAGTGATCTAAAAAGATGTAACAACGACACTTGCTAGACAAAAACAGTTTTAATGAAAAGAAAAAATAGTATGTTCTTGAAAGTGGCATTAGGAGAGTTTTCAAGAACCTAGGTCACAGAAATGTTGCACCATTTACTGTTACACAGCTCATATTAGTGCTCATAAGAATGTTTAGAGTGGCAGAAGTTTTTAGAGAAAGTAACTACATTTGCTATATATTTTTTAACATAAAGCCATCCACAATAAGTTTGCTTGGAGCTAGTATATCCACAGACTAGGCTAACAGACAGCGAATTCGATTTCTCTTCTAACATGTTGCTGATGCAGATTTGTCACTAGCAACAAAACCTTTACACTGCCTTGTAGCTTAAACTTTGAATGAACAGAGAATAACTTTACGATAACTGTTTCCCCAGGCATTATTACTTTTGAAAACATTTCAATTTTATCTTCTTTTAGAACAACGCATTGAGCAGTAATGGCACTGAGTCGTACCGGTATCCGTTTCCGTATCCTCGGTATCAGCCGTACTAAGTAGATCGCTTTAAATATAAGGTGGTTCTTAACTGCTTCAGTGCAATTCGATGCAATGTTTCTTGGAATCAGTCTTCGTATATCGATGCAACTAGCTTTCCGAATTATCAACCTTGCATTATCTTTCATCGTGAGGTATGTAGTGGTTCATCATATATGCACGGTATTCAAACACTGAATGAATGCTATCGAGATGCTGCAGCTACAGCAGGCTCCACCCAGAGAAACACCCCCACGTCTTACATCGTTAGTGAACTATACATTTGCAATGAATATGGACACTTTTGATCGCTGTTCCTGCCAGATGCAGTGGTTCTCTCTGCGAAACAGCCTCAGGTCATGACATAAAATGCACCGCGCGATTTGGACGGTTTCATGTCAAGAAATCACAACATGCGCAAAGAGAATAGGGGATAGGAACACATTCTTGGTAACTTTTCTAAGCAGAATATTTGTTGCTTAAATATTATTTAATAAGGGTTGAAGACCAGCCAATTGTTACACAGCCACCTTTTGAGGAAGAAGTGGCTTTAGTATATAATTACTCGAAATCCTCCACACAAAGTTTAGAAATTCCTTGCAATTGAAATACGTTCCCTTTTTTCTATTTATATCAAATGATCGCTCAATGAAGTAATTCCCAGTTACCTGTGCAGAATTTCTGATTAATGATATGCCGTTCTATATATTGTACTTCCCGATCAGGGAAAAATCGAAGGATTGAGTCTGAGGAGTGTCATCGTAGAAGAGCAAATGAGGGCTTAGTGATAAGTGATAAATTGGTATTTGTGAGAGCCTTTCACAGTGTTTGGGAGTTTTTGTCCGATTTTAAGGTATCTTTTATAGTTATCGCCTGAAAATTCCCTTCAAAATTAGTGTTTGGTATAATATCACATTATGGTTTCTCGTGCTGAGGTAGAGCAACTTGACTAGGTTATCAAGAATATTTAAATTGCTTGGTTCAATAATTGATTTGTTCAACAACAAGAAGATAAAATTTTGTGTACTATTTTTCCTGAGTCTTTTTATCTTAGTATTCTGTAGCATTTAAGGCCTGTTCCTGTTTGGAAGTATAGCAGTGTGTAGCCGTCTTCAAAAATCATTTAAGTAGAGTTCTTGTTAGATTCTATATCCATAAAATCTATGTAGTGCGCTTATTTTCATGAAATAAGTTTTGGAATGGTGGATGAGAGGAGAGAAAAAGGGAGGGCGATGATAACATTTAGGAACATGATGCTGGCTTGATGCTAGAGGGATTGGCTCAATGTGCAATATTCGACAGATTTACACGCCCAAGGCCAGGGATAATTTTCTGGGGAAGGGGGACTAAAAGCTTCAAACTATAAAAAGTATATAAAGCCCAAAAAATGATTTGCACAAAAGTTTGCAGCATGCCTTTCTTTTACCAGGTTGAATCAGAAGACAGTTATGCTATTTTTAGATTACGACGTTAATATTCGTTTGGTCGACCTACTGCACTTGAAGTCGGATCCAGTGACGGTGAAACGTATTTTAAAGTGGGGACAAAATTTAATGATTGTGTTTGTATTATAAAAGGTCGCCACCATGGTTGGCGGCAAGAAAAGTTTTAGATTATGATAATCTAGGGATGGCCAGAAACTGCATCTAAAATTGAATTTGACGGGAGAAAAGCTAACGGTTCCATAGTTTTATCTATTTTAATGTTGACATGAAAAGAAAGGGTCTTCAAAAATTTTAGAAATATCTTAGCATAACAGCGAATAATCAACTCTTTTACAAATGAATGAAACCAAAATAAGATGGAAAGAAATAATAAATAAAATCCAGTTTGGCAATAAAGCATTAGCCAGTGCCCTAGTCCACACACGCTGCCTCATACATATACGCTAATAAGTATTCATTACCCTGGGTACCAGACTCACTATATATAAAATAAAATATATTATTTTATATTGTGAATCTGGTACCTGTTAAGATGTGAAGGAGATAGAACAACGCATGGGTTGAACAGAACAGAACGATAACTTTATATTAACTTCAAACGGCCTACACACATAACTGTAATACTATCAACTGTAATCTGAAACTATATAAACATGGGTCACATAAAGTAATGCTCCTGCGCATAGTCAATTAGGTTACTACAGTACCCAGGGTAGAACTTCATGAACTAAAGATAAGTCTGGCCTTGGGCCTTGGATCTCAGAAAGTGGAGGAAGGGGTGAGGTCATGGTGAGTTTGTCAACGACCTATTAAATTCAACGAAAGCAGTAACATATTTTGCTTTAAAACGTTTAAATGATTAAATAAAACATTTCCTATTTTCGTACCCCCTTTTGGACCAATTACTGGTCAACGGGATGCACATTATCATTTACTGCAGAGAAAAAGAAAATATCAGAGCAGTCCAAAAACAACAGTAAATCGAATTCAAAATTTTCAAAGCGAAGCTAAAAATATTTTTTTAGACAAAGCGCTCGGCGGGCCGGATAAAAACTTGCTGCGGGCCGGAGTTGGCCCGCGGGCCGAAGTCCTCGTGACTACACGCACTTCTTTAAACTAATCTCTTGAATTCCCTTCTCTATCTATTTTTGAAGTCATTTGAAAATTTTGGAACTTTCCCCCAAGCGACAGTCAAAGTATGTTTTAGAAATCGTCTAGGATATGAAATAAATTCCTTTTTCTCTTGACTACTTTCAAGGAAATAACATAATGTAGTTAAAATTTTTTCTTAAGAATCTTTGCTTTATCTGATCAATGTAAAGACCCAAATCTCTGATTATCTGGTTTGCAAGTGTCTGTGTTAAAGATTTGAAACCCTCAAACACTCCTCGTCATAATCATGCAATTTTTCATTACAGATAACGCTTGTCTCTTTACATCTGATAAAATGAAATCCAAAGTTTAAGTACCAACCTACGTTGGGGATAGGGGGCTCGAGCCACCCTTTGGGACTTTTTTGAGGGACCCAGACACCCCATGGTTTTTTATATACTGCATTGAAAGTAACTGTATACTCCATTTAAGAAACAGCAAATCAAACAAATTCCTCGCAGCAGCAGACAAGATTTTAATCAAAACGATCATTTGATTCGCTTGAATGTCGAGCGTTTAAAACATTGTAAACTATACGAGCCCCTCTTTGTAATATTATTTTATTTTGAATAATGAGCCATATCTGGGGAAAACAAAAGTTAGTCCCTATTTTGGAAGTCAGTCAAAGCACTACTTTTCCAGAAAAATTTGTCCTTCCGTCTCCCTACCAAGTTTAATGGTTTTTCTCTTTTAACTGATTTTGCTAAACAGGAATCTGTTGAATAAGAGACGGGATATGTTCATGTGTTGGATGTGTTTTTTCCTTTAAAAGCTGAAGTCTGCAAAAAATGTAATTATGATTATGCAAAGCCTGGTGGCGCTCATAGTGACCTTCGTCTAATGTTTTGTCGACGAGTGTAGAAGATATATGCGGTAGGTAGTTAGTTTTGTGTAGAAACAATTCTTCAAATGATTATTTGTTAGAAATTTCTGGAGCCGCCAGAATAGATTGTTTTTGCAAAAACAGACTCTATGTAATGAAAAGTCGCTACTGAAAATTGACAAAGAATGGATCAAAAAGAACGCGGTCATACTTTTCATGGGCTTATGATTTGCTTTCTTTTTGTGACTAAACATGTCTCTTCAACTTTTCAAGTTTAGCAATAAACAAGTAAAATAATATTTTTTGGCCGTTCGTTTTGCTTGATGCCTCCAGTAAGAGAATGAGATAAGCAGCTTTGCTGAGGGTAATGCTCTCGCACTTTTTGTAAACAGGAGTTTATTGGTAAAAGATGTCATTATGATAATGATAATGGTTACTATGATAATTATTATTATTACATTGTACTTGTTTTTGTTACTACATAGCATCCGAAGTTAGCAAGGAGGGGTTTACAGGGGGGTGGGGGAGGTGTGATACTCCCAATGTTTTGGCGTCCTTTGGGAAATTTTGCTTCGAATCGATAAAAAGAATTTTTGATAGTAATTGAATGTAATAAAATGATGCAAAATTTACCTTATTCATCTTCTCATCTTTTTTATCTTAAAGTTGAAAACAGAATTTAAAAACGGACGTTTCCATCATTATCTAGGCACCTTAAAGGCGTGACACCAAAATCTAATCATTATTTGACACCCCCGAATTCTTCTCGCTAAAGGTAGAATCAGTACGCTTAGAATCTATTCTTATCAAGCAATGTCTTGGCACTTCCTCTCGATGGCGACGCTCCTTACTCTAAGTGGAAGTTTGTTCATGGAAGAGAATCGAACTTCAGACAGTAGTCCTCGACACAAACCACTGTACCATCCACACACTATTATTTCTACCGATATGATTATGATGATGCAGATGATGCCATGTTTAAAAGCTCAGATATTACCACTAATTGCGAACTGTGTAGTGGGTTTTACGTTTCTTATGTAGATGGTCCAACCCCCGTAGCTGTGTGTTGAGTTTACTGTAGAAATAATGCTAGTTCATAGGCTTACTGACCATTTCTTTGTTTAAAGCAAGCAAATAAGGGGTTTGGGTTCGTGTTTGTGTCAAATGCTTTGTACGTGTGGCCAAGTGGAATCCAAAGCCTGCAGTAGGTTTTTGAATTACTGTTTTAATCCTATGTAAAAGCTAAAAACTTTGAAATAATGAAAACACGACACGCAGCTTGTGGTTTACTGATGATGTGATATCATATGAATTTAATTAAGAATGAACAAGCAAGATTATCGGTGAAAAATAATTCAATTCTAGCATGTTTATATATAAATCAATTTCTTCTTAACGATAAAAACAGTATTAATTATTTCGTATTAAGCCAACCAGCACTACCTGAATAAACACATTTTGAGCTTTTAAAGAAAAACACAGGTTTTCTCACGCTGAAAAAAACAAGACAAAGAAGGCAGGAATTTTATACAGAAGAGCTCTACTTTCAAATCTGTTTAGAGAGTCCTGAAATGAGTGCAGTCCTTGTTCCCCTCTCATATTTTGAAAGGGAAAGAAAACTAGATCTCCATTCCCTTTTTATATTATCGTTATGATTCAATTTATACGTCAAGGCTTATCTTGAACTTCATTGAAACTTAAAAGTTTCGAAACATTTAGTTAATGCGACTTTATAAATCGACTCTAAGTACCGCACCCACTTCTATTGTCTTTTGCACTGTTTTCGAAATTCTGTCAAATTAAATTCCAGTCAAACCGCAAAAACCCCACCAAAATATTTCCCTTTTTCACAGTGGCGGTTTTACGGGGGTCCAGAGGGCCATGGCCTCAGGCCCTGCGCTTATGGTTGCCAAAAGGGGCCCCATACCACACCTAAGAAAAAAGAAATAAATTGTAAAGAACAAGGGCCCTGAAGATGTTTTGCCCCAGGTCACGGGCCCCACAGTCCCTAATTTTTCAGAGCCCTGATTTAGAGTGCCTCGGTCAAAAAAGGAAATAATTTTGTGCCAGCATGTTCTAAATGGTAAATGAAGTGTCTCATTCTTCTGTCCCTCTGTGCATGGTCTTACGCTTTACACCTGAGTAGCCCTTCTCTCTGCACAAGCAAACAGTAATGCATAGTAATGCATGGGAAAAGAACACGGGTAAAACAGGCTGCGCCATCTCTTTGAAGTCAGGGGTCTGGAACACAGGCTCCTTCTTAATGGAAGTTTTGAAGATACGTTTTACATTTATTGATGACTCAAAGATACCATATTTGTTCATTTAACACCAGTTTGCTATACCTAACCTTAAATAATGTTTACAGGCATAGAGTCACTTGATTTGTAATGGATTTCTAGGAAGACACCTGCTAGAAGGGTAGACTCTTTGCCTGTACTGGTAAATAAACTGACATACCGGTAAATAGTAAATTTCATGTTTATACTTATGCTATTACTTTACACATCTTGAATGAAAATTGGTTATGAAATTTCACTGTCAAAAAGACAATGGTTAATATAAAATTGAGTTAAATAATACAAAGTTTATGAAGAAAGCCATGTGACAAGACATTAAGAGCAGATTTTTTGAAGGAATGGTGCAGCATACCCTTAAAAAGCATAACAGTTATAGCAGCATAACCTTAGAAAGGTGCCAACTTATTAGCTCTGTTTAGGATGATGATACCAAAAGTTGGCTTTACTAAATAGCCTGTACCATCACCCTTAGTTAGCTCTATCGACCAGACTACTTCTCTAATTGATGTTTTATCAAAAAACAAGGAATTAACTCATCCGCCTTCTTAGTGTCAGACTGCTGCAGATTTAAGCTACAATCGCTTCTGTCTTATAGGCATTGCACAGTATATAGCAAATGATTGGTAAGACGAAGTCAATACCGCCGGGGTCTATGTATCCAGCCATAAAGTGCTTGACTGTCTTAATCGGCTTTGGAAATTTTAAGCAATTGATTTTGGAGCCACCTTAGCCTTAAAAATTGCGCATGACGCTATCAATTATATGCATGTTAAGGTGGATCATCTCTAATTTGCATTTTTTGCCTGTTCTAAATCAGGAAATCCTATTTCGGTGAAACTTAAGTTTCACCCTGTAAACTGGATCGGAAAAGTAAATACTCGTCAAATCTGCTCCGTACGAAAGCTCGGTGCTTCCATGCTCTAATATTTCCTTCTTTGCTGGAAATCTTGGTTTTGTATGTAGAATTTATATTTGTGAAGTGATGTGCTAAAACAAACGATGCAACAGGTTGATGTTTAACTATCCGTTAAGGTGCACTCATAGACTTTCCCAAAGTCTATTTTATGTCAAATCCGTAAGCCATTCGTACTACTGCGAGGGCATATCTAAACTGCGGAGGAGACGATAGAAGGCAAAGTAAAAGTTATTTTCCGTCAATTTACTATCTTCTAACCAGGAATCAGTGTATCCGTTTAAATAACCTCTGACTTGCCCTTGAAAAAATGTGTTAAAGAGATTCTTTAAAAGTATTAGCTGACGTTCCTATAGCTCTTATCATTACCCGACCCTACTGGTTTTGCTGTGAAATTAGACCACCGGTAATATATTTGCTTGTCTCTTTATAAGACCTGAATAAACGATATTTACCTAGTGAAGTTAATTTAAGAAATAACGCGCAGAGATTTATCTGCGTCAGTAACCGCCTTTTTTATAATCACCTCTTCACCAAAGTCAGACATTGAATCAGGCGAAAACATTCGAGGTCTTAAGTTTATCTAACAACTATAATGATATTGTCGTCGTGACACAATTGTGGTAGTTCCCTTTGTATCAGGATGTCGCTGATTGATAATAAGTAACTACAAAACATAGGGGCGGTAAAACTTTGTCAGTATCTTAATTCGGACGACTATACTTAGCCCCTGTCTCTATATCTTAACGTGGTAGTGGTTTTCTCTACCAAACATACACTGTTTTCTTAAGGCCGTTGAGTCCCAGAATCTACTTTGGTCTTAACAAGGGGGTTGAGCCCATCATGCCTCTCCTCCACGACTTCCTGCTATGAATCACTGATGTATGGTAACACAGATACATACTTTAGTTAACGTATCCCTTGAAGCTGCTAGTCTCCAACAGTGGCGTAGATAAAGGGGGTCAGAGGGGGCAAAAAAACCCCTGTAAAGCTAAACCTCTGTTTTGTCGGAAAACTTCTGATCTTGTCGAAAATTTAACATGAATGTTTATTTTTATCTAAGTGTTAAATTTTGAGAGAAACGATTTTAAAGCTGAATATGGTAATTTCTTCTGTTGCTCTGGGTTAGATCGACAATCCCTTTCAATAACGTATAGTGCTTACAAATGCCTTTTTCAGAGGAAAAAATAGGAAAAATCTTCGAGTAGTATGATTTGTTATGTCCACATTTTTGAAAAATAAAAGCTCTTATAAAATTTCTGTCGGAAAATCTAAATTTCTCACCCCTCCTATGAATTTTTCTATCTATGCCACTGCTCTCCCATAAACCCTAAACACTGCTGCTGCTCTTCATAAAGTTTAATGTCAAGTTTTGTTTTTGATTCTTAATATTCAACTTCAACTCATTCATTTTATAGAAGTATGCATTGGGTGTAAACATAAATTTCATGTGTAACACATAAATGCTGTGATAACGAAAATAGTGAACTCTAAGATCCTAAAACACGTGGAATAAATTAACAGCAATACATTTTATTGAATATAATTTGTTTGGAAGAGTTGAAATAAAACAGTGTTAGGGACCTACAAAGACTAATTTATCGTTTGTGTTTCAAATCTGCAAAATATTTTTAAAATTGTTCAACTGGTACGTCAAACTGTAACCAAATTATTTGAAATGTAAACCAAATTTTTGAAAAGGATAACTCAACAAAAAAGGAGAACTATAAACCAATAAGTTTCTTACTATCAACAAGTAAAATATCTGAAAGAGTCATGTACAAACAAATCTATGCACACATGAAAAGTATATAATCTCCTCTACTGTGTGGTTTTAGAGAAGGGTATAGAATACAACATGCCCTTCCGCGCCTAGTTGAAGATCTAAAAGCATGTCTCGATGAGAAACTGATTGCTGATGAGAAACTGACTTATCAAAAGCATTTGACTGTTTACCACATGACTTATTAATTGCAAAGTTACATGCATATGGCTTTAGTAATAATTCGTTGCAGCTATTATACAGTTATCTCCAAGGCAGGTCTCAGAGAGTAAAACTGAACTCTAACTGCAGTGAATGGAGAGATATAATTAAGGGAGTCCCACAGGGATCTGTTTTAGGACCATTATTGCTCAATATTTTTATAAATGATATTTTTCTACTTCTAAACAAAAGTGAGAAAAAGTGACTTTTGAAGGCTTACTTATGAAAGATAATGCCTCAACAATACATCAACAAAACCTGCAGAGATTAGCCACAGGAATGTATAAAACCAAGATAAACCAAAATCCAGATTTTATGAATGATATTTTCAAATTTCACGAGTCTTCATATCCTCTCAGAAATGAGTGATTTTTTCCTAAAAAACCAAACACAGTTATATATGGAACTGAAACAGTATCGTACAGGTGTAGTCAAATTTGGAACAGTATACCAACTAAAATTAGAAATGTAACCAGTCTAGAAATTTTCAAAAGGCAAATAAAACAAACTGCGATTCCATGCACCTGCAAATTATGCACCCAGTATGTACCAAATCTAGGATACATCAAATAGATATAAAGATAACCGTAAATCCTCGAATTAGCCCCTCCCTTGAAGAAGCCCCCCCTTGAATAAGCCCCCACCCTAGAACTACAAATTGTCAAAAAGCCCCCACTGCTACCGTAAATTTTCGAATTGGACCCCTTCATTTGATGATTTTTGCCATCTGCGGTTGCCTGTGGCGTTTAATTGAATTACCATAACAAATTCATACTTTTGGTAGTAATCAATTAAATGGTCATAAATTTCTACTAAAATAAAATAAATCTTTTAATAATGTCTTCTTAATGTCTATAATAATTTTATAAGCCCCCTCGCATAAAACCCCTCTCGAATAAGCCCCCGTCCAAAAATATCTAAAATAAATAAGCCCCCGTCCAAAAATATCGAAAATAAATAAGCACCCAGGGGGCTAATTCGAGGATTTACGGTATATAGATCATCTTAGTTTACGACCTTATAAACAAATATATTTCTTCATCTTGTTGTTATGTTAGTTGGTATTAATTAGCTTATCGTAATTTTCTATAATTAAGCTAGAATTTTTATCCAACTTTAAATAAAGTATCAAAAAAATGTCAAACTGTAACCAAAACTTTGAACAGATTTCATAACCAAGAGAAAGTATGTTAAAAATTTCTGCCAGAGAGCTAAGCGTTTTAAAGCTCTAAATTATTGCAAACATTATTGTTATTGCAAACTTTATAATTCAAGCATTTATAAAATGGGCCAGAAATGAAGAGCACATGAAAGAGTGGTTCATTCCTTTGTCTGTTGTCATTCTCTCAAACCACAGCCAACTAGTCAGATTCCGCATACCCAAGGCATAAAATGTCAAGCAACAATTGCGGTATCACTAAGATAAGATAAGGTAGAATAACTTAGAAATGTTCTGCAGTTTATTGGAGTTAGTAAAGAATTGGGTCAATTTACCAGCGTTGTTAAGTGTTTGGTAAAAGTAATCAAATCAAAATTGAACTATGCCCTATGTTTTACTCATTTTGTCGCTCTTAAAAGAAAGCCAAAGTTGTTATACTTTGCTTCATAGACGTGGGAAGCATTTCAAAAGATTCCTTGGGGTACCAGTACCATAAAAGTTCGCGCGTGATAATAGAAGATAGAAACGGAGAAGCAGAGGTGCACGTGTTCGAATTTATGTAGCCTGTGATCCAGGCTAGAATTTATATATAGCTTTTATGCATCGGCGACACGTTACCAAAATAAAAATGCTGACATTTGTCTTTCTAGAGCTAAGGGGAAGTTTCAAAATGAATAGTGATGCATAAGAGACACTACAGAAAGAGTCGTGATCAAGACTTCTTCAAACCAAGATAAAACAAAGAACTATTCATTTTATCTTGTTGAAATGTAATGGCCTACGAGGATTCCTTTGTGGTAAAGTAAGTAGGCACTTGAGGATGATTAACGTGTGAAACACTAATGGGACAGTTCAAACAAAAGTAAACAAACTTGTAGCTCGAGAGACAGAAAAGCATGCTGGGTAATCCAGGCTCAACTCGGGTTGAGACACTGTCGAACCATTCGAACTTTTCTGGAAGAAAAAAACCTAAATTTCTATCCCAATCTCCTGCAACTAATGCACCAGATTACAGGACAACATCGTATGGTATAGTTTAGCTACTGCCCCCTAATTTGGATGTTCCATGACAGATGTCTGAATGCTAAAGTGAATAGAATCCATGAAAGAGCACTCAGAATTGTTTATAAAGACAGTCATGCTGACTACGAAGCATTGCTGACATTGGATAATGCAGTACCGATTCACCAACGCAATCTACAGTACTTGATGATAGAAATATACAAAACCAAACATAACCTGAACCCTAGTTTCACGAGTGCGATTTTTGAAACAAGAAATGTACATTATGATTTGCGAACTAAAAATAGTCTTTGCATTCCAAAAGCCAGGACAACTTCTTATGGTATAGAAACTGTGCGATATTTAGGTCAAAAACTGTGGCAAACACTACCTCACAGGATAAGAGAGTCCCAATCTTTGGCAAAATTTAAAAAAAAATTAAGAGCACACCCTGTAGAATGCGACTGTAGATTGTGTAAAATATTTATTGCTGGGCTAGGTTTTATTTAGAATATTATACCTTATACATTTTTAACATAGTACCATATATTTATTTTATACAAATTCTTCATAGATAGTTGGCCTTAATCAGCTTCTTTATAGCTATTAGACGTTCATTTAGTACGCCAACAAATTATTTATTATTTATTATTATTATATTACATAGTATACACCAAATCTAGGATACATTGGTTAGATATTTCTTGTACGTTCTCAGCTAACAAATTCTAATTTGTTTTTCAGATTGGAATTAAATACTTGATAGTATTTACTTGCAATTAAGCTAACTTTTTATCCAACACAACATAGTAACTTTCAGTAAAGCAATTAGAGAGGAAGAAATGCAACCGACCTCCTGAACTGGGTAAAGCTAAACCGGTCAGTTTGTTGAATCCAGGGGTTATATGTAGTTTAGTAAGAAATGGCACGAGGGGATCCTTATCAGTTACGTAGCATCACCTTCCAGACTAGGGGGCGGGGGGAGGGGTGAGTGGAAGGTGGCGAGAAGTAAAATTTACCGATGAAGACATAGATGGAGAGAAACTTAGGTGCTATTACATCTACTGATGGATAACTTCACCGACAAACAAGGGGCTTTTTGCACCAACTGAAGATTTACCAACAAAGTCATGAAAAATTTGGTGGTGTGTCCCATTACCTACACCCCTCGCTAGCTGCGCCCCTGATCCTTATGCTAGCAGTATCAATTGTACGCAAGCACGGGGAATTTTCCAATTCTAGATTTCCATCGGGATTTTCAACATTTTCATTAAAACATAAAAACATTTGCAAAAGTGGATTCTTGTTCATTGTATTTTCTCAAAACTAAAAAAGTTTTGAGGGATTAAGATAATATTGAAATTTAGTATTGAATAGCAAACTGACTCCAAATGCAAATTGAATTATGTGATTTACCTTCCAAATGCGGATTTTCAAATTGCCTCAAAGAATTGCCTTGAATAGCATATGAATTAATTATGGAGTTCTTTTCGAAAGCCAATTTGCTCCTAATCATATGTCGCGCGCACACTTTGTAAGATTGTCTGATCACTTACAAACAAGATTTCACAACCGATTGCTCTGTGATGCCACGTGATCTTTTTAGACTCATCGATTTATAGAGTTGTTAAGTGATGACGTCACAAAAATCTACTTTTATTATTTTTGAAATTTTTTCCCATAACTTGAAAGAGCATCATGAAATACCTCTAAATCTGCAAAATCAGTTAAAGGTATTACGAATTGGCTGAGATATGGCCACATGAGCACAAGCTCTGGCCCCATCAAACCTCTGTAATTTGGTCTCAGTTCATAACTTTATGAACTGAGCCAAAATAACAGTAATCCGTTAGCAAACCTCAAATCTTCGATTGGCCATAGCTCACCCAATTTTTGACAAATTTAACTGATTTTGCATATATGGGAGTATTTCATGGTGTTCTTACATGTTATGTGGTCAACATTCGAAAATTCTAAAAATAGTTTTATGTGACGTCACACTTGAGAACTCTATTAGCAGCAACGAGTGTGAAAAGTCAAGCGCACACAAAACATCAGCCATAATGGATTCCACCTTGCAAACCTACGAAATTCAAGCAAAATGTGAATCAAATCGGTAATGTGTTTTTGGGGTTGTTGGGGGAAGAGATGGTATGTGATCCCGAGATCTAATAAAGTGGTGTTAAGTTCCAACATTCGTGACAGGTCTTGTTTTTTACAGAAAGGTTTTTGCACATTAGCTGGGGAAGGAATAGCATTTTTATCGAATGTAGGCACATTATAATGCAACTGTTTTGTTTTCATCAAAGTCGTGATCAAGACTTCATAAAGAAAAACGTGATGTTTGCGTAGCGAGTTATGACTTTCGATTCGCGTAGCGAGTTAGAACTCGATTTGCGTAGCGAGTTAGAACTCGATTTGTGTAGCGAGTTACGACTTACGATTTCCCCAATGACACCTGTTTTAAGATAAGCCCTCGCATTATGGCGTAAACTGCTCACCCAAGAACCTCCTTAATCCAATCACCTTCGTCACTTTCACAGCGAAGCACCAGGCAACTTGATTCAAAATAAACTCCAGCCACAACAGATAACCTTTCTTAATTACTAGATCTAGCAACCAAGTGTTTCTTCTTCCAACTGCCAACATACACTCGTTTTTTTATAAGAAACAAAGGTCGATGTTGAGTACTTCTTGTTTCTTAAGAGTTTCTTAATTCTCACGTCAAGAGATTCGCTTCCGTTCCAATGCTGTATTTAGATGGGGGAAGTATATTTGTATCCCTTGTGTCTTTAGTTATAATCTTGTTCTTGGATTTCACAAAATTTCGTTGTCCTCAGTTTTATCACGATTTAATAGTTTCTTAATTTTTTTGCTTCGAGTACTGAAGCTTTTAATTTTTTCTGACTGTCCAGTACTCGTTTAATATACCCGTTTCTTAAAAAAAAGAGTGTAGTTGTTTAATAGCATAAACTTCCTTTCAAAAATCAAGGGTTCTGTTGTTGCATGTTATCTTGTTGAAGTTTTTGGGTGTTAAGCTCCAAGTTTTCTATTTCTTTTATTTAGTAGAACATAAAAAGATAAGCTGACTATAATTCCTGTCAAAATTCTTGGAAGACTAACGTCAGGTTTTAAAGACAAACTCAGCAATCTCCCCACCTCCGTTTAACTATGTCGGTTTCCATAAAACGATATATGGGATTTAATAAGGAAATTAACTTTTCATATGACTGATAGGTATTTGCTGAAACATCAACATTGTTTTAGGGTAAAGGGGATGAAAGCAGAAGTATTCGGGCAGAGGTGCCGTCCTTAAAAGTTAGGAAGGGGGCTATGCTGTTGGTAAATTCAAGAGGCCACACCCATGATCACACCCTTACCAAACACAATTTGCTTGCATCTGTGTTAAAAACTCTTGTGTGTAGAAATTATTCAAACTATTCGATGACGCAAAAAGACTGATAAGAAATTGCTTATTCACGAGAAATCTATAGTATAATAAAGGGTTGCCAACACAGAATTTGTCAAACCAAATATGAACTCACTTGTTAAGGGGAGCTGAGCCCCCTCCAAAATCTCACCCCTCCAGAATTTTTACCAGGTGGGATTAGTCTCCTGATCCCCCTCAGCGGCACCGCTGTATTCGGGGAAGCTTCTATAAATTCTTGCAGATAAAAACTGTCTTGATTGCTGATAACAGAATCAGTGCCCAATCCAGCATTCTGATTGGAGAAGGAACAAGAGAGTTGGGCTCCAATAATATGTAAAACAGATGTACACAACACTGGAAACATACCCTTTCATGTGGGCTCTCTGTTTTAGCTTCTATAAGAACCCTTCGTAAGGATTTTCATCATGGAGTATTGATGTAGGTATAAGCTTCTGGTCATATTCCGTGGTGGGCACAGAGGGTCGCATTTGTAAGCTTGGCTTGGTCAGTTACCTAGAACAAACGTCTCTACTAAAAGTTTACGGTCATATTATAGCATACATTTCCTCCAATTCGCATGTTGATAAAACATCAATTGAATTCCTAGGCTCGTTTTAAAGTTTTGATTTTGTGGCCTGCCTTGTTGCCATTGCCTTGAAAAGCCGAGTGGCGTAACATACACTATTGGCGATTGATTACTGCTCGTCGTTCTCTGACATGCAAAACAATCCCTTTGATCTCTGTATTATTTTGTAAGCTTCTTATTAAAGATGTGAAAGCAGAAGCAGCGTGTTTTTATATGAAAGTCAACATGCATACAACGAAATAGAGCTACATTCTCAATGACACTGAAGAATCATAGTAAAAGGCCAGGAAGCGTAAGGGTCCCCCCAAGAGGAAACATATATGAAAGTTTGATGCCACATCTTGGCAGTGGCATCGCTTGACCTTCCAGACTAGGGGGTGGAGGGGCATCAGCAATGAAATTAACCGACGAAGACAAAGCAATATTTAGATGCTAGTTCTACTACCGATAGACGATTTCACCGACAAAATTTAAGATTTTGCAGGCCAACTGAAGATTTATGAACCAACTCATGGAGAACTGGTGGGGGCTGTCACATCCCCCTACACCCCCGCTCGCTCTGCCCCTGCATCTTGGTTCTGGTTCAGAGAGGTGGAAAGAAACTCATTGAGTAAAGGAGGAATGGGGAAGCTGTCCTTGACTTGCAAACCAAGAGAGAGAGAGAGAGAGAGACACTGGTTCAGCATAAGTAATTGATAACAGTGGGATTCATAAAAACAGCCTTTGAATTATCTACATGCAGGACCCACGCCACGAATTTCAGGTTCAATAGACGAATTTGAATTTAGTGCTTAAAAACAGGGCCTCTTGAAAATATTTTGCTTACCAAAAAGTTGGGGGCTATGGTCCCTTCGCCCCCCCCCCTTGAAGCACTATTATCAATGAAGGACTTCTTATGGACTTCTTATGCAAATTTGATTAATAGTGAAAAAGACAAACGTTATTTTCGTTTTTAATGAGTAAAGAGTCGCTTTGTGGAAATGAGTAAAGAAATAAACTAATATTCCTTTATTGTCTGTCAATATCAACTGAGGGCCAGTCAAGGGATTTGGGAAGGGACCCTTGAAGGCTTCCCTTTTAGAAGAGTCTATTTTGAAGAAAACTGGGGTAGCATTTATTGGAGGGAGGAAGCTATTGACAGATGGTTTTTACTTGACAAAACAAAGCACCGCAAAAACACTGAGCACTGTGCCCAGGGCCCCTAGAGTACAAGGGGCCCCGCATTTGCTACCATGACCAGCATTTTTCGGAAAGGACTTATGACACATGACCAAAATTAAATTTGGGACAAATGTATTTGAATCTCGTACACTTCAGGTGGAAATCTGTTATTCTGTTTGAAAATTCCTACAAATCACTTTGGTTGCAATGGAATACTTGTACGCTATTAGCAAGTGAGTCGCCCTTCATTTTAGTTCATGCCCATCTTTAGCGAACCTACGACAATGCCTTTTAAGCAAATTGAAGCAAAATGAGCATTTGTTACAGTTTGAGTGTCAAGACGCAAGAAGGAAGATTCTCAACATATAACTTATTTGTTTCTTTTGGCTTCTAAAAAATTGGGTTTGAAAATTGCAGCACCTTTTCTAGGACTTGAGAGTGGGTCACAAGTGGTTATTCGTCCTTGTGGAAAGGTTGTGGAAAGGAATTAAGCCAGTTTTGAATCGCAATAGGCCAATCAGAAACGCGAGCAAAATAGCCGCTTGCCTATATTCCTAGCGTACAGTTTTCGATCTTTGTTCTGAAAGAGTGTCAGACGAAAAGCTTCAGTATGACTCAAAATGTTGGCTTTTTTCAAAGCCATTTTTAAGTTTTGTACCATCAAAAGATTGCTTACAAGTATTCAGATCAAGAGAATCCAACGAATTTTGGCTTTAAGTCATGGATCTGTGTTCCAAGTCAATGTTTTGACAGTGCAGAAGACGCCCAAAGATAGAGAAATTCGCATTTTTGGTGTATAAAATTGGACGGTTCTAAGTTGCTACTACGAGTTGCACGCTTAATGCGATCATCAGGGAACTGTTGCAAGTATAAAAAATTTATCTAACTTAGTTTTTGAAAAAGACCGGCCTGAAACCGCGTACTAACTTATAGTACGTAGAAAATTCTCAATTTTGGCTTTATTCAAGAAAAAGATAATGTCAAAACAGCCAAGCCCCCTTGGTTCGATTATCTTAAAAAATTTGGCATGAAATGACAACTGTATGAAATAAAGATAACTTCAACTTTTCTTTGACAGCCTAGGAAATATCAGTGGCACTTTGAAATTGCTGTCACATGTATTCTTACAACATCCATCAATTTTCAGTCATGTGGTAAATTTTTATCATAGAATTTTCTTCTCAAAGGTACTATTTGTTAACAACAATAAAACCACTTTTATCTGCGCAACGATCTTTCCTCATGATGCACATTTCGAACAAATTCATTGGAAATCCATGCTTGGATTTTCTCAATGTGAGCAAAGCGTGACGTTCTCAGAGACTTGGAATTCGACATCCAAGGTTCTCAAAACTGACAAGAGATGGAAATTCATGAGAGTAAACTTATCGATTAGACAGAAAACAATCGCTAATTATGCGTTGGGGATCATTGGTATTTTACATGCTGCGCCTTATTATTTACAGGATAAAAACTATCATTATAAGATTACCAGCCGAAGTCAATTCCAGTGATTTTGTACAATTGCTCGTTATATGGCCTATAGAATTTTTTCATAGCCTCTAGTGTTCTTTGCGAGACGGGTGGATGCGTGCGTCCTTTCGATTTTCCAAGACATATTATATCCTTTGTAATATGTTGATTGAGTTTTCTGTTTTTCAGACAGTAGAACTTCTTTTTTTTGCTGAAGAAGAAATCTTGCTTGGTGATCTCAACGTCCAAATTAAGAAACTTTTGCACCTTTATGACCTCTTCCCCAGGGTGTTTAATTAGATCATCTCCATTAACGATGTGAATTTGTCGCATAGGAAAATATTTAAGCCATCTCTTGAGATGATTTGAGTACAAGCTATTCTGTATGAATGGCATATTGCTATTGAAAGTACTTGTACTATTGTTCCATAATACCGTTTCGATATCATCTCCAATAATATGCTTCTTCTTTCGTGTCTTCATATGTACATAATCTGATATCGCTCGTTTCACTGGATTTCGAAATATCAAAATAAGCTTCGTATCAGGTGACATTTGATGAACTCTTTTTGGCACACCGCCTGTGATAAAATATCTAGGACTCTTTTCCAAAGTTATTTGACGCGAGAAGGATTTCGGCATTTGCTTCCTATACCAGTTCATGCCTTTAAGATAATTCTCTTCGTTGTCAAAGAAGTGAATTTCCTTATTACTGGCTCTGATTTTTGAATGAGCACGAAGAAAGACAAGTAATGCTTTCGTACCTCCCTTTTTCACTCCAATTATCAATGCTTTCGGCAATCGTCTCTCGTATTCTTCATTCCTTTGCATCATAGATACTGAGACACTGGGCAGTTCACCAATTGACTCCATGAAATAATTTTTCCGTGTGGTTTGCTTCGACGTAACATTATAAATCTTACTTGCATTTACCCTCGAATTGTGTGTATCTGTCATAGTTCCAACACGAAGGTAAACTATGTTTCTTGTTGTGCTTGATGTAAAGTAGCCCCTGCCATAAATGCAAACGAATACAATTGCAAAAAATATGCAAGTTAGAGCAAGTTTTATTGATTCCTGGCGTTTTTCCAAAGGTGCTGCCATTAATGTCTCCTCTTTGCTCTGTGGCACAGTAACTTGGCAATTATACTCTTACTGCTCTAAGCAATAAAGACAGAAGTCGATCAATCCATAAAAGGTGTTTTCAAATTCTTTAACAGACTGCAGTGAGTATACAAAAAGCAGCGCGACTTCACTTCAACGGCGTACTGCTGTGGTTTTGTACGTGAACTAAGTGAAAACTCAAGGAAATTGAATTTAAGTGTTGATCCGAAACGCCTTTGTTTCTCATCCATTTGTGATATGAAGTTTACCATAAAAGATTTTTGATTTTCTATAACCGTATTATACACTGTTTTCAGGGGGGATGCAGGTTACCGTCTTACCTAGGTATGCTCCTCCGGGAAGCAGAGGCGGATTCAGAGCAAATTTGAAGAAGGGGCGGTAGTGGTGGCGCTGAAAAATGTTGACGAGTGTACGCTGTATATAACAACTTCAGACTCTAACTGCTAATAAAAGGCTCTTCATTCACTTTGCAAGGAAATTTCCACAATAATTGTTGTATATTTTGAGGTAATCCTTGAAGAAAATTGACCTATAAGTCTTTTTCAAATGATTCTTATTCTCCAAAAAGGGCGCACAATTTTCAAAAAGGGGTGCCAGACTTGCTTCAACTCGGCGAGGAGGGGGCAACTGCCCTTAGTTAAGTCCCCCTCCCCCAAACTTAAGTCCGCCACTGCGAAGAAGTGAGAACGAAAAGTTTCAGTTCGCTTCTCATCGAATGCTTTAAGTGAAAATCATAGAGATGTGATAAGAAAAAAGGCGAGAGGATGTTTTCTCTAGGTCGAAAAAAGTGGCTTAGCTCTATGAAAAGAGCAAGAGAAAATCTTTAACAAACAAGAGAGGTTCAGTTTCACAACCTTATTGTAAAACAATATATTTCCAAAGATCAGAAAGAATGATGGTTGCATGTGTGAAAATGCTGTATTGTGATTTAATATTGTAAATGAGGCTGTAAAATAAAAAGGAGATTAAGGCGTACCGGATGATAGTTAAAGTAATTCAGAGTAAAGTGGAGTAGAAGAAAAAGTGTTTGAGAAATTGAAAGGAATATTGAGGAGAATTTACGAGGTTTTTTGTGTTATTCTTGCCAAGTCAGACATTCCGTTACACATGGCTGATGACTGGGAAAAACTTCCTATAACTTCAGATGCCCCACCCACGACAGTTTCCAAAGCCTAGTTTCCAGGCGCCTAGTTTCCAAAGACTTTAAGGGATCTTCTGAGAGATTAAAAGGAAGAATATGGACACTTTCCAGGATTCTCTATAGCTCAGTCAAAGCTGGTCACTCTCAAACCCTATGAAATAAACGAATCTATTTCCACTAGTTCAGGTGTTCTATGTTTCCATAGAAGCTGTAGAATAATCTTTTGATATTTACATAGTTTATAAAACGCATTCTATTTTTGGATACAACGATAAAGGATGCGAAGCCCTCTGAGACCCAGTCGATTTCTAACATAACATGAGCATTAGATATAATAATGTTTCAAATGGTTTTGCATCAATTACCTGAAAACATCTTTAAGAGAATTTCTAAGAGTGGCTTTTATCCTTACCTCTTCATTAGATTTACATCAAAGCTTTGTCAGCCTCTCCAAAGGAACCAATATACATAAAGGTTGAGACAACGCAGCCTCGAGATGGTGTGGCCCTGGAAGTTAAAATTGGTATAAGGATTATAGAGCTACATTTCACAAGAAAACGTTTTTCAAGAAACCTTTAAAATGTATCAAATTACATCTATTTTCTATAAATATATACCTGATTACATAAGTATACAAAAGATTCCTCGTTATTTTTATTTATTGCATCAATTTACTGCTAAAGTTTAAAATAACTAAGTAAGTTTGGCTTTTATCGTTACTGCACAAGTATTTTTCTTACATAGTAAGAAAAATTAATGTAACGTTCTGTTACTTTATTGATTTAACACTCATTGTTGATTTTCTACCGTTTTGTTGTACTTTTATTACTTTTTACTGTAGATGTGTTATACCATTGGATATGTTAAAATTAGATGGCCTAGACATCTACTAATTTTTCTATTCGCTTGTTTAACTTTGTTTGAGTATATATGTTTTACAATTCGGCTTGCTTCTCACTTTTAAATTCCCCTGTACAATTCGGCTAAATGATGACTCTTCGATCCTTGTCAATAGATTTCAGCCGTTTGGTAAAAAGTAAGCTGCAAAACTTTGAATAATTAAAGAACAGTGAGTTCAAGAAAACTTTTGTCATAATGTCATAATGAAAAAAAAACAAAAGCCATCTAACTCAGGTAGGTTTTACAAATCATAGGGGTGGAGCCAGTGTGGCTAAACGTGATGTTTTCGACAAGAAATAAACAACGATAGAATAAAAAGGTTATTAAATAAAACCGCTTAAAACACTTAAAATTCAAGTTAAAATTGTGATTAAACTTTTTTAGAGACGTCAGGCTGGACATTCAAATTTTGTCCTTTAAGCTTTAATTCAGCTGGGTTTTTTATGATATTGAAAAATGACGGAATTAAAAATCACATCCAACCCAAGAGCTACAGTCCCGAACAAAAAAGTTGAGACAAAATGCAATTTTTGTAATTTTCTACTTTAACTTACCCCTGTAAATTCGAATCCCCCCTTTCCCAAATTAGGCTTAGTTACACCCCGAGGTGTGAGATTAGGAAGCAATAAGATAAGTTTTTGTGGCCACGCCCTTGACATTTGCAGGGATCGCCCCTTTTGAAGAGGGTATCACCCTGTACTTTTGAAAATGGTAGCATTTTTTGAAATAGTCTTATTGTCCTTGAAAAATATTTTGAAAAATGCGTGCACTATCGATGTCAAGGGACTTGGCTCCATACCTCTCTGGAGTTTTTTCCAAGTCTCTTGAGCTGGTATCTGTGCTTTTTTCATAATCGGTTAACACTCATGCATTGTCTTGTGCAGCATTGTTTATGTGCAGTGTGTTTCAACTCAAGTTAAAGAGGCTCCCATTAAGTAAACCAAGAAAAAGTGAAATTATAGTTCTTGACTAGACAGACGTGGTCTATCATTTGCCGATATCAGTGTTTAAATTTAAGATCATTAATTTGCAAAGACCTTCTTTATAAATAAACTTGAGTTTAGGCCAACATTACCTAACCCAATTGGATGTAACTATAACTTTTGATGAGGAAAGCCATGCTTTGGCGCTGTCTGATATCGAAACTATCATTGCTTGTAAAAACTTGGTCTTCAACATGATTTACCTTGCAGCACGTCAACCATTTCCTTCTCTTCCGTGGTTTTGTGGAGTTTTGAAAACTCGCAGAAGTTAAAAGGATATTGTTTGATCGTATTCAACTCCAACTCAGTCACCGCCATAAGTTCCTTTCCAATTTCGAATAATCTTTTATTCTTTCTTTACTCATTTCTTCCCTCCACAGTAGAGGAATACTCTCTAATTATGTGCTGTGACAAATTTTTAGTTACCATGTTGAGAAGGTTATCTACTCGCCCTGTGTGCCAGAAACTTAATATAATGAAAAAGAAGAGGTCAACCCCCCGAAAGATGAATTTTTAGGCTTTTAGATTCCTGCCACAAGTTTTGCTACCCACTGTATGGCCACTGATTGGCTAACTCCCTCTGACTGGTGCAAAATTTCGTGAGTGGAGCGCACGTGCGTTTTCTGATTGGCCAGAGCAGGAACTTCGCATGACAAAATACAGACTAAAAGCAAAGAGCGGGAACTATTGTTCCAGTGGCACACAAAACAAAATGATTTTTAGAAGATGGTGGTCTGCAGAATAAACCATATAAAACTGGGGGCATATTGACTTCTCCATGAAAGACACGTAGCCGGCGGGTGCACTTCTATACCAAAAATGATGCCAAGGCTTGTCTGTAGAATCACTGAGAAAGGGGTATTAAATGAGACTAATACTAGGACCTAGAATTTGAAAAAAGGGGTATTTTTCACCAGGTCTGTCATTTTATATACTACAAGCTGAATAATTATGAAATAGAATTTAGAAAGGTGTAGAATATTGTACTTTTCATGATAATGTATTAACAGCAAATGTCATTCTTATCCTTAGATCTCTGTCAGTGATTTGCAAAAGTTAGGGTCTTGTGTGAATATGGAAGGGCGTGAGATATCAATGAA
This sequence comes from Rhopilema esculentum, assembly GCF_057945365.1. Taxonomy (NCBI): domain Eukaryota; kingdom Metazoa; phylum Cnidaria; class Scyphozoa; order Rhizostomeae; family Rhizostomatidae; genus Rhopilema; species Rhopilema esculentum. The sequence continues at coordinate 5,215,266 of NC_142827.1, forward strand.
AAGGGGTATAACTTTTTCTGAAATATTAGAGGAAAGGGGGTGTTTTTAAAGGCTACGGACAAGCCTTGGTATCATCTTTGGTATAGAAGTGCACCCGCCGGGACACGTAGCCGGAAAGTCCAGGACATAAACAATATTAACAAACAATACGAATGTGAATAATATGTTTTCATAAAATAAGAATTAACATTTGCTATAAAAATTCTGACTGGAGCACTTGCTCCCTTTGCTTCCGCTTAGATGCGCGCCTGGGCATAAAACGACAACTGTGTGAACTAAAGATAATTTCAACTTTTCTTTGACAGCGTAGGAAATATCAGTGCACTTTCAAATTGCTATCACACGTGTTCTTACATGCTAGTCATCCATCAAAGTTCAGTCACATGGTAAACTTTTATCATAGAATTTTTTTCTTCAATTTTCTAGATGTGAGCAAAAGCGCTCATTGCTCAAAGCTTGATTTCTAGAGTAAAATCAAAGAAAATGTGTGTGAACAAAGAAAAGGTCACGATAGCAGGCTGCCTTTAGACGGAGCTTGAATGATATCTAAGTTGTTCTTGCCATGCAGTGCCATCGGAAAAAATTAATATTGGGGGGGGGGGAGCCTATTCTATTGCTTCCTTCTCCGTACACTGTTAGTTTGATAATTATTGGGGGGGGGGCTCCAGCCCCCTGCTCCCAACGGCTCTGGTCGCGTGATGTTCAAATCGTTACATAACAAAGTTGATATTTTTAATGGTCACTGGTTGAGCAGCCAGGTACATTCATTGGTTGAACAGCAGCTGAGAACATCAGCATCCAAGGCATAGACGTCCTTGACGATTAGAACTTCACCATTACCAGAATCTTAATCTAAACTTTTACAGAGGATCTCAAAATTACTGACACCCCCCCCCTCCCCTCCCCAACACACTCTTAACTGGGTACGTCCCTGTATGTCATATTCCTTGCATCTATCTTATAACTTAAGAAACCATCTAATCTACGCTCTTTACTTGTATGTAAGAGCACACTTTTAAAATAACACCTATCAGAGACTCATTTTTCTGAATAAGGAACAGTGTAAGAACATGTTCAGCCAGCCTCAAATGAAAAACTAGAAGAACAGGTAACGTGTTTTGTAGATTTTTTCCTTGTCAACAAACAGAGCGAAAGTTATCAGCTATTGAACCATTATTCTAAAAATTTAATACAAAACCTCTATTCAGTGGTCTCATAAACTCTTATGTGTTATATATAACCCAGTGTAGAAATAAGAACAACATCAAGAACGCCCGAACAACAAATTATCTAAAAAAAGAACATAGCGTGTTGGCTAAGAAATGCATCCCTGAGCCCCCACCCACTTGATCCCTGATGGCAGAGCCGATGCCAGTGGGGGGCATGGGAGGGTGCATCGTCATCCTATAAGGCTATTTTTTAGAAAATTTGAATGCTTGTCGGAAAATGTTAGGACTCTCAACAAGTCACATTCCAACGACTGGCTGATGATAATCTTCTTAGCTTGCCATATTCATTATTAGCAATTTTACTTTTAATCGATTCTTTTATATTGCATTGACTGAAAATAGCCAAAGTTGGTCCGTGCGGAATAATTTAGTGGTCCTTTGTCTTGACTAGTCACTTCAACAAGAAAGCAACAGCACCTTGAGGAAATATATCTGCATCTAAAATAGAGCACATTGGGTTGTGCAGTTGGCCATTGGACCTATACCTTGCAAATGGGAACTCACAAGTAGATACGCATGCGTAGCACCAATAGCTCACTGAGGTAGATATGTCGTCGGAAAAATTATGATCTTCGCCCCACTACATGTCACTGCTGGTGTTGACCCTGCCTGATGGCATGGACTAGTATTTTTAAAATGAATATTTTTAAAACTCAGAGGTATGCTGTGATACTATAGTGGAATTAGATATAAAAACGATCTAACCCGGATAAAAGTAATACAAAGCTGTAATTTGGCACAGATGTTCTATACTAAGTTGGAAATGACCAGAAAAAAGCCCCATCAATTAGACATTGGGAATTCCTTATTTGGGCAAATACCATAATGGCGCACTGATCAGTAGTGGTTCAAAATTTTAATGTTGCTAAAACCACATAGTATGTACATCTTTTGAAAGATAATTTCATGCTGAATAATTTTTATTCAACATACGTACCCTTAGAATATGCAAATTTAGTGGTGATTGGGCAGAAACAAAGTGGGACGAGTGAGTATTGAAAAGCGCACGGAAAAAATGGCTGATCCTCTTGCTGAATATTTTCATTTTATATCGCAAATTCTATCGATGCAAAATCATTAAGTGTGTGAATAAGATAACGTATGATAATACCCACTCAGCCCGGGCTGACTCAAACCGGGCCCACTCAGCCCGGGCTGACTCTAGTGAAATTTTTTTACTGCAGCAGCAAATTCCGGTCAAATCCAAAGAAATATATAAATATTAAAAACAAAGTAACTCGCGACCGAACGGTCTAAACAACATGATTTTTTCATTATAAACTAATTTAAAGATGAAGATTTCAATTCTGACAGTTTTTCAACTTTTTTCATTGACATCCTCCATCTTAGTAATTTTTGTTTCTAAGACGTAAAAAAACTGCCAAATTCAGTGCAAATTCAAAGTGGCTGCACAAAACTACAGCTTGATGCTGGGCCAGTAATATTCCCTTTATGCCCTTCTTTACCAGGAAAAGAGACCACTTCCAAATTACGTATAATCCCAAAAATTGCAAACTTTTCAATTGAGAAGTGCGTACATGAAAAAGAGGGTGTTTTGAGAGTACCTAGGCCCTAAAACCCGGAAAATAGTTATGAAAAACGGGAAACCCGGACTTGGAAATTTGAAAATCTTGAGGCAAATATATATACTTCAACGTGGTTCACCTTTTCCCGTGTTCTGTATTAAAAGACCTTCGTACCCGCAGTTATTACCAGCAATAATATTTGTCTACAAGGCACAGGGTAGATCCTTGCCTTTTTTCTCCAAATGAAGATGTCATCAGTGTTTGCGGAAGAACAGAATTTTAGGAAAATTTGTCGTAGAGTGCGGAAATCTGGCAATTTCTAAACGGAACGAGGGAATTCTACACACTTGCCCGACGCAGATTCTCTCAAAATAATACACGGATTGCAGAAATTTCAGAATGTTTAGCGGGATTCTTAACCTGCTCCTTGTTGGATAGGATTTCATCATCGCATGTTTTGATCTTGTTAATATATAAGTTGTTCATAAATAAACTTATATACATTCAGAGGTGGCGCCAGAAATCTTCCGACAGAGGGGTTGGAGCTTCCAACATTGAGGCTAAATTGACTATAATATGCAGTTTTTCGTACGTTATTTTGTCAAATTTGCTCCAACAATAACCTAATATTTTCTTCCAATAGGGGGGCTAGATGCTTCCGATGGAGGGACTGTAGCGCCCTAGCCCTCCCCTAGCGCCACCACTGTATACATTCTATTGCCCAGTTGCCCCCTATCTGCTATTTTTGACCAGAAAGTACTTATTTCCACATTGTAAGGGCGTGTATGTTGAATGAAAGTTGTTCAGCATGAAACTGTTTTTCAGAATATGTACATATAATGTAGTTTTAGCGAAATCAAAATTTGAACCCCTGCTGATCAGTGCGCCATATTGGATTTGCCCAAATTAGAAATTCCCAATCAGGGCCGCCGGACGCAGTTTTGAACAGGGGGGGGGGGGGGGCAAAACAAATAAAAAGGGCACAAATATTTTTTCCCGAAACATTAGTAAGTGTCAAAAATGGTACAGATTTTACTGTAATTTAGACAGTTATAAAAATTATGACACACGTTGGACATAATAATGATACTAATTGTCTTACTTTCATATTTAAACAATTTCGCCCCCATTATTAACAAATTATTAGACAAAATTATAAGTAAACATTATTAGAAACAAATTAGGTTTATCTCGTCAGTCTTATGAACGAAACAAGTTTTTAACTCTCCTTAAACTTGACCCCGGGGGGCTCAGTCTGTTTGTAAAACGTATTACATGTGAGTTCCGAAAAACTCGAAAAAAGCTAGAATTCTGGGACATAGAATCTTCAAAACTGGGTTGCATTCTTAATCAGTCAGAGGAAACACAAAAAGGGCAGGAATTTACTGATATGATGTTGCAGATAACTTTCTAGATAAATTAATGGCATATTGAAGTACAAAAAATTTTGCAGTAGGTCTAGTCTTGTATATTGTTCTAATCCTAGATAAGAAATTTAAGTCTTTGTTAGCATGTACTCATTGCAGGGACACAACTTATGCATTTCTTCATAAAAAGCATTGAACACAATGTTGTGAAGCAAGCAATATGTTGCAGTTATAGTTTTGCAGATGTCTGATTTTATTAATATATATGTCAAGAACCACAAGGGATTGTTGTTGAAATCAAATTTAGTGAACTCTGTTTTTTAACTTGCCTAGTCATAAGTTTAAGAAAAATAATGGTTCTAACATGAATTGGTATCAAAAGTTCCTGCTCAAGCTTGAATATTCTCAGTGAAAAGAGTTACATAATTTTGGCAAAGTCATAGAATAGGGTTTATTTTACGCATCCCAGAATCAGAGATAGGGCTGCAGTTTCTACTTTCAAGAACACACATGATATATATTGGACCAACTGACTGTGCCCGCCGGGGACTTGACCGGACCTTTCTCGCGGAACTGGCAGTCTCCTTCGCAGTTGATATTGTTCATCACAGGAGCTTGCGCTTTTTGCATCAAGACCAATAGACCAGGCTACAGTGGCGGTAGGTGCCACCTCAGGGCGGAGAAATTCAAATGGATATTTTCAGGTAGCTATTGGTCTGGTTACTTGGAAAAGTGATGGTGAACGGGGAATCGTTGGGGTTCGTGGGGTAAATACGGGGGGTAAAGTTCGTCATATTAGCATATTACCTCTGCGGAGGAGCCACTGTTTTGTTAACGACTTCAGAGCATGACAAGTGCTTGTTATCATAAAAAAGTAATCTAGAGGGAGTCTTTTAGAGCCTCTTCTTTAAAACTGTTTTTAACTATGTATAGAATAATGGTTGCGAAGACATGATAATTTATTAGGTCCGTTTGATTTCATGCGCATTTGGTTATTACGTGATGACTCCACATCTCCTTCAGATGCTGGACAACTTTTTTCGCAATTCATCGCTTTGAAAATATTTGTACAAATAGTAACACCAATATGTAACGCAATGAACTCAATAAATCACGGAAATACGTAGCAGAACAAAAAGACCTGTGTGCATCATTACCAAGAAAGAATTGTTTTGCTCTAAGCGTCATTTTCTTTATTTAAGTTGTTATTTTCGCTCTGAAAATTGGATACTCTGTGCACCTTTAAAGTATTGAGGAGGTCCTGTTTTATTTATATTTTTAAACATGCAAGGTCTAAGCTGTATTGTTCATTACTCGAGCAAAGATTGTCTGTACAGTAATATTAAAGATTTGTCTGACATAAATAAAGAAAAAATTGCAAAGGCTACTCGTTTACGACTTGGTGGCAAAAATCTCCACGAAGAACAATGCAGCTCCATTCCTGACGAGGTTGATCCAAATAAGCACGGAGTTCACTTAGAACCTTGTTAAAAAAAAATTTACAAAGATCCTGTCCCGTGAGAAATTCCTCGCAGAAACTAGCACTGAAGCTATTCAGCGTCCACAAACACTAAAGACTGCAGCTACTCAGAGACCAGATGTTTATCCCCAGGTGTGTAATTTTTGCCAAAAGTACCGGGTAAAGAGGCAACAGAAACATCATGTACCAATAACGATCACGAAGAAGCAGGCCGAACTAACGTAAAAGAAGATGCCGAAGCCATTATCGATCAGAACATTTATTATGAAATTAAAGATGTTGATCTCATAGCTAAAGAATTTAAACACCATGAATTCTGCTACAGAGAGTTTACAAGGAAAAAGAAACGCTTTAACTCGGCATCCATCGAAAAAAGTTGTTGTACGCTCTCCATCCTCAGACATCGACATCTTGGTAATTTTATTAAGTATTATTAAAGAGCAAAGTCAAGTATATCTCGATTTTGGAGTTGGTTTGAATAGAAAAGGACTATTTTTGTCTGATATTGAGATGGAAGATGGGTTGAAGAAATGCCTGATAGGCTTTCATGCATTCACGGGGAATAACTATGTGTCTTTTTTTCCGCAAAGGGAAATCAGAATGTTGGGAGGTTGTCCAGAAGAACAACAGATTTGTTAACACATTTTCCCTACTTGGGCAGGTATGGGAACTTGATGAGCAAATATTTGTTAACCTTGAAGAACATGTTTGCCATTTATATGGATATCGGCAAAAAATGTCAAGGATGTGAGGAAAAAATTATTTGGCAAGAAGTATGTAAGGCAAGGCAAAGCCATAGACATTTCACTCTTGCCTCCATGCCAATCATCACTGAGGCTACACATATTGCGATCAAACATCATTGCAAAGATTTGGAAGTCATCGGGTGAAAGGTCCATAAATTTGACAGATCTTTCTACTTCGTGACCTTCGGAGATGATAAAGAAAGTGAAAATGAAACCTAAAATGGATAAACAATGACAAATGCAGGTATCTTTGCCTTAACTTGCATCTTTTAACATTCAAGAGTATCAAACAAAAGAATACGTGGTACAAAAAAAAGAACAAAGGTATTCTGTTAAAAAAGCTCACCTTCCAAATATGGTAAGGGGTAAAAATTGGTCACGTGACTACTCTTATTGTAGCAATATGTCGAAACGTAAAGAAGAGGCTCTAAAAGACTCCCTCTAGATCATTTTTTATGATAACAAGCACTTTCACTTATCTGAAGTCGTAAACAAAACAGTGGCTCCTCCGCAGAGGTAATATGCTAATATGACGAACTTTAACCCCCGTATTTACCCCATAAACCCCAACAATTTCCCGTTCACCATCACTTTTCCAAGTAACCAGACCCATAGCTACCTGAAAATATCCATTTGAATTTCTCCGCCCTGAGGTGGTACCTACCGCCACTGTAGCCCGGTCTACAAGTATCCATTTAAGGAATTTTCAATGAATGGTCCTCCAACAACGTCCAGAGTTATGTTATTTTACTTAGTTTCTAAAGGCAGAAAATCTGGCATTGAAAAAATACACGCAATATATTTTTCAAAAAGGGGCACTTTTTTATACTTTTTGCAAACAGGGGGGCCTGTGCCCCCGTGGCCCCCCTGGCTCCAGCGGCCCTGCCAATGCCCTATTGATGGGGCTTTTTTCTGGTTATTCCCAGTATCGTATGGAACCTATGTGCCAAATAACAGCTTTTTATTATTTTTGTCCGGGTAAAATCGTAATTCCACCACACTACGAGGCAAATTTGTTTACTTCCGCCATTTTGAATATTGAGCCCTTATAAATTTGGTAAAAGTAAGAATTGATTTCGTTCACTTCTCTTTTGAATATCGATGTGAAATTTGGTGAGTGGCCTCATATTGCAATTTAATTTATGAATTGATGTTAATATTGGAAAAATAAGCCGTCAATCGCAATTTCCAAGCAATTACAATCGCGGTGCTTGCTGTGGTGTTTTCTGTCTCGTCGAAATTCCAGAAAATAATGATTGATCTGTTTCAACTCGGATCCAGCAACAATGTTTAACCACTTAATGCGTAATTTTCTTAACACTGCAAATATGTTATATGTTGTTGATTTATATTTCCTCTAACTACTTGCATCAGGAAAGGCACTGAAATAGTTATGAGCCACGAGAAAATCGTTCATTAAAACAAGCAATTTTTCATACTGAACCCTATTGCAGCACGTTTTTGCCACTATTAAAAAGGCGGAAGTAAACAAATTTGCCTCACTCGGCTATACGCAGCATGACCCGAGTTAGAAATCTAGCGCCTCCAGCGCTTCATTGGAAATAAAAACTTGAAATCTTCTGCGCAGCAGCATGACAGCAACAACCGCAATTTCAGAGTTGCAAACACGACAAGCGGTTGGAAACAAATTAATAAGTTACTTTGTATGACTATAAATTTATAGTTCAAATAATTGTATAAAAATTTTAATTGAATTATTCCAAGTATTGATGAAACATATGGGAACTCTCTAGGCTCCGTATTGCAGTTTTCTGGCTCATGGCCTAAGCTGGCATCACCGTAAGTGGAAAGAAGCCAACAACAGTGCGGCACACTATGGAGTGGGGAAGGAAACGCTTTGTTGTTCTATTTGTTTTCCTTGTGATCGTATCATTCATCTTCATGATGTTTGTTTATGACATCCCAGCAAGCATAAAGCATTTACTGCAAGTGAGTGATAAAAGGAATGTTGTTACCTTAGATTCAATCGGCTCGCCATTCGATGACCAAAATGAGCATGTCCTTGCAAAGGATATATGGGATGGAGGACAACTATTTGGGAAACTTGCTATTTCTAGAAAGAGATTCAATGGTGAGAAGGCAAAGAAAAAAAAGAGGAAGGGACAAAAGAAGAAGATTACTTACGGTGAAAAGGTTTTAACAAGAGGAAAGTATAAGTCAAGACTGCCAAATGCCATAATAATTGGTTCAAAGAAAGCAGGTACTCGTGCTCTTTTACAGCATCTAAAAGTGAATCCAGAAATCAGAACTTGTGGAAAAGAGGTACATTTCTTCGACAATTATTATGACAAAGGTTACAATTGGTACAGAGTTCAAATGCCTCCTAGTTTCACAGATGAGATAACCATGGAAAAGACACCAGCTTACTTTGTCACAAAATCAGCACCAAAGAGAGTAAAAGACATGTGTGAAAAGTTTCTCCTAAAAACTAAGTTTTTAGTGATATTAAGGGACCCAGTTGAAAGGGCTATTTCTGATTATACTCAGGGTTTGGTAAGGAAAAAAGAGAGGAATGTCAAAAAGAATTCTTTTGAATCAAAAGTATTTAAAAAAGGTAAGAAGAAGAAAGAGGTTAATGATGGTGCCACTATTATAAAAACTGGACGCTATATAGAGCACCTGAATGAATGGTTAAAGTATTTTGATATAAGTAGATTTTATTTTGTTAGTGCAGAAAGATTTGTCAGTGAACCATGGACAGAGCTTGAAGGAGTTCAGAAATTCCTCAATGTTTCAGTTTCTATTACCAAAGACAGCTTCTGGTATAACAATACAAAGAAGTTTTATTGCATCCAGAAAACAAATGGAAATGGAAAAGCTAGAACCATGTGTTTGGGGAACACCAAAGGAAGAACTCATCCAAAAATTGATACAGAAACAATACATATTTTGCAGAGTTACTATAAGCCATTCAATGATGAACTGTATAAGAAAACTGGGAGGAATTTTGGTTGGCCAAGTTCTTGAAAGGTTTCTGGCATTCTCTAGATTGTGGTCAATTGTATTCAATTGAGACTGATTTTTTTAAGACTTTGAAAGAAATGAAAACTTTTATATGTTCAGTATCTAATCATACAAAGTAGTATTAGGCCAAAAAACTGTATGATATCATGTTATTTAAATAATGTTTTTAAAAGGTGCGTTCTACATAATATTATAAGTCTTTTAACAATAATAGTTTAGTGTTTGTTGTTTGTAAACATAGCTTTGTCCTAAACTGATATAGTTCAAAAAGCTTGTGGCCCATTGTACCAAGATCTAGGACAGGCTGCCTTTTTATGTCGTACAAAGATTTATGGATAATTGGTGAGCCTTGTGGAATCAGTTCTAAATGGGATCACTTAGCTAAGCTTACTCGTTTGGGTGTGACTAGCAGTTCAATTTGAAATGGTTCTCGCAGGCCCCGTTGAAATGCCCTAACCGTACCCATTTTTGAATGGTTCTATTTGGTAGTTGTCCTGTGTAAATGCAGCAAAAATGTAGATATATTTTGTTCTCTAATGGCTAGTAGTTGAATTTGATAATCAAGATTTGTATTTTTTGTAAGTTGACTGTACATCAAGAATCTCAGATGTCTATTGGTAGCACACTTTTAGTTTGGATGCAGCCATTTGGTTTGTTGAATTTGGCAAGACCTTTTGTTACTTTTCTCTGTTGGTCCAGCAAAATTATTATTAAACCTGAATTTGAATACATCAAGGCTATCTACTTTTCTGAAACATTTAATTTGCAATATTTCAAGGAACCGTTTCTATAATTTTTGGTTTTTATTGTTTTCAGCTTGTTTCATTCAAGGTTTAAAAGATTAAATGATAGTGATGTAGGCTACAATCCTGGACAAGAATGTTGAGACAAAATGCAAATAAAGTATGACACATTTACCACCCAACTAGCCATCCAGAAATAGTTTTCGGCATATTTGGACAAAATTTGATTTTCCATAATTTTTTGTGTAAAAGTTGTCACATATTTGAGGCCTTAAGGTAAGGTCTACAAAGGACAAAATATATTTGTCCCAGCTGAATAGAACATTGAAGACTTTGACCACATAATCTGAAAGAATGTCATAAAATAATCCTCAATAGGAAAAATCAGTTAGATTTCTAGATTTCAAGTTTGCTAAAGGATTACTGTTACTCTGGCCAGGTTCATAAAGTTAGAAACCAAGACCAAATTACAGAGGTTTGATGAGGCAAGAGCCTGTGCTCATGTGGCCATATATCAGCCAATCCGTAATACCTTTAACTGATTTTGCATACTTAGAGGTATCTCTTGATGCTCTTTCAGGTAACAGGGTTAAAAATCAAAAATTCTAAAAGTAAATGTTTGTGAGGTTATCACTTTGGTACTTTGTTGTTTGGGTTAAAAATGGTGGATGTCAGATATAAAGTTCTTTCAAATCACATAAAAACCCTTGGTCAGCCAAAGGATCTCAAAGATCTTAATAGATTCAGATGTCTGTCACATAATGATTATTTATAAAAGCAATGTGAATCTTGTATCCTTCTTGTATCCTTCTGATGCAAGGACTGGAGGCAATCACCATACCAATACACCAATTAAAATTTTACTGCCACATTTTGGAAATTATTTCAAACTTTATTGTTTAACTATCTTGAGCTCAGATTAGGATTTACAACCATACTTTTAGTCCAGACACAATTTTTTAATTTGCTTGCATCATTGATTTTTAAGGGATTTGAACTCCGAAATTGTCCCACCTGAAACTTCACTCTCAGTTGTTAATCACAGTGAAAATTCAATTTTCTGTCATCATAAAAGAAATGTTTCCTTAATACAAATTTGAAATTAAGTAAAAAGAAGTTTACACGGCTGTATAATGAAGGTGTAACTCAATCATATTGTGGAACAAGTTCCTGCGAATCAGCAATATAAAAAAGTGTTTGGCATTAGAAATAAAAAAAACTTCATGATGATGATTTAGTAAGTTTTGATTATATAAGCTACGAATCAACATCATTAATCTGTATGCCTACTGTACAGAATTCTGCACTCACACAACTTATGTATGCAAATGTGTGTATACAGTTGAAAAAGAGTTTCGATAAACACAAAAATGAATGAAAAGTTACATATTCATAAATAAAAAATTAACAACTTGATGTATGTTGTTATATATGTTCAAAACTTAATATCGATGTTTAAAGCATGCAAAAATTTACTCAAAATTTTAAAACTTGCTTAATAGATACTCACTGTAAAGTGGATGAAAATTTCTCCTCACTGCTGATAGGGGCTACTGCAGGACACAAGGTTTTGCAGAAAATGCTCTGATGACATGACCACATTGTCATTCAACATTGACAGACGGAATGGCACAAATTTCCCAAGCTGTAGCATTATGTCGCTATATATATTGGAAATGTTGTCACAAAATTTCCCAAATATGCAAGATGTTAAGGAAATATCATGTGACAAAATTAGGAGAAACACTTCAAAATTTTAAACTTTGTTTTCCAGCTAACTCCTTCCTTAATCAACACCTTGTGATGTGCAAAATCCGAGCATATATGGAGCTTACAAATACCAGTTTCAGGACCATTTTTAACAAGATGTTTGCTCCAGCAGAGCATAAATGTCACACCCTACAAGCCAGCGATGTGTCAATAATTTCAGTCTGTTTGCTAAAAAGGTTCAGTGTAACACTGCTTAAAAATGCTGGAATGGATTGTCCACGTGACAGGTAATCCTTCATCACTTCTTTCCATTGGAGTGAAAATTCGGTCTCAATCATTTCCATTTGGTGCTCTTTTGTCATCTGAAAGGGCAAGACAAATCATTTTAACATTAACATTAAAGTTTACTAACTAATCGTGAGTTGATGGAATCACAATGCCTGGCTATCTTGAAAGTCAGCTTAAAATCAACTAATATGTCATCGAGACTGCATATCAAACCACTAGGCAGAAAAAGTTCCCTTAGTCTCTTGAAGATACACAATGACAGTGCAATTTCAGCAAGCTGACCAATCTTTCATTCAGGGTTGCCAGATTGGCCTTTTTCAGGCCAAATTTCCTGATTTTTGCCTTTTTCAGAGTGTAACAGAAAAATAACTTTGATTTCAAGAAAGGAAGACGAGACCTTGAAGAAAATCGAAGTGCAGTTTGCTGCGGCAGTTACATGCCACTGTGCTATCCAGTCCATAGACCATATTGGGGAAATTATTTTTGGTATGGCAGCCAATTGGAGAATATTAAACTTCATCGAGCCAAATGCAGCAGCCTTATATCGACAGCACTGTACAAAGAATTGTGCAAAGATATTGCGGGAAAGAAGTTGTGCATCATGATTGAAGAATCGATGAATATCTATTGCCGAAAATATCTGTGCATAGCTGTTCGCTATTACAGCAAAAAAGAGGAAAATATTAAAACAGCATTTCTAACGCTGATTCCAATCACTAGTGGAGCAGGTGAAGATATTTTCAACACGTTAAAATCCAGTCTAGAAAATATCGGCTTGAAATTAGAAGATTGCATTGGATTTGGGAGTGATGGTGCGTCATCAATGGAAGGACAGCATAATTCTGTGTGGTCGAGAGTTTGGGATGCTTCTCCAAATTGTGCTTTGATGCAGTGTATTTGCTACTCATTAGCACTGTGCAACAAACACGCATTTGAAAAGCTTCCCTCCCAGTTAGGATTCCTCTTAAGCGAAATTCCAAGATGGTTTTAAAACAGTACTCTTCAACCTGAGTTATACAAGACACTCTTTGAAACCATCAACAGAGAGGACAAAAGAGTCAGTTATATTAGTGCTTTCGAGAAGATGTCTGCAAATCGGTGGCTTGTCCACGGTAAGCTGATTTATTGCATAATGGTGAGTTGGGAAGAGCTTAAGGCATATTTTAGCAATAGAATTCTAAAGTGTGACGCCACCAGAAACCTATTTCTAGAGTTTTTGATTTTCAACCATATAACATAAAATATCACCATGAAATACTTTCAAATATGCAAAATTTGCCAAATATGTAAAAAATCGGTTGAGATATGGCCAATGAAAGATTTTAAGTTTGCTAATGAACGAATGCTCTGGAATCAAAGTTATATCTGATTGCTTTAAATCGTTTAATAATCGACCAAGCTCAACAGTGCGTTAATTTCACTTATGTGAAAATAAAGTTGAGCACCATAGGACAGTCTGCCTTCAAATTAGGTCCGCTTTAAAGTATCATGGTTTTGTTTATAAGAAAACATCAATTAAAACTCGGGTCTAAATCAGCCAACCCAAGGCTGCCAAAAATTCAAGCTGCGCTAAAACATTTTATCCTTGTGTATGCTTTTCTAACCGTATGTCCTAATAACGATGAATATAATCCACCACACGTCGACAACAACGATAGTTTCTGTCTCAACTTTCTGTATAACAGACCTTGTAGCACTAGCTATGTTCGTTGACCATCTTGTAAACGGTCTTGGGTCCACAAGCACTTTGACTCTCCGCAAACAAGACAGAATTAACAACAAAATGAAACTGACTATTTCAAACAATCGTGTAAAGTCAAGATACCTGAAAAATAAAGTAGTCGTTCTCTTGTTCTGCGTACATTGAGCGAAGTTTAAACCGTTTTGTTCCAATCATGTCATTTTTGTAACCAAACAGCTGATAACAGCTCTCACGGAAGTCTTGAACCGAATTTGCGAACACCTAAAATGCAAAACATATCAGGTCAGGGTTGAGCTGCGTTAGACATATAACAATGTTCTTGATTAACATATACATATACATATATGATATTTGTGTCAAGACGATTCATAACTTTACTGATATTAAAAAATATCAAGAGGGGTTAGAACAAATGAGCGTGAAAATAGCAAGTTCAATTCATAAGTAAAAAGATCGCATAAGCATAAAGTACAGGGTTTGACAATCCCGACTCTACATTTCCACTAAACGCACACATGCTGCGTTGCCATACAATCCATTTCTTGGAAGCATATTCAACCCTTAAACTTTTATTTCTAGCACAATGCTTATATCATCACTCTGTTTTAAATAATTAAATGCATTTTTCTAGAATTCGCCTTAATTCTCCCTGTTTGGCATCAAGCTTTGCATGTTAACAGTACATACATTGAGCTTAAGAAATCAGAATTTGTAAATGTAACCTAAAAACACCCAGTCAATGCACATATGAAATTCTCAATCACAGAACTATCTCCGAATGAAACTTATCTTCTTGAATCGACATAAAAAAGCTGAACTCTTAAAAAGAACAAGAAATTCAGCAGAACCATATCATTTGTTTATGTTGACCATCAATTTAGCAACCTGTTTACAAGACCCAGTGATTTGTAATTTCCTTTTTTCTATGCATTTTTTGTCGTAGAAAATACCTAATCTTTCCTGAACACGGATCACTGTCCTGTGGACACCGGAACCACTGTCAATATAAAGCAATGCAGATTCATGTCCCAGGATCATTTGCAAATAAATCTGAGTTTACAACAGCAACTTTCATAAAATATACGGAGAGCTTTGCATCAAGTCAAATCGGTCGATGACTGAAACATGTAGACGAAATCTGAGTAACGCGTAAGTCAAAGAGTCGAGTATTAATATAAGCAAAATGAAAAAACCGGATGAGAACTTTGGTACAGAATAAGTGGTTTTTACTAAAGTGGCTATAAGTTAGGGGTATTAATCTATGCTTCAATTTGATTTAATTTTAGTATGCTGCAGCAAACATTCGTTTAGAGTGCATCTTTTCACAATCTTTTAAATCAGAAGCATTTGCATAGCAAGAATACAATATTAGAATGATAAGCACAACATACACACCTCTTTTAGTCGCTGGTTCTGCAAGTTTGCGCTTTTGAGTTCTGTTTTCAGCTCTAGATGTATGAAAATGGAAATGTCTTACATTGAGTTAAAACAATAATCGTCAATAACAAATTAGCCAGCTCATGGCTCGTAGTCAACAAAGAAATCACTTGGGCGAAGGTGAAGAATCCGGTTCAGATCATTCAATTAACCTCGTGTCATACACGGCAAGGAGTTCTTTGACTGCATCAACGAATCACAGCTCGTCTAGGGTCAGGGAACGCTCTCCTAAAAATATGACATCTAGCAAAACATGATACCTCTCCGGATTCTTCATGTCCGCCAATCACTTGCTTAATAAGATGTAATGTCTTTTGATTCCTCTCACCTTGTATGGCTTTTTCATCAGAGCCATGCGCATTACCTAACTGCGCAGGCTGAGTTACCGTGCCTTGCTCTAATACTTTGATTCTCCTGCGCAGTTCTTCGTTCTCGTCTCTGAGGTTTTCCAACTCTTGGCCATGAAGCTTAAGAGAGAGGGCGACGGGGTTTCCAGCAAAATGAACGACTTTGGTTTTCGTCGGATCGAAATCACCCTACAGCAAAACAAATTGAAGCAGTGGAGAGGAATTTGTATATTTCGATCAGAATTTTTAGGTCATTCATTACAATAAGTATGATAACTTCGAGAAAAGAAATTTTGGGAACAGCTATCGTACCTTAATTTTACCATAGAACTAACATTTAATTGCCAGATGTACCTTGAAATATCGTAAAAAATCACAGTCTTTTTCATTCAAATGAACTTGCTTCAGTGAAAAATTTTTTTTCAAAGCAAAGTCTAGTAACAAAATAACAAATTATTTATATTTCATCACATTTTTTAGCATGAGCCAGTTAATGTAAACAAAGAAATTACTGCAAACCCAAACAGACAAACAAAACATACCTGTAAATGTCTTTTCTCGATTCTTAGTTCTAGAATATCAACTTTTTCACGCAAACTTTCATTTTCCTTTTTCAGCGCCGCAATCTGATTTCTGCCGAAGAAGCATCAATAAATAATAACCGATATTTGAAACAAACAAAAAATGCACAACTATGAAGGTTCTGACGGTAAAGCCAAATATTGGGATAATTACTGTAAAAATCACACGGCTTGAAAAGATTGTTCGTACAATGAATGTATAAAATGGGTGAGAAATTCTGTGTCAGATGAAACATTGAATCACAGAGTTTGGCATAAAATGGAAAACACAGTATTCAGAAGGAATTTTGAGCTTAGGTCGAGTTTTTTTTTGGTTGAAAGTTCCCAGAGCCATAATTATTCCTTGCTGTAACAACTCACAGTATAATTATTTTTAAACATGATTGATGCATTATAAATTAGCTCTGTCAAATCTGAAAACTTTCTGGGAAGATCCCATGTTCTGATAGTTTTTGTAGCTCTTTGCATCGAATATCACGTTAGCATAACAACAAACTGATTAAAGAGTGCTTGGTGAAACGAGCTAATGCCATAACTTGGCACAAACTCATATCTGTCGATACCAAAACTGCTTTTGACTATGATTGGACGTATGGTCAGTGCGAAAATGCCTCAATCAACAATGCATTGCAATGGGAGAACAAGATAAGTTAAAAAGACAACTAAAATGTATCTTGCCTACTAACTCATACTACGAGGATATGTAGCTGAAACAGAAAAGGACAAAGGGAGCTTGACAAGGCAGGATGCTTGGTAATAGAAAAAAGGAACGAGAAGATTAGTTCGAAAAGTTTGGATTGATACTTATAAGTTTAGAGCAAGACCAGGATTCAATAGAGTAAGGCAAAACTTACTTTAAAGCGTTGACATCGGAATAATCTTTGTCTGCAGCAACTGAGCGACTTTTCAAGTCACTGACTTCTGCTTGAAGCTAAAAAAGAATCTTTACTCAGAAGGATTCAAAGTCTGAAGAGCAAAGAAGCGGAGCAAGGGATTAGCCTGCCATTGTTTTTTTCGTCTGTCAATTATTTTTTGAATAAAATGAATCCTCCATTTACAGATACCACTCTAGAACGGACATCTTCAAAAAACGATCAAATACATTGTCCCACAATTCTATTCCTACTGTTGAAGACTTGCAGAAAAAAACCTCCAAACAACGGACACCTATCCGCAACGGCCAATAACTCTGAACCCTCAAGTTTATTTTAATGTAAAAAGGTAGATGTGCGTTACAGGAGGGGAGGCTGTGTCTTGTATTGTTAGCTGAAAATGTCTTGTATTGACCTTTTAACATCGACCATATCTGTTCGTTGACTTCGGGGTACATTCCATTTTAGATGATCCTTGTCAACATCATATAAACTTCTATGATTGCTATGCCATCAGGTTATAAAATGAAAGTTTTGGTATAAAACCAGGCAAACACGAAAGCGATACTTGACTCCATAAATATGATAGATTAGGAACTGATGTTTAATAATTCCAATATCATAGTTATCGTATTCAATTAAAAAAATTGTCTCTCTTCGCTGAAAATTTTTGAAACTTTTTAATTGTATTCCCTTTGCTAACCAATTTGTGGCTCGCATATCTCAACCGCAGCGAAGTCCCTTACTCTGGTCTAATGATCGGTAAAATGGTAAGTTCAGGAAAACCCCAAAGATCGGGGAAACCCCACAGCACTGCCTTTAAAATAACCATCATATGAATAGAAGCATGTGATTGGCTAAATGGCCAAATGCAAACAATCCGATTGGGTAAGCAAAAATTATTAGTTGCTAGGTGTAGAGACGTATCATATTTGAACCAATTAAAGCATGGCTTTGAATCGCGTACTTCGTTTCCCACGATATTTCACGATAAAGATAGCACAGATATTTGAATAAAGATATTATTGAATAACTTTTGAATGAAGATAAACTTGTCACCGATGACCATCATCTGCAATGGGAAAACGATAAGGCAAAAATTCATCAAACATCTGCCAAGTGGAATAATAAAAAACGTTAGCCTTCAAAATTAACATATCACTACTTACTTTGACAAGGAGTAGACGATCTGACTTCATCTCTTTTTTCAACTCATCACTCTCAGTCTGGAAGTAATGAAACAATAAAACCTTCTAATTAATTCTACAGACAACCTTTCCACTTACTTATCTTATCGTATTTTATCTTATCTTATCTTATCTTTTCTTATCTTATCTCATCTTCTCTTAAAGTTCCTTAAAATGTCAAGACGTTCTTTATTTTGCAATAATTTTTATTATTGGTAACTGGAAGTTCCTCTCAACCGGTTTCACTTCTCATAAAATACATGGACAAATATCCTGGAAAACAGAAAAATAACTGACTTCAAATTATAAAACCCTCCTTACAGAGTTAACGTAAAACAAAAAAATATAGTACAGTTTATTCTATACAGCTAGTTGGGAAGTTCAAGGTTTTACATGAAGATATGGAAAATAAATTGAAATAGGCAATACCTCCATTGTATTAATCAGTTCATTAGCTGCAGTCAAGCGGTCTTCTGCCTAAGATTCAAGAAATTAAAATTAATACTCGACAGAATGGTTCAGAATTTTCGATTAACAAGGAAAAAATTTGCCTTTCGCGATTAAAAATCATCAAGTACTTAATCGTATCTTTGGTGAGAAAAGCCATTCTATTCATGTGATTGGCCTGTTTCTCCTTAACAAACCATTCCACCTTGACAAACTCAAAATAAAATGTTAACAGTGCTTCAATATCAAACATTCATGAACATCGAATACAAACATATCTTACACTGCAGAACAGAAATCAAATCAGAAAGATAAAAGATGCTGATTAAAATTCAAAAAGACAACATTTGCATTATCTAACATCAAGATATCGTATATATAATTTTCAAAAGATTCATTTAATGTACTGAAATAATGTACTGAAATTCATAGTGAACATTGTCGTGAACGCGGTCCACCGTGAGCCACAATGGGTCTTTGGGCAGCTTTGGCAAGTTAAAACGAAATGAAGCAGGCATAAAAACAAGTACTTAAAATAAAAGACCGAGCTACAGTGGACTCTGTCACACTCAACAAATACCCCCAAACAGACAGTTGCAAGGCTCATTAATAATATTTTGTGCCTGCGAGTGCAAAGCCGAGTAAAAATGTGCCTGCATGTAAAAAAGGATGCGATTTATAGTCAGATATTGATAAATGGAGAACCTCTCTGCTACGCTCAGCACTGTTACACCAACTTACGTTTGTCAAAAGCAGATACCATATCAATATCATCACGAGCTACATGTAAAACTGAACAAATGGCATAATAAAAGCTACTAGCGTTATATTGTGTAAATAAAGAAGGAAATGATTCAGTTTCTATCTACAGGTTGTTTTGGGTTGTCAAGTAGCCCTATCGGTGTTATCAATCTCATCAAATAAAGACATCAAATAAAGACAAATAAAGACATCTTCAGTACAAACGTCTTTCGATATCTTAAACGCTTTACTTTAAATGTAACAGTTTTGTTTAAAACATCTTCTTTCAAGGTTTGTGAACTTTAGGATTTTGCTTTCGCTTTGTTGGCAAAGTTTGCAAGAATTTCGTCATTTTCTCATTTCGAAGATATGAAAAATAGCCATGAAAGATTCTATTCCCAATTACTTCGTTGAAATATCTTATTATAAATAGTATTTTACAAAAGATACTCCGTTTTTTAGCTTTGAGTTTATCATGCTTGTAAGATTTGATTATTTTAATATCAAAATGCTTTCACTCCAAAAATTGAAGAAGTAGAGGCTTGTTTGTGTTGTCACAAATTGTCGAAAATGTTTGTTTTTGATGAATTATTTGGAGGTATACAATGAAAATTTGCTCAACTAAATCAGAAATCGATAGCTCTCAGATTCAAAACCTTAAAAACTCTAACTCAAAGGAAGTGTGCTTTCTTCACCCTATTATCCACGAATAAGTTTTATAAGTCATAACATAATACCTGAGAAAAATCGATACAATAATTGCGAGTGATCTCTTTCACCAAGATATAATAGAGGGAAAGAGACAAACAGACAACTTGATTTTGAGAGTCAAATGGCGCCTTTAGAGTAAGGACCTTCTGTCATTTTAGTAATAAAGACTTGCAACTACTACTTTATTCTATATTACTGTTCAAGTTCAGTACCAAGAAAGATGTTTAAAGAAAGCATGACTGTAATACAATAAAGGTAAATTAAAATCGATTCAGAAATGTGCCTGCATAAATTCCTTAGAATGAACTTTTGTGCCTGCGAATGCCGCTCGCGCACTTGCGCAGATAAATGGGGCCTAGACAGTTGTGCCTCAAGTACCTCTATTTGCTCCACGATGTTACAAGATGGTAGTTATTCCCCGATACTGAACTATTTACCTCACAATTGCATGCTAAAGTCCTTTCTATCATATTTTGTTGCCATTGAACCATTACTATGAAGTACACAGAAGCAGTTCCTTGGATATAATAACCAGCTAGAAAAAGATGTCTTGTCTCCAACGAAGCGCCTCCTCTCCGATACAAGTTACTAGATGCTCATGGCATTCTATCTTAAAGAGGTGCTGCATTGTATTCTCCTTTATAGGAACCAGATACTATTTGCCGAGGCACGATGTTCATATTTCCTATATAATATGAGTCCCAGGTATTCTTAATACTTTCCTTATTTTTACATTGCCATTCTAAAACATCAAGTTGCTATAAATTGCTTCTAAGACCAGTAAATAACAGTTTTGCATGAGATTTTTAGTAGATGAAAAACTCTGTTTACAAGAGAGAAAATACGCATTGTTTACAAAAAAGAAAATTTTCTAAAGCATTTTTTCTTTTTCTGATTTTTCATCTGTTTTAATTTTTCGCGTAAATCGAGCCTTGGTGTCCTTATTAAGTGTGTTCTTGCAAAAAAAGAGTGTATTCCACAAAATAGCCTCTTGCTTTCGACTCCATTCTGTCACGAATCGGCTGACAGTTATTGTGCCTGAGCAAATATTTCGTAACAGAACTGTTTTAGACTTTTATCACTTTAAGCTATATCTGTTTATAAGCTTTTCGTTTCACAGAATTTTAATTAGCTCATTCAATGAAACAGCTTCGGGGAAAAAATCCCATCCCAGCTGAAATACTTTGCAGTCTCAACACCACATTCAGCAAGAAATCACCTTCTGATCTGAGATCTTTCAAAACTTCTCTGAAATCACTAACAACTTCTTAGATATTCATGCGTGAGCTTTAAAAGGCAAGAATCCCTGCTAACATTATCACGACCCTGACTTCTCCACAAACCAGCAATTATGCTACTTTTTCAAACCATACACTTAACATTCACAGTTCTGCTCCAAATCCAAATGTTTCACAAGTATTAAATAATGTGCAATTTGATGCAAATTTTTTTGCTTTTACCTCTTGCACTCTAGCTTGTAGTTGCTGCGAATGATTTGGCGATATCTCTGTGTCATAATTGTTCAGAATTCTTCTGATACCATCCCGATCCTGAAAATTAATAAATACTTTTTAATTCACAAATTTAGTCAGAAAGACTGCATTTTTTATAAAAACAGGCGAAAAGGAAGTGAGTTATATACAAGCAAGGAGTTTGCTTACACGTATATGCTTAAAAGCACTTTGCAGCTAGGCTGAGAGCGCACAAATTTTTAACTGCGTTTGAAGTAGCAAATATTGCAAAAGTCAATATCTATTCACATTTTCAGTAGCTTGGAACGTTAATAATAGCTTGAAATTTGAGAAATATGAATGACGTAGAAAGATAGAACTGAGAAAAAAAACTGACCGCCGTCACCAGCAAAAGTCTTCTTTGAAGTCGTTGGCATTTCTCACTTTCTTGTCTTTCCTTCTCCTTTTGAGAAAATAGAAATTTTCTACATAGATATCTTGTCTCTACACCGCGAATACTGACATTTCCAGGCAACACTACCCATATTACGTAGCGAGTATACAAACAAAATACAAGTTGAGAAAATCTTGATGTCTTGACAAAAAAGCTGGTTTTAGTACCAGGCCCATGTTTATCTCCTTTTAATAAACAGCTCTCAAATGCATTGAAAACATACATAACCAAGACTTTGCCTTCAACAGACGAGCTTCTGCAGAAGCATAAACTTGGACACATACCTGTAATTCCAGAAACTGATCTTTCAAATCACTATACTTCTGGGTTACATTCTGGAGGGCGTTATCTTTGATCGCAACACTAGAAGAACAAAAAGAATCTACATAAACATACATGATTGGTACTAAAACTAATAAAATACGTAAGGACAGTCATTCTTTGTCGCAACCACGAGTTTCGTTCATATTTGGATCGACATGTCAGCCTCAAGATTAATGAAAAACCTTCGCCATCTCTTGTTTACGTACGCGATTTCAAATAAGAAATTCTAATTATTATTTTGAGAGATTCTTTATAAACATTTTATACCTGGCAACCTAATTGATTTCACAAATCGTTAGTCTATAGTGTAATCGTATTTCTTCTCTCTTTTTAGCTCAATATCACATGGTTTAGGAACTCACTACCAACGTTATCATAAGCACAATACGCCCATAAAAATTACGTCACAACAGCTCTACTATACACACAATACCGCATGAATCTTCATACTTATGTTATCATATGCACCTATTACAATTGTTCAATTCAATCCTTGACAATGACCAAATTTGTGTACACAACGTTGAGATGCATTATCAAAAACAGTCAAATGTGGTTCATATTCTAAAAATGGATCGTTGTGAGTTCGTCACTACGTCACCATAGGTGATTTCAAGAATCACCAGACTAAAAAGTGGACTGCTTTTGCCCTTGGCAAAAGAACAGTGGTACTTTCTGTCTACTCGAGTACTAGCCATGTGTATGCAACCCTTGAAAATGGAGCCAAGACTCTTTCTGATGCACTTTCTTAATATTTTCTTTATAAAGGTATTCGTAAAACTATAATGAGAAAACCAGGTACCTTGCTTGCAGATCGCCTTGCTTCTCCATCATCGACAGTTGGCTTTTCTGTAAATCTGATATCATCCTCGTTAGTTCTAACGGTGACCTAATGATACGAATATTTTAGGTTAAATCGTTTGAAAACCTATGTGAAATGTGACTAATGAGATAAAGATTGAAAGCGTGACGCCTTAGTACAGAAGAATGTTTAATTCACTTTGTATTTGATACTTAATGAAGTACTACATTTAAACCAAAGTAGTTTTTGGCATTACTTGATATTTGAACAGACAATCCAGTGAAAAAGAAAACAATAAAATAAAAAATATGAAATTCTAACTAGATGACTTCATAAAGATTATCGTGCCGATTTGAAGAGAGTTCATTATGTTCACCCTCACTTGCTGTGAAAAAATGACAAATTCAGTTTAAGATATAATTATCCCCGTGGAGTTTTGACATCTTAAAAGAAGAGATGTAACACAAATATTCATGCATACATTGCTTTCTTTGCTCCACTTGGATCTTCAATTTCCCATCTTTTAATTTTCTTTTTAAGCTCCTGTTAATTAAAGAAAGATATAGATACAAATAAAAAATATATTTGAAAATGGCTTTGAAAAAAGCAAACATTTTACAACATATGAGCCAAATGCTTTTAGCCAATATGCTGTAAAATGCTTGCTTTTTCAAAGCCATTTTCAAGTTCTGTACTGCGAAAAAACTGTTCAAATATATATTTACTTTTAAACACTTCAAAATATGAACTTAGTCAGTGTTGATAAATTAAGTGAAAATAGCTTTAAAGAACTCAGTAATTCTCACCCTTTGTCTCTGTTCTACGACAGTCAACAGACTATTCTGGAAATTACTAACAATAGTTGGTAGCTAAAAAATTCTTTCCTTTTGACAATGCCATGACAATCTCATTTGAAGTACGAAAGCACCTCAACTGAGACAATAAGGAGAATGAGGATATTTATGATAGACTAAAATCCCGGACAAAAATGGTTGAGACTTATCAAGGAAAGCTTATATTTTCACTTTACTTTCAAAAATAACATTTCCCCCTCCTCCAATTCAATGTTGAATGCATTATTTTGAAGGAGAAATGATAGAACTACAAATTCAACATTGATTCGGGGGGGGGGATTCAAATTTAAAGGGCTGACTTGCAGAAATTGCATTTTGTCTCAACATTGTCCGGGATTGTAAAGGTACGCATAAAGAAGTAAGAATTATATGAAACGTCATTAAAACCTACCTCATTCTCGACTTCTATAACTGACAAACTATTTATTTTTTCTACTGCAGCATCATATTTGCCTTTCATTGCATCATATTTTTCTTGAAGAAGTACAGCATTGTCTCTAGTGTCCCTAAAGAAATAAAGACACTTATGGATTTGTTGACTTGCCTGTGGCGTAATGAATAGGAGACATCAAGAACAGGGCAGGGATGGGGGAGACACGTCACCTGAGATCTCGATAGGGTCAGTTTGTCATTTGTCTAAATTAGACGAGAAAATGTTGGGGGGGGGGGTAACCAAAAGGTAGTCATGGGCATTTGCTAAGTGTAAAATTGGCGTCCCTTGTTGTTAAAGGGGCGTTTTCTGACAGTAAAAAGGGCGTGGCCTTGAAATTTTTTTTACTTTGTCTGATTAGCTGCACAATTTTCAACAAAAGATTTTTTAAACCCCTGCTTTGAATGCAAACACCCATTTAAAGCTTGTGAGAAAAAAAACTGAGAATGGCTGTATATCAAGACTATCCTTAGATAAATGATTGCTAGGTGAAGTAATGGCTATACACTTTGGTTGGGTTAACTAAATCAGGAAGCATCTTACTTGAGAAGCTTGTTTTCTTCTTTGTATTTATCATTTTGTCTGCGCAACTCATTAAGTTTAACTAGCTGATTTTGCATTGTCTTTGCCACAACAAATGCTTCCTCATGTTGTAAAATCTTTTCCTCTGCTGACTAAATAAAATAATCATAAAAATTCACTACTGACTTGATTACAAGTGATAGCTAGAATAACAGACAAAGCACAGAGTGTTACAGTTTAATATTTCAAATTACATATAACTTTTGGATAATAACTGTCAGGTATAAAGCTCGTGATCAATTAATTAAATTCTCTGTTGCTTTGGTTTGGGAGCCATTCACAAGAAGAAAATGACTGCTGCATATTTACAAGTATTCAGCAACAGAGAACAAGTCTCCTTCCTTCAATGTTACCAATAGTTATCCTGGAGAAAGATTCATGTCCACAGATATTGTAGGAAAAAGCAGAATTTAATACAATCTTTTCTAAGAATCTTAGATTAAGTATCTCAAAACCACATAAAAATGTCCTTAAATCAATAGCTAGAAAAATAAGTCAATGTTGGTATCTTAAGGCAGCAGTTTTTCAAGGATTATTTATTATTTTTGCGCCTAAAACATCCCACAGAAAAAATGCTATTGAAGCCAAGAACATACCCACCTCACCCACTAGAAACTCCAATGAAACTTCCAGGCAGATGATACAAGAACAATTCCCTAAAAGTGCAAGAAATGGTGGTTTTTTGACTTTCTAAAATGGACCTACAATACTTATTAGCATACCTTCCATTTGTGCTCTGCATGCCTCACTCTATCTGATAGTTTCTCATTTTCTTTCATAACATCTGCATGCCTTGATAATTTGCTGCAAAAATTTTGACAAAAACGGGTTTGTATGGTACAATATATATGTTTAGAGAATACTTTGCAAATTTGAATGAAAATAATAAAACAACCTTAGTCTTACTATTCTTCTCACAAGCAAATTTGTTTATCTTCAATGACAAAAATACACAACTGCAAGTTGACACAAGACAAAAATTTACAAAGTTGAGTGACAGAAAGGCTGTGAGACAGACCACATGTTTTAGTTGGCAGTTTTAGATCGCAACACAGCAAGGCAATAGGCAAAAATTTGTTTATCTAGGTGTTCAAGCCTTTTAATAAAAAATAGGCTGAGTTTTATTATAAAAAGAAAATAAAGATTACTAAAAATTCAATTAAATCTTATAAACTTGTGTTTTTGAAAAGGAAAAAGAAAGGGACTTTGTTTGCTAGCATAGCAAACTTATCGGCAAACCCTGCATGTAAACATTTGAAGAATTTCCATGAAAATAACAAAATGAGAGTTTAAACTTACCTTTGAAGAAGCTCTAACTGAGCTTTGAAATCCTCCATTTTGTTTTTATAGTAGATGACTTCATTTCTAGCAATACAAATAAAGTAAAATTTAAACCTTTTTAATAACAGGCAAATGTTAAAACTTAATCAAATTTTCAAACTTAGTTTACGACTGAGTTTGTAGAAATTCTTGAAAAACATGTAAAATGAGGATCTTGATTTTTACTTCAAACTTTCATATGAGAATGAAACTTCAAATCAAAAGAACAAATTTTTGTTCCTTTTGATCTAAAATAAAAGCAAAACTAACTCTAGATAACAAATAATCTTTTTCATAACTTGATCCTCATCCTTTCATACCAGCAATTAAGTTAAAGTTTTGATAGAAAACAATTCTTTGCCGATTTATCAAACTTTGAAACACTTACTCATTTGTTCGGTCAAGAAGGGCATTAACCTCTCTTCTGTGATATTCCTTGAACTAATCAAGACAAAAGAATGAGACAGCAATTCATAAAACAGTAAAGATAATTTGAACTAGATGTTTGGAATACTTTGAAAATCTATTCTTTGATTTTCAATAGATTTCATTTCAAGATTGCACATAATGCATTAAACTAGAGTACAATTTGCTTAAAATCCCTCACATCAGGCAATGAGAAACAGAAAATACTACTCAGATGAAAATAAAAAATAAAGGGTAAGAAACTGATTTTTAATTTATGGATTTGATTGGTTTTTGGTTTTTGCAAGCTTGCCACCAGTACTCCTTGCAAGCTTATAAGTCAAAGTAAAAAAATTAATTGTCTTTTATCAAACTGATATAACAAAAACAAAATAAATAAATACAACCTTTTTTAAATTCTGCACTTGAATAGGATGTTTATGGGGTATTCAATTATACTACAGATTATAATTTTGAAACAGACTGTTGTCACACTGTCATCTGATGGTCAAGCAAGCACTTATAGCCAAAGATCTACCCCCCTGCCATTCAAAATGGGTGCATATGTACTTTGATAGCAGAGATATCAACATTGAAGTGGGGGGGGAGGGGGGGAGGGTGCGAAATCCCAAGACTGTCAAAAGCTTAAGTTGCAGCTAGGTATCTCTAGCACATTACTGAGAAATTTTATTGAGAATTTTAATTTTCATTTCCCAATAATATCAATAAAACCTAGCTACTAAATTTAAAAGAATTTTCACAAATTTAAATTGTTGAAACCAATCACATCTCTATTATGGTTTTCTATCATTAAATAGTTTTACCTCTTCAATTTCCTTTTTATATTTCATGTTTTCTTTCCTCACTTCATCAACATCTTTGTTGTATTTGTCATTTAATGCTTCAATCTTCTTCTTCAAATTTGTTACTTCTTCCCTGGCATTTTTTTCCTTCTCCAAGACATAATCAATTTCTTTATGCAGGTCATGGTAGTTTTCTTCAACCTTCATGACTTTTCTCTGTTTTTCAAGTATTTCTCTCTCATACTCAATTCTTGCCCGTTTTCTATCTGTTTCAAATGTTTTCAGCTGCTTCTCAAGATTAATAACCTTTGCTTTTGCAGTCAAAAGCTCAACTTCTTTGTCTTTACTTATTTCCCTTTCTCTTGGTGGTTTATCGCTACTTTCATCAAGATCAAACTTCAATGAGTCCAACACTGAGACTCTTCCTAAGTTGCTCCTAAGATAGAAAAAATAAGAAAACATCTTCCTTTGTTCAAAAATTTGATTACTCAAGAGTCTGCTCTAATATGAGTATGATAATGGGGCTCAGACCCAATATAATTTTTTGGACAAAAAATATCAGCCAAATCGAACAAAAAAAATTAGTCTTGCTTTTGAGGAAAGACAAAAAGTTGTATACCTGAAGCATTGTTTTCTAAAATCTGGTCTTAAACTGAATATTTGAAATAGCTTGATAAAACGCCCAAAAAATAAATTGTAGCTAAATTTCAAATTTTCAAAGATAAAAATCTACAGCTCAGAAAAATAGGAAAGATTTTCAAGATAGTAATGGAAATTGAGTCCTCTTGACAATCTTTCAAACACAGTCCCTTGGTTTGACTTTATCTTAATTCATGAAACAAAGATGATGGATTAAATGTCTATGTACACATATTTATTCCAAAACCCTAAGATGAAAATATCACTGTACTTACTTCACAATGGTTTTAAAATTGTTGTAGCTTTATTATTTGGCTTAAAAATTGATTAGCAATTCTTCCTCTGACATTACTTTGGATATAACCCATCTGGATATAAATTTGTGCTTAAATTTAGTCATTATCAAATGTTTATAATCTTTGGAGTGTTGTAAAAAAAGGATACTTAAGTATGCTATGTTTTTCCTTTTCTGTGCCATATTTGAACTTAGCTGCACCAAAGCATTATTTAATTCCATTTGTAAAACAGAGCCAGGTTGGAAAACATGCACTAGGTTTTCGGCTATGCATGGCTACCAGCAAGGGTTTTAGTGACTGTGAGCCTGGGACAGACTGTGGGCCTGGGACAGACTGTGGGCCTGGGACAGACTGTGGGCCTGGGGCAGACTGTGGGCCTGGGACAGACTGTGGGCCTGGGACAGACTGTGGGCCTGGGACAGACTGTGGGGCTGGGACAGACTGTGGGGCTGGAACAGACTGTAGGCCTGGGACTTGCATGCATGTCTCCTTGTGGCTATCATAAGCATAGGGGCTTGTAGATCCCCCTAAAACTGCAAGTGACAGCTGCAAGGAACAGCACACTATCAGCTGTGACCAGGGAATGTAGGCATCTGAGCTGCCAGCAATTGCACTCCTATATTCATGACTATATATATGGCTTAATTGGTACTGTGCAGGTGCAAGGAATCAAGCATAGCTGTGAGAGTATGCAAGTTTTCGGGCCCCTGGTACCAGAGAAGATAGCTAACGTCCAGGCCAAAGTCAGTGTTCTGCTTATTAGGTTATGACCAAGGTGCTAAAATTACTATTTGATAGTATGAAATATGAAAATTTTTGTTTCAAATGCACAATTCTTAATGGACTTCAGCTGAACCCTAATAAGTATTAATGGTCAACTTCCAATTAACTCAGACAATAATAATCAATATACACTCCCCTCCCAAAAGTATTCAAACGGAAGCATGTTGCGACGGTGTCAGGTCAAGTTGATGAAAACAAAAAATAAAAGTTAATTGCTTATATTTATAGAATGACAATAGGAATCACTTCAAAATTTCAGGCAATCATATAACAAAGTTTAAATTACACAATTTTTTAATTTGAAGTCCATAATTCATTTTATCAATGAAATAACTTCAATATTTGGTGGGGATATTCATGAGACAAATTACCTCCGCAAATGGCCAGGAAATTACTTCTGCAAATTTTCAATGAAATGGAGAGAAATAATGTTACAAATGTCAAAGTTTTTACCAGTTAACTGCTGCTTGATTTTCGGAGGATCTCTTTTCGTTGAATATTTTATAAAAAAAACCAGAGAAGCTATAGCATTTTCAATTACTTTGGGGTCTGGACTTTGAGAAGGCCCTGGAAGAGTGAGGATTCAGCTGGCAGCAGAAAAATCGTTTGTATCCTTGTGTGACATGGAGAGTTGTCTCAATGAAAGAAAAAAGGCTAATTTATATAATTATAAATTTTTCTGGCACTTTTGGGGGTTTTTTCGGAAGATGGCAACATACTATGCAGCGTTAAACAAACACTCCCGAAGAAAGAGATGGCGATGCCATTAGGCCTAACGCAATCCAGAACTTTTGATTATTTCCTTTTCCAGTTGTTTTTTCGGATTGAGAAGGCTTCAGAGTCATTTTTGAACTAAATCTACACTCGCTCAAGAAGAAATTATCGCCCCGGTCAGCAACACGTCGTTCCTTCATAACTTTAACTCTGTTTTGCCAGGGAGTGCAAATATTTGCTGAAAAATCAAGCTTTCTTCTTAAGGCACAATTTATAGTTCCGTATTTCGATAGAGTATGCCTAACTTAGTTTTTGAGCCGATTTTTGTCTCAAAACTTCAAAGTTACTCGCTATTTTTACTCCTTCAAAATTGAGAAACAAGTTTCTTCGCAAACCCTGCTACAATTCTTTGTTCCTATTAGAAAACTTTTTGTCCTGCATGTTCTCAATTTTTTCTCCAGAAAACTGCTTTTTTACATATATTGCAAATTCTTTGGATAGTAGACTTCGTGTAGCCCACTTGCTGTGCAATTTCATCATATTCAATGACCTGCCTGGCGTGAAAACTTTATGACCATTTGCTTAGCTTCATCCATATTTTGTGTTTTTATGAGTGCACAAAGATAACCATTTTTCCACTAACATGGCATTAGGCCCAAAATTTTGTCCGACCGTTTGAATACTTTTGGGAGAGGAGTGTATGTAACAAATTTTGATGTCGTAATGATGTAATGGTTATGATTGTTTGTTGTCTCTGTCGATGATGCCATAAAATTACCTTGTTGATAACTGAGATCTTCTTGTCTTTCCACTCTTCGTGAACTCATCAAAATCTTTCATTATTCGAATAACGGACGTGGGCTCCTCTGGGTTTGATGGTAGCTCCATTGTAATAATTACTTAGGGAGTTTATTCTTCACCAGTGTAGTGTGGAGTCCATAACCGTTTCGCCGCGCGCAAGTTGTAGTACTTTATGTAAATACTCACTGCTCCAATATTTTTGTTGCTGTTGCTGTTGTTGTTGTCAGCGTGAAAACAAGGCTAAAAACAGTTTACTGTTGTTTAGTTAGAGCAGCGATTCTCAAATTCAACATACCTACATCAGAAGCCGTTCTCAAATAAATCCTTACAAGTCCGTAATTAATCCTTTATTGGTGGAATCTCTCTCGGGTAACCCTACATTGCTTTTCAAACACAATTGGGCATTTAGCAAAAAATGTCCCTAGAATTCTTAAAAATTGGAATAGGGGGTTGAAGGCCCCCACTTTGCACTAAATAAGAATTTTTCATCAATTTTTCTGTTACTTTTTAAAAGTGTATGAAATAAAAAGAGAATAAAATGTTAAGATGCCGATTTTGTTTGATCTAATTACTAACTTATTCACGTATAATTCTATTATTTTTCTTTGATTTGCATTAATTCAGTAAATCATTGCAATGTTTTCATTTTGGATGCGTAAACATGGCCTTCTCGAGACAGGAAACTGCACATTTCTGTTCAGAACATAAATTTTCTCTTTCAAAACAACATCTTCCTCTGTCATTCACAACTATGTGCAATCTGAAAAGAAAGGTTACCGTTTCTTTCCCTCCCCAACGTTATCACTAGAGTTTTGGCTTGACATCCCCTTTCCCTATTTTTCCTAATAAATAATAATCAGTCTTTTTAACAGTATAGTATTTTTGCTAAATTTGTTTGTCTTTATTGCTTAGAAGTTTGTCCTTGGTAAAGACAAATGTACACTGGTAAAGCTTTCACCAGTAACTTATAGACAAACCTTTGCTACGAGGTCTGCAAAGGACCCCTCAGTTTTGCAGGGCAGAAACCCTTTTCACCCTTAAACCTATTGACCAAGTTGCGCCCCTGATAAAGTTCACATTTGTTTCATTGCTTTGTTACCAGAGAATAAGCCATTAAGCCGTTTTCACATTCAAATTTGAAAACGAGACAGGAAATTGAAAATGAAGCTAAAAGTAATTA
The DNA here is from genome assembly GCF_057945365.1 of Rhopilema esculentum. Classification (NCBI taxonomy): domain Eukaryota; kingdom Metazoa; phylum Cnidaria; class Scyphozoa; order Rhizostomeae; family Rhizostomatidae; genus Rhopilema; species Rhopilema esculentum. The sequence continues at coordinate 5,247,203 of NC_142827.1, forward strand.
GCTAAATAAGTTTACTAAAAACAGTCTGTACAGCACGCCATTTTAACGAAATAAATGTAATGTATGGCTTGCAGTGTAATGAAATGAACAGATGATGATATCATTGCACGACTTCAATAATTCTGACAACACAAAGACTCTTGACACGGACAAAGTTAATCTACTAAAATTAGCTTTAAGTTATACTGAAAGAGGACAAATCATATTTCATTCTTTAAATATTACCTCAAAAATTTCTCATTCATCGTTATTATAAAGAGCAATCAATATGTTACGACTAAAATGCTAGGAAGATGGGAGCTCTCCATTAAGAAATTCCCTGCATAGAAACTTCATCAGTTTTTTCAATGTACGTTTAGCTTTCTTGTACTTGTTACATATATTTTTAAAGAGAGAATTTGAAAATTAAATGTTATTAGAACTTAAATCTATAACAAGGGCACAGCCTAATTTGGAATAGACTTTACCAAAGTCTATGTTTAAGTTTAAATTTTATTTGGAAGGTTTAATTTGGAAAGATATACAACAAAATGCATACAAATTGTGCTCTGGGGCTCTAGATTGCAAATATAACATTTGAATGTTGAGATATGATTTGCTCATGATATAAGGCAGAAATATCAGCATCCATGCATAACACAGGTATATCATGTTCTTAAAAAATGTTTTACTTGAAGAATTTGGTGAATCTAGACTAGCGAAGTTGACTTCTCGATTTGATACCCGGGAAAACGGCCTTATGTATCGACCTGGGAAAATGAGTAGTAGAGTGAAAATTGTAAAAGAATTTCTAGCAAAGGCTACCTTGACTTCGCAGCTATACAATCTTTAGTTAAGTCATGCATTTAGCCTTTTTAACTGGAAGGCATTTTCAAGTTACATTGATAATTAATCGACAGGCACCACGGAGCGTTGAGAAAAGGGGGTCTAGAAAAACTTAGAGTTAAAACTGAATAGAAAGAGGCGTCATTGGTGATTCATTGATAATCTTTTTGCATTTCTGGCAAAAAGTGGGGGGAATATATCCCCCCAGCCCTCCGCTTGATATAGAAAAATCAACCTTATGCATTCTTTCTTTGAGAGGTCTAGTAAACAAAGCAATGACTTTAGGATCGATGTTATTGCTACAAAGGCTGTACTATCGATCTTATCCGCCTAAAGGTGTCAAAAAATGCAGAACATTGTATTCACAAACATGTGTTCTTATTTGCATGGTTTGTGGATCACAAAGGCGACCAGAATAGCGTGTAACCTGCAACCTGGTCATTCTATAGTCGAACTATTATCGAAGTCATTGACTAGTGCCATTGCTCAGTGAATTTGAATAATCAGATCAATAACAGGACAATGTAGTCCGTGTTAGCCTTAGTCAGTCTTCTCATTACTTAATTATCTGTTACTTCTTAAGTGAAATCATTATAATTCAGCAACGAATAGGAAGTATACTATGTGCTTCGCATCTTTAATTCATTTCCAAGAAGATTCATTGCGTTGTTTTAAGGCTGCGTAGGCACGCAAAAGCTTTATTCCTTATTCGGTAACATTATTTATAATCCGGTGCACGCATAATTGAAAACAAAACATCATCAAAGTGTTAGAGGCCCGGAATGGACAAAGATCACAGAACGCATGGATCAAATGCGGGGCGCCCTTGTCGCGGGAATCGATCGTCTGCCGACCAGTGCCCTTATGGGAACTCAAATGACTTAAATGAATATGACCTTGAATTGAGAAGAGCTTCAGAAACAACCAGATGTTCCTGCAACTGCTTGCAGTTTGTTTCTCTGAAACAGCGTCGAAGAACTCGTGGCTTGACAAGTCGTCGGAACGTTATGTCGCTTATAGTAATTCGATGGATTGTCGTAACTGCTTTTATCGCATCTGTCGTCCTCTTAACAGCTCTTCTGTACAAACAAAAGAATGGCTTGCAAAATTTCGATACTCGTGCTGTAGGGATGGGAACGCATAGTCGTAAACCTACATTCGATAATGTTACGATAGCCGCAAGTGACGTATCATCGGATAAGATACTTGCTACAGCAGCAACAACAACATCAAGAAAAAAAACTGTTAGAATTTCGCCCAAACGAAAGAAAAAATCAAGCCTTGGTTTTCCTTTCAATCCAGAAACGTTTGACAATTCTACTGTTGGAAAGAAGAAGTACGTTATTATTTACTGGTCAAAAATACGAGGATTTAGGCCTCGGATACAAACCAAGAAAGAATACGAGCATGACCCTCATGTCTGGCCTTACACCTATGCAGGAGATAATTGCCCTGTGAATTGTGAACTTACGAATGATCGCTCGAGGGCAGCCGAAGCAAGTGCATTTGTCGTGCATTCGCGCTTAACTGATGTATGGGACTTGCCCCCCTACAAGTACCTGGCTCCTTGGATTCTCCAGAATAACGAAAACCCTGTTTATACACCGGCATTATCAAATCGACGACTTATGAGCAAATTTAATCTGTTGATAAGCTACAGGCTGGACTCGGATTTTCCAAGTCCTATTTATCCAAAACCAAGTTTAGACCCACCAATACCATTTAACAAGCGACTGGGTAACGTGTTGGCTGTGTTTTCCAAATGTGAGCCAGTTCGAACGGAGTACATGCGACAGTTGATGAAATACATCGACGTTCATTCGTATGGTGCATGTTTGAAAAATAAAAAAGGATTGATCGGGCTCTATAGTCAAATAAACGGTAAATATGTCTTTAAAGACTACAAGTTCGTGATGTCGAGATACTACAAATTCTCACTTGTTTTCATGAACCAAGACTGTGACCACTTCGTAGACGATCGTTTGTACCATGCCTTAGAGACAGGTTCAGTTCCTATTTATATGGGAACAGATCTGATTGACCAGTTTTTGCCCGGAAATCTACGGAATTCAATCATCAGAGCAAGTGACTTCTCAGGCCCTAAGGAGCTTGCGAGCTATTTACAATATTTAAGCAATAATGAAACAGCATTTAATAGATATCTTGAATGGAAATGGCAAGGATTGGGTGACTACAAGAACACAACGATTGGAAGATGGTGGGATATAAAATACCCACTTTTCTGCCAGGTTTGCATGAGGTTGTCTCAAGGAAACCTTCATTCTGGACTTGATGTTGACAGGTGCGAGCCAAGGAGGTATCAACACTGGGGGCTAGAGCCTCCTTACCCAAAAACGTACCCCCGGAAGAAGATAGAGCCAGAAATAAGCGAACAGTTCTTCATGTACTGGAAACCGCTCTTAGTGACTGGTATTGTGTTTGCATCGATCGTCCTTATTATGAACTGCTGTGTTCAGTGCATGATCCATGGTGGATATGAGGAAAAAGTACCACTATAGTACGACTTACATATGCGTATCCACTATAAAAGTCATGCTTTAGAAGGATGAATTCACTATCGGTGAAAGATATTTTAATCATCAACGCCTTCTGATCAAGGATGACTTTTAGGATTGAGAGAAGAAGGTACTCATTTGCATCCACTAGGCATGGCTTTTTCACTTTCAAAATATAAAATCTCAAGAACGCAACGTGTACGCCATGCATGATAACTCGATGAATACATACCGAGAAACTGAACTTATCAATATTTACTTATGGATGATAGCACTTTTAGAAGGGTGTAGTACTGGAAGTATGCAAATATTGGGAATTTCTGCAATGCTGCAATAGCCAAGGTCTTAACAATTTTCTGCAGGCAACGTCCATTACACCTCCAATCAGCTGCGTCACAGCTGATGGCAATCTAAGCAAAAACAGAAACATTATACATAAAATCAAACAACTGGAGCTCTGTGTAAATATTCTGAAAAACCATAAACGGTTCCCACGTTTCTATTCTTTAGCAATCTTTCAATGTATCGTCTCCTAGAAACCTTGACTGTTAAGTTTCTTCTTTCTGCGTCACAGTTAGGGGCATTGAATTCTAAACAATTGTTCGCCTGGATCTTTCTTTTTATAATTACCGACCTATAAAATCTCACAATTGTCTTTTTGCAACGATTCTTGCAACGAAAATGAGTCGTTTGTTGTAATGAGAATCCTATGGGGTATTAATGCCTTTCTTATAAAATTTCACATTTGGAAAGCCTTCATCAGCAACGTTCAAGTAGCTTCAACCAGCATGGGACGCTTGAACGTTCTTGTAAGTCTCCTTTACGTTACTATTTGCGCACTTGCAGCAAAGCGAAATGCTAGAGTTTCTAGGGTAGAGCAGAGACTAATAGATATGCTACTAACAAACATTAGCAAGTATGCAAGGCCGGTGATGCGCAACGATTTGCCAGTTGTTGTTGACTTTCAAGTGCATCTAGAGAAGCTAGGAGACTTGAATATCAAAGACCAAGTTATGGTAGGCAACTACCGGATTCTTATGAGATGGCACAATCCACATCTGGTTTGGAATAGAACGGATTACAACGGGACCGGTTACATAAACCTGCCAAGTAACCTGATCTGGACCCCTGACATCATGCTTCAGAATACAGCCTCAAAGCAAAGCCAGGCAGCTGCGGATATTTATAAAAATCAAGTCATTATCAAGAACACCGGTATTGCAATTTGGATGTGTTCAGTCGAACTAGAGGCGTCTTGCAGTATGGATGTTCGGTGGTTCCCGTTCGACACTCAAGACTGCGAACTTGAGTTTGGATCAAGATCATATACAAAAGACAAGCTGATTCTTCGCTTTTTTCGTAAAATCCCGTCTGATACGGCTATCAAGGGGAAAAAGCACTACTCAAGCGGTCATTGGACCATGATAAGAATGAGGGCAGCAATAGTTGAAGAATATTTCGAATGCTGCGATGAACCTTTCACAGTGATCAAATACAAGTTCATATGGAAGCGGCTTACAATGTATTGGCTGTTGTACCTGGTTTTTCCATGCCTTTTTCTTTCGTTCCTTGCTATTTTCACGTTTCTCATACCAGCGGATACGGGTGAACGTACGGGTTTTGGAATAACTGCCGTTCTTGCCATGAGTGTGTACCTCCTGGTTATTTCGGACAAACTTCCAGAGAAAAGTGACGAATCTCCTGTTATAGGGGTTCTCTACACAGTCCTTTTCTTTCTTACATCGGGGGCATTGCTATCAGTCATAATGACAACACACCTTGCTTTTAAGACTACTGAGCCCCCTGCTTTTTTGAGAAAGTATCTACGCTTGAAGAAAAATAAGGGGGTAAGACCAGCCTCTTGTGAGGATAAGGTGAAAGAAAAGGCAGCTTCTGACCTCGATATAAAAGATTTTGAAGATAGGAACAGTGAAGTAAGAACGATTGCAAGCGATGCCACTGCGGAGGACGTTTCAGGGTCAAACTTCCAAGAAGAATGGAAAGAAATTTCGCAAAAGGTTGACCAGTATCTTTTCAGGACATTTCTGGTGCTGACTGTCATGGCATTGCTTATTGTCCTTTTGTCATATCACACATAGATGCATAATCCAAATGACCCACAAAAGCAGTAAACAGCCTTGAGATCAGACTAAACAGAGATTGTTAGAGACGCTAGCGACTGACAAATTTGGTATAAACGAAAAAGACATATGTGTGAATAGATGGGTAAAAGGGCAATTAAAGCATGAATCAAATTCTCGTAGTTGAACGTAGATGCAAGTCAGAAGTGTCTTTGACACGTTGTTAAAGAGGGTCACGATAGGTTAAGCGGTGTGGCATGGTCAGCCAATTTTTGCCGAGCGATTCTTGGCAATACTCGAGGGGGAAGTACAGTAACTTTCCTATTATTTGTAATAGCAGCCTTTTCACTTCTATTTCGATGACAAAAACACCCGATCTTTAAGGTTGATTTGAGAACGTATGTGGAGATCCTCAAGGCTCCTGCTTTATGCCCCTTCAATTCCTAGTTTATATAAATGATCTATAGTTTTCTGATAAAAGGCAGTAAATAAACAATGTTTGGGATTGGGATTTGGAAGAAAACAGCGGTGGGATGCGGGAAATGCCAAAAACGGGCGCTTGATGGAAGGACGAAGGCAACTTTGCGTGCACCCTTGTTAAAAAGTATTGGTTTGATAATCACCATTTTTAAAAAGCTCTGAAGCTCTAGCGTTAATAGTTATTTTCATTGACATCTCCTCTTCTTCAAGCAATGTTTTGCTGTCTTATCATACATTATGAAACGTGTTTTTGTAACTTGTATGATAATCTTCTATATAAATTTCTGATTTTCAAAGGAGGGAGGGGGGGGGGGTGTTTGTTTTTCTATATCCTGAATAAAAATGCTGGCAAAAAGGATCAAAATGTTGGGCTTTCAAAAGTTGTCCAAAGGCATTCTAGAATAATTGTTTTGTTTTCATACAAAAATATCATAATGCGTCCTAATCTAGAAATGCTTTCACTTGCCCAGCTGCAAGCCCCATGCACACAATCGCCAGTCAGTTCACAATCAAACATGCACAAGGATAGGTATCGTCTCAACAAAAGTTTAGTCGTTCTGTAATCGAGAATATCCCTGTAATTGATAGTGCAGTTATAAGAACTTTTTTCACCACAAGGCATTAAAACTTCAACTTGACGTGAAAAAGATTAACGCTCGCTCAAGTTATTGATGTCGTTGTAGGCGGTCACATCCGCCAACGTATCGAAACTTTTTTTTAGAAACAAAATTCTAGTACAGGAGAGTTTGCATTTTTACATGCTTCTTGTAGAATTTCCAGCTTTGCTTGCAAAATAGGTCCATTCAATCAGTGCTTGAAATCTAGCTTTTTACGTTCAGGGGGAAGCATAGTAATTTTCCCTTCTTTTGCTAAAGCAGCCTTTTCGCTTCAATTTCAATTACAAAGTACTCGATTTTCAAGGTAAATTCAGCTACTTATATCGATTCTCAAATACAGATGAAATCAAATGTGGAGTTCCTCAAGGATCCTGCTTTGGGCCGTTTTCTGTTAAAAGCGGTGAAGCAGCGATGTATGCTGACAAAACAACTTTTCATATTCTTCTAAAGATATCGACAACAGTGTCTTGGAGTGAGCTTAAATAATCTGTATTTAAATGAAATTGAAATGATTGAAATACAATCAATGTCTACAGGTTCTAGGCCTTGTATAACAAAGGTATGAGACAAAAAAATAATGACCCTGTCTTTTACCATCAGAAAATTGGCGTATATTGATGTTTTAGATAATACTAAATACTGGCAAGTACAACTTGAGAAACTTGTATGGGACGAGCATTCTAAAGCCTTCATAATTAAAGTCTTCTAAAACTTGCAAAGATATCATGCCTTAAGATTTCCTAAAATATGCTAAGAAACTGCTTCCAAAAAATATCTTCAGTCAGGAGTAAAAGGGTTGTTAAATCAAGCAAGAGACGACTAATGTTTTCTTGCCCAAAATTACCTCTCGACACTATTAAAAACAAACTCAATGTCCCAGAAATTCTAAAACTGACAGAGTCACTCCACTTATGAAATGGGAAAGGCAAAAAAGCATCTTAATTTTCTAGACCAAAAGTTCGGAGTAAATTAGAACATGATGTCATAATTCTCCCTTTTTGTACCAAATTCCAAACTCATCCATTTAATTCCCTGCATATTCTTATCAATTATGGGATATTGGAGTCCATTTAACACGTTCATATTAGGATAAACATTTCAGTTTTAATCTAACATTTCTATAAAGAGCTAAAACAATCCCCCTTTTCTTCCAATAGATCTATATGCTGAAATGGCTCTTAATACATACAACAAAACAGAATCCGAGCAATAAGCCCCAGTTCAAAATCTGTGAAACTTAATGGTCTTAGTTACAAAAGAAAGGATTTCTTCTTTTCATAAGTCTGTTACCTCTCTATCGATAATTTTATGTTCAAGTTGGCATTGTTAACCGGCTGTTGCTTATAAGAGTGGCTGGTGCTTCCTGGATCTGAAACTAGGCTCAATCACACTTTTTGTGGAAGGATGGTATTAAGATCTCTGGAACAAAAATTATTTCGTATATAGGTAGGAGTGGAAATGAAGTTACCACTAAGGAGCTTATATACATAAATGTTCCTGGCAAAATCTTATTAATATGCCTAACCTTATAAAGTAGTAATCTCATGAAAAACTAAAAGCAAAAACTATGTAAAGCAAATTCAAAAACATAATTTTCTCACCAATTTGAATTCATGCTCAGATCTATGTGTAGTTGCATTTATAAATACTTTTGTTCTAGCCAATACAACTGTTCATTGAAGCTTTTTTCTCTGCGATTTGGTATCATTAACTTTAGGGTTTTCCACCTCAATTTTAAGTAAGGCCCTGACACTGGCAGCTGTAGTTTTTCAACAATCTTGTTCCAATCAATGTTCTTCTCTATAGTAACCCCAGTCTCTAGTAAATTTGATATCAGTAATCCAGTATTATCACGATTCCATAAAAGCTTTTTTCCACTTGCCTTATCTCTCAAAGACAGGTCATATATCCATTTAGTCCTACAGGACTCACAGCTCCTTGTTTTAACTTCAGATGCTATAGCTTCCCAGTTAAACACCACCTCACTACTTTGGCCACTATTTCCATTTTGACTCTTTTTATCATCCAATACTTTTGAGATTGCTTCTTGTAATCTATATACTTCCTCTGGTGTCCATTTTCTACTAATTATTGTAGGTGGGATTGCTGCCATATCACCATTGCTTGAGAAATTAATCAACCGTCTGATTTTATGAGCTATTGCAAATTTACTTCTTTTCATCTTTTCTCCAATTTCCGCCCATTGGTTGCCATGTTTGTGGTAAAGCTCTAAAAGTTGTTTTTCTTCTTTTTCTGTCCAGTTTCCTTTGTTATTATAGGGATCATAAGTTCTCATTACCTTCTCAAATACTAACTTAAGTGGTCTGTTGATGCCTTGAACAAACATACGATAAATATCTGTAAATCTCTCGTCTCTTACTTTGCCTTTCTTGCCCATCAGCTTCTCGAAAAACTCTTCATGAGACAATCCAGTATGAGCTACTGCTTTTTCAATATTGGCCTCAAGCAACTGAATCTCCTCCTTAGACCATCTCCCTTTTTCCCACGTAATCCCTTGCTTTTTGAGAAAGTCGAAATCAGCAGGAGTTATTTTCCATTTCAATAACAGTTCATGGTTTGAGTTTTCATTTGCTTTTATTTGAACAGGTTGTCTATATGTTTTTTTCTTGGTTTCAATTTCACTTTTCTTTGCAGTTTCCTTTATTACTTTTTGTGTCTCTTTGTTTTTTCTCCCAGATGAAAATTTAGTTTCTTTTCCATTTGAATTTACTTGACCATCCATTGTGCCTGAATTCTTCTTCTCAGCATCTTTTATATCAAATTTCTTGTTCTTTATCATTACACCTTGTTTCTTTTCTTGAAAAGATACCATGAGGTTTTCAAATGTCTGGCTATTTTCTTCATCTGATGAAGCAGATGATAAACCTAAGTTTAAGTCAACAGTTATGTCACAACTTTCATCATCACTGTCATTTGCAGAGTTCTGAACTTTCTTTTTTGTTACCTCAATGTTAGTCTGTTCCTTTTTGGGTGCCTCCCTCATTTCAATTTCTTGCTCGCCTTCCTTTTTCTTTTTCTTCTTCTTCTTCTTCTTCTTTTTTTCTTCTTTCTGGCAGACATTGTCCATCTCACATGCCACTTCAGTTTTTACTTCCACTTTGGCTTCCTGCTTCTTTTCATTTTCCCTGTCACCTTTATTTTTCCTATCCTTTTTTTCCTTTTTAACTTTAAACTCTTCAAAGGTCTCTTCAAGATCTATTTCGTTTTTTATCTTTTTTTCCTTATTTCTCTTTTTTTTCTTCTTTTTATGATCCTCCTCGACCAACTCCTCTGGTTTTATCTCTTTGATCTCTTTTTCTTTTTTCTTCCTTTTCTTTTTAGGGGGCCCATTTGCCTCTTCACTGTTTTTTCTTTTTGGTTCAAAACGGCCTAAATCTTTATCACTACCATGATGACCACTTTTGTTGATATCAAGTTCTTTTCTCTGTTCCATGCTTTCCTTCTTGCTATCTAACTTATTTACATCAACATCTTTTGATTTCTTCTTATTCTTTTTGTGCTTTGTATGATTTTTCAAACATTCTAATGATACATCCTGATTTTGATTAACGCACGAATTAGGAATACTTGAGTCGACTGCCTCCACGAGCTCCATTTTCTTTCGCTTAACCTTTTTATGTACAAAAACCTCCCCTTCGCCTTGCTTTTCCACACGTTCCCGTTTACGTTTCTTCTTTTTCGAACGGTGAGATTGTGAACAATCATTCTCGATATCAATGTCAACCTGTGACTTCTTCTTTTTGTGTTTCTTTTCGTGAACTGGCATTTTCTTCCGTAACAAATATGCACGAAATTGATTAGAAACTTATTTGGACCCAAGATCAGTGATTAGGAGATTAGGACAAGCAATCACACATGGAGCAATGGAGGAATACGGACGAAAAAGAGGCTTGAGCCTCGTATACTCATTGCAAAAAATCAGAGCATAAGGCGGCGGGGGCGGGTTACAGGGCACCCCAGAAATTGATATTTACTATTTACCACGTTGGTCTATGTACATACTTTGTAGATATCTTTCATAGAAAACAAAGTAGCAAATAGGACTTCAAAAGACCCTATTCAAAAATAGAATAATTCAAATGGAAGCAATTGGGTTACGGTGTCTAGCTTGAAAAGCGAAGAATTGCTAGCCTGCGTGCAGACTCGGAAAAACAATTTTCATGGTATAAACGTTGTATATTGACTATCGTGTCGAAATCTTTTGAAAATCCTATAATTATAACGACATTCGACATTGGTGAATTCTATTGCAACGGAACAAATTTTATAATGGCAGTCCTTTCGTACCAATTTTCAACTTTACAAACTTTTACAGCGTTTAATAATATTAGATTTCTAAAAAAAATCAAATATTTTTCTCCCGAAACATGCAGATGTAATGTAGGCCAAAACTGGAATTTTAGATAGCTTAGAAATACGTAAAATAAGAGGTTTTAAGCTTAGTAAATTTGGAAGCATTCGTACCTTAACGAATTATGGGATATTTGAGTCCATTTAACATGTTCATATTAGGATAAACATTTCAGTTTTTAATCAAACATTTCTCTAAAGAGCTAAAACAATCCCCCTTTTCTTCCAATATGCTGAAATGCTCTTAATACATACAACAAAACAGAATCCGAGCAATAAGCTCTGTGCTGCCCCCGTGCTACCACCGCACAACATAAACAGGGGGGGCAGCTGCCCTGTATATGATCGCTCACTTCCCCCCATGTTGCATGGTCATGTGATACAGTCCAAGGCTTCACAGGGGTTCAGAGTAAAACTGGGAAGCAGTAGAAATGGTAGAATGCATGTTGTTGTCTCCGAAATGGCCTGAATACCAAACTTAGTGCAGGCATCATGAATATCGGCGTCTCGAACCAGCACGGCAATGGCCTTCTTTATGCAGGCTTTAATCAAGATCAAGGTAGCTTTTCACCCTATCTTAGCTAAGTACCTTATCCGTCCTCAACTTCTTCTGGATAATAAGTCAATTCAATTGATTGGTTATTTAGCCTATCGGTTCATTAATTAGTGAACTGCTTTTTCAATATTCTGGTAATTTTTAAAATTATATTTATGCCTAGTCACTAAATCCTTATTGATAACAACGATGTGCTTTCCCACCTTCCCAGCTAAATAGATAAGCAATTATGATTAATCAAATACGTAATTTCCCCCATAATTAACACCTACGAGCATTGAAATTACCGATACCTTACAGGACATAAACAAATAATAAAAACCATAGAGAGACTGGTTTCCCATTAATCCCATTGACAGTGAAACTCTGAGTGGCAGCTTAGAAACGTCCTGCTCTATGCAGCAAGCAAATAGCACATACAGGTCTGCATATACCACAAAGAGTACTTTAAGACGACAGGTAAACAGTAATTTTAATAAGCATTAACTTAAATAATTTCAAGCAATTATTCAAAAGGGAAAACACATTGAGAAATGGCATTTGGAATGGCTGATTAAAAAACAACTTTGTCCTTTGTCTTTGTCCTTTGGTTAGGTAATGAAGAATAATCCAGTCGACAAAAATCTTTGAAAGTAGACATAAAATCTTTCAGTCAAGAAAATACCAGCTTTAATTTTATTAAAACAAAGTATGTAATAGGGGTGTACCGGATCAGGATTTTCAGAATCCGGCCGGAACCGGATTTACCGGATTTCTTCGTGGAATATCCGGCCGGATTCTACCGGATAATCTGACCATTTATAGAATTTTCAGTAATAAAAAGTTTTGAGCCACTTTGTGAAAAAAGGTATAGCGAGAAGATCAAAGAGGCCTATTCAGGGTTGCCAGATTGAATTTACAAACGAAGGCTAGACTGGTGAGCAATTTAAGCCAAAATGCTCATAAAAAGGGCAAATCAAAAACTCTCACAAGAATCCATCGAGCAGGCACTTGTTATATTTCTACGCTTGTGCCTGTTAGATAATTTCTTAGCTTTGATAAGAATCTTACTTTTTTCCAAAACCCTTTGCTAAAATCAAGATAATATTTAGGTTAGGTGATAAAATTTGAAATTTGGTTAACACTTTGTAGTTAACTACTAATTATTCTATGAATGTAGTAATTACTTATTAATTTTGGACGTCTGCTGAAAAGGCCAACAAGGTCAAATTTATTTAGTAAGCAAAAACAATTTTTCCAGGCAATCTAAATCTAAAAACCAAAAATGAAAAATTTGGCCTAAAAAGCCGATCTGGCAACCCTGAATTATATCATCCAGTCTTCCTGTTTCGTGATGTTTAGCACTTTCATTTCAAATCTGTTTTCAAGGCGCTTGTTTTATCGTCGATATTGTTTAGTTCTGGAAAATCCATTTTTAATCACTGTATGAAGGGAGTCTGACTTGGTTTCCAAATTTTCTTAGTTATGATTAAAGTTCTGGAAAATCCGGCAACTGGCCGGATTTCGGAAACAAATCCGGCCGGAACCGGATTTTCAAAATATCAGCGATCCGGCGCCGGATTATCCGGCCTACCGGATATCCGGTACATCCCTAGTATGTAAATGTACATATTGGATGTCCATGAAAGTTGGAGTTTACAAGTTCTGGACCAAAGCGTTGGATGGTTGATTGTCAAGGCCAGGTGACACTTCCATAGAAAAAAGAATAAGTAGTTTTAGTTGGGACACAAATAATAAATGTCCTTCCCTTTTTGTTTTTTGTGCAAAAATGTGTGCAAAAACTAGGTCAGTATAATTTGAGTTCTAAAAAATATGCATAAAGTCTTTCTTTGAGATATCCTGCCTGTTACGAATACTGAAGAAATGTTCCAACTCAACCAGCTTGGAATGGATCTGATTCCTTTGAATGTAATTGACAAATTCTGGGAATTAAATGAAATTCTTCTTGGAGATAAAGCCTTACAAGCATGCTAGGCTTCCATCAATGACAACAGAGGGATTTTGGCTTTCACGTCCGAAAATTCAACTTCATGAAAGCATACCCATATTTGTAGTGTTGTTTTGTTATCATTGTTTATAGTAATTTGTAGGTAGCTCAAGTAGCTTGATTATACCTGATTTGCATTAAGGCTGAGCCGGCTTTGTCTAAATCAGGTTAGATTTAACCATAAAATGCATCCAATCAGAATGCACAGATTAATGATCTGGTTTGGTTTGGTTTGGGCTGGTTTGGCTTGGCGGTGTGAGTGGGGTATGAGCAAGCTGTATCTTAGATGTTAGTCTAGTTCTCTGTCTTTATGTTATGGCCGTTGTGTAGTCATTTATTTTTGCTCCCATGGCATCGTCCTGTAGTAGTGTTGCATAGTTATTTAAAGTATAGTAGAATGTAGCCTATGTTTGTAATATTTTATATGGATATAAAAAAAGTATTCCCTCAATGACAATTGATACAGTAAAGTAACTTTTATTGTTTAGACAACATATAATTTGCCCTATCAGGGGACTTGCTTTTGTCAAAAGTTGTCTTGTTTTGAACAACAGAGCCCATTCCACTGAGAAGCAGGCCGCGAAAAAAGATGTAAGACCCCGTTGTAAGACCACTGTGCCGGATGAAATTTATCTGCATAAAACTTGTTCTGCATATAACTGCAGTTACATGACCTAAATCATGCACAGAACACCCAAATCAAAGTCATCTCTGGGCAACCAAGTAACAACAAATTTCCCGCCAACGTAAAAAGACTTCATTCTCTCTTCAGAATCATCTGCTTCTCTTTTAGACCAAATCCAAAGATATTGTCAATACAATTAGGCCTAGTTTGTTTTAATAGTTTGTTCAAAAAACAAAATGACACTGAACTAGCAACGAAAGTAGGGAAAGCTGACAAGGATGCCAATTTTACTTGGACGGGCAAGATACTGCACTTTTAACACAAGTATTTTTCAATAACAGGCAGCCAAGATGGCGAAAGGTCTTGACTGGGAGACAGTGAAAAATAAATTGGATGAAATAGCCAATTGCTTTTGAGCAAGATACGATGTGGATACATTTTATCCAGATAAAAGCGTTTACGCTGTACCACAAAGCTATCCAAACTAATTTAATCCACTTTCCTAGGTGAACTAATTTTGTTTCTCAAATTCAAATTCATTATCTCAAATTCATGCGGATAGGGTGGGTCTAGTGTAAACGCGATGCCTATCTGAACTAATTTTGATGCAGATAAAATTTATCCGGCACAGTGTAAACGGGGTCTAAATTGATGGGATTTAGGAAGACTATTTTAGTTCTGTTATTTTATTTCGAGGGTAATAAACTTGTTGATGACCTTTGAAAGAATCATCCTCAATGGACATAGTTTTCTAGTTGATAGTGAACTCCATATAGACTCTCTGTATATTGCAGGTTGTTTTGCTTGTGGAATGGAAAATGGATTTAGAATTTATAACAGTGACCCACTGAAAGAGAAGCAAAGACAAGGTAGATTAAACCTTCTAAGTTATTTCAATGATTTTAAAAGTTTATTTTCCAAACCCTTGAAAATTGTGTATTATTTGAAATTGATACTTGGATAAATTATTTTTTAAATTAGGCTAGTCTTGATTTGTGTTTAGCATTTTGAATTCTGTTTTGATTATATTTTGATGGGAGAACTCATTGAATAATTTCTTTTGCAAAAGTTATAGTTGTGTAGTGGCTCTCCTTTTCAATTTCTAAATTACTTTTTAGTCTGCTGGCTATTACAAGCTGGTTATCTAGCAGTTTTGCCTTTGATTTCTGGTAGATAGTGCTCCAGCCTGGTCACTAAATTTTGTAAAAATAATAAGCATTTCAATAAAGCATTTTAATAAAACCTTTCCTTTGTGAACATCCATATTGTGTGTGATGAATATAAATCACAAAATTTGATAAAATTTTCTATTGATTTTGTATCAGATTTTGAAGATGGGTCCATTGGCCATGTGGAAATGCTTTTTAGATGTAACTATCTGGCACTAGTTGGTGGTGGTAAGAATCCAAAGTACCCACCAAATGAAGGTAAATATGATACCCTGCCAAAAGATGTTTTTCATGATCTCATTTGTTAACACATTATTTGAAGAATTTTTATGAACATTGATTACTGATATATAAGCTATAAAAATTATTATTAGTGCTTACTGGTCTGTCATTTAGCACTCAATGCTGATGTCGTAACTGTTGCCTGATGATGGCATATCAGAGTTGGACAATTCTGGTAAAAAGGTGGTCCTCCGTTTAGGATACTAGCAGCTAGTCTCCCCCATATGACTTGTGTTCTCCCAAAACGGAACTCTAATGATAGTGATAGACAATTCTAGAAACAATTTGGTCACCTGGCAGTTAACCTGTGAAATGATAAGCAGTCTCCTGCCGATAAAAACTGGGGTCTTCCCGGCTGCACGAAAGAATGAATTGTCCACCCCTGCATATAGTGGGAGAGACTTGATTTGCAACTCAGAATACTGCTGTATATCTAGCATAAAAATATGGATAAATGTTCATTTACAATATTATTGATTATAATTGGCATATAAGGGCATATTGAATGCTCACCAAAATTATTTTTTAAATAAGTTGTGCGATATAATAATAATCATATGATTGGTTTTGGCCGATCAAGCCTGAAGTTCAAATTGTATTTTCCCTTTTCTTTAATTGTGATCTCTATCTGTTCTAGTCAAAATATGGGATGATTTAAAGAAAAATGCTGTGATAAGTCTTGACTTTTCCAGTGATGTTAGGGCTGTCAAGTTACGAAGAGATAGGTAGTTATTTTCAAAACAATATTTATCCATGAGGAATTTTTTTCCAAATAACTTGATTATTCTCTTCCTCTCTGAAACTATTTTATTCAGGGGTGCTTGATACTTGACTCTGATGTAACTCCTCAATTTCTTTCATGTAAAATTTTGTTTAGTTTTAACATTTTAATACAATGATTTATAATCCCCATTTGCATATTGCAAAGTGTTTCCTCAATAATGATTTCATTAACTTTTTGTTCGAAATTGTTACCTTCAAAAAATTTTACTTTATTAAGATGCAGCTGCTAATGAACTAGAAAACAAGAAGTGAAGATGTTTGTCTGGTGACTGAAAGGATAAAGGATCTCTCTGTCACTCTTCCATGTTATTCAAAAGATGCTCATAAACAATGTTCCAGCCCACATTTCTTTCAAATTTCCTTTTTAAAATAGGAAGTTAATTTTTACCACAAATTTATTGTTTCAGAATCGTTGTTGTGTTGGACACAATGATCAAGCTTTACACCTTCACCCTCAACCCACAGCAGCTTAATGTGTTTGAAACCTGTCCTAATCCTAAAGGTACATCTAAATCCAATATAATTTAAAGATCAATTGACCTTTTTATATACAAAGCAAGTATTGTCATGTCTATATGTCATTTTGTTATCTTTTAATGTTGATGTCTGCTGTTAGCTGAAAAACAGACTATTTAAAATGTCCCCCTATGTGTACTGTACCCTTTTTTGCATCTCAATTCTGGATTGAGCTTTGCATTTAGTTTACCTGTAAACTCCATCAGCCCCCCTTTTGCATCTCAATTCTGGATTGACCTATGCATTGAGTTTTCCTGTAAATTCCATTAGTTTATTGACTATGCCAGGCAAGGGTGAATAATTTATAAGATTACATGTTTTTGAATTTACATGTCAATTCAGAATCAGTTAAATTTTTGTTCACTCAGACCTTTTTTGAACTATGCCATTTACTGTGTAGTGCATTTTCAATGTTTTTACTGCATGTTCACCCATATTTCTTTCCAGAACTTTGGCTTTTAACCTTAACACCCACATTTTGTATTCTTTCGAATTCCTTTACATTTTCTGCTTTTGTGCCACCAATTAACAAAAACTGTTTTCTACCCAATTAGGTCTATGTGTGTTGTGCCCAAGTAGTAACAACTCATTACTGGCTTTCCCTGCAAGGAAAACTGGCCATGTTCAAATAGAAGACCTTGCAAATACCGAGAAACCTCTCAATGAGATTGAGGCACATGAGGGACCATTAACTTGTATTGCAATGAACCTTCAGGGAACTCGTCTGGCTACAGCATCTGAGAAGGTAGAGTTTGTAATTTCATATGTTGTACTCTTAGAATGTTTATCTATCAAATTTAGAATTCTCCAACCTTATCAAGAACCTGGGTCATAGCTGTTGAAAAAACTTCCAAAATACATGCAGACATTAACTCTCTTCCTTCATACAAAGTTGAAGCACATGTTTTTAACATGAGAGATTGCAGGGTCTTAACACTAACTATCCAGGATTTTATGCCCAATGGAAAGCCAGACTTTCACTCTGTAGAGAAATTTCATGAAATAGTAAGGCTCAATATTTCATCCAACCAAAATTTTTTGTAGATATGTGATGTTCATAATGTTTTGGCTTTAGGGTACGCTGATAAGAGTTTTTGATACAATGAATGGACAACAACTGCATGAGCTCCGGAGGGGTGCAGGCAGTGCTAATATTTATTGGTAAGTAACAGTTGCTGCTGTCAACATAGTGTTATTCAGTGGTAAAGTACTATACTGCTCATTACAAAATAAGCACAGTGATAAACAAGCTCAGCCACTAGAAGCCGTATTATTGGCAGTGCTAATATTTGTAACACATTGCAAGTGTTAAAGTGCTACACTGTTTGATACAAAACAATCACAGTGATATACCAGTGTAAAAACTTTGGCAGTGTGAACACTGTAAGGGTTGGTTGGGCATAAACTTACAGTCACAAATCCGAGATGACCTGTCCACTACATTTTATCATCATGCCATGTTGAAATAAAACCTCTAGGTGGACAGCAAGATTTCTTTAAAAACAAGGCAAAATTTATCTAGCTTTCTTAGATTTCTAGAGGTATTATTATATGACACTTGCTATTGGCAGATGGCATAGTTTTGTTGCTAAACGACAAAGTGAATGTGAGCACAAATTTTCGTCCTTTTTATCTCATTAGAGTAGGTTTTCTGACAAAATTCTCAGCTTCTCAAGAAATCACTATTTTTAAGACCTATTGGAAGTACGTGCTACTTTACTCACCATTATTGAAATTGATTTTTTTGTCATTTTCATAGCATAAATTTCAATCATGATTCATCAATGCTATGCGTCTCAAGTGATCATGGAACAGTTCACATTTTTGCTGTCGAAGAACAAAAGAAGACAAAATCATCTAGGTAAAATGACCCTGGGTCTATACCATTGTGACCTTTAATTATGTGAATGAGTAATTTTCAACTTGCTAATTTTTTATAACCTTTAAATTCGCTTTCTTCTATTCAAAGGACTTTTTGCTAATCTGTTAATTTTCTGCCTTTTTTCATGTCAAAACTGTTGCTCTGTGCTCCCCGTATAAGAACTGATCTGCTTAGCTTGTATTTTAAAACTAGCAGCCAGTGTTTCAAACGATTTAGGGATAAAGATGTCCTTTCATCACTGTTAAAACCTGTTATGATTGTTTTTAAGCTTATGCCTAACACAGCAACGATTTCGGAGTACGTTTCATATTGAGTCGCAGTCTATTAATTTTAAGAAAATACCCAGTTAGTTCTGACATCTGAAACTAAGCCAAGACAACCTAGCTGTGAGCAACGATCTACTTTTGTAACCACGCTTCTCTTTTATGGGTTAATACTCATATTATTGAAATTACTACAGGTTCATAATCCCCAAATTTTTTTATTTCATTTCCCGAATCACTTCACATCTCAATAAATTACCTTATGAAAAGATTTCGAGATCACAAATGTGGCACGCGATTTTCAAATGACCAGAAAATCACCGCAAAGTCCCAGATATGCATTTTAAATACTTGCAATGCCTTTTCTGTAATCAAAAGACTTTTGTTGTCATCTTGTTTGGATCTTATTTTTTATAGTTCGTCCAGCGCACATAGTCTTTTACCGAAGTATTTCAGTTCAAAATGGAGCTTTTCGCGATTCCAAGTGCCAAGCGGCTCACACTGTATCTGTGCATTTGGCGCAGACAAGAACTCCGTCATAGGTAGGTTTAAAATGTTTATTACAGCAGATTCATTTGAAAGACAGAAGGAGAGTCATTTTCTCTCCTGGACTCTTCAACTAGGTAAAAAAGGCTAGCTGTCGCCGATTGGTCAAAACAAGGAGCCAATCAAATGCCTCAATTTATTCTATGTCATTATCAATCAATGTTATCGACCAATAGAAAAAAGAATCAAATGCCTCATTCTTCCTCTCACGCTACTTTCGATCTGCTTCTGAATATGAATTTCTGCTGAAATTTCGTCATTATTCGACGTTAATTCTCTGAAGAGTCGAAAGATTTTTAATTTTTATTTGTTTCCCACTGTTTCTTGTTATCATTAAAAGGTTTTTTCACAGTTAATGCCCTTATATGTACTTAAAGGAGGTAACACGCTATTTTAATCATTAGTCGTTAGTTAAGGTAAAACTTATTTTGAGGAAGGGGTGGTGACTCGTGAAAGAATATTCGCAGGAGTAAAATGCGAATTTGCCGAACAGGTTGCTTCGAAAACCGAATGTTTTGGGGTAATCACACCAAGCCCTCGCTCTACCCGCCTCTATTGATTGTGCAATTTTTACTTTCTAGCAATATGCGCGGATGGCAGTTACTTCAAGTTTACATTTACACAGAAGGGTGAGACGACCAGAGAGGCGTACAACCAATTTCTTCAGATGACAGATGGAGATTAGGCCCGCATGCAATGAATTTCCGATTCCACTTCAAATTGACGATTATCAACTCTATGTCAGGTTTAAATGACAGACTATCAGATGTTTTTATGCTATTGAAATTAGGCCTTTTAGACGCATTCCTCGACACATTTTATGTATTTAGTTTAGCTTTTTTACTAGCCATGTAGAAAGAAAAACCGTCATATTCATTTAAGTCTCAAAGCAGATAATGTTGTTGTCATCGCATGAGATTTGAATGTAAGGCAGGATATATGAAATGTGTACAGGGTATGAAATAATAAAAGGAAACTTTAAAAGGAACTGAGAGAAAACTCCAGACCAGAAATATCGCATGCAATGACAAACAGAGCTAAAAGCCGGAAGAAAGCAGATGGATAAAGCCGCAATGAAGACCTTGACAAAAATCTTACTTAATCGGAAATATTTGTTGTTTGATAAAATTATCTCAAATTCAAATACATAAATATGTTTTAAAGGCTTCAAAGGTCGTAAATTGTTAGTTATTATTTGTAAATGTTTTCAGCGTACAGGTTACTTTATTCGAGATCAAAAATAATTTCATACCTTATAAATTTCGGGAAACATAACTCAGATATTCTTTGCAGCTGAAATATAAAATCGTATTAAAGTGAATGTTGGTTAAAATATTACATCACAGTATTGCTTAAAAGACTGAATATAAAAAGAGTTCCTTGTAAACTTCAGAAAACAGATCGTTTGTGAAGGATAAGGTCACTGGGGGAAAATAGGGGGAGGGGGGAGGGTTGTCGTTAAGCAAAATTAAGGGAGAGATCACTGTTCCCTTACGGATTTTTCTTTAACATTTTGCGAAAATGCTTAAAAACAGAGTCGGTTGAAGAATGTCTGGTCCCAGTACATGTTTCACAGTCCAGTACGAAGTCTTAATTATAAGTTTATTGTTCTCTTTGTCACGAAATTCTAAAATTTACTTGAACATATTTTTACTTGCTTCTTGTACCGTCCATTAGGTTATCTGAAAGTCTAATTAAAAGCAGATGTTAGCGCATACATCTAAATGATTTTGAATAATTTACGCGACCTTTGTTAATTGCTGCTGTCACAGCACCACTTTAATTTGTAAATTTTATCTAGTAAATATAAACAGATTTTTGTGTTCTTGAATATGTTTTGCATGATTAACGAAACAAAGGTTGATTTTGTTCAGAAAACCTTTTATACTGTTATTGAAAATGTAGATGCATAATGACAATTGAATTGAATTATATATAATTGCAGAACAGTTTCATTGACTTGTTGTTAAATTGTTAGAAGGTTTTTGCTTCTTGTCCAAAATTTTTTTTACAAAATTTATGCCTAATAGCGAATAGAAATAGCAATGAAGGGAGGGCTTTTGCGGTAGTTATAACCCCATTTCTGCTTTATCACCCTTATCTCACCATAAGAATTTATAGGGTATCGTCACATTTTACGATATTCTAATAAAGGTATCACAATTAGGAAGATGGGACACTCAATTGTTGCAAAACCTGAAAAAGGAATAGGGCGTGATCTTAGATATTTTTCCGAGAGGCTTAGCATCGCCCCCTCCAATTATCATCCATCCACTCTGCACAGTTCTCAATTGCACAACAATTTAAAAATAGGTTGTGACCACTCTGAAAATATGAGTTGTAAAGAAGATTTTGAGAAGACAATACGTAGCCTGTGCCCCAGACCCCTACTTCAGCAACACAGGCTAGTGATACAAGGCAAGCTCGATTCGCTAGGGAAATTTCACATAATCGCATTCAGGAATCCGCTTTTTATAGCGTAGCATGTTAAGCTTTGACAAAATCCCATGGTTGAGCCAAGTTCTTTGCCACCTTAGATGAAAATTACCTAGTAAGCGTTCAGTTCTACTTGTATCATTACAACATAGCTTTGGATCTGGATATTTCTTTATAAGGCCTCTTTAAAATAATCGCCCTTTGCCTCCGTTGCAAATAATCGCCCTGTTTCACTCTTTAAGCAATGCCAATAGGTTGGTTCTTTACAATATTTATAGATAGATAGATCTATTTCTCAAGGGTCTAGGTATGACCAGACTTGAAATTCACATCCGTCTTATTAAAATAATCGACCACTCTAGTATTAAATACATTCACATTTTTAATCCAAGGTGATCTTTCGAGGCTAGAAACAGCAGGCAGCTTAGGAAATTTGCGCGATTTTTCAATTAGCTGATCGCTTTTAATCATGAAAACCGATTTTTCGTACATTTTTAAGCATCTTTATGCGATTTTGCATTGCATAATGGTCGAATAGCATTCTCGACATGCCCTGCCCTTCATTAGATGTTGCAGTCTAAAAAAAAATTGTTCGCAGTTGAGAATCACATATCATGTGCATTGATACCTTGATTATCAGTCCGCGCGAGTTTTGCTTACGTTTGTTCCGAGCCATGTATTGCCTGGATTTACCCATTTTTATCAATCCTTACCTCATTCAGCATTGGCGTTCTACTCATTTTGTAAAAAATGCATCCTCAGAAAAGTAAAGCTTAAGTAATTTGTCACAGTTTTGAACGCTTCATTACTTCAGCCACCTAAAGTTTTAGGTCTTAACTGTTGAACCAGATTTACTTTACATTTAATGAATATGGCTATTTTTTCGAACTCACTCGCTCGCTCACACAATCATTCTCCCACTCAAATCACTCACTCAGCCACGCACATGCAAACACATACTCGCTTATTCATTGCTCACTCGCGTATCTTGCCTTGCCTTTCTGCCTTGTTTTCACATGGCAAATAAAATGCCTGCTGTTTGGGAGACTTTTTGGGAAATAAGAATTTTCATGCAAGTTTTGGAATGACTAGGGCCCCATTGCCAAAGTTCTCAGAGTCACTGATAGGCAATGAAAAATTTTGAGCTTGTCCGTCACTGTTGCGAGCTAAATAGAGACATGCGCCGACTTCTTCAAAAAAATTATAAATGTGCCTGTTTTTTTAAAGAAACTGTTCCCTTTTTATGAAAAGAGGCCTTTTAAGGATTATGTGCCCATTTTCTAGAAAAGTGGTTTTCTTCTCAGAAACATATCTTCTCGACAAATGCTCCGCACAACCAGTGCTCTCGAGAGTGTTATTTTTGGTATGTATGGGAAGATAAAACTTGGAGACAAAATTGAAAATGCAATATCACTGAATTTGTTATCATTTATTGTTCTAATTGGTAGCTAACAAAGCTTATAATCCAAATTCAATGCGTTTAGAAAAACAACCCAGGGTGTTTTTGCCAAATATTATTTTTTATACCTGTACTATATTGCAACGCAAATACTATATTGCTAATGCATAAATTCTTAAATCGTGGAAAAAATTGACAGTGGCTGGTACAGATTGAATTCATTGGAAGTGAATGTCTCTTATATGATAAAGGTTTTACTGAGATTTTTTTTAAAAATAGATTATTATTCCAGTTATCTGCAATGAAGATTTGTCCTTTCCACCTGAGATGATTATGTTAAAGAGCAGATTTAGGCATAATTATGATTGAATCAAATCAGCTCATCTACTCGGTTTTTGGCAAAAAACGAATTACAGATTTCCCGCTTTCGCTTGAATATTTTCAAGTGATATTAAAATCGTTTATAATATGCTATTTACAATGATACGTTTTTGTTTGCAGGCATTCGTGTTTTATGTTTAAAGAAATCAGTCTTCTTTAGCGAGCAGAGTACCTCCTCCTCGCCAGCAAGGGTTCTTTCATCATATCGTAATGCGTAGACGCGGACGCCCGCCGCACTGTAGTGTCTCTTTCGAATGCCTGCGACGATTCCGAGTATGCTGAGGAGTCCGTTACGGTGGAAGTTCTAGAACTCATACGAGATCTTGATGTCTGTTTTGCGTGCGGCTTTTCCACGTTGGGAAGCATTGGAACGCTGTCCGTTTGAACCTCGCGCTCATTCGGGTCATACGGTCGCCGGTAAATTGAAAAATCCGATGCAGTACTAAACGGCGTTGCAGTAGCGTTGAGCTGTTGTGGAGATGTAATGCTTTGCTTATAAATCATCGGCTTTACAATTTTGAGCGTCGGTTTACCTTGTCTGTCCAAGTACGATGTACCGGCGTGGTTGTTCCGTTTTATTTGAGCAACCCATAACTCGCGTTGCTTTGATTCTATTTCGTTGCACATGCTTCCATGCGTTTTCGCCCATACTGAAACATTTTTATCGAGATTCATCTGCAAACTGCGATTTACGACATGAGCGTACCTAACTTTGGTACCGGTCCAGCGGAATTTGCTGTTTCCCATGGCTTCGTCCTTCTCCCATCGTAGCCTTTTCCCGCCAGTTTCGTCAAGCGATTTCTCAAAATTCGACAAAGTTTGCGCGTATTCTAGAAGGAGTTTTTGATAACTCATGCTTCTGTTTGAAAATTATCTGTGTTTAATTTGTTAATGTATTTATCAGCAGATACTAGAATGAAAAATGTGAAAAATCTACTTGCTCTTTGAACAAAATAATACACTCTTTGTGAATCTCTGAGATAACCATAAAATGAGACAATAAGGGCGAGAAATTGTTATCGTTATCGACGCCTTTGATTGCACACCAGTGGGTCTTGATAGCATATATGTTTAATTTCGCTCACCCCAATGGAAACCACTTTGATAAGAAGCTAGCCTGTTGATTCTGAATCTCTATATCGCACTTATCGCTGTCTGATCTTGTTGAAATACCATCTGCTATAATATTCTCGTGTTAGTTATCCGAGGTGACTTCTATGGCAATTTCTGCTCCTGATAATGATCAACCCTACCTTTGTGTAGGCTTTTTTCGATCCTTCTTGAAAAACTCGTGTTCAAAAATTGCTATGAATACCATAAAAATATACCGTGACTCAAATTCACCCTCAATCGACGATGAAGATTTTCCTCCCACTTGCATGAAAATCGCCTGTGACTTGGGCCAGAGTATTGAATTGCCGAATCTTTGGGAAATAAATAGTGTTTATCCTACTTTTTTCAAGGTGTCTAACAAATTGAAACCAAAGTAAGCCTTCCTTTTCAAATAGTGATATTTTCGAAAGTGACATTAACATCCCATTGTTGCCATCGCAATCAAACATCAAATTAATATTTCAGATATCTAACCAAAGTTGTACTTGATGAATAAAACCTGCTTTTTCTAGCAAAGCACCTGTCTGCAACTAATGAAAGCGTGGTTTTTATCAAGCTTTGCCTCCTTGCTCTGCTTGCAATCTAGCGTTTTTGTAATTTAGCCAAGTTCTGGAGAAGGGGGGTTAACAATAGACTTAAAAGGGATTAGGAAGACCGCCTCCTCAGTTTGAAAATCTTCATGCGTGGTTTGTATCGAATTGAAATTACCGCTTTATACATTTTAGGGACCATGTGCTATTCGAATCGGCTCGAAAATTTAAAGTAAATGGGATTTTGTTGAGAACAACTAGCGCTGAAATTGACAGAAGTGCTGTTTTTGAACTTAATCATTGCCATTAAAGCAGCTTTTTACAATTTTGCGAAGAAAATGTTCATCCCTACAGGTCTTAGTTGAATTTTAAATTTGCTATCGTCATTTGTCTTGCGACATTTTTAAAAATGGATTGCGACATCTTCAACCTCAACTTTAAGCCTTGTGTTTCGCAACACCACTGCATTGAACTTTTTTGCTTCACTTATTTGAAGCAAACCCATTTAAGAACTTATAGCTACACCTACAGTTCCTCAGCTTGTGGGGGTGTCACAGCCTTTTTTGTATCAAAAAACGACAGTATGGTATTGTAAAAGTTTTTTTATTCAAAGGGGCTAGAGGGTCATTGCCCCTAGAAAATTAGACATTAAAGGAATGCCACATTTTTGAAAATAGCAAACCTAATCACGGTAAAAGTATCTCTGTATACCAAATAACATTAGCTCATGATTTCAATCTAGGGTTTTCTTTACAAGTGTGATAGAAGGGTGGTATTCACTCTCTTAGCAAAAAGCGCACTTATGCTGTGTTGCAAAATATACCGGGCTATCGGAGCAACTGCCTCAACATTTGATAAGACACAGAAAACGTAGCATAAAAATCAATTATTTTGGTATAGGAAACAGAAGGAAAGAGAATTCTCAAACAAGAAACGAGTAGAATTCACACAGGCTTGCCACATCCAGGCACGTAAATAATAGGGGGGCGTGGGGGGCGTAACGCCCCCCCAAAGTTTGGAAAATCCAGTTACAGTTGGAAAACGTAACGGTTGACTTGGAATTTTTTTCTTAAGACCAAACTTGTGAATTTTATATTTTAAGAAGTTTTTTTATTTTAAATATAAAAATTCTAAACATTAAAATTCACAGGCTGAAGCTGACCCATCCAATCGTTTTCTATTGTGAATCCCGTCTCCACTGGATCCAAATTGCACACTTGCCCCGTTTTCTTTTTCTTTCTTTCTAACGGGAGTTGAATCAAATTACGAACAGGCAAGGTGAACTTACGGCGAAGAAACTTGAAACTTACAGTTTGGAATAATAATACCCGCATTGATCAGAAAATATTAGAGTGGGAATTTTTTTAGAAACTACGAGTAGTTAATTCAATAAAAGATTAAGAATCTTTCAGTATTAAAAATTCTCAACACTTCTTATAAAAAACGAGGTTATGCTAAACTCCCCCTGTTATTTGTTAATGTCCTTGAGTCCTTATCATAAATTCCTATGACAAAACTGCTGTGAAGCAAGAACACATTGCAAAAACTGCAGTAGAAGTATTTGATCAAAGAAGAGTATTTCATCTTTCGAATCAGGCATATGCACAAGTTTGTTCTCAAATCATCATTTCAATTGTAAAGAATGAAAAGGCATTTGGCCCTCTGAAAAGTTTAAAGGTAGTTTTCTTCGATCAAGAACGAAAATAAAAGGCCCAAATTCTTGGTGCTTCTATATCGTGAAAAAATGTATTTTAGATAAAATTGATCAATTGATCTGAAAGAATACTACTAATCATTAAGTATATCTAATACTGGTTTTGCTTAAATGTTGCTTTACTTCTTACAGTATGTTTAATGTTTGTTTCATGTTAATCAAAATTTAGAGATTTAGGCTTTTATGCTTTAGGCTAATTATTGAGTAAAGATTTGGCAATTATAAAGAAAATAGAACTATGGTGTTCGGGCTATTTACAAATATCAATTTGGTAGGTACAACAGATCTACTGGTCGAATGAAAAATTTATCACTTAAAGTTGGAATTTTCATACTTCCACGCCCCCCCCAAAATTAGCAACTTGTTTTCGTCCCTGGCCACATCACTCAGAAAGCTGAATTTTCCCCACTCCCTGTCATGTAGAGTGCCAATGCATGCGTGTGTTGTTACAGTGAATATTCTAAATGTTGTTACATTAAGTAAATTGAGTGGAAAATATCGTTTGCACACAACGTTGCCTTCTGGCTACGAGTGTAAATTTGGAAATCTTCGATAGCCTCATATTCTGAACTGGCAAGTCTTTAAGAAGAGCCAAATCACGATTAAAATAAAAAATTTTATAGTTGTAAATATTTACTGAAAGAACACGTTTATTTGTCAATAGAATCCATCTTTGTGGTGAACTAGAATGTTTTTCGTTAATTCCCTTTGATAGTATGATAATTGTTTCATTTTTGCAAATGAACAAAATTATTCTATTAAATCATAAGAAGATTAAGCAATTAATCTCTACTGTATTAAAATAATAGAGAATTACATTTTGGCTTCTCTATACAGAGAGTTAAATCATTTTAAAAGCAAACTCCTCCACAAAATATTTGATTATTGATTCTCTAAATCTGTCTGCATATTCAGCGATTTGCCCTTCAATTTCAGCATCTACGTGGTTGCTTTTCCCATCATTATCTTTCTCCATACTTCAATTTTACCTTTCCCTTCCGATGCATTTTTACACTATCCATACTACACGAATGATCGGCATACCTGCAGTTTGATTCGTTTTCTGTTTGGCAACTTATAGTGACAGAGAATCCGGAGAAGAATTATTTAGTGTAACTTTGTTTAGAAGTGAATTGATGGAATATTCATAATTTCGAAGAAAAAAATGATGAACATTAGGGCACCCAATTTTTGGTTTTCAGTGAAGGAAGTTTCAAATTGTTAGTTGTTCAATTAATATATCAATGTTTGTTTTGGTCAAGAAATTTTGGTTACATAAGATTAGCTACCCCAGCGCTGTTGTTAAAAAAAAAGTTTAGCCCCTATATTGTTATCAAGAAATATGATAACTTGAGATAATGATCTTGAAAATGGCTTTGAAAAAAGCAAACTTTTCACAACATACTACAAAAAGCTTTTTCGTCTTACACAAAACTCCAGATTGAAGTGTAGTGTATGAGATTCTTTTAAAAAACCGTTAAATTTCTTCTAATTGATCATACTGAAGAATTGGCTGCACAACCGCAGACATAACCGCAAGTGTGTACAGTTCCACAATAGTTGCTCTTGTGCGCGCATGAGGACGCTATTCATTTGGCAAATCACTGGGGGCAGGGCGAAAAGGGGAAGGGGAACAGGGGCAGGCAGGAGCTATTGTTTTTTAGCTCTTTTTGCCATGCAAGATCTTTCGTTTTTCAGAAAATCAGGGAATCAGGGAATTAACTCACTACCCACCCGAGAAATCAGTAGAATAGAGCCCCCACCCCAAGATTTTTCAGCTTTAATCTTACCTATCATTGTGGCAGTAAAACCATGGTACCTCCTTCAAACATATCATTCATGCTACAGCCCGTATTGTCATACTACTTCAAACATATCATATTGACAGATAGATGCTAGTTAACTCAACGACGTTGCTCGTAATTGTCGCTCAGGCAAAGAGGGATATCTAGATGATCAATTAATGTACACGAAGATGGTAGCCAAATTGCTTTAATATATACACAGGCTCTTTTTACTCACATTGCCACTTAAGAAAAAAATATTATCCCCGCATAGAAAGATACTTTTTAGACACTCTTAAAATAACAATAAACACCTCAAGAAGTAAACTAGAATTTCACCCTCTTTTCGAGAGCAACCGATAAACCTCACGTTTGAAGCTTCAAAACCATCCCAAAATATTGAGAATCCAAATGATAGACAGATATGGTTAATAGATGTGCCTAGAGACTATGAAATTAAAAATAAACATTCCTTAACAAAGACCTTCTCATAGAGTAAGCATAAGCACTATATCCTTTTCCCCTTGATTGATATCCACTGTCCCTTGAATGAAGTCATCAACAAGATACTTTCTTCTGAGTAAAATCTTCGAAAATCTCAAATATTCACGATTTTGACCCATCTTGTTTCTTATAATTTTCTCTCGTTAATTTTTGTTGGTCTTACTATACTTCATAGGAGTAGAAACAAATGCCTAGAAAATCTAATCAACGATTTTAAAGATGAAAATAAACCTGAATGATATAAGGCGCTAAAAAAATTATAAAAAAACAGAGGGAAGCAAATGGACTAATTGACACTCAAGCTTTAAACTTCTGGATTAGTTTATTCTCTGCCGTTACATTTCAACCTGTTGCAAGGTAGGCCTATGTAAGCATCATATCATGAAGATGAATCGGCAATCTGGCGTGACATTGTTTCTGCGAAGGTTACTCTGAAATGTCTAATTTCAGTGATATTATTAAAGAAACGATCAGCTTTTGAATAAAAAAGATTTGCACAGCCATTGCTTCTCGGTGTTTTTACAATCCTATGTCGTGACCTATGTCATTCACAAAACACTGTTAAGTCCAGATATTTTGCACACGAACACGAGACATTTCTTCTCATTTAATCGTGAATGAATGGAGCAACGTGTTTTACACGCAATTTCGAAGTGCCAGTTATTGTTTCTTTTCGAGTTTTGCTGAAAGAAATCGCGTAAACAATTTATAAATGAGAACTCTTTATCCAGTTTGGAAATGATTTTCGTTTGACGTAAGCAAAGGCTACCTGTAAAATTACTGCGGCTTACTGTTCGGGGTGATATTTTATAAACAGTCCCTTTGTGCCGGTCATGTTCCGTCTCTCGCTGTTAACTTTAGACTTGCTATACTGAAGGCTCATTTCGTTACAAGCAGGGCGTCGTAAAAGATTCATCTAACAAAAATAGGGAATTCCATAACATTAATGCTTGGTTTCACATTAGCTGATGTTCTGGATAACTTTCTTATCAACCAGCAACTTTCATATAGGGGAAAGAACTGAATGTAAAAAAATACTCCCTTATTAGTTTCAACTTTTTTCTCGTCGCCTTTCCGAGATTGTTCATCAAGTGCACACATAATGCTTGAGAATTAATGTCTTTCCCTTTTCATTAGAGCATTTTCATATCATTAAAATTCAACCTGGATGTTGCAAATTTTCATTTTTTGGTCTTACTCCTTTTTAGCAACTTTAATTGAATGTGGGAAAGTAACTGCTTGCATGATAAAAGATTTGAAAAGATTTTAATACAATGTTACAATTCCCCTATGTTTTTCGTAAGAATAATTCTAACAAGCATGTCCTAAACAAATCTTCTTGCAAAATTTCTGGTGGCCGGAATTAAGTTTTCCCTTTTGTTTTACTCGCACTTTGTTGTTTTGCCCACGGAGACACCAGCATATTCAAAATATGGTGTTCTGTCTGACCATAGGTCTCTCTTGCCATCAACGACTGTAATTTAAAATAAAGGTAGTTAATACTCCTGGAAAATTAAATTAACGAAATGGTTTTATCTCAAACGCTTAATAATCTGCTAGAATGCTGCGATGGTCGTGAAAATATAACATCTGCAGTCGTCATCTCGAATTCAAAGTTTTGCAGTTCTACAACTGATTAGAAACAATAGGTAGCCAATCAACTACTGGCTATTGTACAGCTCTCTTACAAATATAGTATAATTTCCGAGTTCCAGATGCTGTTTTGACTGAGTTCTATCCATGTTGCAAACAAAAATTTCATTGTTTCAATTCATTCACTTCCGAGGCACAAAACGTTTTTTTCCAGGTTCTAGGATTGACTGCTGTTGTCCTCCACAGCGTCTGGAAAATCGTTTCAAAATCACGACAGAGAAGAAAGAAGGAAAAGGGCGAACGAATCACATCAATCTGGCAATTTTAAGATTTTGAAGAGACTGCGATAAAACTTACAATTTCTAGGTATTTCTAGCCTAAATATTACTTATTTCAGGCAACACTATTTTTAGCTATATGTTGGAAAACTGACTGAGTTCTGTGCACCACTCTGGATCCGCGTCTGAAACGTATTGCAAGTATAAACAACAATACTCAGGGACGTCGTGGGTAGTGACTCTTAGAAGGGGCACAGCTTGAAATTGTTTCGAAAACGGGTTTAATTTGAAATTATGACGTCATCGAGCGCAGGCGCAGTTATTTAAATACATGACAAAATATGTATCTCTTACAGCATTAAATTTACTGATTTTAGTTAGGCGAGCAAAGAAAAACCAGCATCCGTAGTCGAACATTGGATAATCGTAGTCATCAGTAATCAGTATCTATGATGAACAGCTAAAGTTGCAATAGGACTGGCAATTAATATCTAAATTATCTAAAGAAGCAAACCGGACGATTTTTAGTGCATTAGAATTCTCCTTAGCAATGGTGTGTCAGCAAACTTGACAGTCACTTCATCATAACTGAGTGTCGAATAAGTCAAGCCCAGCATTTGTTTAACCTCGTTTGGCTCATTGTTGATCGCAGCCTGTTTTTTACACACTTGAGCCTCAAAAAGGTGCATAAGAATTCAGTAATACTGTTTGGCAGCCTGCTATTTCCAGGAAAAATGTACTGATTTGGATAGGCAGACTGTAAAAAGTCTTCAGATAACTTTTTTTGTTTATTTTTTCCTTCTTATATTGATTAGTTCCTTTAAACTTTCTTGCTTTTCTAAGAGCTATAAATATTATTTTGCCGAACAGATACGACATTTCCGATAAATTCCTGAATGCTTGATGATAGGAGGGGGCTGCCCCAAGCCAGGACACCCCTAGCCTATACTAAACGATGGAAATCCAAATATCAAATATAATCAGTTAGCCTAACAATTAACAAATGAATTTTTTGAAGGGAAAAGTTTCTCAGTTTCTTGTGTGATTTTGCAGAGTTTTTTAAAAGACACATCAATGAAAATACATACTACGCTTGCGCAGTGTATTTTTTTGAAACTTTTTATTTGACCCTTTTATGCGCATTTTGGCGTCAGTTGGCAACCTTTCTTTTGTGAACCCATCCGACAACCTTGTTTCCTGATAAGGCAAAGTTACTACCCTTCGTCGAGAAAATCTACCCCAATGGTATTTTATAGGCCTAAGATAAGTGGGAGGGACACATCGTGCTGCAGAATATTACAAGTAACTGTCCGTACAAGGAGTGTGGTTTGGAATGGTACAAAAATTTGAATCATTCTCTCTATTTTAAAACTGGTTATAAAGTGTCAGTGTTTTCATTCACTTGACAGTGACAAGATAGGCCTAAAATATTTCATAGCAGTTTCTGTAAACCAAGAAACAAAAAGTAACCAAAAAATTTCTTTGTACAAAAAGGTTATAATATAATACTGGGTGTGGCTAAAAGTGCTTGCTAGATTCGTTATAAAAACAGAAAATTATTACTTTGTGAATTTCGGTAGGACAGAAAAAAGTACCAAAGCAAGCAACCACAGCAAGTAAATGCTTGGAATTTGACGGCCTTATAATTCCAATATAGACATTAAATCTTTAATATAAAGTACAATATAAGGTCACTTACCAAATTTTTCAACATTCGAAGGAGAAGTGAACGAAATCAATCCTTACTTGTCCAGCATGTTCCCTTTTTCACTATTTAAAATGGCCGCCAAAACAAAATTTGTCTCACTGCGCATGCGAGTTCATCAAGCGCCTTCGCTGCTTTTATATCACCGCAGGAATCATTGCAGTAAAATATATAGAAATCATCTCAATATCGGATGAATTAGAAAAATAAACAAAGAAGCGATTCTGATATCTAAATAATAAACATATAGCGTGGAGGACTTCAAAAGAGGGCCTCAAAAGAGGGCCTCAATCTAAATATTGGTTTGCATGTATCATATGTCCAGTATCGTCGCTAAGCATTCTTCTTTGAAAAGTGGGAGACATAATTTCACCGAAAAATGGGCGTAGCCACCACGGTACTGAATTTGACGTGGGGTTTGACCATGCTCATTATTACTCAATTCATTTTAAAAATGAAAATTAGCTAAAATTTGGAAAATAAGCTAACTGAAGCACATTCATAGCAAAATTCATGCAGGAAAATGCATGTTTTAAAAGAAATTCACTTCATGTTTTCAATTAATGTTGAAAACCATAATAGTGTAATGTGATGGAAAACTCACATTTCTGTTTAACTAAAGGCATCGTCGTTGAAACTATAGACAAGGCACCTGGTCTCTTTCACAAAATCTCTCAAATTCATAGACGGACAGAATGAATTCTGTTTAACAATTTATGTTTGATGAGTCAATGAGTAAAATTACTCTAGCCTTAATGACTTGATGCATGCTGTTAATTGCACTTTCTCGTGTTGCAGACAAATAAAGCTGTATACTTGGTTGCATAATGTACTTCAGCTGAGACTTAAGGCGTCGGATTATATGAAGAAGTTGTTGCAATACTGAGGGTATGCCTGTAAGATGCATTTTGAAAACCTCACTCTTACCACGTGATCTGTTTATCTTGGACCCAACGGCGACAGCATATGAAGAATATCAAATACCAAACATTTACTCGAAGAGTACAATACTCTAGTCTATGGCTAGTTGCGCACTGCCTTTACATTGTGTCTTTAAAGCATGCAACATACAACGTGATCTTCATAATATGTTAGATGTTCCGCCATCCTGAAATTTTCTCTTGTGAACATAACCGATTCTTTGGGAAAAACACAAACATCAAACCTCTTTCCTCAAAAGGAATAGCAACATTGATTATTCTAAATAACGATCAATGTAGGTAAATTGTACCAGGAAAATTTTTTTTAAATAATTAACGACGTTTCGAGTATAGCCCGTTATCAAGTGAGATAGAAAAGCGATGTTAGAACTAAAAACCGTTAAATAATAATTCTAGATTAATTGATTATTCTAGTTCTGAGGCCGCTTCATTTCTCAGCATTCATACACTCCCACATCAGTTTTTTTGCAATATATATATAACAATTTCACGCCTAAAAAGCAGTTTCATAGTATAAGTATAATGAAATCTTATGCATAGATATTGTTCAGTATTATTGTAAAACAGAAACACTGTTACACGCCATTGCAATGAGTGGTGGTTCATTAAAAGTCTTTACTACCATGAAGCAAGTGACTTTCCTTGGTTATTCGGTTCTTTACTGTGGAAGGCATGCATTACATCGATTGGTCTTTGCATTTTACAGTATTATTGATAATTTGGAGATAATTCTGCATTTACTATTTTTAACTCTTTACGAGCTACGTAGATAAACGTCCCCTCTGCGAACTTTGTTGTGCTGGTTCTCTGGGTGGGTTAAGCAACGTCGTACTGGATAAATGGAAGAGGACCTAGAATGGATCGCTTAGGTATCCGATTTATAGCATTTTGTTGATTCGAAATTGAACTATTAATTGCTACTAAAATATTTTGATTGAATAGTTAACTGGTTAACCATGCAAGCTTGGTTCCATGGAAACCATAGCCTCGTGTCCATGTTCATGTGTTGGTAAACTATGCAAGTATGTAGGCCTGTGAGTATCCCCTTTCCCGCTACTAAAGGAGGTAACATCAGCCATGTATCCTTGGTCAGCATTTCTGCGGATTTTATCGAAAGAATTGTGGCTGTCAGCTTTGTAGACTTAGCTTCATCAAAGAAACATACATCAAAGACATCTGTTTGTTGTCTCGAAAACAAACAGACCAAAACCACAGACTGATTAACTAACAACAACAAAAGAAAGGCCAAACGAGTTGCATATAAAGCAATATATACATAGATCTATAGTGCAATGCTTCAGTTCCATTACCCATCAGCAGCCTACCTGCGAAATGCATTGTTTAGATCTCGAACAAGCAGACAAGACTTAAAAATACAATGCAAAACTCAAGTAAGGATAAATCATTTGTATAAATTAGTAACTTCTACATTGAAAAAATATCAAACATCCATCTATTATATACATTTCTTCATCAGATAGAAAAATATATCACGTCAAATCACTCTCGTTAGATATTTATTTGGTAAAGAAATAGTCCTCTGTGTTTCTAACATCTATGAAATACATTAATTATTAAAATTAGCAATAATGTTGGGCAAAAGAGACTGGGCCGATATTCATTCTATGACGTCATAACCAAGTGCTTTGCTGAGCTCTGCTTTGATATCCGCTGACCAGCTATCATAATCATCGTTTTGGTCACGCTAAAACAACGATTGAAACACGTCAATAAAACATGGAGCACTTTTTGAGCAAGAAAAACGATGTAGATAAGTACATGATTATACAGAAATTGTAAAAAGGCAAAAACTGTCATATCGACACATTTCGAGCAGTACAAGCAAGTTTTTGAATGTGGGAATGAATGTGGGGATGAATGTGGTGCTTAATGGTACCCGGTAATTCAATCGCGAAGAAAACATTTGTTGTTGTGAGCGGCTGAGATTTCTTTCACCTGAGATTTTTTTTAGCTCATACCCTGTCTCCTACCCGAAACCGAGGCCGCGGTTCGTTGTATTCTAGAGAAACGTATTGGGATTTCACCAGTACTCGTTCATTACTGGACACTGACGATAGAATACAAAAAGAAACTAAAATGCGTAAAATAAAAACAGACAAAGCAACAAAATCACTAAGAAAACAGTTGATGTTGCTTTTTAAAGATTATTTCCAACAGAATATTTATAGCAATTCCTGATAGACACTTTTTAGAAAGCAATGAGAATAAGATAGGACGATAGAGAACAAATAATCCCTCACCAGTAAGTGCAATCTAAGCAAATTGCTGATTCGCTTGACTTCGTTTGGACTTGCCATAAGCTCTGCTGTGCGCCTTCAAATCAAGTAATGTATTGATATTTAGAGGTCCACTTTTTATGCTAATTATTTCAAGGGCTGGAGAGGTACTCGAAAAAGACAAGGCAAGTGAATGAGATATAAGAAGAGATGCTTTCATCCATTTCTATTTTCCTGATAGAAGCAAGCACTTGGAAACGTAAAGAAAAGCAATGGTGAAAAGGAGTACAGCATAAAAATCGTTACCTTTGAAACACTGGGAGCTGATTGCAAGGCCTAGAGGTACACACGCTTTTACTTTACCATACCCCTGCATAAACCAGGTACCCTCTAAATCGGTACTCTGCATCAAAATCCGACATGAACTGGCCACTATAACAAGATTTGATGCCTAGACCTGATCTCATCGTAAACAACTAATATAGCAGCACATTTTTATACTGCAGAATTACCATGACCTTATCAAATAAACAGCTAACAAGCATAAAAGATAAGTATCTATTGCGTGGTCCCAATAAACTTGACAGCTAGACTCAGAGCCACTATGCTGTTTTCCTTAGAGAAGATTCAAACCGTTCTTATGTTTTAAACATGAAGAAACCTGTTGAAGTCATTTGTTTCGAAAGTAAGAGCCTGTAAATAGAGATTCATCAACTTGCTATCGCGCAGAGATAAAGACGCCAATCGTTAAATAAAAAGAGTACCTTGACAATCTTCTTTGCAATTCCTTCTGCTTCTTAAGAGTTTTTGCTCTTTCTGCGGCATTCTCTTCAATCATGCTAAGAAGGGAATTGGTGAAAGTTGTGCACTGAAAATTACTATGGATGCTTAAACCTTTACACAAAAGGTAAAATTATTCACCCTAAGTCATTCTGCGTTTGGCTTTCAATAGAATGCAACCTCATTTTCTTTGACAAACTCAATCGACACTGAGTTTCTAAAATAATTTTAATGATTTTAATAATGTGTTTATATCATCGACCAATTTTGTCATCAAATCCTAATTTAGGCTATTACATTAAAATTTTACGTGTTTACAATATCTTCTATTGTTGACATTTCTATCATTTCCACAGATCTCCAAGCTCTCTCATTATTAGTACCGAAAGTTAGACTGTGCAGAAATTCAAAACAATATAGTGCCTTTATAGATTTCCTAAAAAATAATTGAAAAGGAGCGCGTTTGTACCCTTGCATTCCCCCTGGTAAAGTCTTTGAGCGTATTGCCGAAAAGAATCAACAACTCTTGTGAACGCTTAACACAAGCACTTATAAGTACATATAAACCAAGCAAAAGTGGTTTCGAAAGAATAAAGAAACGATAAATAAATTTGCTGCCTATCTTCCAATGTGTCTAAACAATCTGGAAGTTATATCCAAAAACTTTTAGTTCGGGAAACAATATAAACCAAACTTCGTTTAAATATAACTGAGGTAAAACAATAAGAACTCACCTGCGATACTTCTTTTCTAGTTTACTGGCAAATGTCCGTGATTCTTTAATAATGTCTTCATAAGTCAGAGCCGATTGTTTACCAAAGTAAAGGAATCTTAGGCAAGCAGTAAAGTAAATAAGCAAAACCAGAATAACAGCAACATATTTCATTTGTTACCCTTTCTAACACACAGCCACGAATATGTAACACACCAGGTAATATAGCACATCAGTGGGACGCCCAAGCTGGGCCTGATGCCGTGGCACAAAAGAAGTCTATCACTTCAGTTTCAGGAAACCACTTTCTGGAAATTTGAGCTTATTTCAGGAATGGGTCCTATGCTGCAGCACCAAAAGAACCTCCTTTTATTTGG
The DNA here is from genome assembly GCF_057945365.1 of Rhopilema esculentum. Classification (NCBI taxonomy): domain Eukaryota; kingdom Metazoa; phylum Cnidaria; class Scyphozoa; order Rhizostomeae; family Rhizostomatidae; genus Rhopilema; species Rhopilema esculentum. Next base: position 5,285,186 of record NC_142827.1, read on the forward strand.
TAAGGTTGTTTAATTCCCTTTCATACAAAAACGTGTGCTTCATAAAACTCTAAACCCAATAAGTTGCAAATTAATGGGTTAAGGGTGTGGGATACTTGTAGCTTAAGTTTCAAGTATCATTCCTGATAAAAGGCAAGCTTGCAACTAAAGATCTTTGCATGACCACTTCTTTACCAAATACTCAAAATCTTTACCTATTATTTACGGAAAATACAACAAATCAAATTCTTATGCGTAAAAGTAGAAACTGAAATTGAGCTGCCTAGCAAATACCACCACTGTACATCACATAGAAAGGATATGACGGAAGCCGTGCAATTTCAGTTCTCCGAACAAGAACACCAACACCAGCATCATTTGACAGATTGTTGGACATCAGAAATTGCTCAATAAGAGGGCTGCGACCGTGAATGTCAAAGACATTTTTCGAAAAGCTAGGGCCTTTACCAGCCTTGCATGACTGTGGAAAGTGAATATCAACTTTTTTAAAAATTTTATCTAGAATGCTTATTATTGAAGCTGGAAGGTTGAGCAGCTGAAAAGAGACAAACTTTACCGCCATGATATACTAGATGCATGATAAACTGGATGGTGATCAAATGATGATAAGGACCTAATAAAGAGATAAATGGCCAACAAGATCGAAGAAGCGCAGCACTTAAGTATATTTTGCTATACAGCGTCTCTCGTGAAAATACGGCCTGCTTTAAAGTACCTATTGCAATTGGACTTCAAAATCAGCAGTACAATCACGTATTAGCTGGTAGAAAATGCAAAAAGAGTCATCGTAAAAGCAAAAAGGGCCTCAAGGCAAAAACCTAAATTAGATCGAGTTCTGCAGAAAATAAAAAAGATCTTGTGTTTTGATGATCACGTAATTTTGGTTGATGGCAGACAATGATACTAGAATAGTTGCAAAAGAGAAAAAGATAGCAAAGCAAGCTGGAATACTAGAATTTAGACACTAGAATAGCAAAGCAAACTGTATAAAGAATTTAAATATTTAAAGATTAAGAATGATTTGCCCCGAAGAGTTGGCTTGGTGCATGTGAAACAGCTTTCACTCAATCCTATTTAAGCACTATGGCTGATACTACTGTGTATTATTGCTTTTTTAATAAATAATGCTTATCTGACATTGGAAAAGTCACATAGGATAAATGAAACGAACATACTTTAATATATGGGCACCCATATTCTTATAAGACTTTAATATACTCTTATAGTTATATGGGCACCCAATTTCGTGTTGCTGACCAAAAACTTGTCTCTTACATGCAAAGAAGCTAAAGCCTTTTAAATTTTAAAGGCGGGGTTCATCCAAAACTATGTTTCAATTGCCATCTTCACGAGCAGTGGAAATGCAAGGCCCACGCCACGACTTTGAAAATGGGGGGCCAAGGCTAAAAATGTAGGGGGCCAAAGCTTCTTACCCCTTTTATTGCAGCTGTAAAACTACTACCTTTGCAAAAAAAAGGAGGGCCATGGCCACCCCGGCCAGCCCAGCCCTCCGGTGGCGCGGGCCCTGTAATGAAGAAAACTGGAAACGTTTGAAGATAAAGATTCTTTGGGACCAGTGTCTTCTATGCTTCAATCTCTACTAGCAGAAACCAAAGAAACTTTACTGGGAACTTTTTAGAGCACAGAATCAATTATCATGAAAACGAATGAATTTTTGTGAAAGGATTCAAGCTTGTACCTCTCGTTTTGTTTTCATTGTTGGCATCAATCGAACTGCTGGCATGACGCTGACTGTCGCTCGATCAGGCTCATTCTCAGCATCTGAATGTTGCAAGATTTTTATTGCAGAATGTGATACTGTGACGTCTTCTTTATCACCAGGCTCCTGGATTGACGGCAAAAGTAGGTTTCCACGCTTCGATGCCGGCAGCGGAGCAGCACGGCTTATCCGCCTGCTTCTAGTTTGACCACTGATTTGTGATGATGTTGCTGCTTTCTGTTTTGAATCTGAAAGTCTTAAAAGGCCCAGAGTGTCCTCATTTAAATCCAGTTCCAGATCAGATCGTTTTGCTAATGAATCAAACAGAGAAATAACGTAAGAAGAAGCAAGGAAGCCCCTTGAAATTCTCAACAATAGATTAATGGATCGAAACCTTAAATCCTATTTTAGATTGCTCTAAAGGACAAGTCATCTTGGATGAGCTGATCAACTGAATAGGTTAAAAGTTAAAAAGTATGTGAAAAGGGTTTACCAATATTGAAAAATTACAAGTAGCATTAGCAAACAAGGGGTGTAGATGAATGAATAGACCAGCTCTGTGGACAAATAAATTGAGCTAGAACGTCCCCTGTTGGAAATGTCATTAATCCTCAATGCGGGAATTTGAAGAAGGAAAACGTATAACATTCAGTCCAAAAATATTAAACAATCTGAATCTCATACATAGCTGTATCATTTTAAAGTCACAACAGAAGATTTTGAAGAAAAGATAAATTATAGGGATTCAAATAAGATTTTTTGGTCCAAATTCAAAGATACTAGAATCATATTTTTATGACTCCATCTCTTAAGAACTCTATGCTAAAATCAACATACCACACAGTCTAAATTCAACATTAAAATGCAAGATATGAATGTCTTACATTTTTTAGAAGAATCAATATGATGCTTATCTCCTTTTCTTATGTCACTCGGCTCAAGTCCTTCAAAGTTCCATTTCTCGAAAGCTCTTGGCGCTGGACGAGTACCTGAGTTTGTAGCAAGAATGTTGATTATCGCAAAATACATGCATCTTACTACATCTTATCAAAGTGTTGAGCACTTCAGTATTGTTTTTATGAGATCAATATTGCCGGAGAGTGGGAAGAGTGAGGATATCAGAGAGAATAGTTTGAAGTTTCCAAGGACGTTCAAGAGAAAGGTATTCGGGCAGTTGACCTTTTCAAAGAATTAATGGGATGGAAAAAGGAACACTTGCATGCACTCTACAAAATTATGCACGAAGATCCAAACATTATTTAGCAACAAAACTTAAAGTATTTCTGCAAAAAAATTCCATTTCATAGGCCCTTTACTTTCATAAATTCTCCTTAACTTTTCATTGTTTGCATGGCTGAACAAAGCTCCTGGCTTTGAAAAGTTCCTGGCTTAACATACCTGTGATCCACTGCTGCACAAGAAAAATGAGATCATCTTTGAACTTGTCATCAAACTGGCGATACGATGTCGGAAATGCTTGGCAGAATGTAGCATAAACTGACTGGGCCAATATGTCTGGATATCGCTAGGATAGAAAATCGAAAGGCAATGAATAAAATCTTCAAGTTCCAAAAAACATTTTGATGTTTTTAGCGACAGCGTAAATTTATTGTTTTGAAGCCTTGCATTGGTACATATGCTTTGATGCAAAAATAATAAATAAATTCATAACGTTTTCGGGTCGTACAAGGATCATTGTTGCTACGAGCATGTACGTTGAACTAAATTCTTTGAAAACATCGTACTCTTCTGGGCGTAGCCTAGTACGATATGGTGCAACACACACTGCGCCCATGCCTAGTAGCTACCCGACCATAGGCAACATAATTCAGACGGAGTTTTGCTTTGTAAGAGTTAAAAACGGTTTAACAGAACATGGTATGATATGCCCCGGCTAACCCTTTTGAATGTTACAACTGATTACAATGCAAAATATGATACTAAAACTTTAGCAGTGTTTGTGTATCTAACGCCTGTTGATCCAAGTGTTGCGTGAAGACCTAAATACATGTGATATTAAAGGTTCACCGGTCTACAAACCATGTTAAAATAATGCTCAATAACATAGAATGATATAAAGAGGATGCATTAGCATAATATATTGAGAAATATTACATTGAATATCGTGCCCTGATACTTGGAGCCAATCCATCTTATCAACAATTTTGTATAGTTGTGGGCAACACGATTGAACAGCTTTTCCTGTGACTCGGGTGTTTGCTAGGAGAAAAAAGTTTTTAATCAGAAAGTCGTGTAATTTGCAAAGGACATTATAATCAAATACAGTTCTAAAGTTGACTAAATATTATTCACGATAATGAAAGTTTTGTCGTATCATCAGACATCAATTCTCAAAGAGCAAAAGGAAACAGAAGAAAGAATTTCAAGAAAATCTCAGGACACAACGACGTAAACAAAAATGAGGTTGCGAACCGGGCAATCTAAGTGCTAGACAGCTTTATAAAGTTAGAATTAGGTAAAATGCACAAAATAACAAAACAATAAGTATTACAATGATATGAAACCAAATATGCGCATAGATAACAAAGTTCATTACAAAAACAAATTGTTATGAAAAAAGCTGTGAAAATGAAAACTGTGAAAATAGTGAGTTTTAGAAGTCATGGCAAAGTGCTTGGCTGTTGGGTAAGTATGTATAGCAAGAGTGACCTAGCGTACTTTTCAAGCAGGCAGTGGAAGGATCTTTTAGCGAAACATTTTTCACAGACTATTTTGCTCTTTTAAACAAATAAATATGTCTAAAAATTAATGTTCAAAGAAATAAGATTGTCTGAGAGTATTCCTATCATTAGAATTCTTATTCTTAGTTCGCTGAAATAATCAAAAACGTAATGAACCTACTTGATATTTTTCACAAAAATACCACCAAAAAGTGTCCTACAAGTAGAAAAATAATCAAATCAAAATCTGGAGCAATGGTATCTTTCATAACAACAGTGAACCACATATTAAAAGACTTTGTCTTTCATATCATAGCAGGGCAAGGAATGATATATGTTTGCTGAAATGAAAATAAAGTTTTGAACTAAAATCCACGAACTCACTTAAAAAAATTCACGAAGTGCAAATATCAATGATCAGTGGAGATCATAAAATCTAACCTCGTCGACCTACTCTTTCGAAACATAGTTAGAAAAGACACTCAATTCCAAAAATATCTGCAGTAATCCTTAAATTTAAATCTAGTCAATTGCAGTTATCTGGCTCCTTTGAATCAAAACCTACTTCGATGAATACAAAGTAATACTTAAATGCACTAACACAAAATATCCAATATTTTCTCTAGAAGTTTTGAAATCAAATGTGTCACCTCAACGTTTACATGTCTTTAGAAGTGTGTTCTAGTACAGTTTACAAATAATACTTACGCAAAGTATAGCTTGAGATAGGCGGGAATAAAAAAACTTTGTGAATTCTCTTTTGAAGGTTGGCTACAACGAGAGATATTTCTTCATAAAAAAACAAAATTTAAAACAGTCTCTACCAGGCATTTGCTGCTATGAAAAGTACAATGGGACCCACACCAAGAAATTCTGAAAAACAATAGCAAAAAGGAGAAAGGATGCAATTTTAACATTTACAAGGGGGACTCAGCCCCCTGAGCTTTCCTCAGCTTTTTACCTCTGGTCTCTACACTGACAAGAGTAGACTGACAACAACAGATCCATTCTAAGAGGCATATACTAATATTGTAATGGAAGGGGGTAAAAACTTTCGGCAGAAAGACTATAAAACGACTAAACTAATATACTGCATTACATCAAAGTGGGGAAGTAAGGGCAAAAGTTGTTGTCTATTAAATGAATAAAAACTCAGTACTTGATATGAATATTGATGAGTTTAAAAATTTTTTATTTGACCCTAAAACAAAATTTTCTGCAAGTAAGGTTTTGGTTTGAAATATATTCATTCCTGTTGTTGAAAATAGCTTAAATATTTTGGCAGTATATTACCAAAAGCTTCCATTGGAGAGCCCTAAATTGCTGCTACTGAAAGCCAAACCTGTGTAAATAATTACCCTGTAAAAACATCTAAAACCAAAGACTAAATTTTGAATGTCTTATCCAAAGAATTACTTTTTCTTTCGTTTAAAATTAAGTTCTGACCTAGGAAATATGCTAGACAGAACTCTAAAATATGCTAGACTGGAACTGAAGGGTATTCTCCATTTTCATTCTTTGTAGCACAAGAGTAGAAAAGCAGTTGAGCATAATGAAAACCCTGCTTGATGTGACATCAAGTAAATTTTTTGTAGGAACCGTCTGTTACACATTAACAGTGTCAATGACAAGAGTCGAATAATCTTATATTTTGAAGCGAATACCTGTCAATCCAAGCGAAAAATTTTACTTAAATATTAAGATTACGAATTCTTTATACTCACTTTCCTTTCGAGATCTAGCTGTGCAGCCGTAACGATCTTCAAAATATCTAAAGCGGTGATTGGGGACGGCAGTGGCGTAATTTCGTCACTGTCGTAACCAGGAAATGAGTGCAGCTCAACCAGCATTGGCTTTTTGTTTAGGCTGTGAGATGACTGAGGATAAAAATGATTTTAAAAAGAAGGAGAACTGAGGACACATTGCTTCGAGAGAAGACATTACTCTCACTTCATTGCTGCAAATTGCCATTGAAATAGAAAGCACCCATTCATCGAAAACGCAGGTAATTAGATAAGTTTAAAATCCTTAAAAGGGCCTCAAACAAAATTAAAAAAATCTTGGTTTTTTACATAGGGCATATAAGCAAATGTCTATTTGCGTTGCTAGGGGTGTACCGGATCAGGATTTTCAGAATTCGGCCGGAACCGGATTTACCGGATTTCTTCGTGGAATATCCGGCCGGATTCTACCGGATAATCTGACCATTTATAGAATTTTCAGTAATAAAAAGTTTTGAGCCACTTTGCGAAAAAATGTATAGCGAGAAGATCAAAGAGACCTATTGAGGGTTGCCAGATTGAATTTACAAACGAAGGCTAAACTGGTGAGCAATTTAAGCCAAAATGCTCATAAAAAGGCCAAATCAAAAACTCTCTCAAGAATCCATCGAGCAAGCACTGGTTATATTTCTACGCTTGTGCCTGTTAGATAATTTCTTAACTTTGATAAGAATCTTACTTTTTTCCAAAACCCTTTGCTAATATCAAGATAATATTTAGGTTAGGTGATAAAATTTGAAATTTGGTTAACACTTTGTAGTTAACTACTAATTATTCTATGAATGTAGTAATTACTTATTTACTAGTAATTACTACTAATTATTTACTAGTAATTAATTTTGGACGTCTGCTGAAAAGGCCAACAAGGTCAAATTTAAGTAGTAAGCAAAAAACAATTTTTCCAGGCAATCTGAATCTAAAAGCCAAAAATGAAAAATTTGGCCTAAAAAGCCGATCTGGCAACCCTGGACCAAATCTGTGAATTATATCATCCAGTCTTCCTGTTTCGTGATGACGAGCACTTTCATTTCAAATCTGTTTTTAAGGCGCTTGTTTTATCATCGATATTGTTTAGTTCTGGAAAATCCATTTTTAATCACTGTATGAAGGGAGTCTGACTTGGTTTTCCAAATTTTCTTAGTTATGATTAAAGGGGAACTGAAGTGAAAAACGATTTTTTTACCACTGATAAAGGTTCCCGTGCTGATTCCAAAACCGTTTGAATTTTTTTAATACGTTATGTAGTTTTTAAGTTATGAAGTTTTTAAAGTCGAAATTTGCCCTCATCGATGGCGGAGCGAGAACGCGGTCGGACCACTGTGTCACGTGACCTTGTGACGTAAAGTGGTGGACACGAAGAGATGTTTTGATGTAATGTAGTAGTGAGTTTGATAAGGTTCATGACAGATAACAATCGTGAAAATTGTGATAAAAGCATGAAACCTGGTGAAAATATAGAATTCGGTATGCGTAACAAGATAGAATATAGAATCATTTTGGGAAAAAAACCCTTGTGCTATTTTTAGCCTGGGGTACTTGTGCCCAGTACTCAAAATACGTTAGTATGGTCAATCTATTTCTGTTAACTATACAACCATGAAACTTGGCAAACCGACAAAATTTGACTTGCTGAAAATGATAAGAATGGTCCCCATCCTCAGAAATACCCCTTGTGCTATTTTTAGACTGGGGTACTTGTGCCCAGTACTCAGAATACATTAGTATGGTCAATCTATTTCTGTTAACTATACAGCCATGAAACTTGGCAAACCGACACAATTTGACTTGCTGAAAATGATAAGAATGGTCCCCACCCTCAGAAATACCCCTTGTGCTATTTTTAGACTGGGGTACTTGTGCCCAGTACTCAGAATACATTAGTATGGTAAATCTATTTCTGTTAACTATACAGCCATGAAACTTGGCAAACCCACATAATTTACTTGCAGAAAATGATTGAGTGGTCCCCACTTCAGAAATACCTCTTTCGCTAGTTTTAGAATGGTCCCCACCCTCTGAAATACCCCTTGTGCTATTTTTAGACTGGGGTACTTGTGCCCAGTACTCAGAATACATTAGTATGGTAAATCTATTTCTGTTAACTATACAGCCATGAAACTTGGCAAACCCACATAATTTACTTGCAGAAAATGATTGAGTGGTCCCCACTTCAGAAATACCTCTTTCGCTAGTTTTAGAATGGGGGTCCTGTGCCCAGCACTCAGAGGACATAACTATGGTTAATCCATTTCTGTTAGCTGTAGAGCCATGAAACTTGCCAAACCTACACAATTCGGTTTGCTGAAAAAAACAAAAGTAGTCCCCCACCTCAGAAATACCAGATATAGAACATGATATCAAAGCATTTTCTGGTATAACTCCAGGCACAAAAAACAATTCATACTAGGATGTACATAAAGGAGAAGGATTTAAAGCACAACATTAAATGATGTATATGTTTCCAAGTTTATTAAAAGACTCTATCTTAACAAAAGATATGTCAGGGTTTCTATCTCATAACTGTTCTATGAAAAATGTTGAGTCGAAGCAAATTTCAGAAAAATATAACCATTGGGTACCAAAAACTTCATTCTCAAAATTTGAAAACAGTGTATCTAAACAACAGGCAGTGACAGAATACATTAAAAGAACATTGTACTGTGAAGGTAAAACATTTTCTTCTGATTATGTATAAAAAATGTTACCAAGCAGGTGGTACAGGACCATTATTGTAAGAGAAAAACTTTATCAAATCCAAACTATTCTACACATTTTGATGTGAGTAAAATATCTTGAAAAATATACCTTAGGAATCTTGAAAATATCAAGCCTTGCTCAATCCCCAACCCCTCCCCCCCTTGATGTGACTAATCTAGTGATTTGGCCTAGGGCTGACAAGATTTGGCCATTGCCCCACTAGTTTTAACAAATTTCTAACTTATAACATGACCCCACTAGTTCTAAATTTCTCTTCTTGCTATTATGAACTGAAAGTCTGGTCCCTTGGAATAACCCCTGTATATAACCCTGTACTCCACTGTATATGTAGTAGGTAGCTGAGTTTTGCATTTTCATTGTCTCTCTGCAGAATTTTGAAACTCTTGTTATCTTTGACTAAAGTTCTTTTCTTTACATTTTGTGATAAATTCATACTTAAAGTTGTCCAGTTTTTCCAGCACAAATACCCAAAAACCAGCAAACCATCCATTGATCGGCCACTGTTTGTAGATACCTAGCAAAATGGATATAATTTTAGGTATTAATGTATTTTAGGCATATTTATGCAATTCTATTAAATATTTGACATTTTCGAATTATCAGTCCAAAAATCTTAATTGCAGTAAGATTTAATAATACTTGTCAATGTACAAAAAACAAGCCAGTTTTTAAACCAAAGTGGATTAGGTCGACCTGTTCCGTGCTACACATCAAACTATGTATAAACGTTTTATATCAAAGCAAATATTTATTAAATTGTAACATGTAATAATCCTTATTATTTCAGATTTTAGAAATGGAAAGATTATAATATGTAGCCTACATTCTCAGTTGTATCTTACTTTTTATAAGGAAATAAGGAAATTGTGTTTGAGTTGTTCTTGCCTTCATTGTCAGAAAAGAGACAAAGATCGACGTACCATTGATTTACTTCCTCATTTCTACCGACAAAACGAGCACGTCGCGGGAGATAATTCATCCTCAGCCTCTGGGATCTCATCGGGCCTAGGCTAATCTTCATCGCCACTTTCGCAGTTCCCGTTCGCCCTTGGTAGGGCAAGTACTTCACCACCACATGCTCCAGATTCATCGTCGCTCGATCTTAAGTCTGTTGTCATTCCTGAAGAGCTGTCGTGAAAATTGCGAACTGAAATTCTAACCACTAACCGAATTCCCTCCCTCCGATTCACTCTACTACCTACTACAATGTTGTTTTCGTTGCGATCGGGGCACGTGTCCACGACTTTACGTCAGCGCCTGAAACTTGTCTCCAGACCTCTCCGCCACGGAAATGGAGAAATTTCACACTTCGCGTTGTGAATGCAGGAAAACGAAAAGAAAAACACTAATTTCGTGTCGATATTCGAAATCAGCACGATGAAAACTACTAAATAATTGATTTTCATTTTTCACTTCAGTTCCCCTTTAAAGTTCTGGAAAATCCGGCAACTGGCCGGATTTCGGAAACAAATCCGGCCGGAACCGGATTTTCAAAAAATCAACGATCCGGCGCCGGATTATCCGGCCTACCGGATATCCGGTACATCCCTATGCGTTGCCTTATCTATATCTCGAGCAGCTTCAAAAAACCTATACTTTTTAAACGAACTATAAAAGATTTTTTAACAGCACCAAATGGAGAAGAAAATTTCAGAAGCTGCTACCTGACATTATCCTAAAGTTGGGAGCTTGTCGATGTGAAGTCGGTCATTCCCCTGCTGTTTTAGACCCCCAGCATATAAAATTTGGGGATATTTGTAATTCCATGGTTTGAGCCAACTGCAAAAAAAATGTTGCCCAAGGAGACCACAAACATTGGTTCAAAACCTGAAGCACACAGCAGCGCAGGGAGCAGCAGCGCATTTGGAATCAAGTAAGAAATGGAATCTCAAATGAAAGTACTCTGTTTCAGAGTAAAATATTGGCTACTTTGCTGATTAAGAGACATCAGACCATGATCAATGGCAGTTTTCTTTTTTCAATTCCCATTATGTCTTCCAGGAGGAATATCGTCCAATAACAGATAAAACTTTGCACGGGGGTATGAATTTCCCTCATTGGTGCGTCCTAGGGTTTCAAGCAATTTTTAATCACATTTCTTCAATTTGCCTGTTGAAATGTATACAATATTGCGGAATTCCGTGATCAGTCGAACTTTTCATTTTATCACAACAAAGGTGTTAATTTTACGCAGCATTTGAAGCGCAGGATATTAAATTTGAAGGCATTATCATTTGGTGCAAAGTATTTAAAATGCCATCAAACGAACACGTACCTCGGACATTCCGATTTTACTTTGCATTCTCTAAAAAAATAGTTCATATAAATATAACTAAGTTAGATTTAAACAGCATAAAAGAAAAATAAATGCTTTTAAATGAAGGGAGTAAAAGTTTTAGAAGAGAGTTGTAGAAATAAGAAGATTTTTAAGAAAATTAAATTTTTACTAGTCCATCTAAAATGATTTCTTATCTACCTGTTCCACAATTGGTGAAGAATTGAAGAACATTTAGCAACTCAATTTTCACTCTTGAATGGTAATAATCAATTACAACTCCATTGGCTTTTTCATATATTTGGAGGAGTAGAGAGAGAGCGCATAATATTTTGGAAAGGGATGCCATTATTTTGAGCTAACATGACAATTGGAATATATAACATGACATTGATAAAAAAGGAAGGGGAATATGTGCCTCCAGTAGCCCCCTTTCAATATTGCACATCTGACAAATAATTCTTTCATTCAATTCTGTATACTTACTTTCCTAAAGCTCTTTAAAGATGAATGATGGCTGGTGTTGTGCAAACTTTGACTGAGAACTGTATAATAAAAAAGTTACAACAAATTAAAGCAACTTCTTTTATAATCTCATTAAAAGAAAAACCTTATCCCTAGCAATTTCTGCATAAAACTTCTCTAACCAAATTCAATGGTGAGAGTGATTCTGAGCTCCAAAGATATGTTATGGCCATAGCTTCTTCTCTGGTAACATGAGTATGAAGTAAATCCCCTACTGTATGCAGTGATGAATGCAGTCTTTCTTAAACAGAAAAAATTTGTCAGATTAGAAAGGCTTTGATATTCAAGAAAGAGACAGATTATTTGAAGGAAAAGTCAATTAACTTTTGCTGTTAAATGATGTCCTAGATGATAAATGATTGATGTCCAGTCTTCCTTACCCCAGTCTTTTAAGCATTGTGTAAAATTCAAATTTTCTTCACTTGCAAAATATTTAGGATAACAGGATTAAAACCCTTTCTTAATCAATTTTCAAAATCTTGTCTATCAGCATGTATAAATCAAAATTAAGAATTGAATTGTGTTCCTCGTGGAATGGGTTGTTTAAATTGAAAAGGCTTTGTAAAAAGGTCTGTAATGAAACAAAAGTGTCTTGGGTTCACTGGGGCAATCTCAAAGAAAATGCCCTCTCTAGCCATAGGACAAAGTCTCTAGTTTCTATAGCATGGCCAGGGGGGCCTTATGTTTAGCAATAGTAGTAGCACCACTTTTTGGCAACAGTAGACAACAAACTTATTATAAACATATCATTACTTATCATATTTCAGTTTTGAATCATAGGAAAACGAAAGTCTTCAAATGTCTTCTAATAACGAGAGATTCAAACAATGGCCTAAAACTGATTTCTATCTGTTCACTGTGCTATTCCCAATTCCAATTCACACCCAATAATGCATGACACACCTACTGGTAAAGCTGCAATCTGCAGAAAATTCATTACCAAATCCATGTGTCCATGTGTCACATGAAGCTGCAAACCTATAATAAGGCCTATAATAGAGGGTTTGACTTCAAGGTTCTGGGGTTCATTTTGATGAAAGTAAGATGACTTGAAAATCTTTACCCATTTTGATGCTATACATTCCTGCAAACTGATCCAGTTCCTTGCTGTTCAGGGCTAAAAGAAAATAAGAAACTTATTATTTTATGTCAAGCCCCGGTGGTTAGTCTCACAAAAAAGGGCAAACATAGCATAATTCTGACAAAAGGTCAGTGTAAAATTTGGGTGAGGCTTATCAAGGTATAGAAAAAAGGTAGAAATTATAAAGAGAGGTGTAACAATGCTTATCCAGGCATGGCCATAAGAATTTAACGGGGGAGCAATAAACAGCTCTCCTAGCAATTTCCAGGTGAGCTTTTTGTAGATAAATAAGAATAAAAACAATGGAAACATGAATTTCAAGGAGAGCAGTTTGCTTTTTCAGAGCAATTTAGGAGAGCAATCATTTTAAACAAAAATTATGCTCTTATAAAGGATTTTAATGGAACAATTCTTAAAACAGTTTTAACCATCCTGTAATGTTTATATATCTTTTTAGCATTTTTCGTTCAACAGGTCCTTGAATGATAACAGGATACTTATCCTGACCAAGTAAACCTGTATATATATTATTTATTATCATTATTATTAATTTGTAGCTCCTCTTCAGCAAGAGCTATGGCTCTCCTCAAATGTCCTGGTCTGCTCATCTGAAAAAAATGGTTATGACAACAAGCAAAATAAGAATTAAGTATTTTCTGACTACTTGTCAATGAAAGAACCTGAAAATAACACCAAGATAATTTGCAAATCAATTAACAAAACAAACAAAATCCATCAAGATGATGCTGTGGTCACTTGGACTAGACAATGCTGTGGTACTTTTTTGATAATACCAAGAACATGAAACAAAGAGTATCTTTTGCATGTTATCTATTTGGGGCTTAGGTCCATTGGCCTAGCCCATCGGTCCACAAGTTTGTTATTCACTGTAATATGTAGAATCCCTTTATTGTTACGTTTGGTGACAGAGGCACTTGGTGGTGAAGAGAAAAAGGGTTGGAAGGAAAAGATTTTGTCCTTTGCTTGCCAATATATTAAGACATTTACAGGGTGTTGATGTGGGATTTAACTTTTGGACTGTGCATGTGCTGGCCTTGGAGGGTTGCAACAGAAAGGTTGCAGGATCCTTCAAATTTGACTTTTATTTCAATGACACCATTAAAAAAATATAAAATAAAAAAATCATAAAAGACAATTCATGAAAATTTTAAACATAAATGGCCATTGAAATAATGTTAACATAACCGATTAGGAAACAATTGAAAGTTAACAACTTAGTTTTTATAATCAAAGTTATCAATTAAAATAAATGCATCTTTTTGTTCATAAAAAGTAATATCTGACTAAAATTAAAGAGCAGGGCAAAAATTTAAACAACCTTGCTTGGACTTTTTCTTCAATGATTCATTTTCTTTCATATATCCAAAGCCAGATATTTCATCAAAATCTCCATCTCCATCAGCCGAATTGTTTACCAAAAAAGGATCACCAATCTGATTATCAGCAACTAGTTGTGGCATCACATTTGATTGGTCAAAATCGTCCAGGCAGACAGATAGAGTAGCTATTTTATCATTCAGCTGATCCATTCTATTGATAAAATGATCACCTTTGAATAAAGAAACACGTTGAAATAAATACATTGCCCATATGCATTTCAATGATGATAAACAACTTACTCTTAATCATTACAACAAAGAATTGGTGCTGTTTTAAATCCATATCAATTCTGATGGAGACCTGTTGTTCTACTTTGCAATTTGGAATCCAAGCCATGCTTGTATATGATTATCTGGCACAAAAAGAATAAAATAGCACAGTGTCTATCTTCTGAAATGTTTCCTGTAAGCAGTAATCTTTAGGTCAGCAGGTTGCAAAAAAGTGCAGGTTCCTTGGAAGGGGCTTTTCCTGCATCAACATGAGATTTTGTTTATTAATGTTCCTGTGGGAGGATGGCTCAGTGGCCAGAGGCTCTGGCTACAGACTCTGAGATGACCAGACTTTAACTAAGAACCAGGAGAGTCACTCACTAGCTCAGTCAAGTCCCAGGTGTAGGAATCACAAGATGTGGAAATATCTATAGGAAGGACCAAGACACTGCTCGATAAGCACAGCTTCCCAGTGTCCTAAAACTACTTTTGGGAGATGATAAAAATACAAAATTCACCAACATGAGTCATTGGGCCCATTGAAAATTGTCAGGTCCCTTTTTTAGTGCTGTTTTGGCCAGTCAGTGAAATGAAACTTTTAATAATATACTCATAACCATTATATGATTGCTAGGCAGGAACAAACCCCTTTTGAATACAAAATTTTTACAAATCACAATGGACAAGTCACAAAAATACACCACCTAGACAAAAGTATTGCAACTCCCATGAAGGCAATGAATGGCGGATCATGCAATGACTTTATTGTTGTCTGATTAAGATATTGTTTAATCAGCCATTGGCGCGCAAATAAAACTGCAAATTCAATGAAGCGTAACTTAGAATATTCCATTTTCATTTTTAAAAATTTAGAATTAACAGTTGCAATAACTTTTGGTTTAAACTAGTATTTTATGGGGTAGCCTCTGGCTCTGTGGGGTAGCTTCTGGTTGAAAGTCCCTTCAGAATTGATACATAAAGTTTTTATATGAATTTCTCCAAGATTTTCTTCCATTCTTCATGAACTTTTCCAATAAGTGCTTGTTTAGACCTTGGAGGACCTTGTGGATCAGCAATCATTTGGTTTTTCATTCGCAACCAGACATTTTCAATGATATTTAGGTTGGAGCTTTGTGCAGGCCAAGGAAGGACACTGAGCTTTTGGATTCTCAGGTAAACTTTTGTAAAAATTGCTTTGTGAGGGGGTGCATTGTCTTGTTGGACAATAAATGGCTCCCCTTGTTTTCCAAGCTTCGATTTTATTCCTCCAAACAGATTATCTTGCAGTATTTTGACATATTTTTCTGCATTGACTCGCCCATCACAAAAAGCGAGTCTTCCGACTCCTTTAAGCCCAATTGAACCCCAAAACATAACTGACATTGAATTGGAGAACTTCGAGGCAAAAAAGTGACGGCCATCTCCTTTACCAGTTGTCCGCCAAACTCTCAATGTTTTGCTGTCATTTGTTAAGCAAAACTGACAATCATCTGAGAAAATAACATTTTCCCAGTCTTTGACCTGCCAATCTTTTAGAACTTTTGCCCACTGGACAGGTTTCCTTCTGTTTTCCAAAGAAACAAATGGTTTTCTTTTTCTTATATAGCTGCGAATGCCATACTTGCATTAAATGCATTTTACATAATTTTTTGACACTCTGCTACCAGGGTAAAATTGGTTAGAGTCGTCTGCTATGACGCTTAATTTGTCAAACCTGTGACGTTTCATTATTCGAGTAACCATTCATTCACTCTTAGCATCAACTTTTTTTGGTCTGCCACTTCTCCTTGATTTTTGAACCGTTCCTTCAGTTTCGAATTTTTTTAAAATTCTCGAAACAGTAGAAAAATGGCATCTAACAGTTTTTGAAATTTCTCTTGTTGAAAGGCCCTTTTTAATTAAAATTATAAAAACTGTTTGCTCTTTGTCTCGTAATTCTCTTGTTTTCGCCATCGCAATTGCTTTGTTTATAGTTGCGTCATTTTTTACGTTACCATGCTTGTTTCGAAATCTTTAATAAAATTCCTAAAATTTGACTCTCATATTAGTGTTTTTTATATTGGATCTATGGAATATTTTGGCTTTAATTTATGGGTTTGCACAATTGCCGACGTCTTGGACGCCATTATGACTAGGGTGTTGCAATACTCGTGTCCCGGTAGTGTATCTAGGCCTATGATTACAAGTGCTTAGATTTTCAAAAAAAGAGGTAGTATTTAGATGACTTCAGTTCAAGTAATGAAAAATGTTATAATAAAAAACATTAGATGTTGGCCTTTGGGCAAAAAGTTAGAGGCAAAAAACGGGGTCTGTTATTTTGCTATGAATGGGAAGACGTTGAAGTCGTTGATTAGGTTGTTTTTCCTTCTAGTCCAAATTCGGATCCGGCATTCATCCCAGAAACATGAAAATTCTTCATACCCTCATTAAGTGATAATCTTCTTGTGCTATGTTTATTTGAGGCTCGTTTCACCTTTAAAATATCGCCTCCCTCTGTTTTCGAGCTTGAAACATCATCATCTTGGCTGTCAGGACTGTCCGCCATTTTCTACCACTGGCAGTTGCTCGGCAACGTCTCTGATTTGGTTATAGAACGAGGCTGTCTTTTCGAGCATGCCCTTTCCGTCAATTTGAAATTTCTTGGCACTTGCTTTCGTTATTCATGGCAG
Organism: Rhopilema esculentum; assembly: GCF_057945365.1. NCBI lineage: Eukaryota > Metazoa > Cnidaria > Scyphozoa > Rhizostomeae > Rhizostomatidae > Rhopilema > Rhopilema esculentum. Next base: position 5,302,246 of record NC_142827.1, read on the forward strand.
TGGTGGCGCCAAGGGTGGGCAAGGGGGGCTACAGCCCCCCCCCGTCGGAAGCATCTAGCCCCCCCCCCCCATCGGGTGAAATTTTAGGTTAATTTCAAAGCAAATTTGACAAAATAACGTACGAAAAAACTGCTTATTTTAGTCATTTTAGCCCCCCTGTCGGAAGCTCCAACCCCCTCTGTCGGAAGATTTCTGGCGCCACCTCGGATTCATGGCATGGGCTCTTTTCCTGAAGTACTGCTTTATTCTAACAACTAAGTTTGAAATTTAAATATGATCAAAATGAGGGAGAGGGGTTAAAGTCAGTTATATTTCTCAATGTTGCGGTCTTTACAATTCATCGAGCTTCACATTTTTCAACAGAAGTTTCAAACGGTTTATGCCTTCTATGTACATTGTGGCTATGTTAATAAAGATTCTTATTAACTGGAGTTACCCTAACGTTGGTCAGTTATTTCCTACCTTTCTATGATAGGAAAGTAACAAAATGTTAGGGAGAAACGGAAAATATCAACGTTTTAGTTTCAATGCCGAAAACACAAAAGCAGAAAGAAAGAGAGACCAGAAAGAGAACGAGAAGCAATAAAATATTTGCGTCTAGCGAGTCATTTGTTTGCTGAAACTACTAGAAAGTTTGGTTATTGATCGTCCTAATACTTTTGTCACGTAAGGGAATATTAGCACAAAGATAATTGGTATGTCGATATACCAAGTGAAATACTAATTGTCCTGAAATACTAAGTAACAAAACAATACTTGCTATTACTTCCAATAACATCCCAAAAAACCAAAAAGGCGGGCTTCAAACTGGAGAACTTTTAGTACTCTGAAGATAGGCATAGGAAAATATCCGATTCTTTTTTAATTATCTTATTTAAAAAATTTAAAGCAAGTTATTAACATTCTAAGCTATTTCTCAACTTTCACACCATTCCTTTCTTTTCACGCCGTCTCCCTTTTGCATTGCTACTGACAGCCTAACAATTGTCCCAAGGCCAGCGTAGGTCTTCTTTATTGCAACCATTTGGAACTACACACTGCCTACTAAAGCCCCTTGTAGTACTGATATGCGGCATTGCTTTTGGTGATCTTCAGGGGCGTCGTGGCCGGGGAGGGCAGGGGGCCATGGCCCCCTCCGCTCTCAAAATTTGATGGATTTTCGGAAAAATAATTGTTTTGTCGGAAAATTCTCAAACTTGAGCTGTGGGTAATTCTCGAACTCTTAGCAACATAAATTACTTGGACTAAAGTACTTACCGTAAATTCGAGAGGCAATTCACTTTTGTAAAGAATATCCTAGATTATTGCTGTTAGAATATTGAGAGATTTGCTGTAAGAATTTTGTCTGTTAAAATCCGAAACTTCAAGGGCTAAATTTGGTTATGGAAATTGGTCAAAATGATATCTTCATTTTATATTGAAGACGGGGACAGTACCAATTTTGTGCCTATCACCAGATTTTTGAAATTGTGTCTCAGATTTGAAAATTTATGCAGTTATGTTGCGTAAGGTGAAAAAAGGTAGAAGTCGATCAAAACCATCGATTTCCCTCAGTGGATATTAAATTTAGGATTTAATTTTTATCGTTGAATTTGCTTCAAATAATGCGATTTCCGACCATTTTGAAGCATTAGATCATAAACCCCCCCCCCCCCCCCCCTCGGCGGTAACCATGGTGCCGCCTTCAGGTAGTAACTTCCTTTTACCCTTGTCCTAATCTACGGATATCAGGGGCGTTCACCGAAAAAGTACGAAGAAACAGAGACAAAGATAAAAAGTGCATTTTGAATTTCTTTCCAGCTAAGGCAAAAGTTTAGAGTTTTTCTGCCTCACCCCCTTTACACTTACATGAAATGCTTCTATTTCAAATAAATAAAAGAAATCTTGTCGGAAAATTTTTCCTTTCTGGCCCCCTCTAGAATTCATTCGCCACGACGCCCCTGGTGATCTTTCTATCCGGTCCGCTTGAGTCTTTATGGGACACTATAATCATTGACAAAATACGTTGGCCTAGGCAACTACATTCTGGTGCCCTCACGAATCGAAGACTTAACTGTTGGTTAAAAGCGCTCAAATGCACATCATTTTCTATTTCATCGAGGCTGCAAAATTTGAAACGCAAGTTGGGAACTCACCTCACTTTCAAGATAAAATAACGTGTTTTGGGGATCAATTGACTTTTTTTGCTAACATTTCTATTTCTGAAGTTAGTTGAAAAGCCCCTATAGACAGAGTCAGTTATAATGCTCTCTGAATTCATTTTTACCATCTCTTATGAACATTTGATTTTATTTCTGCTAAAAACTGTATGTGTCTCACTCGTATTGATCCAAAGATTGATTATAGCTATTCTAGCTTGCAAATCCTGAATAATTCATTAAGACGAAATTTGTTTACCTGTCTGTTTTATCGTGCTCCATGCCGTATAGGCAGAGCTGTATACATATAAATCGTGTTTAAGGGTTTAGGATGGTTCAAAGTTGTAAATGAGAATTTCCTTCATAATTTACAATAAAAACTGTTAAAAATTTTTAAAAAAATTAAAGAGAGAAATTGAGTTCGGAGTTAAATATTTTATTACTTGCTCTGTAGATTTCAGCCAACAAAGCTTAATGAATTTAGTATTTTAACGAATCAACCTTAGGTGATTACAAAAACATGTTCTGTATTAAATACAGCATAAGATAACAAACATTTATATTTTGTGGTAACGCAATTTATTTTGCACGATCAACACCTCAGGGCTCATTTTAAGAAATTTTCAATACTGCACATTTATAATCATATTTTTTATAGGAAATTTTGTTGTTGCAATCAGTGCAAACCCCTGCAAACCCCAGGTATCTTAGCCATGCAAGTGTAGCGAGGAAATTGCCCGAATTTTGAACACGTCTATAGGCCATGACGGAGAAATAACAAACAGATAGACGATAATATACACAAAAGCAATAATAACATTTCAAAACAGCAACAAAACAAACAGAAGCTACAAAACCTGAATAGAAACATAGTCATTTATCTCTTGTAAACCGAGTCACTATCTCATGCTTTGTCTGGACAGTACAACTAACAAGTTTTATTAGGCTCTATATCTTTCTTTTTGTTAAGTTCAGTGAGCTTCTGCTAGCTGCCCAGAGCATGATAGGGCAACTAATAAATTATTACTGAATGTTTTATCTTCGACAAGATCAAATTACGAAATTTACAGCAATGCTGACATTTACAGGAGATGTTTTGTTTTTGGTTCTGGGCATTTCGCTTTGTTTTAAGTTTTGATAAGAGAGTCTTTCCGATGGTTATACGAGAATTACAATACATGAAGTCTATATTGAACTGACGAGGAAAATTCGCACTTTTTGAACAAAGCAGGAATCTGGGATAGCCGCAAATAGACATTTTCACAAATCCCAAAATTCAATACTGTACATTTTCGAAATCAATACTGCACGTTTTTAGATTAATACTGCACAAGTGTGTAATACTGCACACTAAAATAGGCCCTGCAACACCTTACACGTTCCCGAAATATTAAATACCCATAATACAATTTTCTCTCAAAACTCAAAATTTTTGCAAAATCAAATGGCCAGTTGCTCAACACCAACAAAAAATTACTGACTTACTTTAACGAGGTTGCAAATCTTAACTGAACCTCCTTTTCTTCGTAGCGAGAAAGCAGACACTGTCAATAACGTTATGTTCAATAGCAGTTCTCTAATATCTCCCTCTGTAATAATTCTCTAATAATTTCTGTTAAATTGATAAATGGATAGGAGATTTTAAATAAACGCAGAGCTGCTAGAATTTTTCAAAAGTGGACGCTGTTACGTGAATGGAATCTCTTTGGTTGACATAATGATTCCGCACTTAATGGTGGACTTCAGGAATTTGCTTAGAAGCATTAACGTCATTAAAAATTCAAATCTCTATCAGCTTGCGTTCGTTTTAAAGGAGGACTCACACTGCATGTTAAAATAAACCCGAAAACATACAGAACAGCGAAAACAAATCCACTAAGGTAGCTGCTACCACCATGAACAAGAGCGTCCACGACGTATACCAAACTTATACTGTACAGGCTACCAAGAAATAATAACACTGCAGATGATGTGCCTTCGTGTACAGGATACGTCGTATCAGCCGCGTATTCCAGGCCCCCACTGATATAGGTATGGCAACAAGTACCAAATAGGATTACAAGCGCAGACAGCCAGTAGAAGCTATGATGATACTTCAAAGCTATTGCGAGTAGAACCATAAGTACTGCCCCGACAGAAAAGCAAACCAGCGCAACTGGCTTATACCATTTAGTTCTGTCTATTAAGATTCCACATACCAGCATCCCCACTGTTCCACATAATACAGAGATGAACCCCATTTGCCCAATTTCAGTCTCTTTGCCAGGGTATCGTGAAGTAATTATTGAGTTAAGAACTGTATCGAAAGCATTCATTACTCCAAAATAAATACCAAATGAATGCCAGATTGCATGAAAATGTTTACTTTTCATAAGAGTAATAATCGACTCTTTGAAACCAAGTTGCGATGGTGACTTTGTTTCTTGAGATATATTTTCATCGTTGGACTTTTTGTCGATTAACGGCATAGTGTCATTGTATGCTTGATCCTCGTCGTTTAGTGTTGAACAGGAATCCCCATTGTTCCTATTTTTCTCCATGGACCCCGATTCAGTTCTAAGTAGCTGCTGTGACCTGCTTGGAGGGGTTTGCGGTGCATCCTTTATCGTAAAAAAGCTAACCAATGCAAGAAAACAACATAAGGCAGCCTGAAACGTAAGCAGATTCCACATCCCAACACGTACTCCATGGTCGAAATCGTGTGACGACGGGACAAATGAAGCGGCCGTGAGAAAGCCAAGTGCCACACCAGCAAATGTGAGTACCATACCTACCGAAGAGGCAGTTGCTCTTTCGTGTTCGCCGAACCAGACAGCAGCTAGCCGTGGAGGTATAAAAAACAAGAAACACTGCGCCATGGCAGCGAATGTGCTGCCGATGAAAACAAAAGCAAATCCAGTGCGGCCAGAACCAGCGAGTCGAAAACAACTTCCAAGTGCATTAAGTAGGGCTCCGACGATTACAGTCATTCTCAAACCGTATTTGTTCAGAAAATAAGAACTTAACGCTACAAGTAACAAAAACACTAAATAAATCATAGAAAGCCAATTCACAGTAATCGCATCGACCCTATAATACAGTCGAACAATACTTGTAATTGATGATAGACTGATCCATATGCTTTCGTTGGACATCGATACAAGAGAAAACACAGCCAAAACAACCCAGCGTCTCGTATATAGAACGAAATTAGAATTCTCATCGATCGTTTGCTCATTGTTCACGGTTTGTTCACATACGACTGTATCACGTTCATCCATCTTTAACTGTATCTTCTTTTATTGCACTGCGATTAATATTTAATACCCTTGGTCCTTTGACGTGCGAAGGTCCGGCCAGCAAAGCGACTGCAACATGTGTTTTCAGACGGAACAGATTATAGCTAATCCATGCCTTTGCTCGCCACAACCGCACCTGAAACTAGACGACCTTAGTTTACGGACCAAACGTTTATTTCAAAGGGATTAATAATACAGTATATTGTTCACGGAATAATGGCTTTCACCTGCAACTCGCTATAGTGCTCCTTCGGGTTTCTGCCTGGCTGCAGGTAGTTTACCAAACAGGGGCGTTGAGCTAGGAGTAGGGTTATCATCTGGATATTATTAACAGCTCTTTAGTGAAGTGGAACCTTCTCTTAGGAAATTGATTCTGTTTAGGTCAACAGGAGACAACATGTCCCATGTCAGCAGTCCTGTGATTTTCCACAAACTAGACGAAAAGATGCTTCTTTGTTGCAAAAAAGAGAACGTTAATGGATACTTTCGTGTCAACTTTCGCAACAGACGGAGTAATAACTTCGAGCAAGGGTCTTATCTTCTAACCCTTTTCATTCGGTGAAATTATCGCGTGCCTCTTTAAAACACTTTCTTCCTATGTCAACAAACTAAGCACAGACTACTTTATTATTCATTCCTTAAATCCCCGTTTGATATGCATGAGTAACGATTAACATAATTTGCAAAGGAACTAAGATAAAGCACTGACTGTTAAAATGTTTTGGGTTTTCATTTCTATCATCGTGAGTTTGATTCGTGTATTCTCACAACTTACATCGTTTATTTGCTTGTCAGTCACATTTAAAGCTTTAGTTTAGTGAACTTCAAGTTCTGCTGTATTGCTTAACAGAATAGATTCAAAACATCGCAAATTTTGTCCTTTTGTCACTTCAGATTAACCTCAGCCCAGGGATGACAAACAAGCTTTTTTGTAAAACATCAAACAAGTTGAAAGCTGTTACAATCTAAGCAATTTAGAACGACGTCCATCTATCGTATTCTTTACAACGAGGGCGAGCGTCTCTCTCCAATGCAGTAGCGGATTTAAGGGGGGCAGCTGCCCTTCCCTCGACGAGTTGAAGCAAGTATGGCGCCCCTTTTTGGAAATTGTGCGCCCCTTTTGAAGAATGAGAATCAGGTGAAAAAGTTTCTTAGACCAATAGATTAATTTGCTTCAAGGATTACTTCAAAGTTTTGTTGTAAATTCGGAAAATGGATCTGAAATTGTTGTATACAGCGTTCTCTCGACATCCATTTTTGAAAATTTTTTAGCGCCCCAAACTACCAACTGCCCTTTCAAGTTTGTTCTGGATCCGCCCCTGCTCCAATGAGCACCCCTCGCCAATGAGCGCCCCTCTCTAATGAGCGCCCAATCTTCTGAAGAGAGCAAGAATTCTGTAAAAGCGGATACACGTTATGACAATGTGTGAAAATCAAGAAATAAATGAGATGATTCTAGGAGGTTTATTGTCCATCACACTGCGTCCGAAATTTATCGACAAACGGATTGACAATTCCAGCTCCGATCCCACAAAAGAAAGGTCTTCTCAGAGAGGGTTGGGGGAGGGGGAAGGTGGGGCTAACTTGCGCTTTATAGTTCTGCATTTTTGGTCAGTTTCATGATCTTCTCATAAATTGCGTAGAACAAACAAAAGAGAAAAGTTCAGGAGACTTGAGGTCGCAATTTTATTTTCGAATCAGGTGATTACATTCTGTCTCTGACAGCCCCGAGATTGGTTTCCATACAAACAAGTCTTATCATGGCTCTTCTGATTCAAAATAAAAAGCCAAGTATGCCAGACGAAAATAATCAAAGGGTAAATCAATAACCTACTTACTTGTCGATGACATGATTCACGATTCGGTGACATGATTCGGCTATAGTCGCTGAATGCTTTTCATTCGGCTAATAATACCTCATCTTTATAGATATAGCACGAATGATATGACTTGACAACAGGAATATTTTAATTCAGTGATGTTAGGGAAAGGCTCGGGGGCCTATAGCAAAGCCCTGGCAAGGAAAGGAAGGAAGTATTGGGAAGAGAGGAAGGAAAGGCCAGGCTTGTTAATTTTAGTTTTGCATTAAGACAGGTTATATGAATCTGGGAAGCAGGAAGGGTAGAGGGTTCCAATGTTTACAAGATCTGGGGAAGGAAGGATGAGTTGTGAGACAGAGATCGTGAATTTGGGAAAGAGACTTGGAAAAGATAAACAATATAAGAGTATCTGGTAGTACGTACATGAATCCGGATACCTGGGATCATAACTCTAATCTCCTGAGGGCTATGCCTTGTTGAAAAGGAGGGAATCTCTCTTAAAATTATATGCCTTTAGGCTGTCTCTTTGTTCCAGTGTATTCTCAACATAAATTTATGAAATCAAGAGGCTCAAGATTACACCAGTATGAACTGTCTCTTTTAAATCATATTTCGTGTATTTGGATTGATATATTTAGGTCTTGTTTTACAAAAATAACACTAACATCAAAATCCTCATTCTAACTTATAAAACAACTCTAAAAATAAACAGTTCTACGATATTTTTGGTCTGGATTTCGGAACAGCAGGCGGGGGTGAATTGGGGAAAGGGGTGCTCGTTCCTGTTTTATGTCCTGCGTATGGTTTACTAGACGGTGGAGCTTCACCCCGTGGGGGTAATGAAGGGGGTGGACGACTAGGCATGGGTGGCCCGTTGATCTTTCCTTCTGGATCATGGTGCTTCGGTGAGGCATCGGGTGGTGTATTTGGCATCAACCTGAAAGTCAAACGTGTTGATTTACACACAGAACAAATATCAACTGTGCTTACGGCTTGGAGGATACCTGGAATTGGAGATTGGAACATCAAGTACAGAACGGATTTACCTGCTACTCACAATTTCATGGTCTTAGAATCACAATAGTTTGTAGTTCGTGGTACATTGTTCACGGCTTGTATTTCAAATCAATGAGCCGAAAAATAGCCGAACAGGTGTCAGCATTACCAATACAAGCCGTGATTTGGTCTTGGGACAAGGTATAAGTGTCCACGACCAGGGAAAAAGTAAAAATGAAGAAGCTGTAGGATTGCCAGTGATTGGTAGAATTGCACCTGCAAACTTGGCCTCGATAAACTGCAGTTACTAAAAACCGAAATTGTTCGTATTTTTTCAATAGCCGAAAACATCATTCGATTTTTAAATAACTGCTTCTCTGCGAAGATGAACAATTAACTGTTTTTCTTTTGCAAAACAAGAAAATCGAAACCCAAACATGATATACGACAAGAAAAATTACAATAAAACCTGCCACGGCTGTTTTGGGTATCGAATGAATAGGCGGTTTTATTTCCTCGGATTTCTGTTTAACTCAAACAAAGTAAGACGCATAGCTTGAACAGTAATAAAAAACGCGACTCGATGAGAATAAGGACCAGTGGCTTACAGTAAAACTATATAGGGAAAGTTAACAACTACATTGTCTAAATATACAAAAACTACATTTACAATAAGACATGTGCTTAGCTAGTGTTAGTTAATTAGTTAATTAGCTTAGCTAGTGTTAGTTAATAAATTACTAAAGAGCATAGTTAATCTGAAATTCAATATACAGAACAGAAATATTGGATGGGCCGTTGTGAAAATAATTAAAATGGCTATGGAAGCTAAATTTTTCAATGACAAAGACAGCACACAGCTCCGATAAGAAACAATTACAGAAATTATGATGTTGTAATGACCTACCCAGCTGTTGAAGAGGGAGGTAAATCCAGAAGCTGCGAAACTTCGCTTAAAAGGCCCCCTGAGAAGGAGGGCTCTGTGGATTCCTCGTGAGTTGCAGTTGGTGGCGGGCTCATATCTGATTCTCGTCTTTTAAAGACAGCCCCTGAAATGGCAAGTCAGAAAAAGTCATTAAATGATGAAGTCATTCTTGATAAAATGCAAATTTGAAGCAATTGTGGACAAATTGTGAAGGGATGGGGGGGGGGAGGGGTGTCATTCTATCAACCAACCAATGCATCTTGTACTTTTCTAAATTTTTTGCACTTTTCATTGATATTCGTATGGAAATAAACGTATAGTAAAAATTGCCTCACCTTCAGGAAAGAACCAATCTGCATGTTGAATCAACGAATCTAATATTGACGTTGAATTGCCCGTTTGAAAGACATTCAACCTAGTGGAAAATGATATTTGTAGGATACAACTTTCATATAAACCAGACGAAAATGAAGAAGAGTGATTCTACGACTGTAATCATTCGTAAGCTAAGACAATTCAATAATACCGGAACTTATAAAATTGAGCATTCTTTAAAGGTTCTTCATATAGTGGCAGAAAATAACGAATACTAACACGAGCTGATGTTTACCAAGCAGTTGAAGTTACAAACTACAATGACATTTTGTTGCAGCTTGCAATTATCAATTTGATGACAAAGGGTATATATGTTTCCACTGGTATTGTAACTGCCTCGAAAAAGAGTCTCAACATTCTTAAGGCAATCAAGTGATCTGAAGTTCAAAACAATCGTTAGCCCCATCTTTACGAAACATCTTTTGCAAGCAAATAGAACACGAGTTTTTGTCAAGTGACTATTTCAAAGGAAAAATTTCATTGGAAACTTGGGTTGAAGCTGCTCACTAATTCAAGACGTCATTGGAAAACTTCTAGTGAGACAACAGAATCAAAGAATTAACAGTTTATGGTGTGCATTTGGGTTGCAAGGTCGCGTGTTTGTTGAGGCCTCTACTGTGATCCACGAATTTTTTATTTTAGTAAAATTAAAAGGAAAATTTTCTTCTGCCACCTTCAGTATTCTCATTGTGATTTCATTTTGGAATACAGAAAGTGATTATGTTGCTGGGCAGGATTTGATTGTCATCAGTAAGCTCCTGCTTTTTGATTCAATCATATAAAGACCATGTTATCTATTTAAATACTAACTCTGTATTGCAACCAACAGGATTAATGTGACGAGGTCTTACCCTGAATCATCTGCTTTATCCCATATGATATTTGGGGCAATCACGATCGCTATATTACTGCTGGTCATTTTGTTGACATCTGAATTTTCAGCGATCTTTGCCAAAAAACAGACTAGATACCTAGGATGAAAATGATTACCTTGATTAATCACAATCCACCAAAAGCTGATTAATCAATAATCAATTACAATAATCAAAACCGACATGCTATAGATTGTAGTTTTCAAGCTAAATCACGCTGCATCGAGCAATGAATCAATATTCTCTTTCGGTCTAACGGTTAAGAGCGATCATTTGATCAATCAAAACATGATAACAAAATTTCAAGCAGAACACACTCCCAATACTATGACATATAATTTAGCCAATTCCATTCTGACTCTACAGGTTTTTTCATAAACTTTAAGCGATCTAGCACCAGATTTCTTCACACCTTGGGACAAACACACGTTCTCACTCCACGTAGTTTTAGCAACAATAAAGTCAATGGGAATTTTTTAATAAAAATATTCTAAAAATCAATGCAATAAACTAGGTCGAAAAACAAAACAGAACGTACTTTAAATTTGCTTTATTTGCATGCGGTAGCCTGTCACAGACTGTCCACAAAGCTTGAAGTCTTGCATCGCGTTCTGGAATGCTATAAGGGGAAGAAAGAAATGACTCAAAACAAAACATTGATTCTCTGAAGCAAACTTTGACAAAATCTGAGATGTGAATATAATTTATTTATTCCAAAAAAATCTGTGAATAATTTTTTGGCGGTACAAAATTTGACTTCGAAAATGCAAACATTATACAACAGTCTGACACTCCTCAGAGCATAAAACGTCAGAATAACCCAGTTGTGGATCGAAATAGGCCAATCATAAAAACGCAAGCACAAGACCGGTCTACACAATGGCGACTTTTCGTTTGTATGTAGAACGATTCTAAAACTGCTAGATGGAAAGATGATGATCTTAAAGATGTTGACCGATGGCAGAATCACGATAAAAACAAAAAATAATCATTAAAAAGATTCCAAACCCCAAGATCCAAGAAAGAGCCTTGGCTAACTATTTTTAGGCTTTATAATCAACTGAAAACAGTGGCTGGTAATAAACCTTGCAGCTTTGATCCAGTCTTCGTACAGTTCAAATGTAAGTAGTGGTTCTGGAAGCTCTCTCAGATACTGTTTCATTACACCTTGAAAACAATTCAGATCGTTAAATGAACCAAGAACGAGGTTACACGTCAAACAATGCCGATTCAAACTTATTTCATTCTAAACCCTTTAGAGGAAAAGAAATTCATAGAGGGTTTGCAGTTACCAAAAACATTTTATAGCAAACTTGAGATGTAATTTTCCAGGCGTCTAAGAACAAGATTTCTTGTATATAACTTAAAGCAATACTTTTGACAAGATAACCTTGAAATAATTAATAAATCCACTTTGATGATCCGTTTCTGACCAAATTTCGCGATTGCAACATAAAGTACTGTAACAAGACTGAAATCTCTTGATGCGTCATATAGAAATAAGCTTGGTCGTTGTTTACAAAATAATATATTAGTTAACTAAAGATATTCTACTGAGGATGGGACGTATGATGTAATATTTAAGAACTGACGTGCAAATTTCACATAGACTAATAAAAACTGATGCAAAATTGTAGGCAATACCTGTAACTGCATGCACCTCGTTCTCAAATTCATTCAAGTCAACAATGCCTGCATCAAAAGCAGCCTAAACAAGAAAACACATGCATAAGAAAATCAGATACAACAGTCATAATTTTTGCAAATCTAGCATTATTTTATGACAAATTTGGCATAATTCCAAGATTGAGATCTGGTCACACTGGTCATAGCTATACCACTTTGGCTTCAAAACTTATTTAAGCTGTAGAGACTTGGGGGTAAGGGATTACATCGAAGCAGGGTTTATTTCAAAGAATTTTCATCGCTGCAATTATTCAAAATTTTTGAAGATTTGGGTGTTGCCTTTAAAAGATTTTCATGACAGCACCTATCAATCTAATTGTATGTGAAACTTTCGAATTACACCAGCTTTCGTCAAAGTCTTACAAGAGATGTCGACCAGGAGAAGCAGTCTAGGTTTAAACATGATTTCGAAAATAAAGATCTCAAAGGAAAGATAAAGAACAAAACAAAATAGATACTGAATTCGATCAAATTTTAGAGAGTTTTTATAAATATGATTATTGTTACTGTTATGTTCTCGTCTTTAATTTTTTTATGCTCTTTTATAAGCTTTATGTGTCTATTGGTAATGGTAGTTGCTGCAATTTTACTTTTTCAAAACCAAATCTCTTTATTTTAGTTTTATCACTGCACATAATTTGAGCTTATCACTGCACAGTTGCGATTTATCACCTCACAAATTGGCTATCGACTCATATTAAAATATACCCTGAATCAAAGAGAGAACTGAATAGGAAATCTCCAATGTGGAAATGAAATCAAATCAGAACAAATAATAAAAGTTGGTATATAACATAACCAACGGAGTGGAAAAATATAGGGCAATAATTTCTTAGGAATATGTTTGTTGCTAGAACACAGGATGGGGACATTACAAATCCTCTAGAATCTTAAAATTACAATCCCAATAAGTACACGCAAGTAACTCCATGTTTTATATAGGCACTGGACATATACCGACATCCAGCCATACGAATCAGTGCTCAATAGTTAGCTGTATACATGTTAGTATACAAATCAATATAAAGAAAATGAAAATGAAAATACTTGAAAATATCTCAAAATCCATTGCATTTGTAATCACTCTGCCTATATTGAATACCGAGCTAAACTTTTCGCATCAATTTAGCAACAAGCAACTCCCTTTTTGTCACTTGAAAAATCTATCTTAGTCAATCTTCCAATGTGACGTCATGAAACTTGAGATATGGTACAGCATCCACTTTCGATAGCTTAATTGATCACTAAAGTTATTCCTGTTGTAACATGATAGTTTACACAGGCACCTGATATCAGCGCTAACTTGAAAAAAGGTTTCATTCCTAATCATGATAGTCTGGTCAGGGCAAAAGTAAATAACAAGTAAACTCCACGAGACAGTGTTACAAATATTGTCGCAAGAGATTCTGTGTCCGCAATAGAATGACAGGTTTTTGTTGAAACAGCGGTTCAAGTGGTTTAAAGACAGCAAATAGCAATGGTATGAAAATAGATGCAAAGACAAACAGAGATGGAAATTTATCAAACTCACTCGTAGCTTCTTTATCTTTGCAGCACTACCCGCTATTCTGAAAATACCCTGCAATACCAATAGCAGTGAATTAGAAGCTGCATAGTGTAGTGTATATGAATAAACATTATGGTATACAGGCTAGAGATACACTATGCTAAAGATAATGCAATAGGAACTCTGGCACTCTTGCCCAGGACTCTTTTGATTCATAACCATAATGTATGCGTTCTTATTGATCTAGAGTGCATAGAAAATAAAAGAAATGTATTTCATTTTGGTTAACTTCTATAAAACGGCTATTCGTGACACTAAACATGGAATGTATAAGTCACTGATGAAATAAGTATGAGTCAAGAATAAAAAGGCTGCTGGAATGTTCGGAAACGGGGTTGTATGCTTACAAAATACAATAGTTGGCGACATGAAAATAAGAAACACAAATAGTCTTTGTGACTCTGGACATTAATACCTCTACATCAATTGCATTTTCCAGCAAGTATAGAACACACTCTTCCAAAACAAATGCTATTTCCCTGTCGTTAACTCTGAGATGGTCTTCCAGGGAACAGCAAAACACTGGCCTAAACATCGATTCATCTGTAACAAAAATAACATGTTAAGGCTCACAAAAACAACAGACTGGAGAAAATCTATTAAATAAGCTTATTTCCGATGCAGCGGGCTCGGTTTTACATACCTGGCAAAATCAAATAATTGCAGGCTTTGGGTGAGCACGAAATTCAAATTACTTACCCACTTGTGTTTTTAGGGTTGGCAAAATCTTTTGAATAATTCGTAGTGACTCGTAATGGTATCGTTCTTGTGCTTCCAAGAGCTGAAAATGGAAGTCAAAAATAATAGAAATCTGGCAGATTGAAACGGCGGTCGACACATTGTCTAGGGTTTGAGTTCGTCTTTCTTCGATATATTATTTCATATTGCCAGTTTAACTAGCAATCGGTTGCAATTTTTAGAGACTTCAAAAATAAATGACAAAATCAACATAAAATGAAATAACAAGAACAGAAAATAGTCAAGAACAGGGGGGGTGTCAATTTAAAAACTAATTTTGAGCGAAAATACCAGGGGAGTGGGTCATGTTGAATAATGAATGAACTGAATGTGTGCAGCAGTCTCATGAGTTTTGGCCAAGATAGGATTGTAGATGCAAGTCTAAATCAATATTGTACAATAAATAGAATGACATCTATGAATATGAAATTGCCGTAGAACATAAAATATCTTTTGCACAATAGTGTGCAAAATTATTCGGAGATTGAATGGTGATGCACGTGGCAGAAAACTGTTGGCAGAAGTTGTCACTGCATATTATACGAGTGCCTCATCCAAAAGCACTACTAGCATATCGACAACAGTTTACTGAAGCTTGGATTATTAGCTGTAGAATGATACAAAAATATAAAAAATGATACAATAAATATAAAAATTATGTGAAAAAGTAGGATCCGCTTTCTTAGTGAAGAATAAAGGATGACACGTACTTTGGTTACCCAGTCGGAAAGATCATGCTCCTTCGCAACGAATGACAACATTTCTGTAGCCAAAGTGTCCTGGGAAGTTTGAAACAAAGCAGTCTCGTTATCAAGTTCCTCCTTAAGTGTTTCGGCTTTGTTTGCTGCAGCAACCATATCACCTCGTGCTCCATGCGAGGTTTTGACTGCGTTCAGCCACCTGGGAATTTAACAAAGCGAGTTTTGGGGAGTTGAACCTTAGCTTCCGTCAACACAGAGACAAAAAATTTTCTCTAAACAATTTTCAAATAGATGAGTTCATCTAAAAAATAGGCTTCTTGGTTGTGAATTAAGCTACTCAAAATGCCAAAGATATAAAATTTTTGTTATGTCACTTTGAGTAGCACCATTTTAGTAGCGAAGTTGCAGTCTGAACTTTGTCATAGTCACATCTATACGTTATTACACAGTGTAGCTCTATTTAGTTGCTGAATTTCTATTAAAAAATCCCCATCTTTCCAAGCACCGTCCTACGCATCGATTCTTGAAAACTTTTTAATTGGGACTTCTGGTTCGGTAAAATGATCACGTTCTTTGAAGACCGTGGACAGATTTCTGCAGCATACAGTAAATTTAACCGGCGTGCAGATAAAAGATAACAGAGAAAAAAAGACTTCAGAAAGCAAAAGCAATTCAAATTTGAGATAGGATATATCATCCATTGCAAATCTGAGACAAAATCACCACCAAAATAGAAGAGATTAGATGCAAACTTAGATAAATAAAGATTTGTATCATAACTGCCAAAAAAACTCTTTATTCATCCACAATGACTGTTAGAAATTAAAGGATATTTCATTGTTATTACCCGATATATCCTTATTTTTCGACACGCCCGAAACGATATACTGCAGCTTCTAAGGATTTTCGCCAAAGAATTGAAATGAAAAACTTTTAAGACTCGTTGCTAACAATGGGCCTTTGCGAGCGTGGCGACGATCCAAACAATGGCAGTAAACTTCAACGGATTAACCAAAATTGATTTCAGACTGTCTAAAAATGCATTATGGGATGCTTGCGTAGCGCAATGGCTCAATGTTAGCTATGGGTTTTTAAATAAAGTATAATCCGGTTATAACGTACTTTAAGGGACCAGTGTATTAAGTATGTTATATCCGAAGTACGTTGTAACGAGGGTAAGGAAAAGTTGGCTAAAACCAAGCACACCTTTTGCCGGAACAAAGCACACCAGTACGTTATATCAGAAAGTACGCAATAGCCGAGTACGTTATAACGGGATTCTACTGTAGACATTAAAACAAAAAATAGAGAATTTTGTCTGAAAATTACCTGGTTCTTAGTGAATCCATATCAAGTCTTGCTTTGGATAGTTTCTTCTTTGCGGCTTGTATATTTTGTAAGTCTATCTATATAGAAAGATTCAGTAAGGTATGTTAGAAATATTAGAGAAACAAGTTTTTCTTAATTTCATGCTTAACGTCTAAAATCAAGAAAGTTTGATGGCTGAAGCATTCACCAAAAGTAACAAGGCAGTCACTATTATGATTAGAAAAAGTAAATTGCTTAGGGTTAGGGGTTTTAGAGATGAAACATTGTTACATGAATCCATTGGTACAGTATTTTTGTATATCTGCCATCTGCACAGTGATGTGTGCAAATACTTTATCATTTATCGGCCACCTTACATTGAAAAAACAACTTTGAGATCATACAGTGAATCACCAAAAGTCAAGATGGTTCGATGGCTATAACTATGAAGGTGACTGTTGCCTAGCTGTTGCTTGTACAAGGATTTGACCGCAGGGAAATAAATTTTGGGCAAAAGGATTGGTCAGCTGGTGACAGTTGTTCGTTTTTTGAGTGGGGTCAGTAACTGGAAAGGGTCGGTTATCAGGCACTGTTTGTAATTGTGAGAATTCTGTAATTGAGGGGATTACATAATCAGAAGGGGAGACGTCTGTAATTGCAGGTTTCTTGAGATGTCAGTTGTAAGTCCCATTATTGGGAGATAATCGCACTTGGAAGCGTTGGTGTCATGGAGGGGGGCTCAGGGGCCCTTTAACTAGTTAGTTCATATTTCGTTGGACAAATTCTGTGTTAGCAATCCTTTATTATACTATAGATTCTTGAATACCTTGAATGATTCCTTGACACAACAGATAGTCTTAAACACAACTGCAAGTATTTTGGGTGTGGCGAGGGTCTGGTCATGGCTGTAATCTATTGAGTTTGCCTACTGCACAGCCCGCCTTTCTAACTCTTTAGGACGGCGACCCTGCCTGGAAGGCGTCCGTAATTGGGATGTTTCCGTAAATAGAAAAAGCCCGTAATTGGAAGGTGTTTCGTAATAAAGGATTCAATTCGTTTCAAAGCAAAAACAGACACGAGAAGAACAAGAGTGAAATAGTAGATTACATCCACAGTGAGCTTTGTTCACTGGGTACGTATAACACCTACGTCTAAAATCTTGGAAAAAGGGCTGAGGACATTCTCGTCAATATCCATATCACAATTGGCCAATTCTCCAGCCAGTGCGCACTGAGCCTCACCGCAACGTAGGAGAACCAATCTAAAGTGGAAAAAACGATCACTGAAATCATATAGAAATTAAAGGAATGAAAAAACTTAGTTATTAAAATAGTCATTAATGTTTATTTTCATAAAAAGGCTCATTGCAATTCATCATAGATCCCTTTGGTACTCGTGGGTAACTTCAATGGGCAGAGGACGGGGGTGTGCCATTTTGAAGTATGAAAACATATTACCTTTCTTTTAAAAATGATGCCCTAACATTTAATGTCATGCAAAAAATCAATCCCAAAGCATATTTCCATATATTTTACCAAAGTTGACACCCCAAAAGTTATTTCCTACTTCAAAAAGGTACCCCAAAAATGGCACTTTCCCTACCAGTGCATGAAAAAGTTACTCCCCATCCCGGGGGTATAAGATTCAATTGCTGTAACGATTGAAAGCCCTTGTGAAGAAATCTTAATCAATATTTTAACCATTTTCAAACATCTCTTTTTCTTTTCCCTCCCTTTGTTTTGGACTTACTTTTTTATTCAATAAAAAAGCATTCAAAAAAGCAGACCACTTGCAGACAACGAAATTATCTTACCAATCTTTATCGCCTAGTTCAATTATCAGTCTTTATCAGTAAAAATAACTCCTTGTTATGATAAATATAAATTTCTTTGAAAGACATGCGTCATCGTCCTCGGGACCAAAACCGCAAAAATTGTTATTCAATGAAAAACAAAACGTTGCGCCAAAAACTTATAGCAGATCACAAAAGAGAGGCCTATGCAAGCTGTGAATTAGGGGGACCAAGGGCAAAGTAAAGACCAATATCAAAGGATTTTTCAATAAGCTCTATGTTTTGAGAAAAATAAGGGAGAGGGCATTGACCCCGGACCCTTCCATCGTCTAAGCGCTGTGAAGTATTTCAAAGGCCAAATTTTTATCTGCAAATTTTAGTATCAACAGTGTGGCAAGTTTTGCAGAGAAACAGTAGTAATAAAATACGCTTGGCTACAGTTTTAATAAATGAACGTTTTTGTACCTTATCGATAACCTGCCGTTAAGGAAATTGGGGATTTTACCAGTGGCGTAACAGAGACACCTGGGGTTCTTAGAAATAAAACTGAAACGGGGCTCTTGTCTGCGGACTGCAAAAAGGTCCCATGCAAAGGTACATACAGTGTTAAACAGAATAGCAAGACGCAGAAATGATAATTTTTCTCGGTAACTAGGGGGAGCTGAATTATGTGAAAGAACATTTAAAACTTTGAAACAAGGTGAACTTGAGCAAAGTCTTAACAACATGAACATTTAAACATCTTGGGGAACCCCTTTCAAACCAAGATGCCCTGAACAGTGTTACGTCACTTGATTTTACATGAAGTTAACATCACAACGAAGTATGCCCATTCTTTACAACTTAATGACGACAAAAACATAATTCAAAAAATTTAAAACAATGCTTTGTGGTAGCAACAGAGTTCTTAAGTTATGACGCTTTTCACATTTAAATCATTGGTATTTGGTCTTGGTTTTCAACGTTACGAGCCAAACCAAAATAACAGTAAAACGTTAACCAACTTTGAATCTTGCGTTGGCCAAATTCAACCAAATTTTTAAAAAGAATTAAAAGTTTTTTTTATATTTAGAGTTATTTCATTGTATACTTTTAGGCTATACATTCAATACTCAAACTCTAAAACAGATTCTTTTATGACGTCACTCTTAAGAGCCCTGTGCTTTTGCTGGCGTTCAAGTGTTATGAAACCCGAAACCTGGCAACTTCTTACCCTAGTAAAGAATTGACTCCCAGTAGGTTGGCACTTTCAATCATCGATTGACCCAAGGTCATTTGACTTAACTTCTTCTGAAACAAAGTTACGAAAATGAGGCTTTGTAAAATCGAGGCAAAAAAGGATACCGACTCGAACTAGACATAATTACTCAATAATTTAATTCATTACATAAAATGTCCGCAGGAAAAAATTGTCTGATTTTGTTATTACAGAAAAAGCACTGAGCCACCGTCCAATAGAAGATGTTCAAAAACTATACTTTTGCGGTCTACATGCTTAATTCCTTCCCAATATTCATCAATATTACCAAAGGTGTTCACAAAGATAGTAAGCGAGAGTTAGACCCCCGTACCAAAGTCATATAAGAAAACGCCGTTTAGTTAAAAAGGCTTTGTATATATCGTATTACTTCAAATCTCCTTTCGAAAGCTCCTCTTCTTTGCGTTCATTCAAAAGAACTGCTCTTTGGTACAGTAGCCATGTAAGACAATTTAGGAAAGGGGCAAGTATCGGATAGTATTGAGAAAATAAAGAACAAAATTGAAGAATGTACTTGTTACGGTATTTCAGTTTATTATTTATTGCTATGCGTACCTATAAATAAGAAAACAAATAAACATAATTTGTATGTTATTGGTATTTTCCTTGAATGTGAAGTATGATTAACGGCAAACCGCAGCTTAGAATGAAGGCTCCATAAACGCAGAAAAATCTTAACATCCCCCTAGTAGTTTTTTTCAAATAGAATACGGAATGTATCAACTGAGTTAGAAACTGACTGTAATACGTGGAAGACTCAAAATTACAAAATCACCCAAGTCCAAAGTCCCAAATCGATTGGCTTACCTTTCTCTTTTCTAAATCCGTACCACTGCTTTGCACGCATGGCACAAGTTTTTTGGTCGTGTTCTGACATGCAGCTTTGATCTTTTCTACCGTCTTTTCAACCTAAGATTATTAAAGTAAATAACATTGAGCATGCTGATTTTGATAAGAAAAATTAAAATCACAATTCTTTTTCAATTAAACCACAAAATAAGGAAAAGGTATATTTTTCTGTTTTGTGATAAGACTTCATTTTTAAAGGACCATTAGAGAAAAAATTGTTGAAAAAGGAGTTCATGCTTTTACAATATATCAGTATATACGCAGATAAGACAAGCTATATCAAGCAAATATAACAAAAGCAATTTGAAAGCCTAAAAATGACACATAATGCCCATAATGTGACATTGTCAAATAAACAACATATCATTTATCTTAAGCTAATAAGAAATTGAGTACTTAAAAAACTGTTGTTCTGAATTAAACTAACTCCCTATTTTCAGAATTTTCATGCTTCATCTTACCACAATTCTGCAAAAAGGGCTTATTATGAGAAGTGGGTTTGGTAAACAGTCCTCATATGAATAGTTATGGACCAATGGCATGTTTTCATTAAAACTGAAGGCAGCCCAATAACATTATCAGAAGCATGTATTATCATTAACTACAGATAAAAACAGGGAAGAATATAATAACTGAAATGCACATAGGATTCTGAGTAGTAAGAACAGTTTAATTTGTCAGAAATAAGGATCTCCAAGTCCGGGGTAGGCCTCCAGGTTGCTAAGGGCCCTTGTATGTTACTAAGCAACTTCGCACATCATGTCAAATTTTGAATCAATTAAAATGTATTCAAAACAACAGCTTAATTATAATAATTGTTGAATAACTCTTTAAACATTTCATGGAGCTTAAAATATCTTAAAATGCAAACAAAGTTGCTATGTCTAACCATGGCTTTTATAATATTCCACACTAGGGATGATTGCAAATTAAAATGGCAATTATCTTTGAAAACCTACAATTCTTTTTTGAAAGGTGTGAAATCAAATTCCTGCTATAACTTAAGATAACTGCTATTACTTAAGATAACTGGTCAAATGAGACTAGATTTCCCTTTTAATGGTGCCAAATTATGAGCAGCAACAATCAGTACTCCATGTATCTTGGCAATATTCTGTATTCTAAGAAAATATTATTAGAGAATCCAAATGGACTGCAATATGTTGGCAGAATAATCATTGACATCCATACCTGTATTTGAGTTACCTTCTTTAAAATGGCATTGTTTAATGATTAACAAAGTATTTATGATTTTATCCTATTTGAAATGTTATTCAGCATCTTAAGCTTTTAAAAATGTTAATTAAGAAAATATATCTTGGGTATTGCAAAGCTGAAAGCACTGAAGCTTTTGCCAAACTTATATCTTGAGCTGTTGATGTATGGCAGGCCTGAGGTCAAATTGTGGTTAGGTGAGGGGCCATGCCCCCAAGATGGATGAAAATACTATTGTCAGGTTTATTTACTATGCGACAACATGTGGCTTTAGCCCCCCCCCCAAAACCTTCCCACCCAGAAAGCTTTTCCTGGCCTCAAGCTCATTGTATGGTTACAAAACATATTGGCTGCATGACAGAGCATCAATACTAATGAAAGTGCAATAAAAAATGATAGAAACTGAAAATCCAAAATATATGCCCAGTCATGTATGCAAATAGCTTGCTATTGTAATGCAGATGCTAGATGGAAGTAACTAATGCAGATGCTGGTTCATAAACTGTTAAAATGCAGATTCCCAAACGGAAAATATGTACTTTTTATCTATTAGCATGAAAGCAGAGAAAAAGATGATGTTGCTATGGCATTACATAAGCTTGTCATAAACTTTGGCATGGTATAATTAAGTCATTTCATGTTCTTATTAAGGGTACAACAAAAAGTACTAAGTACCTATGTTTACAGTAGTTTAAATTATATTGTTTATATCATTTCACTTTAACTTTCAAGATAAACTGACTTGTGGCTTGTGGCAATGTGGCTTATTGTTTAAGCAAGTGCATGGCTGACAAAAAAGGCAGCCTCAAGTCTGAAGCACTGATGTCAAACCCAATCAAAGTCCAGGCAAACTAATAACTCCTTGCATTAAAATAGGTTGTGTTTTGATGCAGAGACTGAATCACAAGCTATCTTGATATATAACAAAGTTTCCAGCTGCATATACCAGCAAAGAAATATCTTGCAAAGAATCACAATTTTGAATATGGCAATATGGCAAACTACAATATAAATATATTTCCTTACATGTTGCAAGTCTTCTGAAAGTAGCTCAGTTTTTTCTGCCCTGTAAAAACAAACGAGAAAAAATTTCAGCACTACACAGAATCGGAATCATCTGGTGAATCAGATGCAGAAATATTGTAGTCACAATGTTTGGTTTTTTTAATTTTTAACTGAACTTATCTATTGGAGTATAAAGTTTGTGACAATGTACAAATCATCTTGTAAATTTTCTTTAGAAAAATATCTATTTTGGTCTCATGAACTTATGTATAATTTATTGGTTTAAATACAACAGAAGTTGATTTGGGTTTACCCTTGAAATCAATGGTTTCATTAAAGAAATGTTGTATTTGTGCTTGGTAACCTTATCCTAGACAAGTCTTTGCTTACTTATTCGAGCGGATAGATACTGGAAAGAAAATTCAAAGTTTGAAAGCTACCAAAATGGCCACGTTCTGATAGCAAATCTTACTTCCTTGGTCTTTTGGAAGTGTTTGTGTAAACGGAAATGGTGCTTACACACGGAAAATACAACATAGGATGTAAACAGCATTTAGAATTTTTAGTTATAAACAAGTGAATTAGCGTATAGTGTGGCAATAAAGTTGTTTGGCCTATGAGTTTCCGCTGGATCTTTTCCTAAAATACAAAACAACAGCCAAGCACATAAGGTCGGAGTAAACCACGCTCCTTATAACCGCCGACAAAACAAACATTTGTTAACGTTAGGCATCTTTTAAACTAGAATTTTATTCATAAAAGCACTGTTAAATAATAGTATGACCATAGTCACAAAACTAGCATGATGAGATGGTGGAAGTTCAAAAGAGGTTAAAATGCATCACCAGTGTTGGCAATTGCTTTTCAAAGTAACAACACGTACCGCCCGACTTTCTGATCAGCCAATTGCTTAACCCTGTAGAGTTGCTTTTTCATCTTTTCTTGGAAGAATTCACAATTTTCATATCATCCGTCCTACTAAAAGTAGACTTTAATTAGTCGCGCTACCAAGGAGTGGTCGATATTAACATTACACAGTCCTCTTCACATCCGCCATTTTTCTTTCTTAATGAGACTGCAGAGCACAGGGAACCAGCGAGTGATTTTTAAAAATAACAACCAGGGAAGTTGTTTACGCGAAAATCTGACCTTTTAAAGCTTTTTTACTTTCTTAAATTTCTAACCATGAATTTCGACAGCTCAGAAAATGAAAGGGCTGCAGATTCAAAAAGTCTGAGTCAATCTTTCCTTAGTCAACAAGGTTCTCTATTGTTTCGCTTTGCAACTTATAATTGTTTGCGATCTTGCCCACTAAACCTTGACAATAATGGTGCTCATGATGTGGAACAATAAGATTTAGAAAATAATATTACTGTAGCTGTGGGGGTTGATGGAGCAACCACATAGCAAAGTGAATGTTATAAACATGCCTCGAAATTCAATGCAGAAGCACTAGTGTAGAAAAATTTGTTATCAATCACTAACAATTCATCTAGCTGCAAAGTTGTGGGCAACACCCCCTCTCTTGGCACGACCCTTGCTTTCAAAGAGGCATCCTAGCTCGTAAATATTTTAAGAAGACCATTCTTTATTCAACTATGGTTCACGACCACAAATGTGAAGTAAAGGTCCCCCTAGAAATGGCATGAACTAAAACGCACCAAACGCACCCTTTCAAGAAAATTATATACTTGAAACATGGCATCCCCACCCATATAAGTAAACAGTTTCCTTCCTCTCAACGGGTCTACCAATATTTCTAATCTGTCCAGCAGTAGCCACTGTTAATGCAATTTTCCACACCGTTGGCAACATCATGTTTGCTTTTTCTCCAAACAAAAATGACTGACGCAAGGCCCAAGATGGAGATTAACAACAGGTAAAGTAACAAAGGGTTTCGCTGAACGACTTGAATTAATTACCAACTAATTAAGATGACCAATATGTTTAATTTAAAATTTAGCATGCCCATAAGGACATTTTAGAGTCCCAAATCCAAATAAGATAACAAATGTCACGAAAGAACCTTCCATATCGCACGTTAAGGCTAGTTGTACACCGTATGGAGAAGCGAGAAAACCGAGGAGCCACAAAACTTACACGAAACGTAACAGATGCTGCTTCAGACAATATTGTAAAGCTTCGATCTAATGCCACCCCTAAAAGACCCCCATCCTCAGATAAGTTATTTGACATGCATCTTAAGGGCAATTGACGGGGAAGAAATGTTTATTCCTTGACAAGAGACAAGGTAACCATTTTTCGCAACACCTAAAGTTTCACAACGTGTAAGTTCGAAATTTGTACTCATGTTCCTCTACTTGCTTTTATAGCAAGGATTTATTCGTGCTAAATAAACTTTGGATATGCTATTCACTAAGCGGTATTTTCGTACCTGCTACAATTAAGACTGTCACTCCCTCATGATAATGATTTGGAGAAATTAGTTTTCAAAGTTTAAACAGAATCGTGAAGTTCGGAGGAAAAAGACAAGAATACTATGCAACTGAAGACATGCCAGCAGATAAGACGATGATATATCCAGGTCATAAAAGTCAATACACTTTTTCTATATACATTGATGCTTCTACGATAAAAGAAATCAACGAATAGTCCAAACGCCGTTAGTTAATTCAAGAGCTTTTGGAGTCTCAGTAAATAATTTAAAAGCAGTGAAGAGATAGAAGGTCTGATTTGCGGTGGTATAAATCCTGATTTCAAATAGAGGCCTGCAAGGCTTTTAACCTCGTTTAGAAACAGGGAGCGCAAGGGTCAATAGCTTAAAATTTCTTCATCATGGCACTAGCATGCAGTTATTGCAGTAATGGACTGTGTTACTAAGTTAATATAGCTTGTCAAAAGCAGTCTTACTCCCGTGAGAATACTAGATTAGCTTAAGTTAATTAGGTTACCAACCACTAAATGAAAATAGCCCGAGTTAGAACAAAGTCTGACAAGTACAGTTTGCAAGTTTCTGCCTCAGTAGATACAAAAATGGCATTTTTATATTTTTTGATCGACCGAACACGCATAGTTTGGAAAACAATTTGAATAAACTACAAAATAGGGGCCAAGCTATTTGCAAAACGAAGAATGTAGATGGCAGAACAAGCCATGCATTTCATATGGGAATTTTCCTGCCTTCCATTTGAATCTATTGCATATGGATGAGCGATTTAGAAATCTTTACAAAATAAAAATATTCTAAATCTAAATAGCAAAGGCATGGATTCAATAAATGCAGCGTTAACTTTAGAAAGTATGTTTACCTCCTTCGTAAAGAAACTAACAAGTTTAAAATCGCGAGAGCACCTCTACTCGTAAGGTCCTGGCAGGCTTCACTAATTATCCCATTCGGCATCTTGGCCAAGAAGCAAGTAAAATTCATGATAGGCCATGCGATGCACTTTGCTGATGCACTATAGAATGTCGTAAAAAGCAACAGAAACACCATGCTGTAGCTGTTTCAGAGCAATATCGAGGCTGTCAGCTGCCTCTATTTCGATACCTTCTGCAACGTGTTCTTAAATGCTTTTAATTTCTGCACGAAAAAGTTCTCAAGAACTTCAGCACATCGATAAAACGGCGAATCCGAGGTATTATAGTATCGGCAATTGTCGAAAATTCGCGAAGCATCGGCAACGAATTCTTTTAAGGTCTTGTACTTGCTTGAACGAATTTTCTCATCCATTGTTTGGAGATCTGGAATTGGAACAAGAAGCTGATATATACAAACTGGAATTGTTGAAAGGATAGCTTTCGAAGGGTTTGAATCTCGCGAGGAATAGTTAACAAGGGTTTAAACATTCAAAGACATGGTTCACTAGTGTTTAAATCCCTAAAGAGAAGAACGAATAAAAATTTCTTTTTGTTACAAGTGTGTCCCACTCTTCCTGCACTGAGCACATACTGTTCAAAGGCACAAATAATCTTGCTATAGACAGATGCAAAGAGCTTGTCGTTTGTCATAAATAGATTTCTTAAAAACTTCGGTGTGATTTTGAGTGAAAGAAAGTGAGACCAGAGAAATAGTATTTTGATGAGCTGTCTGATAAATCTGGGTTTAAGAAAAGTGGCAAATCGTATGAAAACAAAGGCACAGGTTAAGATTTGTGCGAGTTGAAACTCTACAAAAATAATAATAATAATACATTTTATTTGTGTGCTTCCATCCATCTTTTACTCATTTTCCTCTGGACAATATCTACACTGAAGGGGACCTGTCAAAACATTTCTATTCATTTACAATCTTTCTTATCAAACGAGGTGGTTATAAAAATGAAAATGGTTATCTGGCCTGCCTGAAGTAGCAATGAAAATCTACGACCTTATTGGTGAATACCTCGTGCTTATTCAATACCGCTTAAAAGCGAGGCATATCTTAATGACAAGTGACGTAAAAACCTACCCATCGGCTCCTTCACGATGTTGTAATAATCTACAACCTCGCTTTCATCAACTGGTTCCAGGAACGGCCAAGCCATTTTGTGACTCTGAAAATTCAAGAATGCATCGTTAATTTCTATGGCAGTGTTAGCTCACCATCTTTGCAGATTTTCTTTATAGACTTGCATTGCAAATAATGACTGAAGATTTCAAACATCATTTCTCCACATTCTGTACTTTTATCATGTCGCAATTCCTCTAATTTAGAATATTTTTATAACGTAAACATACTCCACAAAAACCGTAATCTACAAGACTCTAACACATGGCAAGAGTAAGTATATTTTACAGAGTGATGAAAGTACGATACACAAAATATCGGCAAATTTTCGACAAGTAGATTTTTTATCGGTTCTTCTAGTCACGTTGTCAGGTTGGGTTGTGTAGGTATTTAGTTTGAGCAAATTCTTTAAAAGGAAAATGTAACAAATAGAAGACTAGTCACATGGCACCGGAAAATAAAGAGAGACAATACATTCGAAACCAGAGAAGAACAATCAAATCTTGGCTAAAATTTCCATTGATCAGGTTGCTGTCAGCAGAAACATTAATGCATGTTCTTTTAAAGCAAAATGCCATTCTCCAGAAGATTAAAAAAAATCTGTCCCAAATTCGGATGAATTCATTTTTCTAGAGCAAAATTCATGCCTGGTTGATGTTAATGAAAAGTTAGCAATTGCAATAAGATATGACAATAAATGGTTCCAACCTCATTGCTGATCAGTCCATTGCCGAGGGGAGGGAGCGACTGTAAGTCTTAAAACTGAAAAAGCTCTAGTGTGATCAAATATTTTACATGATACATAGGATCCTCATCGTCGTGTTGCTTTGTTCCTAACTACCTTTCGTTACTCATTGCAAGATTCACAGAATCCGGCTGACAGCATATCCTGTTTTTCTTCCTTTTTACATAAATATT
This sequence comes from Rhopilema esculentum, assembly GCF_057945365.1. NCBI lineage: Eukaryota > Metazoa > Cnidaria > Scyphozoa > Rhizostomeae > Rhizostomatidae > Rhopilema > Rhopilema esculentum. The sequence continues at coordinate 5,330,134 of NC_142827.1, forward strand.
TAAATACCAATTAAAAAACAGCCTACCTGTAATGATCTAAGTAGGCGCTTGAGTCCTTCGATATCTTTGGGCGAAAGGCGCTTGTTTTCCACTCTTTCTTCACTGGTTACAGCTGAGCATCTTGGACATACGTAATTTTCAATAAAATCTGCTTCAGCTTGGGTAATCCCCACGCATGTCCCATGGAACCAGTCTTGGCACATATCACATCCGATGTAGAACCTAAATTTGGAAAATCAATTTTAGAAGAAAGGGCGGCCTAGCGACAACAAAAATTATTACAGCAAGTTATAATACGTAAAACCTTTCTAACAATAAAAATCCAAGGAGGCCTAATAGACTTGAATACGAGTTGAAAATAAGCATCCAAGTGTCCACAAAAAAAGGATAAAAGCACTCTGTAAATTGTATGTGATAGGAAGAACAAATTTTGCACAGCTGCCCAATTCGAAGCAAGATTAGATAGAAAAGATAAATAAACATAAGGCTGGATTGCTCCTTATTTGTTTTTAAATTTTAAGGAATTAAAAGTTAAGAAAAGTAAGATACTTTGGATATGAATAATGCAGGTATTGTTTTTTAAAAACATTAACAACATTCTGCCTGTATATATTAAGAGTGCCCGGGTATATGCATTTCAGCTTTCCTAAATTTTCTCTTTTCCTCAGTACCCCACTCTACGCTTGTTTTTAATTTGTTCTTAATTTCAGACCACATAAAAGGCTCGTGTTCTCATCAAACTGTTCTTACTCGTTTTGGTGGCGATGCGCACAACGGTGGATATTTAACTTGAACAGGAAAATATGGCCGCTTCTCATTCACGACATACTCACTTGCTTTCGTCATAGGGCTGCTTACAAAGGCAGTAAAGCTCTTCTTGCTCAACTCCGTGTTGCTGCCTTTTGCAGTCGTCACATATAAATTCATCCATTGACTCCGCTTGGGCCTCCGAAATTCCAACGCAGTCGCCGTGAAACCAGTTGTTGCATAAATCACAACCAACATAAAACCTGTACGAAAGGAAACATAGGAAATCTCAATGCGAAATGGACTGACAAAATAAATTCGACTTTTTATAATGGGAGGGTTGAAAATATATTGAATTTGCTAGGATTCGCAGTTTTGCTGACGCCATTTCAAGAATCCCGCCAAAACAGCTGGACTATTCGAAATAATTAGAATGCTGGTAACGAAGCCACCATCATTTATCAATCGTCTTAATACTTGCATTACGTAGGTATATAAAGCTTACAATTTTATTTTTAAAATCAACTCCTACCTCTAAAACTTAATTAGATATGCCCATGAAATTTTTGCAAATGGGGTAATAGGGAATAAGATTTTCAAAGCCTATGCCATCACTGTCATACACTCACTTCTTTTCGTCGTAAGGTGTTTTACAAAGGCAGTACAATTTCTCGTCAGCACTCTTAATTTTCTTTGACTGTCCTTCTTGCACCTCATTGTCGCGCTTTCGTTTACCGGTCTTGGGTTGTTCTTGATTGTAAAGCTCGTCTCCTAATTCAATGAGCAGATTCCTTTCAAGTAGCTGTCGTTTTTTCAATATTTGATTCTTCAACCTGAAAGAAAACACATACAACTATCAATAAAACCTTATAACCATAAAAAATAAGTATTTTGTCATTATGGGCCCTTCATGAACACATTCCGTGAAAACAAATATTGGAAACAAAAGCCGCGGAAATTTCCAAAGGGTCGCCGAAGATTGCATTAGATACTGAAATTTGAAATACTGAATTAGGGTCTTGCGGCTTAAAGTGCAAAATTGAAATAAGCCTTAAGTTTCACCTACAGATGACGGCAGCCGAGAAACATAAAAAAAACAGTGGTGAAATTCTAAAATCAAATAATCTTTGATTGTAGCAAGAGCATAGAACCAAAGATGCAGTACAGTGGAACAGAAAAGTATGATGAAAATGATCGGAGACATCACAACAAAGTATCTCTACAAAGTTTTTTATGATTGATAACAAAGAATCAGATCTTCTTATCCTTTTGTAAAAATCTAGAGCGATAAAAGTCCTTGTATAATTAACAGCTGTGGCGTTTTCGTTATATATGAAATGAGCTGACACAACACTTCCAGGAGCGAAATGGGACCCGTTGAATTTGAATCATAACAAAGATGTGGATCGAGATGAAACAATAGGTTGTGGGCCTTACTATCTTTCTTGATATCTAACGATATCATTCAACCCCAGATATGAATACAGCGATTCGTCAAAATAAAGCCAATAAAATAGGCCTTCTTTCCGATGGGTTGATTTGACTCGTATCTGGGTCGGTGGCTGAGCAATTATGTGGCCTTTATACGATGTTTCATACCCTGAAGAGTAATTGGCAAAAATAGGCTTTGACATGAGCTCAAAAGGTTCTGTGCTTCTCTATACCACCCTGAAGGTCTTCAGAAAGTCCAGTAGTATTTAAGAATTCCAAGATGTGACATGCTTACCTGTCTTTTCTGTCCTTTAAGACGCGTCGAAGTTTTCTTAGCCTTTCTGATGAAACAGAAACTTTTCGATTTGACGTGCTGACGGAACGCCTTCGTGAGGATGGCGTACTATCCTGCTTCTGCTTGTCCTTCTCTTCTAACTTCTCAAGTTTCGTTAACAATGTATTGAGAACGGATTTGCAGACAGCTTCACTGCGAACAACAAGAGTACGCATGGGTAACAAAAAGTTTTGCCTTGCTATCATGTAGTATCAGAGCTGATTAACTTTAGATTTCAAGGAGCCATTGAGCATTAATTGTGAATTATCCATAAAATTTGTCACTGTACCACAGAATATTAGTAATTGAGCTCAGCGAATATTGAATTAATAACAATTGCTTCCTCCAAAGCTGTATTTCTTTTTAATCCATAAAAGTCCATAAAAACAACGCAGAAACAACATCCTGATAAATATACGAGATAGCTTTATTATTTGACTTAATAACGAGAAACATGTGAAGATTATTCAAATTATCAAAACAAACACGTAAACAGTTAAAAAGAATTCTACTTACTTTCTGGCAGCTATAAGTGTTTGTTTTCTCTTTCCCTTTTTCTCTTGTTGCGGTCTTGTCACTGTGATAGCCTGGCCTGATCGGTTTATGAATTTGGAGGTTGACGCTCCACTCTTTACACTAGGGGAAGCTACGAAAGAAGTAGGAGATTAAAAGACTGATTTTGGGTTTCAAAAAGAGGATGTATATGTTTTGTGATGTGATGAACTGTGAACAGACCATAGGGTTCTACATTTGCCTGTTCATCTCAGTCTCCTACACTTTTACAGAGGTTAAGGCCGGGAATTTTGCATTCTTAGCCTACCCAACGGGAAAATCTGGTGTACATAGTTAAATTAAAAAGGATAAGAATAATACAATTTAAAATTGGAGAATCAAGCATTAGGAATCCAAAGAAAATATACGACCAGACAGCCTGTTACTGTCCAGATACCGAACAAGCATTTGCATAAAAGGTGGCAGTTAGAATTGGAAAACGTGTGTACAGAAAAAAAGCAATGATAAAAAAACATCATACCTATAAAGAATATTTTTACACTTTACCATAGATATTCATTGTAGATACCTACTTTCGAATATGAAAGGAATTTAAAAGTATGTATAAATTGAAATGTGACTGCAATCACTGCCTAAATTACTCGGAACATCCAACACCTTGCGCTGTGCATTTCTATTTTTCAATTGTTTTCCTGAATACTACCACTCCCAGCCCTTTCCACCCCCAAACAATTTTTTGATTGTTTACTTCATAACATAACATTCGTAGGGGGGGGGGGGATTTTTGCTGAATTTGCCTTTGAAAATTGACGTTAGTGTTCCAAGACTTTTGGCAGCGATTGTAGGTCAACTTAGTTTTCTATAACATCATGACTTGTGTAAGTTTTTATAGTGGAGGGCCCTTTGAAAAATAGCATTACTAAGGGGCTACCCTCCTTAAACATATGAAATTGAATGGATAAGAACTAGATAATACACCTAAAGCAAGAACACATACCCAGAGGCAATGGTTTGGCGACGGACATAGGAACCTGCAAAGGCGCAGACGTCTTGTAGACTTTCTGAATAGGACTTGGCTGTGTGGTGCTAAATTGCTGATGGTATGACTGCAACAGAACGTTGTGATTCTGGGATAAATCCTTCTGTATCAATACCCCAGGTTTACCTGGGATCGTTACATACGTTGGTTGGGCGGTGAATCTCGTAGGAGTAGACGCTATAGAGCGTGATACCATGACCTGCGCACCTGGAAGCACTGGCCTTATCGTTAATTTCGAATCTTGCTTTATAACTTTCGGTGTTTCGGTTTGCACCACGCCTCGGGATACTTTCGCCGCTTTTCGAAGTTGCTGTTGTTGTTGTTGCTGCTGTTTAATCATTTGTTCGGTTTGACGTCGTAGTAACGCCGCCCGTTTCGCCTCTATGTTTTTCCGCGCATCTTCTTCGGCTTGCTGTCTCTCACGTCGTAGGTTTCGTTCCATTTCTACTTTATCCCAGTACTGACGAATTTCCCAAAGATCGAGTGATTCCTGTTTATTTAAAAATGGTATAACGATATGTTATTTTTATGAAACAACAGAGAGCACCGTAGTATTGTGCTTACTCTCTTTGCTCTTCGTTAATACCTAGGGCGTTTGCCACATTAGAAGGGTCCACTCACTTAAACTGATGTGCAAAAAGAATTGCACCCCATACAAGGGGCAAATAATTATGAGCTGGGCTATGAATGCCTATCTATTTACAAATAGAGATATTCGGCTTTTCATCTAAATGTAAAACTGTGAATCTGCGAAAAGAGACGGAGAAAAGATGGGAGCTTAACAAGTAGTCTGGGAAAGATCTTTACTGCAGTATTGCTAAGTTCTATATGATTTGTGCACAAACCTGTGAAGTTCAACAGTGACTCGATAAAAAGTGAAATATTTTATTGAATTATATCACCTCTGTATGATAATACATCTGTTATAAATACCTATACTGCACTTGCAGTAGTTTTACGTAAGATGGCGTTCAATGAAGTCTTAAAGATTGAAAATCAAGAGCGTTTATTCAGCATGGAAAAATCAAGGACACTTTCGGCAAAGATATCGACTTTGATTCTGTGAAAAACCCAACCTGCAGACGTCAAAGAATGCTAGGAAAATTTTTTAAAAATAATTAACGACGTTTCGAGCATAGCCCGTTTCGAGCATAGCCCGTTTCGAGCATAGCCTGTTGACTTGATAACAGGCTATGCTCGAAACGTCGTTAATTATTTTTAAAAAAATTTTCCTGGTACAATTTACCTACATTGATCGTTATTTGAATTCATCATATTGTACCGCACGCATTTTAGTCAAAGAATGCTGCTTTCAAAAAAGATCAAGTAAAAACGTTTGAATATAGGAATTAACCTCAGGGAGCCACTCCTCTATCACTTGTCTCGTTGTTGGAAAAGGAACATCATCATCATCATCATCCGTTAGATTGAGGTCATCATCCACCGTGTACTTGAGGGGGGCTGTTCTTTCTCGTAGTCTGATTCCCCCTTTGGTCATCTTAGCGATCGGTGTTGCTGGCTTCTCGTCCTTACTATTTCCTACTGCTTTTGGTTTTGGTGGATTCGCTTGCACTTTAAACGGCTGCATGATCTTCTTAACCAAATATGAATAGACCAACCCGTCCGGAGTTTGAGGTTTTCCGTCAAGAATGTCGATTGTAATGATACCTGAAACACAAGTATTGCCGATGATAAGAGTGCAGTGAATTATTCTAGACCCAAACCCCTGACGATCTTTTTATACACGAAGGGCCTCGGTAGCACGGCAAGAAATGAGGTGGCTTGGAAACAAAACTCGAATACGGAGCAGATGACTCTAAAATAAGTTTTCTTATTCTAAAACTCTAAAACTTGTATAAAACTCTTATAATAATTGGGAACAAGTTTGCAAAGAATTGGAGGTCAAAGTGGAAATGACGAGTCAATAATTCAAGCTTTTTGCTTCTTTGCTACATGAAAATCATACCTTTTACCATGCCGAACATGAAAATCATACCTTTTACCGTGCCGAACATGAAAATCATACTTTATACTACAAGATTCCGCTAAGGAAGTCGACAGCAAGACAGGAGAGCAACTTCAACAAAAGATGGATAAAAAATTGACAAAGGCCTTTAAGGCGGATACATACCTTTGCTAGTGGTTATGGAATGATTAACTCCTCTAGGGGGCCGAATATTGATGACATCCCATCGTAAACAGCAATGAAGAATTCGCAACAAATGCCCGACAGATGCAAACGAATTTGCGTTCAACACACGGAACTTCCAAGAATTTTCAAAATTTGGCCTAGGGAAACCAAACTGCGCGAAAGTGCCATTAGTCTGTTTCGTATTGTATTGAAAGCCGTCTACTTCTTTCATGCCGGCTTGTCTTGCTAGCTTTTTAAGTTTATGTTTATCCAGTAAAAAAATGCCTTTGATGTCTCTTTTCCTTTGCTTCCATGCTCGTAACTCGTGTTTTATAAGCTTCACAGGTTCATCAACAATTTTATGGATCGTACACATATTCTTCTCAGCATTCTCATACAGGACTGCGTTTCCGGGTTTCTTACTGTCGCTCAGTGCCTTACTAGTTTTCGAGTCTGATTTGTGGAGCGCAAGCGACTGCAGGGCAGCTGCTTTGGCATTCAAAGTCTCCTGCGCAGTCCTATTGCCTGCTTTCACTGCATTGCTTGCCAGTTGAGTAAGATATGTGGCGACAGGAGTTGGCTGGGGTGTCAGTTTGGTACCTGAAAATGCAGACACATTTGATTACATAATTGTGAGCAAAATAAATTAAAAATTTACTGGTTTGCTTTATAATTCTACATCGCCTACAGGCAGAGCTGTGTAAAGCAGGGCATTGCATGAGAAGAGTAATTTATAAGCAGATAACATTTGAAAACATTTTCGTTTAATGTAATGTTTCCATCGATTTTACATAACATGGAGATGAAATAAACAGGCAAAAACAGAAATCATGTGTTATTGCCGAGAAGAACAACAGCTTTGGTTGAGATCGTCTTCCAAATCATTTATCACAAAAGGATACCGTTTTCAAAATCAGGCTTGCAGCACTAAGTTGCCACAACAGGTGTGTGCTGTATTTTTACAAATCTTGTGATAAGTACCAAACATAGATTACAATATCTCTAAGGTAAACAGAAAGCCAAGAAAACCAAATTCAGCTAAAACTGTGGAAATGACTTTTTTGAAAATCATTTACTTCTGATCTTTTGCCCTGTTTACTGAATCTAACATTGACATTCAATGCAACTCAAAGCAAACTTTATAATTACCGCTGTTTTTGCCACGATCTCACCGAAGGTTTTCTAAAGGAAATCCTTGCATCAAGAAAGAGCATTTTTAGAAAGGACGTAGAGAGGGAAGATAGTGGTAAATTGGATGGCAACCAGTAGTCTGCAATGAATCTAGATTTCACTGGAAAAAATTACACTTATAGTACACATATCGCCCTCACTACATTTTTTACATCAGCCGTGTTAGCGTTCCTTAAAAAATGACAACTAAAGAGAAATGGGACAAAAAATACTTGCCTGTAGTTAAAACATGTGACGACCTTGGCGTTCCTTGTGACCCATCCACAACTAACTGACCCCCTGCTCCAAACTTTGATAACATAATGGCAGTATTGCCAAGTAGCACTGCTCTTGGGTTTGTTTGCTGATTGGCAGAAGACACTACGTTAGATCGAATTATAAATTGTCCGGGGGATGCTTGGATGATTTGAATTCCTCCGCTTTGAAAGGCATTCCCAGTTGCCAACGCTTTAAGCACTGCTGCATTGGAGATCTGGGAAGCAGCAAGACCCACAGGGATACTTGACTGGGCTGTTGTTGGTGCTGGAGCAATCGCAACTGGCCTGGGACCGGTTGACTTTGGTGTGACTGACACTAAATTTAGTGTCTTTACCGGAGGTCTTGGCTGGATATGAGCAAGAACCGGTTTAGCTGCAGACGAGGCAACCGGCGTTAGGACTGGTAGCTGTTGCACTGCTGGTACCTGTGATTGTAGAATTACTGGTTTAGGTAAATCGGATTTCGAATTGAGAACAGCCAGCTTTACTGCACTTCCAGCTGTTGATGTCTGGGTTAAAGGTGCTGGGATATGCCCAGGTCGTGGCTGTGGTTTCTGGTCAGTGGATATACTTGGAATGGGCAGATCGCAATTTGCACTAGCGACTGTAACAGTTTGTGCTAAAGAAGTTGACATTCCCAGAGGGGCATTTCCTGACACACCTTCCCCCGAATCAAGTGGGAGCTTGCTTCTCGTATCTAAACTCGAACTTTGAGTAGAAGATGCTTCAGTCTTCAATACACTTTTTGGAGGGTCAGGAAGATAAAGTGAATGAACGTCGACTTTTGTTAACAATTTATCTAAAATTCTTTGCGTTTCGTCAACAAGTGCTTTACTTGGCTCATATTCAGAACCGCAAGCATCAACCGTCTGCGATGCATTGGTACTGCACGTTTCTGTTGCTGTAGTTGACATCCTGGCTCCAAAATCATTCTCAGTTAGTTTAGCTATAATATCCCCAACAGTTTTAGTTTGTGTACGTGGAGTCGAGTTCCCTTGGTTATCGTTTTCTTCCGTATGCAAAGAATCAGAAGCAATTGTTTTCATAACACCTTCCACATATTTATCCAAACCACCAGCCACAGACGAATCATCTGAGCCACGTTTAGATGGGCTATTGAGCGTCAGGTTATCCTTAGCTGTTTCACTTTTCTCAACCTGCTTGGCATTTGCTACCAGAGACCCAGCGTCCTTGGCTAATTCCGCACCCCCCTTTGCCTTATCTTCGTTTTTTTCATTCAACAGGTCTTCAGGGACATTTTCTCCTTCAGACGATGGCAGTTGCTTTTGTGGGTAACTACTTGCTTCTTCAGCCTCAGAAACACTTTCATTTGGCGAAACGTCTCCTTCTGTTTTTACTTTTGATGGGGAAATAGCAGAAACTTTCAAAACATCTGACTCTATCTTTGGAGCCTCCTTCGCAAGTGAACCTACCTCTTCAACTTCCATTACGCCAGATTCCGTCTTTTGAGTCTTATTCGCAAGAGAACCTCCTCCTTCTATTTCCGTTCCACCAGATCTTGTCTTTTGAGCCTCCTTCGCAATAGAATCTCCTTCTTCTACTTGTGTTCCAGCAGATCCTGTCTTTTGAGCCTCCTTCACAGTAGAATCTCCCTCTTCAACTTCCATACCGACAGATTCAGTCTTTGAAGCCTCCTTCGCAACAGAACCTCCCTCTTCAACTTCCATACCAACAGATTCCGTCTTTGGAGCCTCCTTCGCAGGAGAACCTCCCTCTTCAACTTCCATTTGATCTGCTTGACCATCTTTCGCTGGTGAAGTAGTTGGAACAATATTTTGGCCAGAGGAATTCAATTTTTCAGCACAATTTTCTGTTTTCTGGTTATTCTTCAAGTTAGATGCGGGTACGGTACTGTTGCATGGAGCATCATCTTTTGAAGATCGTTCTTTCCCTACAAGGTCAGCTTCGTTTGCACAAGCAGCAACGCCAGTCTTGACTAACATCCTCTCCTTTCCAAGATCGACTATATTTTCAACAGCTTTATCTGTTTTACCGGCAGCTAAATTTGCATCCTTCTCCCTTGTCTCTGCACTGCCCATATGAACATCTTTATCGGAACTGACTATAAGACTCTGTACAGTATCAACATCTGAAGCTTGATCATTGACAGGGTCTACTTGTTTGCTTGACGTTTCCTCTTTTATATTGCTTACTTGCATAGCTGTAACGGGCTCTTTATTTGGAGAACTCTCCTTCCTACACTCGATAAGATCATTCTTCAAAAGACTAGCTTCTTGACCAGAAAATGCTTCGGCAGATGTATCTTTTGTCGAAGTAGGTTCCTTAGTTTTGACTTCGCTTATACAACTGGATTTGGCATTGAAATCAGTATTTTGGTTACCACTGGCTTCTTCCGTAGAATCTGCTCCTTCTGAAGGCGCGTCTATTTTCTTAGAACGATTCACTTCTTGAGAAGAATCTTTCTTAAAAGAGACCTCGCTACTTTTATCTTTTTCATTATTGCCGGTCGCTGTTTGACTCTTAACAACTTCACTTGATTTAGCAGGGGCATTCTGGTCCCCAGTGGCACTGCACGTCTGAGGTGCTATAGTTTCATTGGTTGTTCCAGCTACGGCCCCTTTGTCAGTAGATTTCTCCGCGTTTGTGACAGACACCACATCTATGACTTCATCGTCTTGATCATTTGAAGTTAGCTTTGCAACAGATAACGAATTTACATGCGAAGCAGGAGCCTTGTCCTTGGAAATGCTTGTGGAGCTACTTTGTGAGGTACTTGACAGCTGAGAGCTTGTAACAGGAACACTATTGCTGGTTGCCGTTTTTGAATTGCTGGTCTCAGAAGTCACATTTGCGTCATTTGTTTTAGCAGCAGTATCTGAAACAAAATCATAAAGAGTAGATAAAGCGATAAGAGTAAATTCCTCTTCCAGCAAAAGGTTTTAAATCTGCCAATAAACACAAAATCCAACAGATCACTTTAATTTAGCAAGAAGGCAGCACAACGAGAATAATATCACAATCAGATAACGCGATAATTCTTTCACTTATAGTCTCTATAACGACGTTGTACTCTGTTTCACTTAACGAGTTTTACATCTGCATTCTGTTCAGGCTCACATAAAATAAAAAACATCTATTACGAAACTGGCAGGCAATAATTGAGTTTAATATTGATGATAAGAGTATAAAAGGTTATTTTCCATCGATTGAATGTGTCAGTCATCAATTTCCCTTCTTGAAACTTCAGGTGTAAGGATATGGAGTTTTCAGTTGATGCTATTGATATCAGGAGCATCAAGGTACCTTGAAACGATTCTTCATGAGGGAGGTAAGAGTGGACAACGGGGAAAAGAGGGGTTGATTAAATACTATTCAAGCTTCGTAGAAACATTTGAAATGCACTAATTGCCACAACCCAGTTACGCTTGCATCTTTCAACTGTTCACCGTTTACTGAATCAAAACTTACTAAAGTGTTTAAACAGCATAGCAAACGTGTTTCCATAAAGAGCCAGCATACCTTTCTCTCCTTCAACTTTGTTTACTTTTTCTTTAATATCTTGAGTACTGTTTATTTTACGAGCCTTTTCTTTACGATCCTTAACAGTACCGACCACCACTTCAAGTTTTCTTATCTTCGAGCTTTTCTCCTCCGCAGTGGGCCAGGCATTGTCCCTGCGTCTTTTGCGTGATCTCAAGCAGCCAACACCACCACTCCAAGCCCAGCCCCCACCCCCGTCTAATCGGTACTCTTCGCCTTTCTGTTCCCAAACTTTGTGTCTTGGAATCCAACTGAACTTGACAGGCGCAGCTGTATAATGAATATTAAATTTTTACAGATCAAGTGACACATGAGCCGGGGAGTGGGGGAAAACAAGACAAGGAAGTAATAACAAAAAGACGTTCAGAGTCATAAAAACAATGCAATCAAAAAAAGTGCTAATTCTAATTTGAAAGCTTCGCCTTAAAAGAGGGTCTTCCTCTGCCTTTCTAACATCTGACATTAGTTATTGCGGGTGAACACGACAAAAAGTGCTTGATGTTTATGTCATCGCAACTGACTGAGGCGTTTGACACCGAAACAGAATTTACTGCAACTCGCTCATGGAGAATATGCTATGATTATTCTTCATTATGACTGGTAACTGGTACATTAAACCAACGATGCATGAATACCGTGGCTACGAAAAACGATTCTGAGAACAATTGGGGGACAGACTGCCTTTAAGTAATTCAAAAAAGAACACAATGTTTTCTTGCAAAAACCATGTTCTAGCTTGAAAAAGGCAACTACCATACTGTAAACAAAGAAAATGAACTTAAGTGACAGAAATTGTGCCTGGATAATCATCATCGCAGTTTTAGTCGCAAAACAGCCGATAACTATCGCTTGACTAAAGTGCTGAAGGATGTATCGTGTATAAAAAAGGGGAAATGAATGGAAACATTTTACGAAGGCATTTGGTCCGCTAATGAACTTGATGTTGATTACAACAAAATCTGGTTTCGAACCTTATAACTCAAACTGTCAAGAAAATTTGAACAATGAAAAATAAAGCAAATGTGGTTACGGCCTAAAATCCCTCTAGATTTTGGATTAGAAATACCAGAATTTTCAGCTTGAGGTTTCTTCTTTCGCAAAATTGGCATTAGGTTATGGTGAATCGAAAATATTAATCCGTTTGTAAAGCGCATAGCAAACAATCGACACATCTTAAAAACAGTATACGGAGAATCGTGAATTCTTTTATACGGACAAAGTTGTTGGCAGAAATGCTTTTATTCAATATGTCGTTTTTGTTCCTCGCAAGTCGACTGAACAAATAATGCTAAAAAGCAATTTCTCTGTACCTTTAGGTTTAATGATGCCATTTTCGTCATCTTCCAAGTCTTCATCGATAGCATCTCTATCCCTAATGCCTCGCATGCTCTTCTTATTTTTTCCTTCAGCCTGCATTCTTTTCAGCATCAAATGACCCAATGATTCTCTCCACACATTCAAAACAATGAGCGGTTTGATAGCCCGTTGAAGAACTGTCAACATGGCGGCGAATTCAGGCACCTCTTTGCACATTCGAACAGCTTTGATCCATGCTGGCAATTGTTTGTACCACATTGGATGCAGAAACGCTGTCGGTATAGAGCTCTCAAATGACAACATTGTACTCCGCAATGTATTGACAACAAGCGATGTGCCTTGGTACACTTCTCCTAGCCACTTGAAGTCATAAAGCCTGAATTTATTTCCAAGTACTCTTCTTTTATCACGTTCTGCTTGGTGGTCATTTTTGCTACTTGCCAGTGAATTTGAGTAGTATTGGTTCTCGTACATTACGTATGAGCCCTCCATTCCCAACTTGAAATAACTTTTAACTTCTTCTGTCTTCTTCTTGACTATCGCATCCTCACTTATTTTTGATGGTGTAGCTCCATCTTCTGCAACATCCAATGAACTCCCACTTTCTTTCACCGTAACGGAATCCGACGATTTAACATCTGGAACAAAATCGCAAATCAATGCCTACTGATGTTTTTATATATGCTTACAAAAACAAAAAAGAAAGGCAAAATATACTCCATTCTCCGCAAGGCATGGTGGCAAATAAACCAAATTGCAAAAAATAGTAAATAGTGTACAGCTAATATATCATATGAAAACACCATCTATCAATATACACAGGAAATTCTAACAACGTTCTAAATCGTTCTTTAATCATATTGGCCTATGGTGACCTCATTCTCTACTAGCATCTAATCTGTCTTCTAGTACCATTTATTTAACCTATATCTCCCCGCAGGGGACTGACGTCATTTCAGTTCAGTACAGCATCAGTCAAGAAAAAGCAACGAAGGTTCGCCAACCCACATCGTAATAAATCTTAACCCATTTTTCAGACTATTTAGCTAGAATAAAATGGGGTATATTTGTGTTTTGCCACTACCAAAAGCATTGACTACACATATGCTGTTTTCTTTGGGGCACACAAACAGAAAATTGCACCAATACTTTTTGATAGAATTGAATATTAAAGAAGATAGCTCAAGTTACCATTGAAACAGAAACTTCACAAACCATTACCTGTCTTCAAATTTTCATTCAGCACTGCATGAGCATTCTCATCTTTTTCAGCTCCTTTTCTTTGAACATCAAGCATATCATTTGCACCAGTGCATGGACCCTTTTCTGATTGGCCCATTGACTCAGCTTTTGATTGTTCTAAATCAACTGCACCACTATCCTGTGAATCTTGCTTTCTGCTGTCTTTGCTGGTCACATCAGCAGGAGCTTTTGCGTCAACAGGCGTTTGGCTCTGTGAACCAAGAAAATCCCTAAACTCCTTTTCAATTTCAACAGAAATTTGCCTGTCTTGGACCGCATGCCCTTCAACTCTGTTTGGCAATGCACAAGTAGGTTTAGATTCCTGAGATTGGTTTTCTGCTGGCAATAACTGCCCTTCTTCAATTTTCATCGATTGCTGATCCCACTCTTGTGGTTTCTGGTCGGCAGAATCAGTCCCAACTTCTGAATTTAGAACCTTATATGAGTATTTGTCCGACTTTTTTATCATTACTGGTTCACCATCAGGCACAAACCGAATATCTTGCTCTTCATTATCACCCCTTAAAGCATCTCCTGAGGCAGCTATAAAGGATAAACAGAATAAATTAACCTCACATTTTTATGATTAATAGAAACTTGTGAATAAGAGTGAAAACATTGCTAAGGTAAAGGTATTAATACAGTATATAACAAAAAGAGCAATGTAATTAAATGGATAAACCATTTAGATATAATTAGACATAAGCTGTTGATTACAATAATGAAATTGCCTTAAAGATTTACATTGGCTTTCTGAAGATCATGAAAAAGATTCTCTGTACTCTTGTATTTTTGCCAAGTAGGCATAATATGTTATGATAATACATGATTTATTTACAGACTTTTTGTCTGGTATATGGCCTTATTAAGACCCAGGATACCTACAAGTGGTTATCAAATTAACATAAGAGGAGGCTACTATTAACTATAAAAATTTTCAGAATCCTTTCTGCTTCTTTAAAATCCCATCAATATCTGTACTGTATGAGTTTTGAGCTTGCGAATAACATTTCTCTTACTACCAATTGGAATAAATTGCTGTCTCTATTCCAATTTGAGGAAAGGAACACCAAAAGAAGCTCCTTTTCTGTAACTTTAATAGTAAGTTGTCATTGCATCATAGCAAAGTATTCATGATTTTGGACAAAATTTCAAGAGACAATTCAGATATCTGAATAAATGGCCATTACAAATGTAAAAACATAGCCTTTCGTAATTAGCTCTTAATTTTTTGCATTTACAATGGAGCTGCAAAAGTTGAGCTTAATTATATCAACTATTAAAAACTCACGGAAATTCTGTAAAATGAGAAAGATCTTCAGAATGGTTTTAAAAACTCTGCAACCATATGCCCTGTTCAAATTGATTAACCTAGTATATATGCATATTATCATTTTAGCATGACCAATAACAAAAATCACCTTGTTTGTTGACTTCCTCTTCCTTTTTAATCTGCATCAATTTCTCTTCTTCTTCCTGTTCAGCAACTTTCTTGGCATGCTCAATAGCATCCTTGCTTTCAATTGTTTCCCCTTTCACCCTTGTTTTGTACAAGTATGGGGTTAGGTCACCTAGAATACCAAAAAATGCTATGTTTACTCCACTTGTGAATCAAATTTGAGAAATGTTCTTAGATTAATAATTCTGAACTCATGTTTTGCATATTTGCTTTCAAATCTATATTGCTTAGCCTAAGTCCACATATTCCATATAACAATTAACAGTCTATTTAGAAGAAATTATATTTTCCACTTGTCAAAGAGTTGTATCAAATATAGATATAAATCTTAAAAAAACATATTCAAATTTTTCTACATAAAAAAAAACCTTTGCAAATAGCAGAATTTTTTTAAAAGTTTACAACTATAAAAACTGATAATAGCAGATCACATTTGGTACAAACAATTTTTATAGAACTTAAATCTGTTCATTCCTTGTAAGCATTATGCATCTAAAATAACAATAAAATAAAATAAGTTAGTGCTGGACCTTTTGCAGCAATGGTAAGATCTTCAGTACATTTCATGTGTTGAACAATCAAATCATATTTCTCCTCAAGTGTCTGCACCAATGGCTTTTCATAACCATCCTCTTTTAAAGAATCCAACAATTCATCTAGATGTGATGGGTAACTGTAGTAAAATGTTTCATATTCTCCCTCACTGAAACACAGAAGAATGGAATCAGATAAGCATAATTACAAAATACAGGAGATAACAATCATTCAATCAAATGATGCTTAGGACAATACCAAAAATTTTAATGATGACTGCCTATAAGGATAAATAATGACAGCTTGTTTAATCAAATTAGACAAGCTATGGCATTGTAGCTGAAAATTATATTTGATTTAAAATAAGATCACAAACAAACAAACAAAGCTCCCTTGTAACTGCAAAAATCTGCGAGAGTCAGTCATAATGATGACTTCTGTGACCCAGTCATTAGCATACAACCAGTTTAGATCTAAATCACTGTCTTCAATTTTTCTCTCAGCACATTCTTGATTTCTATTTTCATCTACTTTAGACTGGGCTACAGTCTAAGGTTTAGTGTAAAATATGGGGCATGACACTTTTAGTGCCTTCTTTCAAACGACTGCTTATGTTCATCAATTTCACTCTTAATAAATCTGGCTGGCCATTTACTGCATGCTGGAAGGCAATTGTAGATATGACTGTAGTGAATTAAAATAGTTCTGAGAAGATTATTTGCAGACTACAAAACTACAAAATATGTTATTTTCATGCACTGTGAGTAAATATTGTATCAAAACTACCTGGGTCATGATAACTGAATGTTTTCTTAAACTATTTGATCAACATCATTTAGTGGACTGTTGGAGGAATTCCTTTTTTCTGATCAGGATATAATTTTCTTTTATGCCAATTCTTTAGAATTTGGTGTTTCTCGAATCTCAAAAATGATATCTAATAATTGATGTTTTGGTCTAAGAAAAATCAATTTGTGGTTGACACATTAAAGTTATCAGATATGTTACTTGGCTTGAAAATAAATGAAAATGTTGTTCTTGAAATAAGACAGACATTGTATATGTGTATCTATAGGGTGTTTCAACAGACTCAAAACCTGTATTTGACCAACATGTAGCCAAAACGTGTCAAGAAACAAGCAAAAAGCTTAGTGCATTCTATCGAATCTTGAATAATTGAGATGAATAGCAAAACCTTATGCTCTACAACTTGTTCAAAAGCCAACAAGGACTATGGCTGTGTCCATAAGAGGACACCAGGCCTGGCCGTTTGAGGCGAGCGATAGCTCGCGCTCGCCTCCACGCTCCCCTCGCAACCTGAGGCGAGCTATGAATTGCTCTCCTAAACAGAACATGAAGGGAGAATCGCTCCCCTAAAATTTCCATTCATTTGCCCTTTTCCTATTCAGAGAACCCTGAAAACGGGTTAATTGGCTTATTTTTGTAACAGCGATTTCTCCCGTCACTGCATTTTTTGCAATTAACTTTTTGCTTGTTGGGCGGTTTTTGTTATGATATGCATAAACTTCGATCTATTTGGAAAAGGATAGTTAACCGAAAGGTACGTTTGTAGCGATTAGAACCTTTCGATCCTTAGAAAACAGGAATATTTTTGGAAGGAAAGTCAAAGAAATGGGTAGGAATTGTAGATTTGGGATATAATAACACAGCAGGTCCCTTCCAGCAATAGAAACAAAACTATCCCTCAAAGAGAACAGGGTACTCTGTCTTGCAGATCAAAAACGACAACCAAAACATGGAATTCCACTATCCAGCAGCATTTACTGAAAAACCCAGATTGGGTGAAAAACTATAACAGCGACATGTTTCGCATTATTGGCAAAGCCTGATCATCGTTCCATCTATGTAGCAGTTTGTGAATCTATCTACTATATAAACATGGCCGACTGCTTTTGTATAGACATAAGTGAGTTCGTTTTCACCTTAGAACTCCGTTGGTAACATTTTCAATAGGAAAGGGGCACTTATTGGAAAACCTCAACAGTCATGTCCTCGCGTTTTCTGATGGCCTATTTCGATCCAAAACTGGGTATTTTAGCGTAGATTTTTTCATCTATGTTCTGACCTTTTATTCTCTGAAGAGTGCTAGACGTATAATTAAGTTTGTTTCAAAATTTGTTTTTTAAAGACATTTTCAAATTCTGTGCAACAAAAAGATTGTTTTGCAAGAGAATTGTTGTTTTTGTGTTGTGCCAGCTTTACATAAAACGGAGAGAGTCTGTTCTTTCAAATACTTCAAGTAAAGGGGGTGCCTAAGTCTCGGTTAAAGCAAATGCAAATTGAAAGAAGTAAAACAGCACACTCCTGACTGAGGCTATTACATTAAGGCAACCAACAGATACTAAAGGGGCTTATTAAGTCATCTGTCGATTGTCTTTAAAGTACATTCTATGTGTTACTGATTTAGCTCGCCTCAGTATATGAGGGGAGCAATTCACAGCTCACCTATGAAAATACAAACGGCCAGGCCTGTAAGAGGACACTATATATTCTTTGTTACAGTTATCTTTTTGATTTGTTATGATTATCCTTTCTTTCAAAAATCAACATGAAAAAAGTATCAGAATAGACATTCTCTCTAAGTAACCAAAGTATGCTTCTTTGTCACTATCGGTTAAGCCTTCTCCCCATTAATTATGAAGCTATGACAAACTGCTTCTACAACAATAGACACAACAAATTAACATTTACAAACTAACCAAAAATTGCCCATTACTAAAAAGAACCCCACTGATAAGCATGCCTGCCAGACAATTACCCCCTGAACAAAAGAGGGGCATTTACTTGAACAATCAGCATGATATTTTGTTAGCAGCCAAAACAGGCAATGGTATACTTTATATTGTTCTGGAGACAGCACATCTGTCTTGCAGACCTATTAGGTCAAAATTATGAAAAACAAGTTTAAAATGATAAGATATTGCGTTTTATATATCAAGCCTTCTAGAAGTGGCATTTAAACTGAAGAGAATAAAGGTGTGTAAATATTACTCTTGAGGAAATAAGTCAAGGATCCATTATTAACCGTGCATACAAGATGAACAAGCATAAAGACAAAAATGGTAAAGAAATATCCACAAAGTATCACCAACATATCCAGGCTGAAAATCTAAAGTCATAAATACATATTTGAAGCAGGGTGGAAGGGCTTCATTCAGAGGAACTCTCTAATTTTAAGGGTTGTGGTACTTCTTTACAAAAACATTTACACAGTTGTCAGCCAGGTGTGGTGCAATGATAAGAAATCTGTCACATAATTTATATGCCATATGGCAAATCTCTTGTGGTTGATGTATAAACATAAACAAATTATACCATGCTAACAACTAGTTTTGGCACAAATTCAATAATAATCTCCAAGAACTTGAGACAGAATACACAGAAAATTCCTAGGCAGGAATGGAGTACAAAACATGCTTGAATTTCTTTATGGCTCTTCTTATAAAATCCAAGTTTATATATAAACACTAGCATTCGATATTAAAATCAGAATCGGGACCTTATTTTGAAGTGGCTGACAAACCTTAAATTAGAGGGTTCATCACCTCTTTTCCCCCTTTGGCCACACCCCCTTTGGCTTTTGCTATGCCCCTGTGCTGTTGGGCTGAAGATAGGGCCAAAAATAAGAGAGGCGTGGAGGTATATGCTTTAAAAAACGAGAACTTAATTAGCAAAATTTTCAAACACAGGGAAAAGAATGCATGGCAAACCACTTTGTAGAAAAGTGGGACCTGGACACCCCTTGGAGCAAGCAATGACCTTTGTTTTCTCAAGGCAGATGACTAGGGAACTGACAAGGAGTCTATTGTGCAAAATTTTAGAAAAATGTTTACAAAAATTTAAAAGAATTTCTGGAAAATATTGCTAAAAAATTTGCAACATTTCTAGACAGCAAGAAGCAAGTTTATTCTATGAGCTAGAACAATCAAGATTCACAAATACAGGTGAACAATAAAAAAACTTACATTATGATTCTTCTGATCAAAAACCAGTATTTTCTTCTGTGTCTATCAGTACCAAGTGGGGCATTTCTGAAAATTGAATGCTTGTCTTCCTCAGCTAATAAATCAGTTACACCTTTCACCTTCTGTGCCTCACAGACAGGACACAGCCAATCACCAGCAGGTACCTCAGAGAGAGGGGGTTTCAAACAAGCAAGATGATAAACTGCAGGGCAAAGCTCACAGCAAAGCAAATCCCCCATTCGACCACAGCTCCTGCAATAATCGTCTGATATAAACATTCGTTCATTCGCGATCTCCTCTCTTACTGCATTTGCTGATAAGAAATAATCACATAGCCTTGTTAAAACTTTTAATTTCCCTTTAACAGACACAAATGGGTAGGAAGCATCTTCCACGATAGCATACAAATCTGCAAAGTCTTTATCTGAGAGAATATAGCTTCTAACCAGCTCAGGCCAAGTGAACGAATCCAGCAAATACCAGTGAACGTTGATACTGTCTTTTTCATCATTGGGACCGAAAACAATCCCACTTCCTTCATCTTCTGGTAAAAGTGACCTAAGTAATGCTATGTGAATCTCGGCAATAATACAAGGCTGTTCATCTGCACGAAGTGCAGCACAGAAATCTTCAAAACCGAACGGAGAAATTCTAAGTATCCGGCTAAAATGCCGTACAGTTTCATAAACTTGCAAAGCTTCCATTAATAATTCGCTTGCGATCAAAAGGTCTCCTGACGATGGAGGTATTTTAAGGGGTGGTGCTGAAACAGGATCTTCAATAGCCACAGCTGATTTGCAATAAGATTTTCTTGGTGTCTCGCAGCTATGTATACTCGAGATATCGCTATTACTGATTGAGGAAAAGCTTGTGTCCAGAGAATCAAGACTATCATCTGAAGCCAATGCATCTTCATAGAAAAATTCTTCACCTTTAGAAACATGCTTTATTGTGCGATCAGATTTTCTGTAAGTTCTCCTTGAAGAGGCTTCACTTGAAGCCGGACTACTTGGTCCAGGACTATCCTTCGCGCCATTTTTTAGATGCGACCATTTACGTGATGGCGCATCTCTTTGCACTCCTCTTCCTCTCATGCGCGGCATTTTTAGATATAAAATGTGAAATTGGGTGCCTTGAGCTATGTAGCTTGAGGGATTGATATCATTTCAAAGTGTCATTCAACTGCCTCCAGAAAATTTCCACATTCCCATAATGGACTCCATTGCTGTAGTTCCACAAGAGCACATTTCTTCAACAACGAAATCGACCATATCACGTGACCTAACATCCCACAATCCAGTTCTTTTCAAAATGGCGGCATGACTGTGCTTTTGTCCAAGTGGAGAAAGCATTCGATTTTCATCAGGTTGCAATCATAGGCGACGGAGGTATAGAGGCTGGGAGGGCTGCAGCCCCCCTTAATCAGGCAACATTAATTGCATTTAGGGCTCTATTCGGGCAGTTACATCTCAAGATCCATACTAAACCCCCCTAAACGTTTTGCATCCACTACGGCCAAGGTTGCAATGCCATGAAAAAAGCAAGTGGGTAATCCCAAAGATGTCTCACTTGCCGAAAGCAAGCATTGGAAAATTGTTTAATAGGAGAGAAGCTCCATTCATAAAGCTTTTCATGTAGGTACCAGGGGCATAGGATAGATAGGGTGGGGGTGGCCAGTGATTGAGGATCTAGGCAAAACCATAACAGCCCTGCAGCCCTCCAGATGCTAACTGTTTGGGATCCAGCTTGAAATGGGCTTGAGGGCTTGGCCCCTTTATTGTGACAAAAAGTGGTAAAATTTGTCCTCTTGCTATTGTTTTAATGACATTTTTCTTGGAAACAATTATTCTGTTCGAATTGTTGGGCACACCCCGACACACTGACGCTGGTAATTCTAAGTTCCAAATGATCTATTGAGGTTGCCCAGAGGGCATGATTTCGATGACAGTCCATATGCCGGTTAAAAATCTTCAAGACTTTTTATCTGTCGCAAATCTTGGTTCTGTAAAAAATTAAGCTGCTTTTGGTTTAGATTATGGCAAAAGGTTCATCTGGAGAGGGCCAATTAGTAAAAAAGATTTACTTAGTAATCCTTGGCACTTGGCCTCCTAAGGTATCGAGCTTAACAGCAAAGGGACATTCGATTTTCTCCCTCTGTTGTTTGACTGGACACCTTGGAGCTGAAGCTCTTACCATACCATTGACTCAAAACTCAACTTTAATGAACCAATCAACACTATCTGCCAAAAGATCAAAAATAAAGGTAAAGTTTTTTTGTGGGATACAAGAAACCTTGACTCTTAGGAGGCAAACTTGGTATATGGCTCATATATAAAGACAATTTTGATTATTGCCAATTCATCTGAATGTTTTGTGGGAAAACAGTCTTCAATGCAGGGCCGGCGAAACGTATTTGAAAGTGGAGGGGCCAAATATGAAGGTTTTGAAAGGGCTTAGGTTAGGCCGCCACCATGGTTGGCGGCAAGAGAATTTTAGGATTATTGTATTTTAGGGATGGCCAGAGACTGTATCTAAAATGGATTTTAACTGAAGGAAAATCCGAGGCAATATATTTAACCTTTGTTTAATCAATATGTACAAGTTTTTTATCTCCATTAAAAAGTTACAATACATAAATACAAGCTACGCTACTTACAAATTTACTTTACAATACTACTCGGACGATACCCCGAGGAGCAAAAGACTATGACTACCCTGGGGCCATAGACACAGAGGTTAAAAAAACAAACTACTATAGTCTGTCTCAAATTACATGCCACGAGAAATGTCTGCGATCAATTCAAATTTAAGAAGGGAGGTTTAGGTATCATCGCAACTCCTGCGTAGCATCCAATTTGAGGCAGACTTTAAAATTCACGACTAAAAATATAAGAAAGGAAAAAGGGACATGGGAGATGGTGGCTGTGGTTTTATGACTTGTAACGGAGTTTGAAATTTTCTAATCAAATCAAATCAAATCGACCAGATCTGTGGATGAATTTAAGCGTCAGCAGGAGTATATCTTTATTAACTTCATCTGGGAAATTTTTGTCACCATACAATAAAATCTGCATTCGAAGACTATTTTGGAGGCCATGAACAAGTTAAATAAAAACAGAAGAACTATCAACTAAAATAAAAGCAAATTAAGCAATTTGTACACTTGGGATATTGTTTTGAAACATCTGATCTTAAATATTTCGGAAAAAAGGTGCTTTTAACAAAAATCAAAAATAATTTTAATAGAATTTACAATTGCGTCTAGATTTTCTTTTTTCGTAGGAATGGATTATCGATACAATCAAATTTTAAAGTTTTCTTGATGTTACTTTTATAGAACAAATCTGCCCATTCTTTCTTTCTCATGTCCTCAAAAATTTTCTTTTTGTCAGTTTCTTTCCCTTCCACATCGCTAGAGATTTCTCTTTTTGCAATGTTCCTGAGAAATTTGTTGTTAACAAATAGACCTTGTGAGCCACGTTTAGGCAATAGAAAAAACGAAACTCCGTCAATTTGTGCTGGCTGGATCAGGTTTCTCGATCTATTTCCTAAGCCAAGCTATTACTAGTTGTACAACTTAGACAATGACCGATTTCTTTGATCTTATTTCCCATATTCAAATTTATATATGTCTTCTACGGTAAAGTCATAGCAACCAAGCTAAATCTAAAGGCAAATGTAAGGGATTACTAAGCATAGTTACTTACAGAATGATATGCTACTTTTATTTCCACTTTTGCCTAAAATTTTCCTTTGGCTCTGCAGAAAAGTTTGCCATGGCCCCCCCCCCCACTTTCGCCGGCCGTGCAATGAAATAAATGGAGTTTACAAACGTGTTCTGGGAGTGTTGCTAAAGGACTTGGACTCCAGTTTTGAAAAGTTCTTTCACAGGAATGAGGAAGTCACAATACATGCAAAAGCCTATGCTAGAGGTAAACAAATGTTTAACTTCTAGGAAATGCTTAAAGTGTTTTTTCATGAACCTTGTTTATTTGGTTGTTAATGTTTTAAACATCAATCATCCAGGCTAGTAAAAGTATAGTTAACATTTAGTTTAAACTTGGTCCATTCAGTATCGTTTTGCAAAGAGAATAAAAATTGGGTTTTAAAATGAAATATTTTACAACCATACATGCTAATAATTTTCTTTGATTGAATTCTTCTATCAACTCGTTTTTAATTTCCCCTTGAAATTTCCTCTATTTTTGCCAAAATCCAGATAGTGTATTTCCTTCATTTAATTTCACTTGAGTGCTTGTGATCCAAGTTCCGAAACTGGCAGCGTTTGACTCTACTCTGTCAAGCAAATTTTTCTCATCAGATCACACGTATACGAAGTTGAATCCTCTGCAAAGTAGCAAATTTCATCTCCTTTGATAACTTTAGAAAGGTATAGATGTTAAGTAACAAGGGTCATAAGACAGAACTTTGCGGTACTTCAATATTATCTCTTCTCATAAGCTATATGAGCCGTTTGCTAGACAGCTCGTTAGTTAGCTATATGATTTTATCGGGATAATAGAAAAATGATACAATAACACAAAAACTATTTGAAACTGTGTGTTGCCTGAAAGAACATTCTAATAAAAATCTCGTAGAATTACTTTGAATTACTATCTTAAACTGTTAGTGTAACAACAACGATATAAAAATATCCAATGAGCCAAAACCCATTTTCCATAACGATATGATTTTAGCAATGACACATCAGGTTTACAAAGTACATTTAGCCCTGAAAATACAGAATTTTGCATTTTTAGCGTGCAGTACGAAAGTGACTGAAACATAGCCTTCTGCAGGGCCCGCGCCATTGATCCTAAACTGGAGGGGCCAGTAATCGAAAGAAAAGTTGCTCTTCTCTGCTTTCGCCTCAATCATTTTGCTGACGTTGATTTTCTTGTGGGCTGGTTTTGGTTCAATGTGTGGGCTGGTTTTGGTTCAATGTATTCGTTGCAATCTAAAGGTTTGCCTCTATAAATACATTTAAGCTGAATTTAGTCTTTTATTTAGCGAAAAAGTGGGGAGGCCATGGCCCCCTGGCCACCCTGTGGCGCGCGCCCTGCTCTAACCATATGCTGAATAAAAATGAACTGTTACTGTGTTTAATGGACAAGACTATTTGAACCACAATACAAAATCATTCCGTTTGAGCAACCATACCGAATCGCATCACAGATAAAAAATTTACCAATTTCTATTCCGTAACTAAACAGTTAAGGAATATCGTTGAAAATTACGATCATAAAATCGCATAAAAAGCCAAGGCCGATTGACAAAGTGCTAAGAAGAAATTCGTTTCGAGAATGTTCCACAAAATTTTGATTTCAGGAAATACTGTGTGCGTTTAAATAAATTTTTAATGTCTAACAATGTGGAATTTTTTGTAAGGATTATGTAAATTGCAAGGCTAGGAATTAAGCTGGACAGGCAAACGGGAAATCTTACAGCAAATTGGGAGGATAATTTCACCAAAGTTCCATAATCAGCTTCACTACCAGATATTGCTAAAGATTAGAAAATTTGAAAAAATAAAGAAAGAGGAGCAACAGAAGTACCTACATTACCCTGGGTACCAGACTCACTATATATTATTTTATATATATTATTTTATATATAGTGAGTCTGGTACCCAGGGTATACCTACATATGCTCTCGTTGAAAAGGGAATCGCTCGAAATTGCAACTTTTGTTAATCCAAACTATTTGGTTTAAATATTGAGGATGGACAGGGAAGTCGATTTTCAGTAGTAGAGAAAACGCTACGAAATTGAGCATATAGAGTGGTCTAAATGAGTTGATTAACATTAATAACTAAACGAACATTTTACTTCACGGAATTGAAGGCCCAACATCATCCTTTGTCATTTTTTAACTTTACACGGCGATCATCCAATAGAACATCTTACTGAATGTTCAAATGCCAGTCAATAAAATTGGCTATTTTGTAACTGCCACTCATGATAGCTCATCAATCACTGTACCAAAATGGGTCAGCCTTAGTCACAATCAATACTTTCCAGCTGAAGCAACATCTTCGACTGCAGGTGTAGTTACAAAAACTAAATACACTGAACTAGGGTTTAGTGTCCTTTTATATTTTATGAGGCCTTTCTTTTCAGAAGATATCAGCCAGATGAAAATTATGGACTGCTTCTTGTGTCTTGGACTTCATTAGCGTTTCGAAGCAAAATATGCTAAATACGAAACTCTACACTATATTTCTATTCTACTTCAAAATTAGTGAACTCTCTGTATTAATCATAACACTACATTGTACGACACGCATCTAGTATATTTAATGAATACCCATGTATTTTTGTCGTAAACAGAACGCCTTCTACCAACTCTTCAATGAAAGCTGTTTTAAGTGAGTAAGCCTTCAATGCGCGTAGAAAGAACCAAAGGCTAATTTCGTTTTGCCAATTTTAGCGCGATTTATTAGGAACAATGAACAAATTGACAGCGTTGTAAAATATTTACAATATTTTCGAACATTTTTCAAAATTGCGGCTAATTTCTAATACAGTTTACAAGCAACATTGTATATCGCCAAATATTATTTCTCGTCAAATATTTTTTTTTAACTTGCCCGAATTACAAAATCGATGCTGCCGAAAATCATGGAAGAGATGGCCCCGCCAAGCTCCCCCATTTAGATAAGCATTATGAACAGAGTAGGAAAATAACTGTAAAGTTACAAAATACATTTAGCAAAATTACCAAGATTTTAATGACGTTTGTAACTTGTCGGTATAATGGACAAAAACTACTATCCCGGTAGAGAATCGTCGTCTAGGCCAAAATCATCACTGTCATCATCAGATTCGTCAGGCTGTTTATACAAATCAAAGATGGATACTTCTCCATTTAGGCTGTTTGTTGACAATGGTAGCTGCTGCAGCAGGGGCATCAGTGGCTGCTCCTGATTTAAGATGGGGCGACTTTCCACGCATTCTTCGGCTTCGTCGACTTCAGGAGTACAGCCACGCACGCAAACTGTGTTCCAGTCTCCCTGAAAAAAATATTGAACAAGAGATTCATCACCACTAAATAGTATCATTGTAGAAGTGGTACGGTACTCGTGATAAGTGAAGCACGTACACGCTATTTTGGTGTAAAAAACAAGACGGTTCTAAGTCTGATGCTCAAGGGCAGTTGCCTGACGATCGCATTAAGCTTGAAACTCGGAGTAGCACTTTATGATGGATCGATATACAGTAGGTTTCATAATATTGATTATATATGTTTTCCACTTTGGTGGAATTCTCTGCGTCATAAAACATAGTCCAGCAATGTTAGTACAATGGTGTTTGGTGATGTTTTATGGATGTTTATTCGTTTTGCCTGGCCTTATCTGATCAAAAACATTCCAGTACCTCACATCAATATGCCATATCAACAAAAGAGTAATATACATTGGCAACTAAATCATTATCAGTTTATTCTCAATAGAATACAGTTTTTTAAGAACATGTAAAAAAGAACTGCTTTCTATAAAGAGATAAAGAATTCTCAAATACTCGAAGATAGAAAGGAGACATGAAAAGAAGATCTTTATATCCTTTGATTTCAGCTCCAACTACAAGTCAATAATTTGGGTTTTATTTAACTGTGTATCAAAATCTAAACACCCGATATTTGCAAAAAGATAGAAGAGGCTATCTCCTTCGGGTCGAGGTTTAAAGCAGGTTGTTGTTTACTTGAATGAAAAGCGGAAGTGAAATTGTCTTCTCTCCTCCGCTAGGGTAAGAGTCTAAATCCAGCGTCTGAAATACACTTTATGTAATGCCACGACAGGTCATCAATAAAAAGTTGATGTATTAAACTTGTAAATAGAACCTGCTTATACTGGTAAACTGATATGGTAGAGTGAAAGACCAGTGCCTTCCATTCAAGATATGCAACGAGGTGCAATTCATTTTATCACTGACAAGCGCTGGAAAGATATTTCTTTTAATGTTGTGAAGATTTGATGGGAGGAAGCATCATCAGCAAGGATACAATGTCAAAGTGCATGGTACCAATACAGAATGCTTAAGATAGCTGCAACGTCAATGCTATGAGTACAATGTCAAAAATGGGTATGAATCAAGGAAAGGTTTTAGCAGTAAGTTCCTGTACTGACTTGTAATTAAAGTTGAACACAGACGCATTGTCCATAAATTATTTATTTTCAGCGACAAAACAAGTAGAGATAAGCAAACGCATGTGTGACTGAATTGCGAAGAAATTAATGTTTTATTGTGAGAGATTCGGATTAGGCCGTAGCACATGTGGTGAAATAGTATTTTGACAGAGAGATTAGCGACAAAGCTGAGTTGGTATAAAACAGAGACGGGGAGAAGAATTATGCATATTGAGTAAGGTTCTGGAACGAGACAGGTCACCGAAAATACTTGTATGTGGAGCAAGACGTAAGTATACAAGTAAGTGCTATATGAACTAGATTAATGAAAAGAAAACACGCATACAAGAAAGACATAAATTGAATATTGCGAATTACTGGCACATCAAATGGTAAGGTAGGTAAACCATTTTTGAGATGCAGTTAAAAAGAGTGTCAAAGGAAAGTGGAATTTCCGAAAATATTTTAGTTGTTTATGAAGGATGTTTAAATGAAGTAAGACAGGGAGAGCAAGCTAACTAGCTGATTCAAATTATTAAGCTGTAAAAATGTGATTGACAAAGAAATACTAACAAAGCCTGGAGAAAATAGCTTAACATAATGGTGTTTAAGTATCAAAATTTCTAATATTTAATATCAAACAAAAATATCAAACATTTACCAAAGTAGTCATTTGCCAACAAGAAAGCTGAACCTTCCTTGTCATATTAATACTGTTTTCACAAATTAAAAAGTATTCCTGCCTAGAATGCTGCAGAAAAAATTTCAAAAAGCCTATGATACAATGTTATTTTTGTCAACCCTGATGAATATTCTCTCCTTCAGATACAAGCAGTTCTTCGAATTAAAGCCAATAACTCTAGAAAATTGGTTAAAAGTGCAAAATATATAGAATATCATGCAAGAAATTATCAACAACAGCATTATTTAAAAGAATACTTGACATTTCAAAATCCATAAAAATGTTATCCTTAAACGTTATATTGATCACCAGCTTGGCGAATCTATTGTATACATAAATCTCAATTTATCTAGATCTTATTTCAAATCTATTCTTTTTCTTAGAAGAAAACTGAAGCAGTGAATGAAGATAAGTGAATGAAGGAAATTGTGCGCAAAGAAAAATATTCAAAGGAAGATAAAAGATAAACAGAATTCAAAATGGTGATACTTCGAGGCACGGTCGACCATTCATTTCCACAACTGTTTTCCACAATCGGCCAAGCAGTCGCAGCAACCACCGTGATTGTGTCAATTGGCAAGATATTCACCCAGTATTACTTCATCTTTGTGATGGCTGCAATATTGCTCGTCATAGGAACATTCTCATACATTGACGTTATTCTGAATAGCCCACAGGCCAAACGTAGTCAATTACAAAACTATATGTACAGTGTTTACGAAAGATACACAGGGAAAGAAGTCGAATCCGCACTGTACAGTTTAACGGAACAGCAAGCTAAAATCCTCACCACCGGAATACCGAAGAATCTGGCTGGAATACAAATGCATGCAAACAAACTAACTAGATTTGGGGGATCGAATACAAATCTAGCCGAAACGCCAAAACTAAAACGAAAGCAAAAGCGACCTTGAATTTGATTACAAATTGATCGTAAATAACGTTGAACTTGAACAATCTTCTGGTTTGTCCGCAAGCTTGACCGTGAAAGTTTGTCGTTGGATGGTTTGCGAAAACATGGTGTTGCCTGTGGCTGTAAAGAAGCCAGAAAGAATCAGCAGCTTCTAAAATATATGATGTGTAGTCTGCAGTAGGCGGTAGGATTGTCATTGACATTGTAATAACAATTGTCACTGTTTTCAAAACCATTTTTGTCACGATAGATTGTTTATGACCTCAGTACAAAAGAATATACTAAACTCGGACTAAAAATATAAAATCGCAAGTAAAAGTAAAATTGTCGAATGGTAAAAAAGTCAGCAGATGATCGGGTTACTGCACTAGGTTGAATTTGGTTTAAAAACAAAAAATATCAAGGAAAATATCACAAGATCTTGATATCCCTGTCAGATCCATGATTATCAAATACCTGTTACTGTTACTTGTCTTTGCAAACAGAACAGTTCAAATGTTGTTTGATGACAATGAATAAGCTTTTAGCAGTATCAAATCTGTTATGGTAACTTAACTGAACTTAACTTAACTTAGCTACAATCCTAGAATTTATCCAAAGTCCAGAAAACATGACGGTTCCACGGCTGTGAGCCGGAGGAAGGTTATTATTCAGCGATACAGTAGATTTGAAGAAGGCCATGTATAACTTCACGAAGATATATAAAGTGAGAAGAATTAACTGTTGTACTTGAACTTTTCTTTTTCCTGACAAAGGACTTTCTTTTTCCTTACTTAAATTCCATTTCTAAGAAACCTTTACTCAAAGCACACAAGGAAAATTTTGAGGAAAGTAAATAGTGCAAAAAATCATCCCGGGGGAAGGTTGAGGCGTTTTAAGAACTCTGAATTCATCTAGATATTATCATGATATCATCGCTATATTAGTCGGAGACGCAACAAACCAGCTTACATATCTTCAACTCAACAACTCTCTTGAGAAACACACCCGTGACATTTGAGATACTGTTCCGTTACTATATATTAATGACATAACTATTCTATCCAAAATAGAGCTGATTGTATAAATTGTTAGTCAGTTGTCCGTGATACGGTTTCTTAATTTCATCTTTCAATTTTACTATCTGGTGTTTTCATTTCAATTTTTCATACGTGTAAGCCAGACTTCGCACAATTCGTTCACTTTCGCCTGGGCCAAAGAGATCCTGCAAATGCGAGTTTGTTTTATATATAAACAGCCATTCCGCAAAAAGCTTCTTGATTTTATCAAACTCGCTATCAACAGACCTTCATCACCATTCTTACGAAATAAATTTACATTATAACCAAAGTAGTAATTAATAATTAATTTAGTATTAATACACCAAATATTTTTATCAGTTCATCTCGTTCCGTTGTTCTGTTCAAAATGTAATTACTTCTATTATTAGTCCTCAAGTCAAAAATGTTTTGATGCCAAAAGCCAATTTGAATGCGTCATAAAAGGATGATCAATTTATGGCTATTGAAGATTCGCCTTTGCTAAAACAAGGACCAGCACAAATCATTTCGAAATTTTTTGCAAAAAAAGCCATGCCTACCTAAAAACAGTGCACAACATGGAAATCTTGGTATAAATACCAGAAACTGTTTGCTAAAACCATTCTGATAAGCTAGACAAATTTGTGTGCATTCTCGTGACACTGGGGGGTGTACCGAAAGAATCAATGTTGGGACCATCTTTCGAAAATAATGAGGTAGATCTGTTCATATAATAGGTATTATTTTTGGAGAGCTGCAATGCACTTGAATAGATTCAGTGCCACGAAAAGAGATTGCTTTAAATATAAGAATCGTATTAATTTATATTCTTGCATTCTCAAAACGATCTGAAGATAAAGATTTCATTTACTGAACCAAAAACAAAGGAGTTCGCCATTCAGTCCATGAAAATCAAAGGAAAGCTATTTACGTAAATTGTATTAGTCTTAAGACTGAGATCTCTATTCTGTGTCTCAAATAAAAAGATTCAGAAGTTTATCAGAAACAACTGAATCAAAGAAAACTGATAAATAAGCGGTTTGAATTAGAAAAATGAAAGAAAAACGAAATCTTTTTAGCTTGTTGGAAAGGTTGTATTGTAGTTAGAACGTGCTTCTATTTTAATATTAAATCTTTGCTGCCCGAATCGCATATACAGATTACTGAACATCATTTACTTAAAATTGATGAAAGAATGATAGATGTTGAATTATGAATGCTGACTTACGGATAAAACACATATCACACCAGATTCTGCTGGATTCTCATGATCTTTCTTAATGCATATCTCGATATCTTTGTTTCGAACAATCCATGTCTGCAAAGATTAAACAAGATTCACAAAGGTAATTTGCTAATCTCTAAAGAGATACAATCCTGAATCCAAAGAGCTTGTTGCTGCAATGTGCTAACGTTCCTTACAAATCGATGATAATTTTGAAAATTACTGTTTACTGGTCTGCCATAAAGTGCTCAAAAGGCAGAGCTGTACAAGCTATCTTGGGAGGTTCAATAGAACAGGACGGTTCTAAGTTACTACTCACAAAACTCAGGCAATTCAGTTTAACAAGGCAACTCAAATAAACTACTTTCTGCTTCGCTTCATCCATTATTCCTTAATTTCTTATGGAATTGGGCTTGATTTTAGAATATTGTTATTCAAACCGCCACATTGCTAGTGTGCTTTTGGGCGAGTGTCCAGGTCTCATTTGCCAATAAAGTGAATGAGCATCCTTTATTAGCCAACAAGTTTGAAAATTCTTCGAAAAACCACCCTTAGATGGTAAAAAACTCCTCGTTTTTGAGATGAATTTTTAAGGGGGTTCAACAACATCGTTCAAAATAACCAGATGAATTACAGTTATGTAATACAAAGCAAAGAACAACTGTTTTTGACATTTCAACAAATGATAATGACCAGCTAAACGAACAATCGGTTATGTATGTCATCAATCTAAAGTTAAAAATTCAAATTTTGTGCGCTTCCTCAACTGCTTATGGCAAAAAAGGCACTATAAACTGCCAATTACCCGGCCAAGAAGCCACTCGACAAATCTGCATAAAAATGGCCCTTTCTTTAAAGTTCTGTTTACAATTTAAAGTTCATCCTGTAATTCATAGACTTTCACATTTAATTAAAATACCATAAGACACCCTCTCATTATATTCATAAACGGTAGACTACCTACATTATTTCTATATCCAATAGAAACATCTTGAAATCTGTCCATGCACTCAATCCATTCTGTACCTTCAGGAAAGGTAGCTGTTATTCCTTTCCGTCGCCATAACTTACCTGTAAATAAGAAACGATATTGACAAAAAAAAAATGTAGCCACGTAAAACCTTTTCGTCTGAAAATCATCAGAGCATGATATGGCATGTATCACTGATTTGGTAACCCTAGAACATATCACGTGGTCACTGACTGGCCGTTTTTAAATCTACAACTGGGTATTTATTTTATAACTTCACGCATTCGATCCTTGAATATGTTTGTATTTAACAAAGCCATCTTCAAATCTCGAAACGTCAAAAATCGCTTGTAATCAACAAAACTAAGACATGATTTTATACCCTATAAATACAATTATACAGCATGATATAAAAAAAAATTATTCATAATATTCTTCGAGCTGCAAGTGGATAAAAGTTGTAATTTCTAATACCTTTATCATCCAAAGCCAGAACTGCATCGGTCCCAACCGAAATCTTGCGAAGTGGGATCTTTTCAGTACAATAGCATGTGAACCACTGTGTGCCTGTAGAACAAAATGCAGAGCACTTTCATTCAAATTTCTATAACAAGACACAAACCTAAGTCTCAAGTGTATTTAGCCTAAAATTTTCGCCTAAAGCACTGAAATTTAGAGAGAGAATTTTTCTGAAACACAGAAATGTATTTTTCCTGTAATTCCGGTAAATATAGAAATATTTTCATGGAGAAATTGGAGCGAAAAAGAATATTTACGCTTTTTCTATATATTACAAATATTTCCATCCTTTCTTCCCAAACTGATCTACTCAATATTCCCCTTTACACTACGGGCATTTACATTCAAATCCTTACCCCTTACAGGGCCACAGGGGGATTTGGTTAGGGACACGTTCCCCCAGTTTTTGGCTATAGCGATTTCGTATCTTTTAGTTTAATGTTTTAGTTTACATCCATTTTATTTAATATATATTTGATATGAATAAGCAGGGGCGGCGGGCAGTGTTATTACCGTTATTACTGTAATAACACTTTTTCCAAAGTCTTTATCAGTCTGGTGCATTCATCTGCTAGACACAACTAATGACGTATGGTATTTGTTCTCTATTCATCTGGAGGGGACGATAATTACCTGCTAATCCTTAATCACAGGAAGCCTATTATGTTTTTCAATGGTATTTCAAATCGTTCAAAGCTAGTTCGAGGCTCCCGGTCTCATTATTACTTTCGCGTTTCTAATAACGGAAACAGCAAAGTCTTTGTCACGGGACTCACCGATGACGTAAAATTCAATTGTTCTTGGTCCTTGAAATAAAGGAGCCTAGCAGCCCCGTTATTACTTCTGGGATTCTAATAACGCGGCCATTTACCTTTTGCCAGTGCTGTTTTATGATTTTGCTTGTAAGTTAGCTGTTTCAAAATGAATCGTGTTGTGGAAGATCAAGTGAATGACCATCGTCTGGGTGTTCAAAGTGTTATTATTTTGTATCTCTAATTATTTTGAAACAGGTGGAATTAACTCACTAGCAACGTCTCGAACTGAAAGACCGTGCCAGATATATCTCGTCATTTATTTTTCTATAATAAATTTTTAGCCTGCATCCTTTCAAATTTTATTTGTACATTTGTAAACTGTAGCTATTCAAAATGTTGCAAGTTGCTTATGTAAAGGCATTTGAAATGAATGATGAACTGAACTGAACCTTGAATGTATTCAGAGGGCTTTCACGCAGCGGTTTCCGTTATTACAATCGCGATTCTAATAACGGGCCCACATGGTGGCTCAGAGGAAGGGGCCGCCAAATATTTTTCACGACTAATCACCACTCGAAAGCCCTTCAGACAAATGTTACAGCCCTCCAGTTTGTTTAAAAAGACCAACAGGAAATCAGGCTCTTCATAGATTACTTTTTGATATGCTAGCAAGGAAGTATCTGCATTTATTTTCTAGGAGATACAGCACTAAAATTGCCAATAAACTTAAAACTTTCAGCATTCGCTCAGATTCTTAGCTGCTTACAAAAATGTGTATACCCGACCAATTTATGTCTTTTAGTGACTTTTTGTTTGTTGTTTATAGTCAATTGAAGATATGCATATTTCCCCCAACGTATGGCTGGGCCAAATTGGGGGGGGGGGGGGTGTTGCAAAACTCCTATATCCCTCCAGCTGAGGAGGTTCAAAATTCCTTCATAAAGAAATTTTTAATTTTCCTTTTTCGTGCATTTTCCATACGTTTGAAAAAGTAATACCAAAAAAAAATTACTCCCAGCCGCCCCTGTGAATAAGTATATCGATTTCGTATCTTTTAGTTTACCGTCAGACCCTACAGCCGCCATTGACCATTTACAGACCAAATTTTCCACAACGCTTTACACCCTTCAAACTAATTTTAAACATTATCAACAATTATACATCCATTTTATTAAATATCTATTTGATATGAATAGGTATATGACCTACTAAGGGTGGCTTGAACCCCCTTTTTAAGCCATTTGAATGTTTGGGGAATATTTTGGATTATGTTGGAGACAAATTGTGAAATAAAACAGTTTATGGAGAAATAATTGGTTATTATAATGGAGTGGGTAATAGTTTTCAAAGTCTTATTTAAAAGCATTACCGTATTGTCTTTGCCTATCAACAGTGCTATGTCTTTATTGTATTAAATAATTAGTTGCTAAAATCTCACTTTTTTCAGTCATGTATATTGAAAACTTTCTATAATCATCTAAACTTTGATTAAAAAGCATTAGGTGCTGAGCTTTAAATTCAATATCGTTTAACACATTTAGAAGAACCAAACTTGATATCAGTTTTTACTAATCTATTGATTTGTGTATAATGCATATCACCCATATCTAATTAAGTCATATCTAGGTCAAAGCTAAAAAATGATTAAGTTGTTTCAATGATTTTTCATCTACAGTAAACTTCTCTTCTCGACTCCGATAACTAGAACCTACAAGGAACCAATGAAATGGTTCGAAATAGCGAATTTTTGAGTTATCGGGGGCTTTTGTATAACATCTTATTGGGGAAGTGAAATGCAATATCAGTTTCGACTTAGCGAATGTTTGAGTTATCGGGGGTTTAAGTTAACGGGAGCTTACTGTATACATTCATTAGAAAGTCTGGGCTGTTAGTCGAAAAAGAGCTTCTACTTTTATAGTGGGTGAATATATAAAAACATTAATGAATAGCTATTTAACAGGAAAAGACCCACCTTAAAACTCAATACAGGACTATTTTACTCCCAAAAAGAAAATATTGCGTTCCATATAGCACATACCTACTTGAGCGTCCTTTCCAAACCCGCCTCTCAGATAGGTAACTCCATCTTCAGCTATTCCCCACACTTTCTTGTTTGATCCAACAGATATACTGACGAATTTTACGTTGGTCGGGATTCGCCTCCAGGAGTGGCCCTGAAGCAAATGTCAAAATTATCTTCGCATATAGCAGTGGAACTTTAAAGCATTTGAAGTACAGTAAGTATGAAATAATAATATACAAACAGGATAGATTAGTAAAAAGATTAATAACAAGATGTTCTATGGTCTAACTGTGTATTTTGTATGTAAAAAGAATACAAATAATCTCAACAAGTTTATGAGAAAATATGTTTTAGTAAAGAGAATAATCATCGTCACTCTCTTAATCACTGGGTGCCGGATACGCTTAGCTTGGTAGAAAATTTTAAACATCGGTAAACAGATTTTTTTATTATCATTTTTGAGAAACAGGCACATTAAGCAGGATAGAAAGCAAACAAGCCATTGGAGTTGTGGCTGTTTTAAAGCATGCAAATAAAATGAGATGTAACGTCTCAAATACTACACGACAACGTCTTGAGTAAGTGATCTGAATATACCCTTAATGATACAATATTAAAACACACAATATTTTAGTGTGAGGATAGCTCAGTGGCTAGAGAGACTGACTACAGATCCAAGGGTCTCTGTCTCGAGTCCCTGGCATGACCAAACTTTCATCCAGAGTTAGGAGAGTTGCAATCCCTCTTTAATTCCAGGCGTAGGAATCACGAGGTGTGGTCACATCGATAGGTAGGACCAGGACACTGCTCAATAAGCATAAGCTTCTCAGTGTCCTGAAAACTACCTTCGGATGCTACAATCCTTGCCAAAATTGTTCGAACACATGCGCAAAGCTGAAGCTTTTTTTGAAAAATCCCCCCCTACCCCCCATTACAATGTTGTTCAATTGGACTATTTTGATCCTGAAGGTAAAGATTTTTTCACTGAAAGCTGTATGAAAGTATCGAGAAAATAAATCAACATTGTACGGGGGGAGGGGGTCGAAATTTTTGAAGCGGCAGTGATATTTTGGTAAGGTAGTTTTAGACTTCCTTTGTATATTTGCATGCTGCAATGGGAAGGCGTTCTAGTTTTTTTTGGCAAGGATTGTAGGTAGTAAACAAAACTACAAATACAATACAATACAATACAATACAATACAATACAATACAATACAATACAATACAATACAATACAATACAATACAATACAATACAAAACAATACAATACAATACAATAAATACAACACAATACAATACAATACAATAGAATACAAAGAAAAGACAATACAAAATACAAAGTGTTAAAAATACAAAGATCTGGTTAAAGAGCGACAGAGAATCTACTCGTTTGGGATAGATGAATTTTTACCGTTGGCTGAGTTGCAAAGACAGAGTCTCTATAATACACATCTCCGTTGGTACTGACGGCCCAAACACCAACGCAGTATGCCACTGTATCGCCAGGATCAGTCTGAATAGCAACATCCACTAAACGAATATCTGATTCAACCAGTATCCATGGCCCAGTGGTTTTTAGCTTGCACTTCCTGATGCATAAAAAAGACAGAGTTTTTTTGTAAATGAGAGCAAAGAATGTTCACAAAAGTAATGGAGAACTTACTAACATCATAGTGTGCTAAATGGGCGTGGAGGAAACTTCAAAGAACAACCAATCGTGGTGTTGAATTTGTTTCAAAACAATGTATCGTTCCTTGTCATTACAATGTTCACTCCCTCTACTCGGCTTGAACAACCTAGCATAAGGGAGATCACATGAATGCTAGATTAGGAAATAAAGAAGGTATCTGAAGGCTGCAATACAGTCTTGCTATATATGTTCCTAAACCCGGGTAGCCAATGAGGTGAGGCGAATAATTCGCCACTTCAAAAAAATACACTGTTCCTAATTGGGCATTTGTTTCTTGCTATGAAAGAAGCAAAGGGCTAGCCCACTGGTCAGATACAACATTGAAACTGAGCGAGTCCCAAACATTCCAGACAAAATTAATGCAATACATCGATTCTTGTAAGTGTACAGAAGGTTTAGATCTTACCTTTGCCATTTCCGTCTTCTCACGTAGTCTTTGACCCCTTTATAGGAATGGTATCTCCTGAATATGAGAAGAAAAGGACCATGAAAAACGACAATTTTGAAAGATAATGTTTTTGGATAAAAGACCCGGTCCACCTTCACCTTTACCAAAACTCATAACATTCTTAAAAACAAGAAATAGTTTCTCTTCTCCTTTTCCTTTCTCTTTCTTTCAGGCTCTTAATTTTTGAAAAACAATGATGACCTTAGACACCATTCTAATTTCTACCGGCGTCATTTATCGGTATATATGTTAGGCATTTCAACCTCTGGTCACTGGGTAATATTTCAATAATAAAATGAAAGGTTGGTCTTTTAGAGATAAGCAACAAAAATTAGTTTTCAATTATGAAATTCGCTATGCATTTAAAAAATATTTGATTGAACAGGCGAAGAAACGTTTATTTCATTATCTAGTATCAGTAATTGATCTCACCTTGGGAAATCCATTGCATACTGCCATCCTTGTTCGTCAGTTTCTCCTTTAGCATAAACAAAGCTCCAACCACCTTCCCATTTCCATTGCGACGATGGCAATCGGTACCCATCTTTAGGACAATGATACATGCCACTTTCATCACTCCAGGCCCAACGATCGCTTGGTAAAAGCCTAAGAAACAAGCGAGTACATCACGATATGTGTCATTCTGTAAAACAAAGACGCCAATTTGATTGAGTTATGTATTACCATATCCGATTCTGAAAAATAATCAAATACTTGGCTTATATCAAGTAAGTTTTTATACAGATAAGGCAAGAAAACAAGCTTGAATAAAGGGACAAGCAAAGAATCGGTTTGTCAGTTATGATAAATCACAGCCCAAAAGGCAGATTTATCTAAGCCACACAGGGGAATGTATGACTAGAAATGTGTCTGTTCAGTTCTATCTAAGACATTGAAATAGAATAGACAGGTAATTACAAAAGCGTGTGTTCTGAAGCCTTACGTATCTGAAAATCCTTGAATCGGATTCCATCGCTGATTCTCATAAATAAAAACATCTTCCGTGTCTTCCTGTTCGTACATGTTCTCATCAGAGAAATCTGATCCTTGCAGAATACCTCCTCCCTCGCCCCCAGAATACGCATACGCCTTTCCATCGTATCCTATTGCCCAAACGATTCCATCAACCCCTGCAGTCACCGACTTCATGTGGCCACCAACCTGCAGCCAGAACATTCTATCCAACGCAACACCCTCTAGCGTCGTTTGCGGGCAGTAGAAGACATCACCACAAACACTGGTGGCCCAAACCGAATGTTTAGTTGGTTTTCTTGAAGTCTGGATCAGACGAACTTTCGCCGCTTCGACTGTTATCAACACAATCCATTCATTAACTTCCTTTTCGCTTTCCATTGATATGATCAAAGGCGTTCGACGATATGTTCGCTCTAACGTGTTGATAACGAAAGTGTTTGGATGAGAAGGGATCTTTGTTAGATTAACAGCAGATACTTCGTTCAGTGGGATTCGGGTTTCTTTGAAGTGTTCCCCGTTTGAATAGTAAATAAGAACTGATACATTGCTTTCTTCATCTGTAAAAATTTTGATGTGGCATTCGCACCACATGTTCAAAACTCTGTCAGTAAGCAGGAAGCAGCTTGCAGTTTTGCTCCACTGGGAATAGCTCTGGAAAAAAACAATCAGCATTAAAGCAGAGCCATATTCAACACGACTTTGATATGAATGCTGTTGAAGCGCCCATGCTGGAGAAATTCAACAACATAGATTACAAATAATTTTTTCTACATATCCTAAAGTCAACATGTCTTAAATAAGCAACGCACAATTTGCTCTGCAAATATAAAATGGTGCTTATACATATAACCTGGACCGTTAGGAGTATTTTAAGGTTGGAGGGGATAGGCACGATGGGGCACTACGACACAGATAAAATGGAACAAAGGGAGCATTTCTAAAAAAGGGGGCATATTTTCGGGGTATGTATCTTTGGTGCCCACCCATGTTCCGCCACCCCTAGCTTGAAAAACCTCTCTAGGGGTGGTTTTACTGCCATATATAAGGGCAATTCTTTTTCGGGCAAAGCATAGTTTACCGTTATTTCTTCTCTGCCTGGTTCTAGAAAACGGAGATTGAACCATTCTAGAAGGTACGGACATCTATTGAACATCGAATACCCCACAAATACAAAATCCAAGCAATGGAATGAATGTTCAGTAGCAATAAATACAAATTATAAAGAAACCCCAAACGAATATCCAAACTTAAGTATCCTTTTGCACTTGCAACAAACGTTGTCATTACCTTTCAGGCAGGTTGCATTCACTCGCAGCCTAATCGTTTTTTGTTTCATATTTTCTGTCAAAAAACTCCAATGCATAAAATCCAATCAATTGTAGGCCTTTCCCCTAACTTGCGGCTGGGGTATCATTAAAAGGAGAAATTATCGATAACATCGATGACCCTATTTCAACCCATATTTTACCAACTCGAACGGCCAACATTCGAGTTGTCTGACAAACAAACGTTTGTGCGTACTCAATTATAAAAATCAAAAGGAGTGCAACAACCCCAAGCAGAGTCCAGAAAACATTACGGTCTCAAAAGTATATGAGGTGAGAGGAATTACTGCTGTGTTTGAGCTTTTCTTAATTCTTGACAAACCTTAAAGACCAAGCTATAGATGATTTTACTTTTATTCCAATTCTAAGGCGCATCTATTCAAAATCTCGATGGAAGGTTGAGGTTTTTCTGAGCTCTGCCCCCAACAGCCCCTACCTTGTACGCCTGTGAATTCGATGACAGGACGGTTGTTTATGCTGTTAGTACAGAACAGGACGGTTATGATTTGCTATTTAGAACCGCTAAATAGAATCGCTAGAAACCTGGAACGTCTTGTTCTAAACACCAAAGAGCGCAGAGCATCAAGCAATATTACAGTAATCTTCATGGCTCAATCTCTATAAAAAAGTCTATAAATAAACTACTATCAAGAGACAAATACTCACTTCATCGCTCCTCGTGCCATCGAATGTACGGTATCTGGACATAACGTCCTCGTTTCTTCGCTTGAGAAGATCCAGTACTTTCAGCCTCCATGGCTCTTTCGATATTCGCGTTTTCACCGAGCCTAGACTGGCGCAGCTGCTCCTTGCGGAATGCAAGTTTCCCTCTATCTTTTTGAAAAATGTTGCATCAACATTGCAGCCACCGCTGCTGATCCAGATCCAATGGCTAAGACCTAGAAAGCAAATAGAAACAGCCTGAATGTGGATCAAACATATCACAAAAGATGAGACACAAATTAAATGAGACTACTTCAACAGGCTAACACATATCTCTTTAAGGAGATCACAGAAAACTGAAGCATGCATTCACGGACCAACACAAATGATTGCAATTATTAGGGGACCGTTTGAGGTGTAAGCATATTATAAAAAATGTATCCAACTTTAATGAATATTTTACAGAATAGCCGGCAAAAAGTTTGATGTTTCATGGTAAGAAAGTTTGAAATATTGAAGAAATTTGAGCTGGCAGCAAAGAAGTATAAATAAAATGACTTTCGAAGACTCATTGAGAGGTAAATCTATTTTATTCAACTAGGATATTAACATACATTTGGATAAGTGCAGTAACCGCAATTATATTTCTCCAGAGTGGGGGGGGCGGGGGGCACAAAATGTTGAGCACTTGTTATTAGGCAGTCGACGATCATACAATATCCAAAGCAGACTACACAGCAAGGCCCCCCTAACATAAATACAATAACTTGTTTCTACTAAATTACTTACCATCACTTCGAATGCCAACAGGAGCATCTGATAAACCGGGAGCTGACATAAGCAGTTTCCATTTTTTCCCGGCAGGTTCAAGTGGAGTGACATCTGTCCGGATAACAACACTGCCCCCTTTGTCGATTGTCCAGACCTTGAAAATACGAAATTCGAGTCCATGTGACGCTAAAGTCAGATACACTTTATAAGGTGATGTAAGATTATGTAAGATCAATCTTACCTAAAGAGAACAGAAATAAATAACATGTTTGTTCTGATAATGGTGAATACTGGAGCAACTATAGAGAACGATGCTGATAATAATATTAACATCGATAATGATTATGATCATTGATGAGCTGATCATGATTGTAGTGATGACAATAGATTATGATTATTGATGAGCTGATCATGATAGTAGTGATGACAATAGATTATGGTCATCGATGAGCTGATCATGATTGTAGTGATGACAATAGATTATGATCCTTGATGAGCTGATCATGATTGTAGTGATTGCAATAGATTATGATCCTTGATGAGCTGATCATGATTGTAGTGATTGCAATAGATTATGATCCTTGATGAGCTGATCATGATTGTAGTGATGACAATAGATTATGATTATTGATGAGCTGATCATGATTGTAGTGATGACAATAGATTATGATTATTGATGAGCTGATCATGATTGTAGTGATGACAATAGATTATGATTATTGATGAGCTGATCATGATTGTAGTGATGACAATAGATTATGATTATTGATGAGCTGATCATGATTGTAGTGATGACAATAGATTATGATTATTGATGAGCTGATCATGATTGTAGTGATGACAATAGATTATGATTATTGATGAGCTGATCATGATTGTAGTGATGACAATAGATTATGATCCTTGATGAGCTGATCATGATTGTAGTGATGACAATAAATTATGATCATTGATGAGCTGATCATGATTGTAGTGATGACAATAGATTATGATCCTTGATGAGCTGGTCATGATTGTAGTGATGACAATAGATTATGATTATTGATGAGCTGATCATGATTGTAGTGATGACAATAGATTATGATAATTGATGAGCTGATCATGATTGTAGTGATGACAATAGATTATGATTATTGATGAGCTGATCATGATTGTAGTGATGACAATAGATTATGATTATTGATGAGCTGATCATGATTGTAGTGATGACAATAGATTATGATAATTGATGAGCTGATCATGATTGTAGTGATTGCAATAGATTATGATCATTGATGAGCTGATCATGATTGTAGTGATGACAATAGATTATGATCATTGATGAGCTGATCATGATTGTAGTGATGACAATAGATTATGATTATTGATGAGCTGATCATGATTGTAGTGATGACAATAGATTATGATTATTGATGAGCTGATCATGATTGTAGTGATGACAATAGATTATGATTATTGATGAGCTGATCATGATTGTAGTGATGACAATAGATTATGATTATTGATGAGCTGATCATGATTGTAGTGATGACAATAGATTATGATTATTGATGAGCTGATCATGATTGTAGTGATGACAATAGATTATGATAATTGATGAGCTGATCATGATTGTAGTGATTGCAATAGATTATGATCATTGATGAGCTGATCATGATTGTAGTGATGACAATAGATTATGATTATTGATGAGCTGATCATGATTGTAGTGATGACAATAGATTATGATCATTCATGAGCTGATCATGATTGTAGTGATTGCAATAGATTATGATCATTGATGAGCTGATCATGATTGTAGTGATGACAATAGATTATGATCATTGATGAGCTGATCATGATTGTAGTGATGACAATAGATTATGATTATTGATGAGCTGATCATGATTGTAGTGATGACAATAGATTATGATCCTTGATGAGCTGATCATGATTGTAGTGATGACAATAGATTATGATCCTTGATGAGCTGATCATGATTGTAGTGATGACAATAGATTATGATTATTGATGAGCTGATCATGATTGTAGTGATGACAATAGATTATGATCATTCATGAGCTGATCATGATTGTAGTGATGACAATAGATTATGATTATTGATGAGCTGATCATGATTGTAGTGATGACAATAGATTATGATCATCGATGAGCTGATCATGATTGTAGTGATGACAATAGATTATGATCCTTGATGAGCTGATCATGATCGTAGTGATGACAATAGATTATGATCCTTGATGAGCTGATCATGATTGTAGTGATTGCAATAGATTATGATCCTTGATGAGCTGATCATGATTGTAGTGATTGCAATAGATTATGATCCTTGATGAGCTGATCATGATTGTAGTGATGGCAATAGATTATGATCATTAATGAGCTGATCTTGATTGTAGTGATGACAATAGATTATGATCATTGATGAGCTGATCATGATTGTAGTGATGACAATAGATTATCATCATTGATGAGCTGATCTTGATTGTAGTGATGACAATAGATTATGATCATTGATGAGCTGATCATGATTGTAGTGATGACAATAGATTATGATCATCGATGAGCTGATCATGATTGTAGTGATGACAATAGATTATGATCATTGATGAGCTGATCATGATTGTAGTGATGACAATAGATTATGATCATTGATGAGCTGATCATGATTGTAGTGATGGCAAAAGATTATGATCCTTGATGAGCTGATCATGATTGTAGTGATGACAATAGATTATGATCATCGATGAGCTGATCATGATTGTAGTGATGACAATAGATTATGATCCTTGATGAGCTGATCATGATTGTAGTGATGACAATAGATTATGATCCTTGATGAGCTGGTCATGATTGTAGTGATGACAATAGATTATGATCATTGATGAGCTGATCATGATTGTAGTGATGACAATAGATTATGATCCTTGATGAGCTGGTCATGATTGTAGTGATGACAATAGATTATGATTATTGATGAGCTGATCATGATTGTAGTGATGACAATAAATTATGATCATTAATGAGCTGATCATGATTGTAGTGATGACAATAGATTATGATCCTTGATGAGCTGGTCATGATTGTAGTGATGACAATAGATTATGAT
The DNA here is from genome assembly GCF_057945365.1 of Rhopilema esculentum. Lineage (NCBI taxonomy): Eukaryota > Metazoa > Cnidaria > Scyphozoa > Rhizostomeae > Rhizostomatidae > Rhopilema > Rhopilema esculentum. The sequence continues at coordinate 5,375,050 of NC_142827.1, forward strand.
CCTTGATGAGCTGATCATGATTGTAGTGATGATAATAGATTATGATCCTTGATGAGCTGATCATGATTGTAGTGATTGCAATAGATTATGATCATTGATGACCTGATCATGATTGTAGTGATGACAATAGATTATGATCCTTGATGAGCTGGTCATGATTGTAGTGATGACAATAGATTATGATTATTGATGAGCTGATCATGATTGTAGTGATGACAATAAATTATGATCATTAATGAGCTGATCATGATTGTAGTGATGACAATAGATTATGATCCTTGATGAGCTGATCATGATTGTAGTGATTGCAATAGATTATGATCATTGATGACCTGATCATGATTGTAGTGATGACAATAGATTATGATCCTTGATAAGCTGATCATGATTGTAGTGATGGCAATAGATTATGATCATTAATGAGCTGATCATGATTGTAGTGATGACAATAGATTATGATCATTGATGACCTGATCATGATTGTAGTGATGACAATAGATTATGATGATTAATAAGCTGATCATGATTGTAGTGATGACAATAGATTATCATCATTGATGAGCTGATCATGATTGTAGTGATGACAATAACTTTTCTGAAATATTTTTACACGATATCCCATCAGAAATTCAAGTTTAAGTAATGATAGAGCATGAAGCTAATAATGCAAACAAAAAAATTAAGAATTATTATAATACTTTGGTTGAATTCAAGCAGACGTCTGATCTTCCTTGGAGTCGTGTTTTATTTCGGGTTTACTGAGCTTTTCAAATGTTTTTTTAATTTACGTTTGAACTGATAGAGCGGGGGGATCTCCCTTAGGGTATTTCGTTCCAAGCTTTAAGCCCGAAGAGGTGGAATCTTTCTTTTGTACTCTCAAACTTAAATTTTGGGATGTCGAGATTTCTACTGTTTCTTGTGCTATAACTAGAAATTCCAATCCTTTGATTATATTTGTTCCAGAGGCTCTCAGGCCACTGCTTATGAACTATCTTGTGTGTAATGATAGATCGATCAAAAGAGATGATCTGATCAGCGCTTAGCCAATCACTGGTCCAGGGGCCTATTCGTTGATAATAATTGATAATGACTGATAATGATAATGATTATTGACAATTGACGATGCTGATTATGATTGTAGTGATTATGATTGTAGTGATGACGATGATCAGGATGATGTTATTATGAAAATGATGATTACGAAGAAGGTGATTGGTGAAGATCATTGATGACTGATGTTGATGATGTTAAAAATTGATGATTGGAGATTGGTGATTTGGTGATGTTGATAATTCCCGTAGAAAATTAATCACCTGGTCATTCGGTCCGACAGATACTAAGCTGAACTCTCCAAACATTTCGACCCAACCACTCCCACAAGCAAACTTATGATCGGTATATGCTTTCGAAGTGTCAATTCCTTTACGGTAATACACCTGCAAGAAATTAGAGCAGTAAGAGCTTGGTAGACTTTTTCTTGAAACAGCATTGGGAGATCAGAAAAAATAAAACAATAAAAGTGCATGACATGCAGCATCTCAAAATTAGTTTGATTTTCTTGCATAAAAACGAAATAACAGTAAAATGAATCCGAAATTTCATTGAAACATTGTTTGCAATTTAGAAGTTACGTGCTGCTGAAATTTCCTTGATAAATTGCCAATACTGACCACTTTGTAAATCTTTTCTGTGGCCTAGGCAGATTCAAAATTGGCAGTTATAATACAGTTTTTAATCATTATTCTCATAATTTCCTCTAGACACCCAGTCGGGTGCTCCGAGGATACTTTCTGTCTTAGAATTTCTTCAATGATTATATCATATAGTTAACTCTGTGTTTTCTTTAGGCTTTTTAATCAAGCATAAAGAACGTTTAATGCTGTCTTGAATTATAGACAGTCTCAAACATAAACATTAATTTATCTCTTTCTACGATTTAACATAATTCCCCAATTTAAAAGCGCATTGGAATAACTATTTAGATTTTCCAGTTACTGTCAAACTTTCCGATTAACTCGAAAATTTTGACTGGGAGGTGTCACACCACACAGCCCCTCGGCATTCACTAACCTCTGGTAACCTATGTCATAAAGTGAACCTTCATTATTATTATTATTATGAGTAATATGCTGAACCTTGCTTTGGTTGCCCTGTGCAACAATTGTTTTGTTATGCTTTGTTATATTAATAAGGGTGTTATGGAATTTTAGTGTTGTTGTGTTTTGGGATTCGAGAATGAAAGTAAACGAAGTGTCTTCTATATGAATTGGCCTACGGAATTAAGAGAATATAACATTGGCGACGAGGATAAAACCATAATAACATAGCATATGTTATGAAGGATGGCTTTCAGTCTAAATCTACACCCACTTCCTGAATTTGATCCAGATATTGAAGTTGGTGCTAGTCTTTCTACGAGATGGCGACAATGGCTTCGTGATTTCGACACATATATTCTTGCCAGTGGTATAAGAGATCTTGGACGCAAACGAGCCATTTTACTTCATCAAGCAGGTTCCCGAGTTCGCGAAATTTTCAGCCAGATTCCTGATACAGGCGCTGCCGCTGATTATGAACTGGCTCGTGATAAACTCACTGCATATTTCGAGCCTCAAACAAACCGTCGGTATGAAGTGTACAAGTTTCGCCAAACTCGCCAGGAACAAGGGGAGACCTTAGATCATTTTCACACACGGCTCCGACATCTTTCTGTCAATTGTACCTTTACGGATACCGACTTCGAAATCGAGGAACAAATAATTGTTGGAGGCATTTCTAACAAAATTAGAAGAAAAGCGTTACGTGACCCAGACTATTCGCTAAAAGATATGTTACTTGATGGCAGAAGGGATGAAATGAGCGAATTCCAAGCGAAGGAAATTGAGTCAAAAGAAGACATGCAACAATACACTCATCGGTTTACGGCTTCAAACAAGGCAGGTAAACAAAAATTGACTGTACCCCCGAAATGTGGAAGCTGTGGTGGTGCACGACACCCAAAGGATCAATGCCCAGCGTATGGCAAAACATGCCATAAATGTGCAAAATCGAATCATTTTGCAGCTGTATGTCGGAGTGCAGCTCAGGACAAGAGACCGAAATCCGGTAGGCCAAACAAACCTCAACGTTTCTCAGTCAAGCCATTGAATTATTCGACACAGTCTAGCGACGATGAATACGTTTACACAATACAACAGAAATCCACAGGGTGTCCTACAACAACAATTTCTATTGCGGGAAAGCCAATATCAATAATGATTGATACCGGCGCCTCCATCAACGTGTTGGACAACACAGCCTTTCAACAATTAGAGGGAATTGAATTACGTCCAACCAAGGTCAAGGCATTTGCCTTCAGTTCAAAACAGCCCGTCTGTTTCAAAGGAAAATTTGAAGCTCTTGTCGAAACAAAGCAAAAATATTGTGTCTCAACATTCTACGTTGTGAGCAGCAAAGATTCAGGATGTCTGCTATCCATGGCTACCGCACAGGAGTTAGGACTTATCAGCTTGAATCTAAGTGCAATTAAGCCCGTTGATGTAACAGATGAGAAACTTTCAACTTTGCTGGATAAATATCGTGATGTATTCAAAGGTTTAGGAAAACTCAGAGACACTGAAGTGCAGCTCAACATTAATCAAGAGGTTATACCAAAGGCTCAACCCCCAAGGAGAATCCCATTTCACATTCGTCAGAAAGTACAGGACGCTGTGAAGGAGCTTCAAAGACAGGATATCATAGAGCCAGTACCTGAAAATCAGCCAACACCATGGGTCTCACCCATCGTTGCTGTTCCGAAGAAAGATGGTTCAGTGCGAATTTGTGTGGACATGAGGATGGCTAACCAAGCCATAGACAGGGTTAGATATCCTATACCCACAGTGAATGATATAAGCCTAGAGCTTAATGGTTCGAAGTACTTCACAAAGCTGGACCTTTCACAAGCGTATCACCAACTACCTCTTGCAGAGGAATCGAGGTATATCACAACATTTTCCACACATTGCGGTTTATATCGTTACAAAAGATTAGCATATGGAATAAATGCTAGCGCTGAAATCTTCCAACACTCGCTTCAGCAAAATCTTCAGGGCATCAAGGGTGTGCAGAACATAGCAGATGACATAATTATTTTCGGTGTCAACAAGGAAGAGCATGACATCGCCCTTGAGAAATGTTTGCGACGTCTACAAGAAAAGGGATTCACGTTAAATGCGAACAAATGCAAATTCTTGCAACCCACATTAGACTTCTTTGGACAGATATTCTCCGAAAAAGGGACTCGCCCAGATCCAAAAAGAATTCAGGATTTGCAAAACGCTTCAATTCCCAAAAATGCAAGTGAAGTGAGAAGTTTGTTGGGAATGGCTAATTATAGCTCCAAATACATCCCAAATTATTCAACAATTACAGCTCCATTGAGAGATCTTATCAAGAAGAACTCGATCTTTTCGTGGAAAAAGGAACATCACAATGCGTTTGAACAGGTAAAACGAGCGCTTACCTCTTCACCAGTTATGGGATACTTTGATATAAACAAATCTACTAGTCTGACAGTTGATGCCAGTCCTGTAGGCATTTCAGCCATCTTATCGCAAAGCTCAAAAGAAAAAAGGGACCATCAAGTAATTGCATATGCTAGTAGGTCCTTAACAGATGTGGAAAGTCGTTATTCCCAGACGGAAAAGGAAGCTTTGAGCATAGTATGGGGCATTGAACATTTCCATTTGTTTTTATATGGTCAACCTTTCACACTTGTCACAGACCATAAGCCTCTAGAGATCATATACGGATCGCCAAGCTCTAAGACATCAGCCAGGATAGAAAGATGGGTTTTACGCTTGCAGCCATATCAGTTTACAATTAAATATAAACCTGGCAAAGAGAACGCTGCGGACTACCTATCTCGCCATCCATCTGCTAAAACATCAAAAGAAACAGAGTTCACTGAGGAATACATAAAGTTCGTAACTTCTAATGCAGTTCCTAAGACAATGAGTCTGCATGAGATTGGTAAAGAAACCAATAGCGACAAAGAACTCCAGAAACTTCGCGCCGCTATTCGCTCAGGTGCGTGGGAATCGGTCGATTTGTCATATCGAGCAATCAAAGAAGAACTTTCGATCGGTGCTCAGAATATTATTCTTAGAGGCTCAAGAATAGTCATTCCTCTATCTTTACGCCAAAAGGCAATTGACATCGCGCATGAAAGTCATCAGGGACTGTCCAAAACAAAAGCTATGATCAGAGAGAAAGTGTGGTTCCCAAAAATAGATGACTTAGTTAAAGCAACGATTGATTCTTGCCTTGCTTGTCAAGCAACAGGTAAAGAAAACAGACCAGAGCCATTGCAATTGAGTGAATTACCAACAAAACCATGGGAGAAACTACACATAGACTATTATGGACCACTGCCAACAGGTGACTATCTGGTAGTCATTATTGATCGTTACTCGCGTTTCCCAGAAGTAGAAGTTGTTTCCTCTACAAAAGCTTCAACACTTATACCTAAACTAGATCGTATCTTTGCTGTGCATGGAATTCCCGACAAGATACAGACGGATAATGGCCCTCCTTTCAATGGAGATGAATTCAAGCGTTATTTACACATATTGGGAATAAAACATGACCGAAGTACTCCAAAATGGCCACAAGCAAACGGAGAGGTCGAACGTTTCAACCAGCCGCTAGGCAAAGTTATTCAAGCAGCGATCGTGGAAGGAAAACCGTGGAAGCAAGAATTACAAAGGTTTCTTCTACAATATCGCACAACACCGCACTCTACTACGAAAGTTCCACCGTGCGAACTTTTGTTCAACAGACAAATTCGTGGAAAGTTCCCAATACTGAAACGGAAAAGTATTATAAACAAGCACAAGATCGCTCGAGAAAATGAAGAGAAGTCACAGAAATATCAGAAGATGTATATTGACAAGAAGAGACACGCGAAAGAAAGTGATATAGCAATAGGAGATACGGTACTCGTGAAACAACAGTATAAGAACAAGTTCTCATCAAGATTTGATAAAGCCCCATACAAAGTTATCCAACGTAAAGGGACGATGATTACCGCAGAGAACAAAACAAGACGTATCACAAGAAATGTGTCACATTTCAAGAAATTCCCTGCTAGAGTAGATCAGCATGAAGAGTTCGACAGTGATATAGAACAAGAGTTGAACAAAGAAGGAAATCAAGCAGAACGCGAACACAGACTTGGAAATAACGCACGCCGTCAATCAACAAGAGTAAGGAGTCAACCGGTGAGATATGGTGATCCGATACCATCAAGATTTATTCGCTGATTTTTAAAAAGGGGAAGTGATGTCATAAAGTGAACCTTCATTATTATTATTATTATGAGTAATATGCTGAACCTTGCTTTGGTTGCCCTGTGCAACAATTGTTTTGTTATGCTTTGTTATATTAATAAGGGTGTTATGGAATTTTAGTGTTGTTGTGTTTTGGGATTCGAGAATGAAAGTAAACGAAGTGTCTTCTATATGAATTGGCCTACGGAATTAAGAGAATATAACAACCTACAAACCCATTAACCTCTGGTCTCCACTGCCATACCACTACGGGACAGTTTTAAACTTGGTTGTTTGTTCCCTACGCTTTTCTTATTTTACTTAAGATTTTTGCGTTGTAGAAATACCACAATAGCAACATTCATTGGCGGACACAATAATAAATAAACTAGCATACCTTACGGTTTCGTCCTAAAGCCCAAACGGCGTTCGTTCCGACCGAAACTTGCAGAAACCCCGAGTTAGTTAAGCCATTAGTTGAATCTTTGATCTCCTTCCAACCTTCCCCTAGAACAACACGTGAAAACTTTTAATACAGCGAAGAGATAATGAAGCAAAGGGGACCCAGTTTAACTTTTTGCGAGCAGGCACATTTCGTAAGGTAGTCAAAACAACAATAAAAAGGCAATGAAATTATTGTTGGCTTTGATACAATCAAAAGGTCGTAGTTGGGGAAAATATAAGTATTCATGAAGAAGAAAAGGTACATACCCGTGGGGTTTTGTTGTGATATTCCAATTCTGGCAAGAGCCGTACCATCCCACTGGACAGCCCATAACAGTCCCGAAGGACCAACAGAGATCTGTACGAGATTCAAGTCTTCAGAACTGTTTAAACGTACCCAGCCGGTTCCCTCTGGACAGCTCTGTGATATACCTTCACGGTAAAGTACCTTGAGTGTATAGAAAAATCAGATCTTAACAACATTGCATGCAAGAAATTTCAGCGAATATTTTGTAAATTTAGAGGTTTGGCAGTACAATAGAATAGACTCCGTTTATAGTCAAATAAAAGTTTTTTTGAAAAGTTGTGCCTGTAATAATTTGTGTGTGTGTTATGGAGAGGGGAAAGGCAATAATCTAAGTAGACATTTACTTGGCCCATTTTGTATATGACAGTTGTCACCGTCCAATTATTGTTTCTTAATCAAAGACTGCGCCGTGAAAATGAACCTGGGGGCTGAGAATCAAGTTGAGTGACATAGGAAGACCCACCATGGTTAGGTCCGACGCTAAAGAAAAATTTGGATATTTAGCCTTCTTGGATGGCATAAATGAATCTCCCAGACTAAAATTTAAAAAATTCGCTTCAGCCCCCCAGTCCCACCCCCTAGTGAAGCCGTGCATGTTAATGTACTTGTTAACTCAAACCAGTTACACTTTTATCTGTGTGGATAGCATGACTTTGGATTGCTTGGGCTAAGGGCCTTAAGAAATGCTTTAGTCACTGTCTTAAATTACAGCAAGGTATTTACTAGTGTTATATCGCAGCCTCAAAATTTGGCCTGTTCTACATTCTTGTACAATGCCAAGTAAACTAAAAATTGTGGTGCCCGGGGAGGGAGAAATAATCACATATCCATAAGAGCAGTTTTGAGTTATTATGCTTTCAAACCCATAATTTTTCATTGGAAAAACTTGTAAGATACCTTTCCACAAAACGTCAATGCCCAGACTGCTAGGTAACCAGGCATTTGACGCGGTAGGTGTGACCCTCCAATTGCAACATCTTGAAATGGATCCTTTTTATCTTCTTTCCAATGGACCTGTGTCATTAAAATTCCAGAAAAATGACAAGCACAAACCCATAACCATTTATTTCACCACCCATTTATATTTTGCGATTAATAAAATAATGTGACATAGCAATATCATACCAAAGGTTTTCTGGCAATGAAAAATATTGATTCTTCATAACCCTGTGATATCTGCTCTATCTAAGAATTAAGTAGCCTGGACATATTTAGATAATGTATTGAAATGTATGTAATAGCTTCACATACTGTTACTTTTTTGAGCCAAACAAATTTTTTGAATTCTATAATTTTCAATTTTTTCAAGTTCTTTACCTGTGATAGGCTACAAATATCAAACATAATACTTTGTACCCAGCAAGACAGATGCTGCAAGATGAAAAGATCACAATACACTCACACGTATCCACTTTCCAAAGTCTTTGAAACATTTGTACCTTGACCATTTACACCTTCGAACAAATGAAAACTTCCCTCTGTTTTTACTAAAGGTTCGTGGAAAATCAATAGCATATTGCCAGCCCTGTTAAGAGGCAGGAAAAACAAAATTTGTAATAAAAACAGCATAGGTGACAAGTTTCTATCTTCTAAAGGAAAAACAAGCCAAGTAGAATATTTGTCATGTGGGCTAAAAATGATGAAAACAGTAAGCCTGAAGTTTTACCACCAAACTTTTATCAAAAATGGACTACTTTGTTGGTAAACAAAGCTATTTTACTGTCCATGAAGGGCAATGCTGAAAAGAGTTGAGCTGGTGCATCTCTTGGTGCATTCTTTGGCCAATTGTTTGGCAAAATTTTCATTAGCAACAGGGAGCTGATAAATATTGTTAAGGAACATTTTAAGAGGAGGTAAAGAACTTAGATGAGAGCTTCCCTATTAGCAATTGCTTGTTATCAAGTTTATAGTAATGTAGACATTATCTATTTCATTATCTTAAGGTCATAAAGTACAGCTTTGAGTAAATTTCCTATTGCCTGGTAACCTACATAAACAGGCAGTAAGACAGGGGCGGATCCAGCAAAAAACTGACTGAGTTCCAGGCCAAGGCTAGGGTCATTCAGATAATGCATTGATCATTGTGCATAAGACAACATTATTATTTATATTTATGCATTTTGGTACCATTGAGGGTGTGGGGGTGGGGGGGGGGTAGGTACTATCTACTCAATAAATCTAGATTCTAGATTTCTTTCCGACAAAAAAACAGTGCCTCTGTGAAAAATTTTTAAACTCCCTCCCTTTCTCAATACCCTTTGTTTGTTTTGGATGCCACAGCAAAGTTTTTCCCTTTTGTTTTGCTCGTAATTTGTTGTTTTGCCTCCGAAGACACAAGCCTATTCATCAAAATATGGTGTTCCATCTGAGAATAGGTTTTCCGTGCCATCAAAGTCTGCAATTTAAAGCAAAGGTAGTTAACACTCCTGGAAAATTAACGATATCTCCTGGTTTTATCTCAAATGCTTAATAATCTGCTAGAATGCTGTGATGGTCGTGAGTATAAAACATCTGCAGTCGCCATTTCGAATTCAATGTTTTGCAGTTCCACAATAGAACAGAAACAATAGGTAGCCAATCAACTACGGGCCATTGTACAGCTCTCTTACAAATATGGTATCATTTCCCAGTTCCAGATGCTGTTTTGACTGAGTTCCATCCGTGTTCCAAACAAAAAGTTTATTGTTTCAATTCATTCACTTCTGAGACACAAAACGTTTATTTCCGAGTTCTAGAATTGACTGCTGTTGTCCTCCACAGCGTCTGGAAAATCGTTTCCAAATCACGACAGAGAAGAAACTGGCAATTTTAAGATTTTGAAGAGACTGAGAAACTTTGAATTTTTAGGTTTAAATTTTTAATTTAACTATTAATTGTTTCAGGCAACACTATTTTTAGCTGTATGTTGGAAAACTGACTGAGTTCTGTGCATCAAGGAACTCACTCTGGATCCGCCTCTGTAAGAATACAACTTTGATATATGAATCATACAAAAACACACATAATCACCTCAGTATCAAACTCATTTGACTGATCTTTAAACCAATCATTTTCCCACTGCCAATGGGCTTCTACTTCAAAAGATTCTTTGGGAGTATTCTTAGTTCCATCTTCAGAGCTCCAAGCTGGGCGATCTGTTACAATCAGCTGTAATAAAAAATCTGCAGTCAGAAAAGAAACAATTTTGACACTATCAACACAAAGATAAAACCTACCAATAAAAAGATTTGCCGGGGCGAAATATAAGTATATTCCTTAAAGTTAATTTATTTTGAATATTTTATCTCATGACATTGAGTTCTCCTCGTCGTAATGCTTTCTTCCTGTATATCTTTCATAACAACACTCATTGCAAGATTCACAGAATCCGGCAGACAGCCTATCCTGTGGTTCTTCCTTCTTACACAATAAGAAGATTGACAATTTGTTTTATCTTATCATACATAGCTTTTTCTGGTTGGCCAAAAATAATAGGTCGTTTGGGCTAGTGTAATGCTGGAAATTTTGTTCAAAGGATTCGAATTAAAGGACTGTTACAATGATGGTTCAGAATAGTTATGCAAAGACTACCCCCAGCAACAATACGCAATTCACAAATTACCTTGACAACAAATGGGTTTTATATAGCATTGATGATTCATTTTAGTTAAACTGAAAATGTAAACAATATAACTATTCCAGGATTTTCATGCAGAGAACATTGGAACAAAAAACAGAATCTAAATGAAAGACTACATAGGGATATAGACACATAGACTGTATTAACAAAATATATATTTTGGGGAAAGTGCGGGGACCTGTCAATACTCTGTTTCTCGCAGTTTAGATAGGGTGTGTACTCCAACTACAACTACTGGGGAAAATATCTGTGACACCAAAAGCACAAAATAGGGCTGTATAATTGAAATGAATTCATTGTAGACTAGAGAGGAACATAGTTTGATGTCAAATGGCTAGATTGTGCATATCATTTAGTGTTTATAGTGCTGGCAGATAATATTTCATGAATCTGCCCTTTTAGAAGTGGCACTTCATTTATATTGGGTTTTTCTTCCATCAGCTCTATTATATCATGGCCCTGATGGTAAGGAGGTGTTCTTTATCTTAACCAGTTGAAAGTAGTCTTGAGAAAGTAGCAGGGCCTATTTTAAGAAATTTTTAATACTGCACATTTATAACTACATTTTTTATAGGAAATTTTGTTGTTGCAATTTTTGGAAATTTCTAGTCATTTCGTTTTGTTGTAAGTTTTGATTAGAGAGTCTTTCCGGTGGTCATACAAGATTTGCAATACATGACCTCTATATCGAACTGACGGGGAAAATTCACATTTTGTGAACAAAGCAAGAATCTGGGATAGCGGTAATTAGACATTTTCACAAATCCCAAAATTCAATACAGCACATTTTCGAAATCAATACTGCACATTTTTAAATTAATACTGCACAAAGTGTGTAATACTGCACACTAAAATAGGCCCTGGAAAGTAGTCTTATATTTAGGTCAATTATGGCAATAAAAATGTTGATGTTTCAAACAAAAAGTAATTACTCTGTATTTAGAATTTCTGCAAAATAAATGAATCCCCCCAGAGTTTAGTCCATGTAGCAAATCCCAGAGATCTTTGGAGATGAGTTGTGTTTTTTGGTGTGGTGTTGGTATAAGTTAAGCATCACCTAGCAAAGGGTGTATTATTGAAATTTTGGTGCAATGGCATGGCAGTGGTGAGGCACAATGCATTATCTTTGATTGTTTATGAAAGTATCATATTCTTTATATTGTCTATTTGTCTTCAATTGTATTGTCTTTGGCTATCATATACAATGCAACTCAAACTCTCCACATGGCTGTATGATATTGTAGTCTTGTTTGTGGTCAAACATTTTTGTTTTTGCTGGTAAGTAGAGCAATTCTATCCAATAATATTTGTGAAATACAGTAAGCTTCTGATAACTCAAACATCCAAGGGACATAGAAATGGTTTGAGATATGGAACAGTGTTTAAGTTATCTGGGATGGGGGTGGGGTTATTTGATTTTTTGAGGTTATTTGGGGCTATTTGAATATCAATTTGACTTTGCAAATGTATGCGAGGGGTTTGAGTTTTCACGAGTTTACTGTATAAAAAAAACTACTATTGAATTCGGAACAGATGGCCAATAAATCATATTTTGCGTGGACTAACTATTTCCAATTGTATTTCTATTATTTATTGACGTGATTCCTGTGTGAGCTTTGCATGGATTCCACCCTGGGTCTTCCCCTAATTCCCATTCTTTATTCAAGGATAATTTTATCAACGTGGCATTCATGTTGACCAGCAAATGACACTTACTGACTTTTGTGACCAACAACGCTTCGTCAAAGACCACCTCTGATTTTCATATGTTGATACCTGAACACGAACTGGAATGTCAGTTTTGAACAAACACATGTAGAGCCTTTGATCTGCCCCCAAACCCCAGGCGCAATAATCCAGAGCAGATATCTTTTTAAAACTTTGCTTGGACACATTTGGCTTCTCACTCCGCCATTCCATGCCATCAAGAGTGAAGTAAAATAACTGACCAGAACGATATATTCCCCAGAAACACGATTTCGGCATCTTGTTAACTCAGCTTTCCGCGTTGTTTTGATGATATGTAAAACGTTCTGTTCCACTATTTGATTGAAAATCTGTGACAGAATCCAGACTGTGTTATACACACGAGTATCTCATCCATGTTTTAAAAGCTAAATATGTCTGCAAGACATGCAAGTTGGTAGAAAGGTGAAAAAACTGTAAAGTTTGAGGTACCTTTTCCAGTTGTTCTTTTGATGACAAGAATCGAGTAATGTTTGCCTCTTTCCAGTTTAGGATGGCCTCATTTTCACGAAGGTAGAAAAATACGCGGGAAAGCATACTGAGACATACTGAGGCTTTACATACAAATGCATCTAACTTGATAATGCATCTCAATTAAGATATTTGCAGCTTCTCTGCCATAAACCAATAAACACAAACTTTCAACATTAAGCTATCTAAATCGCAATTTTGGAAGACCTTGTAAATTTTTGTTCTGGGCTGGAAGACAGTTGTAATGGATCCTGAAAAGAATGATATACCAAACAAACTGTTTACACTGGTAATGATTATGAGGAATAATAAGCTTCTACTTGGTATGAAAAAGCGGGGATTTGGAAAAGGCCGATGGAATGGATTTGGTGGGAAAGTTCAAGAAGGCGAGCGGTTGCTTGATGCAGCAAAAAGGTCCAACTTGCCTAGGTTTTATAGCTAATTGTGCTATTTTAAAAACACCTACCAATTTAATAAAAGCTTGATGATCCAGTATCTTTATTTAGATACTTACAGTGAAGTACTTACAGTGAAGTATGTTTCATATGCTGCGTAGGGGATTCAGGCACCATGAAAATCAAATGGCCCAACTGCAATTACTCGTGCCCTGTGACCTATGCGCATAGCAGATGCATATGCAAGCATCAATACAAATATCACATGTTTAAGTAGGCCACTTTCATCTTAGACAAACCTGAGCCAAACAGTTCTTATATTAAGACTATCAATTAGCGACAGTCACAAGGAAAATGGTTGGTAAGAGTTTACAGACAGGGCTACAATTAAGCTGACAGATATAGGGTATACACAAGATGGTGCTATTAAAAGCACATACTTCAACAACAAAAATAGTAAAACGTTGCAAGTATTATAGTATACTTGTGCAGCCATACATCTATTAATGTTTTAAATACCTAAATAAATGCTATTTGATTTGCTTTTAATGTGGCTGTTGGAGCTTACTGACAAAACAAGTGAAAATAGCTCTGCTTGTCATGATAATGCTTGTCAAAGCTGTAGCTAGGTCTTTGTGCAAGATTTGATCACTTTTATTTTCAAAATAAATGTTTCAGCAGAAAAATTATGCTTAAACTTATGATCATGCCTATCACTTTTGAGAACCTCAGATTCCTGTAATGTTTGTCAAAGCAATATGATAGTTGGGATGCATGAATATCTATTTAGAAATATACAATCTAAATCTCTTATGTAGTAAACATTTGATAATGAGGTTTTTGCAAAAGTATAGAGAACATTTATTTGACTCTGGTTGATTAAGGGGTTCCAGAAATGAAATCCTATATGTAGCTCTTGCAGAAACAGCAACTAATAATTTTTTTTCATTATCTCCCAATTATTTATTGTCCCTTGGCCTTGATGTTACAAAATCAGAGCTTAAGTGATAAAATCAATAAATTTCACAAAAGGATCAATCATTGCACTTGCTGATCACTTGCTACCAGACATGAAACAAAGAGAATGCTACCAAAACACTGAAATTTTTAGAACTAAGAATACTCTCAATTCATCTGTTATAGAGAAAATCTTTACAAAAAAGGCCATAAAATGTGAAGTGCAAAACCAAGACACTCTGAGAATAGCTTAGATAAATAGCATTCCATACTTTCTCTAGCACCTACCCTTGAGGGTCCCTTTTTAGTAGAAATATGGTATGCACCATCAGATCTGTGGGACAGAGAATATGGGGAAATTCCCCAATTGCATTAAAGTTTGATAAAAAGCTATCAGTATTAGAAATGAAAATAATGTCACTGAAACATTTAATTTCAATGCTATGTTAAGTTATGTGAAAGCTATGGATCAGGGGCAGGGTTTTCTTTGTGGCTTTTTTAACATTAAATTGCTAGTATTTAGAACAAATTGGCCTTTTTGCTTTGTAGCTGCTAACTATAAATAAAGATTCTTATTTCGTTATTATCAATAATTTCCACAGGGAAACGTCGGAAGAGTGCTGTTTGCATATCAAAGACCCTAAGCATCTTGCCAAGATAATTTTTGAGTTCAAGGGTGAAACACAGCTACTAGAGGTTCATCTTTTTATCTGTGAGAATTTTGAGGGAACTCCTACAGAAACTGAAGGTAATTATATTGATATAATATGATGTCGAAATTAACCAGATTTTTTCACAAAACAGGATTGGATTAAATATCAAATGTTGATCTATCTACTTCTCCTTACAAGTAAACTTACAAGTAGCCCTTCTCTTATAAACACCCCATCTTAATTTCTGCTTCCTCAAATTTTTTAAACTGTGAGAAATAAATTCATTTTTGATAAAAACTTAAGGGATCAAATGTGCATTGTTAGAACATACTGTATTCCTCTTTGTATTTCCCCTTTAAAGTGGAATTATTTGAGACACCCTATCACTGTGTGGGTCTAAATCATATGGAACTGGGATTGAGCCTTATCTGAATGTTAGTTAGTAAGCAAATGGTTGTGAAACCAAAAATAGTCCAACAAAATAATGGTTACAACTGAATTAACATTGTTTTCCATGCAGTGATGGAATCAAAGTAGCTAAAAAGGACTTTGATGAATGTAACCAGTTACAAATTAGGCCTTGCAACTAGAGAAAATAAAGTGAAAGCCTGCTTTTAGAAAAATATTATCTTTATATCGACAAACTAATTTACAAATTAGTATCACATAAGCAGAAAAGTAATTTAACTGAATTTTACTATTTCAGAAATGCAGCCAAGATGGTTTGATTTGGACAAAATCCCCTACGATGATATGTGGCCTGATGACATCTTTTGGTACCCCTTACTCTTCAAAAAACAACATTTTGAGGCATACTTTTTGTTTGAGGGTCACAACATCATCCTTGAAAAGAACATAAGAGAGGTTTCCGAGCAGGAGAAGTGTCCTACCTGACAATATTGAGAAGAAAACACTTGAAGAACACACAGTGGAAGATAAAATCTTTCAGGTATTACAATATTGGCAAAGGATGAAATGAAACATTCTTGGTAGAATCTAATAATGCTCTCTTACAATTTTGCCCCAAATACAACGGACAAAATAATCTAAAATTCTTATTCTAAAATCAATTAAAGTTCACCATTTGCAATTTTATTGACAAGGTTCAGCACTTGGGAAGATATTGATCAGACAAATATGACATATAGTCCCTAAAATTAAATACAGTACTTTTTAGGCAACATTAATCATTTTACTGATTTTTACTTGACGGTTTACAAAAAGTATATAATTTCTGCGTAAGATGCATTTAGCCAAAAGATATGTTGCTATAAGGAGGAACATCCTTGAGACATGATAAGAATTGCACAAGCAAATATTTTCCATGTCCTTACCTTAAAACACTGTACTAAAAACGAGTAGATTAAATTCTTTGCAGTCAATTTGTGTGTCTTTAACTAGCTAGATAAAACACATCTAAAACCGGCAAGAATTCCAGTTTGACAACCTATCCTGGCCTTGTATTTGAAATAATTCTTGATGTTTCTTTAACGGCCTTGATTTAGATATTTTGTGTATAGTATTTTCTCAAATACAAACCACACCAAATTGGCAGCTGCCCTCAGATAAAGTTTGATAATAAAATAGGAAATAAAATTTGCACTAGAAACTAAATTGATTTATCATGACTATCATTTTCAAAACCGGATACCCATGGTTAGAGACATCACAAAGAAAAAGGAACTATAACACAAGTATTTTATGTGATTATTGATTCTAAAATAATAAATGTATATTACAGAGATACCTATTATCTATTTGTCTACAATAATTCTATAAAAAGTAAATAAAAGCCCTAAAGAAGATGCCACAGTTTTTGAGAAAAATTTATATACTTTACAAGCCTTAGGTGCAGGGATGCGGAAGAGGGGGATGCAAGGGGTCAATTGCCCCTGCAGCCCTTTGATAGGAGGGTCAAGGTGGGGCAAAGTGCCCTTTTCATAGATTTCATAGACGTGCCATTGACATCAGCCCTTTGTAATTATCAACAAATTCATGTGAAATTCTGACTGCACTGCGTTATCTGTGAAACAAAATGACAGTTACAAAAGAATTGTTGGTAGCTTGGAATTATTTTTTAAATGCCCTTTTACTTAAGCCTGCCACTTGGTCGTTCCAGTGTCCCTGCTCAGGTTCTATTTGAGAAGCATAGTGCTTTGAAATATTAACTTCGCCAGCCTAATGAGACAAACTAGATAAACATCAGTGTGCAAAACCAGCCATCAGCAAATAGCTTGGAACCAAGCCAACCTTGTCTTCTTTGCAGCCAATCCACCAGTTTGGGTTGATCTTTTCCAATACATAAATTAAGTCACCACATTTAAATTCAAGCTCATCTGATTCAGCTGCTGTATGATTATCAGTTCCAATATATACATTATCATAAGAGAAAGCATCTTCAGATGGTCCTTCTTCTTCTGCAAGAGTAAGAAAGAAAGCTAGATTGCAATCACCAACAATAAAGATTCAATTTTATCCTCAATTTAATTCATATTATAACCAAACTTGACTGCAGGACCACTTACAATGTCTTGTTTTGGTGATTAAGATTTTCACAAAAGACTGTGAACTTTTTAAATCACACCATTAAGTAATAAAAATAATGAAGATGCTAGGAATTGTGGCTCCTCTGTAAAATTACAAGTGATTAAAACCTAAGATAGGAATGACTATTTTGTAGAACAAACCCATAATAGAATGACCATCTTCATTATTCTTTGACATGGTACCAATAGTAAAAAAAGGAATTTTTCAATAATTCATACTTGATAAGAATAGGAAATTTATAATGAAGTTGGTGAAAACTGACCTTCCTCTGGAGGCTCTTCTTCAATCAATTCTGTTGGCTTTGAAGCTGAATCTCTTTTTGGAATAACAGGAGGCAAAGGTGTATCTCGTTTTGGAATACTTGGAGGTAAGGGAGGTGGCAATGTTTCTTTTTGGTCTAACTGCTGACCTAAAATATGAAAAAGCAATACAAATAGCATGGGAAAAAGAACATCTATTCACAGCTCCATCAGTGATCACCAAGAGAAACTATTTCTGATAAATAAATAATCAAAGTAGTATTTTCAACTAATGAACATAAATCAAAAACATAAAATAGTCAAAAACCAATTATGCCTATTCCTGTTTAAGAATATTTAGGATCCCATCTTTATATTCAAGATGCTGACAGGATCCATGTCACAATCCAATATCCTAATCCTGATCTAGTTCTTGTAGGATCCTACAATGTCACTATGGATCCTAGCAAGATCCTATTCCAGATCCTGTTTTAGAATCCGGTAAGATTTTTGGTAAGATCCTGTGTAAGATCTTAGGTTGTGTTTGTCCTACAGGATATTGTTTAGGATCCTATGCACACGGGATCTTGCAGGATTTTTGGTAGCATCTTTTCCAGGATACTAAAAATCTAGGATCCCACAGGATCCTGCAAGTTTTTTCACTGGGGCTGTGCATCTCTTTTCACCATTTGCAAAAACAGCAGTATGTCTAGAGCCTTAGCTTTATGGCTACATGATTTAACTTTCGTTTTGTAAACCTGAATGACCTGCATATTACACTCGTCTCAAATACGATGGATTTAAATTATGATGGAATTAAAAATCATTCAACAATGTCTGTTACAAAATTAACTTTCGTTTTGTAACCTAAATGACCTGCATTTTACACTTGTCTCAAATACGATGGATATGATGGAATTAAAAATCATTCAACAATGTCTATTACAAAGAGCATAAAGAAAAATAAAAAATAAGTTGTTATAAGTAACATAAGTACCTCTCGGTGGGAGGCTTGGTGGCAGCGGTGGTGTTGCAACTGGGTTTGGAGATACAGGTACAGGTTCTTGCAATGGTCGAGGGGGAAATGCGGCTTGACTACTTTTTTTCATCAAAATAGGATCAATGGTGTCATAAATGTCTTCTTCAACTGAAAAATGAATATGATAAAATTGGTAGAGGTGTTTTTGAAATATAGCTGAGAAGTATAAGCAAAAATCAACCAATAACATCACAAACTCAAGTCAACCTGTCAGCACAAGATTCTCCTGAAGGAGAAAATGACTTTACATCTATTGTTATAAAAATGGCTTTACACCTGTTATTGTATTAGTCTCAAATATTAACTGAAAAGCAGAAGAGAAGAAAGAAAATAATTTGATAATATGAGAACCCTTAAGCTTGAATGCTATTTATTTAGCTCACAAGATACAAGCAAAAAGTATTGAAAATTTATATTAGACTTAAACTTTTCATAGCCTGTATCCCAGAGAGAGACCTGCGTAACAACCTTTATTGCCATACAAAGACAAAAAATCTTTAAACTCACTAGGGGCAGCATCAAGTGAAGCTGGTTCAGATTCAAAATACTCTCCTGGAATACCCTCATAAAAGTCGTCACCAGCTTCTAAACCAAATAAAAAGACATACTTTAACAAATATAAGATAACTTGTTTCTTGTTTAAAGTCAATGTTACACATGAATGCATGTATTAAGTTCAAAACGTACCATAACATTCTTCTCTCATTATTGTAATCCTTACAACTAAATGGGTATGGCAGACTATTCAAATGGTTTAAAATTCTGTCACATTAGGAAACAAAACAAATTTTCATATGTTCAATATTTTGGAAAAAGGACAACATAAAAAAGGATTTTGAAGTTCTTTGGACTTTCTAGTAAACATTATTTTAATGTTAAAAAATCTTGAATGTTGATAAAACCTGAATGATACCTGCTGAGCCTGCATGCATACTGAGAGCAGAGGTATTACCAATATGATCATCATAAGTTTCATCCTCTATTAATAAAAAATTATATCATACAAAACCCCCTGCTTTATAGCAAATGCTTTAATAATCTGTGGAAGTTAGTCAGTTAGTGGCCCTTACAGTAGAAACCCGCATAAAAGAACCTAGGTTTTTATCTTGCAGCCTGGATAGGTTCTTTATTAACAGGCTGCTATTCTAAATTCCAGTCTAAAAGGTCCTCAACGAGGTTCTAATATACGTACAAGCCTTGCACACATTAACAATGTTTTATACTGCCAAAATTCGAACAGACACACCAAAGCTTTCTTTTTCACATTCAAGCAATCAAGTGAATTTGTGTTGCTAGATTGTCCAATTTGAATGCAACCTACCATAACTTGATTTATTTTAAGCTGGTTTAATTTGCCAATGTGAATAGCATGTAAAAATACCTTCCTAAAGACCATTTTTTTATGTATTTATATATAAGAACAGTTCTAAATTTCAGCCTCTTAGGGGTTCTTAATTATGGGTTTGAAAAGATTAAATTTCAGCCTCAAGGTTCTTATAAAAACAGGTTCTTTCATGTGGGCTTCTACTGTACTTGATCCTGATTTGATCTCAAAGTAGACAAAATGTTAATTTTAGACTTATTAGCTCCCTCTGTTCTTCAACTATAGTCATCAAGCAAAGCGAATGACTCTGCCAATCACTGAATTTCAAAATATGCAACTAATCACACAGTAGACTTATTGCATTAAGGGTTAAGTTAAAAACTTTTCGAAATCTCAAAACTCAAGACGGCAGAAACCTCGAAAAAGCTGCCAATTACCTCCTGTGACAATCCCTTTCTGCTGACATTCTGTGGTATGAGCCTCATCAGCTACAATAAATTGAAAAGATTAAAATTAGGTATTGATTATATACCTTTTTATGTATAATGTATGGTAACAGTCAGAGAGGCTGTAGATTCTCTGCATAATAGAGTTTGCCTAAATGACAACACACCAAGCAGAAACGAAAACATAAATTAAACAAAATAACAATCCTTGAAGATGGATTTAAGCAACAAGGATGGGGGGGGGGTGTTAGCTATTAATAGTTTCATGTTTTCCTGCTTTAATGCCAACAAACAAATCCACCACCCTCCATTGATTTGTGAGCTTTTCCATGAGTGTAAACTCTAAAAAACAAATCTTATACTTACGCAAAATCTCATACATTTCCTCTTCAACAGGTGTAGCTGGTGGCTTGATTGGTTCCCCAGCACTACCTTCGTCACTGTCACCACTTATTCTTGAGGCCAGACGATTGAATGCCTTGCTTTCGAGTCTACTTAACTTTTGTGAACATATTGGAGATAGAGCTGCATCCCATTTGTCATAGTCATCCTTGGATGATACACTGAACTAAAAAAAGACACTAACAAAATTGTTGTATGCTTGTGTTCTTTTTTCATGTGTTTTCAAATAATGACAAGTGAAGGAAACTCAAGATATCAAAATACACTACAATAATGTGAATATTCGGCAGTCTTTATTTCTGCTCTTCATAAATGATTAAAAACTTTGAATAATTCTTGCAATTCAGTGCACTTGACTTAGGACTTTTACTTTTATAAATTAAATCCCAATTGAAAGCTTTCTTTTGAAACATTTTCTGCTTATGTCAGTGGCTTTAAATAGAAATGAAGCAAACTGGATGAAAAACTGATGGTCTCACCAAGTTATTTCTTAAAAAACAAAGCAAGCTCAAAGACATCCAATCTTTAAACTCTGAAAAACTATCTGACAGAATCTCAAATTTGTCAAAAAATTGCACTGCTTGAGTTGCTGCTAGTCTTCTCTTGTATTCTTAATTACAAGCCATTGCCACAGCTCTACTTTTTCTGTTTTGTCAAGTAGGTTGGCATTTGTATTATGCAACCTGTATGTTAATTACATGATTTCACACTTTTTTGCTGAAGATTGCTTACAGTAAACTCTGTTTGAAGTCACTATTGGTTACTGCCACAAAAAATTTAGACAAGCATGTGTAGACCATTTACAGTCACCTTCTACTTACAGTCATTACTTTACAAGCAAAATCTGATGTGACTTTAACTGGGGTCACCAGAGCAAGCCACCTATTGATAGATCAGTTAGATTTGAATGTTGAAAATCTGTTGTATATTTTTAGCTGTTCTATTCTGTTCTATTTTTAGCTGTTGTTCTATCCCCTAAACAGTCTAGGAAAATGCATGAATATTTCTTCCTGTGCTTCATGCCTCTCCTATTAATTTTACTTATTAATGCAACATGTTGATAACATCTTACCAAATATGTAGACCTTCCTTTGCCATAAGGAACCAGCTTGAAAACAAATCTGTCCTTGCTTGAGGACTTCTCATTGCTTATGATACGGCCAGGAAGTACAATGACACCAAGGGCTTTTGAGTCTTCCTCTTGGCAATAATAAAAAAGAAACTCATCTTTCAAGACACAGTATCTTTTGTGCCATTTAGACCCAAGAAGTTTTTTCTTTTGCTTCATCAACCAGCCTAAAATAGACAGAATTTCTCATTCAATAACAAAATAATGTAAATATGAAACTTATGATGATGAAAACTACAATATTACAACAAACAGCACAAATCTAAAACCAAACAAACTTTAACATAAAAGACAAATATAAAAATAACACTTTAGCTAGGGTGTGAGCAGAAAAGTAATGGCAAACTGCAGAACAGAGTGCACATTCAATTCAAATGTGAGTGTAATGAACTTGCAATGTGAGTGAAATGTACTGAATTTGTGTTTTGCCTCTAATCAATCTTACTATGAATGCTATATAGAGCTGTACAGAGGCAAAAAGCTGACCCTCACCAACTGGGTAAAAATCCATCTTCCAATAAAGTCTTGACCATGACACTTAAGAGAGACAATACTTTTAACATCCAAATTGTAGAAAGTTCTAAAACTCTTGAATTCCATCAGAGTTAGAAAAGGCATTTATGAATTTTGGAATTGTAAGTAGTCCGAGATTCTGAGAGCTGACAGGGGGTGATTGCCCAAGTGATTCATAAGGATTCATCATACCACATTTGCAGCTTTCACACAAACACTGAATGAGACTGTGGTGAATTCCCCTAACTCAGCTTAGCTTTACAGAGAATCTATCCTGATAAAGAAGATAAGTAGGACAAGAGCTTAATGTCTATTGTAACAAGCAGGCCTTACCAGAAAAGGCATGCGATCGCACTCGCATGCGCTAGTACAGGCCTCCCCACACCGAGGAGTGTGTTTAATCACATACCTATTTTTGTAATCAGTCATTCGTTTTTTAACTAAAGTGCTAGAAACTAGTAAGGTAACAAAACAACAAGAAATTGTTTTGTGCTTTTTATTTTGATGTGTTTTACTGGTCTTGTCCACTGTACTGGGTCAACTTAATTATTTTGAAGAGCTGTTGTGACAACACTGGAATGCAATCAAACACGGACCAAATGACCATAGCATCAGGGCTAGTAGTAGTCAGGACAGAACAAATTTTTTATCAAAGACCTGTGTTAGCAGATCGTCAGGCTCCCATCATTTTGAGGAGCTGCTGTTTTTTTAAAGCCTTTGCCAATGGCCTCTTGCTGGATAGCTCGCTTTCTGTATGCTATTCTTTTATGCCACTGTTTCAGTACCAGTTTCTACCGCCAGCTGGATTAAAAATAAACGGAGCAACACAAAGCTAAACAACCCTCTCTAGAAGGGCTTGCGCAATATGGCTTATTTGCCCAACAAGGATGTCCGGTTCTTCCACAAATTATTCAATGTTGTAACATTTTCATATGAAAGCAAAAACATTTGGAAAATGGCAGGTTGTGACAAAGGCATGAAATTTTCAAGGGTTTCTGGGTCCAAAGATTTGGAATGCAAATGAAACAAAATCATCCAAAAGTGCAAGTCAATTGAAAGTTCTTATAAAAGATCGTTATTTCAAAAATCAATGCGCCTGTAACGCTTGCAGTCAATAACTTCCATAATGCAATCTCTTAAATTACTTCATGTTAATGTTTATTAGTGTTCACACTGTTGTCAAACTAACAGTAAAAAAGGTATTATCATTATTATATTATTATTACACTTGCAGACAGAAAGATAGTGCTTTGCATTCAAAGAAAGGGAAATCTACAATAGAATTGTTCTGTTTCAAGCGTTTGCACTGAATGTTTCGTGCCGTTTTCAAATCGTGCCATTTTTTAATCGCGCCATTTTCAAATTGTACCGTTTTCAAAACTGTTTTCCTATACCTTGAAGAGACACGATTAAAGGTTGGGGTCAAAATTTTAACTTTTTTCGAGGATTTCATGAAGACTGCCACCATGGTTGCTGGCAAGAGGGATTGCTGGTAACTGCATCTAAAACACTTTCAGCATCAAATTTAGTAAAGATCTCTGGCAATATCCTTTCCCTTCCTTTATCATTTTGCCACCAGAGATTTTATTGCTAAAGTTGTGTGAAAACTGAAGAAGTGACTTAAGAATGGGGTTCTTTGAAGGCTCCATAGACAAAACACCAATAGCACTCCATCACACGCCTAAAACAGCTTAGGGGTGCGAAATGCCACACTTGTGCTAATTTATTCCCAGGAAGGCCTGAGGAAGTGTTAGACAGTGAATCTTTAGTATTTTAACAAATGCACAAATTAGAGACAAATACATTTAAAGACAAAGCCAAGAAACAAAAGAACATGAAAAATCTTAAATGAGTGAAAAATATTAAAACATACCACTGCATGTACAAGCCTCGGCCATTTTTTTGGCACTTATGTTTTCAAAGCCTTTGAGTTTTGAGAGCAACTCATCTTCAGTGAGCTCTGAATATAATTCATCAGATGACTTGGAAGTGCCATTTGAATGAATGATACTGTTTGCGATATCTAGGTACAAAAGCTCATAATTTCAAACAACAAATTGTGAACGAACAAAGCTTTTTAAGTACAAAATTATTGGCATTGTTACTTAATGGATTATAAAGCATTGGTAGTGCATCTAACAGTGGTTATACTTGGTATACAGATACACAGATGAATACTGAGTATTCAGTTTGAAAGGGGTAAGAAAATGATATGACTAATGTCAACTTAAGAAAAAGAAAACGATTATCATATGTCTGGGGTTAGTGAATTTCATAGTAAGTTACACTTGTGTCAAAAGTCCTAATTATCAAAATTTTAAGAGTTAAAATGATTTAGGTGTTGTTCTAAATTTGTATCATTATTGAAACTTAACAGCTTTTAAAGTTGGGTACATTAAATATGTTCACAATGGTACTCACAGGCTGCATGGTTGCAATCATACATCACATTGCTATTGTTTATAGAATTATGGAATAATAGCACAAAAACCCTGCGGATTTTGTCTTGATTGTGGTTTGCTACTTTAACAGCATGTGAATAAGGATATCCTCTGAGTCTGACTACAAAGATTTGATTTTTTCAGAAATTCAACATGGCAGTTCTAATAAGGTAGAGTTTCTTTGACAACTGGGACATGAAAAAACTAGCTGGTCTGAAAATATTTTGACTCTTCTCGGGTTTGGTACAACTTTAGTGATGTTTATTGATTAGAATATTTGTAGCAAAATCTTACAGAAACTTATAACCAGTCCAACTTAGTTAAATGCTGAGTTATCCAGGTACTTCTTGACTGGATTCAGCTATAGCATGACTTACAGATTTATTTGTAATATGTATATGACTTAATTGAATATATAAAAAATTTCTACTTCATTGTGTGGTTAGGACCAGTAACATTTTATCATCATTCAAGTCCTATTTCAGAAACACAGCCTTACCATCATAGGTTTCTTCATCTTCAGCCTCATCTTCTTCCAGTAGCTCTGTAACTTCACTTACACCAGACACTTCATAGTCTTCCTGTTGCAATGCATCATTTTCCTGGTGTTCTTTGTGTTCTAGAAGTAAATAAAAATTTGCTACCTTGTTAAACAGCCAGTAGCGTTGCTTGGCCTTCCAGAGTAGGGGGTTATAAGGTCAGCAGCAGTAAAATTTACTGCAGAAAACATAGATGAAGAAAAATGTTGAGTGCTTTTTTCGCATGCAAAAAGAAGACTCTACTGACAAACTAAGAATCTTGTGGACCAACTCATACAAAACTGAGGGGTATAATACCCCTACACACCCTGCTAGCTGCACCCCTGGAAACAGAATAGGGCTTAGCTGGTGAAATAAAAAGAGTTTCTTAGCATAAAACCAAAACAATTTACTCTTCAAACACTGTGTCAACATGTGGCAATGGCACATTACCAAATCATTTTTGCAAGATTGAAAGATCAAAATAAAACAGGGCATCAATTTTCACTTCTCTGAGGGCCTTTCAGTGAAAACTTTCCCCTCGGCAATGATGCTAAACATTTTGAAAAGTTTTGGAAAATTGATATTTAGCAAAATTAATGAAGCAGATTGAAAATCCAAAAACAAATAGCAGGATCAAAATGAAACCAAAAAATTTTTTGTCACAGCATTAATTGTTTCCTCTTTTTCAAAGGTCTTTCAGGAAGGTCTTTCCAGATAAACTTGAGTTTCATGTCTTCATTTTGATCATTTCAAATAGTTTGTGCTTGGTACTTATGTCATTATAGCTTAATTGTTGTTTAGGAACAATGGGGGTATCGTTGAGAAAGAAGAAAAATCAGGAATGTTTTTGCAGTTTTTAATATTTATTTCTATACCTTGATAAGTTTTTCGTAATTTTCTACCTAGACAGTCATCTTAAAACTTGCCTTATACTTGCTAAATATAATTGATCTTTGGCTGGCTAAAAGATGTTGGTGCAATGCATTCATTTTGTGACATGATGCAATACTTTTGCCCAGCTAGTGCAAAAGATACACAAAGAATATTTTCAAAAGAGCAACAGACCTTGCATTGATTCAGGGTTTTGTAGATTTGCTTGAAACTGTGTCATATCAATGTAGCTACTCATTCTTTGTCGTTGGTCAACTTCATCAATCTTGTTTTCAAGAACTTCAACATAACAAAATGTTACAAATCAACATGATGATCAAAGAATAAAAGAATGGTACTTTTGCACCCATACTTTTGGTACAGAAGCAACAAACAAGGACTGGCCCTTACAAAGGAAATAAGCCAAATTTAAGTTAAATCTGCTCATATGTAGAGTTTTTATCTTTCAAATATACCTTACCCTATACAGACTCTTAACCTCCTCAATTGCATTGGTGTGTTTTTTAATGAGATCTAAGGCCTAATAAAAGCTAACAATATTCTTCCATCTTCAACTGAAACTATTTTCATTACCTAACTTTGTTTCATTATCATTTTTCAGGGTAGCTTATTTTTTGCTTTCAAATTATATTTTATGAATGCCGATTGTAAACTAATTTTTTATTTTGTTTATTGTTTTTATTTTAACAGGACTACTAGGAAAACAGTGTAAATATGTATATATGCATATCACTACTGAAGTATTGTCCTGTATAAATATTCGATAATAATGGAAACTTTTCATTTTCAATTCAATTAAAACTACAATTACAAATTTCACTATTACAAAGGTAATTTGCAATTGGCTAGCCTGGGTTTACAAAAAAAAGACTATTACAAACACAAACAAAATAAATTGACAGAAAATAAGAAAAAGTGTGTTTGTCATTGTTTGTTTTAGAAGTTGTCAATAGTAGAGATCGTTAGAATTGAAGAAGTTCAGGATTATTCCAAGATTTATTTCTGCGGCAGAAAATGTAGTAGGTAGTACGGATAGTGACGTTGGGTAGTTTGGAGATCATGAAGCGGAGATGATTCTCGCTGATATCTAGAGCGTTGCACATGTCGATGAAAGAGGAGCAGGAGAGACCAAAGATACCTAGGGAACTGATAGAAAGATTAACAAACATGATAGAAGAATAAGCTGAGCTTAGGCTGTGAATGAGATTCAAGTATTTCTCTCTTTTGCGGTTAGCATTAACATCCAAGTTAGTTTCGTATCCTACTGTAAGCTCGAGTATGAATAGCCGATGGTCAGAAGTGACTAGAAGTAGATCAGGATGGGAAGAGTCTCCTGTTACGATAGAGGGTGAGAGATAACCTGAAAGGTCTGCATAAAGAGAGCAATTAGGTATAGCTTTTAAAGACTGTGCTAGGAAGTTCACGTTTCTGGCATATGGCAAAAAGAGCAATCGGACAACTGAGTAATGTTCCATTTAGATAGGTTCTTTCGCGTGGCAAGGGAGTTGCTAAGATATTTGATAGTAAAACTGAATAATAATTTTTTTTTTAAACATCTCATTTTCACTTAATACATTTTAGGTTTACAATTATACGACTCACTTTTACAGGCATCATATAATTGGCTTATCTGCATTACAATTTTCAGAAGTCAATCAGTTCGGGGCTTAGCCATGGTTTGTTTCGAAGACAGAAGATATAGTAGGTGCAGCGGATAGAAATGTTCATGAGTTTCATCAAGATGGATTTAATAATAATAATAATAATAATAATAATAATAATAGCTTAAGCTAACAGTAGAGGTGGGAAGACCATTGCCTTCTTGCCATGATAAGCCAGGACAGTCAATGAAATTAGGCCAAAATTAATGACAACTAGATAGGAGAGTGAAAATAAATATATCTACTCATTAAAATACATCAACGTTTAGGTATATTGATTATATAAAGCATTTCAAACGGGGGGGACCATACCAAGGCTTCTGCTACCCATACCAAGGGGCTTAGAAACAGGTTAAAAAAATAGATGGTCAGTGACGTGGAGAGGGGGTCCAGGGGGCAACTCCCTTGTTGCCTTTTGATAGGAGGGGCAAGGAGTGCGAAGGTGCACTTTTCATAAAAGTGCCCTTTACATCAGATGTTTGTAATAATCGAAAAGATCAAATGAAATTCTGACTGTACTGCCTATTCATAGAGACCTTTCTTGATATTTGCAAAGATCTTGAAATATCTTATGCCAAAAGTTATCTGATTTCCATGATACTATAGAAGATCGAAACAAAGAGACAGTTACAAAAGAAGTGTTAGTAGCTGGGAGATTTTTCCCAAAAAATGTCCTTGTAATCAAGCCTGCCCTCCTAGCCTCTTCGTTGTTCAGGTGTCCCTGTAGATGGTGTTGTGAAAAAGGGAAATAATTTGCATCAAAGGGTCATGCAAAAGTAGTACTTTTTAGATAACAAAAGACACTTCTCACTAATAACGGGGCAAACATTCTGTTGCTGGAAAAAGATTGTAAAATGTGCCCCCAAACCATATCATTAATTTTGATTTCAAGCAACTTTTTGATACTGAAATAAAAAACTGCTTTGGAAAAGGGCAAACTTTTGAAACATAGATCGCAAACTAAAAGTTTAGCAATTAACAGTTGTGGATCAAAAAGAAAAAACAGAAAATTGAGTCTATGACTATAAAGATTACCCAATCACAGGGATGGCACTAGAGACAAACATTCAAGGTGCAGAAGTTTATATTCAAAGTAACTGCAGATGTAGGTGTATCTAACTGCAAACAGAAAAATTCAAAATAAGATAGCATGCACCAGAGCGATGTACCTCACAAAGAATGGTTTTTCAGCAGTTGTTCTGTCAATTTTTTATGTCATCCTGACATTGTGTAAACAGCATATAACATCCATCAAGATTGGCAAGTCAAATTAGATTAACTGCTGTCTTATATCTCATCTTAGGAGGATTTGGCCTTAACGGGGTGTTCTAAGGTATCTTACAAGGACAGAAGGGTCAAACGTATAAGCATGTTGGTAGTCAGAGAGAAATGTTGTGTATTGACATCACCTGCTTAGAGTCAAACACAGAGTACCTCATGGAGAAATACAATTACTGTAACAATTATCCAGTAGAGCAAATGTGCCTTTGCTCAGATCACGACCTGTCGTATTTGTTTCTACCTAGCATCCGAAGGCAGTTTTTACGACACCGAGAAGCATATGCTTATCAAGCAGTGTCCTGGTCCTTCCTCTCGATGTAACCACACCTTGTGATTTCTTCACCTGGAAATTACAGAGAGCTGGCAACTCTCCTCACTCTAAGTGAAAGTCTGGTCATGCCGGGGGACTCAAACCACAGACCCTTGGGTCTGTAGTCAGCTCCTCTAACAACTGAGCCATCCTCGTACTAGACCTCATTCCCAGCCTACTAAGAAATCATGTACACTAGAAGTTATAATATTTGCCTAGTCAAGAACAGTATCTATGGTGAAATAGCCTTTTGACATAAAAAAGACTTTGAAATCATATTGTATCCGACCATGTTGGCGAAAACTCTCTGATGTTGGAATCTATGCTATTTGGTGTATAGAACAGAACGGTTCTAAGTTGATACTTTGAGTATCACGCTTAATGTGATCATTAGGAAACTGAACTGATGTTGGAATCAATATAGAGAAACCTAAGAAGCTTTTTCTGGCCTACATCAATTGCCTTTGCCAAAGACAAAAAAGATGAAATAAACAACCAAATTACGATATCTTACTGGAAATTTTCTCTAGACCCAACAAATAAGAAGCCCTTGCGTAAAAATTTGCAGCCCCTTGCTCCCTGTGCCATCACTCCTGCCAAATCAGTGCCATTTGCCAATTGAAAAATGTTACCACATGTCATGAACCATAAACTTTGCAAATAGAGTTGAACCAAACAATTTGATGCAACATTTTCAGAAATGATCAGAGTTGAATTTGTTTCCGCGTGATGACTGAGTTAATTTTTTTAAATTGTTAGTTTTTTGATTAATATGTTAATGATTTTTACCCAGTGTGGTTGGAAAAAGGGATGAATGAAAGGAGATACAAACCATCAGGCTGAGCAGTTACTATGCCATCAACATTGTCACTTCCTTGATTGACAGATGATTTAGTCGCATTTATTTTATCAACAAGATTTTCCACTTTATTTAACAAACTTTCCCTTCCCATCTGGGCATCTGGTGATAGTTGCTGGGAAGGCAGTGTGATGTTTAAGTAACTGAGGACAGCTGAAAATCAGAAAAATATAAATGATGACATGAGTTAATGATATCTATTGATATCTTCATAGAGAATACTAGCTTGCTGGAAAATCTGTCTGATCTAAATTTTTTCTTCACTCAAGGTCATGTCTCTCCTTCAACATTGATGTAAGCATCATCCTTATAAAAAAGGAACAAAGTAACATTTGAGGGTAGGAATGCTCATTTGAGGGGGATACTCATTACATTTTTAACTGTTTTAGGGGGCAATCATTCAAGAGTGGCACTAATACCAGGAGGATGTGTGTAAGAGCATAATGATACCCTACTTTCCTTACAGGACTGTCTAAATTAACAGTAAAATAAATAAAGCTGAGTGTGGTTTAAGCCTCTTCTTTCATTTGAGTTTTATCATGATTCCATACACAGTAAAAACTTTCACATAAATGGGTAATTTAAACATCCTTGGTTACCCTCTCTTCCAAAGTAGTTTTCATTAAGGGGATTGGTGGTGCAGTACAATCAGGTCAAAAATAAGAAAAGCTAAAAAGCAAGGCTTCAGGTTCCAGCATAATATAATGAATTAAAATGCAATTAGAAGACATATAAGAACCTGCAAACCATGGATGAATGCTTAAAAGATACCAATAAATAGAAACCTGCCTATGGTAAGTGAAAAAAGTAAGTTACAGAACAATATTATATTTACCGTAAAAGCTCTATTAAGCCCCCAGGGGGGCTTATTATTTCTTTCAGTCCTAGAGGGGGCCTAAAAGTGAGGGGCTTATTAGAGAGTAGGGGTTATTAAGAGTTTTTGCTTGATAAGAGGGGACTTAATAGAGAGGGGGGCTTAATAGAGCGTGGGAGCTTAACAGGTCTTTTACGGTAGTTAGAAGGACTTGTGTATCTCTCGAGCAGTCAAAACAGGGTGGTGTTAGGCCTTATTCTGTCTTTCGTGTTGTTAAGAAGACCCTGTAAAATACTTTGCTTTACCTAGCGTTAATCATTATAAATTGAAATTAAGATAATGATCATAAATTTCAACTCGCATTATTTGATCATTCAACGCCTAAATTGTGGTGGTTTAAAGTGAAAGTTCTAAAATGAATCAACCTTGCAAAACTGCCAAAACTTCTTCCTCTTCTACTGCCATGTTGGGAGCCTGGTAGTCTTTTTCGATAGACTGTCACCTTCCCTACTGTCTAAATATCTGAGTTGAACAAATAAAATAAATAAAAGATCAAGCATGAATCTAGTCTCTCTGGTCTCTTCCCCGACTGCTATCAATATTCTTCTTTCGTGAAACTAGACAAGTAGACAAGGAAGTTTGTAAAGCCAGTTTGCGTCTCCCTCCTGCGCATAACATCAATTAGTTTCCGGGACCAATGTGCTACGCAGCAAGTTAGGATGCTGATGCTGCACCATTTGGGTGTTCGTGACGCCATGGCTCCCTATTCCACAAATGTTTTAAACCTCCATGTGGGTACCCAAATATATTTAGGATATAGGTGCTCATGCTGTAGCTCAAACCATCAATCCAAAAAATGATTTCTAGCAAAAAAACTGACCAAAAGTAGCATTTTATCTCGCCATGCACAAGAAAGTTTTGAATTTTTTCTAAAATTCTTTAAAACTTTTCTCATCATATTTGAGGCCTGAAAAAATAATTCTGAATCTCATTAACCCAAAAATTAAACGTACAAAGTCGTACATAGGAGAAAACTTCTAGTCCCCTTAATAGAAAACTTCAGATTCTTATTTGCATCCGTATTCCATTTTGTATCATTTTGTTTTAGAGCGTCCATCCTTTCGAGCTTTAGATATCGATATCGAATATGCTTTTTAGCCACCGGTTTTTTTCGCATAGGGGGAAACATATGGGCACCGGTTTTCACAGGTTTTCAGAAAACAATACACCAATTCGACTTACGGCCTCATTTTGAAATATTCTTTTGTACAAAATTTTTGACCTCAGATTCGGATTGACAGCAATGATTTTAGTCTACTTGTAAGTTTTCATTATGATATTGCTCACGATATTGATTTTATGACGACATAAAGATAAAAACTTTATAAGGGATTTGACCGTGATTGGCGACTAAGGGGGTAAAGTTTCCCCCCGAAACGATTTTTGCGGTCAAATCCCTTACAAGTTTTCAAACTTCATTTCTCGATAAAATCTAAAATACAGTCTCAAACAATATGAAAAATTGTATCCCGCCTAAAATTATGACGATAAAACCAAATCTGAGCTTAAAAAAGTCGTATAATTAAATTTGGAGAAATTTCCAAAACGAGGTCGTAAGTCGAATTGGTGTATAGCCACCGGTTTCAATATTGGCGCATAGATAGCATACTCCAAGCTGTCACATCGAATGGCTGCTGATTTCCTCGATTTTGAATTTCTTGGATACTTTGCAGAGGTGGTGCCAGAAATCTTGCGACAGAGGGGTTGGAGCTTCCGACAGGGGAGCTAAAATGACTTAAATAAGCAGTTTTTGTACGTTATTTTGTCAAATTTGCTCCGACAACAACCTAAAATTTTCCTCCGATGGGGGGCTAGATGCTTCCGACGGAGGGGCTGTAGCCCCCCCCCCCTTAGCCCTCCCCTGGCGCCACCACTGATACCTTGAGATAAAAGATGAAGTAGGAAGCTGGGAACTCTGTCAAACTCTTGTGAAGGTTCAATTTAGTATATAAACAGAAGAACTCTAGTCAGTCAGGGAGAAATGCAGCAATTGTTGCAATTGAATTTTAGATTAAAAATTCAAGATTTACAGAGAAACATAGCTCTTAGAATTTGACCGGTTTTTTAAACCTGTGCAACCGGCCTAGATCCGCGCCTGGTATGTCTACTAGGTTTTCGAAAACAATTAACATTTATACTTTGCATTTGAAGTTTTTACTGCATATGTTGAGGCCACGTGGAGTATTTGCGCCCGCGAGACTTCGAGGCTTAGTCATAACAATTCAATTCAACTTCCGATTAGGTAACGACAGTGCAAACTACCAAAGTTTGCAATGACGACATTTCTATTCTTATATTCAAGGGGAAATTACCTTTGACACAGAATAGCGTTAAACAACAGTTCGGCTGCTATAAAAATAAAGCTAGAGCATATTCGGATTTAGTTTAAAAAATACACGAGAGAAAGCAAACTTGAAAGTAGACACTTGAAAAAAGAAGTAAGTACGAGGTACAATAATATATATACTAGCTTGTCGAGAATGTTCCATTTTACGAATAACATAGTAAGATTACTATGTGAATTACGTTCTGATTAAATTATTATATACGTAAGCCTGACGATTCAAACATGCGAACGCAATCCATTCTCAAATATTCCTTAAATAATTTTAAATGAATTTCAGCTAGAGGTTTTATGATTTAATGAACCATTATCCATTTCCAGGAAATGGCCGAAAGACAAGTTAGTGATGAAGGAAATGATTTCGAAGTTTTGCCAAGACATAACCAAAAAGATGGGGATTTTGTGAGCCTTAACTCAGCAACATCAGCCGTTGGTGATCCATACGAGCAAAGAAAAGATATTTTAGAAGTGAGAAACAAGTTAATACAGTAATTATAATGTAGACTGTTGATGATAGAATTAATTATTAAACTACACTACCAGGACAAAGTATTGCAACATCCAAATGAAAATGGCGTCCAAAAAATTGAAGTTTTGCAAATTTATATCTTTACGCGGAAATATTCCCCTTAAAAGAAATAATGCTAAGCAAGTAGTCATATTCTTTCAAATTTATTGAAGATTTCGAAATACTCAAAATTACATTATTAACATAAGAAATTTTACAGCTATAAGGAAAAATATCTGCAGTGGTAAAATCAACAGGACAAGGAGCTAGTAGTTGTGATAAAACTCCAATTAACTACTCTTCAATTTTAATAATTTTGAAACTTTTTATAGAAAATGATAGTAAAATAGTGAAAGATTACGAAACAATAAATGAAGTCATTATTCCTGACTTCTTTAGCCCTGAAATTTTTCAGCTCAACTTTGGTAATTTTTTGGTACAGTTAGGCCCATATAAATTAGGAAATCATCAACTAGTGATATGCGAGTTAATGCAGTGAAATGTGTCAAAATAATGCAAAACAGTCTATTCAATGCTAGGGAAATGTGGAAAGCAGTCTTTTTTATAAAAAGCAATTCCCTTTACATGGCAATTTTTACTCAAATTTAGCTGAAAATCTTCTAACTTGATGTCCTTCCTCGGCCATCACAAAGACCTAACCTTGAAATAAGCAAAAATTTCCTTCTGCCAATGAAAATGATCTAATTTGAAATCCATGAGGCTCTCTAAGGTCCAAACAAGAACTGACTTCTAGAGAGCTTATGGAGAATGAAGGAGAATCCCAATGCATTTTATCAACAAATTTTGTGCATCAATTCCAAAGCAATCTCTCTTATTTGTCTGACATCTACCTTCATTCATCATCTCAAGATTTGTGTCTTTTTTCTTAGAGCAAAGTTGCATTAGAGAAATTGAAAGGACAACTGAATTTTGGAAATGATGAGATAATAGATGAAATTCATGGAAAACTCAAATCAAGGGAAGCTTTGGGTATGTTTTTTATCTTTAGCTGTTCAACATTGATCCAACAACATCGCAACCTCAACAAGCTGTACCCATACAATTTAAGATTTCCCCAATTCACGTTAGGCCCCTTATTTATCAAGCATTACAAGCTGAATTACAAAAGTTGGAAAATACGAAAAAGATGAAAATATACAAGAATGGGAATGTTATACCCTATTAGCTAAAATAATGGATAGCATTTAGGTATTATAAACTTTTAATTATTTTATTATATGAGATAATCTAGAATTTGTTTCATCTTCAAATGTTTCAGATGCAAGAATTAGTGATGAAATTGTTGTTCTCAAT
This sequence comes from Rhopilema esculentum, assembly GCF_057945365.1. Classification (NCBI taxonomy): domain Eukaryota; kingdom Metazoa; phylum Cnidaria; class Scyphozoa; order Rhizostomeae; family Rhizostomatidae; genus Rhopilema; species Rhopilema esculentum. The sequence continues at coordinate 5,410,596 of NC_142827.1, forward strand.
GATATAAGCAACAATACTGAATGGAGTGGTGTTAAAGAAGTTACTTCTCAAGCCAAAGGTAATTTGCTGTTTGAAATATTTTTTTGGCTGACAGAGATACCAGCTAGCTATTACATGTTTTTGACTTAAAATGGCTGCTAGCCATAATTAAATTTGTACTGAAATGTTCTGATAATATCATAGATTCTTATATCATGATTATTGTTCAGCTTCAATTCAATCAGCTCAAATTGCAATTTGGGTTGTTCTTGTTTCAAACCTGTAAAGTACTTACAGCCTGTCTTCACCTGTTCACCAATTCAAAACCTTCCATAACTGATTGGATCGTTGATTAAATTCTCTCTTTGAAGCTTGGTAGGTTTTAGTACTAATCCAACAACCCTTTTCTAATGCAGGTGATTGGCATTAATCTCATTCATTTTACATTAAATGCAAATCCCAACTAAGGTGGCATGAAAAATGTTGATATGTCACTTAGAAATTTGGCATTGGGTTCTCTGTCAAGAATAAATTTTATGTGACAGAATCAATTGTTATTCCAGTGCTTCTTTTTCTCTGTTATTCTGAAGAAAATTCCCTAAAGTTAAGAACTGCACCTAAATGTTGTTAATCAACTGATATTCAAATGCCTTTTGACAAAATTTATTTTTAATCTAATACAAAAAGGAAGTGTCTTTATTATTTAATTTATCTCAATATGAATAGATTTAGTTTCCAAAGTAAAGGATTTAGCAAAAGAAAAGAAAACAACAGTGAAGCGTGCACAAGATGTTCTTGATATCTGCCTGCCATCATTTATACTTGCCTGTCAGCTATCAGAAGAAGACATCAAGCTCTCGTCAGAGTATTCAGAACTGCAGGACTTGTATCAAGAAACAAAAGCAGAAGTGCTAAGGTGTCAGCAGGAATTTAAGATGGAGGAAAGAGAAGAAAAAATTAAGGAGGGACAAGCATTACTGCGTATGTAATGAGTATTTTGTAAACTATTTCCATGACAATCTGCTTTGGGCCTCATTCTCATCAACTTCTTATCAATTGTCTTTTCACTTTAACATAACTCTTGCTGTTTTTACCACGAGTCTAGTTATTACTTAAATCTTTTTCAAGCACTGTATTTATCTTTTTTTATCAGAGAGGTCAATATCAGCAGCATCAAGTGAATGTGAAAGAATAGATGATCTGCTTGTGAAGGAGAAAGACAGTGCAAATTTTGAGAAGTTCAAACAAGATGAGAATCATGTAGACTTGATGATAAAAGCTGAAATACATGAGCTTGGTGATTGGCTAAAGAGTTGTCAAAGTGATTCTTACAAAATAGGTAAAAATACTGATAAAGTGCTTTATTTGGATAAATGTATAGCAATTTCTAATGACATCAATTCTTCATAATAGTCCAATAGTTAAAATTCTTGACAAAACTCCTTCAAGTAGCTGAGACAAAGCACTTTTAAGGTCCAAATGAACTGTGAGCTTATCAAATTGTTTAATATATGAATGAAGGCTGTTGGGATTTATGCCTGGTTCTTGGTTATTCTGAAAATGGAAGGAATATTCAAAACTGCAGGGCCCCCAACTACACTGTAGCACTTTTTTGGATTTTTGCTCATTAGAATATCAAGATTTATTTATAGGTTTCAAGGGGCCGCATATCTGTTCGTCTGTTCAGCAGATTCTGTGGGGATAGGGGCAAAACCCATTGATTGAGCAAGCCAGTTTAATTGTAATGAATTTGGTTTGCTTGAGAGCAGGAACTAATTGTACTCATACACTTGATACCCAGCATCTTTCATCAGTTGTAAAGTGTGAAGACACCATTCTTTGTAGTTAATATTTAAAAATCTTTTTCAGAATCTGTGATTGAAGATCAAAACCAACTGTTCATTGATGCAACAACAAAATTCAATGGACATGTTCGAGAAATAGGTGTATCATTAGAGATAAATGCTGGGAGACAGGCAGATTTGATGAAGCAATTAGATGAATTGAGAAAGGAAGAGGAAAAGTTGAAAAATGAACGGATGTTTCAAGTAAAAGTCCAACAAAAGGCTGAAGATGTAAGCTTTTGTGAAAAATTATACAACTGGTATTTGCAGGCTGCAATATCATAATTTTTCCTTTTGCATGCCATTTGTAAAAGTTGAGAAAGTTCAAACCCTTGATCATAATTAAAAACCTTCAATTTTCAAACATGTTCAAATGTAACAATATGCTCAATGTGCATGAAGCTTGACAGGTAAGCTTGAAAAAGATTCAAAGTTTTATATATGTGTCAGTCTTCTCAATATGTTTCCTTGCAGTTCAATGTGAAATTGCTAGCTGAACTTAAGTCTCTGCGAAAGAAGATCAATGACATAAAAGAACATGCTTCTACTGCAGAGGAAATAATGCAAAACATCAAAGGTATACCATATTACCTCTAATAGCCGCCACCAACATTTTTTAAATTTTTGACTTTGTCATTTGCTAGAGCAAGGCGTTTGTTACAAAATTGAAAAATTAAACTCATTATATTTTACTAGGAGAAATAAAAATATGGACCATTGAACAGAAAGACAAGTAGGCTTTTATGTGAAAGGTTTTTGGTCAGATTATCAAAATGATTAAATTTTTAGACTATTTAGGTATTTCTAAACAAAATGATATTTGTTTATTATTGTGTCCAGTGAAAATTTAAAGAGAGCTTGTTAAGGCTTAACAATCAACAAACACCTTCAAACGTCACAACTGAAGAACATGGGCATTCCATGCTATTAAAAGTAACAGTCCAACATATGTTAAAACAGCTAAAATTAGCTAATTGACTGATATATAGCCTATTGAACTCATCCACTGAATTTCACCGTTGGGGGGGGGGGGGGGAGAGAGACTTAACTGACTGTTTAAGATTAAGTTGCAGTCGTAAATGTTAAATGGCTCAATACCTTAAATTTCAACAGAGTGCAGTAATCTTCTTCTTAACAAGTCATTTGAAATACAAAAGGCAAGAGAAGAGAAGCTGTCACAACTGATGATCGAGGCTCTTATGCGCGAAAGAAATGTCATGTCTACAGCAGTTGTTGAGCTTAAACTCAGAGAAAAGATGGCTGAGGAGAATATTGGAGAATATGTTTGTCAGGTAATGATAAATTTTTTCTTTAAAGGATGCTAGTGATAATTGACCATTTTATACTGTCACCTGGTTAGGTCTTAGGTTAGCCTCCAGCAAATAAAACTATATATGTGGAAGTATGCCTACTGCTCATGTCATTGCAGCCATTTCCAGGTCCTTGGCCAAGCATGATAAGATAAACAGTTGTAGGGAAATGAAGTGGAAGGAAAAAAGGTAAATGAAAATAACAAAGCTAGGACCCTCCCAAAGCATGTCTCAGAAAACAATAACAAGAAAGAGAAAAGGGCTCCTTTTTGAAATTTTGAAATACAGGTCAGCATCCACGAGAAGAAGTGAGTTAGAAGTTGTCAGATCAGGTAAGAAAGGCATAGCTGGAAGCATGTTGGCATGAAACTATTTGCTTAAAGGGTGAGCAATGCCTGCTCAAACCATTCAATTGCCATGTAAGCATAGGATCCTTCATTGCAAGAGTTGGGCCTAAGACGATGATTTTTTAGCTTACAAACCAGTAAGTAAGGGAAAAGGATGAAAGTTCCTGAAAAGTTTTCATTGTTGACAAGTATTAGAAGGTATTAAGAATTTGTTGCTCTACAGCTAGTTCTAGAATACCGTTTTTCCTCTAATGAACGCCGCACTCTGATAAACGCCGCCCTCTATTGAGCGCCGCATCCAAAATTTGGAATTTGTAATAAACACCACGGCGTTCTTAAGAGGAAATACGGTAGTTATTTTGTTTGGTCATTTTTCGCTCAAATTGTTTGGGTCAAGTTTTCCGTGGAAGGTTCTTTAATGAATTATGGCTTCTGAAAAGCGCTCCCTAAAATGTTTTGTTTATTCATATTGTTAAAACTGGAGCACATTACACAAATTCACCATGACATTGATTGATATGAGAGCAGGGAGAAAATTCAGGGAAATATCAGCAATTTTTCTCCTTCTTTCTTGCAATGATTGAATACCACCGCTCTTTATATATATAATTTTGTTGTTTAGCTATATACAATAGTCATAATATATACTATATACACAGTCCTATCGCCTGTCTTTTCAGATTGAGCTTATACGCAAAGACATCGGAAAAGCAGCTTCAAAGGGGCAGGGTCTGACTGTCTCAAAAAAGAGACAAGAGTTAAATGAGTACGAAGAGGAAGTGGAAAAAGAGAAACAAAATCTAACTGACTGCAAATCCAAGAGTGAGGAAGTCATGGCACGGCTCGAGAAAGTCGACGAGAAGCTCGAAAAGCTTGGTGTTTCAAGTCAGTCAATTGATTCAATGAGTAAGTTCTTTGTGATTATTTAACTTAATAACTCTCTTGAATATACATTGATCAAACGTCCCATGATTATGAAAATGGCATCATATAAGCTGGACTTCTGCAGCATAATTGCCGTCTTGAGAAACACATCCATGGCTTAACTATTGATGATATAGCCACTGTAGCTATGATTTAGCTGATGAAATGAAGTTTTTACTTTCTGGTTCTTGATACAGGTTTTCCATGTAAAATTCCGTCTGCTCTGCAGTGCTTCATTTCAGTTTTCCATTAGTTATAAGGCGGATTCGCACAATTCGTACTATTGCACTGGTCCGAGAAGATCCCATGATGCGAGTGTGACTGTGTTCATATCAGTACTGTTCACTATCAACTTCTTCATTCTAATAATCTTCATAAAAATTAAAGTTTCATTCATGTTATTTCTATCTAATAACCTTTGTTGACATCTTTTGAGAGCACCGGGTCGATTAAGATTTCTCTTCGCCGCGAGCTTCGTCATAGTATTGCACAATATTTTGTAACATATTTGCTGCCCTGATTACATCTCTATGATATATTTTTTATGTTTTTCTGTTATTTTCAGTTGCTCAACAGCTTTCAGAAATGCAAGTAGGATCTTCTGGTCCCATGTCTTTTGTTTCTATGTGAGATCGTTACCTTCTCAAGAGGGACAGTTGAATTGTAGATTAAAGACCAACTCTGAGTGATTGAAAAGTGTCCATTTTTGCGCCGTTTCTGGAAGTAAATATCCCTAGGTCTACCTCTATTTTAGAAAATTATTATTTCTCATAATATTTTTTTATTTCATTTTTTATTATACCCTGAAAATGGGTTTTGTACAAAGTAATGATTCATCAGCTTGTTGAGAGACACTTAAGATTAACTGATCCGGGACGTCGCTATGCAACGGGCGGACATCCACCGTAAGTCCTCGAATAAGCCCCCACCTTCGAATAAGCCCAACCCCCTCGAGTAAGCCCCCATCCTAAAGTAATTATTGTGAAATAAGCCACCACTCTCGAATATCCCCCATGGGCTGAACTATTGCCTTGACAGCAGTGGGTTTATCCCAATAATCTGCATTTTTAAGCAAACTGACCAGCCTCGTATAGAGAAAAAAAATTTAGCCTTGTAATATTTTTGGCTGCTGCTGAATAAGCCCCTACTTTCGAATAAGCCCCCCCCCCCTTTCAAATAAGCCCCCACTAAAACTTGTTTTTGCAAAAGAAGCCCCTGGGGCATCTTCGAGAACTTGCGGTATTACTGTTACGAGTTTTGAAAGCAACGAATTATGTTCAGAAGCTTTGCCATAGAAGTAGATATATGAAGCGTAATTCCATTTCATAATCAGTTTAACGACCCAGCAAAGTCCTAAAGATCACTTTCCATCTATAATCTCTGTTTTATTCATGTAAATAATTGTGGATCGTTTTGTGAAGAAACTCGGCCTTCGCTGTCTGTATTCGCCACCCTTTAGCTGTATTTTCCAGTTCTTAAGCGTTCTCTGCAAATTCTGGTACTTTTAGCTACAGCTGCAAGCCTATGGAGCAGCAAACACACGGTCAAGATCCTGCAAGACTTTTTAAATGACTTGTGTTCTTTTGCTTAATACTTTTCCATGATATTTTATCGGTCCTAAGTTTTTCATGTATGCAGTTTACATCAATAAGCAAACCGCCTCCTCTGGCTATAGGATAGTTTAGTTTTAGTTTTAATTGGCGTATCAATTTTCCTTATAATACAAATAATTTTGAAGTATATAATATCTTAGAAATCATAATGGGCTGAGGATTTCTTTATTTTCAATAAAATTGAGAGGAGCAAGATTGAATTTTTTGGCCTCATTTTCCAGGGCTACTCTTTCCGGGTTGAGATGCGAGGACATATTTTCGTAGCATAGTCTTCGATATCTCCCTCATCGAATCTTTTTCAATGCCAAAACTGGCAGGGATTGATCTGGACTTGCTATCACGCCCACCGAGGTAGGGGATTGGGGCAATCGCCTCCGGGCCCGTAAGCAAAGAGGGGTCCACTGGTAATTAAACTATCTCTATTTCAAACATGCCTCTTAATAATATGTCGATAATGTGGCATATCTGTACTGGGAAAATTTAACAATGCTTTATGAATACGAATTTTAAAAAAATGAGGATAATTCTATGCATTATGTACTAACTAAACTTATTGCCCGCAACTCGCGCGCGATAGCGCGCGAGTGAAGGGCTTATAGTCTGCCCCGCGTATAAGTAGCATATGGAAACTTCAGTTCATAATGTCAGCACTTTGTCAGCAGATTTTGTCACTTCTCTGCTGCCATGACAACTGTCAATCAATTTCATTGTCAATCAATCGGCTTTGTCGAGGAGGTCGTTAACCGCCACATCTTTGTGCGGAAGGGAAGTATCTTCGGAGCGTTGCTCTGCCAAGACTCTGTTAAAGGCCTTCGGTTTTTTTGGCACGAAAACGGTGCTGCATCACAGCTCGGTTCTCCGCAATGGATGGAAGTTTTGATTCGAAGTTTTGGGAATCAAAACAAGTCGAATGCCACACCTTTCTCCCAAAAACTCGACACCGTGCGAGCAAAAGTTATGATTGTCGTGATTATCGCCTGTACATCGCTGTACGAATCCTTTATCGCAATCTATTTTAGCTGTACTTATCGCAATCTATTTTAGCTGCCGTTCTATCACGTGTCCATTTTCATACGTCATTGCTTCACGAAAACGAAAAATAAATGTCAAACCCTAGAAAAACTTCATGATTTTCAAAAGGGCGTTGGACTTAAATCAAAGGCAAACTGAACACCAAAAATTCTTGATAAAAAGAATAGTTTAGCATCAACTAGAGCAGCTGTTTTTATAAAATTGTGAAAACCCAAGATGGTGTCTTCTTCGAATATCCTGACCTAAATTTTCAAAACAATCATTATCAAGGAACTAATTGTTTGCGGGCAGTACTAGCAAGAGCTATTTCTAGTTTTAGGCTATTGCTTCGGGCAGGGAGGGGCTAAAGCGCTGGACGTGTTACTGGGTCCGGCGTAACTCTCCGCGGCCCTGCCTGCTGTGTCCATTATTGCCTTCATTGGTGTATTAATTTCTCGCAACAAATTTGTAACCTGTTTGCGAAGTAGGGGAAAGAAGAAAGAAACGCCATACAGCATTAACTACTGGACACAAGGGACTCTGCGTCCAGGGCCCTAAGCATATGAGTAGCCTCAGATTTTCATGCGTTGAAGACACCAAATATAAAACACTAAATTATACACAAACGAAGTATAAAACTTTACGATCTTATTTTTGTTAAAGAATTAGAAAAACTGGTTAAAAGAATTAGCAAGATAACATCTTGAGATTTTGGAATTAGTTGGTAAGTCCAGTCTCTCTTATTTTCCAAGCTGACCGACTTGTTCTAAATCCAAGCCTTCTGAACCCGTGATTTGCCCTTTGAGTAGTATTTGGTTTTGGCTGGGACTGCTTACAGGAATTTAGAGATCGGCACTATATCTTCACTCTAGACAGATTCAAGGTCGGTGTATATTTCACGAGAAAAGTTCAAACAAACACTTCCCTCGGAAAACTGCCACAAAATTTATCATTTGTTGTGATTTCTTTTCTACTCAATGGGAAAGTTGGCATAGAGAAGTAACTTCCTGGCTGCTTTCGATAAGTTCAAGAAATAAACCCAAAACAACTTGTGGACACCAATGCATACTTCATATTTACTGAAAGAGTTAGATTTTCTATTTTGTCCGGAATATATAAAGCATTTAAATTTTATTGAAGGTAGATGTGCCTAGGATAGGATAGTTCTACACACCAACTCCTAGTTCCACGCTTGGGTATAATGTTTCACTGGGATTCAACATAGAAGCTTTTGCAGCCTTTTGCTAAATATCTGGTTAAGATTGAACAGTGTCCATTAAAAAGCATCTCGGGAACTTGGTGCCCCATGTCCATCTTTGTGAGAAATTAAATTATGTTGTTTTAAAAGCACAACCTAAAATCTCTTATTTCAGTTCACTTTGTGAATCACTTAACCGAGACTCAGTGGCGTAACGGACTAATTTTATTTCGAAAGCTAAGGGCCCCAGGGGCGCCGCAAAAAGGAGGAAGGGGTGCTGTACCCTTTTACACTTAGTCTGTTGACATCTAACGGATTTTTTGCCGGGCAAAAGACAAGGTTGCCAAATGCCAAGTTTTGGAAAATAATACCTGTGAGATTTCATGTGCGCAGCCGCAGCTAGCGAACAATGGAACTGGGGTCCAAGGTTGGGGGCAGAAGAATTCCGAATTTCAGTAGATCTGGAGTGCTCAAATGGCTTAAAACTAGACCATTCAGAATGCCTAAACATATTTCACATTTAAAACATTCCAGAAAAACACAGAGGCTTTTAAACATAAGAATATACAATCGAAGCAATGAACAATAATAATATGTAATACTGATACACATTAACGCGTTTGACAATCATTCGCGCAATAGGTCTGGGCAAGTGATTGTGATAAATAATATAGTGGAATTCAGGGGCGGATCCAGTGGGGTGCGAAGGGGGCTCGAGCACCCCTCAGATTTGAGAAAAGACTTTTTGGGGATTAAAGCTTATTCTACCGCAATTTTGTTTATTATTATTTAAACCATTTAAATAATACCGGGAAGTATGCACATCTCCTGAAATTGTTATTTCCGCTTCAATGCCCCGTCTCACAACTGTTCAACATTGTTATTTCAGTCCATGCATTGAACTGTTATGAAACTCCCCCTGGTTGTCCTGTATAGCATTCTACAGACTCGGAAAGCATTGTCTCCTCTTATATCCAGCCACTTAAGGAACCCGTGGCCTGTAAATTATACGAGTTTCTGCACCCGTGGAAGTGAATCTAGCCAATCACGGTGCCAGGTCGAGGGGTTCTAAACTTTGGCGCGAGAACCCATGGATTTCAAAAATCCAAAACATCAAAGAATACCGACAAACCAGGGGGAGTTTCTTCGTTTCAATCTACAGTCAAATGTATAAGTGGTTTTATGACCAGGGGGAGTTGAGCTTGAACAGGGGGAGTTGAGGTTGACCAGGGGGAGTTGAATTATGATACAGCACGCGACGAATGCTTAGGCGCAAATTTGCAATATGTTTTCGTGGATCTTTTGACGATCTTTACCTGATGCTCGATGCTGTAACGGCAGAACTTGTAAACCCTTTGGTTTATATAACAGAACGGTTTCAAGTTTCAACTCCGTGTTTCACGTCTTATTCATAGACCATGAGGTATGATTTATATTCAGAGGATAAAGCTTGCCCGAGCCCTTGTTATTCTTTTTTTAATCATTCAAGAACTACATACATAACATCTCAAAAACTTGCCCTTACTATTATTGACCAAAAGGGGTTTCCTTTTTATACCTACTTATATTCCTGCGAATACTTTTTTCTCTAAGAATTTCAAATACATAAAAATACTCAAAACGGCAGGCCCATAGCGAAACGTTCAGGGCCTTCTTTGTTTGGTTTGGCGTCATATGTCGATGCATGCTGTGTTTGAATCCCTGTGTTCAACTTTTGCACTGCACTTCAAGGGCTTCATTCCACCAGCCACGTTATTTTTTTGGTCAAGCTGATCAAGTTCTAATAAATGGCTGCAAAGAGTCAAAAATTAAATTTTGCTTTGAAAATTTGTGGGCTCGGGCCTTTTGCCACTGCGGGCCATCATATCATATTTGACTACAGTTTCTATACTTTTGTACCCTAAGTGAATATAAGAGGGGCGAGCTGCAAATTGCGTTCAATTGACATAAAAGCTGAAACCAAAAATTACTATATAAATCAAGGCATCCAGGCTTTTTAGTTTATGGAAGACTTTCATTTCATTATGGCTTATTAGCAGGGGTACGGAGTTTGTGCATAGCAACACCCTGGGTTATCAAGCCTTACGTTTTAGAACCCCTCAGAATAATTTCTAGATCCGCCCCTGGTGGAATGGAATGTGTTCAGCAACCACTGAGGCGTTTGATCTGAATTGAAAAAGAATGAGGCCCAGGAAGAAATCCGTGAGAAAAGTAACTCACGTTGTGAGACTATGAGAAGGGGTGAATATCAGTTAGTCTCACGGCCAAACCGTGAGACTTGGCAACCTTGAAAAGAGGAAAACTTTTTTCTCACCCTGTAGTATAATTGTAACCTTATTTGTAAAAGTTGTAAGGTATAAACATTTCTGTAGCAGATGAACGAAAGTATGACACTAAAGTATAAATTTTGAAGTAAAAACGCGTAAAAGCATTACTTAGCTTATGATCACACCCTAAAAGAGTGAGGCACGCCCCTTTTGTCTGCAAAAATCATTTCTGTACCCCTTCTTAAAAAGTATTTGGCTTCGCCCCGAGGATCCCCTTAACCTTTAGGGCCCTCAGGAAATTGTTATTTTACTTTGAAGTTGGTATTGGGAAAGTGACAAACATGTTCAAGTGGCCTCGAGCCTGCATGATAATTTAATTGATTGTCTTTTGATTAGCGTTTTATGTTTTTTCTTTGTATCGTTTTACTTATGCTTATAATTGGAGGGCCCCCGAACTGAAAAATCCCTAGGGGCCCCAGCTGCTTCCGTTACGCTACCGCTGAGAACACCTGTGCGCGAGGATGACAGAAATGACAACAACAACAACAACAGAATTGTTTGAAGGAAGTTTGGACTTTTATAATTGAGAAGGAAGCAACAAGACAACAACAACAACAAAAGGAAGCAACAAGAACAGGGTTGTGAAATGCAAACATAAACGAAACAAAATGAAAGTAATGCTTCCTAACTAAACTACCTGTGTGATAATTAACTAAAGAACGAGGCAGGCATGGAAGAGGGAAAGGATCCGCAAGAAGATCAAAGTAACATGTATTCCAGGCAGTTCAGTGCCAACGGAAGGGGTAATTATATCATGGCGTTTGTTTGACAGACATAAAGGACTCCACTTATCAGTTAATTGTTTTTTAAATAGTAGTGTTTATTATTCGAGGTAGACAGATCTTAGTGAATTTATTTGGGATTTGGGAAGCCAGGCAGGGTTGAAAGTTGTTGTTAAAAATTATACCAAGATAAAATAATAATAAAACTCAAGGCATATTTTAAGGCATATTTTAAATGGTGGGCCAGAACCATAGGGGCTGCTAAGGGTGCAGCACAAAAAATTGTTTCAGCCTCCAGCGTGTTAGATCTTTTCCTTCAGTCATGCAAGGTTTAAAATGTCATATGGCAAAAATGGGATGATATCTTATAAAACAAGCCCACTCATTACTGATGAAGACTTCGCTCGAAACGTTTACATGAGAGTGTTTTTCTTGCAGATCTAAATATATAAATAAAAAGCCAATTTATCATTTTTCTGGTATGCGTTTCATCCTTTCAACGAGGAATCATCAAATTGGCTTTCTCTATGTCTCTGCTCTCCAACATACATCTTGTCTATTACCACTGATTTGTGATTTTTACCTCTATCAGCTGCTAACTATCTACAATGCCTGCCAAAAGTTCTTGGAACACCCAGCAACTTGCATTGCATTTTATTTCCTTCATTTAATTTTTAAAAAATTTACTACTTCTGACCTCTTCCACCTAGAACAATGTTGATAATTTAGAGAAATATCATTAAAAAGAAAGTGCTTCCTAAAATTGTAAACCGCTTCATAGTAAACCAACATTGTTCCATAGAGATGATTGATTTTGCCCTTGGAAACGAACGTCAATGTTCCAAGACATTTGGAAGGCATTGTAACTTCATATAGCTAATTGTTTCTAAATACCCTTTTCCCAACAGATAAGAGGCCTCAAAAAAGGGGAGCTGGGGAGCAATGAAAGTCATCAGGCTCTCTGCATAAACGTCCTGTTGGAAATTTGTGTTTTTCTAATTTTTTCAGATCACAAGTCCCAAATCTTTTCACAGCAACAGATTTTTCTTGTCACTTGTTTGATTTCATTACACATTGACGTATAAGTTTGTTGCAATTTTTTCTAACAGCAACCATTAAGGAAGGATGGGGTGAGAAAGAAAGTGGCCAGAAAATATTTGGCCATTACAATTGGAGAAGAAGATGGTTCAGACTAACTGCAAAGGGGCATATTATCCTTTTCTCATATTACACGTAAGGCCTTTTGTAATGATAACTGTTTTGGTAAAAGTTATTTGTGGAATTGGGTGAACTGTTATTATGAGTGTCTGAAAACAAGCTGTTTCAAAGGGAAATTTCCTGCAGAGTAGTGACATTATTGGAAAAATTTTTATTTTGAATTTTGTTAACTGACCTAGATTGCATGAACATAAATATTAGCATTAATTCAGAGTAAATTTGTAGGTTTGTCACAGATCCAGAATTTTAAAAGCATTTTTCAGTTGAACCTAATGTTATACATCAATATTCATAGATGACAGACCCGGAAAGATTTACTGTATACCTAAGAATATAACATAGAGCCAAGGCAGAAAGTGTTAGTCTAATTTTGACACACTTTTGATGTTGTTCTAGTTAAAGTAAATGAAATTGCCCTTTGGTACAAGATCACACTGTAAATCAAATCCCTTGCATACCTAGGTGAACATATCTTGTGTTTGATAGATTATTCCATCTTGAAGTGAAGAGAATAATGTGAGACAACATCTTTCAAATCTCTTACGCATGTGGGGATGGCAAAAGAAATCTTTCATTTTAAGAGAGTTGTGTCGTGAGCTATAGGTTAGGCAAGTGCTTGAAATTTCACAAGTGCTTTAACACAATTTAGAGCAATTAAAGCACCAGAGAGCTCAAATACTTGAAAAATTAATTCTGCATGTTTTTCTCTTATTTAGTTGATATTTCCCCCTGAAATATGTATTCACATTGTTACATAGATTAACATCATTTGTGAAATTAAACCTAAATCAACTTTTGTTATGAGTTTAGAAACGCTTCAATATAGAGTAAGTTTGTCTTTTATCAGTCCTACAATTAAATATTTTATGCCTTTTTATGGTGCACATTAACTTCATTTCGTTTTATAGAAAACCAACTGACAGCAATGCAAAAGGAGAAGTTATGCTTAATCAAGAGTGTAAGTAGTTTGGTGCTTAGGATACTTTCTCAAATGATTTTTCTGGAGCATCAGCCCAAAGTACATAAAAATCCCTCAAAATTCAGCTAAAATTTACTAGCCTTCTCACAGATGTCAAATTAAGCCCCCCCCCGAACTTCCACTGTCTCTAATCTTCACATTAGATTGCGCATTTACTAAAAAGAAGGAAGCGATGCAGGGGGAAATATTGTATTTAAGTTCAGATCAATAAACACACTGAACTGTTTTCATGGTATTTTTGACGGAACGTGTATTGAACCTAGTTATGTTTCTTGTTAACTGTCTCTAGTAAACCTCAAAGGCTACTGTCATCTTGCAAATAACATTAACTGATTTTGTGCTGCTATATTTTTATTAATGATGTTATAAAATTTGAATTTATACCCTTCTAGATACTGCAAGAGAACTAGAAATGGGCGAGAAGTCAAAACCAAATTGTTTTGCTCTCGGACCTCTGACTGATTCTTCAGCGCTACGAACGTATTATGTCAGCTGTGGTATGTTATCATTTTGGACTAATCGTTTACTTAGATGTTGGTTATTAACTGATCATAATTATTATCAATTCTTTATCGTCAATTGTTTGATAATAAAAATTGTTTCGTCTTACTCCATATATCAAGATTCTGAAGACGACAAAGTGGACTGGATCACGACATTGAATTGTGTTATAGAAGGAGTTCTCGAAAAGGTTTTGAAGCGTAAATCAACGTATCGCGCCCAAAGCACGCGAAAGGTAAACTACTGCCATTGCATTTTTAGATTTCAGGTAAACAGCAAGGCTCTACCAGGCACGTAAATAACAGAAGTTGTAAGGGGCATGACGCCCCCCCTCTAAGGTTGGAAAATCCAATTACAGTTGGAAAGCTTACCAGTTCAGTTGTGAATTTTATATTTTAGAAATTTTGGGATTTTGAATATAAAAACTTTCAACCTTATCAAAATTCACAGGCTGATTCATTATAAAATTAAGAATCTTTCAGTACTAGAAATTCTCAACCTTTCTTATAAAAAAACGAGTGTATGGTAAAGCTGCCGAGAAGTCAGAAAATATTGCAGAAGCTGCAGCAGAAGTGTTTGCTCAAGGAAGGGTGTTTCATCTTACAATTCGGGCATATGGACTTGCTCTCAAGTCCCCCATTTTAATTGTAAAAAGCGAAAGGACATTTGCCCTATGAAAATTATTTAAAATTTCCTTCGATCAAGGACAAAGATGAAAGGCTAAATTCCTTTATGGTTTTTCAGATTAAATTGATCTGCAGCGAATAGCTTTTAAATGGGCAAAGCAGAAAAAGAAAAGAATCGCTGTTAATTGACTTGAAAGAACCCTACAATTTATCTTTAAATAGAGCCGCAATTTTTGGTTATGCTTAGATGTTGTTTTATAACTTACAACAAGTTTAAGTGTTCGTGTTACGTTGATCGTTAATCTTGTAACACTGACGGCAGTTTGCAAAGTCAAATACAGCCATTCCCTTTTCCCCAACGGAATACTGTTGGTTCACTTTAAAACGGGTTAGGGAATTAGGAGTTTGCCTTTCCTTAATTATATTTGTCTAAACCCTCAACGTTGCTCTTGGGGGAGGAGGCGGAAGTAGTATTTTTTTCAGAAAAGGAATGAAAGGTATATAATGCAACCCAAAATTTCTGGGTGTTCAAAGTACTTTTGGCAATGATTGTAGATTTTTCAAAGTTTTCGACAAATATAAGATATCGACTAAGTTTCTTCTCCATGGTCATTCAAATTTTTTGTTTGTTTTTGTTTCCAGGATAAAGGAAGACGGGTGACATACCCTCCTCCACAACTCAGTTCCAAAGGTGATACATTTTCGTATCAGCGATTCAAATGGCGAATGGATGTAAGTGTAAAATTATTCTATCTTGTCACCACTTCAACGTGTCTCTGTGTCTCAATTCCTTTATCTCTCCCAATGTTTCTATTTAGGTTTTCCCTTCTTTCTTGTTGGTTCATGTGTAAAAGTTGTCTTTTCGAAAATTTCCAATTTCATCTCCCTAGCAATGGAAGCTTTTATGCAGAGAAGTCAGCGAAGGCAAATGGAAGAAATGCGATACAAAAAATGGCATCAGTATCGCAAGGCAGTCGTTTAGGGATAGCGATTTGGCAGTTATTAAGGTATTTTGTTTTTTGAAAGCTTTAAACTTTGTATAAATAAGCATTAGGACACTTAAGAATCGCAGCAGCATTTTCAAAGCTTTTCGCTACCAATTTTTTTTATGATCTTAGGACGTTCCTTCTCAATATTCCCAGTGTTTCATATATAAAGCAAATTTTATTGCCTTCAGTTTTTAAAGATTGCTCACTTTGTTTGCAAACTTGGGTCCCTTGAATTTCACCCGCCATACAGTGGCGTAAGATTTCGCTCAAGTCCACCTTGTTTTTAGAAGCTTCGAATGTTCTTCATGTGAAGCTTATAACTCAGCTCCCCAGTTAAGAAGAAAAATTATCAGTTTTGAATCTTGCTATTGTCAAGATAACATCTTGCTGATGTGTTTTCCATGAGCTGCACCAATGGATGGGACCTTCTTACAGTCCCTAAATGTGGCCCCCCTCTCAGTTTATTCCCAAGGACCCCAGATGCCTGCGTTACCTCATTATATCTCGTGTTACTTAAAGAGGGCAAGTCTTTGATATTTAATTGGAGGCACACATTTTATACTGGAAACGTAGGATTTAAATATTTAATTCATGAATTTATTCAAGTTCCATGTTTTTATAAAGCGTAACCAAATGTACAGACCAATGTAAGTTACACTCCGATTGTCTTCATTATTATAACACTCACGGATCTCATGTTTTGAAACTGGTATCTCCATATGGGTTATGTCATGCAGGAGCACAAATTATGAGCGTTTAGGGGTGAACACCTCCTTGCAATGATGCTGAAAATGTCGGCCAAAATTTTAATTATAGCGATGGAGTGTTTGCTCTCTTCATTGCGGAGAATATTAGAATTTTTTTCCTTGGAAGATTTGGTTCGAGGCTCCTCAAGTTTGCCCTCGTTAAGAAAGCTTACTCGAGGCTAATTTTTCGAGATGATAGTGAAGGATACCTTTCCTTGCAGATTGCAGCTAACTAATTGCTGCTTGTCACTTAGGGAAAGTACGATGACATTGTTTGTTACGGTCTGTCACTCCTTCCATGAAACGAGGTTAAACACGCTAAACTTGTTCGCACGTAAAAAACAGCAAAGGTGTTGGGGAAAATTTCCCCTTTCTTCTTTTCGTTAATCAGCGAAAACCTTCGTCGTTCTGAGGGCTAGGCTGTAGATCAAAAAATCAAATTTGATGCGTAATTCGAGCACACGCCCCTCTTAACCACCCAGTCATAGGAAATTAACTGTCAAATACGTTACCAAAAATTTGACTGCTGGTGGAAAGAACAAATTAATACGTTGAATCTTGTGAAATCTCATTTTGCATTTGAACCTTCTTCAGCTTGCATTGCGACTATAATTCTAAAACCGGCCTGTTATCGTACTGCATGAAATTACAAAGCACAGCCAATTTCTCCTTGCGTAAAAAGACAACTCCGGCTTAGCATGGCGGTTGCTGCGCAAGAGCCTTTTAAGGGTGATTCATGTCTCTGCCTGTCATGTGACTAGTTCTCAGTTCACCTCACTTTAGACCGTTGATTATAAAATAATAAATCAATTTTGCAATAATTTACCATCTTTTTCAGATTGAAAGTGTTTTTAATGCACCAAAACAGCTTATTTATGAATATCTTCAAAGAGCGCTACGACCCGGGGGCAAGGTATGAAAACTTTCATAATAGTTTATTTAACTGTATTTATTTAACTGTTAGCCCAAAGTGAATTTTATCTTGACCTTCGCCCCCCCTACACATTTTGTTTTGCAGAATCAAAGGCATATTAATTGATATTTTGTCAACCGCCTCTACGAACCTCTCGTCGCTAACATGGCCTAATCTAGAGTAGAAAAAAGATATACAATATGCGAAAGCAATACAGTAGATATCCAAAATAATCATTAAATATATACAAGCCACGGCTCATTCGCCTTATAAAGGCCTACTCTTTCTAATGATAACAATCTTGACAACAGTGTTTGTGCTAGTGAGAAAAAGATACGAGAGGAAGGGCAATCGGGGGGTTTTAGTTAGACCATCTTATCTCCTTATTACTTTGCAATGCCGAATCTTGTGTTTTGTCTTTGTGAGTGTTTATTATTCTACCATGATGTTCACAAACATGACATTCCCATTCTGTAGGATTTCAAAGATCAATTTTTCTTTATAGAGCTAATAAACAAATACGGTAGTCATAGCCTTTCCATATATCCTAAAATTATTCGCAGTGACCTTTGCCTTCTCAAAGCTAATAAGCATCAAAGCAAACTAAACAACTCTTCTTTACATTCCTTCTTCTTTGTTTCCCATAAAACGGATATTTTTCAACTCCTTCCATGAAACGTTCTTTGATTCCGTTGAAAACGCGACGCAAGTGCCCAAACCCCTACCATCATTCTCAAATAAGCCCTCGTCCTGATATGCTGATTAGCCCCTAGTCGAATAACCAGACAGAAAAGAAAGTGCATGGTTACAGTACACATTGGAAAGATGAGTCTAGATTCCTATTGTATTCCTATTTGTCTAAACCAACGAGAAAGCGTTCTATATGCACGTGTACATTTGACGAAGGCTTTTCTTGGCGCTTCGAGATTCAGCCAAAGCCATGTTTATGATATTAACCAGAGTTTCATTCTTGCCCTTCTCATGATACTCTGTGGCTTATTTCCACAAGACCTACCAATGTTTTTACCACAGAATATATGATGCGGTATGAAAATAGCATCGTCGATTTCAATTATGTTGGTGCAGATGATACAAAAGTTTGACAGCCACAAACCTTCGAAAAAGCGCTGGTTCTTTTCCCCCAACAACTACGTGGTAAAACAAGACACAGAGTAGATAGTCATTCTTGATAGCGGTGATTAAAAAAATTTCGTTAAAGATTATGTGTCCATATAAAAGGACTGCGTATACCCAACTTGTCAAGCCACCCATCAAAATAACAATTTGCGATTGGTTAGTGTTTTTGCAATGCAAAACTGCTCACATGAAAAGCTGACCTCGCAGAAGGATAAATAAACAGAACGACCGTAATGACTGGGGGCGATGACATGAAAAATCACGTGTTTCTAAAAACCCAAGCAGAGTCGCTTGCTAAGCTGGACACATTACCTTTAAAGTTTATAGCCAACCACTCAGCTTGCCCGCCGCCCATCCGCGCGGTCACTAAAGTACCGCGGGAGCAATCATCAATTGGCCAGGAGTTCCTCGAGAGGATCTCCTGGGCCACGCTTCTTGCTCAGGGAGGCGGGCTATGCCTCCTCATCGTGGTTAGAGATGTTGTCTTTGTTGATGGACAAAGACGGGACGCGTACTATAGAAATGATCCTAGTAAGTACGGTCTTGGCTATAGGTGGTCATGAGAAAAGAGGAGTTCACAGCACCTGTTGCTTTGAATAAGGGATTCTGTCTTCGCGCATGCGCCGTAAAAAATCTATCAGCAGGAAAGCAAACAAGATTTATTTGTAAACGCAGGTCAAAGTCTAACGGCTTCTGCAAATGTGGACCAGGGGCTTGTGCCCCCACATTGATATTCTAGAACAAATACCCTGGGGTACTTGCTCCATCCTCGAACCGACCTCAAATGGATGGACTGCCGAGTTGGCTAGCTTGTAGAAAGTGGCGATATTCAGATTCATGCCACACGCTTTGACCACACAGCCACACCTCCATAAATACTTATAAAGTTAAAAGCTGTATCTACAACATGCTCAGAGAATCAGCATTTGATTTCAGACTTCTCTAATAAATAATAATCAGTACTCTGACGGAGGTATGCCTACCCGTGTGTAGCAAAATTCAAACCATGAAATTTAATACTTAGGTAGAATTCCTTATTTCAGTGCAAACCATACACCTAATTTCCAACGAAATTTCCATTCAATGCAAACATTTTCGGAATGTGTCGATACTATCTTATTCTAGCGTTTGAACCAATCTATTCACTCATTTAAACTGTTTCATTTTTGAACAAGTTCAATTAAATCTTGAGCTTTTTCACTCAAACCTCGTCCCAACCCCCGCACATCCTGTCTGTTTCTCTGCAAATATGGTGGGCCTAAACCGTTCAGTAAAGATGTTTATGGGTTTTTCTAAGCTATAGAAGGAAGGGGCAAATGGCCTGACAAGCGAAATTTTAAGCAGCTCTTTGAGGTGATACTTTATCTTTTGGTTTGGAAAGCTCATTATGCGTTTATATATTTCAAGCCTAGGCCGAAATGAGAGAGTTAGTTTGGAACCAAAGTCATAGACTGACTCCGTGAGTCGCAAATTTTGCTATTAAATTGAATTTCCATTTGGCGTAATATTTACGCTGTCATGGATTGGCATGGCTACTACAGAAAGTAAAACATTGGCGTGATTCTTAGTGCTTCATAAATGTTGGTGTTAATGTGTGGCGGACAAAATTTGCGAATTCCACCTTGGCTTGCTCGTAATAACGAAAGGTTACATTATAACTTAGTTATGAAAAGCTGAAGTTATATCCAAATTTTTTCAAAATATCACTGCCAAGCATTCAAGGGTTTTATGCCCACTTACATTGAGAATGTTTGGGTGCGTTTTAACGAAAAGTTTTTTCTTGTTTGCAGTTTGATTTCATATTCAGAGGCGAAACAGTATTGCAAAGGATCGAAGGTATTTTTCTAGTTTATAATTTCAAAGGCAAAAACTAGTATATTTTACAGCGTTCTAATTCTGCTACAGTTCTGCTAATTCTCATTTTGGTCATTCCTCTTTCTCTTAAGAATCTTTGACTTGTAGTTGCCATGCATTGCTTCGCTATCACAAAGCCCCCCGTCAGTGCTGGCTTAAAAATATTAGATTTGACTGATTTTTCTTCGAAATGAAAAAGTAACAACCTTTTCGGTTAGAACTTGTGGAATAATTATGACGATTAAATGTAATTTAATCAGAGTTAATTTCACGAGGGGCTTTTGACCTTTGACTAATTCGCTTGTTATTTTTGCTATTCGTTATGGTCTTCTGTGCCACGATTCCTCGCTTGTATCCGCTCTACTAGTTTATGTGCAATGCGAGGAGTCTTTCGGCCTCCTGAGGATTTGATTTGTAATACTAGGGTAAGATTCCCTTGGTTCGTTCGTGGCGTTTTCATTCCCTTGGTTAATCTAGGAGTATTTAGGAATTGAGCATAGCGTGGGTCTTACCTTGCTTGGCGAAAGATGTTTATTTTACCAGCCCGATGATGTGGGAACGTTGCCCTATGACTGACCTTCTGATGTCTATGGTATGGTTTTCTGAGGGAGCTTTTTGCCCTTCATTTTGTATTTGTATTTTATGAAGTCAATTCTGTAAGATAAGGTCGTCGGAAAAGACGGAAACATAGCATAGTTGGGTACTTTTCGTCTGCACTCCTCAAAATATCAACGCTGGATAATGACCATAATCCGGATAATGAAATATACATCCGAAAGTAAGGGTCGAAAGTACCGCGAGGTCTCGCGAGATTGAGAAAATGGCGCGTTTGATTTCTCGAGCTGTACGTGTGAGTTATATTGCGCTTATTGATTGGTTCCCCAGAACGGTGCGCTTGTTTGATTTGATCTAGATGTTATGAGTGAAGGAATATGAATTCTGGAAATTATCTTACAGAAAATCAGTTTGATAGAGAGGTTTTTGTGTGAAGAACGGTACAGTTTTGTAAAGAACCCTACAGTTAATCGTTGAAGTTTTTTCATGTTGAATTTCTTCGCAGTTCATGGCAATTTGTAGTATGCAGTAAACACACTTTTAGACAACAGGCCAATCAAAAAGCTTAGTAGCTCTCTCACGTTTATTGATTGGTCAGCAGTTGATTGACAGGTGGCTTAAGCCATTTGAGTATCTGTTTCCATTTGAATGCCTTTAAGTTCTTGGTTTCACTTGATCGCCATGGATGATGCGTGTATGAAGTCTAGTTTTTTACAGTTGTTTCAGGCCATGCTGGGAATAAAATGGCAGGGGTGCGATGAATTGCACTCCTTGTGGTGCCTTGTGGTGCCTTGTGGTGCCAAAATACTTAATAGTACATTCAGCTGTATATAAACGAGACTACATAACTTTATCATAAGAAAACATAAGACAAGGCTTGTCCAATCAATGCATTTTTATTAAACAAGATTTACTAACGTCAAATCCAACATATTAATGAAAAAAACATTATTAATAAGGTAGGTTAATTTATATGTAATACTGCAGTTTATAAACCCTTCTCATCTTCTTCTCCTGACAATCTTGTTTTTAAAATTTCAGAATTTTGACTGTACACCAAATAGAAAACTAATCTGTTGACCAATGTTAGAACGAATTAAATTTGTAATTACACGTTTTTGATTTTAGCCATTCGATGAGCCATTCCATTGGTTCCTTAGGTACAAAATAGTTTTTTCGTACCTGTATATAGAGGAATTATGAGTCCTGAGAAAACAGGATTTTAATCCAATTTTAATTGTAAAATTCTTTATTTAAAGGAAGATTTAATGTAAAACATGTAATCAATTAAACAAAAGGCATCCGAAAACCTGTATTCAGTTCAATAAAATGTATTCAGTTCAATAAAATGTATTCAATTCAAAAAATTTATTCAGTACAGAAAAACATGTTCAGTGCAAAATAATCTTTCAATCCAAAACAAAATGTTCAACATTACTGGGGCGAACGCGTTCGTCATAAAACTTCAAATCACAATATCACACTATCAAAGATGGATGAAATTGAGGACTTGGAAGGTGTGTGCCAAGGCGTGGGCATGCAATCACACGCCATTCCCAGCATGGCCTGGTTGTTTTGTTATTGTTCGATGCAACCTGCACTGTGATTTCTACCACCAACAAAACAAATGAAAAATAAAGAAAACAAATGAAAAATAGAAAAGCACAGCGCAAAGTCTTAGGTGCTCCAAGTAGTTTTGGCAGTGATTGTACCCATTTTGAAAATATCTAAACACATTACATATTACCTTGAATGGTTTTTCAAAAAGTTTCTTATCAGGTTTGATTTCCTTTTCTTTATCTAGCAAAACATACCTAGCTTTAAATTTTTTTGGGCTCTGTTGTTTTCGTCAAGCCTGAAGCGGTAATTTGTATGGTATCCTTTGTAGTCATAAACCTCTCTCGAAGGATTCTTCTTACGTGGTGTATTGGTGTCATGAGACAGAGGCTTAGGCTGCATTGTGTGATTTCTGTTAGATGTTGCGTGCAGTTTAACGAGGCCTAAAGCACCAAACAACTGTGAAAGAGTTTTTGTTCATAAATTGAGTTCTGCTTGGATAGAAAAGGTAAGCAAGGGGAATCCACACTCAGGCCCCTGCTAACAAAAAATTGACTGGCTATTTCCACTCAACTCATTTTGTTGGCACTTCACATGGGTCAATACATTTTTTTTATAAGAACAATTTTATAAGAACACGAGCCTCAAAATGGGTCAAAATTTAAGAACAAATTAAGAACAAGCTGAGGCTGAGCTACTGTAAAATGAAATTTTGAACAACGTTTTATCTCAAAAACGAGGATTTTCAGCCATGTGTGGGTGCTTTTTCGGTGAATATTAAAACATGGCGGCAAATTAAGTTTGTCTCTACACACTTTGTTGGCAAAAGAGGCCTGAACACCTCCCCAGAACGAAAAGCTAGAAATCGCACTGCTTATACGCTATAAATTTAAGAACAAATTAGGAACAACCCAGCCTCAGATTTTCGGAAAAATTAAGAACAATCAGCCTGAAGTCAAATTTACTGGTTCTTATAAAAAAAAGAGTGTAATAGCTCTCATGCATTTGTTCTCATGTTATCTTATTCACCTTGTTTTTTAGAGTTTCAAACAATTACAGAAGTGGTACGAAACGACTATGATGTTCCTCTCCCAGGCATGAAAAAGAGAGACGTCTGCTTAGCAAAAATGTGGCTACCAGATTTTATCACTAGTGATGGCACTGCCGGTAACTGCAATTTTCTTTTACAGGACTTCTATTTGTAGACAGATGAGACGGGGGTATGGGGTATGCGTCTTGCAGCGTTACTAGCAAACCACAAGGACTCAGTACAATGCCCGGTAGAGAAAAATTACTGAGAGCAAATGTTCAACCAATTCTCTACCATTTAAATTATTAGGAACACTTTCTGCATATTTCGTGTCCTGCTTTTTTTGCATTTTTTGCATTTTTTGTTGCCATTTTGGAGACCTTTTTCATAAAAAAATCTTTATTTTTTAGCCTTCTACCTAGCGTGAAAATCATAACTGTTTTCAAATAGAAGTTTACAGATAGCCCTTTTTTCAGTTAGGCTTAAAAAGAAATTCACGAAGCTTAGAACCTGCAATAAAAAGTAACGGAACATATAATCACATTTATGGCGCACTTTAATCATTTTTAATTTATTCTTGAATTCAAGCAACTTTTAGCCTCAAGTGTTCTTATAAATGTGTCAAAGGAGGAATGTGACAAAATATATTTAAATCTGTATATTTAAATCCCCTGACCCTGCTTAGTGTCTTAAAAAACATTTTGTTTTATAACCGTCTTCTTATCATTTTGCAAACCTGTTTTGAAAGATCTTTTGAAAGATCAAATTTTGCTAAAAGGATATCAATTCACTGAGAGAAGAATATAGTGACAAGTCCGTGGCATTATTTTATCTGCAACCGCACTTTATCTATATTCGCCTAGACTGATAACCTGCCCATCTGTTAAACATCCTTTAGAATTATTGGCTGGTTATTAGGCAAGTATTTACAACACCTCTTCGTAGTTTCGTGTTTTTTTCACGTTCCAAATACTAACATCACAATCATGAAGTTCGCATACTTGTCCTGACAAATTATGAAATTACATAAGAACGAGAGCTATTGTGAAGAATTGCATGTTATGTTCTTCATATATTTCAGCTACTTTCACGAGTTACACTGTAAATTTGTTTGTTTGTTGTAGGACTGCTAGTGATGTCTGTCAAACATCCATCATCTAAATCAATTAAGGTAATAGCATTGTAATCTCTCAAGTATGCTTTTTCTACGTTTTCCTCTGAAGAATATACATTTTCAAGACAGGGAAGTATTCAATCTTTTGATTCACACATTCCATTGAACTACTTTCACGCGTGTTTTTGCATTGATTTTGCTGTCTCCTCCGCCTCGCTGCTATATGTCAGAGCATGATTCTTCAAATGGCGTTACGTCAGATCATGATTCTCTCTTTAACAGGGTGAAGATCCTTAAACAGGTTTCTCTCTCAAGCTAGAAATAGATAATTTTCTCTAGACTTCTTTATCAACCCTTCTTCTTGCAAATTGGATTTGACGTATCGAATCTTTGGACTTTGTCCCAGCCCAATTCTGAATCGTCAATGCTGGGCCATGCTGGTGCAGTATTCAACTTTAATGAAAGCGTTTTCTGCAATTTCGAAGAATTATTTCTGGTATTTCATAGGAGGAAATTGCCTTAAAGTAGAAGGGCCAGTAGCTATTTTCGTACATTTACCTATGCTTTTCGATTCGTTGTCTTTCTTCCAAATATTTATTCTCGAATCTTTAGGATATGGAGCGTGCCTTTATCGATGTATCAGGCATGGTTTTGTATGACCAGGAAGGCGAAAGTATGTATTCTTTTTGGTACTGTTTAATTTCAATTTTACCTTGGCCTTTGAAGGCTTCATCATAAAAAACGTATTATTGTTCTAGAACTTTTCAACCTTATTTCTCAGGGAGTTGATTGAGATCCCAATAATTTTGAATGTAGTAATACTCTTGATTAAAAAATCTGGAGTTTTTTAAATACCTTTGTAAATAAATTGTTAAGGAACAAATGCATCAACTGAACTGAATTTCAAGATGTTCCACAAAAAGTTATCTGAAGACATTTTCATTCCATTTTTCCCACCTTTTTTGAGTTTTCCAGTGCACTAAAATTTATCAAAGAGAAACACGGAGAGATTTGTCCCATTCTAAAGTAATGAAAAAAGTTCTGTGTTGTAAAATATATCATTGTTTAGGTTTCCAGAGGTGCAGCTGCAGAAAGTTTTGAGTCACCATGCCTCAATTATTCCTAACATTCTAGGACAATCGAGCTAAATTAGAAGGCAGATATATTTTAGTTTATACAATTATATCATCTCTATACAATTATATTTTGATTTTGGTGTTCTTGAGAGTTTTAACACTTTCAATGTAGTTGGAAACTTCCACAAAATTTATGCAAAGCTTTAGCCTTGGCCCCTCTCTAAGTTACTTTGCTACATTTTTGAATTGTGACAATAAAAATGAAGAATGCTCCCGCCATATTTATTATTTCTCAAAGTAGATTATACACGTCCTAATTTCTAGATTTAGAGGTATGTAATATTAATTGTTCATTTCTAGATGGTGAAATGTGCACGCGAGCCGTTGTTGTCATTCAAGTTGATTTACAAAGTGCTTTGCAGAATATGTTACGAGGGGCTTTCAAATCAGGTAAGAGCTCTCATTTAGATGTGTCTTTCGGATATTATCGGTCTCTTTTCAAGCATTTCAATATATATATACCATCCTTAATAAATAGCTAGATTTGTAAACATAGAGCTGCAATTATTTTAAGCATGGCTTTTAAACGGCTGTCGAGTTTCGATCGAAAATAGTAGTTTGGATTAATAAAGACTAAAGGTGACGTTCAGGTGTAAGGTTGTGTTTTAGGCCCATGATGGTCCGTGTTTTGTATAGCAGTTAAAAGTTAGATGTGGGATGACAAAGTTGTGTAGATTCCTTTCAGATTGTTGGTTTTCTACTTCAAATGAAATTATGCTATACTGAAAATGCGATTGTCCTTTTGTATTAGGACTGTTTATTATACTCTCAAAAAAATTAGCATGTTAGTCGGAACCTTTGAGCCTCATTTTCTTTCAGGGTTGTTGAAACGAGGCATACGAAATGGATTCAGTTACTTTTCCAGTTGCCTCAATGCATACAAAGAAATGCTGATGATCTAGGTATATATAATTGTTGAGAATCCCATGACTATTCAACTGATTTTACACATGATTTTTTAGCAGACTTGAGTTTCTACTCCTTTATATGGATAAGAGATTTTCTAAAAAGTATTACTCTTTTGAAATATTGAACTAGTTTCATTGAACGTCTTAAGATTAACATATGTTCAGTTTAAATTGTTTACTAAAATTCTATGTAAACTAAGTGTAGTTAGCCTCATGCAATGAAAGGAATTGGTTTAGGCGGTTTTGTTAAAAGAAATGGTATCAACTTTCATAACTTTAGTATAGGGAAAAGCATAAATTTGGTTCTGAGCTAGTTTTGAAAAGGGGTACAGTGAGAATTTAATCAAAATGTGGAAAGGTTTTTTAAAGAGCTGCCGTTTTCGTTAAAGGTCCATATTTTTTGCCTGTATAAGAATCCTGCCGTATGCTCTTTCCCTGAATTCCTAGCAAACTATAGATCTCGTATTAGTTTGCAGTTAATATGAGCGCACGTTGCAAGGCAAGTATCCATTTTATTGTTTACACGGGTATTTTGCTTCGATAACACTGCTAGTAAATTTTCATTTGCTCGAAAGAGATGTAGTTATGAACAGTAACGTTGATAGAGAAACTGCGCCCATTGAATGGGTAAAGGAGACAAGCAGTGACAATACACTGTACATGACTATGGCCATGCAGTTTCATTTGTTAAGCGATGTGATGTTTTTCATGGTTGAAAGTCTAGATAGAAAAGTATATCAATACTAGTAACTAAATGATTTGCAATGCATTATTGAGTGAATTAGACAATACAAATGCGGTATCGTTGTCGTATCTATTAAAAATCGATGCTATGGACAAAAACCACGCTTAGAGCTGCGATTTCTAATAACTGGTCTCCTTAAGATAATTTGTACCGATTGTTGAACATGCTATTTCGCAACTGTGCAACACCTGTGAGGAGCTGATTCAAAATGCAAAGCTGGATGGGTCTATTGTGTAGAAAATAACCATGACCTGTGCTCGTATGATTTTGAGATGTTGATTTAAAGCCAGATCTCAACTGTCCAGCTATTTGTTGCAATATTCGGCTGTTTTTCGCAAAGCAGCTTCCATTTTCTTAATGATAAGTGTTGAATAAAGTCGTATTGTAGTTCTGTGCTTAAAAACAAGTTTAAATAAAGCTTTTTATATCAGTAATCATTCTGGTATCTCAACCCCTAAGATGAACATCATCACATATATTTCAAAATGTTTACTATTGTAAAATTAGGTCTTTCGTCTTGTAATTAAAAAGTTTCTTTGTGTATTACTATTTTGACGAG
Organism: Rhopilema esculentum; assembly: GCF_057945365.1. Taxonomy (NCBI): domain Eukaryota; kingdom Metazoa; phylum Cnidaria; class Scyphozoa; order Rhizostomeae; family Rhizostomatidae; genus Rhopilema; species Rhopilema esculentum. The sequence goes on from NC_142827.1 coordinate 5,438,438, forward strand.
ACACTGATGCTTTCATTTCAAACAACTTTGGTCAACAATTGTCTAAGTAATAGAGAAGAACTTATTTCAAATAGAATTGTGTCGACTTCATTAAAGGGCTTCAGAGTGTGTTTAGGAATACACACTGGTGCCATATACGTTTATTTTTCACAGATTGAGACAGTCAGCATTGGAAAAATATTAGGCAAACGTCTGTCTTTTCAGCTGAAGTAAATTTTAACGCTACTCGTGATCCATCTTGCTTTTTTATATATTTCTGCATAAAATCAAATTTCCACATGGACGCTGCTTGTTAAACAAATTGTGTTCAGACTACCATGTTACCGAAACACTTCGCCTTGTGTAATCCTTTGGGGGTATTTGCAGCTCATCCTTTGTTCCTGTTTCACAATCAGATGCCTCCCGCATCCATGTCCCAAATAACTCCTTCGGAATTTTCTTATCGCTGTATTTTGGAACAGTAAGAAAGTCATTAGTTTGCGACCGTTCCTTTCCCCCACTCACGTTGTGACCTTTCGGTGTATAAACGCTATTAATTCTACGAATGATATTTTTATCCTTGGGTATACGCCTGCAACATAGGGTAGCCTCGTTAATAGTCTTCTTCGAATCCTCCATTGCCTTTTGCAATCGAGGCAGAGATATGACTTGGCCTTCCCGTTTAGCTGGGGTCTTTGGGGGACGTGAATTGCTGCGCTCTTCGCTTTTCTTCGTGACTTTACACATTTGCTGCCAGGGAAGTCTTGATCTTTGTGTAGTTGTCCGACTAAGGATGACTTGGGGTAGTCCTGTTCTTATGAGTTCCTCGTTGTTATTGAAACTACCAGAACATTTTCTTGTCTTCTCGCGTTCGATAACCAGCTGTCTCTCCATCCTGTCAATAGATGTTTTTAGTTTTAACTTGGCCTCCTCTAAATGCTGAAAGTTTTGCTCAAGTTTCCACGCCTCGTGTATATTTTTGCGTACAAGTCCGTAAGATTTGATATGTTCAGTGCTCAGATCGCAATCTTTTGCACCTTCTCTCAGGTTTGACGGTGCTAAATGTTTCCCCTCCATCGACTCGATTCAATATCTCAGTAGAAACAAACAACAACCAGCTTCTTTCCAAGCAACTAATTTGTTTGTTAGGTCGATTTTCAAAGAACCACTTTTTCAATTTTATTAATGCTTTTTAAGCTTGATGTTTTGAACGACTTTCGTTACAAATCTTTGAATGGTAAGCAAAATCTCTCCAGCTGCAGGGTCTCATCAAGATCCTGAATCTCAACAAATTCAAAACAACCTTCGAATTAGTGGTTTGTTTGAGACCAATTCTGATTACATTGCAATAACGTGCAATATTTTGCGATTATAAAGATAGCTTAAATGCCTGATTTCCAGCTGCTATTTACCAGTAAGAGCTTTTATTTTTTACACAACAAAGGCAATTCAAACGTCAGCAACGAACTGTAAAGCTTTTCTTGCCTTCCACGACAACCTGTTTTCGCGCCTGATTAGTAGCCGTTATAAACGTGTGTCCTTCTATGACGTCATTCTAAGATGAGAAAAACGTTTCATGGAATATACCAATTCAACTTACGGCTTTATTTTAAAAAATTCTTCAAATTCTTTTGTACAAAATTTTTACCTCAGATTCGGATTGAGAGCAAGGTTTTCAGTCTACTTGGAAGTTTTCATTATGTTATTGCTCACGATATTGATTTTATGACGACATAAAGATAAAAAATTTTATAATGGATTTGACCATGATTGGCGACTGTGGTGAGGGGGGTAAAGTTTCAACCGGAATTATTTTTGGGGTCAGATCCCTTATAAGTTTATTTCTACGTAAAATCTAAAATACAACCACAAATAATATTGCAAATTGTATCCAGCTTGAAATTATGGTGATAAAACCAAATTTGAGCTAAAAATAATCGTATCGTGAAGTTTGGAGAAATGTCCAAAACGAGATCGTTAGTTAAATTGGTGTATTGATCATGTTTTATACGGTAAAGTTCATGAAGTCCTATTCTAAATGCTTTTCTCTAATTGTTATGCGCATACATTATGCAACATTAGTATAATTGCAATGAGAAGAATGGTGTGTTCATCGAGTCGTCTCTCACGCAGGTTACTTGACTTTTATTAGCCAAATAACAACCTGAATATTACTCTATTATTTGGAGGTATTCAGCTTCCTGATTTTACCCTCACGACACACATTGCTAATTGAACATTACCAGTGTTTACGTTTACTAATTGAACACTACTGTTACCAGTGTATGTATAAACATATACAAACCTCCACAAAATAGCATTTTAAATATCCAATCACTGTTGCCTATATTCTGTCTATCTCACAAATGACTGTCCTACCTACAAGTCACAAACATTGATTTGCGGCAAAATAAGCTTGTCTTTTCATTATGTTTTGCGATATTGTCGGCAAACCTTAAGGAACTTCGCAGTCACAGTTCTGACGCTCTCGTTGGTAATAAGATAATCATATATACAGAGAAGGATTAAATTGCTCGATTTCTATTGCGAGCACCAACACGTCTTTTTTCTGTTTGAAGTCTTTCACTGGCCGCCTCGTTCTCATGAGATGACTGAGCCAGATAGTATGTAATCGCGAGATAATGAATTTGCTCTACGAAGTATGCATTAAAGAAAAAGATTTTTTTTCGTAGGAAGTCAAATTCAGAAGGGAATTTCTCGTTTCATCTTGTTTACTCAAACAGTATATGTACCTTCAATAGACCTGTATAAGTTGTTTTAGATGGAAAATTAGTAAACCTAATTACGATACAATCCATGTTACAAAATCTTGCAAGGTATGCCTTGTTAGTTATGTTTGCTTAACGAAGAAAAATCACAAAACTATGATGTCGTTGGAAGGAAATGGAGGAAGTAAGTTTTAGTCTAATGGCTATCAAGCTTATTCTACGTCAAGCTATGGTTGCCATGGCAACTGTTCTATCGCCAGCGTCCTTTTTCGAATGAAAAGCGTTTCTTTGCAGTAATGTGTCTGCAAAACATTCTGCTGAAATATAGCAAAAGTAGCAACTTACAATATTTCCAAATTTGGCTTTTGAATGGTTTTAAATTCAAATGTAATTCATTTTACAAAAAAAATCAAACTTGCGAGATCGAAAATAAAACAGTACGATCGATGATTAGAATCCCACGAATTGAGGCCTGGTAACTAGACAGTTGCCCTGGCAATAAAACTGGATGCTCGGATTAGTTCCATGTTGGGTTTTCTTGTCATTTTGTGGCTCACAACGTCTCCTCGTTGATTCTTGGTATAGGGCTTGGGGAAAGTTTTTGAATGGTCAAAGCAATCTGTACCACCTTTGATATTGGCAAAATCTTTTTAAAGCCCTCAGCAATAGTTTTTGATATATAACCCCCTTCCGCATATAATGAAAAGTTTAAAAATTCGGCTTATTTGCTTAAGAAATGTATGTGCAATTCTGGTATTTTTCAAATGATTCTTTGTATGCTCATTAAATAGACTAAACTATTTTGTTGGCAACCAAAATTTTCACCAATGTTTCAAACTTCCTGCTAAAGAGCCAACAATTTTTTTACCAATTAATTTTAAAATATAAGTACTATAACAATCAAATGCATCTTTGAAATAATAAAAGTTTACCGTTTTGCTGGTCTGTCATACCGTGCTCAGTCGATTATAGGCAGAGCAGCCCAGTTACCTGATGATCGCTTTAAGCATGAAATTCGGAATTGCAACTTGAAACCGTCCTGATCTATGCACCAAAGCTATTTCAAGGCATACTGCTATCCAAACAATCTTTTGGTGGTATAAAATTTGAAAATGGCTTTGAAAAAAGCAAACATTTAGAAAACTAAAGCTTTTCGTCTGACACTCTTCAGAGTTTAAAACGTCAGAACATAGACCGAAAACTCTACGCTAGGAAATATATATACCCAGTTGTGGATCGAAATAGGCCAATCAGAAACAGGAGCACATGACTGTTGAGGTTGACCAATCAGTGCCGCTTGCCTATTGAGAATGTTACCAATGGAGTCCTAAGGTGAAAACGAACTCCTTTTGTCTACACAGTAGCGGTTTTTTCGTGCTTATGTAGATAGATTCCAAAACTGCTAGGTGGAACGACGATCGGGCTTTACCAAAAATCCGAAATATGACGCCATTATAGTTTTTTGCACAATCTGGGTTTTCCAGTAAATGCTGCCTGATAGCAGAATCGAAGGTTTAAGTTGTACTTATAGATCTGCAAGACCGACGTGGCTGTTCTCTTATACTGCTATCCTAATATTGTAACTGCCCTTATGATATTAAATTGCAATTTTCATGCCCCCCCCCCTAACCCGCCGTTTTAATACATGCGTAACCTTTGTGATCTCTCTAATATCTTCCAGCCCCCTATTCAGCATTTATGATTGTTCACTAGAAGTGATATAAATAATTTAATTTTATAAGCATTTTAAAAATATGAATGGATGCACAACATTACTCGTGATTCAGTCATCTTGGGACAAAAAAGGCAACTCGTTCAGTTTGCAATTGAGTATTAGCGTAACACGATATTACATATTCCATCTCTTTCAATGGATGCAATTTTCAAATACCATAGAAGACTATTTGTTGTTGAAGTGACAATTTGATGTCCTAATCTTTCCAACTGAATCCTTATCATTAACATGTATTGTCATTTAAATGAAGGATATAACTGTTTTAAATCTTTAGATCTCTGGACTATAGGTATAAACCAGGGGTGTAGTGCTGTCAAAATAACAAGGGGGCTCTTGCACAAAACGATGCAAAAAATTGTTTTTATTTTTTTGGTATTTTTGGCATTAACAAGGAGGGCTCAGCCTCCCTGAGCCCCTTAGCTCTACACCCCTGGAAACTTATACCCAATTGGCAGAGTCGTGTCGTTCATTTTCAATAATATTTTTCTTTAATGTAAAAACATAATTTTTTTGTTCAATTGATATTGGCAAGGCTGGGTGCATTGATTAAGTTGTACAAATGTTTTATCATGTTTCGTAAGGGTGCAGTTCAAGTTCAAGAAAGACTGTTTTCCATTTACGTTGTTTCTGATCGAGCTCGTGAAGAACTGCGAGATTGCGCGGGATTTGATTCGGTTTCCGTATCTTCCTCTACTGTCTCCATTATACTTATTGACGGACGAGCGGCCCTATATATGTGCGAGCGACTTTTTAGCGGCAACGATAAAAAAAGGGATTTTCTTCTATCCTCGGAATTTATTAATCTCTGTCTTTCGTCTTTTCGTCGCTGTTCATTTGTTAGTTTCACAATTAAGTCTTTATTCTTGAGCTCTTCTAGTTTACTGTCACTTGCTCGTCGGTCTTGTGTGTTTTGGAGTTGTTTTCTAAGCGTCAGGTGTGCCGCAGACTCGCTCAAACGACGAACATTTGCGAGAGACGGTGAATCTGGCGTTTTATTGTATCCTGACTTGCTTTGCTTCGTCGTTTGTAAACCATATTCGGCAGTGCGAGGTATGGAAAGATTTGTATTTGAACCAGTTTCACGTGACTCATCCCCGATCGGTGGTAAGTGAGGAGCAGAATTAGCTCGTTGCCTGGAGTAATTTTGTTTTTTATCTCTGAGTAACAAATTCATAATGTCAGAAACACTTTTTCTTGGGCCAAGCGCAAAAGTTGTCGCAGACGGAAGCTTCGAACGTTTAGCGTCAGCTTTTGTCAGCACAATATTCGGCAGTTGGTATTCCTTGCTTTCTTTGTTCACTGCACCAGAAGTCTTAACAATCCCTTTTGTGGCATCACGTAAGACTTGTTCTGCCTGCTCCGTAAGATGCTGGCATTTTTCCCTCTGTTCCTCAATCTCCTTGATTTTGTCGGACAGTTTTTTAGATTCGCGTAAGTTACTCAAAGCCACATAGTGGGCCAAGTTTGAGTCGTGAATTAATGGCGCGTATTTTATTCCATTTATTCTTGTCTGCTTGTTACGCTGAAGTTTTCTAAGGTGAGACATGACTTGTCGATACACGATGGAATCCTCGTTTGACAACTATAGATCGCTATTTCATAAAACCCCTCTGCCACCTATGTCACTCACAAATCGATTCTGACGATGCAAAACAGCCACCAGTTTTCCATCTCTTTAGCGCTCGATTTTGCTCAATATCTTGATAGTCTAACATGCACTTACTAAGTGAATGCAATATTTCAATTTCGTTCGTCAAATATACGATATTTTAGTTGAAAGGGTCTTCTATATTGAGTGCAGTTAGTTTTCCTTGTGCTCCAAAAGATGTACTGTACAAGTTGACTGTGGAGAATTAAAGAGGCACAATACTACAAGCTTTGATTACATTTGCATACCTAATCACGTAAATCAAGGTTTGAAATACACCTTTGGGTTTTACAGTTAATTTCATGCTTACGTTGAATCGCAAAGTTTGTATAATGTTACGTCCCACCAGGCTACTTATTATATTATCATTGAGGGCACAATCTGAGCTCATTTTGTCTCAATTTCCTGATTATCGTCAGGAGGGGCTGTTTTCGCACCTGGAAACTGGGATTGTACAGCATTCTATGTTCTATTTCGAGACAACAACCTTGGAAACGTCCCCCTATCAACAAAATGCTGCTAGAATATTCACAAAATGATCAAAAGGAATTCTTTGATGTGGAGTGTTCAAGCTTTTCTCTCGTGGCAGTGCTTTCTTAACTTGAGAATGTTATGTAATGAAGACTCGAGATGAAGTCTGTGAGAGTATTAGAAGTACATTCTTGAAGGAAGAAGAAATATTGACAAAAACGTTTGCATCAAAGCGAAGTGACAAATCTGACAGCCTTTTGCAAGGTTCTAATATTGCGTTTGAGGCATTATGGCTAGTTTTGCTCCAATACTGTTTCAAAAATATTTGTGTCGAAATCCCCCTTTTGGTCTCGATGGTAATGCCTCCTAAATTTTTCAAAATTGTGACAATGAAAGCTTCTATTTCTTGTGACAACTATTTACAGCTTACTTCACATGGCTACTACTAACCTGGTGTTGTTGTCCACCCAAATAATCCTCATCTACTCATTATTATCTTTACAATGCCTGCCAAAAGTCTTTTAACACCAACAGCATTTTTGTCATTGACATTAGCAGTTTCCCCTCTCCCATTTCAAACAATGCTGGATTATTCTGCATTGCACTATTCGAACTCAACATTAAATTTTGAAGCGAAAAGAGCCGAGATGCAATTCCGATATTGGGTAAAGGAGGAACTTAGTTTTTTCTAGGGATTTGATAAAAATACTTAAATAAATGGCTGAAACTGCTTGGGTGTTTCAAGCTCTTTTTGGGAGAGCATAATGCCTATGATGACGTCATATCTATCTTCTACTCTAGAAGAAAACACAGCTCTAGAGGAAAAGCTTCTTTCTGCAATTAATAGTGCGGTAGTAATGTCGGGGGGGGGGGCGGGGGCGGTGTGTGTTGTGTGCAGTCCCTAAAAAGCTTCTAGAGATGATATTCTAAATGGTTACCAAAGTCATAATTTACCCTTCCCTCAGCCAAAACATACATGCGTCTCCCCTGATATGAGAAAAATTAAGTCAAATTCTACTTAAACTTGCATGTTGCTCATTAAGTCGACCAAATTCCATTATCTGGTCTGAATTTGCATTTATATTAACTCTCCAAGGAAATGAACATTTTAAAGAAGTTCCGTTTTTTCTCCTTGTTTAGTTTGGATCCTTTATAGAAGTCTTTTTTCAAGCTTTTCTCCATCCACTTTTTATCCCTGACACTCTAAGTAGGTTTTCTTAGAATTTTTTCATATCCTAGAACAGTTGCGTTTTGTCACAGGTCGTTCACTCTTATGGCTCTTACGAAAATTGCAGATGTTTTTTACCATTGTCCTAACTTCCAAATCTACTCCAGCTGTGAATAAACACAAACGCACAGTTTAGATATGCAGATGGGTTGTCTGTAAGAAGCCATTTTCTTGACCTTATCAATTTTCTTAAAGCGGCTCAGAGTTTTCGAAATTTTTCTCTACTTAAAACCGTTTTTTTGCGTAGAATCGTAGAAAGAGCTACTCATCATCTGGTAAAAAGGAATTTCATGGAATAATAGCTGTGCTGTTATTGGAGATAACGATTATTCATGTGTTATAGGTGAATGAACGAAATGCAGTGCTAGGACACTTTGCTAGCTTCCATCTTACGTTCAACTTTGGGCATCTTGATTTCATTCGTTAGCAGAATGTGGTGGCAGGTGATTTAGAAGCAAGTATCGCAAGTTGGATTCAACCGAAAAAGAGCAAAATGGACGACAACAGCATAAAATTGTCCATGAAAAAGTTGTCAGACTTTCGTTCAGCAAGAATTTGGATGAAAGAGGCCCAATTGATCCGGCAAAACATTCGAAATCATTTGATGCTAGATTTCAACACAGGAATGAAATCGGAAACGGGTTTAAAGTACGGTTTCCCCTCATATAGATCTGAGAGATCAGCACAGAAAAGCAGCCATATTATTGTTGACGTTGATTACATGACGCTGCGTGTTCAAGGAACAGGTATAGCTATAGAACGAATAAAAGGTGAAAACTGCTCAAGTGTGGGAAAATGCCAAACGAAAAGTAAAAGCAAATCACTACAAGATGATGCTAAGACACAACAGCATAGGAAGCGTGATACCAGAGCAAAGAATACAGTAATTACCCGGCTGACATATGGGGAAAAGGGCGCAGTTTGTAATCAAAGTCGCAAAATACATCAGCTCACAGAATGTAATGCTAGGGAAGGTAAAACTACGGTTAAAGAAAGTAGGAGAAAGAGAATAGATGGCTGGAAAAGATGCACGAGAAATTGTGCTTCTTTTATCGAAGAAGAAACAAAAGACTCAGAGCTCAACAACGAAGGTATCAGCATAAAAGATGTTGTAGGATCGGATGGAGAGTTGACAAGCAAAGAAAAGATTCTTTATGGCAGAAGTGACGGCAGTAAAGCCAAACGTTTGGTGAAACAGCAGGCAGTGGACTTTGTAGATGATGGAAGGGAAGATGAAACAGCAACAACACAAAGCCTGATTTGTCAGGAAAGATGTCATAACATGCAAGAAAAGCATAATCGCAATGGTTGTCTAAAAGATGCAAGAATTGTTGAATGCGCCAAAGATTGGCAAGGTTTGTGCACACCTAGGTCCAAATCTCTTACCTCCGATGTAAAGAAGCTCTGTAAACGTGGATCAATAAATAACTCAAGCAAAAATTGTATCAGTCCAGTCAAAATACTTCCAATATTTGTTGTAACTGACCATGGAGGACCAGTTACAAAAACCAATAAAGAAGATGAAAAGAAACGGATTGGTGATGTAGATACTAGAGTTGACGTTGCAGAGACCACTAAGCTCTCGAGAATGCAGCGTCTTAATGCTGTGGATCTAATTCTACCTGAACATAGGCCATTTTTGCAAAAGGAAAGTCTGTTTTGAATTTATAGACGCAATTCCAAAGAGAAGCTCGCTACTTCTCAGAACTGTGAAAAATAACATGAAAGCTTTTAGGTCTCCAGCCATTTATTTCTCTGTAAATCAGCTTCTCGTGGAGCTGAAGCTTCTCGAAAGTGGCATAACCTCGAAGATGGCAAAGGACATGCAAAGGGGCGTAGCTAACGAGGGTGTACCCCCCCCCCGCCCCAAAATTCTTTATGAGTTGGTAGGTAAGTCTTCAGATCGTCTATAATATCCTTAGTTTATCGATTGAATCTTCTTTTGAAGGGTGGAATAGGACCCAAGTTTTTCTTCATCGATGTTCTCGTCGGTAAATTTGACTATTGATGACCCTCCACCCCCGAGTCTGGAAGATCAAACTACGCCACTGAACTAACCAATTCAATTTGTTATTTTCTGTATTATTAATGGTAGGGTGCAACATAATGAACGCTGATAAAGCATGTAACAATTGAAACTTAAGATTTCTTGAGGAAAGATCAAAACGATTTCAGGGATGTCTGCCTGCCAGACAGCCCTGTGTGATTTTGTTTCACCTCTTGTTTGTCTGCCTGTTTTCCTACATGCTTACTTTCTTGTCAGTTTACTTGCTCGCCTGTTTTCTTGCTTGGTTGCTTGCTTGTTTGTCTGCTGGCCTGTTTCCTTTTTATGTTGGCTGCTTGCTTGATTTCTTGGCTGTCTATTGGCTTGTTTCCTTGCTTGATGGCTTTAATATTTGCTTGTTTGCAGGTCTGTTTCCTTTCTGAGCTGTTTGCTTGCTTGATTTCTAGTCTATTGGCCTGATTCCTTTTTATGTTGACTGCTTGCTTGATTGCTTGGCTGTCTATTGGCTTGTTTCCTTGCTTGATGGCTTTAATATTTGCTTGATTGCTTGGCTGTATATTGGCTTGTTTCTTTGCTTGATGGATTTTATATTTGCAGGTCTGTTTTCTTTCTAAGTTGTTTGCTTGCTTGATTGCTTGGCTGTCTATTGGCTTGTTTCCTTTTTATGTTGGTTGCTTGTTTCCTTGCTTGGTTGCTTGCTTGTCTGCTGGCCTGTTTCTTTGCTTGTTTCGTTGCTTGCTTGAATGCAAGCTTGGAAACAAGATCTTTTTTATTGTTTGGTTGCTTGCTTTAATGCTTGCTTTAATGCTTGCTTGCCTGGTGCGAGGCTTATTTGGTCAGTAGCCTGCTTGATTGGAGGCTATTTTGTTTGTATGCTGGCCTGATCGCATTGATGCTAGCTTGTTAGTGAGAAGCTTGCTTGTTTGCTAGCTTGCGTGTTTGCTAGCTTGCTTGTTTGCTAGCTTGCTTGTGTTCTCCCCTGTTTGCTTGTCTTCTGTAGGTTATTACCTATCCTCAATTTAACGCCTGGGAGGTTAGTAAACATTTTAACCTCTTAAATGTATTGTGACAAGCAAAGGGATGCGTTAAAAGTAAGGGTTTTAATAATATTCTTAGACAGGGAAGTTGTTTTTCTATAGTTGTGTACCTGAAAGATGCTATCGGAAATTTTTGTCTTTAATGGATAAATAAGACAACAAGTTAAGAGACTACCTTGAACTTTGTATGTTTGTTACCCTCTCGTATGCTAATAGATCCCTGGATGGTCAAAAAGAGGGGCATTAAAAGAACAGAGTGTTTATTTCTCTAGCCTGCGCCAATACCCTTTATGATTGACATTTCAGTTTCCGCTGAAGGTTTGAGTACATCTGACTTATGAAAAGTCATTTAAGTTTTGACTGACTTTGCTAAAATCATTTTTTTCAGTTTTTACAGGACCAGATTTTTTAGTTTAATCAAAACTGCCAGTTTCCATTTAACATGGATCACAGCCACCAATGCTCCTTTGTTGCGGTATATCAAAGAAGCATTCGGGTGAAGGAATGAGTATTTTCAGAGAGCATAAAATATATGTTGCTTATCAGAGGCTTTTGTAGTGACAGCTTATCGTTTGAATATTGTTCTTGAAGGAATGTTCCGACGCATTTCGCTGGCCACTCAAGTTCCTATTGGTTAGACTATACAATAGACCTATTGTTACGGAGCCAATAGGCCAATCCTCAATGCTTTCTCGCTTTTTAAGCACACTGCAAAGCCCATTGTTAACTCTGAACCAGGGTTGCCAGGTCTCAAAAGTGACCGGAGCCAAATCATGCGTGTTAAAAATCCCAATTTAAGCCGAATATGAAAATGAGGTTGCGGAACAATAGAATCAAAAAATGAAAACGAGGCATATATAGGTATTATAAATTAATGTTAATCTGACACTATACTAATTTGACAAAATTAGCTCTCAAAAATAAGGTATATTAAAACAAATCTGTCCAGAAAGTCATTAGTGGATACGATATCATGCAATGCATAAAATGTCAAAGACTTCGTCAATCTCCCTTTCATCAACCTCATTTGTTATATACATTTGTTTGCTGTTGAACAGTTCTAGCATTTTATCTGTCACAATCAGATCTCTGCAAAAATGGTCCTCAAAATGTAAGTTTGATCTAATTCTCACAATTGAGTCTAGTGCCTTGAGCTGCACCCTGTTCCGTTGCTTTGTTTTTATGCACGTAACCAGAGAAAATATCCTTTCTGTGACTGCATTGCTGATGGGTAAACACAAACATGACACTACGTATTGCGCAATGTGTTTTTAAAGGGCTTGTTACTCGTAGAGGTCTGGTACGAGGGGCAAATCACTCCAAGAAAATCTCGTACACCTTTTGTGAAAATTCTATTGTTTTATCTGAAAATCCCTGGAAATTCTTTTGTTTTAATGAAAATCTCGTAGGCTATTTTCAAAAGTGAATTGCCCCTCGGTCTGGTATTCCAGAACACCTGACCAAAATTAAACTGTATCCCTCGGAATCTTTCCATAGAAAATATTTTCGTCGGCCCAGTTTACAAATTGAGCTTTCCTGTACTGCTCTTCAATGGCATACTCATTTTCAGTTTCAGATGGGCAAATGGAAGCTCGTGAAAAGGCAAGTGTGCCGTCTGACTCAAAATGTTATCAGGATGAAAGTAGCCTAGCCCTTTGAAAACATTCTTTGCTGACGGAAGTCTGCACCCCACTTCAGAGATGTCAGTCTTTAGGAATGTAACGCATCTTTCCTTTATCGCCATCACATTTTTCTTGGCGTCATTTGTAGGGCTACTGGATCCAATGTATTTCTCTGCTTTCAAAATGAATTTAGATCCAAAGTCTATATTTTGAACTGGTTTGCAGTTTCCATGAAAGTCACAGACTCTAAATTTAAGGCTTTTATGGTGAAGATGTAACTGCCTTTCTGATTCTTCTTGGGTCTGCATTGGTTGCTTGAAAATAGGCATTTGCACTGTCAAATTCTCCAATAAAAGGGGTGACATTTTGAAAACACAAGTAATTCATTAGAGCTTCCAGCATCTCGCGAATCATCCTTTGCTTCAAGCCTTGCGTTTTGTGACGATGCAGGTTCCGCAACAAGAAAGTAGGCCTTGAGCTCCTCCCATTTCATCAAGATGTTTTGGAGTACCTTTCCTCGAATGAGCCAGCCAGTTGTACAGTATTTGGTGAAAGGTAGTGGAGTGTCTTTACGCTGATCATTTGGTTTCATTGTCTGAAACAAATCTTTGAAACCCTCTCTCCTTATGCTGCTTTTCGACAACCATTTTGGTATCTCTTTCAAAAGAAAACCCAGATTCGAAGGCAGCTTGTGGAACGCAATTTTTATGCACAGGCTTAGAGAGTGAAATACATATCTCATTTCGATGCAGTTTGGCGAGTGTTGGCGAATTCTCGACCAGAGAGAATTATGCTCTCCGTTCATATTCGATGCACCATCTGAACCGTAGCCAATGCAGTCTGCTAGGGCAAGACCAAGATTATTAAGGCAATTTTCCAAAGCTTCGAAAAGAATTACGCCTTTTGTACTAGATACTGGGACAAGATCTGCAAATGTAGTGCAAATTCTATGTAAGAATTAATCGTAGCATCTTCTTACTACTGCCATGTACTTGTCAAATGAGACTCGTTCACTAAAACAGGGAACTTCTTCCCTTTCAGTTTTTCTGCGAGATTTTCCTTCGTTGCAGGTGCTAAAACGTTTGTAAGAAGTTTTGTACATTTTGTCTCGTGCAATCTTATATTGCCAGCAATGCTGCCATCGCCATTTCTTTTGATAATTTCGCCCAAATGATCGTTTGACTTTAACGCGCTATGGCCAGCCATTCCAACTGCAAGTTCTATCTCAAAAATGTTAACTTCTTTAGAAGATTGGTCCAATTTCTTGGGAACTTTTTTGAACGCTAGCACATGATGAATTTGCAGCTTTCATATTATTTGTATGTCTTTCTGGTTTTTACATGGTTTGACAGATTAGATGCTTCTGGAGCAATCAGTTGGTGACATATCTTGCAAAAAGGGTTTTGTGATCCATCAGAAGCTTGTTTACCCCACGAGTATTTGTCTTCCCCTGACTCAGCGTAACGTACGAAGATTTCCCATTCTCGTACGAAGATTTCCACTTAGACATGACTTTAAATTGCAAGATAACAAGTCTGAAGGTTGACTGACAGGACATGGTGCCTTTAATTATTTAGATCTAAAGGTTTTTCTTTCAAAGCTAAAACTTTTTTAAGTTTTCGAGGCTTTCGAGGTTGTTCAATTTTGGAAATTGGCATAAAAATAATCGCTTTTTCCATCCTGATTACTTATTAGAAGTTTTTATCAGACTTATCTTCACTATCATAAAAATAACCCTTTTCGCTGTTTTACATTATGTACCAAACTATTTCATTCATACTTTCAACTTTGAAAACTAAAGTTAAATTTGATGTACAATTTTCACTTTATACTTAGATGTTCAATCATTAAATGACAAGTTGCTACTTGGAACAAGTGGAATTAAAATATGTGTCCGTTTTTCAGAGAGCCCGTTGTATCCGTCAGTGTCCGTTGATAGAGATTCCACTTTTTATCGTTTTCCATTGGGCCTTAAGTATCTTAGTATGAACATCCATTTTTCACCTACCGCCAGGAATATGAAAACATATCGGTCATACGGCATAAGACCATGTGCACTGAAAGTGAAAACAAAAGAAATTGAAGTACCACGCCTAAACCCCGCCTGTTTTATGTCTTCTGAGGTAGATTTCCAAAACTTGAGGAAATTTTCCCGAGAAAAAGATGAGTGTTTTATTTGACTCTGCCTCCCGCTAGGAAAACGTAATTGTCAATTGTGACATCTAGATGGTAACAAAGCAGGATTACTTAAATAGTGAAGCACAGAGAGAGACTGGCAGAGAGAGACTTTGATCAAGCATGACTCGTTGCCCATTGTAATTTATGTATTTCAAATGTATCTATTCCAATCGAAAGATAATTAATTTAAATTACAACATAAACACACTCTGTATTAATTAATACCCTCAAAATTCACCCAAATCTGATAACAATACTGGAATAGAAATATTGAATAAGTTAAGCGTCATTATTACATATGTTATGGTCCTCAGTCAAGTAAACAATTATTATCAGTACATTGACTAAGATAGGAGGGATAGGACTTGTAAATCAAATCTAAAAAGTTGCCAAAGATCTATATCAATGAGGTACTGGGTACAATGAATAGTATTATATCAAAATGCGCATTTTTACGTACTTTTCACATCGAGGTAGAATTATTGGCAAGCAACCAAGGATTCTAAATACAACTGCTGTTTAAAATATCAATTGGTTTCAGGGTAATTACTTTGGATTGCCCCCCCTCCCCCCTACGAACAATGAATCAACTAGTGAGAAGTGGCTCGAGTAGGGCCTAAACTCTAAACGAGAGTGGATCTTTTTTTCTAGTTACAAGACAATTTTACTGATAGTGACCACAATCTTTCGATATCATCGTGCTTAATTTATACCATCCGAAAATTCCCCACGACTGTTTACATTACAATAAAAACTATATGAATTCTAAAAGCAATATATTAAAGATCTCTGTAGCCCCTTGTTTAATATACACGACGAAACGGATGCAAATGTGCATTTGAGCTTGGCAATTAAAAGATGCGAGGTTCGTTAGAACCCAAGCAAATAAAACGTTTTTTCGAATATTCTACCATTGCAATAATTAAGGTAATATGTATTTGAAAAAATAATGCAGGAAATTAAACAGTGGAATGTGATAAGTGATGTGTTCGAGCTTGAATTTTAGTCATGGGTTTCTTGTCTGCGAGGAATGTGGCTTATTTTAATTTGTGACGTATGCTTGGAAGGCTAGGATACTTGTCATTATAGGGTAAATATAAACAGATGGATTGACATATAAATGCAATTACTATGTAAAAAAGGCATAAATGTATAATTAACACAAACGGCTGCGAAAGGGGCAGTCAGCTGCAAAACTTAGAGTTGAAAAGTCGTCTTTATCTATTCGAATTGATGAGATAAACATAGCATTACCAATAACATCAAGACGGGAACATCAGTAAAAAGACTGGTCTCAGCATTGCCCAGTTTAGTAGACAAATGGAGACTGGCGTTGAAAATGATTTACGTGTGGTTAATTTATTTATTTTTTGATAAATAATTCAGAAAAAAATTAAGACAAAATGATTTAAATAAAAAAACTTTTTAGAAAAACGTTTAAATAAAAGTAACTTTTTAGATCAACTGTAATTTGACAGGCCCTACCTGATATGTCTACATAGGATCTCACACAAAGGGTAAAATATAAATGGGACCGGATTGGCATAAGCAACAATAAATTGTACATAGCTGACGAGGGAATTGTTCAAAAGTAGCATGACTTAAAAAACCTGTCTTCGTGGGCCTGATTCCGTTCGTAAATTTGTGAAGTTTTGACGTTACATCTTTTGTCACTTAAGAAAAGGCTCAGGTCGGATGTACCAAATGAATGGGATCAAAATGATCCATTAAAGCGTGCATAGGATTCTATTAGAGAAGGAGATAATAGCAGGAAACTGTGAGCCGTTGTCTTTATTGGTTGTTTCTACAGATAACATTAGGATGAGTTAGAGCTGGGTCTTCTAACAACCAATAATCGCTTAATGCACGATGTCCCGATGAATTTTCGTGGTCACCTAAATTCCCATCGGTTGATATTTAAGGTTCCCACAGAGCCCGTAAAGCCTTTTGATAAGGTGATCAGTTGACCGACAGTATATGGTGCCTTTAAAGGGGGTCCTCTTTGTCACACCACAGCCGCTGAATAGCCTATTTCATTCCATTGTCTCATCTGCCAGTTTCATAGACTCGCTTAAGCCCGATTTGATTTTGAACTTCAAGCGTTCATAAACACGGGAGAATGTTCCTGTTCTCCTTTTTTAAAAAGTTTTTGTTATTATTGGTATCAAAGTGAGGGTCGAAATTTTGAACTCTGATCCTAAAAACCCATATTACAGCTAAAAAGCAGTTATCGGAGAAAAAAGAGAAGACTAGAATTTGTTATATGCCTTCATAGCTGATACGATGATGTATATAAACCATAGAGAAATAAGTATGATACCAGAAACCCATTTCAGCAGTGGCGTTCCACCCAACTCTCCTTTGCCAAAGGCCGCCAAGTATCGACGCAACACCAATATGGAAATGCATATCAAAGCACAGATAGTGTACGTCACGACACTGACTGAGAGGGATCCAGCATCAACTTCAAATTGTGAACCCTGTTGAATGCATTAAATTTATATTAAACACACAAGTTGAATAGTATTGATGCAAAAGACAGACAAACATTATCAATTTTCAAAACATCACGAGACGCTCCCAATCTATGTATCACCTGAAAGTCACGAAATGTCCAGAAAGGATCCCTTACAAAACCTGAAAACTCCCAGTCTGTTGTATGCATCTATTTGCCTAAGTTATCTGGTGCTTCACATATGTCAGATTTAAGCAGTCAACTGAAACTGTACTAAAATCATAAGAAACATTAATAAAACATATACGAACCTTTGAAGCGTGATAAATCGAAGCGATGACCCAAGATGTGCCAAGACCAAGAAACACATTGACAGAGTTACTGCCAGTGACATTGCCTATAGAGGCATCGGCATACTTTTCATTCATCGCAGCATTTTTACTGGCAAACAGATCAGGCAAACTGGTACCAAGAGCAACAAATGTGATGGCTGTCACCTCCGTGTCCAACCTAATCAGGCAGCCGAATATTGATGCTAAATCTCCAATTAAGGCAGTCAAAATACCAATCATACTGATACAGACGGCGAATGCAAGCCAGCCACCTAACCAGCTGCACGGGGGCACAAATGCGAAGATGACCTGGAAAAACCATAGATGAAAGAATCAAAATAAAGCACAGTTACTGAATTGTTATGGCAAACTTGCATGTTGTCTAATGAGCACAGGGAAAATCGTCGATTTCCACATTGCATGTTATGTAGAATATTCTTAGATATCCGTTTTTACAAATGGAAAGATTCTACATCACATATAAAACGAGAAGGACCACATTATAGAAAAATATTGCTAGGTAATATTATTGTTACCTTCCATCCAAACGTCATCAAGTGCATTATGTAATCCAGAACAGTTGCGTTCTCCACATCGCCACCGTTAACTGACATTGCTTCTGCGAACTGTTGACCCCATGTAGCAGATCCGAGGGAAAATTTATGAAGGTTCATGTGCGTCATGCTTACAACTCGATCGAACATTCTTCTGTAATCTAGAAAAAGCAAACATGTTTTTACTATCTGCATTCAGGCTGTACAAGAAGAAATACCTTCTCATAAGCTAACAAGTTAGAAAGAAGTCATTTATTCGTGTTCAAATTATTAACATGATAGCATTATTTAAACGTAATGGAAATAGAAGAGAAAATATAAGACAATTTGAGAGATAGAAAACTATGACACTTTTAACAGAAAAAATTTATGACTTGTAGATCCATGATTAAAAAAACAAATAATATACGAAAATGATTATACCATATGCACAAAAACATTTGCTTATTCTTAAAACACATATTGGTTTTCTCTTAACAACATAAAGCCCTTTGTTCATTTGTGTTGTTCCTGTGTATATTTGTTGTAAATTTCACCCTAGGACTCGGCAAAGTCAGTAAGTGGCCTAGTCAACAACGTTCTTTCATTTTGCAAACAAAGGAGGCCACCTCAGGAAGAAACACGCATAAAAGATCAAATCTGAGGTACAGTTGCTTTCCATGTCATGAACTATCCTATTTATCTCAAAAGAACGTGTTTTTTTAAGTTCTCAGATATACCAACGAACCAAATACAAAATACACAACCAAAGAGACTGTATCCGATTCAAAACCACCAATCTAGTTTGTATCAATCAATTCTTGTTGGAATCAATATTGGCTTACAGATTAGATCAGATTAGATTAGATCAAGAATTCGCAGGTTTTGGTGGAATAACTCAATCCTTCTTTGTAAACTTGGAAAATAGCAGCAAGCAGTATTCCCTTTTTCTTTAGACATCCTGCTTATAAATTATGCTTAATTATGCTGCGTAATTATGCTTCGTAATTATGCTTAATTATGCTCCGTAATTATGCTTATAAAAATTGTGTAGCTAAGTAATACCAATGAACCTACCATCATCATTGACAATCGTGACAACGGTCCTTTTCAGACGACCAACCTTCGCTCCATTTGTAGGCTCCGACAAAGAGATCATGAATGTTTCATCTTTCTCAAATGTCTTATCATCTATCAACTCAATTCCGAGAACTTTCATTGTCTCCCCATGCTCAAATACCACAGTGCCTTCACCGCCAATGTAGTCTTTGCCATTGACAGCTGACTGGTCCGTTGTGGTCCATTTTACCGACACCTGGCCATCTGCACCGTTAATTCTCTGCAGTTCTATCTCTGCGACACCTGTGCTCTCCTTATAGATATTACTGGGTTTTGTAAACTCGATATTGCCAGGCTCTGCAAAAAAGTAAAAACAACATAATTGCACACTAAGAAATCTATAGCGACAAATTTACATTCATTCTTGATAGATGTTCAAAGAGAATCCCATACCAGGAGAGTATTATAAAGCTTGGTGTTGTGACACATATAGTTTTATCCTTGAACTTACACAAGACTCAATAACTGCCCTACTTAAAAAAGACCTTGAAGTTGGTTGAAAATACTAAGTCATGCCAAGAAGCCGTCCTTTATAGTAGGTAATATTCCTTGGTAATGATCACTTTCGTGAGATCCGCAGCCATTTTTTACAACTGGACTTTGATAGAACCAGGATTACATTCATATGATCAGTCTTAGCTCCACCAATAGTATTGCAGCATGAGAACCATGACTCGTTGTATTTGGGTATCCCCTTTTATTATGACTCAAAACCTTTAAAATTAAATAAGTTGAAAAACAACGACAATTACCATCGTCATTAATGATCGTAATCTCGGTAACACTGTGTTTTCCAATTTTCACTGCTGTATCCTGTGGGTCACACCACAACTTGACGAAGAATGTTTCATCTGGCTCCCACTCATTGTCGTCTATGATCACAATGTCAATGTACTTGTGCAATTCATCTGGTAGAAACTGAAGTAGCTCTTTCTTTCCGATATAGTCAGAGCCTGCCTCCGCAGTGCCATCAATAGTCTCGTAGCTGTAATCATTAAACGCTTTTATATATCAATTCTGTCTTTTTTCATTAAAATCAGGCAAATATAAAACTAATTTCGATGCAGGAAATAAATTTGTAAAAAGTGTAATTAACAAAAGAGTTAAGGCCCTTGTACCAAAATTGAACATAGTACAAGGTTAACGTTAGAACTGAGTTTACCAAATCTGCCAAATATGTCAATCTGACAATTACAAGGCATTCAATTTTGCTGCTTCCGGTTGGACACAACCAGAGGAACGATCCCTCAGAGCGTTCTCAAAGATTAAGACCGAATGTCCTCAATTAGCATCAACTATTCAATTAGGAAACAAACTAAAAGTTTCCTTGGATTCATAGCTGATCTTCATTTTTAGGCAATTAATCAAATGAAGGTATTGTTTGGAGCAAAACGAAGAGATAACAGTTTGTGTCTTGCTCATCAAAAAATTGTTACAGTCACTGCACAGAAATGTTTAATGTGTTACAGTCACTGCTAAAAACGCTATTCTGCTGATTTACTATGCAGTATATAATAATTTAAAGGGGGCCTGATCAAAACTAATTTTGTTTGAACAATGCATTCATGGGGTAAAAGGCTGACTAATCACTGCAGATAATCTTAATACCATTTTTCAGACACCTGTTGTGATAGTGTACCTAGTTGGTGTAACTAGGCCTAATCATTATACATCAAACTAGGCTAGTGCCCATATATCACCTCGGTAGTTTTATTCAGGTGTGTCTAAAAGGTGTCTTAAAAGCATTCATTAACAAAAATCGATAAGGAAACCGGAATTGTAGGGGTTACGGGGAGGGGGGCTAGCATCCTCTTTTTATGAAGTCTAGGCAAAAGTATTTCATTTTGATGCTGTTTTGCCTTGCTTTCGAGGGTTCTACCTCTGAAACCCCCAAAAATAACCATCTTTTGCAAACTGAAAATCTTTCGCTAAGTTATATGCTCATAATCTTATTTAAATGCTGACAAAATTATTCATGACTTATTTGATCTATCAGATTACAACATATTTAAGCACATTTACCACACCTCTTGTTTGATCGTAAAAACATTCAAATCCAGGATTTAGCTGTCATCTTATTTTTGTCAAACACAGCTTTGCAAAGTAAAGGTAGCTTAATAATTGAATAGAAAGCAGAAATTAAACCGCATTTTCATGTCTATTGCATGAAAAACAATTATCAAGCAGTCTTATAATTTTAAAAAAATCTTCTCTGATTATCCGTCTGCCCTCTTGAAGAATTTTGGCAAATGAAAACATAATCTGTGACCTAACAAGAACAAAATACTTCATCCTGTTCTAATGAGAATATAAATCAATAAGATCATGTAATAAATACTTCATCCCCTTTCTCTAATTAATCATATGTTTTATGATTTAGTCTTAAAGTTGTCTAGAGGCATAAGGGCCAAACAGTCAGAGCTTAGCTCCAGTGACATCTCGGCGGTTTATGATCGTCAGATGTTGGATCTCTGAAAACTAAGGCCATGCTTGCAACAAGATAGTCGCATAACTGATATACTTACTGGACGGTAACAAGAGACTTCGGATTGCCAGACCGCTCTACTCCAATGTGAACAACTTTTTCATTCTCCAAAACTGCATATGACGTTGCTGTGAACTGGATTTTGGCTGCAGTCAAAAATAAAAGCATTTTAACACTTTTCTATAGGAAAGCACTAGACATTAATTCAGGATAAAGATTGCAGCTACTACCATGCCTGCAAAAAGTATTGGAACACTAAAACTAGTTTTCAAGGGCTAATGCAAGGGTTAATTTAAGAGCATTGTTGGTTTTTCTAAAAAACGATGTAGGAAGTGCGTTTTTTATGATATTTGTCTAAAAAATTAACATTGTTTTGGGGGGAAAGGAGTGCAGAAGTAGAAGCTTTCGGGAAAAGAATTGAAAAACATCAAAACACAATGCAAATTGTTGGGTGTTCCAAGTACTTTTGGCAGGAATTATAATTTCAATTAAGAAAGCTCCCACATTGCTGTTACTTGGTGTAAAGCAACGAAAAACGAAAATTCGGAATAATGTTCAGAAAGGTTGGGTTCTGGTTCGATGTTTACAAGACGCTTATATAAAATGAATGCTCAATAGAAACGTAAGCTAGAGCATGGTATGACGTCATAGAGATTTGTGAAACTGAGACGAGTTAAAGATGAATTGAATGGGATTAAACTGGTTACCTGTTCCATCTACATCGACAAGTGCCAAATGGCTCCCGGTCAGTTCTGCATCAGACGCTTCGTTGTAGATCTAGCAACAAAGATGACTTTCATAACAGACAAGAACTGTCTTTCTCTATATACAGGGCTAGTCATTCCTCTCCTATAAAAACATGCATTGTTCGTTCCTTTTGATTCAGTTACTCTCGCAATCTAACCGATGAAATAACAACTGGTCGAGGTTTAAATAACATTGCAATACCTTGATAAATAACAATAATATAGAGATTTTAAAATAATATAGATATTTTAAAGGAAGGGATGTAATCACCCCTTTTTTGTGGCATGGTTTAATATTTAGTTTTGCAGACGCTGCATATCATTTCAGGGACCAATCATTCTCAGATACTCAAAGGGCTCAAACATTCTTTTGTTGGGACTTTTAGTGATGAGTGATTAGTGATTAGTGATGAGAGAAGTGATTAGTTGGGACTTTGAGTGATTAGTGATTAGTGATGAGAGTAGTGATTAGTTGGGACTTTTAGTGATGACTTTTAGTGATGATAATTCCTCATGTTCCCAATCGATGTCAACAAAGATTATCATTGGCTTACAGTTTAAAAAAGAATTTCTAAATATCAACCCGTTTCAATAGTATCACCTGTTGTATGTAATCGAACAGAAAAAGTAGAAAATTAAAAAGTTGAGAACACAACGGTACAATGAATATTTTATTTAGCTTGTTTGTATTTCGCTATAAAGCAAACATCTATTCCCACCCGTTTTTCGGTGTAATTTACATAATAGAGACAAAAACGATTTGATTAAAATACGACAGAGCACCAGAAGCAATAAAGTCCTCAAAGCTGACCTCAATAAACTTGAACGCTGTCAATAGAGCAAATTATTGTATCGAGCATCTATAGTCAAAACATAGAAAGATACTCGAAATTGAGCTTATAGAAACCCATATGAATTCCGTAAACTTCTTACGTCTGGATTCAATACTACCCAAAGGAGCAAGTTGTAAACTCAAATTTGAGCTCATAATGACCCGGACCATTGCTCTAAACATCTGCTGTGCGGATTTATTGCTATCCAATGGAGCAAGCTGTAAATAAGGTTCCTCACTCACCGACTGTAGCTTCGGCTCCACATGGGGTACAACTTTCCTTCCACCACCAAAGTTTCTTAATGCACTAACTCTGTAGTAGCCATAATTCTTGGTCTTTGCAGATTCTATTCTCATAGCAATGAGCTTTGCAGCTTCTTCGTCGCTGATTCTTGGGTTGCCGGTGACTTCCTTGTATGAAATAAAAAGAAACAAGTCAATTACTTTCATGACAATTATTACTGGTGTCCTTGTTGGCGTCATTAGAAAAATCTACCAAATTAGGCAACAACAATGGCGAAAAATTTTCCTGTAGGCCAACAAATTCGCAGTGTAGTAAAAAAGCTTGGAGCAAACTGCGAAATTTGCTTCAAACGGATGAGACTTTTGCTGGGGTATGTTGATTTGGTGCAAAAGCGAATAAAACTTTCTTAAGATTTCCCTTTGGTGTATAAAGCTTGCCTAGGACTTTTGTGATATAGAAAACTTTAGAAAGACTTTTGTTTCAAGGCCAAGGAAATGGGGTATCTCCAATGAAAGGAACAAATCTTGGAAACTTCTAGATACACTAGTTTCACATCATGAGCCTTTCAGATTGCAAAACATCGGAAAACTTGTAACATGCCAAGTATTCTATCCGTTTCCCCATATTGTTTCCCTCAACCAAGATATATGTATTCGTAGTGGCACCCGAAAACAGAAAGTGGATCTAAATGATTTTACGCGTGTGCCAAGAACTATTGCACCTGGCACCCAAAATAAGCTAATTTTAATGGACATAGCATATTATTATGCATCCATGGCCCTTAGAGCATTCAACTATTGGCTTGTGATATATTCCGTAATTCTTTATTATAGACTTGCTTTGACGCTTTGATGGTATGATACTGTTTTCAGTCTGTTTGCAAGAGATAAACCCTTTTCTATTTCCTTACAGTTTTGAGATAGACAAAATCATTCACGCCATTGAAAACATTTAAAATGACAAATGATTGCCATGTACTAGAAGATCCGCCCTCGAAACTGAATTCAATATGTATGAATCTATTTATACAAATAAGGTTTCTTTGATATAAGAATTAACAAATAACAAGCAGCAGCGTTTCTAGGTAAGGTCTTGCCCACAACGGGTGATTACATAGAATGTGGTAACACCAGTAGCCACACTATAAAATTAAAATGAATATTTTACAATTGCAGAGGCCCGACCTGGTTACAGGTTGGGTTGTTTACATAACAGCCTTTGTTACTTGTGCAAACTAAACGGCTGGCTTGACAATTATCTTTAAATCATTCACTCAACATCATTCCTGTAATTTTGTCCCCAGTGGGGGAAATTCAGGCTTTCATTTGAAGGGGGCCAGGGCTACGATTTTTCGACAAGATAACATCTTGGATAATGCTAATTTTAAAGAAACTGCGCATTTTTATAAAAGTAGATGATTTTTTGAATGGACCCTTTAGAAATCTTTGCTGACCACGCCATAATTTAGTAGCAAGAAGAACAATCCATTTATGATTTGTTTGTTTTCTTATTCAGTACTGGCTAATATTTTATCTGCTATGCTATGTTCAAATTTTGCAAAAAGGGCACAGAGAATAAAGAGGCCCCTGGAGCAAAAAGGGAAAATGCGGATCGCCTGCGAGCGAAGCGTAAAATTCCTTTTCAGAACGATTTCTTCGAGCAATTTCGACACAATAACGGGTGTCAAGTATCCCACGAAAGTCCGAATTTTCAGACGGGATCGCTAATTGGGGGGTGCGTCCCCCAAATCCCCAAAATTTCCGCCTCTGTTTGTCCCTCAAATCATTTAGTATTCACATTTTCTCTAGAGATGCCATGGATGCTGGGACAAAATCTACTTTTGATAATAAGGTCATTTATCATGGCATTGGATTGATTTTGCTTTGTTCATGCACAGAGTTGTGTGTTTTTCTTGTCTGAACGTTTTTTGTCTGAACGTTTTTTGTCTGAACGTTGAAGGACTGAGAGAATTAAATTCCAAGTTGTATTCTGAGTTACCCAAGACTATGTAAAACGACAAAAGCTGTATGGTCAATGAATCTAAAAGGCCATTTCATATGAAATTCAGGACAATAGTCTTTATGACAGAAATTATTTATATCAACAGGTGTTTCAAATTAATTTTTAATGTGCATTTTCTAAGTATTAATATTCAATGCACCTCCTCAAATTTCAAAAATAATATCTAGTTGATTAGAAATTATTGTCTTTTCTACGTGATTGTCATTTCTAAGCTATTAATATGCAAGGATAGAATTTTACAGGAGGCTACCCAAGCAAAAGTTGTATAGATACAGGTTACTTAATGACATAATCAAAGCAAAGGGTTATCTAAAAAGTAGTTCTCCTTTCACATCAATAAAAAGTAAAACAAACGAAAGCCCTTAAATCAAATTGTCTTTTACCAGCTGCTGCTGATAAAGTTGATGCTTGCTGGTTAAATTTTGTTGGCTAGATTTATTGGTTAGATTTGATTAATTTTTTTTTTATACTTAGCAAAGTAGTTTGCAATTCTTTGAAACTATAATCAGAAGTGTGACTTGAATGAATAGACTTTAGGCAAAATCAATTTTACAGAGCAAGAAAGATTAGCAAATGACTCTATAATCACAACAATGTAGACTGCAATGAAATTTTCAAATTGTATTTGTTATGGGTCTCTGAGATTTTTTAAAAGAATTAAATGACAAAGGAAGTAGTAAAAAGGAACATTGCCTAACCTTCATAAACGATACAACATCAGGGTAATGTCTTTTAAGGTAGTCTTCTTTCAGAAGCTCAAGAGACCCTGCAAAGAAAAAAGTAGATGAAATTTCTACAGGATTGTGGCAAATTTTAATTATCAAACATTGTAAACAAACTAAATCCCTCCCTATGAAGTTAGCAATAATATGATATATAAAGGTTGCAGACATTTGATAATTTCAAATCTACCAGCCTTTCCAATCAATATTAACAGAAACTTTATGCAGCAAGAAAATATTTTTTTAAAGATAGTTTACCAGAAATCAATGTTTACACAATAAAAGATCAAGTAACAATATTTCCATTAGACCAGTCCTGCTTTGACAGCATCCCTAAAAACTATCTACTACAGCTGGATTTCTTGGCCAGTTAAAGACGGATTTGTTGTTTACAATTTTAGCAAACAAAGTGGGGGTACAAAAACAGACATTCACATACAAAGCAAGCAGCTTATCAAATTGCAGCCCTCAGTTCGAAGCAATTAATATTTCTTATTTACTAAAGACATAGAAAATGGTGATGAATTGTGGGCAGATGTTCCAGGGATGTTGTGGGAATGTCTCAAAGGCTACTTGGCAAGGTGCCAAAGGCAATTGTCATAATAGATGCTTTGCGTAAAAAGTTGCAAGTCTGGCTAGAAAACTTGAATATGCTCGCAGGTGTACTATATTTTTTGCGCTCACACCTGACCCTATCAATCGAGTGATATATATTATACTACTGTGTATATAATGAGCTTCATCGCTTGCTGCTCGAATGCTTCACTTCCAGGTTGTAGCTGATAGAGTGCTGTTTCTTGCAGCTTCACATTGCCCAAATCATACCTGTTTTCCAATCTGGGTTGAAAGGGCCCCCGTAAAGGAATGATTGATTTCATCAAAACATTGATGGTAAGGAAATGTTGAAAACTGAAGACAACTTGCAAAATTGACAGGTGCACAAGAAAAGCATTCAGTGAAATTCTGTGTGAATACCTGAAGTTGTTATATCTGAAAACATAATTAGTTGATTTAAGTTATAGTATTTCAGAACACATGTCTCTTTGTTTTTCTTTTGGGTTATTAGGATTGAAAGTTTTACGGCAGGAGTGGACGGGTAAATGTAGCAATGACAAAAGAAAGCAAGACAAAACAAAATTAAGAGTTAAGTGGCTGAAATTAGCAAGTAAAAGCTATAATAGATTACCCATTTCAATGGCTGGCTTTTCATTAGAGTCGATTTTCCCAGCACAATAGTCCTTGTCTGCGATGTATGCAAGTATGACCATGATTGGAAAAAGTACAAACGTGAGGACAGCCTCCCAGATTTCGATACGATTGGGTGATACGCCTTGCAGCACAATATACAACCATATGTATGCAAAAACGCAAAATGTCGCTGTAACGATGAATACTTTGTACGACTTTATGCTTCTGGTTTGGCCATTAGGAATTGATATTATACATACTGCTGTGATTATAAGTAGATTGAAGGCTGCAGATCCAACTATGGTTCCAGGCCCAAGTTTTCCTGCTTTGAAATTATTACCAACAATTTCAATGATAGACAAGAGGATTTCGGGGGCTGACGACCCAAGAGCCATGAGGGTAAGATTGGCAACAGTGTCGTTCCACACCCTGACCTCCACTTCTTCATACCCTTTACCCTCTTCCTGTGAGGCAACTTTGATTCGCTTTGTTTTGCTAGTTATCGTCTCGATAGCACACATAAAGAGATCGGCTCCAATGGATACACCCATAAAACACCAAAACAGTGTGATCAAGTACAAGGCCGTTCGTGTTCCTTCACCCCAACTTCTCTCGTCGAAAATAGGCAAAAGGAGCGAGCCACTGCCTTTTTTATCACACCTATAAGACATATCAAGAGCTGGACACGGAGTACTGGAGTTAGCCATGTTTGCAAATCTTCCCAGATTTCAAATCCAATCCAAAACAACAGACAGTGAGTTACAAACGTCGAGCTTTCACCACCAAGTCAGAATTGGCCGGAAATGGTTGGTAAGCGTTTATAATGCAGGCCTTTTTCTGTTTGAAGAGAAGCACTCAAGTATTTCTACCCTTACTCATCAAGGTGTGTCGATCAACATTGTGATCAGAGTGTATCTGAACTATCTCGTGGCTGCCATCAATGTTTTTAGAACTTTAACAACAGGTACTAGGTATTCCCATGGCGATCCCATGGAAACGCGGTTAATGACGAGCATGGCCCGGGACATGGCTTCTCCGCAGTGACAAAGGAGAGGGTTCATGAAGTTCTCATTGTCACCTTATACAAAAGTCACACCTTCCCAAATGAACCCTTCTTCTTCTTTCCCGGATCGATTGACCCCTCGATATGTGCATAGATGATCTGTGTCGGCATAAAATGAGCGCGGGTGTTTGGGTGGATTAATATAAAAAGATCATTAAACGGCGTTGCGATGTTGGGCCGCATTGCATTCCAACTTCCAAATTCTGTAGGGCAGAAAGCGAAGAATTTGATTTATTTTTACGGTTTTTAGCAGCAAATAGCCTAAAAATTCGTCAAATTTTCTTCGCCTAGCAAGTGAACGAAGCTTGCTGCTGCCTTTTAAAAGTAATTCATGAAATGTTCTGCGTACCAAGTGCTATTGGAAAGAACCATGAAGTTTCTTTTCAAATTTTATCATGTGCAATTTGAACTTGCTGTATCGGCAAAACAGAAATTTTTTTGCATATGCTCATACCAAATCACCTATTGATATTAAAAGTTGTTTTGATTTCATTGACCAGTGCCGTCGAAACGAAATTCATATTGGGGAGGCTGCCCATTGTATTCGTTCTCATTCCGTACACTGTTACAAAGGAAACATACTACAGCTAGACAATAATTGGGGGGGGGGGGGGGGAGGCTCCAACTAGCCTGCGTCACAGACCATCTCCTTGGTGGTGATGGTCTGTGACGCAGGCTAGCTCCAACGGGCCCCCGGTTCCGACGGGCCTGTTGACAAATTTAAGAACAAGGCAATGCTTATCAAAGCTGATAGATTATGGAGATGTTTTTTGATTGCAACAAAATTTGAGCTGCAAGCATTTTTAAAAATTACGCTATATTTTATATGGCCCCAGCATACTATGTTGTATTTCTCAAATATTTCATTTTTCGTTCAGAAAATGGAAGTGTGTTTAGCAAATGACATTTGAATAAAACGCTGATAACTTTTATGGCGATTTCTTTAACATATAGCTTTAACCCTATAGTCTCAGCAAGCACGAGAGGAGTAAACAATTTCAAGAGTGAGTGATATATGGGCAACATAGTCCGATACGATAAATTAAGTCAAATATCACCAACAATTTGGAACTCTTATTTAGTTTTTACAACTATCATTAGTTTCTACCATAATATTGTAAGAATCATTCTGTTTGTAGCATTGTAAAGATGTAAGAGGCCACCTGTGATTACGAAAAAAATGATTTCGCATTATAAGGAGGATATTTTTTTAAACTTTATCCAACAGCCTTAAGCAAAGTTGTTTTAGCTGATATTCGTAGACCATAAAGTTTCCTGTGGCTGGAAACCAACATTCAAGCTTAAACCAGAAGTGGTTACGATAAGAGAATTAACAATTGATAGCAAAAATTAAGACAAATTAATAGATAAATGTATACTGAAATAGCATAAATCTGGGCCGCACTAACCTTTTCTAAGACCCCCACGCCAAGGCTTATAAGGGGCCTCCCTATCAACAAATGTCAAAGTCCAAGCATTTTACTTTTAGAAACTGAGATAAAAGAAATTTTATGATTTATTTAAAAATAAATTGAAAGGTCATAACCTGTAGCTACAAAAAAGCAATAAACGAGTCGAACAAAGACATTGTTTTCTATGTATATGAAAAATTAGAATTTTTTGCTCAATTTTTTATAATAAGTACGCGTCCTTAATCAGGAGTGGCGGCATGGGGGGGCAAGGGGGGGCTTTAGCCCCCCCTAGATTTTTGTGAGCCCCCCCGTCGGCAGCCTATCAATTTTTGCTTTCTCAATACCGTCGGCACTTGATGGATGTCACCCGGTTTACATGTTGTTTGAATGACATAAATAATCGAGGAAAAAACTGCACTGGCTGGTTTATGGTTTTCTCAATGGCTTTTCTTCGGCAATTTTACTATCATAATGGCATTATATCCTGTCGCTTCCGTGAAAGCTGTGACTTAATTTCATGGTGCTCCTTCGCATGACCCACAATACCATCGTGCTCCTCTGGGTTGAAATCCCTGTTGCTGCTCATGCGAATGCCGATTCATGCGAAACGTGCAGAGATGCTTGATTTGGATCATGTTTTGGACCGTTTCAAGGAAATTTACCCTAACAACAGCAAAATCACGCTGTCATAAATAAAGTCTTTAATGAATTTTCTTCTTAAGGGATTCTCTTTTCGTTTCAAGACATTATTATTGCCAATGAAAACATTTCGATCATTAGCACATTATGCGTAATAAATTTTTCAAAAAACACTTCTTGTCCTTTTTCATCAACTATTTTTCAATAGCATTGTTCACCGCATAGCTTGCGACAAACAAATGGTTAGAGAGAACCATCGATTAACTTCTTCCAACATAGATAGGAAGAAATATTCAACAATAGGCAATATTTGCGCATTAAGTTTCTTACAAGGCATAAATTGCCGAGAAAATCTCGTGGACTCCGACACAGGTTGGAAAGTGGGGGCGGGGAGGGGGCAAGGGAGAACTTTGCACCCACAACAAACGATTTTGGAAAAATGCTCTATTGCT
Source organism: Rhopilema esculentum (assembly GCF_057945365.1). Taxonomy (NCBI): domain Eukaryota; kingdom Metazoa; phylum Cnidaria; class Scyphozoa; order Rhizostomeae; family Rhizostomatidae; genus Rhopilema; species Rhopilema esculentum. The sequence continues at coordinate 5,469,314 of NC_142827.1, forward strand.
TGCTTTATATGCTTGCTGGCTCTTGGAAAAATGCTCTTTATCGGTGCCCCTTCATTGGAGGTGCTGCTCAGGGGCTTCGCGACTGGGGGGTTGTCACACCCACCCCAATAGTATCTCAATAGAAAATTTCAGGTAAAATCCGCTCGGTGGAAGAAACGCTTTAGGTATTTCAGAGACCTTCCTGTCATAAAATCAATAAAGGATCAAGCAATCTTAGGTAAAATTGTGCCTCGTGTCCATTTCTCCTAAAGTTTCTCAGTAGAAACGTCAACTGCAATTCACTATGAGCTCCAGATTCTTCTTAACATTCATAAGGCATGCTAAGATGGAGAGAGGGATCTAAATTTAAAAGTAACTGACAACCTGGTATTTTTCAAGACCACGGCGAAATTGTTGTTTTTATCTGCTGTAAAAAAGTTTTGCAAAAAGACAATAATTTTAAATAGGATTAGGAGGATTGCTTTAGTGAATCTGCTTAAGAGAGTGCATTTTCCAGGGAACTAGAAGCATCACAATTCGAAAATTTGCTCCCCCTTCCGCGGCAACCATGGTGCCGCCTCAGGTAGTAACTATATATTTTGCCCGTCCCGATATAGAGATTTGACAAGACTAATGGGAAAGTCGGTTATTATCATACAGAGTTAGATTGACAAAATGTATTGCAGAGGTTTGTGACACCAGCTAAAAAGTTTCAGGCAATAATTTTTTAATCAGGTAAATTTGCATTCCACACCCCCCCCCCCCAAATGAGGCTTGCCTCGCGACGGCCCTTCCTGCTATATGGGGCAAATCGAATTTTTTTTCGGTCGGCAATTTGACACATCCAGCGTCGGCAGTTACGGAAAATATAAACTTCGGCACCTTCAAGGTTTGTCTCTAGCGCCACCCCTGTCCTTAATCATAACAAAACGTCTCGATTTTTGTTCTACCCGGGGCGGCACCGTGATTGCCGCAAAAGGGTGGCAATTTTCGAATATGATTGACTCCAGTTCGCTGGAAAATGCACTCTTTGAAGCAATTTTACTTATGCAGCATAACTGGATCTTCAGATCGGGATTCTCTCACATTCCCACATCCTGTTGTTGGGACGAATTCTTGATTTTGGGACTTATCGGGATGGCTTGGAGTTGTGAATAAAAAGAGGAGAAAATAACTGATTTTTCATTACGTGTTGGCCCAACATCACTTAAGTCTAATCTCGCCAGAGACATTGTTGAGCGCGCGTTTGAAGCGTTCAATCACTTGATTTCATTGGCTGAGCTCTTGCGTGAGCGCCTGGGAGTAGGAACGAGACCTACTCTCAAACGCGTGCGAGCAAACATGAAACTGATCGCAGCGACCGTGATCATTCCCAATGTACGCATGCGTAGGTTTCAGCGTTTCAAGCGCGCGCTCAGGAATGTCTCGAAAGGGCACGGCACATTGACATGAATGTCAATTCTGTGTTAATGCTAAAAAAATTTCTAGAGAAAACCTCGTAGGAAAGTACAGTACAGTAGTTTCTTGTGCTTCAGCTTTTGGTGCTTTGTGAACATTTTAAAATCTGTTTCAATGTTTTCGTAGACCATTTTATCGTTATCATCCAATTTTTCGCTTTATAAGTCAGCAGATTTTGACGATTTTATCCTCTCTAACTGGTCCAAAAATATTTTCTTTCTCTTTGCCCTTTCCTATAAAGTCTTAGTTACTTTCCTGAAAGAATTAAATAAAGGTCTCAGACAACGGCCACGTTTCTGATGTTTTCTCACAACAAGGTGTTGTTTATTAGTCCTTGAAAACTTTATAGATTATATTTTTTGTTTATATTGATCTTCCAGGAGGAGGGCGTGATTGCAAAAACTCTGCTCTTTCATTTCATTCATAAAGTGAGTGGTAATGTAAGAGGTTGCATATTTTGTATAAAGTTTTTGGCATTTGATGAATTTATATTGCTTGGTGGATGTATTAGGTTGTGAAGGGCATCCTTCTCTTCTTTCGTGAAGTTAGGGTGCCATGTCAGTGCATCTAAAATGGAATCATTCATATCAATTGCTTAAGCTTGCATACTTTGAGGTTTTGCATTTGCGCATTGATAAGAAACTCGTGCAAGAGAAACCCTATGATACCATATTGAATTTCCGAAAAATTCTTCGGGCCTCTATTTGTTTTGGGTACCCGGCCTCGGACCTGGTGGGTCCAGTGAGAAGTGCAGCCTTGACGTAAATCAATAATATTAAAACTAGGGGAGTGTTGTTTATTGATATTTTTGCCAGAAAATGCACCAATTATAAAAGTACAGAGCTGTTTGAAATAAAATTTAGCTGATTTTGTTAAAGAGCGAGACAAATTTTAATTCGCGGTGCTAGACTTCAGAATGTAACATTCTGACAACGGAACAGAAGACCTAGTACCGAAAGCGTGTAAAAACTGCTCAGCAAAAGACCTTGTTTCTGGGTTTAGCTTTTATGCAAAGTTTGAGGAGGGGATTTGCCATCATAAAACAAATTGTGATCATGATTCTGGTCTTCATGTAAAACATATGTCCAAAAATTGCGTGCCATGGTATTGTTTAAAAAGATTTTCTAAGATTTTAAAAGGTTTTTCTAAGTGGGACTTATTCATGAATTTTATTGCGAAAGTAAAGTGATTGAAATATTTGGGGGCGGTCTACCCTGGGTACCAGCCTCACTAGTCTGGTACCCAGGGTAGGGGCGGTCATGCAAAGACGGTTCATTGCAGATACCCGATAGAATGGTTAATTGTTGGCACTTTTTTACTTCAAAACAAAACTTGTGGTTTAAATTTAATTTAAGAAGCATTTTATGTAAGAAAGAAAATGCTTTGTCTACAAACCAAGCGTGATCTTATTTTGCGGCCAGCGGCCGCTACCAAGGCCTAGTGCTATATGAAGAAAACAAAATTACTGTAGTTCCCACAGAAGCGAGAATAAGTTAATTAATCATATAAGCTAAAGAGCAACAGGCCTAAGCAGGGCTCCTGACTATAATTGGTGTACAAATATGCTCGAATATGTGGGCAAAGCATTTTTTGTAAGAAAGAAAATGTTTTGTCCACAGACCAAGCGCGATCTTCTTTTACGGCCAGAGGTCGCTACCCAGGTCCATTGTTGCATAAAGAAAATGAAATTACTGTAATTCCCACAGAAGCTAGGATAAGTTAATTAATGGTATAAGCTAAAGAGCAACAGGCCTAAGCAGGGCCCCTGACTATAATAAGTGTAAAAATATTTTCTTCTTTTCTCATATCGAATCTTGGATACAGTGACATCAACCGAACGTAGCCAGTGCTAAATAGATTTCAACGTCACTTTCTGAACCAAGCCATTTTGGCTCTCTAACAATCTTGCGATTGTTACAGGACTGGCCCTGTTGTAGATCAAAATCTAGTTTGCACTAACAGTCGCTGTTGAGGTGGACTTGCTACAAGTCTCTCTCTTTAAAGAAAGGGAAAAAGAAAAAATGGGAGGGAGTGAGAGTCTCTCTCCTTCCCTTCCATTTTTCCCTTTTCCCTTTCTTTAAAGAGAGAGACTTGTAGCAAGTCCACTGTTGAGGCGACCAAAACCAAGAAACTTAATTCTTTGTGCAGTTACAGAAACCAATCACTACATAAAGAAGAAACCGCTCGTTACATATGTTCTTGATTACGAGTGTTTTTTATCTTGTTCTGTTTGATAAATTTTGCAGGTATGCTTATGTCTAATATTTTGTTTTTGTCAATCATAAGGAACCGCTTTCTGAAAGTTTTGTTAAGCCGATAACTAGTTTTTAGGTAACATTAAAGATTTATAAACCAAGGTGTTTGGTTAAAGAAGTGAAAAATAAAGACAAGGTATTGCATTAATCCCTGCATATGAATATAAAGACTTGGATTAAGAATTTTCACTTGAACTACTAGTTTTTGTGTATGACTTTTAAAGCTGGACATTCCTAAATTCATACGATAGTGTATACTTACACTCTTTTTCAAGAATACTTTAAATTTTGTTCAGCCTTGATATTCTTAGGAAATTTCCGTTTTGAGCCTGAATACAAGTATTCAATTTTTTCAAATCTGATATGGTTTCAGAAGAACTTAGTTAAATAGAAATTTCAAAGGTTCTCAAAGGAAAAAGCCGCCCTCGAATAGAAACCACACTTTTTGACAAAAAAGAGATATTCCATTGATGCAATTCTGTTTTATAAACATCAAAAAATGAGACACAAATATGCGAGCTGAGACTGAGCAATGTCCTTATAATATTCTTAAAAGACTGAGGACTCTGATAGATACAATATTCTATAATAAAAATTATATTATAACTAATGACGATGTCTGGTACGTAATATGAGCTCAGTAAAGAGCGGTAGCAAGAAGGATTTGGCTTTTACAGGGCCTCCGACGAAGGGGGGGGGGGCCTTGGTAAAACAATAGAGCTTTTTTCAAAATCTTTTGTTATGGGTGGTAAATTTCCCTTGGCCCCCCACTTTTTAGCCTTTGTCGGAGCCCATGTTTTCTATGAAGATGTTTATAAAGAAAAAATATCAGAATAAAGGGTCTCAGCGAGAATTTACTCTCGTTGACATTGTCATCGACGGTGGAGAACGATCTCTCGGGCCTATTCGTTTTAATTGACAGTAGCTAAAAGCTCCATTAAGCCCCGTGGGGGCAAACTTGTTTTTTCTGTTTTGTTAAAAAATGAAAAGCTTATTTGAGAGGGGGGCTTATTTGAGATGGGGGCTTATTTGAGAGGATGGCTTCTTAATCATTGAAAATAAAACATATTATAAAAATGCCAATGCTCTGGGTTTATTCGAAAGAATCAGCATGACTTCGAAGGCGCACAAGGAGATCTTTACATGGACCGTATTTAATGCACATGATCTTATACCCTGGGTACCAGACTCACTTTATGTAAAATAAGAGATTATGGTTCAGTGCGCTCCTCTCCTCGTTCTGGTGTGCCGATGTTAACAGATTCTGTACGTTCAAAGGTCGCCATATTGCCAACTAGTTTTGGAAAGCTTCGATATTTCAGGCAGTGCCTCTCATTGCAAAGAAACTAGGCCTTGTAGTGAAATGTAAACACTGCAAGGCGCCGAGAACAAACAACAACAAACACACGAAAATCGAATACCAGGAGGATTTACATAAAAGCGAAGAAGATTTACATAAAAAGATCCAACAATAAAAGGCGAAAAGAACAAGATTCACCTTCCAAAATACCATCTTTTCTTTCTTACTAACTTCAATCTCAAGATCGTCAACGATCGTCAAACACCATCTTAAGATGGATCTAAACGATTTTTACACAATGTAGATACCAGGGGCATACCGAGGTAGGAGGTGTTTTTGAGGAACCCGCCGATAATGTTGGGCTTGGCGGTAAATGTCCAGATTAGGCTTCATTTCATGAAATCATTGGGGGGGGGGGGGGTGCAAGGCGTTTTGATTTACTGAAATAATAAGAAATGTTAGGAAGAAAAAGCTGAGAGATTATGTCCCAATCTGAAAAAATTATGATGCATAAGCTGAAAAATTTAATAACGACACAAAAGGTAGATTAAAACCATCAAATGGTTTTCAGCGTGTGCTTGCGTTGTTAAAAATTGCTTCAAAAAGTGCGTTTTCCAGCAAACAAGAAGCATCTAAATTCGAAAGTTTTCTCTTCCTCCGGTGGCAACCATGGTGCCGCCTCAGACAGTATAGTTATATCTTGAGCTTGTTCCGATATATAGATTTAAAGCAGTAGGGTAGAGCCAAAAATGTAGAAGGGGGACCATAGAGCTTTCACTATACAAAATGAACGTTTCAGTTCTTTTCGTTTGCATGGCTCCTTAATGTCAACTTCTTTACCTTTCCATTTTTTCCGAGGTCGAATCATTTTTCAGTGTCTACCTGTTACTTGAGTAGCAAAATCTTGAAAAAGACCTGAAGTAGAAAAATTTTGCCAGTGTTTAATGAGATTTCAGTTATCAAGAGGGCTATTGAGGTCACCCATGAATGAAAATATCAAAAAGTAATATCGGTTCGGTTCAATTAGCCATAATATTTTACAACTACCCAGAAAAAATAAGAGGGGGCACAGCCCCCTTGAATAAGTAGAAGGGGCTTGAGCCCCTCTGAGCCCCCCTGTTCTACAGCACTGATCTTAAGGGTTCGAAGTCTGGTATGATAATGTTGATTTTTTGCTAATCGACACACTGTACCCCTACCTAACCGCCGTCAGCTATGGCGCCCCCAATGATATAGAAGCGCCTGAGGCGCTAGATGTCTAGCTCAGAGGTACGCTGTGAGGCAAATCTGTTTTCTTCGGCCATTTTGAATAGTGGCAAAAAGGAACTTGCTACATACTGAGCTCTTATAAATTTGGTAACAGTAGTAAGGATTGATTTCGTTCACTTCTCTTTCGAATATCGATGTGAAATTTGGTGAGTGGCCTTATTGCATTTGAATTTATGAATTGATGTTAATATTGGAAAAATAAGCCGTCATTCGCAAATTCCAAGCATTTACAGTCGCGGTACTTGCTTATCTGTCTCGTCGAAATTCCAGAAAGTCATCCGTTCTAAAACGGATCCAGCAACAATTTTTAGCCACTCAATGCATTAGTTTCTTAACACATTTGTACAAAGATGTGATTTAGTTACTTTTTCTTTCTTGGTTTACAGAAACTGCTATGAAATATCTAGGCCTTTCAGTGAAATGAGAATTGAGCATTGTTGTGTGCGATTCGTTCACTAATAATCCCATCCATCGACTAACGTGCAGGGCCACCGGAGCCAGGGGGGCCACGGGGGCACAGGCCTCTCCTGTTTGCAAAAAGTATAAACAAGTGCCCGTTTTCGATAAATACATTGTGTGTAATTTTTCAATGCCAGATATTCTGCCTTTAAAAAATAAATAAATAACATAACTCTGGATGTTGTTGGAGGACCATTCATTGAAAATTCCTTAAATGCTTATTTGGTCTTGATGCAAAAAAACTCAAGCTCCTGTGATGAACAATATCAACTGCGAAGGAGACTGCTATTTTTACGAGAAAATTTCCGTAGTATGTCTTCAGCAACAAATGCATTGGTGAAAGGTCCGATCAAGTCCCTGGCGGGCACAGTCAGTTTCTGGGATGCGTAAAAAGTGCCCTATTCTGTGTCTTTGCCAAAATTATGTAACTCTTTTCACTGAGAATATTCAAGCTTGAGCAGGAACTTTTGATACCAATTCATGTTAGAACCATTATTTTTCTTAAACTTATGACTAGGCAAGTAAAAAGCAGAGTTCACTAAATTTGATTTCAACAACGATCCCTTGTGGTTCTTGACATATATATTAACAAAATCAGACATCTGTAAAACTATAACTGCAACATATTGCTTGCTTCACAACATTGTGTTCAATGTTTTTTATGAAGAAATGAAAAAGTTATGCCCTTGCAATGAGTACATGCTAACAAAGACTTAAACTTCTTATCTAGGATCAAAACAATATGCAAGACTAGACGTACTGCAAAATTTGTTGTACTTCGATATGCCATTGATTTATCTAAAAAGTTATCTTGCCCTTTTTGTGTTTCCTCTGACTGATTAAGAATGCAACCCAATTTTCAAGATTCTATGTCCCAGAATTCTAGCTTTTTTCGAGTTTTTCGGAACTCACATGTAATACGTTTTACCAACAGACTGAGCCCCCCGGGATCAAGTTTAAGGAGAGTTAAAAACTTGTTTCGTTCATAAGACTGACGAGATAAACTTAATCAATGTTGCAAATTACATTTGCTATGACAGTGAAGAATGCGCCCGCACCTTCAGCCGATTGCATGAAGATGACTTAATCATAAAGTTTTTTAGCTTTTAAAAAAAATTCCATGGAGGCGAACAAATTTGTGTTTAAGTGGGGATGGTGCGGATACCAAGGGGGATGAAATTGTTTAAATATGAAAGTAAGAAAATTAATATCATTATTATGTCCAACCTGTGTCATAATTTTTATAATTGTCTAAATTACCGTGAAATTTGTACCATTTTTGGCATTACTAATGTTTCGGAAAAAACATTTGTGCCCTTTTTATTCGTTTTGGCCCCCCCCCCTGTTCAAAACTGCGTCCGGCGGCCCTGACGTGTCATCTTCAATCTTCAATCTTCAATCGTTAACTCCTAAAGGCTATACAACCAATCTGGAGCATTTACTCAAGGAGCATTAAAAAAAGGAAAATTAACTCAGGAGTAGGATTAATACCATTTCCACCCAGCGCTCCAGTTTGTTGGTTTCTACCAAATGTTGCATTTGGTTTTGGTTCAACAAATCCAAGCAAAGGTTGGCTATTGCCAATTTTAATTTCCCATTTTGTGTTTGCCTCCGTAGCACGCATCGACACCCTCTTTTTGGTACCGTGCAAATATTTGGCCGGCCATAACCGTTTACACGAGGCCGCTCGCGAATTCGGCCGGCCAAGTTTCAAGAAGGACGCTTTCCTAGGTGGCCGAATATTTGCACGCCTAAGTGACCTAATTTGAGGTCGTTTAGCTGGCCCCGTGTAAACGCAAGGCCTAAGTGACCAAATATTTGACCGACCAAATATTCGGCCGGCCCCGTGTAAACGCAGCCTCATTTTCTGTGTCAACTGAGCGTCTGTGCCATAAACCATTTCCAAACCCAGCGAATCTTATTTTACGTGCAGAGAATACGGAGCCAGAGAGAGAGACAGTGTGTTGCTTGATTGTAACTGAACTCTGAACTGAACTGAACTTACTCACAAATTAACATACTTATATACAGAAATGGATATCTAATATTAGCACGAATGATATGAGAAAAACAAAGGATAGGAAGGGCGAGTAAAGGTGATGAGTAAATTGAATAGCGTGGCAAAGATTAAGTAAACACTAGGGATTAGCGAATGCGTGAAATGAGAGTGACGTAGAGGATGCCTGTGCTGCGATGTGAGGTGGCACAATGCGTCCCTCCCCGTATCTTTAGGGCTATAAAATACCTTTGGGGTACATTTTCATGACAAAGATTACTAATTTGGCCTTATCAAGAAGAAAGAAGTTTAATTCATATCAAATTTGATTTCTACAAATTCAATTTGACAAACAAAATGTAAAAAATTCGCACTTTTTTACTCATGCCATGTTAGGTTCTAAACGACAGACAGAAAAATTCAAGATTTATGTGTTCAAAGTGCAAACCAATAAAACACATTTTTAACATACGTAAAACATAGTTAACGTAAAAAAGAATAAAACAAAGACTCGTACACCACAGTTTTCTCTGTTAATCAGTTTTCTTTGTCTGGCGTACAATATTTACCGTTTCACTAACTGCTCATATAATTGGCATACCTAAACAAATGCCCCTGAAGACCTTCGGGGGGTCGGGGGCGGCGTGGATGCGTACAGTTGACATGAAATCCACCCTGGATTGAAAGAGAGAATTTCACTTCCTGAACAGAAATGCGTATCTTCTTTGTCTCGAGTCTTTTCAGTAGACCATGTTTATTGACATCCACATCCAGGGGCGAAACTACCGGGGGGGGTGTGGGGGGTGTGACACCCCCCCAATCCAAAAAATAGTCGATTTCGCAGGGCAATCGAAGATTTCGCAGGGCGCCAAGAAGAGCTTTATTGCCACGCAGAAATGCCACCTCTGAAGTTCATAAAGAGCCGTTTAGGAATTTTGAAATGGAAATATCGTATTTGTTATGAACCTCCCTTCCTGACATTGCATTTTAGAGAACGGAACAGGTATGTAAGGAAAAGCTCCGTTATTTGCAAAGCGAAAGCATTTCTTACCGAAAGTCATAGCCAATGGATGCAATCAGGCACGTAAATAATAGGGGGGCGTGGGGGGCGTAACGCCCCCCATAGTTTGGAAAATCCAGCTACAGTTGGAAAACATAACGGTTGACTTGGAATTTTTTCTTAGGACCAAATTTGTGAATTTTACATTTTAAGAAGTTTTTTTATTTCAAATGTAAAAATTCTAAACATCAAAATTCACAGGCTGAAGCTGACCCATCCAGTAATCGTTTTCTGTTGTGAATCCCGTCTCCACTGGATCCAAATTGCGCAATTGCCCCGTTTGCTTTCTTTCTGATGGGAGTTGAATCAAATTACGAACAGGCAAGGTGAATTTCTGGATAAGAAACTTGAAACTTTACAGTTTGGAATAAAAATTCCCGTATTGATCAGAAAATATTAGAGTGGAAGTTTTTTAAGAAACTACGAGTAGTTAATTCAATAAAAGATTAATAATCTTTCAGTACTAAAAATTCTCAACGCTTCTTATAAAAACGAATTTATGCTAAACTCCCCCTGTTATTTGTTAACGTCCTTGACTCCTTATCATAAATTCCCATGACAAAACTGCTGTGAAGCAAGAACACATTGCAAAAACTGCAGTAGAAGTATTTGATCAAGAAGAGTGTTTCATCTTTCGAATCAGGCATATGCACAAGTTTGTTCTCAAATCATCATTTCAATTGTAAAGAATGAAAAGGCATTTGGCCCTCTGAAAATTGTTAGCAGTTTTCTTCGATCAAGAACAAAAATTAAAGGCTTAAATTCTTGGTGCTTCTATATCGTGAAAAAATGTATTTTAGATAAGATTGATCTGCGCCAATTGATTAATTGATCAATTTAGATGAAATTGATCAATTGATCTAAAAGAATACTACCTAAATGTTGCTTTACTTCTTACTGTAAGTTTAAATGTCTGTTTCATGTTAATCAAAATTTAGAGATTCAGGCTTTTATGCTTTAGGCTAATTATTGAGTAAAGTTTTGGTAATTATAAAGAAAATAGAAATATGGTGTTCGGGCTATTTACAAATATCAATTTGGTAGGTACAGTAGATTTACTGGTCAAATGAAAAGTTTCTTACTTGATTATTTTTGATTGGAATTTTCATCCTTCCACGCCCCCCCAAAGTAAGCAACTTGTTTTCGTCCCTGGATGCAATGACTGATGCATATGTTTATGAGGGCAAGGTTGAGTCATGCAAATTAATTTAAGTTGTAAATTATTTTCATGACAAGCACGGCGTCACTGGGGGGGGGGGGGGAATAAGGGGCTGAAGTCCCTCACTTTGGTCAAGATAGGAATTTTTTTATCATTTTTTCTATTACTTTTTAACAGTGCATGAACTAAAAAACATAATAAATCGTTAAGATACCGATTTTGTTTCATCTAATTGCTAACTTTTTCACGTATATTTTTATTATTTTTCTTTTATTTGCATTAATTCAGTAAATCATTTTCTGTATCATTGCAATGTTTTAATTTTGGATGTGTGAACATGGCCTTCTTGATACAAGAAACTGCACATTTCTGTCCAGGAAAAAAAATTCTCCCAATCAAAACAACATCTTCCTCTGTCATTCACAACTACGTGCAATCTGAAACGAAAGGTTGTCGTTTCTTTCCTTCCCAAACGTCTAACAATAGAGTTTTAGCATGACATCCCCCTCCCTATTTTTCCCAATAAACAATAATATTTTCAATAAACAATCAGTTCTTTTAGCACAATAGTATTTTGCTAAATTTTTTTCTGAAAGATGCTTTTTAGCCCTTTTTACAAGGTATAATTTCAAAAAATTTCTTCACGTCGGACCCAACCATGGTGGGTCCTCCTACCTCACTAAACTCGACTCTTAGTCCCACTGGGTTAAATTTCGTTGCGCTGTCTACATCATGTACCCCCTCCCCCCCCAATTAGCTGTTTATTAGCCTAATTTTGCAAACCAACATTAAATGAAGTGAATATAAAAAACAATTTACGCTCACGTAGAGAAATAGAAATTTCATAGGCAATGAAGTTTCAAGTTTGTTTTTATTGCTTAGAAGTTTGTCCTTGGTAAAGACCAGTGTACACTGGTAAAGCTTTCACTAGTAACCTATAGACAAACCGTTGCTACGAGGTCTGCAGGGCACCACTCAGTTTTGCAGGGCAGAAACCCTTTTCACCCCCCCCCCAAAACTATTGGCCAAGCTACGCCCCTGTCCACATCCACACCACACCTTCTTTTACAGGAAATTAAACATAGCGTTGACTTCCGCCCCTATCCTCGGTGAAGAACCAATCATCGAACACATCGATCCTGCATGCAGACTCTGTTCACAAATTGAAAAGGGGAAGAATCAATCATCGAGGAGAATTTCTTTCCTTCCAAGCAACCACACCGCAACAGCGACAACAACATTTGCATTATCTCTCTAGTAAATAAGGAGTGTATGCAAGGTATTTCTTGAGGTATGTTGATTTTTTATTTGAGTATTCTAAATACATTGCCGCACATATCAGCATGAATTAAAGCTGAACAGTTCGAATTTAGAAACTGTCAAATGCTTCAAGAGGGATAAGACCCTTTAATTTACTTTGTTGCACTATAAGCATGCTGCATCATGCTTGCTGCACAATTGATTAATCCAGACAGGAGCGGAGCAACTGCTGCTCGAGCTATAGTCAGAATCTCCGTGTTTTCGGAATTCAAAGTTTCGAGTTCGACAGAATCTGACCGTGTAAAAGGAAAATCTGACCGTGTAAAAGAAGAAATCGAATGTCGAAAGCCATCACATGGTTGTCCTTTGTGAATGGCCCCAAACACACAATACTGGCAATGTGCCATCAGCCCATCACAATGCCTCTGAAATATTTCAAACAATGCTCCAAATAAGATATAAAACACTGAGCGCAGAATGGTCTAATATTAAAACTTAGACGAATCAGTAGTTACGTTCTTTGTTGACAGTAACCAACCGGAATTGAGCTACAATGGATATTCCGAGCTATAGTCGGTCTGGGGATTTTCTCTGGAAAAGGCATCAAAGACAATGAAACCCGTACTACAATTTTTGGCACGAGCTACAGTGAAGCTATAGACAGGTTTGAAAATGGCCTTTAAACCAATAGAATATGAGTACTCAAGGTACTTCTCCGCTCTCTGTCTCCTGAAAAGCAACAGTGAACTATAGCTAATTTTCACAACCTGTGTCCCCTGTAATGTAGCTTCAAAGGCAAGGACCTACACAGAGGTGGACCTACTAGGAAATAGACAGTGACAGCGGAATGATCAAGCGGCGAGGGGGGCCGGCTTGAGTAAAAGGGCTTTTGAAAGATAATTCTCAGCTTCTACAAATTGCTACGTAACTGCAATTTGATTTCGATCTTCTGTAGGTATCTTGAATATTGGCTAACTTTCGGCATAAGGAAATATTCAGAATTTAATTTGAATCTCTCTGATTATTACAATTGGCCGTGTTGAAAATTGACTTTATTACAGACACCACTACAAGGAACGAACTGTAGAACTTTGACTGCAACTAGTATGCGGGGCTCGGCGTAATATGACCAAAGACGTCCAAAATGAAAAACGAGGTCTATAGTTAGCGTAAATATATATCGTAAATAAAACTAATTTAGTGACTTACACAACCCGATAATATAATGAATGATTCGTAATTGATAAAAAAACCGTTCGTTGCGTTTCAAATGCGGACACAACTCCCTGCGTGACGGCTCCGTGTATGTTCGATTCTCGACTCCCTCTCCCCGACTGACCACAGGGGTCCGAAGTAATAGAAAAAGATAACAAAATCAAACAGGCCTGTTTCAAGGGCACTTTTTTATAAAAACCCTTGCCCCTCCTATCAAAAATGTTCGAAGGAATGTTTAGAAAAAGGAACAGGAGAAACATAGTTGGGGTTTGTCCTTACCAAAAAATTTTTGGATTTTTTACAAGGGATCTGACACAGGTTGTTTTGCAATACAACACTGTGCATGTTGATTTTTCTTAGATTAGAAATTAAGGTGAATTGTTGCCCGACAATGTGACCAAACTGAAGAACATACAGCTGAGCAACAAATGTTGCCGAAAAATGTTTGAGCATTTTCAAACAAACATTCGAGCAACAAATTTCTTGATGAATTTGTCGGCCGACATTTTTGCCAAACTGGACAAAATTCGAGCAACATTAGGAATTTGTGAATGTTGCCCGACAGTGTCGCCCTTGCACAGGAAATTTTCAGGAGGTAGATGACCACCCAGACTAGAATCGACGGAGCGTCCAGGTCAGAGAGAGTTAATTCTTTCTCGACAAAAGTATTCTAACAATGGAAAAATAAGATGATAAGGTTATTCTTTGAAAAATTCTCCTTTGAAATACAAGCGAGAATGATAAAATAATATCATTATTCTTGTTGAATATACTTTCGTGTAGCCGGGCCTTTAAGAAAATGCCAATTACATCACAAAAATTAGTGCAGTTAGCATTCCTCGTGTCAAATGCCTAGAACTGGTAAGCTCCACAATTAACGTGGTTTCAAGAATGGAGGAAATTGTAGAATTCGTTTATTTTATTGTCTTGAGATTTAGTGATGTGTTTCCTTAGAAAATCCGTTTGATCTTGTAGGCGAATGCAAGAATCACCATGCTAAATTGCCCAGGCTCAGATTGCTGGAAAAGACTGTTTCCGAAAAATTTCAAGGAAGATGCAAAGTCTATTTTGAAATTTTCTTGGCCTATTCTCTTCAGCAGCGTTTCTGAGATGCTAGTACCCATTGTCCCTTTGATATTTGTTGGTCAACTTGGTGAAACAGAGCTTGCTGCTGCTGGTTTAGGTATCTCATATTGCAACTTGGTTGGGTTCGCACAGTTATTTGGCCTAGACACTGCAACACAAACCCTTAGTGCACAATCTTTTGGTGCTGGCAATCTTTTTAGGTATGGAGTTATTTCACAGCGTGCAGTAATACTGCAATTGACATGGGCCCTCATTATATTGCCGCTTTGGATCAATTCAGAGAAGATATTGTTGAAATTAGGACAAGAAAAAGATGTTGCAAGGTGAATTGAAAATCTTATTCCTAAATGAGCTATGTAGCTATTAATGTTAGTATCTAGTCGTAGCAATACATGAAGTTGTATCCAACTCTTATCTACATGCTAAGTTTCCAAATGTTAGTTTCCAGCTTTTCATTGCAGATGCAAGGCAAAATCAGATACCAATTTGTGTCAACTATGCCTAAAAGATCAGGATTCCAAATAACGTCCTTAGAACCTCTGATGTGCATATCACTACACAAAAAATCTTACTCCTGTGATAAAAAATTCTTTTGCTAGAGAAAATAATTCCCCAACAGCTGCCTAAAAACCCTCGAGAACGTTAACCATTGTTTTAGCATGAAGTAATTCTCTGTCTACCTAAGTTGGGTTAATCAAAATTTTATATTATTTCTAGAATTGCAGGTCTGTTCATAAACACAAGAATTCCTTCTTTGCTGGTAAGGGTTTGGTTTTGGCTTTTTTCATGCTCCACACTTAATACTTTTTGCTTGGGTTATACTCGTCCTAATTTTGAAAGGCTGAATGGTAATATTCCCTTGCTAATAACGCACTTTAATGCAGGCAGACTTTATATTCCCTGATAGATTTTCAGCTCAAGAGGGGGGGGGGGGGGTTGGGGTTGGGGACTTCCACAAACGCTGGTACTGGATGTTCCATTTTTTGGGTACCTTATTCCTAGTAGAAAATGAATTTTGGGGGGTATCGATTTTGGTAAAACCAAACATGCTTATAAATTTTAAGATTGATTTTTAGCATGTTCTCAAATTTTGGGGTATCTTTTTGATAGAAAAGTAATATGTTTTCATTTTCTTGATTGATTGAGTTGCTCGATTTTTGCAGATTTGAATTGAAATTAAAGGTATGCATCTCCTATTGTTTTCAAATTTTGGGGTAGGATTTTTGGGTATGTTTACTTTTCTTTGGATAGTAACTTTTAAGGTATGTATCATTTTTCAAAATGGCGCACTTTCGTCATCTGGCTACGAAATCCCCCCGGGTTTTCCCGACATTGTTGGGGAGGCGAGTAAGCAAAAAAATGAATGAAGCAACCCTCCGTCCTACAACTCTAATCAATTTTCGAGGTCTGAGGAGGTGTTTGTAATTTTTCAGCATTACAAAAGCAGTATGCAAGAATAAAGGCCAGCTTTATGAGAAATTCTTACTGAATGTGTACATGTATTTCCTTTTAGCTGCAAGGGATTTATCGGACAATGAAGACATATCTTTATTGTCAGGTGTGTTTCATTTATTGAGTTTCACATCCAAAAGGTTTTACATGTTTATACATGTGTCAATTAAAAATCAATCATTTTTATCAATCAAGATACAGTTCATTTTTTTCCATTTTGATTGCATTTACGTATTTTTGTTAAATGAATAAAATGGTAAGTAAAAACGATCGTTTGGAAAACGAAAATACAGCGCCGAGTGAGAGACAGCTCATTGACTGTTAGTTCCGATGATAACAACGAAGGTTAAAGTTTCTAATCAATTTTTGGTGTTGCAAAAATTTTAAAAAAGGCTTTGAAAAAAGCAAACATTTCGAAACATACTTAAGCATTTGTATATTCTCTTCAGAGTCTAAAACGTCAAAACATAGATCGAACGCTCTACGCTAGGAAATATATATACCCAGTTGTGGATCGAAATAGGCCAATCAGAAACGCGAGCACATGACTATAAAGGTTGCCCTATAAGTGCCGCTTGCCTATTGAAAAAATTACCAAAGGAGTCAATATTTTTTTGGTGAATCTACGCAACGGCGATGTTTCAACCAAGCTTGTTACTCAAAGGTGTATTGTTTTGAACTAAACAGTATAAGCAGTGAAATGCCTGCCAGAATGTCTTGAGTCTTGTTTCCATATTTTTCATTTCTTTTCCCGACTACCACTACTTCCGCTTCAAACCAATGTTTATAATTTAAAAAAATATCGTAGATGTCACATAAAGAGTACGCATCCTATTACGCCATTTGGTAGTAAATTGACATGGCTTAAAAAGGGGAAAGAGAGGGTGGCTGAATTCAACTTTTTTTATTTTCCGTTTATCAGTGGCGTCACCAGCCCCAAAAAAGTGGGATGGAAAAACTTCTGGACAACGCCCTTCAGCCTAGCAGTGATCGTTGGAAACGCCCTTTTTAGTATTTTTGATATATTTTGAAATGATTAGAAAGGAAACTGTCTCAAGCAGCATTTTTCACGAAGGGTTTTTTTTGGAAGAAACGAAATTCGAATCGATCTTATCAACCATCCCCCCCCCTTCCTCCTCCAAGGTTTTCAACGGATTTTGAGAAATTAGAAAATCGACCTCTGGGAAAACTGGGGTGGACATGTCCACTCCAGTCCACCCCGTTGTGGAGCCACTGCTGTCCATGTTCCAAGAATTTGTTCAGTGATTTTATGAGTTTTCTCCGTAGGAAGTATCAGCCCCTCTTGTTGTCATTGGTTTCATTTGCCTGGGGTTTTCTGTTGTTGCAAATTACTTGTTTGTTTCGTACTTGAAAATGGGAGTCGTGTATGTATTGAAGTTTTTTCTACTTTTGTCATTTGTTGTTGTCATCTGTGTATTTGAAGGATTTTATAGGAATTTATTCATTGATCAATGGGTCGTTTAGGATTAATATTTCTAGGATTATCTCTAGCTTTTTTGTTACGACTTTAATATAAATTAATGATATAAATGAAAAATCGCTGCTTCTGACCTCCAAATTATTTTTGAAAAATTGCTTTTTGCCGCAAGATTTGCCGAATTGAATATTTTCGAAAAATATTCTAATTTATGCAGTTGCCTCGTATTGAGCGTGAGACTAGGAGCTGAAAGTTAGAGCCAGACCTGTAAACAGTTATTTTCCTGAGTTTTTTATAGCTAATTTGATAAAAAAATGCTATCATCTGTAAGGAACGCTCAGTTTACAGTAAAATTCATTTGTTCGCATGATTTTATGTATCAGCTAGAAATGCACACATCCTTGGAAACCACACCAGAACACTGCAATATATCTTGCTCTATTGCTGCCTAACATGTATATGAATGCTGAATATGGTTCAATGTTAAATTTCGTTTTGTATTTCATTTTCTCGCCTTTGCTTTCGTTTTACACAGAGTAACAAGAGTCGTCTCATTAAGATATATAATTAACTTTTCAGAGGCAGTGCTATCGCCATTGATCTTACATACCTTCTTCTATGCCTATTACTTTTTGGTTACATACGGAAGAAGAAAATTTCGCAAACATGGCCAGGTACTAAAACTTTTCATATATTTTGCTTGTGTAAGCTCTATTTTACAAGACTTAGGTTTACGTAAGCATTGGATTTTTAGGGGAACAACTTTCCCTTCCTAAGGTATTGATATTTAAAATCTTATTTAAAGAGAATTCTACATACGTTTCTGCAAAGTTAACAACAAAAATTGTTTACATCATTATTTGGGTTAAAGAAACTAATTAAAACGAAATTAAACTTTAGTCCTGTTGTTATAACTCAGTAATATTAAATGTAAGATTTAAAAGTATAACTTCTAATAATGTCAAAAGATTCATAGAGTTTGTTTAGTTTAGCTAATCGTTAAAGCAAGTAAAAATGTATATAAAGACTTCCTTTACAAAGTGACAATACAGCCTTGCTTTCCATGTGTAGATTCAAGGTCTCAAAAGAAGAGGAATATAATTATCTTTTTTGTTCTTAATGAAACATGCCTCTTTTCAAAAACATAGTGATGTCACAAGTATCTTATCTCTTTGTATTTTCTCCTTGAACTGTTGTTTTCTACATCTTCTACATGTTCCTTGTTTCGAAAATGAAAGTGTTCAACCGCCATGGCAGGGCCATCGGAAGCGGGGGCTGCAGGTGCTCGACCCCCCCAATAATTGTCAAACCTTTATAACAGTGTAATGAATGGGAACAATACAATGGGCAGCCCCCTTCCCAATGTGAATTTTTTTCAGACGGCACTGCATGGAGCATTTGGTGCCAATAACGGAAGAGGTTCGCTAAAGTCACGTAGCTGCAGGGGGCACGGGGGGGGGGGGCTGTGCCCCCCAAAATGAAAATTTTGACAGCAACTTGCCCCCTCTGGCTACACTTTTTCCAAATGATATTTTGAAAAGCTGGCATAATTATAATTCCGTGAGCTTGATTTATTCCAAATATATTTGTTTGTTAAATATCTGCTCTCTTGTTTTAAAGCCTGCCCCTCTCAGGTATGGCTCTTGCTTGAGTTTGCCCACCCTAGCTGAAATCTACAGCTACATGGTTGGTTCGCTATCAGTATCCACTGTGGTGCATTGATGTATAAATTAATCATTAAAAATTTCTGCCTTTGCAGTAAAAATTTAAAGCTTTTAAGCCTTCAATGATGATTGTCGTGGTCACTCTCTCGCTAGCAATCTCCTTTATTCAACGAATAAGTTTTATTCATTGGAAGTGTCTTTCTACCACATCATCTTCTTACCTTTTTTATGTTTATATTTACCATAGTAAACAGATAATTCATATTATCGCTTATTGTTTTCAAGAATCAAACTTATGCCAAGGAAATTGCGTAGTCACTGCTCTTCTTGTCATGCTCCATTCTGATCATCATGATATTATCTCATGTCTTAGCTTGAATTTTTCTGATTGAAACGTCTGGAAACAAACCTCTTTTTCTTGAATTATTTCTAAAAGATCTTCTTAATATTCAGCACTGTGGTTTGCACTGTCATCATAATTTCAATCATCTTTTCAATGAACCGGCCTAAATAAGGAAAATCAGTATATGAGTAGTGAACAACTGAACGAATCTCAATTTCTTTTACATTTGACAAGTAAGGAGCCTCAAGTGAAATAACTTCAACTTCTAACAGTGATGTTCCTTTAATTCCAGGCTGGTCTGGAGAATGTCTCCTGCAATGGGGTCAGTTTGTTAAACTAGCTCTTCCAGGAGCACTTATGATTTTTTTTGACTGGGGATCAGCGGAGACTGGAGTGTTTTTAATGGGTAAGAGGTTTTATACTGTATTTGATGTATCGTCCTTCCGTAATATTTCATTGATTATATGGCCGTCATTATAACTCATTCAACACTGAAAAAGCTCAATGCAAAAGACCACAACTCATTGATCGATTAGTTATTACTCTTTTGCTGATTGGCATTGTTTACATTGATTCATATAGTTTTCTAATTGACATTGTTGAGTGACCAGAAGCGGATCCAGAGCAAATTTGAAGGAGGAGCAGTCGGTAGTGGGGGCGGTAATCCTTGAAGCAAATTAATCTATCGGTCTCAGAAACGTTTTCCCCTGATTCTCATTCTTCAAAATGGGCGCATAATTTCCAAAAAAGGGGCACCAGACTTGCCTCAACTCGTCAAGGGAGGGGCAACTCCCCTTAAATCCGCCACTGTGAGTGACATTATTTGTTGATTAACATTGTTTGTTGATAGACAGTGTTTGTTTGAAAAAACTGAAAATAATATGCCTAAAATCCTTCCCCTTCACTTTTTTATTTGCAATAATGTTTCTATTCTTCCCCTGGTTTTGACTTCTTATCTTTTACCCTGTTTTCACAACATTGCCACATGCCAAGGGGTCTCTTGAAATTATGAAGTCTGAAAAACTTTTTTCGGTCTACCTCCTTATAACAAAATGGCTGTAAAACAGCGCTTGAATTTGTGTCTTGCAGGATTAGTTGGTAAGGTCGAGGTAGGAGCACAGAGTGTGATTTTCAATATCATCAACATTTTGTTCATGGTTAGTATCTAGTACACTATATATCTGTTCACCACATTAATCTCACGTAAAAAACTTTTTAATTGTCCATAAGTTCAGTAGCACCCCCTCTCCTTTGAAACAATGTTAGGCACTTATCAAACACTTATCACTTTTCAAACTTTTATCACTCAGCTAAACACTTATCAAAAAATCAAATGTAACTACCCCTCTGTCGGGTAGTTTAAGTAATATCTATTCAACAAACATTGTTTGGAGGGGTATTTCTTTATCTTTAGCAAGGATTGTAGCAAACAAGTAATTAACACATTTGATTCCTAATTCTTCGAGACTAAGTTGAACTCGGACCTTGACTAATGGCCGTTTTATCAGGGCCTATTTTAGTGTGCAGTATTACACACTTTGTGCAGTATTAATTTAAAAATGTGCAGTATTGATTTCGAAAATGTGCAGTATTGAATTTTGGGATTTGTGAAAATGTCCAATTGCCGCTATCCCAGATTCTCGCTTTGTTCACAAAATGTGAATTTTCCCCGTCAGTTCGATATAGAGGTCATGTAATGCAAATCTCGTATGACCATCGGAAAGATTCTCTTATCAAACTTAAAACAAAACGAAATGACTAGAAATTTCCAAAAATTGCAACAACAAAATTTCCTATAAAAAATGTAGTTATAATTGTGCAGTATTAAAAATTTCTTAAAATAGGCCCTGCGTTTTATCCACAGGTATCAGCCAGTCTTAACATTGCTGCATCCGTAAAAGTTGGGAGCTACCTTGGGTCTGGAGAACCACAGAAAGCTATAAATTCTGCAAAAATAGCTTTTATTTTATTTTGTAAGTTGTGTATTGCTGTATCTACCAAATACGCGTAATTCTTATTATTTTCTATCATTGCTTACTCCATAACTGATTCAACGAACTCCTGTCGAAAACGGTAGCTGAAAATACGAGATTTTGGTTTGTTATGCTCGCTCAAAAGCTGGGAACTAACTCTAAACAAACCCTTTTCTGAATTATGTTTGCTGTTTAATTTGCCTTGCAGCTGAAACAAGGGTTCATTTGGCCTAGTCACAAATGCGGAGATCGATAGAGGCGAAAAACTTTACGATATAGGGAAATAATCGTTATGTCTTTTTTGAAAGATCGTGTTTTATGTTTAAAATGTATCCATTAAAAGGCCTACGCAAGACAAGTTAGCTTTCATCATATTTCCCTTCTGGAAGGCGTTTCCTAGACGGGAGTCTTTTGAATTTAACGAGTTAAAACGTGAATGTGGATTTTTCACCGAGACCTCAGCCGAATTAAACGCTTATAATTACCTTTTAGCTAAATCTGTATGCCATCTTATGAAAAAACAGTTAGTAAAATCCAATAGTTTTTAATAATAGAAAGAATAGAAAATCTTTAATATCAAACTATATATGCAAACTCCCATAAGACTTTTCGATGCTTGTGCATGGGTTCAAGGCAAGTCCATCCGCCGTTGCTTTTGAATCTTTTCCTTCTTTTGTCAAATCATATTTATAATTTTGATATTTTAGTAATACTCAGTGTTTTTGATGCCTTGCTCTTGATAAGCCTGAAAGACTACATTGGCTATGCGTTTTCCAAGAGCAAGTAAGTAAGGAAATCCTATCCACATCTATTAATTTTGCTCCATGCCCGCCTTATTATGCTACCCCCTAGCACAACCTCTGGTGCCATCACTTTTCATCTGTATCGCAACTTGCCGTCACCTTTCACCTTGTACTGTCAAATTTGTAATTTCGTACTTTTTGTAATTCCGTTTTATTGATGTAGGCTATACCTGTAAAGCTTGTAGCAAGCCAAGCTCTGATTTTTCTTCGCTACCGTCATCATATCAAAGTTTCATTTATCATAATCCAAACCCCTCCATTTTCCAACACGTCATCTATTTTTCAGTATTATTGAGCATTTTGTTATATTTGTACCGATCGTATTATTTTGGATACTTAACGATGGGTTCAAGCGCTGGGATTTCAATTCTAGAAATGTTATAAGGATGATTTCAAGTGTCTGTCCCATCATCGCAGCATATCATATTTTGGATGGCTCTCAGGTAAATCATTGAATGGTTATCATGCTTAGTTAAAAATAGGATTTTTAAGCATTGTTTGAAATAAGGAAATTATATTCATATGTGAACTTGAAATGTTTCGCCCAACATACCCCATAAGCGTATTCCGAATTGATTTGCTAATTGGATCGGTTTGTCAAAGAGGTATCGACTCGATCTTTAACCCCATACCCACTGAACCTCGAACTTTCCTGCCCAATACTCGCTCGCCATATTGTTCCCCCACCTCTTTGCCTGCCCCTCTAACACCTTATCGCCCTAATACCCTTCAGTGTAATGCATGCACTGAAACGAAGAGGGGGGCAGTGGAATATTCTCCAGAAATTAATAACGTGTAAAGCAGGCCGGGAATACGCGAGAGGTTCGAATATGAGGGAGAGGGTTTGTAGAAAACAGGATTGTGTGTGGAAATTCAGAAGAGAGCACTAGATACCAAGTAGCCTTTGCGTTATGAAAGTGTATTTAGAGAGTCTCAGGGGTTCTCTTCCATTTTAACTAGCTTTGGATTCACCTCAACTCTCTTCATGACACATTTCCATCCATCTAAATGGAGAGATCTCACAAACCTTATAGACAGATTCTTGCGGTATGACAGGAACAGAAAACTCAACTCGGTGTTTATGATTTGTTCCATAGCTGTTTCACATCCATAGCTGTTTCACATCCATAGCTGTTTCACATCCATAGCGGTTTCACATCCATAGCTGTTTCACATCCATAGCTGTTTCACATCCATAGCTGTTTCACATCCATAGCTGTTTCACATCCATAGCTGTTTTATATCCTCATCTACTGCACGACACCCAATTTTACCATATCACCACTGTAAGCCTACCCCATATCCTTCAAATACCTGTCTTCCTGTGTTTTGATTCTCCTCTTTTCATTACATATTTTCTATACAGGGGATAGCATCAGGCATCTTGCGTGGGATCGGCCTCCAAAGGTTTGGTGCGGTGATCAATTTCATTGGCTTTATGGTCGTTGGGTTACCGTTAGGAGCAGTACTTGCTTTGGTCGTACATTTAAACGTTGTCGGTCTGTAGTTAATTATCATTTTTATTTATCCTTGAATATAAACTACTTTCATTTTTTCACTGACCTTGGAATAAACTTTTTTGTACACACAGTAAATAACCGCAAAGCAGTACATGCTTTTCAGACTGCTCGTTAGTGGTGAAGGCTAAGGCTGTTGCATAAGGGATTAAGGAATCGAAAGTTCTCCAATCAGCTTCGTATATACAAGGTATATGGTTTAGGACCAATTCCCCTAGAGATGAAAACCCTAATAATTTCTCTGATTTTTGCTTAAATCTAAGTTTCATTAAGGAATAGACCATCTGTACTCGTGAAGGAAAAGTTCTTGGATTCACACGTTCTCGTTGCGGTGATTAACTGTTATTGAGAATATGTGGTTGTCTTCGTGTGAGAGCCAATGTTTCGTTGATTACCTTACGTATGAGTGTACCCTTAAGATAATTTGGAGCCCTTTTGCACGCTAGTTTTCAAGGGGAATAAATACGAGTATTTCTGTCTTTTTGGTTAGCGTTAAAGGCTGCGTTAACTCATGAATTTGGAACGGTGCCAAATGGAACTTTTTTTCTAAGCAATCCCGCTTTGGCACGGCTAGCAGTTCGATTTGGAACGTATCCGACGGGTCCCGTGTGAACGGAAGGCCTAACCGTGCTCATTTTAGTACGGTTTCAGATGAACCGGTCTCGTGTAAACGCTGCCTAAGATAAAGGAAAATTGTGTTTAGCTGAGGAGCTTAAAAATTTTGCACTTAGAATTTGTCATTTTCCACAGTGTAGCTAACGTATGTTGTAGAGTCTTCAGACGTCTTAGAAAACAGCGGATTGGCGACGGGTGGCTGAGAAATAAATATACTGGCAACATTTGACGCTTGGATGTAGAGAAGACATTGCACATAATAAGGGTGTAGCAATTATGAGTGAACCCAGAACCTTCTCCTCTATACACAGGCGTCTTATTATGAATGGTAACACTCTCACACATGGATTTCTGGGTAGCAAATGAGCTTCAATCATCCTTCTTCAACCTTGAAATACCTCAAAATTTTCATATAGCTTTAAATTTCAGTTTTATTCTTGTAGGGTTTTGGTGTGGAATGGCTGTAGGAATAGCTTTGCAGGTTGGCCCAGGACTCTTTCAATTTTACACTAACCTTCCACATTTCTTAATTTTAGTAGACAGGTTACTTTGGATATCGTTTATTGAAAAAGCTACTTCGAAAAGATATAACTTTCAAAACTCTATATTATTTACAACCACTATAATAGCTCAATAGATATTATATCTTTACTTTTTATAGATTTTCTTAATTTGCAGTTGTCGTTGGCTGCTCATCCCCCTCATTTCTTTCCTGGCTTTTAAATCTCTTTTTTTTATCATTTGACAATTTCTTTACCGTATGTTACCAGGTTATTTTGGCGCTGATCCTTCTTGTATGCTCAAACTGGAAAGACTTCTCTCGAAAGGCAAGTCTCATATTTTTTACAATTTCTTTGCCAAAATTTTTTATGAAATGGTGACCTATATTCTCATGTTAAGTTCTATCGATTGGTTTTTCCGCTCTATTGGTATCAAGCCAATTCGGCATCTTCGTTTTAATTGCAGGCAAGGAAGCATGCAGAAGTACCTGGTTTGGAATTTAGTGATGAATCAACATCTAAAGAGGGTGAGAAATGCCCTTGTTAAATAAATACTGCCAACAACAACTTTTGTTACCCTGCCCCAGAGGGTGCAGGGGGCAGGTTTATGGCCTCGAGCTGGGAGAGGCCACAAAAATGTTGTTAAAAAGTTTCTTTAATGACGTCAACATGGGCCCTTTCTTTCTTGTCGCCCCATGCCCAAATCAAACCCTCACAGGCCTGTTTACCAGTCATTTATTCATTGCCTTTTATCTTAACCTGGGTGTCCTTTAACTGCATTTCCACTCTATTATCAATCCTTCGAAATGGCCCAATTCCATGGCCTAGCAATCAAATTTATCTCTTACATCCATAGAGTACCAGAAGGTCCGGTGCCAAAAAATTCGGTTGATTAATTTTCGGTGGAATAAATTTTGGTCATGCTTTTCAAATTTTGCTGTAAACTTAGCAGAGACCTTGAAAAATTTCTGTGCAAAGAAAAATGTCAATGAGAAAAGAAGTAAAGCACTTTCTGTAAGTTATTTCTATTTTTAACATAAAATTGTCTGGAACGCAATCTTAAAAGCTTCAAATGCGAGTATCGAATATTTTGATGTCAGCCAAATAAAAGGAACTGAAGAGTAGATAAAAATGTCATGAACTTTTATTCATTTGCGGGCGATCTTTTTTATTTCATTTTCTTATAATCCGTGGAGGAAATTAATTGTTGACGTTTACAGTTCGCAATATTTTCGATCGCCAATCGCAACGAGTGGATTAGAATTTCTGATCCATCGTGAGTAAAAAATTGAGGCGTCAAAATTTAAACCGCTGAAACATTAGAAGGAAGTATCAGTTCAGCCCATCGAGAACTCAGATTTCTTGGACGTAGAGAGCAAAAGAGAAGAAAGTGAAGATGAGCTGGGTATCTTATTTGTTGATGATAAAGAGAACCAGAAAACTAAAAATTAATATGCATTGGATGTATAGTAATGCTCGAACAATATCGAACAACAGCCCATCGAACAACAAGGAAAATTTGTTGTTGTTGTTTGAAAGTCAATCGGTGTATATCGAGATTTTTCCAGCTTTTAAAAATTTCGATTTCAAAAAAAATTCGGTAGGATTAATTTTCGGTTGCCCAGTCTCACCGAAAATAAATCCCACCGAATCTATCTTTGCATCTTCAAGGCTGTTTTTCTCCCATACTATGCTCTATATTTTCTTGATATTTGATTCCTCTACTCAGCTTAGGTAATGTAATCATAACTAGTATATCGTTATTACTTTTTGACTATATCAAAACCTTTCTTACATTGTCACCCCGGGATTTCTTAGTGCTTCTGCAAGTACTTGCCTAAATCTGTGGCGTGATTGCGTATACTATAGTGTTTCTTTATCATTATTTTTGCAGGCCTTGATAAAACGGAAGATGATGCTCAACTAATTCCTTCGGATTCACTGAACTACGGCTCAATAAATGACTCTGAACAACAAGAGTCAAGTTTTTACCATTTTAAAGCAGAGGTTACACAATCTTTTCAAATAGCAGATTCGTGGGAGCTCATAAATGTAACCCCTTCATCAGAAAAGTTAAATAAGTATATAACTTTTCGAACATTTTTTGTCCTTTTAATTCCAGTGTGCTCCTTGACTATTGGAGTTTTGGCCAAATTTTATTTTTAATCAATATCATATGCTTAAGTGGTTGTTCAAATATCATCTTATGAACATTCACTTTATTTATTTTTGGTTTATTCATCACATCCAAATCTTATCTTGATTTGAAAGATCATTTACAATACATTGAAGAAATTTGCTGTTACGTATGATGGTAATTCAGAGTATTTTGAGCAGCCTTTCTGATGAACTATACTGGATCTTCAATTAAGGTATTCTGAGGTTGCTTTATATTAAAATTCATGTTTGTTGTAATCTCCCTTGAGCACCTAATCTCCTGGCCAAAACGACCAACAAATTATCATGACAGTATTTGTAATAAGGGCGTTCTACCCCTATTGCGTTAATAAATTTCTCAAAAGTCTCGGTTTGAAACGGTCCCTAACGTCCCAGAGAAAACAGAGGGACGAAGCTGCATTCATGCTAGACCGAAACTTGTGTTCAGTATCTGGGAGATAATTATGGTTTCCCATTTCATCGTCGGTTATTTATTTATCGCCATCCAATGAACAATTACTAACGACGATTTACTGTTATGCGTAAACTTAAAAGGCTTAGTTTTAGCATGAAAAGTCAAACAGCAGTTGGTTAGCCTTTATTTTGATCCAAGAAGAATATCACACTTTCCTCGGCCATTCGAAAGTTACTGAAGTAAGAATTGAAATACTTAGCTCATATCTTTCGACAGCAAATGTATGCATTTTCACGCTGTAGAAAAATGGATTTTATCCCTTTGAGTCTAAAGACTTCCCAAGTTTAAGGATAAATTTTTTTGAATATCAACAAGATTTTGCTGTGTAGTTGAGCTCGTAAAATTTTCACTAATATTTTCGATCAAGATTTGAAGTTTTTTGACTTGGAACGTACACGGCTAATAAATCCATTTATCGATCAAAAGTCAAATCAAGAACCGTTATCTTGGAAAGGAAATTGTGGTCTTGTTTTTGAAAAGCGTCTTTGTAATTTCCGTCGCTGTATCCCAATAAAAGCTGCATTTTTCTAGACAATAGTGAAAGCGCAAGGAGCTTTGGACTTCGTTTGTATTACAAGGCTCCATGTTTGGCCCGATTCTCTTTATTATGTTAGGTCTGAGTACACTTTCTTTTGCCGGTTTTCGCCTTTGAATCGCGAATGGATTTGAACCAACCAAAATAATTGCTGCAGTCGTTAATTGCTGCATGAATGGAAATTTGATAAGCTTTATGAACAGGAAATTTTTGCAAGGCATTTTGACAAAGCACGATGAATATTTCAGTACAGGAACAGTAAAGTTAATGAGTCTCTTTTTTAATAGGTAGTCAAAAATTTAACATGTTATGGCTAACTTTGTCCGTTCTTCCTATCAAGTTACAAAAGAAATATAAATCGTGTTAAAATTTATGTTTTGTTTTAACTTCTTCATTTCACATCAAGGTTCTATACTTTGGCGTTTACATTTAACCCATTTCAAGGTCATTTACATCGTCTGCCTTGGAACTAATCGTAAATTTGTCAATTCCACGAAAGAATCCACAAGACTCAGCTATTTACGATCGAGCCACTAACAGTTAATGAATTAGGTTAACCCACTGGAGGTTTCACTATTATAGAGCGCCTGACCAAAGTCTTGGTACACTATCCTAAAATTTCGCATCTTTTCAGTGGCAGCCCCCACTCCTTTTGAAACAATGTTGAATAGCAAGAGTTTTCGACCTTCAATTTTAGTGGGAAGGGGAATGTTTTTGTTTCTTATCCAATCTCTTTCATTGACTGTAGGGTGTTCCAAGGTAGCCTGATAACCAGCCCATTATTCTAAAGGAATTATGGTAATACTTATTCCTTTAGAATAATGGGCTGGTTATCAGGCTAGTTCCAAGGACTTTTGGCTGGGATTGTAGCTAGACGCTTTCTACAAACTGGGAAAATAATATGCATTTATTTAAGAGTGATAACAATCATGATTTTTTTGGGCATCGTGAGAGGTGAGCCACTGGTCGCTGAAAACTTACAATAGAGTTTCTTTTTTCCAATGCAATTTTACTGTTCTTAACAGGAAATTTGCCTGATTCAAACAGGTGCATTCCAGATTGTTTTCTGAAACCGTATTTGTGTTTGTTTGCTTAACAGCATTCGTTAAACGTGACACCAACCCCAAAAAATTGTTTTTTATAAAGTTTCTTCAGCTAGCTCTTCTACCACCTATCAACAACGACAACAACATTTACATAACCTCTCCTGTACTCCAGTCGCTGCTCCATTCAACTTTTGGGGAGTGCAAGATTTTTCTTGAGGTATGTTGATTTTTAATTTTAGTATTTTAAATACATTGCCGCATATATCAGCATGAATGAAGGCTGGACAGCTCAAATTTACTAACAGGCAAATGCTACAAAGTAAGACCTAGTCAAGATCTGCCATCTGCTTCGTTGCACTCAAGCATGCTCTGTGCATCTGAGGCCTCGTGCTTTGAACAATAAAGGAACCTAATAAATAACATTGTGAATTGGGTTCAACAGAGAGAGGGTTTGGAGCAAGAGACAGACAAAATGGGTTAAACGAAGTTGGAATCACGGTGACGGCGCCAAGGGGTGGGGGTAGGGTAATTACCCTCCCCCCATTTTTCTGAAAACATGGTCTACATATTTCTTTTAAAAACAGATTACAAAGCGCTGGGTAGGGGTAGATCAAATTTCCTAAGGAAAGTTAACAAGCACTGTGACCAGGCAAAAGGGGCGTGGTCTCACTGGCCACACCCATTACCCTCCCACTCTTTAACTGCTGGCACCGCCACTGCAAGTGATTATAAACATAACATATTAATGAAAAACAATAAGCAATTATTGAATGCTTGGGTTAATGCAAATTAGAGTTCACAATGAGGGATTACATTTAGGACAACAGATCTCACGCATTTAGTAGCACAAACTTGGCAGCTATGTCAGTCTGTAGGCAGGTGGCAGGTTGCAGATATTGGGGATCTAAAGGGACAACAAACTAAATTCAGTTTTGTTTTCAGTTCAGTTTCATTTATTTATCAAACAGTCTTAAATGAATTTATCCATGGTTACGTCACAGCTGATTGCTTATAGAAACATTGATTAGAAGCTAAACATAAAGTTATAAATCAAAATAGAATGAAAATGAGAACATTTGAAGATTGTATTGAGATCAATTGACTAAGGAGGAAATCTCTAAATAGATAAACTAAGCGAGAGAGATAGAGAGTCCCCCTAATAAAAACAAAGCAGCCAAAGCTTTCTATACAGATATATACAAACAACAAACAATCAGATCCAGCTAATTGTAATTGTGGTTTATTTTCATGGAGGAAATTTCTTTTTATTTGGTCGGGGAACCTTATAAATCTTTACAGACAACCAGAAAATTTTTTAGTGCAAAAAGGTAATTTCCCTTAATTTCCCTTATTCTTTGTACCACAGATTTAGTGCAGTGTCTCCTTAAAAAAATCAATTTAATCTTGTAGGCAAAAGCAAGAAAAACCATGCCATGCTGCCAAGGCTCAAATTGCTTGAAAAGACTGTTCCCAAAAAACTTCAAGGAAGATGCAAAGTCTATTTTGAAACTTTCTTGGCCCATTTTTTTCAGTATCCTTTCTGAGATGCTAGTACCCATTGTCACTTTGATATTTGTTGGCCACCTAGGTGAAACACAGCTTGCTGCTGCTGGTTTAGGTATGTCATATTGCAACTTGGTTGGATACGCCCAGTTAGTTGGCCTAGACACTGCAACACAAACCCTTAGTGCACAATCTTTTGGTGCTGGCAATCTTTTTAGGTATGGAGTTATTTCACAGCGTGCAGTAATACTGCAATTGACATGGGCCCTCATTATATTGCCGCTTTGGATCAATTCAGAGAAGATATTGTTGAAATTAGGACAAGAAAAAGATGTTGCAAGGTGAGTTTAAAATCTTATTCCTAAATGAGCTAACATGTAATTATTGATGTTAGCAACTATTTGTATCAATGCAAGTGCTTTCATACAACTCTTATCTACATGCATTGTTTCTAAAAATCTGAACATTCCAAGAACAGGCTGAGCAGCCCAAGAACACCCTAAGAACAAGCTATCAAGCGGGTGAACACCCTTTAAAACATATCAAAATCAGTATATCATTCAAAAAATTTATTTTGGGGTGGGAAAGGTCCTGATAAGTATAATGTTGTTGGTGTTGTTACAACCAACTGATGTTTTGCCTACCAAAAGTGTGAACGGGAGCGAATTCGAGTTTGACTTACTTTGTGCATTCAAGCAATTACCTGTTGATTTGAAATGACAATGAGTGTTTTTTAGACTTGTTTAAACAGAGCTATTCCACTAGTAAACATAGGGGCCCAATAGCTATGTACGAAGAAGATGTCTGGTACGTAATATGAGCTCAGTAAAGAGCTGTAGCAAGAAGGATTTGGCTTTTCTATGAGGATGTTCATAAAGAAAAATTATCAGAATATAGGGTCTCGGTGAGAAATTACCCTCCTTGAGATTGTCATTGAAGGTGCCGGGGCAGCAGAAAGTGGTGGGGGGGGGGGGTGGCTCGAGTTGATAGCATTATTAGACTAAAGCACCATCTTTGAAAAACGCATTAAAATGCTTCGTGATATTTTATGACTATTTTTTTATGGCCAGAAAGCCATGGGATTTCTTTGAAAGAATCAACATCAGTATCCTTTTGACTTCTAAGGCGCACAATAAAATCTTTACACGGGCCGTATTTAATGCACGTGGCAGGGCCTAAAATAAGAATTTTTTACAGATTCACGTTTTCTTATAAATTTTCAAGGGGCGTGGCAAATATAGAAACTGCCACCATAGTGCAAATAGCATGTCCTAATTGGACAAAATCTTGAATGAATGAAGCATGTAAAGCTGGTTCTTTGCAATTTATGGATTGGGTTAAGTTAATAAGAAAATTAGCAACACATAGTGATGTCTTAACTTGTGAGCAAAATGTTATCTAAAGGAAACCCTTTTACATTGTTTGTTCGGATCTCCGTCAAATTTATTTTTTCTTTCCTTTAACCTTCAAAAAGCCCTTTAAATCAGTCTTGCTTCCCAGACTTTAGTGTTTTTGGTTTTTTTCGAGCCATATCTTTGCAGCTGTTCACGGAACTCGAAACTTGTGAGATCAAGCATATTTATTGCAATATTCATATATTTGTGTTTCTGGAGCTATGCTGCTTTCCCACCTGTTTCTCTGTTGTTGTAGGTGGGAATCAGCCTCTCTCTACATCGGCAGAATTAGGATTTGCTGCGAGAACCCGTGCAATTGTCTCGCTTGATAGAATTCCTCTGAGAACAAGTCTCAGATCTCTGTGATCTTAGTCATTTATTTCTCAAATTTCAATATGAAATCTTGCCAAGTATTTTGTCCGGGGCAAATGCTGGATGAGGCTTTCAAAAGTCTTAGGAAACGTTTTAACTGAATTCAGCCCATCAAATTCTTTGTCATCAAATCTTTTCTTCAAAATGTTTTGATACTATAAACGAGATGGCAAACGCTACAGATGGCAAATAATCTCGTCCCTCTTTAATGTAAAAATTATGCTTGCCTCTTCTTATTCTTTTTTCGCGCAGTTTGAAAGCATGATTTTTGCCCCCAGCTTTTGTAACTCGAAACCACGCACCAGCCCACAGGGCAGTGGCTGGAACGGAGCTAGGGGGCTTGCCCTAAATAAGTAATGATGAAAACTTCGACCTTTTCTTTGCTACAGTTAAGAAAAAGGCAGAGAAACATCCGATGATCCAAGAACCTGAGTTACCAAGAAAGAGGAAAAAACCAAATTACTCTCTCTTGCAGTATATGGAAGGTTACGGTACTGGAGCTCCATCAAATAATCCACAAACAGTGAGGGACTATTACCGGAAAATATTTTTTGAAGCCATTGATGTAGTTGTTGCTGCAATAAAAGATCGTTTCAGCCAACCAAGTTACCAAACATTTGCAGCCCTGGAAACAATGCTTCTTAATGTGATTGCAAAAAGGCCATATGAAGAGGAATTGCAACATCTACGTGCGACTTAAGGTGATGATATTTCCTAAAAGTGGAATTTGGAATCTTTCAACAACTTTTTAAAAATGATTCCCCGATATGTTTTGATGATATTCACGGAAAAATCAAATGTTTGAAAGAAGAAAAGTTGCTTATACCAAACATTATAGTCATTTGCAGATTGCTACTTGTCAACCCAGCAACAAGTGCAACACCAGAGAGATCTTTTTCTTTGGCCCGAAGGCTAAAGACGTGACTACGTGCAACGATGACACAAACAAGATTCAATGCACTAGCGATATTGAATTGCCACAAAGACGCAACAGATGAGCTTGATTTAGTTGACAGTGGGAATCAGTTTGTGTCATTGCATTCATTTGGTACTTTCGCGATACCATTCATTTGGTCCTTCTCAGACATCAGATTTTTATAAAATATAATGCTTGTTGTTTGATTAACATTTGTTGCCTGCTGTATTGTTTCGTTTGTTCCACAAAAGCTAAAGTTCTCACACGATGAATCAATTAATATCTTAATTTTTAAGAAAAGCAAATAAATATATTTAAAAACCAAACTTTTGAAAAGTAGCATGAGTTAAACTAAGGACCCTGCAGTTTGTAAAAGCAAGGTCCCCGGGGCGTGGTGCAGAAAGGGTGTGGCTAAAAACAAATTTGTTCCCCCACTTCAAAACTTGCGTCGGAGGCCCTGTGCTGGGGTGTTCTTGGGGTGTCCTTGGGGTGTTTAGCCTGTTCCTGGAGTGTTCAGTCTTTTAGAAATGACAATACACATGCTTTTCTTCCAAGCGTCAGTTTCCAGTGTTTCATTTCAGATATTAGTCAAAATCAGATACCAATTTGTGTCAACTGCGCCTTAGAGATCAGAATTCCAAATAACTCTCTTAGAACCTCTGAGGAGCATATCACTCCACAAGATTCTCTTACACCTTTGGCAAAATTCCTTTTGTCCCCAAGAAAAAAAACCTCCAAGAATCCATAATCCAATCCAAGAATCCATAAATACACAATTGTCTTAAAAAATCTGGTACTTTGCTTTGAGAGAGTAATACAACCTTTAAGAACCTTCGCAGCTGTTTAAGCATGAAGTGTTTTTGTCTACCTTACCTTGGTGGAGCTAATTGAAATTTTATGTTTTTTCTAGAATCGCAGGTCTCTTCATAAACACAAGAATTCCTTCTTTGCTGGTAAGGTTTAGGTTTGGGTTTTTCACCTATTAGCAATTGCTATATATTTCATACTTCAACATTCTTAATTGCATGGGCGTAGCAAATGCTAGAACTTTAGGGGCAAAGAAATTAGGGGCATAGAAGCAGGGATAGCTGCAGCCCCTCTAATCAGGCAAATCTTATTGCTTTTCACCAATTGGGATGTTTTATTAGGGCGTATCAGATGCTAAACATTGAGGAGGTGTTAGTATGGATTATGCATAAATATTATTGATATATCAAGATAGAACTTTGCATAAATATTATTGCTATATTGAGATAGAACTGCCCAAATGGAGCCTGAAATGCTATAGATTTTAAATCATTAATGTGGGGAGGGGGAGGGGGGGGGGTGCATCCTTCCATGCACCTTTGCTTCCTATACCCATGGTCATATGAGATTTTTTGCTTTCGTTGTGTTTATCTATCCAAGGGTGATTATGTCTAGATACTCCCTTATAAACTGCCAGACCAGCTTTGAAAACTATTCGCAGTGAAAGACTGTTGTTAGCTTTTTGGGAATGACATACCTCCTATCTACAACGCTAATCAATTTTAGGGGCTAGTGGAGGTGTTTGTAATATATATCATTACAAAAGTAGTATGTAAGCATATAGGCAAGCTTAGTGAAGAATTCTTACTGAATATATAAATTTTTTAGCTGCAAGGTATTTTTTTAACAATGAGGACATATCTTCTCTGTCAGGTGTGTTTCACTTTTTCTGTTTTACATCCAAATTATTTCATAGTTTATATGCCTGTATAGATTATTATAACATTCATTTTGGTCAATTAAGGTACAGTTTATTGACTGTTAATTCCAAGGTTAGGAGGCAACATTAATATTTCTTAAAGATATCCCCAAATTCATCGACTCAAAGTGAATGGGACGTAAACATGGATTTAGACGTCACAGTCCAAAGAGACCGACAGCCCAAGTTGCTTCTCACAGCCATTTATAATTTTGGTGATATGCATTTTTATAACATTCTTGTATGCTGCTATCACTCTGCGTTTGTCTTGCTGCTGTTCTTTTAAAGAATTTAATAAATTACTCTTGATCACCAAGACTTTGGGAAAATCCTAGCTTCTAAGGGACGTTGGGAAATTGAAATGGAAAACTGCCTGGGAAAGGTTCTAACCGGGCTTGTTATGTTATGTTGTTTGGAAATATTTCGTATTAAGAGTACAATGCTCTTGTTCCCACTATTTCTGCTTTCTCTTCTTTGCAAAATGTTGTTAGTTTAGGCAAATACCATACCAGCCACATCCAACATGAAAAATTCTCTGTACGCCATTTTGTAGCAAGCTAACATTGCTTTCAGGGGAAAAAGAGGGTGGTTGAAATAAGCTGTTTTTTTTCCAGGAATTTTTGCAATGATTTTGTGTCTTTCTTCGTAGGAAATATCGTCTCCTCTTGTTGTAATTGGTTTTATTGGCCTGGGGTTTTCTGTTGTTGCAAATTACTTGTTTGTTTCTTATTTGGAAATGGGACTCGTGTATGTGTTGACGTTTTTTTCTACTTTTGTCATTTGTAGCTATTTAAAGGACGACTTGGATTTTGAAGTTATTTCGGATTTTACGGAGTATTCCATGTGTATGTGAGAGTATTTCTAGAATTAGGCCGTTTCTATCTTCTTTTTTACAACTTAAATAGAAATGGATGTTATGGGTGAAGTATCGTTTGTTATAATTTATAAATTATATTTCAAACTTCTTTATTGCCTCATTATTTACCAGGCACAGAGTTTCATTAATCTTTGAATATGTTCGAACAAATTCTGAATATGCAGTTGTCTTATATGAGCGCATTGAGCGTATAACTGGGAGTCGCAAACAGGGTTGCCAGGTTTTAAAAGTAGCCGAACTTCGGCTGCCGAAGCCAAATCTTGCCAGTCAAAAATCACAAATAAGTCAAATAAGAAAACGAGGCTAGAGAGCAATAGATTTTTAAGTAATGAAAACGAGACTTCTGTTTGCAGTTAAATGTTAAGACACTTCACTCCTCTTTTTTTCCCTAAAAAGGAAACCAGCTATTCCCAAAGGAAGTAATCGACCAAAAAGTGCTCCCTTAGATCAGAGGAGTTTAAATCAAAGAAACGATAAATGAAATAGCTGTTTAAAAACTCAAATATTCAGCCAATTTGGAGAGTTTTTCAGAAAAATCCAAAAAAGCCAATTTTTCGGAAACATCCAAATCTTATTTTCAAAGCCAAACAAGTTTTTGTGGAATTTGGATTAGAAAAATCAGGCTAGAAAATCCAAACTGGCAACCCGCAAAACGCAAAGCGTGTACATCCTGCCTATACGTCTTCGAGAACTAAATGACAGACCGGTACACAGTCTCTTTCAATTAACCTCTGAGATTAAAGAGCTTGACAGATCATTTTCAACAACTATCAGAATATTTCGATTTACAATAGAATATATCATTGCATGATTTTAAATATGAGCTATGAAATTTATACAAACATGGAAACCAAACAAGAGAAATGCAGTGTCTGTTTTACGTATATATGGATGTTCTCTATGGTTAAATGTATGTTTTCTTTGTTGCCATTCAAATAGTCATTGACTTTTCCATTTATTTTTCTCACCTAATGCCTGCTGTAAGCCTTAGAACACCAACAGCATTATTGTGATTCATTTTCACTAAAAATCAGCATTCGAACCTGAACGTGCTTTTTTAAGACAAGAATGGACGAGGCTCATTTCCAAAATTCTTTAAAGGGGGAAGTTCAGCTTTGGGGGGGGGGCGGGGGGTTTGAATTGAACATTGATGGTGAATTGGCTGACACTGCTTGGGTGTTCAAAGGGATTCTGGCACGCATTGTAAGTTTTCGTTTTAACCAAAGTAATCAGAGTCGCGGCCCTAAAAAGATATATTATTCACTTTTCAGAGGCAGTGCCATCGTTATTGACCTTACATACCTGGTTTTATGCCTATTAATTTTTTGTTACAT
Source organism: Rhopilema esculentum (assembly GCF_057945365.1). Lineage (NCBI taxonomy): Eukaryota > Metazoa > Cnidaria > Scyphozoa > Rhizostomeae > Rhizostomatidae > Rhopilema > Rhopilema esculentum. The sequence continues at coordinate 5,506,450 of NC_142827.1, forward strand.
ACGGAAGAAGAGACTTCTGCAAGCCTGGCCAGGTAATAAAGTTTATGATATATTTTGCTTGTTTAAAAGTAAGTTTTATTTTGCAATGCTTGGGTTTGCGTAAGCATTTGAAGAGAGATTTTCTGCGGCTTTTCCTTCCTTAGATTTTTATTTGTAAGGTCTCATAAGTCAAAGGTCGAAGCTCGAAGGTCGAAGGTTGGGTTTCACTATAACAGAAATGTTTTTTCCGAATTGAAACAAATTTTTGACGTCATTAAATGAGCACGTGATACTAGTAAGTAGCAAAATTAAACTTTTATCGTTTTTTAACACCATAGTCCTTAATGCATGACATTTAAGAAAACTGAAAGATGTTTTTATTCACCTGATGTTTACAACCAACAAGCTACAGACAATATTTTAGGAACATGGAAGTACATAGCAACCCTGTGATCATATCGTTAAACATAAAGATAAGAATTAGCACATAAATATTACAAATTAAATATAACGAATAGCAATTACAATTAAAAATGGTCTAAAAAGGTTAATAATTTTAAGAACAAAAAATGCAAGTAAAGACAATGGTAACTGGCACAAAAGAAGAGGGTACTTTTAACAGCAAACTATTAAAACCGTTTTTTGCCTGAATAGATTTCAGTATTGCTGCGATAGTTTTTGTTTTTGAATTTGAAGGGAACTTTTTGCAGCAAAAATGGAAAAGCAGGGCAATTACATATACAATTAGTGATCAAAAGTATTGCACAGTCTGAGACAAAAATGGCGACAATGCAGCAAAGTATTTCAGTTAACCAAATTTCAAATAGCTATAGCAAGTTATATAAAAGTTTTAGAATGACTCTTTGGTTCGAAAAAAATGGAAAATATATCAAGGTTTAATACTGAAAATAGCAAGTGCAAGAAAATTCGCGAGAACACGAAAATTGGGCCATGATGATTGACGTACCGGAAAACCATTTCCTGATCGAAACCTTTTAAAACGAAAACTTTTTCTCTTAGGGTATCCTTAAATGATTATAAAAAATTAACACAGCTTTTGCAATTCGGATATGTTATCTTGCTAAAACGAATGCATCTTTGATCTTCTGAGATTGACTGGGGAACTTAATGGCAATCGACAGATACCAAATGACAGTTGTGACAATACCATTCCGCCATCTGTCAATCAACCATTGGCCAATTAGTGAGCATGATACAACTCACACCCTTACTGATTGGCTAATATTTATAGACAGATGGATTAAGCAACACTAATATCTGTCGATTCCCTTTTTGTTCATCCTTCAGGAACATCTTAATAATATTTGTCATGTTAGTTCAGGATAATCAATGAAGAGGTTCGAGTTTGTGAAATGACTGTCGCACAAACTCAAAAGCCCTATATGACGAAATGACTGTCACACAAAGTTTTAATGTATGCCTTTGAAAATCAGTGGATGAGAAGTTAACAAGCTGAAAGAACTTCGATTTCTAATATTGTTGCGCTTTTAATTCCAGGCTGGTCAGGAGAATGTCTCCTGCAATGGGGCCAGTTTGTTAAACTAGCTCTTCCAGGAGCACTTATGATTTTATTTGACTGGGGATCAGCGGAGACCGGAGTGTTTTTAATGGGTAAGAGTTTTTATCCTGATTTGTTTTTTATTTCTTTCGTAAGATCGCATTCATCAAATCTAAAGTAACTTCACGTAAACAAATTAGTTTTAAGTTGATAGAAATTATTTGTTTATTGACATTGTTCATTGATTGGAAGGTTTCTTCTTTCCTTTCATAAAACAAAATTAATCAGCAATCTGAAAAATGAAAACAGTATGTCGAAAATCCTATTCTTTCACGTTTTTTATTTGCACGTTTCTTTTCTTCCCCTGATTTGACTTCTAAACTTTTACCTTGTTTTCATAACATTTCTAGGTGTCACAGGGTCATGTGAACTCATAGAGCCTGGAAAAGTGTCTCTTTCCACCTCTGTGTAACAAAGACGGCTGTAAAAAATGGTTTGAATTTATGTCTTGCAGGATTAGTTGGTAAGGTCGAGGTAGGAACACAGAGTGTGATTTTCAATCTCGTTTCCACCTTGTTCATGGTTAGTGTCCAGTATATTATTTATATGTTCATCCCATTAATCTCACCTCTAAAAAACTTTCCAATTGTCACCTGTTTTAAAAACGAATTATCACGAGTTATGGTCACACCAAGAAGAAATACAAAGACACTGCTCGAAAAGCATGGCTTCTCAGTGAGTGTCTTAAAATACCTTCGGGAGTAAGGTAGTATTAAATACAAAATTTTTCACACCGAGAGAAGGACCAAGACACTGCTCGATAAATATAGCTTCTCAGTGTCCTAAACCTACCTTCGGAAGTAAGGTAGTATTAAATACAAAATTTTTCACACCGAGAGAAGGACCAAGACACTGCTCGATAAATATAGCTTCTCAGTGTCCTAAACCTACCTTCGGAAGTAAGGTAGTATTAAATACAAAATTTTTCACACCGAGAGAAGGACCAAGACACTGCTCGATAAATATAGCTTCTCAGTGTCCTAAACCTACCTTCGGAAGTAAGGTAGTAACAAGTACTCAAAACGTATTACGATTTCTAATTCTTCTTAACTGAGTTGAATATGTGCCCCTCTCTAATGGCAGTTTTGTCCACAGGTATCACTCAGTTTTAACATTGCTGCGTCCGTAAAAGTTGGAAGCTACCTTGGGTCTGGTGAACCGCAGAAAGCTATTGACTGTTCAAAAGTAGCTGTTTTTTTATTTTGTGAGTAGTGTTGTGCTGTTTCTATCAATTGTGTTTTATTCTGATTATTTGTCTGTCAAGATTTACTCCATAACTGATTCTTTGTTGTACAGCACTATATTGCTTGTATCCTTCCTTGTTCGTTATGCGAAGAAGTCCTCTCGAAACCAGTAGCTTAAAATATCGAGACTTTTGGTTTGTTTTGCACAAAAGCTGGGACTTACCATACTCTCATCTGAACTGGGTTTCTTATTAAATTTGCCCTACACCTTAAAGAGGGGTCCTATTGGCCTAGTCAAGAAATGTATCGATTATGCGGACTACGATGGTTAACATGCTTTTACCATGTTTCTATTCTGAAAGGTGTTTCTTGGGCAAGAGCACTTCGCATTTCATTTCATTGAGCGAATATGTAACATTCAAGTATTTAACGAGTGTAGCATTAAATTGTCAATGCCATCGACACCTTTTTGAAGGTTAACAGAATTGAAGGCTAGTAATTACCTTTTAGCTGAACCTAATTACAATCTGTATGCAATCTTATGTAAATCTAAAACAAAATATAAAATCTAATGGTTTTTAATAGTATTAAGAATATACATAGAATGTTAGATATGAAAATAGATCTGCAGAAACTTTCGATTCTTGTGCAAGGGTTCAGGGCAAGTCCATCCGCCGTTGTTATTGAATATTTTCCTTCTTTTGTCAAATCATATTTATAATTTTGATATTTTAGTAATACTGGGTGTTTTTGATGGCGTGCTCTTGATGAGCCTGAGAGACTACATTGGCTATGTGTTTTCAAAGAGCAAGTAAGTTGGGATCACATTTTTTACTGTGTTACATATCAACATAATCTTATCATGTCATATCATTGTGTAATCATATCATGCGATAACGTCATAATATCATAGCATGACTAATGATATCATATTAAAATTTGATCCTATATTGTGATAGTATAACCATACCATACGATAAAGGAACAATATCATATTAAAATGTCATCATATCATGCGATAACATAATGATATCATAATGTAATAATTTCATGCGATAACGTAATAATATGATAGGATGACTAATAACATCATATTATAATTTTATCATATAATATGATAAAGTAACAATATCATATTAACATCATATCATATGATTATTGTATAATATTGAATGATAATATGGTTTAGAAAAAAAGCTTTCACCATCTCCCCTCTCTGTCCTGATGTTGGTTCTGTACCCCATATCAATCATATGGCGCTACCCCCTAGCACAACCTGATGCCATCAACTCAAGCCATCCCTGATTCTGCTATGATTTTTCGTATCCATTGCCATGATACTAAAGTATTGTATATCATAATCAAATCCTCTCTATTTTGAAACAAGTTTTTTGTATACTATTATGTCCTGTGTCGCAGGTAGTACACAAGAAAACGCACGTTTAGTAGGAACATAAGAGAACATATATCCAAGCCTGCATTCTTACTGCATGGTTCTCTAATTAGCTAACTATTCTAATTTATGCAATGGTGAATTAATATGTGCATAAATCACAACATTACATATACTTAGTTTCAAGCACAGAAGTTTCAATTCTAGGAATGTTATAAAGATGATTTCAAGTGTCTGTCCCATCATCGCCGCATATCATATTTTAGATGGCACTCAGGTAAAACATTGAATTATTGTTATACTTAGTAAAAGGTAAGATTTATAAGCGGTTTTAAGCACACCCCATGTTCGTATATAGAAACGATTGGCTAATCGGATTGGCTGTTTCAAAGAGGTAAGTAACGGCCTGATCTTTAACTGCATGCCCACTCAACCCCGAATTTTCCAGCCCCGTACTTACTCATGACATTCTTCGGACACCCCTTTGCCCGCGCAATTACCCTTCATTGCATTGCCTACTCTGAATTCTCTAGCAAAATGTGGGAGAGATGGAAAATTGTCTAGAAACAAAAGAACGGGATATATGGTCTTGGCATATGTGAGGGGCTGCAAGGATTGAAAACAGGGTGGTATGTGGAAAAATCAGAAAGCAGTGTATTTATAGAGTAACTTTTTACGTTTTTTTAAGTGTATTTAGAAAATCCTGGGCGTCCTTTTCCATTTTAACTAGCTGTGGTTTTTCCTCAGTTCAGTTCTTAACCCACTTACCACAGGTCACTTCTTGACACACTTGATGTGAGGCAGGAACATTAATTTTTCCAAAGATGTCTCATTTCCACATCATAGTGCCCTTTATCAAATTTTAACATATTTCACCATCTCTACATACCTACCCTATTTCCTTCCCATGCCCTCCTGCCTTTGTTTTGATTCTCCTCTTTTCATTACATGTTTTCTATATAGGGGATAGTTACAGGCATCATGCGTGGAATAGGCCTTCAAAAGCATGGTGCAGTCATCAATTTCATTGGCTTTATGGTCGTCGGGTTACCGTTAGGAGCAGTACTTGCTTTGGTCGTACATTTAAACGTTTTGGGTTTGTAGTTCGTTATCATTTTTATCTATCCTTGAATGTGAAGTACTTTCATTCGTTCACCAGCCTTATGAGATAAACTGAGTGTATATACACAGTAAATGCCGGGATAGAATAACTTGCTTCTACTCTACAGAGTTCTTGCTTGTTGAATTTGTGATTTTCCACGGTGTAGCTTACGTATGTTGTAGGGCCTTTAGACTTCTTAGAAATCAACTGATTATAATTCTATAGAATCCTTGATCGACAAGACGGATGACTGAAAAGCTATTTTCTAGCCACATTTGATATTTGGATGTAGAGAAGCTCTTGTGTGAGACTTTCTGGGTAGCAAATGGCCTTTCCACGTAGAACTTGAATGCTAGTGGAATGTAGATATTAGTTTGATGAAGGCAACTTAATTTTATGTCAAGGCCCAACAAATTGAAATTTTGACTTATTTTAGGGTTTTGGAGCGGCATGGCTGTAGGAATGGCGTTGCAGGTATGCTTTGAATGAATATTGTATTTCCAAGATTTTTTAGATTTGTTTATGGCTTTGAAAAAAGGAAACAAACATGTTTCAGATAATTGGCAGAGCCCGGTCGTCTTTCAATCTAGCAGTTTTGGAATCGGTCTACATACAATCTCAAAAGCCGCCATTGTGCAGACAGAAGGAGTTCGTTTTCTCTCTTGGACTCTAGTGGTAATTTTTCTTTGGGCACACGGCACTGATTGGACAACTACGCCGGTCTTGTCCTTGCGTTTTTCTGATTGGCCTATTTCGATCCACAACTAGGTATAAATTTTTCATCGTGTTCTTTCGTACCCTTATCCTGACGTACTATGCTCTGAGGAGTGTCCGACGAAAATACTTTTAGCCAATATGATATAAGATGTTTCCTTTTTTCAAAGCCATCACCAAAAAACTATTAAATTTGTTAAATTTTCAGTTTACATCGGCCATTTATCTCGCTCCCCTTTCCTGGCTGGTGAATCTCTTCCCCTTTGCTGTAAAACAAACTCTTTACCTTATTTTACCAGGTCATTTTGGCGCTGATCCTTCTTGTCTGCTCAAACTGGGATGACTTCTCTCGAAAGGCAAGTCTTATATTTCTACCATTTGTTTGCCACAATTTTTATTTATGAAATGGTGAAGTATATTTTCACATTGAATTTTATCAAAAGGTGTTCTATAGGTAGCAGGTCATTTAAGCATTAACGTTATATTTTTCAGGCAAGGAAGCGTGCAGAAGTACCTGATATGAAACCTAGTGATGAAGCAACATCTAAAGACGGTGAGTTATGATCTTTTTAAATAAATCCTGGCAGTCAGCAACTCTGTTTAATACCCAGGCCCGTCGAGAGGGGGCAGAGAGCAGGGGCAAAATTGCCCCAGGGTGCGAGCTGAGAGGCACCCCAAAAAGTTATAACAAAGTTTCTACGATGACGTCATCATAGGCCAAATCTTTTGTTTTGCTCAAGGCCTCGGAATAGCTCTTGATGGGCCTGTGTACCAGCCTCATTTTGATTGCCTTTAATCGTAAGCTGATTGGCTGCTTAACTGCATTTCTCTCTCCATTATCAATCTATCGACATTGTGCTATTCCACGGCCTAGCAATAAAGTTTGTCTGTTACATACGTCTTTGATAAGCTATGCAACTCCCGAGGTTTCGTTTGGCTCTACTTTAAATCGCATAATATGCTCTATATTTTCTTTATATTTGATTCCTCAACTCTGCCTACGTAATATAAACATAATTACCATCCTTATAACTTTTTGACTGTACCAAAACCTTTCCGATGTTTTCATCAAAGGATTTCTCAGTTTATCTGCAACTACTTGTCAAAATCTTAGGCATGATTCGCAATATTTTCATATCATTTTATAGTCTATTGTGCATATTTTATTGTTTCTTTATCATAATTTTTGCAGGCCTCGATAACATGGAAGATAATACTCGGCTTATTCCGTTTGATTCACCTGACTACGGTTCAATAAATGATCCTGAACATCAAGTTTCTAACTCAGGTGTTGACAATCTTCAAGCAGAGGTAACACAATCTTTTCAACTAGCAGACTCATGGGAGCTCATAAATGTAACCCCTTCATCAGAAAAGTTGAATAAGTTTATAATTTTTCGAACATTGATTGTCCTTCTAATTCCAATTTGCTCACTAACAGTTGGAATTTTAGCCAGATTTTATTTCTAATCAGTTTTCTATACACAAGTCGCCATTCACATATATTTTTATAAACATTCATATACACGCATCACGCATCATTGCAAATTATTTATAAAGCTAAAGAATTTTGCTGTCTCGTATGATTTTAATTAAATAGATCCTACCATGTTTTTTGAAATGCTGATTGACTTTTATATTTATAAATATATCTATAATTTGCTGTTAATGATTTGCTAATGACTTTAATATAAATATTCACTGACTATACATTTTCGCTGACCCAAGGCTAACCACAACTAGATTGATCTGCTCGTCTGATTACTACAAAAGCAGATAATTTTAGATACGATGCGTCTTATAGCTGGTGCCATTTTTAGACACAATCAATAAGAAAATATTGTTGCTCATCAGGTACCAGTAACTACCTCTTCTTTTAACACCAGAATTGAAACACTACTTTTAAACACCAATCCTGGAACCTTTATATCACTGTCTGATCAACCAAATAACCATGCCACTACACTCTTTTTAAAAGGACACAATTTAAAGGATCTCCGAAGCTCAATTTTCCAAAAAAAATTAGAACAACGTAAGAACATACATGGTATTAGGTGGAAACTAAGAAAATGTGCGCTAATTGCGAATTTGATCTCATGTTGACAAAACAGAGGGGAATTTTATCAGGCAGTTAGCCAACCGTGCTACTAAAATGTCGTGTAAAACTCTTATTTAGGGGTCTTAGGAACATAAGCTAGCGTATCAATGTAGCAAATCAAGTTGAAATAGGAAATAAGAATATCAAGTTATTACAAAAATAAGAATATCGAGCCTCGGCAAAAATGATCTGGTTCTTATTATGAAGAGCATGTTACAGACACATTCTTCTTTAGCGACGAACCTTCTTGCTTCTGATAGAGTTGGTTGGTAAATAGTAGTTTGCTTGCCTTTGTGTTGATGAAAGTAGAATAGCTTACTAGTATTTACTGAAGTATGAATTTAAAAACTTTTGCATGTGCATGCTGTAAAAATGGTCCAGATTTTGTCCCCTTAGAGTCTAAAGGCTTTTAAAGTTTAAGCAAATTAGTAAGCCACTAGTACCAAGGATATAAAAGAATAAATTCAGAATAGTGTAAAATGTAGTCGAGCTCGTCTTTTTTCGCGAACATTTTCGATCAAGTTTTGAATTTTTTGATCTGCAACGTACGTGGCTGAGAAATCAATTATCAATCAAAACCATATCAAGAACCGTGATCTTGGAAAGGGAATCTTATTTTTAGAAAGTGGCTTTGTAATTTCTGTCGCTATAACCCTATAAAAGCTGCATTTTTCTAGACAACAGCGAAAGCGCAAGGAACTTTGGACTTTGTTTGTATGACAAGGCTCCATGTTTGGTCCAATCCTCTTTATTGCGTTAATCTGAGCGCATTTTCATGGATTAATTTGCTAGTTCTCTCCTTTTAATCGCAAACTCACTGAAACCAGCCAAAACAATTGCTGCAGTCGTTGCGGATATGAATAAAAATTTGATTAGCTTTATGAACAGGAAATTTTTGTAAGGCATTTGAACGTAGCATGATGAATATTTTAGTGCTGGCAATTAAATATAATTAGTTTTCCTTTAAATTTAGTCAGAAAAATTTAGCATATTTTGGTTAACTTTGTCCGTTCTTCCCATCGAGCTAAATATGAGAAAATAATAGAATTTCCATTTCGATTTCGCATTAAGATTTTACATTTTGGAGTTTGCATTTCACCAATTTCAAAGTTATTAACATAGTATGCCTTGAAACTACTCGTAAATTTTCCACATGCACGATGAACGTTACAAACTTCAGATTTTTACGAAAGAAAGATTTTTGATCAGATTAACCAACTGGAGTTTTGTCAAGCTTAGAGCTACATTTTTTATTGTTGTTGTTGCCGCTGTTGTCAATTTCTTTTTATCCAAGTAAATAAAATCTAGTTTCCAATTACAAGAAAAAGAAACTAATTAAAGTTAAAAATAGAATATTTGGGTTCAACACAAACACAGGGGTAACGAATAAGATATATTGTTTCACGTTCGTAAGGTTCTATGTGCCTGTAGACGTCGCAGCTACATGTAATACTGTCCAATTCTTTCATTAAAGGCAGTAAAGTTGTCAGCCGATTAAATCACATCCAAGGCCACAAGGGGGCTTAAGGGAGGGGGTTTGAGCCCCCAATAATTATCAAGCCGTAGTAGTTTTCTTTTATAATAGTGTACTTTCGCTCTGATGGCACTGTCATCTGGCAGACTGTTCCAAACTGGTGCCAAAATTTTTGGCAGAACGATCAGGGCCGTCGCCACAGGGAGTTTGCGGACTGTCACTCCCCTTGGGAAAAAATTTCATTGTAAAAACGAGGAGTTTTTTGCCATTTTTGGATGCTTCGCAGCGAATTTTCAGATTTTTCGGCACATTAAGGATGGATAATCCATTTTTGGCAAAAGGGATTGGAGCACCTTCTACCGGATTGGAAGACCCCCTCTTGGGCAACCTCTCTTGAGCACCCTTTCTTGGGCACGCTCCTGATAATGATCATGAATTCTTTTCAGTGTCTTGAGAGCTGAGCTGAGTTTTTCTATTTCCAATCCCATTTTACTGTTCTCAAAAACACATATGCCTGATTCCAACAGGTGCATTCCAGATTGTGTTCTGAAACCGTATATGCTGTTGTTTGCTTAACAGCATTCGTTAAATGTGCCACAAACCCTAAAAGTTGTTTTTACAAAGATTCTTCTGTTCGCTCTTCTACAATCTGTTCCAAATCCTCTAAAACCGTGTCAACATTCGTAAGTGTTTTACGCAAAGTGTGATAATGACATCAACTCACTCTCATTTCCGAGCAATCGATATGCAATCTGCTAAGGCAGGTGTTGAATCAGGGCTGTTCTGCCTCGTAGCTGTGTTTGGTCTCTTCTGTCTTTTAATTAACTTCGTCGTGTGTTTTTCCAAAGAACATTATTGAAGGCATTTGCATATAAGCCAGTGTACTCGCCCTGCAGTTTTTGTCTAATCAGTTTGCAGGCATCAAAATTTGGCCGCGTTGACGATGGCTGCTTCATTATTTTGCTTTCTTTTTGGAGGCATTCTTTTTCCCCTGCAATTGGCTCTCCAACCAGAGTTTCACGGAAACGTCAAAATTACATCAGTGCCACAAAGGTTGAAAGCATTTCAAGCCCCATCAATCCAGAATTGTTTGCACCGATGCCAGCTTCACGAGAAGTGCAGTGTTATCAACTACAATGTTATTGCTGGGATGCAGTATAATTGTATTTTTTATAATGCTGAAGTTATTTCTCAGCTCAACAGCATAAGCTCTTCCTCCATGTCATGGCATCTGTATGCGCTCTCCAAAGCAACTAATGAAAAGGTATGCTACTTGCAGTATTTGTTCTCTTGCTTTTTTTACGCGTCGGTTCAAGCCTCGTATTCCTTTCTTTATGCATTCTTAATAGAAAGTTTTAAAGAAAGTTTTAGACAAAAAAGCATTCAAAAAGTAGTCACTATAATAAATTCTATTCTGTAAAAGGCGGCCTTGATATAGTTGATTGAAGGTGTTATGATGAATAGGTTACCTTCCAATACTTAAGAAAACGAAAACGGTTATTGAAGGCTTGCGTTTTTTCGCACTTTGCCCAAGCTACGCTTTAATTTTCTAGTTAGAAATCTAAGCCTTGTATTCTATAGCATTTTTTGCCACGAATTGGTCTCCATTGTTGTCCAACAAAATATTGTGGTAACTGGGTTTATGTAATCATTTTCGGTAAAACTCAGCTGCTTGCCTCTGCCTTGTAGCCCTCCAATACCCCGACTCCTGCAATGTCGGTTGCCACTACTGCAGTCACGACGAACAACAACCTTTGCGATTCAGGTAAGGAAATATAAATTATGTTTCTCTTTCAATAACTATGGATTTTTTCGATTAACTACCGTTAGATCAAGGTGTGTTTTAGGCAGGAAATCACAAGCAAATAAGTTCTTAGCAAATCTGCTATCGTATTTTTCAAATGCAGTCCTTACAATTCACCAGCCTGAAATTTGGTTTGCCTTGCCAAAATTAGAGAATTTGTTGGTCAAATAAAAAACCAGTTTTGGGTGATCCTTACTCTTTTGCTTTGTAAAGAAGAAATTATCTTACTCTTTTGCTTAACCAAAATGTAAAGAAGAAATTCTCTAATTAGGAAAGCTGCACGATGGGGTTGTCAACTTCAAGGCAATGATTTCAGATACGCGTTTTCTTAATTGGGTATTTTTCTGTTTCACAATGATATCAGATCGCTCTGTTTCTTGAAGTCTCCAAATCTTCCGTAACTTCCATTTGCACCCCTAAAACATTGACTGCAGAATTGACCATGGAAAAATCTAGCTTTGCTTTTCCTTTTGAATTGTTTTCAAGAGATTCTATTTTTGTAATTTTAACCAATCACTTTTGTGTTGATTAGCTTTGCAACTGTATCTTAAATTAAATTGAAAATGCCATCCCATGAGTTCCCATTTTCATCATTTTTTCTAATCACTAGCCTTTTTCTACGTTCTTTTTGTTATTGTTAGGAAACTCTTTTTAAAACGTTCCATTTTCTTGATTTGATAGATCAGTTCAAAATAGGACAGGTTGGTACATCCAATTGTCTGTACGAAGCAGGTGGAAAAATTATACTGGAAAATAATTGTGACGATTTCTTTTGCGAAAATCGCCTCGGCTACCTGATGCTTGTGAAGAAAGCTGAATGCCTCCGTATCAACAAATTTGTGAAGGTAGATATAGATTGTACAACGATCGATGCAGATTTCACGCTTAACACGAACGTCAGCTCCAACATCTGGTTAAAATATTCGTCAGGCACCCCAAATTGTCTTGTGGATAGCAGTAAAAGTATTGGACTTTCTTCAAACCCCAATGATTGCATCCAGTTCGAGAAATCGAGTGGATAGTACTGAATCAGTTCAGAACTCAAGACCAACACAAATTTCATCTATCTATATTTTAATTTATATCTAAGAGTCAAATATTGACTCATAGAAGCAGTGGCGAAGCTGAACTCTAACTGATGGTCGTGCCCATTGCCCACTGCGCAGCTAAAATGCGCCTCCGCATTAAATCAAATTTCAAAGATCTTAAAGGCACACAGAGTAGTTCTGTAAATTAGGAATTTCATTCAAAGAATGGGCAAAAATTGGCTTTGAGGGAAAATAGGTTTTGAAGTTCAAGACAGGTATAAAGAATTTAACTGACTGGCAGAAAGATTTGAACACATATTAAAGAGCTTGCAGCATTATTTATCTAGCCACAGGTAAAAAGCACTTAACAGTGAGTGCCAGAAAGTATGAACTTTTTAAATAACTTTGTGTCCTGCTATTTTGACAGTTTTGTTGAATAACATTGGGTAGTCTCTAGTGTTAAATTGACTTCTCACAGAGATTTTATCACTAAGATAGATACCTGATTTAAGGCTGAAGTGATTATTATTAATACACTGTACACAATGCTTGGCAATATTTGAAAGCCTTAGAAGATGAAATATTCATTTAAGTTGCCACTAATCAATGAATTCATCATTAAAAAGCAGATTATTACAATTTATAAATAGATAGGGCAGCATAAGCAAACAAGACATGTTCAACAAATTCATTTTTTCTCAAGCAACATCAAAAGACACAGACCAGATGATTTGAATCAGAATTGATAAAGAAAAGCCATGATCTTTTAAGAGTTATTTACATAAAACAGGTTCTTGAGAAAAAAGTTAAGGGAAGAAAGTGTCTTTCTTAATTTTTCTATACGGAAAAATGTATTTAGAATTATAAACCCCTGTCTTTAGAAACGGGCACGACCTCGTCATATACTCCACCAGCCTTCAGCCAATCAAATGCTGTTTCACGTAACAGAAATATTATGATTATGATTACGAGGTCGTGCCCATTTCGGAGGGCATGACTAGCATTGTCTTTCTCTATTGTTGGGCACGACCAAACACAGGGTGTCCAATCGAAGCTTCTATTGTTGGGCATGACCAAATCACAAGGTACCTGGTTTTGGGCACGACCAATTTGAAACCCTATGGATTCCTACTCCGCTCTAAAAGTTTTTAATGGGCCAAGAGTTGCAGATTCGAGTAGACTTCATTAAAGACATTGCGCTACTCATTGCTAACAATGAGCCAATGCGCAACGCAAGCATCCCATAATGCATTTTCAGACAGTCTGAAATCAATTATGGTTAATCAGTAGAAGTTTACTGCCTTTGTTTGGATTGTCGCCTGGATAATTTGCCACCCTCGCAAAGGCTCATTGTTAGCAATGAGTCTTTAATGTTTCAAAATAAACGTAATCGATTTGTCTCCTTTATGCAGGTTAAAAATTATTTTTGGCAATATTGGAAAATCTTACTTTTTGAAATTTATGGTCTTGCCGGGCATGGCAGGCACGACCTTTGGCTTCGCCACTGCGTAGAAGTATATAATCATGTTGCCAATTTTTCTTAAGGGTTTAGTTATTATTTTCGGTGTTCAAGGGGACATTTGCATGATCTCGTTTTTTAGAGGAACTTAAAAGGGCGTGGACATGGTCTCAGGTGCATATGAACATATGCTCGGGCCAGAACAGAACAAGATCGATGCAGATTTTCTGATTTAGTGTTATATTCCCTGGTGAATCTATAGTGTAAATAAAGCACCCGGTAGTGTGGTTATGACACAGCCTCGTCTTGAACTTCAGATTGGATTTTGTATAGAGCAGAAAGAGTTAAGTTAAGCCTAGCGTAAACGGGCGACTTTTGTGTATCATAGACTGTCTTCGAGATCAAATCAGTCGTCTGCGCGCTACAAACACAGGACGCAAAATCTAGTTGATCAAAAAGCATATCGACAGCTTTTAAGCTGATTTCATGTCAAAGACAAAGCCCAACAAATATAATGCGAGAGAACATGCCAAGTAGTATGTGGAGGGAAAAGGAGGAGGCGGGTCCATGACTTTTTATCTATCTATTTTTCAATTTGTATGTCTTCATGACTAAGAGGTTCGTTTACTAAGATTTTGCCCATTCAGTAGTGCTCATGATTAATAGGTGTGTGTTTTCGTGTTTGGGCTTATTGTGTTTAAAACAGATACGTCAAAGTGCCCCTTTTAAATTTGGGCCCCTAATAATGACCCGTTTTCTACGTTACTGGTAACGTTGGTAACGTTTTGAAACATTTGGAACATCAAAGTGAGCTAAAAGTCCGCGTTCAAAGTGCACCGTCGGCACTGACTGAAGTCCGGCTAAAAGCTGTTTAGCCAGGGCTGTAAGAATGGCTATATCTTAAGGAGATATTGAAACAACATTTGACAGAATCAATTTGGAATTTTTCTTTAATGTAAATAAGATTCAACCTAATGGACGTGAAGGGGTGAGAAATAGAACTGTTGGCAGGATTCATCAGCCCCTTTTTTGGTTGTCTCTAGAAACTTTTCTTGGGTAATGACCAAAAATGTTGATTTGAAAAACAATATGCGTGACACGTGATCCTTATTGGTGATGCTAAATTATTTAACGTGCTCTGAAAAGGCTGTCCTCAGAGAAGGTACATACCGGATTCAGCTTTTTAAAAGCGTAGCTTTAAAGAAGACAGACCCTAAAAATTAAGATTGCCCTACACCTTCGAAGCAAAAGAGCTTTATTCAAGCTTATTTATGTAACTTTTTCACTTAATCTTTCTCGCTAGATAAAATCATTTATGACTTAAGTGTTTTATGTTCTTGACGGATTGAAGATGCTGAAAATTAGTTTCAATACCTAAAGTCTACTGTAACTCGGGTCATCTTGGGAAACAATCGGAAATGAAGACATCTTTTGCAAGTGACAAATATTCTCTCAGCTCAACATATAAAGGGTAGCTTAAATTTTCAGTGTTAAACATTTTCGGATGAATGGACCATATTGTCGGGAACATTTAAAGAAGCTCGTTGTCAGTGAATTTCTTATTCAAACCATGTACCACACGGTATTGTAATTTGAACTTCTTCCTTTTCTTTTTTACTTTCCTGAAAGGGAACTCATCGTGGCTCGTCCAGATCTTTTCTTGGCTACTACCAGTGGTGCTGCTTTGCAAGGTTTTTGCTTAAAAACTAGTTAACCCAGATAGCCCATATTGTGCCAAAATCAACAATGACAACATGTTTCGGGTTATTGCCAGAGCTCGGTCTTCGTTCTATCTAGCAGTTTTAGAATCTATACACTTATTTAATGGAACAGAACCATTGTGTGTACAGAATGAGTTTGTTTTCACTGTAGGATCCATTTGTAACATTTTCCATAGACAGATGGAACTGATTGGTCAACCTCAACAGTCATGTGCTCGCGTTTCTGATTGGCCTATTTTGATTCACCTCTGGGTATGTATATTTCCTAGCGTAGAGTTTTTTTTCAAATTCTGTACCACCAAATGATTGTTTTTAAAAACTTGTCTGGCATTGTAAAATGATGACCATTTACAGAAGTAAAGAATCTAAATAAGTTACGAAAATGTGAGACGAAAATGAGAAAACGAAAGTTCAAACATACAGGCCTGGATCGAAAATGAATGAGAATTCGAGTGAGAAGGCAAACTCCTTCTGTCCACACAAATCACAAATCAAACCACATTAAATGGGCACACTCTTCTTTCTAAAACCTTATCCTCATGCTCAGACGCCAATGGAAATTAGAAGAAAAGACAGTTGTTTTTTAAACATTTTCTATCATGCAAGACAGATTTTATCACCTAAGATTCTTCTCACGTTACTTTCCATCTGCATCTATTTATGACTTTCCGCTCTCCTTTTGGTCATTATTCGATGTTAAATACTTTGTGGAGTATCGGGCGGAAAGCGCTTTATTAGGTTGCAAGATAATTTTACTTTTTGCAATCCTAGAATTTGGTATACAAGGCCTAACATGGTCCTTTTACTGTATTGAAGCTATGATGGGTTAATGTTATCTTCGCCTCATTCTCATTTTCTTTTGGAGCTCGAGAGATGATAGAGAGATTCACATAGTTTTTAAGGTGACTTTGGCTCGAGGTAGTGACTTGATGATCCTAATTTACAACGATTGCCGAATTTACTTATTGTGCGATAATTATCCGCCCTTTGATCCTAACACTTTTATCGTTAATGGAAATTGGGAAAAACTTACATTCAATCAAATTGTATTTATCTTTGGATCGACGAACGTTGAAATCAAAATTTCTGATACCTTTTGTGTTTCAATATGGCAAATATAAAAAATACACTTCCTTAATAGCTGGGAACCTCCTATTTGCGTAAAAGCTGTGCTTTTTAGGCGAAATTTACACTAACATTTGATAAACACGTACATCTCTGCAGTGTTTCATTAAGGATCACATTGAACGATAAAAACAAGCCGCGAATTTCTTGTCTCTTTTATTAAGTTATGTACAATGTTTATGCTTGCAATAAAGTACGTTTAAGGTATTTCTTAATCTAAAAACTTTACACATTATTATCTTATTTTATACTATTCGGCAATAACAGCTTGTTGTTAATATGTAATTTTGAAAATTGCAGCCAGCTTCCTAGCGATCAGATGCTATTTAGAGCAACAACTGTTTTCATATGCATTTAAGTTCTGTGCAGAGTACAAACAAGTCCCTGTCAACACCTCATCAACATACACTCAAATTGGGAAAGACTTGATCGAGAATCAGCTTTTCCACTTGTTCAGAAAACACTAATGGCTGGCTGGAAGCATTTAACCCTTGTTTATGCATTTTATGCAACATTTGCAAGAATTAATTGCAATGGAATCGCCGTTGTTGGTTATGAAAATGTTAAAACCAACTTGCCTGGTATTTCTTCATTCGTTGCACCGAGCATGCTTGTTTGCTTGCACAAATGCGCATTGAACGAGGTATGCAACATCGCCTGCGCGCAGCATTCTTCTTCATCTCGTGTTACATGCAACTTCTCGTACTTGGAAAATCTATCTAACATCAAGCATCATCTCTATGCCAAAAAAGGGTTTAGCGTCCATGTGCTGCAAAAAACTAAAGCAATGGAGAAACAGCCGACGCCAACACAGGTCAGTAAATAGAAATCTCATTTAAACTATCTCATTTTTTGATGTTTCTGAGGTCTTGAAATCTTAAGTGGAACAAGCCTTTCCGAAATCTGTGCTGTCACGTCACGAACTTTTCGTTTGCATTGGTCATATACAGGATTTAAATGTACTTAACCTATCTGTGTAGTTCTATTATATCTCTTATTGGCATCTATTCCTGTTCTGTCAGTTGACTTTCATATTGTTCAAGACTTCTCTAATTCACTATATTTACAATTCTCTTCGTGTTAGGCACTTCAGATGTGATCCTTGGTGGCTGAATGATTGCATGTGACTTTACAAACCAGTTGATATGATTATTCATATTTTTTTCTTTAATGTAGAATTTCTCATTGCAGGAACCTAAAAAATACCCAGAATGCACGTTCGCTGGTGAGACGTTATCTCGATTGTTTTCCTTTTAAACCGAAGTCTTTGATGATCAACTAGAAAATTTGATATTACCTAAATGCGATACTCTTGCCTAGAATAGAGTGCCAATGTGTTACGTCATGTATAGCAGAAAATATCATGAAAATAAAATTATTGTTTAGCTACAGATAATTACCCGTTGCATCTTGTTTCTTTGCATTTTTAAAAGCACTCAGAAACATGCTACTCAGTAACACTACGGCTTTCTACGTTAGAATACCTTCGTAATTTTAACTTCCATTCTCGTGCCCACTGGTCCTCTGCATTTAGTCAAGGCCATGCCCAGGATATATATTTCCTTTCTGGGCAATTACCTATTGTGTATAAATGGTATAATTGTCTTCTAAAGTTTCCAGCTTTCTTCTGTATTTTCGTTGTTGCAAGGCTACCTAGATAACATGTTACGTCGTTACACGTTTGCTAGGGTTAATAGAAAACATTTCAATGAAGAGTATGAATAGCTTTCTATTTGACACTCATTTACTTTTCTTATTTCAGCTTTGTTTTATTTAAAGATGACAGATCAGAGTATGTATCTTGCTTACAATGGCGACAGCTTAATATTAACAGACCAAAAGGCAAAGGCAGAGAAGGTTTGCATTATAAATGGCGGCAAAAACATGTACCTTACGGACCAGAAAAAGTGCTTGACGGGTGCAAGCGGCAGCCTTGGCATGAACAGTGACTGTACAGCATTAGGTACAGAAATCAAGTTCGTCGATACAACCAGAGTGAAATATGATACAGGTTGTCTTCAGGCAATCAATTTAGATGCGATTGTTGTTGGAACAACACTTGCCTTTAAATCTGAATGCAACGACAGCCGCGTTCAGTTCACGACGGTTTCAGTTACTTCAGATTGAGAACATGGCGGCTTTTCAAAATCCCGAACACAGTTTTTTAACTGTTATATAACTGTATACCGTTATTTAAATTGAGGGTCTTTCTCTGCACCAAAGAAGATGAGAATTTCTCAAGTCTGCACACTGATCACATTCTTTAAATTTTCACCTATTGTTTATTTACATGACAGCATTTCTACTTTGAAATGTGACAAGAAATTCTTAAAGAGATTTACTATCAATCAAACTAGTCATACTTGTCTGATGACTGCGAAACCGTTTGATGAAACAAGATCAAGACATTTGATTTGATTGATCAACTCTTCAAACTATTTCTTGATTGTATATTTTCCATGAACAACCTGTACGTAAGAGTTAAAAGATTCGTTTATTGTTGTGTTTTCTGTTTCTTTGACAACCAGGTTATTACCTTTTTAAGAGAAGCCATCCTTACAAGTAAGCACTGTGTTTGTGTACAAGTTACACGAGGCCAAGCCTGCAGCGATTTGCTCAGAGCGGGTGTAGCGAAACTTTAAAGGCTCTGATTTAGCGGTGTAGCGGTATTTTTGCGCACAACGGGCCAAGCATGATATTCTATGCTTGAAAAATTTATCATTAGCAACTCTCACATGCGCTATAAAAAACGTGTCATATGATGTCACACACAGCTTTGGTTGTATAAAAGTACGCGTGTCGATACCTGTCAGCTATTTCTAGTCGCCTAATGACAAAAAAGTCAGTAAAGCCTGGATCTGTAATTTTGCCTAGTAGTAGGTAACACAGGGAAATAAAAATCAGCGGTTACTCACTTCGATAGGATCTCGGTTACTCACTTGTACAAAGAATCTCATTCATGTTTCAGGGTCTGTTTTTCTTTGTTTCTGTAAAGATGGTGCGTCCCAGCTTTTATCGGAAAAAGCAGGTTTAAATACATCCTTCTGCTCATCACAATACGCACCTTTGTCAAAAAGGATCCTATTTCTTGTTTCATTATATCAACAATTCTTTTTTAATGTGCCAAGGTAGAGTCAATAGGGCAATAACTTTATCGACCTGCAACCTGTATAAGACAGAGAGAGGAAGTGGCAAATGAATAATAGAGTTTTCCCCCTTCGAGATTTAAATTGTTAGTCATTCATTTGCAAAATTTTTTAGTGTATAACTCCCAGCGGCGTAGATAGAGGGGCTAGAGGGGGCAAAAAACCCCTGTAAAGCTTAAATGTTATTTTATGGGATAATTTCTGAACCTGTTGGAAATATAACATGGCTGTCATTTTTATCTTATTTGCATTTCGAGAAAAAAGGTTTTAAAAGTGAATATATGAATTTCTGTTATTGCTATGAAACAGATTGGTAATCTCTTTCAATTAGGCCTGGTATTCAAAAATGCCTTTTTAGAGGAGAAACCCAGAAACATTTTCAAGCAGTGGCGGCGCCAGCTGCCGCAGAGTGGGAAGGTGATGGTTGTTGCCCGTGAGACCACGCCCTATTGGCCTCGTTTCATTGCTTTGTATCAGGTCAAATTTCCTTAGAAAATATGATCTACCCCTACCTAGTGTTTTTTAATCCGCTTTAAGACGAAATATGTAGACCATGTTTCGACAAAAGTGGGGGGGGATTATTACCCCAATTATCCCCCATACCACCCCTAGGCGCTGCCACTTTATTCAAGTAAACTGTGACGTCATGCTTTTAAGGAAGCCTGTTAGGGAGAGTCATTATTATTAAGCGGAAAGGTGTTTCGACATCGCTAATTGGTTTCGAAGAAATTTCTGTAACGGGTTTGATGATGCTTTTCCGCATCCGCGTGGAAGGGAAAAAAGTGACACAGAGGCGAAAAAATTGAAGATTTGTCCGTTTTCTTCCAGCAAACATTAATATAGTGGTTTGGGTTTCTATGGGTTTTAATGGATTTTGATTAATTGCAGGTCATGGTTAAGAGATTTAAATTGTGTTGACGTTTGCCTCCTCCTAACACACAGACATTGACCATGGCTACTTAATTAGTCATAAGCCCATTACGAAGTTGATAATAACAAAAAATATTTTAATTGAATATATCATAACTTATCCGAATGTTTACAAACAAAACAATGGTGGAATGATCAATATTCGGTGATTGGAAATTGATTATTATGGCAAATTGTAATTGCAGTTACACCTACAGCCTAAAATACGAGAGCAGAAAACAATGGGCTTTTATTGGACTTGCGTTGAAAGTTTTTGAGCTTCCTAGTTTACTGTGGTGACTTCCGTACTTTTTTTAATAAACTTGCAGAAGTTCTGACCTCCCAAACCTGTCACCAATTCCTTGGTAAGAATTTTAGTTGGTCGGCAAGATCTTCATTTTGTCAGTAAAATCTACAATTAGCTGTTTAATTGTTCTTAAGTAGGTAAAATCCTCTGATTCTAGTGGAAATAGGAAATGTCTTCCTTTTCCTAACCCTCAAACACTGTAGTGTTGAAAAAAGGCAAACACATATTTTGTTAAATTGCAATGTTTCACATCATGATAAGTCAGGCAAATAACAGGAGGACACAAATCTACTGCAGGCTTTATTGCATCAAACATTCTAAAATAGCTAAAAAATTTAAATGATCAAAAATACATACAAAAAGTATGATTTTAGACTGGAGCAACAAGAACTTTCAATCTTTGTTAAACAAAACTGCTTCTGAAATTCCTAAGGTTTTATGAAGAGGATTTAATTAACTTTTTGTCTGCATTTCTATCAGCGTTTGCATCTTTATTATTGTTATCTTCTATCAAAAGTTTTTAAACAAAATTGATAGAATTTAATACACCCTGAGTGTGTTGGCTAGGTTTCTAGATAGCAAAACCTCAAATGTTTGTTGGAAAAATGTTTAAAATAAAACTTTTAAAAGATGATTCAATCTTTACCTATTCAGCTAAAAAAGATTTGTTCATACTTTATGATAGAGTGATAATGCCAATTGATAATAAAACTTAACAATTTAATGACAAGATGAAGCTCCTTTATATTTTCATGTCATTAAATATGGTTGGAGATTGAAAATTTAGGCCCAGAATGTTGACATGAACTGTACCAAACAAAG
The DNA here is from genome assembly GCF_057945365.1 of Rhopilema esculentum. Classification (NCBI taxonomy): domain Eukaryota; kingdom Metazoa; phylum Cnidaria; class Scyphozoa; order Rhizostomeae; family Rhizostomatidae; genus Rhopilema; species Rhopilema esculentum. The sequence goes on from NC_142827.1 coordinate 5,528,294, forward strand.
AGCAGATAACTCCTTGTGCATTCAGAAGATATTTGAATACTCATACTAAATACTATTAAACAACAATAATACTCTTTATATATAGGCTTTACTTAGTGTTACAAACATCTTTTTCAGATTTCCAGCCCATTTCTGTAGACTTTGTGGTAGAGCACTTGTTCTGCCACTTGCCAGCAAAGCTGACCACAAGACTATATCCGCTATTGTCATTCTGTTGCCAATCAACCAAATGTTCTCAGAGCCAACCAATTTATCCAATGACTTCAAAGCTTTTTTGGTGTCATCCAAACTGCCATTAAGGATCTTAATAAAGCAAGTAGAAATATAAGAACTACATTTGAAGTATTTTTTTGTTACATTATAATTGACAAATTTGAAATGCTTTATTTCTTTATTTTAACTTTCTACTAATTAACATTGCAAAAATTCACATCAAAAGTAAACTAAAGAAGATTTATTTCTTATAAACACAAACTCGCTGATGATAAATTTGTTATACAAGAATTTATCAATAGATATGGAATAGGAAAATGATGTACAGAATAGGACCTTGCTCTAAGAAGTTTCTTTGAGTTATACAATCAATGCAATCATGACACAACTTTTTGCTCTGTTTATGTGGCATAGAGGGCTTTAAGAAAGACCGGTAAGCAGCAATCTTCATTAACATGTTTTATATATTAACTTTTTTGCAGCATACAAAGTTTATCGAAAAATTTATCTGAAACTACTCAAGTTTTTATTCCAAGTATGAAGCAAACAGAACTTGAAAAAATAATGCCATATTTGATATGCTTTATGCTTGAATTTCAAGAAAATCTACCCTTTTCTATCTCCGAGAAAATCAGAAAATTTGTAATACAGACAGATTTCAAAACACCTGATTGGCACTGATTGGTCAACTATCCTGGTCTTGTGCTTGCATTTTTCTGATTGGCATATTTCGATCCACAACTGGGTATATATTTTTCATTGTGTTGTTTCGGACCCTGATTCTGACGTTTTATGCTCTGAGAAGTGTCAGACCAAAAGCTTTAGTATGCTATAAAAATGTTTGCTTTTTTCAAAGCCACCTTAATGAAAATAAAACCTTTCTTTTCAAATGACTTTTGGAAGTGGTAACCATATTAGAACAGGCTGGATTCTTGAGCAAGTGCTATGGCAAGGTTATATTTTATTTGGCCACTCTAACTTGTACTAATTAATATTTATGTTTGGACACTTTTTAAAATTGAGTTTTTTGATTCGTATTATTTTATGTTAACACATAAATAAGTTTCAATTTGTACCTAACATCAACCTATAAAATATTGCAAGAAAGATTCATCAAGGCAAATACATCAAGAGGTTTACAAGAGAATTTTACTCTAAATATAAAAATAAAAAAATAAAAAGGTTTTTCAAAGTTTTCCCACCACCAAGTCAGGTCAGGCCATTTGAGGAGAGCCATAGCTCTTGCTCCCCTCCAGGCTCTCCTCAAATGCTGGAGGAGAGCTACAGATTGCTCTCCTCAATTGCTCTAAAAAGCAAATTGCTCTCCTTGTAATCAATTTTTTCTTTTGTGTATATTATTTTTTATCTAGAAAATGCTCATCTGTAGATTACTAGGAGAGCTGTTTACAGCTCCCCTGCTAAAAGTCTTATGGCTAGGCCTTAGTGCAAGAGCATAATCTTTTACATACATACCTTTGAAGATGAAATTTCCATTATGGAATCTGCTATTGACAAATCATTCTCTTGAAGACCCTCGTACAAATGAGGCGCAAATTTGCGACACAAGTATCTTGCAATGTTGGCATCACCTTTGATTGGAGTTTGAACTCTGGGAGACACAATCAACGATGGGCCGAAAAGATCTGTAAAAAGATTAGTTGGTGAGTTGAAGCTTAAATTATTGAATAGTAACAAAATTTGAAAGGTAAGTGCAAACTAAATATGGTAAATTATGATTCGGTAAAATAAAGAAATAGTAGATTCCATAATTACAGTCTCTGATGCACAAAACAGTTAATAACATTCAGCATTGAAATTCAAAGAACCTTTTACAGTTGCTTCACAAGAAGTGTCCATTGTGATACATATTTCAGCTATACCTGATTATGAATAGGAACTGCCACTGCATTCTGCCACTTTATCTTCATTCCACAGTATAGATGTTACAATTCAGCAAAGGAGGATGGGATGAAGGGGAAATCCCAAAGTAAAAAAGCAAAACAACAGAAAAATTAAGATATTAAGAACTGCTAAATTTTTGTGAGATATATCATTTATAAAAATAGAATTTAAGTCAAATAATAACTGATTTAAAGCAAAAATTTTTAGAAAAATCAATAAAAAAACCCAAGATACTATGCCAAGATTCTCTAATGAATTTGTAAAGGCAGCAAAAAAATATGAGTTCTTCTTTGCTTAAATAAAACTTAATTTAAATTTAAAAATACCATACCCTCCTTCCAGATAAAGGTAAAATTTAGCATTTGATGTGGTTGAACCAGCAGTTGATGGTTGGTGAAACATTTCATTAATTTATCTGGTAGATCTTCTTTAAGTGAAGAGTGTTTGTGGAAAGCAGATGTAACTTTGATTCCATTTTGTTTGAAAAAATCAAGTAGCAACAATGCACTGATTGGAGGCTTTGTTGGATTGGCTGTGATCACTACATCAAGCTCTTCTTTCACCTCTGGAAGTGATACTTCAGTAAACTAAAATAAAAAGTCATAAAAGCAAAAAATTAAAGCTTTAGTCATGAAATCTTAGAGAAAGTTGGAAGAAGGCATGTCATGTCACTTTCCAATCTAAATTGTATATATTTTGCATTATTTTCTCTCAAGGGTCAAGCAGGTTGGAAATATTTGCAGAACAACAAGGAGTCTACATATATATCTACCTTCCTCAATCAACATCAAGCATCCCACTTGCTATAGCCAGTGCCCACCCAAAACCCATGCAAAACCCACGTTTTAAGGAGTGGTAATACAAAATTTAAAGGTAGAAATGCACAAAAAACTAATGTGAATATTGTTTAAAAGAATAGACAAGGTTATGTATTTTTGCCTTTGTAAATACTCAAATATAAAAAAATTAATAACGGCGAAGGTCTGCAAGGGCTAAATAGCCCACGCAACCAAACTGGCAAGGGCTTTTTACAGCCCACGTTGTTTTTTCCCAGAGAGGCCTGGTTGAGAATCAGATGCTTTTAGCACAACCATGTTTCATCTTGTTTGCTAATGAGGCACCACTTACATTTGAAGCTGCTGTTGATTTTGCTTTTCCATCTTCTTTTCTGACAACAACTTTCTTTTCAAGAGCATCTAGTTGTTTTTTAAGGGTATCCAATTCGTTCAGTATATTTTCTTGTCTCCGTAGAAGCGTTACCAGTTCTGGAGACTGTGGCTGCTATGAAATCAGAGTATTTTACTTAAACAAAGTCACAATAATATTAATGTGACTTCAATTGCAAAAATAATGTTTCAATATAGCAGATACTTGATGATTTAAACTATACAAAAACAGGTCAGATATCTCTAATTTTAAATCAATCAGGTGAACTAAAATCTATATTTTTGTAAAAAAAGGTGTTTACTGACCAAACCTTCCAGCCAGTAATATTGAGAGGAGGGGGTAGCCAGGGTAAATTCATGTGGCCTGTGTCTTAAGAAGGGCCCACAAAAGTTTTGCTAATATGCAAAACAAACCCCCACTAATATGCTTTTTTTTTGTCTCTTAAAAACGAATAATTGTTGAAACCCAAACAATAGCTTGCACAATTTTCATTCACCGGGATTTTTTATCAGGAGCACTTTTATTGGCCTAGTGGCTTCTTCGATGAGACAACTGGCTCCCTGTTGTGATGCTCAACAATTTATGAGTGGCTGAACGTGTGACACGTGATAAAGTCTCATTCAAGCAAGAAAACCAAACTGGGGGACAAGTTTATTCCTTCTTTACTCTGAATTTGAAAACAAATGGCCCAACGAAAGTTCATTTGATACTGGCGAATGATAAAGGTAAAAGGAAAGAGGGCAGATGATAATTCCTGGCTTTTCTACGTTGTGCGCATTTTGCAAGCCTAAATTGGAGTCGTTCCATAAGAGGCGATGGCCTAAGTTTTTGTAGTTATGTTGCTCGTGTAGAAAGAGAGCAACGCCGATAAGACTGTCTTTAGACAAGCATGTAGACTATACAACAATGTGTTTTTAGTATGTTGATTTTATTAGGAAGTACTAAAAAGCTGAGAAAAAAAATCTTTACTCAATTCGTGCCATAAAAAAGGGCGACGTGACTCTACATTGGATTTGTCTGTCAACAGACTGTCTTCTACTGATGAGATCGTGTTAGAAAAAACATAAAAATAAGTAGAAATACCTTCTGGTCGTAACTATTCAGTGATGACTGGAGGTTCGTCATTTTGTACATACAGTTTGGTAGAGAGACACAAATGTCTTGCTCAATATAGCTTGGATGTTCATACATGGTGGCCGCCATTTCTTTATTTGACTCATGCTTTGGTTTCAAAATGAGGCAAACTCCCATGCAGAGGCCTTCCAAAACCACTCCAAAACATTAGGTCAATGATTGTTAGGATGCATCAAAACCACCGTACGAGAATTGCATCATTTGAGCACTGAGCCTCATTCTCGAAACATTTTCAGCAAAAGCTGCCTTCAGGGATGTCTTTAAGTCATTCGGGGCAGTCATAGTTATGTTTTGGCAGGAAACCTTTTTTTGGTAGGATGGGACTGTAATAGGGTCAGCTTTCGCGTTATTATTATTAGAATATGATTTATGTACATTTAGGCCCTTCACATATAGAACATCGCATAGGAGTACCGTAAATTATCTAATTAAGCCCCGTCTCTTATTAGCCCCCCTGTTCAGAAGGAAAAAATTATTTAGCCCCCCTCTCAATTTAGCCCCCCCCAATTTTCACTTATGCTGAAATAAGTAAACTTGACAAAAAACAAAGATTTTCATTTTATTCATTGGTCGTTCAATACTTCGCATCAAATCAAAATTCACTATGTCTCTTCCAGTCTTGTTGGATCAGAGGACAAAGATTTAATGTGCATTAAGCACGGGCCATGTGAGAGCCTTTTACCAAAATTACAGGCCGTTGGTACTCCGAGGGATGAAGTCGACCTTTTCGAATGCTTGATTTCAGAAGGCGACCTGGCCCAAGAAGATATTTCAGAATTAATACTTGATGACAATGACGATGACAATATTATTGATAAAGAAGGCTGATTTGATATTTTTATTTCGCAAATAACAAATACGGTTTTTATTACAAAATATTTATTAAGCCCCCTCTCTCAATATACCCCCTCTTTCATAAGCCCCTCTTTAAAGTGCTGAAAACAATAAGAGAATTTACGGTACACTAATTTTTTTATAAGAACAATTTTATAACAACACGTGCCTCAAAATTGGTCAAAAGTTAAGAACAAATTAAGAACAAGGTGAGGCTGAGCTTCTGCAAAACGTTTTTTCTCAAAATCGATGATTTTTAGCGATGTGTGGGTGCTTTTTCGGTGAATATTCAAATTTGTCAGCAAATTAAAGCTGGCTCACTCACTTTGTTGGCAAATGAGGCCTGACTACCTCCCTAAAGCGAAAAAGCTAGCACTCGCACTGTTTACACCCTATTAGATTTAGATCAAATTAAGAACAATCCAGCCTCAGATTTTCGAAAAAATTAAGAACAGTCAGCCTGAACTTAAATTTACTGGTTCTTATAAAAAAAGAGTGTATTTGCAGACGCATCATTACGCATATTACGTAAGTTATATTAGTGTGCTAGTAGTTCCTCATCACGCTTGACGTTGGCAACTGTGCGTGACGCAGCATGCCTATCTTTTGTCTTGGGATTTACCCTGCACAAGATTTGCTGGGGTAATGGTATTCTTTTATAAAGCTTGGTTTCCACTATGGGTTAACGCGAGATAATTCTGAGCTAAATTGAAAATTAACTCATGGTCTAAATTCAAGTTAACTTGAGATAGTGTGAAATAGCGTGAGATAACGCGAGCTATCTCAAAATTAACCCATGTACCGATTCGGTTTCCACTTGAGATAGACACATTTTATTTGAGTCTTGCAGCTATGGCGGGCGTCTTACAAGAACAACTTATTTTACATCTGCTTTTGAGAATACTTAGAAGGAAAATATTTTTTGCTAGAAGTGCCGTTCGCGATCTGCGCCAATGTTTTCGGTACGGAGAGTCTACCAAAAAAAGATATGCGTTTGGTGAATACGACCACTTGCAACAGGATCTTAGAAATGAGAAAATGCTTCTCTTATTTCACAATTAATTTTTTTAGTAAAGAAAACTGTTTTCAACATCTAAAGTAATACTCAGTGCAAGTGCGTTGCGTAAGAACCTCAGTGCAAATTATAGCACATTCCCCTCCCACGCATCGGCTTCTTTTGATAAGATGTTATCTCAAGTTAACTCATGAGCTTGAAATCAAAAAATTTTGTTTCCAAGCTCATGAGATAACGTGAGTTAACACGAGTTAATTTTCATGAGATAATTTTTAATGACCGTTTCCACTATGAGATAATTTTTAAACCATGTCAGATCACAAAATTATCTCAAATTAACTCACGTTAACTCATAGTGGAAACCAAGCTTAAAGCGCATTTTCTCATGCCCCCTTTTAGGTATTTTTTCTGCCAAGTAATCATTTCGCACCTTAGGAAACTGCTGACACAGCCCCCGCGCTTAAAATATAAATATATAGACCCTTGTAACAATTAAGTGTTGTAACAAGTTTTATTCTATAATGTAAGTTGTCCTTCGATAAATTTTTTTTTACCATTTCAATGTACTGTCAATAAATAACTCGTAATTATGCAAACTGTCGTTTGTCGTCTTTTGGGGTTCACCATAACTGATATAAAAATCTCAACCAGACCTATCAACCAGACCCAAAAAACATGTTAAGTACATTATTTCTAGCAACCTTACCAAGTTTTATCATATTCCGATCAGCTTGGCAGACGTTATTTAGGGAGATAGACATTCGAGATCGCTGTTATAAGGCTTCAGTATGGAGCTCGATAGAGGGTCGTTTCAGAACTTCGCACAAAACCAGAAAATCGTAACCAGACCCAAAAAAACATGTTAAGTACATTATTTCTAGCAACCCTACCAAGTTTCATCATATTCCGATCAGCCTGGCAGACGTTATTTAGGGAGATAGACATTCGAATTCGCTGATATAAGGCTTCAGTATGTAACTCGATAGAGGGTCGTTTCAGAACTTAGCACAAAACCAGAAAATCGCAACCAGACCCAAAAAAACATGTTGAGTACATTATTTCTAGCAACCCTACCAAGTTTCATCATATTCCGATCAGCCTGGCAGACGTTATTTAGGGAGATAGACATTCGAATTCGCTGTTATAAGGCTTCAGTATGTAACTCGATAGAGGGTCGTTTCAGAACTTCGCACAAAACCAGAAAATCGCAACCAGACCCAAAAAAACATGTTGAGTACATTATTTCTAGCAACCCTACCAAGTTTCATCATATTCCGATCAGCCTGGCAGACGTTATTTAGGGAGATAGTTTTTGCAAGTTTTCAAATTGGGGTTTCCTCGGAGCTTGTTGCTAGTTGAACATGATGTTGGAAATTGGTAGTTATTCCCTTGAATTTGCTGAAAAGTTGAAGGAAGGTACGTTTCATGTTGTTTTGAGTCGATTTCGCTAACTTGTTTCTTCCTTAGCGCCTGAAATCAGTTCAAATCAGGTTGTGATGTTTCACTGCGATAGTCTATTTTACGCGAACATTTAGGCCGTGTACAAAAATTTTCGATGTTTTGCCTTACCCTTTAAAGCATAGCGCGTCTTAATATAAACAAGATACACGAATCGACAGAGAATCCAGCCAAGTTTCCCACGGTCAATGATTGTTAGGATGCATCAAAACCACCGTACGAGAATTGCATCATTTGAGCACTGAGCCTCATTCTCGAAACATTTTCAGCAAAAGCTGCCTTCAGGGATGTCTTTAAGTCATTCGGGGCAGTCATAGTTATGTTTTGGCAGGAAACCTTTTTTTGGTAGGATGGGACTGTAATAGGGTCAGCTTTCGCGTTATTATTATTAGAATATGATTTATGTACATTTAGGCCCTTCACATATAGAACATCGCATAGGAGTACCGTAAATTATCTAATTAAGCCCCGTCTCTTATTAGCCCCCCTGTTCAGAAGGAAAAAATTATTTAGCCCCCCTCTCAATTTAGCCCCCCCCAATTTTCACTTATGCTGAAATAAGTAAACTTGACAAAAAACAAAGATTTTCATTTTATTCATTGGTCGTTCAATACTTCGCATCAAATCAAAATTCACTATGTCTCTTCCAGTCTTGTTGGATCAGAGGACAAAGATTTAATGTGCATTAAGCACGGGCCATGTGAGAGCCTTTTACCAAAATTACAGGCCGTTGGTACTCCGAGGGATGAAGTCGACCTTTTCGAATGCTTGATTTCAGAAGGCGACCTGGCCCAAGAAGATATTTCAGAATTAATACTTGATGACAATGACGATGACAATATTATTGATAAAGAAGGCTGATTTGATATTTTTATTTCGCAAATAACAAATACGGTTTTTATTACAAAATATTTATTAAGCCCCCTCTCTCAATATACCCCCTCTTTCATAAGCCCCTCTTTAAAGTGCTGAAAACAATAAGAGAATTTACGGTACACTAATTTTTTTATAAGAACAATTTTATAACAACACGTGCCTCAAAATTGGTCAAAAGTTAAGAACAAATTAAGAACAAGGTGAGGCTGAGCTTCTGCAAAACGTTTTTTCTCAAAATCGATGATTTTTAGCGATGTGTGGGTGCTTTTTCGGTGAATATTCAAATTTGTCAGCAAATTAAAGCTGGCTCACTCACTTTGTTGGCAAATGAGGCCTGACTACCTCCCTAAAGCGAAAAAGCTAGCACTCGCACTGTTTACACCCTATTAGATTTAGATCAAATTAAGAACAATCCAGCCTCAGATTTTCGAAAAAATTAAGAACAGTCAGCCTGAACTTAAATTTACTGGTTCTTATAAAAAAAGAGTGTATTTGCAGACGCATCATTACGCATATTACGTAAGTTATATTAGTGTGCTAGTAGTTCCTCATCACGCTTGACGTTGGCAACTGTGCGTGACGCAGCATGCCTATCTTTTGTCTTGGGATTTACCCTGCACAAGATTTGCTGGGGTAATGGTATTCTTTTATAAAGCTTGGTTTCCACTATGGGTTAACGCGAGATAATTCTGAGCTAAATTGAAAATTAACTCATGGTCTAAATTCAAGTTAACTTGAGATAGTGTGAAATAGCGTGAGATAACGCGAGCTATCTCAAAATTAACCCATGTACCGATTCGGTTTCCACTTGAGATAGACACATTTTATTTGAGTCTTGCAGCTATGGCGGGCGTCTTACAAGAACAACTTATTTTACATCTGCTTTTGAGAATACTTAGAAGGAAAATATTTTTTGCTAGAAGTGCCGTTCGCGATCTGCGCCAATGTTTTCGGTACGGAGAGTCTACCAAAAAAAGATATGCGTTTGGTGAATACGACCACTTGCAACAGGATCTTAGAAATGAGAAAATGCTTCTCTTATTTCACAATTAATTTTTTTAGTAAAGAAAACTGTTTTCAACATCTAAAGTAATACTCAGTGCAAGTGCGTTGCGTAAGAACCTCAGTGCAAATTATAGCACATTCCCCTCCCACGCATCGGCTTCTTTTGATAAGATGTTATCTCAAGTTAACTCATGAGCTTGAAATCAAAAAATTTTGTTTCCAAGCTCATGAGATAACGTGAGTTAACACGAGTTAATTTTCATGAGATAATTTTTAATGACCGTTTCCACTATGAGATAATTTTTAAACCATGTCAGATCACAAAATTATCTCAAATTAACTCACGTTAACTCATAGTGGAAACCAAGCTTAAAGCGCATTTTCTCATGCCCCCTTTTAGGTATTTTTTCTGCCAAGTAATCATTTCGCACCTTAGGAAACTGCTGACACAGCCCCCGCGCTTAAAATATAAATATATAGACCCTTGTAACAATTAAGTGTTGTAACAAGTTTTATTCTATAATGTAAGTTGTCCTTCGATAAATTTTTTTTTACCATTTCAATGTACTGTCAATAAATAACTCGTAATTATGCAAACTGTCGTTTGTCGTCTTTTGGGGTTCACCATAACTGATATAAAAATCTCAACCAGACCTATCAACCAGACCCAAAAAACATGTTAAGTACATTATTTCTAGCAACCTTACCAAGTTTTATCATATTCCGATCAGCTTGGCAGACGTTATTTAGGGAGATAGACATTCGAGATCGCTGTTATAAGGCTTCAGTATGGAGCTCGATAGAGGGTCGTTTCAGAACTTCGCACAAAACCAGAAAATCGTAACCAGACCCAAAAAAACATGTTAAGTACATTATTTCTAGCAACCCTACCAAGTTTCATCATATTCCGATCAGCCTGGCAGACGTTATTTAGGGAGATAGACATTCGAATTCGCTGATATAAGGCTTCAGTATGTAACTCGATAGAGGGTCGTTTCAGAACTTAGCACAAAACCAGAAAATCGCAACCAGACCCAAAAAAACATGTTGAGTACATTATTTCTAGCAACCCTACCAAGTTTCATCATATTCCGATCAGCCTGGCAGACGTTATTTAGGGAGATAGACATTCGAATTCGCTGTTATAAGGCTTCAGTATGTAACTCGATAGAGGGTCGTTTCAGAACTTCGCACAAAACCAGAAAATCGCAACCAGACCCAAAAAAACATGTTGAGTACATTATTTCTAGCAACCCTACCAAGTTTCATCATATTCCGATCAGCCTGGCAGACGTTATTTAGGGAGATAGTTTTTGCAAGTTTTCAAATTGGGGTTTCCTCGGAGCTTGTTGCTAGTTGAACATGATGTTGGAAATTGGTAGTTATTCCCTTGAATTTGCTGAAAAGTTGAAGGAAGGTACGTTTCATGTTGTTTTGAGTCGATTTCGCTAACTTGTTTCTTCCTTAGCGCCTGAAATCAGTTCAAATCAGGTTGTGATGTTTCACTGCGATAGTCTATTTTACGCGAACATTTAGGCCGTGTACAAAAATTTTCGATGTTTTGCCTTACCCTTTAAAGCATAGCGCGTCTTAATATAAACAAGATACACGAATCGACAGAGAATCCAGCCAAGTTTCCCACGGTCAATGATTGTTAGGATGCATCAAAACCACCGTACGAGAATTGCATCATTTGAGCACTGAGCCTCATTCTCGAAACATTTTCAGCAAAAGCTGCCTTCAGGGATGTCTTTAAGTCATTCGGGGCAGTCATAGTTATGTTTTGGCAGGAAACCTTTTTTTGGTAGGATGGGACTGTAATAGGGTCAGCTTTCGCGTTATTATTATTAGAATATGATTTATGTACATTTAGGCCCTTCACATATAGAACATCGCATAGGAGTACCGTAAATTATCTAATTAAGCCCCGTCTCTTATTAGCCCCCCTGTTCAGAAGGAAAAAATTATTTAGCCCCCCTCTCAATTTAGCCCCCCCCAATTTTCACTTATGCTGAAATAAGTAAACTTGACAAAAAACAAAGATTTTCATTTTATTCATTGGTCGTTCAATACTTCGCATCAAATCAAAATTCACTATGTCTCTTCCAGTCTTGTTGGATCAGAGGACAAAGATTTAATGTGCATTAAGCACGGGCCATGTGAGAGCCTTTTACCAAAATTACAGGCCGTTGGTACTCCGAGGGATGAAGTCGACCTTTTCGAATGCTTGATTTCAGAAGGCGACCTGGCCCAAGAAGATATTTCAGAATTAATACTTGATGACAATGACGATGACAATATTATTGATAAAGAAGGCTGATTTGATATTTTTATTTCGCAAATAACAAATACGGTTTTTATTACAAAATATTTATTAAGCCCCCTCTCTCAATATACCCCCTCTTTCATAAGCCCCTCTTTAAAGTGCTGAAAACAATAAGAGAATTTACGGTACACTAATTTTTTTATAAGAACAATTTTATAACAACACGTGCCTCAAAATTGGTCAAAAGTTAAGAACAAATTAAGAACAAGGTGAGGCTGAGCTTCTGCAAAACGTTTTTTCTCAAAATCGATGATTTTTAGCGATGTGTGGGTGCTTTTTCGGTGAATATTCAAATTTGTCAGCAAATTAAAGCTGGCTCACTCACTTTGTTGGCAAATGAGGCCTGACTACCTCCCTAAAGCGAAAAAGCTAGCACTCGCACTGTTTACACCCTATTAGATTTAGATCAAATTAAGAACAATCCAGCCTCAGATTTTCGAAAAAATTAAGAACAGTCAGCCTGAACTTAAATTTACTGGTTCTTATAAAAAAAGAGTGTATTTGCAGACGCATCATTACGCATATTACGTAAGTTATATTAGTGTGCTAGTAGTTCCTCATCACGCTTGACGTTGGCAACTGTGCGTGACGCAGCATGCCTATCTTTTGTCTTGGGATTTACCCTGCACAAGATTTGCTGGGGTAATGGTATTCTTTTATAAAGCTTGGTTTCCACTATGGGTTAACGCGAGATAATTCTGAGCTAAATTGAAAATTAACTCATGGTCTAAATTCAAGTTAACTTGAGATAGTGTGAAATAGCGTGAGATAACGCGAGCTATCTCAAAATTAACCCATGTACCGATTCGGTTTCCACTTGAGATAGACACATTTTATTTGAGTCTTGCAGCTATGGCGGGCGTCTTACAAGAACAACTTATTTTACATCTGCTTTTGAGAATACTTAGAAGGAAAATATTTTTTGCTAGAAGTGCCGTTCGCGATCTGCGCCAATGTTTTCGGTACGGAGAGTCTACCAAAAAAAGATATGCGTTTGGTGAATACGACCACTTGCAACAGGATCTTAGAAATGAGAAAATGCTTCTCTTATTTCACAATTAATTTTTTTAGTAAAGAAAACTGTTTTCAACATCTAAAGTAATACTCAGTGCAAGTGCGTTGCGTAAGAACCTCAGTGCAAATTATAGCACATTCCCCTCCCACGCATCGGCTTCTTTTGATAAGATGTTATCTCAAGTTAACTCATGAGCTTGAAATCAAAAAATTTTGTTTCCAAGCTCATGAGATAACGTGAGTTAACACGAGTTAATTTTCATGAGATAATTTTTAATGACCGTTTCCACTATGAGATAATTTTTAAACCATGTCAGATCACAAAATTATCTCAAATTAACTCACGTTAACTCATAGTGGAAACCAAGCTTAAAGCGCATTTTCTCATGCCCCCTTTTAGGTATTTTTTCTGCCAAGTAATCATTTCGCACCTTAGGAAACTGCTGACACAGCCCCCGCGCTTAAAATATAAATATATAGACCCTTGTAACAATTAAGTGTTGTAACAAGTTTTATTCTATAATGTAAGTTGTCCTTCGATAAATTTTTTTTTACCATTTCAATGTACTGTCAATAAATAACTCGTAATTATGCAAACTGTCGTTTGTCGTCTTTTGGGGTTCACCATAACTGATATAAAAATCTCAACCAGACCTATCAACCAGACCCAAAAAACATGTTAAGTACATTATTTCTAGCAACCTTACCAAGTTTTATCATATTCCGATCAGCTTGGCAGACGTTATTTAGGGAGATAGACATTCGAGATCGCTGTTATAAGGCTTCAGTATGGAGCTCGATAGAGGGTCGTTTCAGAACTTCGCACAAAACCAGAAAATCGTAACCAGACCCAAAAAAACATGTTAAGTACATTATTTCTAGCAACCCTACCAAGTTTCATCATATTCCGATCAGCCTGGCAGACGTTATTTAGGGAGATAGACATTCGAATTCGCTGATATAAGGCTTCAGTATGTAACTCGATAGAGGGTCGTTTCAGAACTTAGCACAAAACCAGAAAATCGCAACCAGACCCAAAAAAACATGTTGAGTACATTATTTCTAGCAACCCTACCAAGTTTCATCATATTCCGATCAGCCTGGCAGACGTTATTTAGGGAGATAGACATTCGAATTCGCTGTTATAAGGCTTCAGTATGTAACTCGATAGAGGGTCGTTTCAGAACTTCGCACAAAACCAGAAAATCGCAACCAGACCCAAAAAAACATGTTGAGTACATTATTTCTAGCAACCCTACCAAGTTTCATCATATTCCGATCAGCCTGGCAGACGTTATTTAGGGAGATAGTTTTTGCAAGTTTTCAAATTGGGGTTTCCTCGGAGCTTGTTGCTAGTTGAACATGATGTTGGAAATTGGTAGTTATTCCCTTGAATTTGCTGAAAAGTTGAAGGAAGGTACGTTTCATGTTGTTTTGAGTCGATTTCGCTAACTTGTTTCTTCCTTAGCGCCTGAAATCAGTTCAAATCAGGTTGTGATGTTTCACTGCGATAGTCTATTTTACGCGAACATTTAGGCCGTGTACAAAAATTTTCGATGTTTTGCCTTACCCTTTAAAGCATAGCGCGTCTTAATATAAACAAGATACACGAATCGACAGAGAATCCAGCCAAGTTTCCCACTATAAAATATATTTTTATTATCTTTTATGGTTTTTTTGTAAGAAGCAATCAAAGTCCGAATGTATACTCGAATGTCTAACTGAATGTCGCTCGCTAAATAGCGGACCTGTTACAGTTCGTGGGAGACTGAGAAGTTTGTCGACCCCATCGCAAGCCTTAGCCGCAAAGCTGTAAAGATTCGTAAGTGGTCACAGATTCGATAAGTAGTCTGAATGATGAACGGAGGTGGCACAGAATTTGTCTCTGAAGAAGAAGCATAGCACGGAATCACAGTAGACAGTCAACATTGACTTGTCAGCTCGAGCATGATCCGCAACGACTCCAGGGCGAGGCTACGGGAGATTGTGAGGTCATTTCGTACGGTGGTTTTGGTGCATCCTAACAATCATTGACCAAAACATTACGGGCAAGAATCGGTGTATGGCAGACAAATAGAACTTCAGTCAGAAATGAGGATACATTTTAGTATTTGCATTTGGCGCTAGCCGTTTGAGAATGATTTAGTTGCGACAAAATTCATCGATCATATTGATGTATACTTTTGAAGTGTGAAGTATGAGTCATTCCACATCAATTGTGCCGTTAGTACTGTGGGGCAAAAGTCACCCTTCTCATCTCGTATCAGTGATCACTTGCACATATGACCAAAAAACAGTGGTAACTGGAACATCTGATGGGCAAATTGGCTTGTGGGATCTAAGACACACGCAAGATGCTGGTCTTCGGGTAATAACTTTATCAAAATATGAAACTATTATTGCACACTGTGTGGAACTACTTCTACAGGCCGTGTCATAAAAACATTTCCACATCTCATTTTAAAGATTGTTTTGGACATGAAGGGGCTAATGCAGAAACCTAGCTATGATGCATAGGGTTAGAATTTTTACTGTCAAGCTGTAAACCATTTTATTGCTATTCCTGAGCGCTGTTGATTTATCCATAGTTTAAATTTGCCTCACAAACAGTCATTACCCAAGCAGTGACTGTTGAAAAATCATACTTTGCCAATGTCATTAATTTGGTTACAGTTAAAGCACCTTTATTAAATTATTTGTGAATTTATTTATATTTCCCAACATGCAGCCATATCACCTCTTAATTGCAGCCGGAACTCATTATTTGTTTTAAAACACCTCATGGTTAATCTCCCTATTTTAACTGCATCAATGATGGCAATACTAGGGATTTTTATCTGCATAGCATTTAATGCTGCATCTTTTAATCAATGGTGACTCCAAGTAGAGGGTGCTAGGGATGATAATTAATAACCCTATGACCTATAGGGATTTGTCATACTATTTCCTAATGGAAATTAGTTTGGGATTTACTGTTTACTATTTTCTTTGCAAAGAGGAGCATTCTTTTTTATCTAGGGCATGGTCTCAAAATGTCTTAAAATACATTTTTCTTTGTTGAAGCTGGTACAACAACCTTAAATATAATCAAGAAATGGATTGTTAAAAGCTTTAAGTAGAAATACATTTTTTATTAGAACCAGTCAAAATATATCTATTTTTCTCTATAATTATTCTGAACATTATCTGTGATGCAGTACTTCATGACAGAGTTGTACATTCCAAGTTTTATGCAAAATATGATAGTCAGGAAAAGTTTCTGCTAGAAAAGATCCTGTTCTACACACCAGAAGCATTCCCCAAAATTGTATCATTGTGTATGCAAAATCTTTTTTATATAGATAATACCACGGAATCTTATTTTTGCACATGGCTGTGCTGTTGTGGATATTGCCTGTGCCCTTGATGCTAGCTTTGACAAACCAAATATCATCAGTCTTGCAAGTGATGGGTATGTTTTATGTCCATTTCTTTCACATTTTCAGTGCTCTTTATGTTGAAATACGCCCCAAAATATAATCCAACAACTCTTTGAATAAACCAGCATTGAAACAATGATCTAGACCTACTCCAACAGTAGACTTGCATATATTTAATCAAGAAGTTTCAACCTTCACATTTTTTAAGATTTTTACATGTAGACCATAAAGAGGTCAGCACAGAAAAGCTGTCCATTATTTAAACCAGGTCAGTCTTTAGTCTGCATTGTCAAATGCCAGCCTAGGTTAAAGGGGTTGTTTCAAAGAAGACCTCATGATAACATTTTTAAATGAAGATGGCAATAATAAAAGTCATATGATGTTGTCAGTAATGTCTACCAATCTTTTATCTTCAACCCAATGCAAGCCCTATAGTTTAGAATCTACAGTTAAGTTAGTCTTCTTCTCTATAACCTTGTTCTTTCCAGGGAAATTTGTTTGTGGGATATTGAAGATGGCCTTTGTATTCACACCAATAACATTCCTGGAACTCATAAAAAGCTACAGGTATATTCTTAATTGGCTCTATGCTAATGACATATTTCTTTTCCTATCAAAGTAGAAATAGACAATTTGGACTAAAACTGATGTAAGTTACTATTCTCTCAGCTTGTTTTACCCTGCCTTTGTGTATGTGTCATGTTATTTTGTTTACTTGTTGGTCATTCTGGTCTATATAATGGGTTCTTATTAATTTGTTTGCAAAAACATCACAACACATGTCAAAACTTTAAGTATCTTGTTAGAGCATGAAATATCACATCCTGATAGCTTTTCAAGTATTGGGTATGTTACATGCGAACATCTAGATGGTATACATACAGTTACATTTTGCTGTTTTCCTTTAGTCTGTACAAGTGAATAAAGGGTCAATGCGGGAATGGAGAGTGTTGCTGTATGGACTGTACTGTGAGATTTATGTTCTTGACACAGCAAACCTTGAGGTAAAGGACAGAATTTTATATGCTTCTTTTTGCACATTTTATCTGCCTGTTTCGTTGAACCTCTGTTAATGATGCCTCTCAATTATAGACACCTCCAAACAACAGTCAGACAATGTGCCTCCCTACAATAGTACAGGCCCTGAAATAAGAGGCGCTTGATCAAGCGCGAGTGCCTCGACCGGGCGAGCGTTAGATCATTCGTGCAAAACAGTAAATTGTGATGGATGAATGACTCATCAATGGACACATTTCTAGTCATTTTTTGTGACCCAAGCAAGTGACATATAGACAATAAAAAGTCGGTATATCAAAACACAGCAAATATAAGAAAGCTGAATTAACCACATCTCAATGGAAAAATGCATTTGAAAATCAAATCCACAGCGAATGTTTAAGAATACCATAAGCACTTACTATTTTAACTACGTTAACACTTTTTCTGGGCAATTAAAGCGGTTTTAAAAAGGTTTGGGACAACTATTTTGCGATCATCTGGCAAGACATTGGTGACGTACATGATTGTTTGGGAGATGAATGATGCCTGTCTTCCAGACATGCACTAGCCCCCATTTCAGGGTCATTGCAGGCACATGCGCATTATCACTTGAAGCACTGACGGGAAGTTGTGTGATCCCAGACAGAACAGCTGTTGGAATACTGTTTTTAATGCGCATGTGCTATAACCCTGCAGCACTGAATGGTTTAAGACAGTATTGTTTCAAAACAAAGGACTGAAGGTTTCGTCTCCCGAACATATAAAGTTTATAAACAAAGCACATTTATATTGGGTATTTAATCTTTCTTGGAGTACATTAAAGGTCATCGTAACAGTTCGTTTTCATTTGATTTCGCGGACAATTTCTTACGACTGTTGATTGCATACATTTAAGAAAATATGATCAAAAGACAAAAATAATCTAGGAGCTTGATCAAGGGCCTAACTGAATCAGGGGGCTTGATTAAACAAGCTCCTAACATTTGCTCATTTCAAGGACTGCAATAGACAACTGTCAGAATATTGCCAATGAAATTGCTTTTTAGGTTAGAATCCTATTATGAGTAAGAACTTTTGACATTTACTTCCAAATTACATCTACTTATGTTTGGCAAAAGTGGATCAAGATTTTAAAACTGAGAAGTTTTGCTATCACTTCATTGAATTTAAATCATATTTAATACATTTTATACATAAAAATGCATCAGAAATTCAAAAAATGTTTACATTGCCCAAACAGATTCTTTACACTTTGAAATCAAGATTGAATCCAGACTGGATAAGCTGTCTTTGTACTATACGTAATGCAAGGCAACAAGGTAAGCTTTCTATTCTATTTTTTTATTTTCCTAGAAGCAGCCAAAACAGGGTAATGTAGTTCTATTGTTTTTTATCTTTTATGCTTCTAATTCACAAAGCCTATGCTTGTTTTCATTTGCATGCCCTGCAATCAGGGATAGAGAGGGGTTGATGAAAACCTAGGCTGACTGAAAGTGCATTTCAGAAAATATTTCTAGCAAGGGAATCATACTAATAGATTGAAGGTTTGCAGTATAATATGATATGCATTTAGAAACATTATTTACCTCTTTGAGAACACAAAGATGTAGGTCAATGAAACCAGAGTGTAAGATCCTTGTTAACACAAGAAACACTGCCTGTACCTGATCTGGTCCCAAATGTGACCTTTTTTGGTCTGGAAAGAGGTTCTTTATAGGTTGTTTCTATGAACTTTATGTTTATATGAAGTCATGATCTCTGGCTCCAAATGCGGCTATTTTTTGCTCCAAACTAAGCAAGTACAGGTCTTGTTTTGAACTAGAGTCAGTCTTTGGCTGGATCTATTCGGGAGCAGCTATTTTCGTATTAATTTTCTAAATGGAAGCACAGAGAGCATGCATGGGTACATTTTGGTATTGCCTCAAAGTGCTGGTATATTTGACAAGGAAAGTAGCAAGGGTGTGAGGAAAACCTCTCTCTTATACTGTATCCTTTTACTGTGCCATAGAAAATTGCCAAAAGCATACCTTGTCCCATAAAAATATGGCACAATTTTGCCAAAATATTCTAAATCTCATGATATTTACCACTAGCAAATGTAACTGAAACATGCTCATTCTACGAAAACTCTAAAAACATAGTAAGCTGTTGTTGCATATTTTTATTTATGGATTTTCATAATTTTAAAAACCTGTCTTTAAATTTTGATGCATTTCATAACACACTGTCCCATAATTTTTATCGGAAAAGGGTACCCTGTCCTGCAGCACCTCCCATCAGGTCAATTATAAGAGTGCCCCTGGGAAAACAGCAAACATATCTAAAGTTTTGAGCCCCACCACCCATCCCCTTGCCCAGCTTGCCTTCTCTGCCAGCTTATTTGTAATTAGAGGATGTTAATGTTAGTAGTTCTTGATCAGTTTGTGATCGGTTTTATCTTTTGATCTGTTGTAAGAGCAGAGCATTATAAACATTTCTTAATTCTTTTTATATAGAGGAAAAGCTTATTGCATTGACTGCTTCAAATGTTTTAAAAGTATGGAAATTAAAAGCAAGTTATGAAAAAAGGGTACGCTCTTCCTTTTTGGTGTTTGTGCTTTAGAAAATTGCTTGGTCTTGATTTTGGTTGCTTGGATAACATTTCCTCTACGAGGCTAGATAAAAATCTGAAAGTCTGTGTAGAATGCTTTAACCTTATATTGGATTTGAATTAGTATTTTTTATTTATATTGTAATCCCAAACTCTAAATATGGATTGAATAAAATTGAATGTAATGTTATATTCATATGTTTTCGAGGTAGCTCTCTACATAACATCTCTTATGAACCAATAGTCTTGAAGTTTTATCAAAGTGTAGGTTCTGCTTCTATGTACATCAGGGGTGAGAGTTTCATTTTATCTCTATAAAGCAAGTGTTGAAATGCTTTTCTTCCGACGTTTGTTGCAGTATGCATAATTTAGGATTTTCTAGAATGCATGCATTTCAATATGTCCTTGTAATGAAAAAGAAATTTTTGCCTGGTTGAATGTTCCAATTAACCCGTTTCTAATGTTATCATATTACAATATCAACAGCCCTGATAAAAAATTTAGCATCCTTATAGTTTTTACATTTATATTCTTTAGCAAATCAGCGTAGCAATGTTTATTCTCTTTGCAGCGGCCTGAGGTCGTGTTCGAACAGGAGTCGAAAACCCTGGACTGCAATGGTGCCAAGGCGATGTGTTGTAACCCGTTTACACAACGGACGACGTTGGTTATCAGTGCAAAAGCGTGGCAGGTGAAATATTTTCTGGTATTAAACTCAACATTTCAGCCATTTAGTCCACAATGAAGCAGTGATGATTAAGACAAGTGAACTGATATAGCTTTCTTTTTAGCAACTTTTTGCTTCTAGGTCACTCAATCTTGGCACGTTTGTTGTCACAGGGGCCCTCCAAGGGGTTAGAGGGAACAATGAAAACTTATGGTTTTAAGGGAACGTGGGAAAATCTGTTATTGTTTTTGGGGTTTGAGAGAAAATTTTGACAAGTTATCAAGTGTTTTATGAGGGAACATTTAAGAAACATTATCCAAAACAAGGGAGATTTTATGAAAAGAAAATTTTAGTGAACACGGAACCACAGACCTCCCTGGAGGGCTTATTTACATATCCAAAGACCTGGTGTCTTCAGTTCCAGTAAAGAAAAAGAGTCCAGTAAACTTTCTGTCATAACTTTTTTTTATCAATCCTGGTTGTAGGTGTTTGATGCAAGTGATTTCACCTTTATCGCATTAATACCGTCTCCGTACAAGCAAACATTGATGGGTGGAGATTTTGTTGCTGCTAATCGGGTGATTGTTTGGGACAAGGTAAGATGGCAACCTCTTCTCGTATTTATTCTCAAGATATTACTGAACAACGCAAATGGTCTTTAAAATATCAACAATATATTGCACCTCAGCTTTGTAACGTTTCAAGGCTTTAGTACATTAAATATATGGATAATGAAAAGGGTACCGTGGCTTATTGTTCATCCGGTTTAGCTTTGTTTTTCTCACTCAAGGGGTTTTCCACCCGTTTGGTGGGGGCACTCCCATATTGGGCCATGCCACAGATATGTGGCCGAAATAGGTGCATTTTATAAAGTAAAAACCCGCGACTGGTTTAATTTTACCACCAAGAACCCATATTAAGGTCATTCCCAATGAAATCTGTCTGGGATGGTCAGTTCGCTTGTTCTGCTATTTATGAGTTTTTATTTGGTGCTATTAAATGTAAAGTGTGGAGAGCTGCAGGCCTCAAGCTAAGAAAATCTCAAGCTGTATAAGCTACAATGTGATGTAATCTAACACCGTAAGTCTCGGAATGGGTTGCATCAGGGAAAAGTTTGGTCATTGGACAGATCTGCCTTTCAAAGGCGTTGCCACACACCCCGTTGCAAACATTTAAAGAAAGCATACGATGTTGGTATACTATATTGCTGCTTTTCTGTGCTTCTTCAACTTTCTTGCCTTTTTCATCTGTGATTATGTACGTTTCATGACGAAGTTTGTTTGTATTTCTTTTGCTTTCTAATTTATTGGTATCCAACTCTAGTTATGATCTAAATCATTTTTCAGTCCGGCAGAGCTTACTTGTACCGACTACCATCAAAGTAAGATATATTTCATCAATGCTTCTGTTCAGATTGACTACTCTGTTTGATTTGAAGTTTTCTTTCTCAATCAAACTTTCTGAGAATATGTTTGCATGTGATCTTGGGAAATGAATGTGAAATTGTCATTATAATTCAATTATTTTGCAAATTAGTTATTTTGTTGTCAGTCATGTATTGTAGCAGGACTAATGATGTAGCAAATATCTGGGAATGTAATAAATACTATGAATCACTTTTCAAGCTAGAATGTCATTGTATAGTATTGGTATCTTTCAGTATTGTATAGTATTGGTTTCTTTCAGTATTGTATAGTATTGGTTTCTTTCAGTATTGTATAATATTGGTATCTTTCAGTATTGTATAGTATTGGTTTCTTTCAGTATTGTATAGTATTGGTTTCTTTCAGTATTGTATAGTATTGGTTTCTTTCAGTATTGTATAATATTGGTATCTTTCAGTATTGTATAATATTGGTATCTTTCAGTATTGTATAGTATTGGTGTCTTTCAGTATTGTATAGTATTGGTTTCTTTCAGTATTGTATAGTATTGGTTTCTTTCAGTATTGTATAGTATTGGTTTCTTTCAGTATTGTATAATATTGGTATCTTTCAGTATTGTATAGTATTGGTTTCTTTCAGTATTGTATAGTATTGGTTTCTTTCAGTATTGTATAGTATTGGTTTCTTTCAGTATTGTATAGTATTGGTGTCTTTCAGTATTGTATAATATTGGTATCTTTCAGTATAGTACTTGTATCTTAAAGGCAGTCTATAGATATAAAAGTGGCTTAGGCCATATTAGCCAATCAACAAGCGTTTAACCGGGACCACACTCACTGGTTAGTCAACTTTTTACTGAAAGATGGCCTAGGCCCCTTAAGTATCTGTTTATTGCCTTTAATGTAAGGAAAGCATATATGGAGAAATCTTGTACCACGTTATATCATCACAATACGCCTTTCTGGGCAATGTGTCTCTCTCGTAGATCTCGTAGAAGTGGGCTATTGTATAACTCGAGGAAACGTTCATAGTCCCAGTCCATTTGGGATAAGTGCAATAAATTTTCATCGCATGATTCGGATTTTATATACCGAACATTAGCTTAGGTCGGGTCTTCTTTAGAATCACTTATGAAAATTGCACCACATAAGTCGGACTTTCGTAACAAAAACAAAGATTTGATTTCATATTTTTATCGCATTTGGCGTCCTGATTAATGCTGTTCATATGATGATTTATTTATTCTGTCTCTGCTTCAGATGATTATGTTTTTTACTTGTTCTGAATTTTCTTGGTCTCACGTTAAGCTTGACTTCGCACAAAGCAAACTGATTTGTCTGGTCCGAAGAGATCCGGTTCATGCGAGTGTGACTGTATAGAACAAGCAGTGGCCTATTTCTTGATGTTACTCTTGAAACGATGCCACATAACTATCACCTAACCATACATCGTCTTTTGATATTCATCTATTAAAACATTTCATCTAAAATAAAGTCTATTGAAAATGTCTTTCTAGCTCATTAAACATGTAATGAAAATTAACTAATATTTGTGACCGTAGAACCGTTCTGTTTTTTACACCAAAGCGTACACAACCATGCCTATACGTCATGAAAGACTCTGCAACAGTTAAGTTGACAATAATTTCCACTAATTTCATCCACCTAGATATCTCCTTGGTGCAGAAGGCATTGAGCAATCATCCACGGACAAATCATCTCGAGCACCAGTCCTTATTTGTCTCTTCGATATTAACGGCCTCAAAGTAAGTTTACTTTTTCTTGCAGGCTATTCTTTTCTTTCAAGCTAAAGATAGCACGGTAGAGTGAAACATGACGCATTTTACTGAAGTATTTTCGTTCCGAGTATCAAACGTCGGATGTATGTTTCTCGTCGAACTATGGATTGGAGGATGTCTTTCGTACGACGCGACTGACGAAAATTCTTCATTCAATGCCTGATGTTCTGTTTTTCTTGCCTTCTTTAAGTTATTAAACGAGAAAGTCATCTTTCTTTTCTTTATTTGCTCATAGGCCAAAGTCTGGATCGATCTACAATTTAGAAAATACTTTTCTATTGGAAAATCATGGCTTCTCTCTGAAAAATTTAGTTGATTGAATCTCATTTTATCGTATGTCCGGTTGAATCTCATTTAATTATACCCTTGATAACTTAGACTTTTACTTTGCCGGACTGATTTCAACTCCCATTGAATTTTCCTACCTTATTCAAGTCAAAAGTCGTGCCCGGTTCAAGTCTTATATCATTAACTCGGATCATTTCCTTATCTTCTTTGAAGGTCCGTCTTAACGTGGTTCAGCTGTATATTCATTCGTGATATAAATTAAATTTCTCGATCTATGTATGCCTATGCTTGTTTTGAAATGTTTTCTCCAGGTTAATTTTGGGTCTCCCATGCACTTTTCTTACGGAAGACGCGGTCCGTTTTTCAAGTTGCTTTTTCAAGGAACGTCTAATGGGTGGTATGAATTGTCATTACTTGATTAAATTGAATATTTTTTTAAAAGGCTGGTGCATAGAAGACAAATTTTTATCACATACCTTGCAAAAAGTCGTGTCTTATTTTGCTATGCTGGGTCTGACTATTGAGCAGGTTTTGAGTAAGTGAAAAACCCAAACAAGATAACGTATTAGACATTTTCTGTATGCAAAGTGTTTTAGTTATATAAATAACTTAATGTTTTCTGTTTGTAAGTACAATTTGTCACAGGATTTTAATGACTGAGGTTTTTCTAAAAAAAATATGGACATGAGAAACAGAGACATTTTCCAACAATAATTTTTTGAGGCATAAAATTATTGTAGTGAATGAAATTTTAGTCATTTGAGATTTCGCCACGGCTATTTTTCCACGTTAGCCAATTTACACTGACAACGAAGCATAACAAACGAACTCACAAAATGTTTTAGGAATTTGTAGCCTACTAAAAATTTTATGGTATGATTTATGAACCGAAAAGAAATATATCGACAACAATGATATTAAAACAATAAACAAATATCATGCTTGGACATATATTGTTTTTTTTTTAGAAATACTTTACTTTCTAGTGTGCATGTATGGAAAGTGCCAGATAGCGAGCAAGCAGACCAGTCTCTGGCGAAGGGCCAAACGAAAGCAACCGATCTTATTACATCAGGTGAGTTTGAAGTTTATTTTGAACATGCTCTCTACTGATGAAGATCTTTAGAGCTATTTTGGTGGTCAAATGGTGCAAAAATGAACTTTTTAAGAATGGGAGATGGATATATGTAATCACCGAGGTTTTTCGTACTGTTTTACGTGCAAATAAACAGTTTCCGATTCTTGGAATTCAAGAGCTATGTTGATGGTCAAATAATGCAAGAATAAACTTTTGTTCTTTTACAATTGGCACCATTGCAATCCAGGGTTCTAGATTCTTGTTCAAAAATATATACTTAGAAGATTTTTTACTACCGTCTTTTATCAAGTTTAAAATGCAAATATACAGTTTCCTGTTCTTTAAGATCTGCGGGTCGGTTTTTTTATATATATGCGTTTAAAGTTCATAATATGCAAATGCGACCATCTCTAAACCCTGTGATGAGCTCCTTACTTTAACACATAGTTTAACAGAGATCTCGTTAATGGGTCAGAATTCTCTAAGCAATTAAAATTTCCATACTTGGGTTGCTCTTGGTCTACAGTGCTCTGATTTCCTTAGTTGTGACCACACCTTCTCTACTTTTAGAAAGGTGATGGAACATGTGATAATGTCATCAATAGTGTTTAAAAGTCGTCTCCACTATTTCTAGAGGCAACAGTATTAACTGAAGGAATAAGAATGACTGTTATGGTGGATGAACAATGGACGATGAAGTGTGAGTATTTTCAATGATTTTAAGTCTCTGAAAAGTTATACCGGTCGGTGATTGCCGAGGCTCTGTGTCGTTTGGGCAGGTTCCTTTCTATTTGCGCACGAATGCATTATGACTGTTTGATAATATATTCTATTTTTAAGAGGCTTCTATACTGGTAGGTCCTAAAACTGCTTTCTTAAGCCAAAAACCCAACTTTCCTTAAATAACTCTATTTGTCTTGTTAATTGAAAGCTACTTTCAGAATTTCTTTGAAAAACAGGACTGCAGTATTCAAATTGAAATACTTTATTTGGTCTGAAGACGAGGCAACATATTTTGAAACTGTTATCAATCTTTAAACAAGCAGCTGCTTACTCATTTTTACATTGGTAACGCTAATGGTAGCCTTGCTTTTTCTGAATCGCTTTTGTTGCTACATCATGAAATTAAGTGGATTTGTTTCATTTCAGTAATACCGTACATGGCCAAAATGAGCCTCAAGGAACTTTGGAAGGAATCCAACCCAGTTGGTCTTATCGATGGCATAGTAAGCCTTGGCTTTTTATTGGTCACGTCGCCTTTCAGTCAGTTTTCATACAGTCGATAGGGGTCAGAATAAGCAAGATAGCTTGCTCGATTTGAAATTAGATTATCGTGTTTCAAGCTAGTTTTTAATCTTAATTGTGCATTCTCAGTTGCTTTTAAGTTTTTCCTTGACAATTAAACTCCCCTAATTGTAAAAGAGCTCTAAAACTCTTTATGTGTTAGTATCCTGTTCGCCATACCTCCTTTCACAGCACATTCTTTCCTCATTATTCTCAATTTTTTGTTAATCGGTATAAGATGTGATTATTATTATTAATATTATTATTGATTAATTTAAGGCTGGTTGCTTTAAAATAACAATAGAAAGCTTATTTAGGCTAACCTGTAAAAGCAAAACAAAAGTTACAATGATTCTTACAATGATACAGATTTTCAAACTAAGACTATGTTTGCAACCTCTTCAGATGCATGAATCTCCGCTCCAATCTTTAACATTATTGTCGAATTCCTTTATTGGGCATTTTTTTCTAACCCATTTGGTTGCAAGGTCTGAACCTATGTAATAAGTGACTGTTGGTTGACTGTAAGTGACTGACAGTTAAAAGCATTCCCTTTCCATTTCAAGGCTGGTGATGGCGAGAAAGCAGTATCAATAACATCAAGTTTGTATCTATCATCACAAGGCCTCATAGTCTGCGGTAGAAAAAATGGCTCCATTGTTGTGATCAATGCTATTAAAGCTGCTTTGAACCAACTACTGCAGGCTAACAACACTACGAAAACGGGTAAGATATACCGAATTCCTATGCTGAATCTAATGATTTGTTGCCTACTTAGGTCTCACCAGGTACATGGAGAAGATGCAGAAAATATCCTACTTGTTATATGAAGGTGTGGCGATCTGGAGGCCGTAGACACATGTAGTCTTTGCTTTTCCGCTTGGAATTGCTTTGTTATTCGTCTATAGGCTTTTGTTGGGCCATGCACCTTAAGTGTTATTCCATAAGTTTGGCTAAGGGATCATAGTTTTTATGTTACTTTTTTTATAGATAAAATCTATGTTAATCAAGATTTTTCATGGAAAGAAAATCGGATTTGGGAAAATTGTGTCAAATTTTATCTTAAAGTATTCTACACAAAATGCGCCTGGATACTTTAAATTTAAATACTTTGCGAAAACCTTGTCATCACAGTAAAATGCTAGTCCTGTCATGTTTGTCTCATTAAGAAGTCTTATTAGGAAGAGTTTTGTAAAGAACAAGAATCTCAGGGACGAAGCCAAACAAATTTTCCAGAGGGGTACAGAAATGATTTTTGCCAACGAAAGAGGGGTGTTCCACTCTTAAAGATTAAAATCCATACTTTTTTGCCAAACTTTGAAAGGTCGACTGCTACAGAAATATTAAAACGTTACAATTGTCGCAAAACGGTTACTATTATACTACAGGGTGAGAAAATTATTTCTTTTGCCCGGCCAAAGTCCTTTATGATCCGACGGACAAAGTGTTTTGGGGGGGGGGGTACAGCACCGCTCTTCCCCTTTGGCAACACCCCTGTACAGTCTATGGAGATATCTTTCTAGTACATAAATATTTTTAAGGTACAATTTGTTTTCTAGCATCGTCTTGATTTTAGATTAAATGCACGAATCTTTACAGGATAAAAGTTTTATTCTATCCTGAATGAAAACGTGTTGTATTTGCCTAGATTGTTTCCCGCTTAATGTTCTAAAGGGACACGTCGGAAAAGTCACCTGTTTATTGTATCCAAACGAGGAGAATCCTCGATATGACATAACTCACCTCGTTTCCGGAGGAGCTGATTTCACAGTTCGATTGTGGGACGTTTTTAATGGCACTTTGCTGCACACTTTTAATTCGCATGGGGGCGAAGTTGTGAAGCTTATGGTCACGCCACCTGACTGCACGGTAACCAAGGCTTATATCCTCTAATATTTTATTATGACGAGGCTGAATAATTATGTTATAACCGCAAAGTTCTTTTTTGTGACCACTACCTAGAGATGTCCTTTCTGTTTCAAATTCACAATCACTTGTAATCATATATTGTTGATCATTTATACTTGATAGTAGTTGAATGCTTTGCAATAATTAAAATAAAGTGAGCATAAATTACCATGTTATTAACATAAGTTACTATGAAATGAGTATATATTATCATATGGTGGGTTGGAAAAAATTCAACTATAACACTGAATTGTAGCAAAGCGTTTTCTTGTAATGTTTTACTTGTAACGTTCATGACAAGAAACTTTGGATGTCTTAACCATTTTAATTACTTTCGTTTTTTGTTATTTTGAATCTGTTTCGTCTCGAGGATAATTTCAGGTAAACAAGCTTCCTCGTAGCTGTTAACTTCAATCCAAAACACTTATATAACACCTTCTTATCGACTCTAGGCTCGCTTTTTGTCATGCATCTGTTCTGTGGCTCAAGATCATTCAGTCACACTTCTTGGAATTCGAGAGCGGAAGACCTTGCTGTTGGCTAGTCGGCACACTTTTCCTGTTGAAACAATCAGATGGCGGGCAAAAGATGACTTCATGGTTGTTGGCTGCGCAGATGGAACCGTCTATGTGTGGCAGATGGAAACAGGTACAGGCTTTAGTCTATAGAAAGGCTTTGTTGAGGGTTATAGGTTTTGTTTGCAATAAATCATGGCTCTCCGCGATGAGATTTTTCAATGCTCTGACAATTCTGATTTTTCAGTTTTCTAACAATTTATACTCTGAAGAGTGTCCGACAAAAGGCTTTAGTATGTTTGAAAACCTTTTTCATTCAAAGCCATTTTTATTTTTTCAAAGTCTAGTGTCGACGCCCTACTTCTTTGACTACCTACTGTACGCATACATCGCTTTTAGAGAGCAACCCAGGTTCAACCATTTTTTCTTGTTTACACTGCCCCATTGATTTTATTTAGTTTGAACTTCATTTGTTTAAACCTTAGTTTTACTTAAGCAGATTTTTTTTAGTTTTAACAGAGCTCAAGTTTGATAACAATTTATAAAGCACAATTTATAAACTCTGTAAAACTGGAACACACTTGGGTCCTGCTATCAAGGAAAATAAGAATTCCAATTTTTTCTTTAAACATATTGTACCTCATTTTAGGACATCTTGATAGATGTGTAGCTGGTTCAGTTGCTTACGACATTCTCGAATCATGTTGCGAGGAAACCTCTAACCCAACTGCTGCAGTCAGGGAATATCGTCATAAATTTCGCCTTCAATCATCCCTCACTGCTATGACACAGCAACTGCCACTTGAATTCACTACTCCAGCAATCGTTAAGAAAGTAAAAAAGAAGATTACAAACATCCAGCACCATGTGGCTGGTTTGCAGAAGACTCCGTCGCCACAACAAGGTATTTTGCTTAGAAATGTAAGAAGAAGTAAAGTGAAAAAGTGTTCTTTTGGGTGATACTATCAGATAGGTTAATTAAAATGCAGGAAAGCTGTAATTTCGATCTATTGCTGGTAGCTCTCTTTAAAAATACCACAATTTTTTTGCTATGTATTTTATATTTTACTGTATATTTTAAGAAGACTGCTCGAGAAGCCATATAAAGACGTATGTAGAATTCTCATTTAACTATTGATATAGAATTTCTGCGTCAGACTTCTTATTTAAGTCCTAATAGATTTCAGTGCATGAAATACTTTCAAAACCACCGTTCGTTTCATCACCAGGTGTGGTTACAGTTTGTCTTCGTATGACATGTTGTGACGCAGTGGCGGACACTTGGGGGGGCGAGGGGGGGCGACGGCCCCCCCAATACTTTACAGGACAATGGTCTTTTGTTCGAAAACAATGGGAAACATGACGTCATCTTATTAAAACAATAGGCTTGCCCCCCAATAATTGACCAAGTGTCCGCCCCTGGTTGTGAGAGGTAGCATTTTCCAGATGTTAACATTAGTAGCTACTCAGTCCAGTACCGCATTTATGTACGATCCTTCAAGCTTTTATTTTAAGAAATTGGTTAAAACAACATTAGATAATCATTGCTTATAAATTCCTCATCGTTTGTACACAGAATCGCGCCAGATATCGTCGACTTCGCAGATACCACCCATCCGAGTTTGTGCGCTTCGCAGCAGCAAAAATGACTCAGACATCCATGTGATGCTGCTTGACCCCGAGGCTTTGATCTGCCAGCTTCTAGCTGAAGACGCAGAGGCCGCAAGTGCTCATGGGAAACCTGTCAACCCAAAGCGCCATCCTTCCCGCGGAATGTCGCAGATTTCAAATTCTGATCAAAAGAAACCTTCGAAGACTGTAATGAGTGCCCAGTTGCAAAGAGAAATCTCTCATGAGATGGCTCAGTTACTTTTGTCTTGTATTCACGCTTGGGATATTGATGAGAACCTTGACAAAACCTGCATTGCAAAACTTGGAATGCTACGACCAATTAACCCAATTTCATTCGGTTTGCTGACCCGCGGGAGGCTTTCCCTCATGCTGCCTAACTGGCACATCAACGGGCAGGAGGGGTACCAAACATATGAAAGCGATGAAACGCAATCAGAAGTATTAATTTTCTTTTCTATTGCTTATCATTGTAATGGATTTTTGTCCTTATAATTCTTTATGTAAATAAAACAAATTCAATTTTAAATAAATCAAATCTATGCTCTTTTATCGACAAAGCCCAAATTTTCCTTTCTCAAAGTGAAGCATAATTGAAACGCATTTTTAGAAACTTTTTCAACCATCAACGATTCTGCCATTGGCTCTGCCTTTAGATATGCTGCATCGCAGAGCTGAGAAGTTGTTTGGATTTTAAATCTTTTAACGAAAATGTCCTTTCAGGCAAATCTTAATGGTATTATGGCGGAACTAAAGAATCCAGATAGGGTAATCCAATTTACCTGTCATACACGTCGAAGAGTTTTTTGACTGTCCTAACGAATCACAGGTTGCCTTTGATCAGGGAACAAACTCCTACCAATATGACATCCTGCAAAACCTGATACCTATCCGGATTCGCTTTTATTTAAGTAATATTTAAAATTCTATGGAAAACTCGAGAAAGTGTATATTTTCTTTTTCTTTGACATTCTAGGCATTTTTGGACGCGGACCCAACTGCAGCTCAAAAGCTTTTGTTTAATGCTCATTGGCAGCTCTCGTCATCACTTACCACCCAGCATCTGGTCGGTATTGTTTCCATAACAAACACTTTGATGAGCATGAATCACATTTCATTTGTCAATCAAGCCAGGAGTCTGGCAGGTAAACAGATTTAACGTAGCCTCAGAATGGGTTTGTGCCTCGGATGGGTTTGGAAAACAAATTAAGCTATTTAAGGCATTTTATATTCTTTGTTGCATAGTTTCTCAAAAATTGTTTATTCACATTATATATCAAAGTGTGAATTGATATACAATAAAACAGTTAGTATTCTTTGTAGGGACTTGTATATTAAGATTGCATATACAAGGCTTTGTATGTAGGAATCTGTTATTCGGTGGTGTGTGTTAATGGGCGTTCACAACATAATCAATATAGTTTATGAACCAAGAGTAATTTTTCTTTCGTCCAAAACACAAATTTAAATAGAGATATGATGCACAGACAAGCAGGGGCGTAGGTAGCATTTTAAGTTTAAGGGCACGATGATTTCCAGTCAAACAGAGGTTCTGACAAATAGGGCAATATGGCTGTGAAAATTTAACCTGAAAGGGACACTTCTCCTAAAAGGGCACATGCAGAATCTTGTGGGGGTACCCCATCGGTTCCTACGTCACTGCAACGAAGAAACTATGAATTCATCTATCTTGGAGAAAAATGGTACGCTATCTGTAATGTGATATTGAATATGGATCAACAACTTCCCCGAGGTACATAAGACACCTAGACGTCCTTCGTCTACGTGGGCAATCGTCCACTGAGAACGTTCTATATGTCCTCCTTTAGACTGTACTGTTTACCCTATAAAGGGGTTGACCCAATTAGAGCTGAGGGTCGACCCATACCACTTCAGGGGCTAAATCCCTAGTTACTCTGCCATAGAGGTACCCAGCGATATAGCGCGGTTGATAATTAGGATAATTGCTCCATGATAGTTGCCATCACAGAAAGCCTTTATGGTCAAATATCAAATGCAGTGGAGATTTATAACTCATGTGATACCACTTCAACCTAAAGGACAGAGAAAGGTTAATCGTCTACAGAAACTTTAAAGATTGACATATCACCGACTCCTTTCATAACAGGTGACGTCACAGATGATTATGGAACTGAGTACAGTCATTTGAGCCAACACCGCGCCGAAGAGAAGGCTGGGTGGAGTCTGGTGGCAGCTTTGCATTGCTGTTTGTTACCTGAGATGATGCGTGGTCTTATGTACAGACCACCGTTGCTGCATATATTGGCAAGGCGCTGGCAAGATAGATGCCTCGAGGTATTCTTTTTATTTGGAAGTTGTTGAGTTAGCAGAAAAAATAATTACGGTTACAGGCTCTTTTATATTCTCTGGATTACCTTTGTGCCTTTTACGTATCCAAAATACTTTTAATACCTTTAGACCTCCATCGAAACTTCAATTGCCTACCAGATAATTTATTGATTGGCATTCAGGTTTTGCCAGCCATTGGGCTCCTATGCAACGTTTGAAGGTTGGTGCCATATTAACCAAGCAGTGCCGTCGGAACGAAATTCATATTGGGGAGGGGGGCTGCCCATTGTTCTCCTTCTCATTCAGTACACTGTTATAAAGTACTACAGTTTGACAATTATTGGGGGGCTCCCCCCCCCCAGCCCCCCCCCCCCCTGTTCCGATGGGCCTGCCAAGACTGAACTTGTATAGAAAGTGCAGACAAACAAAGTGTGTGAGTGGTATCAAGAGAGAGCATTAAACATTTGAAAGACCCTTGTTTTTCTGGAAGAAAAATTGAGAGGATGCGTGTGAGACGAGGAACAAAGGGAGATCTGATTGGGGGTTTGTTGGCTCCACGAGAAACAGCGTGGCCAGTGTCGTCAGGTTAATAGGAGAGGGTGTCAATTAGGTTGATATTTGATATCAGAAAGGGCCTATGGGCGGTTGATATCATCAATGCCTATGGGCGGTTGATATCATCGATGGAGGTTAAAGGAGCCACATTTTCAAGCTAAGTTGTTCTTCTATCCTTATTCTCCATAATTGTCAAAAGATTGCGTCGCGAATTTGAATACAGAAATATCCAGTTTCATATAAGATTTTAGTAAATAATGATTATACTGTTACTTGGCATTTTCTTGTTTTCTTAGATACGCGAAGCTGCCCAAGCAATTTTACTAGCCGAGTTGCGAAGAATTGGAACCAAAGGAAGAAGACAACTGATTGAAGCCTGGTCGCCGCATCTACCGCAAGATATTGACAGCACTGATTTTGGTTTTGAAGATCTGGAGCAATATTTGAACAATGAAGAAGGTACATACAAAATTCAATCTTGCGATGTTGCTAGTCTTAGTTAATATTACAGATCAAGAAAAATTTGGTCAGAGGCAGTAATTAAGTTGAAAGCAAACAAAAATGAATTTGGTTTTGATTGTGTAGCTCTAAAGATTGGTAGCTTTCATTGTGAAAGATATCACAAGGAAGTGATTATTTTGTAGTTTCTTACCATGGGCTCAATTTCTACGTTTTGCTGGTAAAAAGACTATGTTTTTTGTGTAATTTTTCAGCCAATTCTTGACATTTTCTGGGTACCCGGTTCCCATATTCCGAAGCATGTTGCAGCTCTGACAATACATATTAATGTCTTCAATCTTTTCGTAACGCGCGTGTATTTTTTTTCAGAAAAACCTACAGTTATTTCAGCTGAAGAGGATAAAACAGATGTTGCCATGGTAATGCTTACGACAAAAAAGATGGTTTCAAGCGATTTAAGATTACGTCATGCGACAGCCATCGTAATGCTTAGTGTAATTGGGGCTGAATTTCAAAAAGAGGTTG
Source organism: Rhopilema esculentum (assembly GCF_057945365.1). Taxonomy (NCBI): domain Eukaryota; kingdom Metazoa; phylum Cnidaria; class Scyphozoa; order Rhizostomeae; family Rhizostomatidae; genus Rhopilema; species Rhopilema esculentum. Next base: position 5,562,647 of record NC_142827.1, read on the forward strand.
ACCCTTTAACGGCTCCAAAAGATCAAAGAGGACAAGTCTGTGAGTCGTAGCTTTTATTCTACTTTATGTACAACTCGATTTTTGTTTTATTTTTTCGATATTTGATATTTGCTCAAACACGGCAACTAACGTTCCTAATTTTAAGCAGTGAGGTGATAAGATACCCTTTTTTAATGTTTTCTTTAAAGGAAAATCATATATTTTCTTGTTGAATGAATCCACCGTTACAATAATTCATTTCGAAATAATACCTCCCGCTTATTCTTTTTCCTATAGGTTTTAAAACTAAGAGCATAAATATGATGTTTGATTCCATCAATTTGAATGACAGAATATTTTCTATTCAACCCCTTGTACCTGCAATCAAGTTAAAATTGCAGCTGTGATGTAGCTGAGTCGATTAGCTTTTTATGTGGCCTCTGGGCGGACTTTTTTTTATAATAACGACGTTGTCACAGTCACTGTCGATAGTCCTAAATGATTTTGCTCTCTTTTGGGTATGCACGTTTGCAGATAATTTAAAAATGCATATTCTTCACCCCCTTTGGGCTTTCTTTTGTACGTAAACACATTCTCAAAACGAAGATTTTTTCTGAAAACGGCCTCATGAGTTGATCTTTTTTGCAAACGCTGTTTCTGCGTCATGCAAATGGCAATAGTCTTTTTGAAAATACACAAACGTATTCTGATTCTAAGGAGCTTTAATGTGGTTAAAAGCATTTTATGTTGTTTGAACGTGTTTCTACTGTCAAACCATTACTGATTATTAATTCTTCGTGTCTCGATGTGAACTTGTGATTTTTCAATGTGGCATGAAATTATCGTATTTTCAAAGATGGCCGGATAACTTTGTACTTTGCTCCATTGGTTTTCAGGAGTATCCGTATAAATCATTTCTTGTTCGGTCATTTTACTGAAACTTTTATTGTGAGAAATCAAACAGTAGGCGCATGCTAGGCCAAAATACCTGTCGTTAAGTACGTCTTTTTATCTAGGCTTACTAATAACGATTGAGATCAAAATAATCGTTATTTGAACCTATTTCAGTAAAAGAAGGCACCATGGAGATCACGACACTGCGCAACACTGCGAAGGCATTGACCTCTCTTCTCTTACAAAGACCAACATCAAAAGCTCCTGCGTATAGTGCAATAAGAAGAGCCGCGATAGATTTGATTGGGCGTGGCTTTGCATTATGGGAACCGCACATAGATGTGTCGCAAGTTCTGATTGGGTTGCTAGATCTGTGTGCAAATGCTTCGTTGATGGGACAGGAGTATGAGTACGGGAACAGCATTCTATCTGCACCGGCTGATTTGCACCGATCGGCAAGACATTCTCTTTCACTGATAGCCACTGCGAAGCCGGCTACATTCATCACAACATTGGCAAAAGAGGTCAGTCTCTTTTCATACTTTCTATAATTCGTCCTTACTAGTGTTTATATGATTTTCTCTTTTCACCTTCTGTCATATAAATGTACCGGATATTGTCCTAAGCTTGATCTGCGGGACAATTCATTCTACATTTTTGCCCGGATTTACACTGTTAACTTGTGTTTTCTCCAACCCTTACTGCTTTTAAAATCCTACGAATCAATTTTTGTAATAATTCCTGCATATGATTCGTGTGTAGAGGGAAGTCCCTGCCAAAGTGGACTTTCAACTGACTTGAAGGGATGGTATTGTAGACTAATCTGTGCTGTTCGTCTCATTTTCCACCTAAACCTATATTACGCTCGTTTGCTGCTCAGTAGACTGGAAAAAGCGTGGAGGTCATTCGCCAAACGTAATACCGTCACCAGAGTCCACATTTGGCCCCATTTACTCGCTTGTCAGCCGACTAGAGCTGCATAAAAGCTTGCTTGCGTTGTTTTTGCCTAGTAATGAGACATAATACCTTTTTTTACTAGGTTGCCCGCCACGTGGCGAACGCTTCTTCAATATCTTTCAATCAGACATCGCCGGCTGCCATAGCCGTTTATTCTCATGTACGTCATCAGCCAACGGCTGCCGCTCCAGACGCCCAGAATTCAAATATAATTCACTCAGCAAGAAACGAAATACTTCGCACTATTGAACTGATGATTGAAAAAAGTCAACAAGAAGTTGTCCATTTGATTGTTGAGGTATTTTAAGCCATTCTGTCAACTTTTTGATACGCATTTGAAGCTGCATTGCATTATTCTTGATATTCTCGTATTTCAGTTTCTGTTTCCTGCTCAGACTTTTGTGAAATTAAGTTTTTTTTACACTCCTATCAATATTTTGATCAATATTTTGTATTTTTAACCTTCAAGAGCGTTCTGTCACCCTGTTCTAATTTACGATTTCAGTCATCAAAGTAACTGTACTGTTTTAAAAACTTTTGCATAATACAAATTTAAAAGATCTACAGACCTTACCATTTTTAGCATAATGACAAAGTGATGACGTCACAAAAATCTGTATTTTTGGATTTTTAACAATAACCTGAGGAACACTGTAAAGTACCTCTAAATTTGAAAAGTTAGTTAGATCTGCTACACATTGCCTGAGATGTGGTCATATGAATAAAGGCTTATGGTAATTAGCACTGGTTGTCAGACTTATGAACCAAGCTAAAAACAGTTATCTGTTAGCAAGCTTCAAACCTTTCATGCGAGGATGGCTCGGCTGTTAGAGGTGCTGACTACAGACCCAAGGGTCCGTAGTTCGAGTCGCGGACATAGCCAAACTTTCATCTAGGGTGAGAAGAATCGCCAGCTCTCTGTAATTCAAGGAATGGGAACCACGAGGTGTAGTCACATCGAGTGGAAGGACCAGGACACTGCTCGATAAACACAGCTTCTCAGTGTCCTGAAAACTTCCTTCGGATGCTAGGTAGTAAATAAAACTACTAAAACATAATCTTTCAATGCCCATGTCTCGAGAAATCTGTAGCCTATTTACCGAATTTTGTTTAAAAATTTAGTTTTCTGACGTCATCTAATGAAGTGAATTATTTATTTCAGGTTGCAGACATTGTTGTGCATTGCTTGGATCATAAGCTTATCAAGGAGAAGGGATTGAATGAAGTTTTTCCCGCAATTTGCAGGTAATGCATATCTAGTTTTGTAGTACAATCATTGTAATTGCAATTTTTGACTAAAGTCAAAATTTGAATAGGCCCATCTTCTGCATAAACAGAGAAGCTAGACTCAAACTAACAAGAAATGCTCAACAAAACAAACAATATGCAAATTTGTTTTGTACTTTATTAGCAAAACCTCAGCCTAAGTCAACCATCCTTGTTTCTCAAACCCTAAAATTTCCAATTCTTGGAGAGTACCAGTTCTTGGAGAGTTGTTGTTCCTCAGCTGATCACTTATGCTCGTTTGTTACACCTATGCTTTTATTATATATTAGTTTATTATCTGCTCTGGTTCACTTTCTCTATCGGTGATGCGTAGAGCACTAAGTTGCAACCCCGAGTCTCACTCTTAGTCGTTAATTAGGCAAATCTAGGTACGTATGCTAATTGCTACCATCCTTTTAAAATAATTCAACAGATACAATATGGTATCCTACTGCAACAACACGCGCCGTCTGGCTGTTGGGTCTCGTATAGGCCATATCGCTTTATACGAACTTCGGTCGTCAAGATGCCAACTAATTCCAGCTCACTCAACGGCTGTGAGTGCTTTAGCGTTCTCTCCAGAGGGAAAGGTCCTTGCCTCATTCTCATTTGGCGACGCAAAAATCAGCTTCTGGCAAGTGAGTACACGATAAAAGCATAGTTCCTTTTACTCGTTTCCTATATTTCCTTTATTCGTTTCTATATATTTTGTGGCTAATAAAAGCTGTTATGTTACAACTTATACTTATTCATGACTAGAGTCATATTTGTCTCGGATATTGCTGGTAGCAGACTGAAAAGAATATAGCCCCACCAAGGACCGCGGAGCACATTACAGATTTAGGGAGAAAATGCTTTGGAGGGCTAGACATGCTAATTGTATGCGATTTTTGTATTGTTTAAGTACATTTTGGAAATTTTTTTTTTGGGGGGGGGAGGGGTAAAGCCCTTGTAGCCTCCCCACCAAGAAACAGAATCATATCAGCTACTGATAGCCGAAATCTTTGTATGAAAGGTGTAAGGGTTCTTTTTTAATATGATGCAAAGTTCAAAGTAGGCCATGATTGCATGTTCCTCCTTTCTCTGGGTTCTCCCGTTTTCTAGAAGAGTTCTTTATCCCACCTATCCCACCTTATCATAATTACCAACCTATTTTATTGACGTTTATAGGCGAGAGTGTTTGAGAAAGCAAAATTTTTCGACTTGTAAAATAAACCAATCAGAACAGCATTTGAAGACACATGACTTCTGTTTTAGTTTTATTTTGCCTGTGTCTTTCCGCATTCTTTTTCTCAAACATTCTCGCCTATAAAACGTCAATAAGATAGGTTGGTAATTATTAGTTTCCTGCTCCTCGATCTAGTTCTGTGCCTTTTATTGCATCATCACGTGCTTCTAACACTTTCAGGAACGATGCAGCAGATATTTTCAATAAACTGCCAGCAGAAATCAGGACACGCACAATATTTTATATTTAGATGCAAAGAAAAACTTCTAGTACAACATTAGATAGACATGACTTTTTTATTGCTGTTCTTTATTAATTGCCTTTTTTATTGTAAATAATTCAAATTTTAAAACAAATAAAGTAATTTTTAGCGACCAGGTGAAGAGCCACTCTGTGGAGAAACTGGTCTTGATTTCACTATTATTGTTATATTATATTACTATTAAGAGATCCACCTGTGGCCTTTGCACAAGTCCTTATCTAGATCTCTGATAATGTTTTTGTTGTAATCGAGAGGCAAAGGATAACATTTACAAAACATTCATTTTCTTGCAGACAAGTTCCAGTTTACTGGGGATGTTGAGTTCAACGGTAAAATGTGTGCAGTCATACAAGACTCCAGAGCTCAAAAACTGTAGCACATCTGCAATAAAACAGTTAAGACTGGTATGGATTAATCACAAAAATGTTGTCATTCTAACAGGGGATAAAAACCAATATAAGTTTTCAATCTAATTTAGTAAGAATCTTTTTGGTCTCTACTTGCAATGGTCCAGCTTGCAATGGTCCAGCTTGCAATGGCCCAGCTTGCAATGGCCCCATTGCATCACATGTTAATTTGTGGCACTAGTAGAGTACCAAGTGATGATGTCACAAAAATATACTGTTAGATTTTTCAATTTTGATCCAAAAACCTGAAAGAGCATTATGAAATACCTCTAAAGCCTGATTTACACGAGACGAATTTTTCGCGCGAAGCGAATTTTTCGCCTGCGAATTCGAAGTTTAATTTCCGCTGGCAGAATTTCTTTTGTGAATTCACCGCGAATAATGCCAAAGAAAATGGCGTCTGTTCGAATATTGTTGTTATTAAAAAAAAGCGAGCAAAAAAGCAAAGAAAGGGGTACTTGGTTCGAAAAATTTATTCAGAACGTCTGCAGAAGGGGGAGTTTCATCTTTTGGTAAGTGACTTACGCTTACATTGTCAGGAATAAATACTTTCGAATGTCGCCAACTACATATGAGGAGCTTTTATCGTTCATTGCACCAAGCCGCCTGTTGCTAGAAACGTCCCATTCCATTGTTTATGTTATAGGTGCGGGATTTTCCCAGCATTGTTTAGGCCTAGTCATAGGTTACTCATTCTTCACCCATGTTGTTGTTTGAATCATTGCATAGTTTTCTGTCGTTTTGCATACTTTTGCCTAGCCCTTCCTTTCCCATGTCTTCATGTCAAGAGACGACAAAGATTTGTTGTAAAAACAGTGTTTCTCTCTTGTTCACTAGTTGGGTTCGTGTCAGATGTCTTCAATTGCTGTTCTGATTGGTTTATTTTACAAGGCGAAAAAATTCGCAGCGAAAAAGTAGGAATGGTTTCTACTTATTCGCAGCAAATTCGCTGTGAATTTTCCAATCTCCACTTCTGCGCGTATTTTTCGCGCATTCGCGGCAAAAAATTCGCTTCGCACGAAAAAATTCGTCTCGTGTAAATCAGGCTTAAGTATGCAAAACCAGTTAAAGGTATTACAGATTGGCTGAGGTATGGCCACTTGAGCACAGGCTCTTCCCCCATCAAACCTCTGTAATTTTGTCTTGGTTCAGAACTTTATGAACCAGGCCAGAATAAATGTAATCATTTAGAAAATTTGAATTTTTTTGGCCATTATATAAAAAGAGGTATTTTTTGCCATTCTTTCAGAAAATTTGGTAAAATTTAAGAAATTCTAAAAAAAATTGTTTCATGACTTCACACTTCAATACTCTAATGTCTAGACTTTAGATGAAATAGAATAAAGAATCCATTGTTCTTGAATTCAGCCAATGGCCTAAAATTCACCCAGAACCTGTTCGTCACCAATGTTTTTATTTAAAAAGTCTGAAATGATAAAATTTAATTTCAGAATACATATATTTGTTAATACAGTAAAAATGTAGGACTTCCAAACAGTTTAATCTGTTTCTTTAATCTTCAAAAGTACAATGAAATGTATATAAATCCAATTATTATTTCTTAGTGGACCAATAAAATTATCTAACAATCATTATTTAATTCTAATTTTTTTAGAACTGTATCTGGAAAGTCAAATTATGTTTAAAAGTAAAAATCCTATAGTTTTCAAAATACAAAGTGGCTAGTTGAGATGTTCACAGAATTGCTTGCAAGAATGTATGCTATGGGACGCCAGGGTAAAACAGGGTAAAACAATTGCAAAATCAAATGAAAGACTTTAAATTGACAATGGCTCAACTATGAAATATCCTTTCACTACAAGAAAATTTTCACAAAACAGGTTGTTGATGGAAGAAGTATTCCCAACTTTGTATGGTCATCCACCTTCCATTACAATCTTGAAACTTGTCAAGCAAGTAAAATTCAACTTAGTCATTTTGAAATAAACTAATATCTGCAACAGCAACTGTTAAATGTAATTAAAAGAAATAAATGCACTGTTATTCAGAGTTGTTACAATCAACTTGATTAAATATTTGTCTGTCTGCCTCTATCCTTTATCTGTTGACACTTAAGATTTGCTTATCTTGCAGCACTGCCTATTGAATCTTCTTTCATAATCTCCTTGTATACATATAAAAACTATCAGGCATATTAAGATAATGTGGTGAATAAAATATATATTGTATCCAAGATGTTAGTCTTTGAAAGCAATAGAAGAGAACCTGCAAGATAATTACTGAAATTTCACTTTATTGTTTTTCAGCTTCTTTGTCCTTGATGCTAACACATTTATTGCCTAAAATATAGAATCTGTAGAGTTTAGATGAACATTCACTCCCATAGGAGTCAATTCCGATCCTCTTAGATACAACAGTCTCAAAACCGCATTCCTTTTCTTCTGCTTCAATCCATAATTTAGATGATGATGCCAAATTTTCTTTGTTAAGACCATCTTTTGTGATTTTGAGAGCAGTACAAAGTTTTGATGGGCCATTGCACAAAGCAGGATCTTTAATGGTAGTGTTGTTGGATTTTCTTTTCTCCAATCTAAATTTTCTCATGGTTTTTTGTCCTGCAAAATGAAACAAAAAATCATTTGCATGAAAATTTTAGATTGCTCTTTGGTATAACTTCAAGATTCATAAGATGAATACAATTATTATATGCATTTATTAATACAACAGTATTTATATTTTATTATGTGCAAGCATAGATGATGTTAAGAAGTATTTTTCAAGTCGTTTTGCATTATAAAAACTACCCAGGTTCACCTTAGTTAATTTACCTGGGATTAGTTTGACCTGGGCCTGATTTTGTATTTAGTGTAAGTGCTGATCTGGGATGAAACTGGGTTAATATTAACACACTTGTTTAGTGCTGTTTTGGTTTTTGAGTGTAATTGCCCATCAAAAAATAAACCTGGGTTTGCCCCAGTTACCAACTAAGATTACATTTTTGAAAACTAACCCTGGCTGGCTTTAAACTAAACCACTCTGGAGTTGGTTAGCATAACCTAGGGGTTAGTTAACATGATCAGTTTTCAGGTACCTGTAAGAGGCTCCAGGGCTCTTATAAGAACACAACCTCCAACATCCTGGCTAGAAATGTTCAAGCAATAGTACATTCCGTATATGAAATAGATGTATGCTGTTCCTGGCGCCATATACATGGGTTCTGTTCTGTCAGTTCTCTTCCCACCAAAAGAGTGACATGCTTTGTCTACTTCACCTAAATAGGCTTCAGTTTCAACGATTCTTGCTGAAATTATTTCACCAGTGTCAAGACGTCTGAAAATTATCTTTCCAAGAAGATACTTGGCAAGTTCTAATCCATTTTTAGTGTAGTTGGTCACCGACAATCTCATATTCACGAAGGACGGCAATGATGACGATACACCTAGGCTGAGTTCTTCCTCGTCGTTTGCATTCCTCGGTCTTTTCGACTTTTCATTTGGAACTCCATCTTTTGATGCAAAATGCTGATTATTCTTAAGCGTGTTCCTTTTTCTTAGCGTTCTAACTGTATTCTTGAATTCATATTCCGTTTGTGATTTGGAAGTAATCACTGTAACTTTTAGGTCCATTATTAAGCAACGGTGGTGCATAAATCAGGTGGACCTGCTAGAAAACTTGCTGGATTGCCATAAAATTCACAAGTTCTCAAAACGATTTTGACCGTATGATATAGTTTTTAATGTTCCGGCTACAATCACTTCTCAAGAGAAAACTCGTCAAGTGAAATACCTGCAATTTTCCTAATCATTCAAACTCACGAAACATTTTGAAATCAAGTTTCGACCTTGAAGTTAGGCCTGTATTTATGTTCCATTTTGAATACGAGGTTAATGCGCGCGTCCTACACGAAAAAACGCGCGAACAGTAGTGTCTTGTCCAGTGAAATGCTCGGTTCCGTTCATTCTTGACTACATGTTAAAATTTTTGGTACCGCAAAGTTTGAAGATGGCACGAAAAAGCGGAAACATAACATACTTAAGTACTTTTCGTCCGACACTCTTCAGAGTAACAATTACGATTTAACAGGACAAATCATGATTGGGAGAGACCGTGCATTGTCAAACCTATCAAAGTCTTTCAACGATGATAATAATTAGGTTGCAACCAAATACCCTTCTCTTTCTTATTGATGGTGCAAAAATGTTAAATTTTCGGCTTGTTTTTGGCATGGGTGAAATATCACCTGTTAAATATCAAACAACACGCGTTAAACAAAACTTTAAAATATTATTTCCTATAAATATTATTTAACATTTTGAAAAGAAACATTTTGAAATCAACCCTATTTCTAAGGCTAATTTCTAGCACTAAAACTTTCTCAACACTTTCTTAACGTAAAATTGGAAAGTTTAAAGATTATTGAGCATTGGCAGTGAGGGAGAAAATTAATGCTATAAATATGCTTTATTTCTCCAAAAAGCCTTCAAAGTCATAACATCAACCATCGAAGGAAGCCTAACAAACAAGTGCAATTGGTCATGCAAGGAAAACCATTGCAATATTTCATTCTTGCACAGCAATTTCCTTTGAAATTTTCAACTTCTTAGGTTTCAAAGATCCATGTTCAACTTTTTGAAGTACCGAGCATAATCTTTGCTATGTTCAAAATTTGTTAAATGTCAAACTTCAAAGTGCAATTTCGCGATGCCGAAGTGACACGACTTTGGAAATCCGATCATCGCATTGGAGTCCATAAATCTAGGAACGATAGTCATATGAACGAGGCAGAAAGAACAAAGAACAAAGTCTGCCACAGGTGATGCTCTAGCAGATGGGGGAACTATAAGCTGAGACAAACATAAATTATTTGATGGGTTGACGGATACCGAGATAGCAAACTTGACTCTGAATCTGTGTGAGGAACATCAACAATAATTCATGAAATGAAATGCGTTGGATGTGACAGAAGTAGTTGTTTATCGAATTGACGGTGCTCCGGCACTTGGAGAGTTTATAGATGCTCGGAAATCTCTCCTAGAATGTCTCTCATTCGTTCTTCAATAAAGAGTAGATACAGAACAGAAACGCCGACACTCGTGGTGCTGCATATTTTCAAAAAATGTATGACTTTTATGATAGTCATTATACAAGAGGGGAACTGTACATGCTGTAATTGAAGGATTGCTCTTTTACCAGGACAGAGCAATGATGCCAATTTTGTCAAAGAAATCATTGGATAAGCACTGAGACGTTCATGGGAATTACTGCTCCATATCCAGATGCTACGAAACTGCCAAAGTTCAAATACAAGGCCATCTTTGAAACACCACTATCTAAAGATGAAGTCAACAAAAAATTGCGTACCATAGACGATATCCGTACAAACCAAAGAAAACGGGACAAAGCTGACAAAAAGAACAAATCATACGAAGATTATGACTGGATAGAATTATCCGCATCTTGCGACTCTTTAAAGAAACTAGCTGTCAAAGAACTCGAAAAATATTTAACCTTCCATAAACTATCATTAAACGGCTCAGTGCAGCAGTATAGAAATGTTTCTTAGTATAACCAGCAACAAGAGAAAACAGCTAAAGAGATAATGATATCAGAGGCGGATCTAGGGGGGTGCTATGGGTGCTTGAGCACCGGTCAGAATTTTCGGAGATATAACATTCAATGCATTTTCTCTAATCTCTGAAAAACGTCTTGAATCCTTTTAGATGATGTAAATGCATTTTCCAGTAAACTGATGACATACGGTCATGCGTTAGTTAGCATAACCTGTATCTGCTTTAAACTACAAATAGCTAGAAATTTTATGTTGAGCTGCCCAGGAACCAATTTTTTTACTTGTCCATCAAACCACACTCTCGGCCAATGAGCTACTTCAATTCTACGGGTGCTTGAGCACCCCTATCAATCAACCTCTAAGGTCAAAGTTGCAACTGAGCCAATCACATCACGCTCTGATATGTTTTTCCGCAATGTCGAGCACCCCTATCAATCAAAACAAGGCTTCGACCAATCCGTTTGCCAAATTTCGGCTCATCTGAGCACCCCTATCAATCATTCAATATACACTGGTGCATACCGTCACTGAAACGACTAAACCTGTTCGTGTAGCAGCAATGGCGGACATAAAATCGTTGCTGTTGCAGGTGTTCTCGGTAATTGGTTGCCAGACGACTGAAGAAATTGAAACGGAAAACGAGCTTTTGAGTATTCAGTCAATCGTGAGAAAAGTTTTTGATAAGAGCGTGGTGGATGGTGTCGTGACTTGTGGGAATACACAGATCGATGAGTTCGCTGAACTGCAAATGCCAAAGGTTCAAGTACTGTCCCGTGGAAGTTCTGACCTTCAGCCTTTCTGGTTGGTAGTTTCTTTTACCAGACTCTAAATGCAAAACGTTTTAACAGAATATTTCTTGGATTAATTCGACAAAAATATCGAATTTTACAGAGAAAAATGCGCACCCCCAAAAAAATTGTGCCAAGGATTTTTGGTTGTTGGGGTGGTATGGTAATTACTACCAGAATGAATTCGATACCCATTTCTTGTCAAATGCAGATGACCCCAAAAACGTACTACTTCAACACAATCAATTTTTATCAACAAATTCTTACAAGTATTGATATAAAGACATTGAATCATGGTAAATAGGCCTTCTCTATAGGGGGTCATTTGGATTCGGCGTGATCGCTGCTGTTTCATGTGATACTTGCATCCGTTGTTGACAACTTGCTATTGATGGAAATTGTTTTGTCAATCAGTACGAGGTGAGTTCAAGTGACCAGTTCAAGGTCAACCAATAGCATGAATTCATGAAAATCATGACTCAGCGGATTCTGGCACTTAGGGTATACCCAATCCATTTTACCATGACTCAATGATATTTAACTCAATTTTCGTATAGTAATGGTCAGTTAACGTAGCAATTTGTTTTCTTTCTGATTCTTTTTGTTTTTTTTTGTTTGAAACATTTTAGCTGCCTTTTTACAAAAATGAACCAGCGTCTGAATATTGCAGAGCAATCAAATATTGACTAACGACCTAAAATGTCATTCATTGATTAATGTGATGTACAAACTGCGAAGGTAGCAGTGTTATTTTTAACTAGCATTGCTAGCATATAGGCTTCTAACAAAAGATATAATTTTCTATATAGTTATGCTTTAATACCTGAATTTAAAAAAGATTAATTTTTTCAAGATGGGTGTTGCCTTCATTTAACCGTAAGTAAAAGTGGGGTGTGGCATTATTATGGCTATTAAGGCAACGCCCTTAAGCACCCCTCAGATTTTCCGCTGGATCCGCCTCTGGATATGATGATAAAGACAGTGAAGATGATAGCGAAAACGAGGTACTTGCTGTTTTTGGAAGTGACTCTGAGGATGAAGATTCCCATGAAAGTGAGGATGAGAAGATATAAATGCGGCTAAGGTATCAAGGATCTGCAGTAACATCTCGATCTGGAAGGCAGTGTAGGCCTAGTAGAAGATATAAAGACTTCCTTGTATAGGTACATTAATAAAAAAGTGAACTTTTATATTGTCATATTTAAAACTTTTGTAGTGTTGTTAAAGAAGTAGAGGGAGTGGAAAATGTTATCTTATTGCTGAGGGGGATTGCTAATCTTTTCATGAGTTGTGGATAGGGTGTTGAAAAAAGTTGGGGTGATAAAAAATTCCACCTGATGAATCCAAATCTAAAAGCTTTTTAAAAAGGAAGCTGTACTTGGATCTAAAAATTCCTTTTAAGGATTATTGCAGTTGGTTTCTTCGTGGTAGACAAGAAAACAATCGAAAACTGAGAAGAATTCCAAATATTCATTTAAGTTATAGATTTTGATTGCTCTAAAGTTGTAAATGAAAATAAAATTTTTTCAAAATTATTATCAACAAATGCTGTGATTTCTGTCTTTTTTCCCTCATCGCTCCAATCTAGCATTTCATCTTGTTTTTCCTTGAACCAAATTTTATGCGAAATCACGAATCTTAATGATCGCTTTATCAAAAAAGGCATAATTTATGAGGCATTGCATCCAGGGAACAGCGCTTTAGTCTTGAAGAAGCTGAATAAACATTGCTTATAACACTCGGTTCAAAAAAATTTCACAAGAATCTGAATGTTGCAGCTGCTCCCGAACAAACCCATTCTACTGTGACCTCTGAAGTGCTACTTGGAAATGTATAATACAATGTGTTGTCTATTTGTGTCATTTTTCTCAAATCTCTCTTTCTTTTTGTCAGTTTTTAATGAATAGGCTTGACACTTGACTGCTCACACATTCATGTTTTTTGACAGAGAATGAAAAATTAATGTGGGAGAAGACATAAACTTTTCCTTATTTATGTCAACGGTTTAAAAACATGTCTTCATTCAAACAGAAGTCTTTTGGCAGACGACTGTGAGCTCATCAAAATTGTGATCGGAAAATGAGATAATTGATCCCACCCTTAATGCAAAACAATAGAAGTTTTTCAAAATCTTTTATTAGCCTATTTATTTTTTAATTTTTGGCTCCCCCACTTTCCAACCTGGGTCGGAACCCATGAACCTGATCATATGTTGTGCCAGAGCAACCCTGATACTTTTACCATATTATGCCTAGTCTAAGAGCAACACTGATAAAAGTGATCTTGTTGTGCTGCTTTGCAAGCCCTTCGTAAGTTTTGTTTCAGAAAAGTAAGATGTTGATGGTTCGGCTGCAGAGGCTCCACCCGACCCAGTCCCCAACAGCAGTTCTCCAGTCCAATGCCCAAGGAAGAAATGCTGGTAGATGGGGGCGAGGTGTGAAGTTATTCACCTAGGAGTGCGGCAAAATTCTTGATAGTTCTTTGATGGGAGCCTAGGAGAAAGCAGATAGAGAATTACTTCTACCTGCTGTTCCTGATAGATTTGAGAGAGTAACGATACTTTCAAGTTGAATCGAACTTTTACTTATAATCTTTCGTGCAGGTGCATGCACAAGTGACCAAAGGACGCCAGATATTTCCTTGAACACGAAGCTTTGTACAGGAACTGTGGATTCGAATAGTATTTTGGCAAATTCAGAGACGGAAAATGCCTGGATCATTGAGAGAGTACCGAATATGCATGCCACTCACGGTTGAAGAGGTAATCCTGGAACTTTGATAGCAAGCTTATTCACCAGGGCCAAAGTAACTTGCCATTCTGTTTACTTGCCTGAATATTTTCTTGTGTACCTTACACAGCAGTTTCTTTAAACCTAGTCAGTTTGAAGTTTGAATTTTGTCAATAGGTTGTATCAAGAAAAAGGATGAATTCATTAATAATTTCATAGTCAAATGATCTGATTTCATTATTGAAACAGTCACGATTAATTGAAACCCAGTCCCCATAATCTCAACATTCTGCTTACTTGCATGTAACTATAGGTTATAAAGCAACTTCCATAGGGATCAGAGTTGGATTTAATAGTTATCAATGAAAACTGATTAGTGGAGAAGAAATGTAATAATTAGTGACATTGTCAAATGAGCTGATAGGATTAAATCAACAAATTGATGTGAATGTGATTGAAATTTGAAACACGCTGACCACAAACATTTGAGGGAAAATTGATAATTGAAACAGGCAATAAAGCCATAATCAATGCTTGCTGGGGGGCTGTTAGAGGTTGTTATAATGGCCAATAAAGTTTTGTGTCCCTGCTAATAATGGCAGAACCAATTTAAATTCACACAGTTGTTGGAATTTATCAAAATGTCTCACAATGACTCTTTGAAGCTCATTCTAATTTTCCTTTCTTTGTTCGCAGCTAGAATTCCAAGAAAACATTTGAAACTCTTTCACCAAATAGCAACAAAATTTCTCTAAATTTTTGAAACTACCATTGCAACATTGTGACTCCCCACAAATACATGCTGTACTTTTTTCTTGCCCCCTATAATATCTTCAACCCCCTATCTGCAAGGGGGGCACAGACAGTGCATGTTCCATCATTTTCCTAAACAGAGATTAAGTAGTATTTTCTGCAAGCAGAGGTACCCTTTTTCCCACATGAGTCCCTTTCCCACTTATCCAATGCTTTCTATATCTTTGGATGAAGTCAATGATCAAATTTGTTTCTTGTCATATCAAGGATATAATCAATCTTATGTTTATGTTTTCCATTTGCAGTACAAAGTTGGACAGCTTTATATGATAAACAAACACAGTCATGAACAAAGTGAAAAAGGAGAAGGTGTTGAGGTTGTTGTCAACCAAGAAGTGTCAGATCAAACTCATGGAAAAGGATTTTATACAGAAAAAAGAATTTATTTAAATAGGTATATATACATATATCATTTATTTGAGAAAAATGAGATCCTAGCCTCAAAATCTATTTTTTCAACTCATAGATAGGGCAGTCATTGGCAAGGCTACTGAGAGGGGTGTGGGGGAAAGGGGGGAAATTGCCCCAGGGCATCAGGGTCTAGGGGCCTCACAAAATAATGAATTCCTTTTTTAAAAGGAATTACTTACAAGTAACCAAATTATGTAGTTTAAGTTAAACATTTCCCAGGGCCTCCAAAACCTCTCCATGCTATTAAATAATTGTTTTGAGTGCATGTTGTTAAAGTGAGTGCCTAAATTCCCTCAACTTTCTTCTTCTTGAAATCAGCATATCATTGTCTAATATAGATTTGTAAAACAATTTAAAGTGGCAAGAATTACACATGACTTCTCCAATCCCTATGACGTCTTTTTGAAAACCCATGACATCTCCAACCCCTATGAGGTCAGCTTTACTCTGGTAACTTTTGATATTTTTAATCATTACATTCCATTATATGGCAAAGGAAGGCCAATTAAGGGCAGTTTTATAAGAAAAACTTAGGTTTTTCAAAAATAACCGTTAGGTCAATTGTAGTCTATGGCTCATACTTTTCTGTGTTTACCTTTGTTTGCCACAACCATTAAAAATTTATAGAAGAAAGCCATATTTTTGCATAAAGATACACCATCTTCATTGAATTCAACCCAATACATGTCTGTTTTTTTAAGAATATTTTTTTTTCATTGTTTGATTTTGATAACACCTGTCTTTTTTCTTTCAGCCGTCTCCCAACTTGGCTACAGAGTTATATCCCTAGAATATTTTATGTTACAGAAAAGGCCTGGAATTTTTACCCATATACAGAAACAGAGTACACAGTAAGACCCTCAAATAGCAAATTACTTGGCTTGAAAATTGCTAGAAATATGTGAGACTGTAATGGTTTCAGTTATACTGTTTAGATTTATTTTTTTTAATTTAAAGTCTTGAAAACTTTTGCAACTTGCCGAGTTTAAAAAAGCCTGTAATCAAATATATTTTCTAAACTCTATACCTTTTAATATCCTAAGTTTCTGTGGATATTAAAAATTTTCAAGGGACATGCAGGGCAGCATGTGAAAAAAGAGACGTGATTGCAGATGCAAACTTTAAGCCCCTGCTTCTACCAAGTTTGACAAAAAGCACAAAGAAGCAGAGTTTGGTTAGTTTTAGCATTGAAAATTTGTGTAGGCTTATTGGGTTTGACAATGAAAAGGCATTGTTTAATTTTTACTCTTAATTGATGTTTGTAGCAAGTCATGTCAGCCAACTTAGAGATTTAGATCTTTTAGTTGATGAATCAACAAAACTTTTATTTTAGTTGATGATCAGAAATTTTTCTGAAACATTTATTTATGTATTTATTCTAATTCTTAAAAATTTTCATCATAGTGCTCATTTGTACCAAGGTTCAGTATTTCAATTAAAACCTGTTACAAAAATGACAATGGATGTACTGAAAATGTAAGTGGACCATAAACAATAACTAAATCTTTAATTTTTTAATTAAGTCACCAAGTTGTTAATAAAATTTAAAAACAAATTTACTCAAAATTTTCATTATATAACTTTTTGGGCTACATAATAATTGACTGATTGAAATAACATCATTTTCAGGCCTGATCTGCCTAAAAATTCTAACATTTTGCTTTAAAGAGACAGGGCGACAAGTATAGCAAAATACCAACAATTTCAAACGGAATGACCCATGTTTCTAATGAAGTTTTTTCGATTACCCAAGATTTAAAGAGCTGTATTGTTGCTCAAACAAACTTATTATTTCAGCTGATAATGCTGTCTGGGGTAAATCCCACAGATTTTAGCATTGAGTGACCCTTATTGCAATTGAAAACATAAATGACCAGATAAGGGCTTTAGCGGGGCATAACAAACTTCTTTGACCACACCCTTTTTTAATTGTGTTGTGACTGATGTCACCATTGCACATAATCTAAGTAGAAAGAGCATTTTTAGAAGTCAAATTTTAGTTACTCTCTCCAAAAAGGCAAATTCAGTACATTAAATTTGTTTTAAAAGTTTTTCAAGAATGAGTTTACTTTTTAGTTTACTTGAAAAAATTTTTCTTTTTGACAGAGCCTTAGTCTTGGTGAAGAAGATGTAAAATCAAGAGATGTCCATGTCTTAGATATTGCTTATGATGAGCTTTCAGAAAAGTATTACAAAGAAGAAGAGGTCAGTTTGTCATTTTTTTATAAGATTGATTTTTTTATAAGATCAAATACTTGCCTTATTATGTTGTGCTTTTGCAGGTCTTACTAGAAAAATAGTTTCATGTATGTGGTTTATTCCACTCCTTGAGCATGTCGTTTGTGTGAAACCTTCCAAAGTCAATTAGTATCAATAAAAGTTATTTTTAGCAATATATGAAACACTAACAATGCAATCAGAAGCCAATCAGAAGAGGTAATTCAATAATTATCTGTCTCACGTTTATCTAATATCATTTGTAGCAATTCTAATCAGCAAGAAATAAACCAACAATCCCAATGATATAATTGTTTATCTTTGTGCATCTGCTGTTCTGGATAAATTCTGGTCTTTTGTGGAGCACTTAAGGTGCTAAATTTATATCAATTGAAAGTGTACAGCAACACACAATCAAACCTCATTTATTCAGGATGAAAACGGAATACTGATCAGCTTTGGGCTTGGATTTTGGTCTGTTTGGGGGCAGATTGGATTCATTTACATTGAAAGAGAGAGCAACAAAGTAAATTACCAGTTTGATTTTGGGACTTTTGGATCCTGGATCAAATCTTTCACAAAAATTGCTACAAAAAAAATTGAAGGCGTGTTTCTTTGCTAACCAAAATATAATTTGTGACACCTAGCAACAAGGTTTGAAAATGTAAATAACAGAACAAGATGTGTAGCATATTACACTTATGGAAGTGAATAATCAAACAGTTTTTGATAGGACTTCTTTTTCACAAATAAATGTTCTCCATGCTCTGATATTTTTTTACAGGACTGTAGATATTTTAAATCAAAGAAAACTGGAAGAGGTCCCTTAGAGGAAGGGTGGAGGGTATGTTGTTTGATATTTACTTCATTTAAAAAGTTTCCAATGGTTTATGAAAAAACTTCTATTTTTAATGTACCCTTCAAGGTAATAGAATGTTCCCTAAAATTATAAATTTTCATATTATGAAGAAAAGATACAAGCTTGGCAGTGAGATGGCACATTTAAAGGATCAAACCAATTGTTTGCAGTAACGTTATTTTTAAAGGTCATTAACCTGGATATTTAGATATTCATCATGCTTCTTGTTATTGATTTTAACATCAAACAATTTGAACATATCGATTTGAACATTAAAACACCCAACAGGGCTTTCAGTTAGACACTGGCTTTCGCATTTGGCTATGCAGGCACATGCCCAGGACTAATCAGTCGAGAACTCAATCAGGCACATTATGCACAGATGCATCATGTAGAAATTATTCAGTTTTAATCTTTTAATCGCAAATCAATTGGTTTGAAAGGCCATAGGCATTCTAACCATTTCCCTCAAGGATGGTGTCAAGCAACCAATTTTGTCCCAAGTTTCCTCTGTGGTTAGATTTTATCATAGGTTTGGTAAAAATTTTTTGGTTTCAAGAGGGAACTGACATCATTTCATTTCAATTGCAAATTTAGCTTTTGAATGCCTTTGTAGCTTCTAATTTCCTGAACAAGGAATTTCCTGTTGTACTTTATTTTTACAAGCAGGAACCCATATCGAGTGTCAATGGCTGTTTTGATAAATGATAAGTAGAAAAGTTTACGCAAAAAATAATCTTTAAAAGCACATTAGGAGTAAAGGAATCAAGGCTGAACTATGTGTGATGGGGAAAGAACTATGTGTTATTGGATATAAGTTGACCGTAAAGGATTTCAAATCTTTTGGCATTTTGTTTTGTCCAAGAGTTGAAAAGCTTCATTAAGCTCCCTGCAACCAAAGATTTCTAGAGGTAGCTGATAATTTGTTGTTTTGATGCATTTCCAAGCCTCTTTAAAGTACCAAGTTACATCAAAAACTTAAGTTGAAAGAACATTCAGCACAGTCATTGGTATTCTTTTAAACAAATGTTTGTTAATAAAACATAATAAACTAAATGAGAATTTGATGATTTTTTTAATTCATCACTCTGGACTTGAAAAAAATTTGCAGTCGTGAAAATCTTTTGACATAAATATGTTTGAAATAAAAAAGAAGAAAAGGAAAAATAAACCAGTGACCAGCAGTGTTGATGTAACTAAGAGAAAGGGAGGTAGCAAAAATGTAGTGAAGATAAAAGCTGTGATTACAGCAGTGATATTATCCCCTAAAAACAGCAATATTAACTTGACACTATCAACAGTCCAGCTGGAGAGGATTGCATAGCAACCTTTTCCCTGATTACTGTCAAAGTGTGTTTTGTTTCTTTGATTTCAAAGTACTGAATTGGAATCATCTGGATAGGACGCCCTAATTATGAATTTGGCTTCGATAGCACTACTTACGGGAATCTATTCTGGTCTGTTTTATTATCTGACATTGTTACCTGTTTGAAAAAATTATCAAATATTTTTAACAACAATATAACAAATATGGTCAATAAATATTCTGTTTTAGTCAAAATTGTTCTAGTCTGTTTTATAAATTTCGATATTTTGCATAACTTATCCTGCATGGTTGATTGACATCCTTATGAAATTTTGAACATGAAAGGCCTGACATGACACTCACATCTCCACTTAGGAAGTTGATGACCTAGAGGGTTATGATTACTGATCAAGTTTTTTCTTTTGTGCACAGGTAACTTTATTTAAACTGCCTTCATTTTCACAGGATAGTGTGAAGCCAATCATGTGTTCCTACAAATTAGTCAAAGTAACTTTTGATGTCTGGGGACTGAGGGATAGAGTGCAGCAGTATGTCCAAAAGGTATGATTGTATTTCGAAATATTTCTTATTCAAATGATATTGCTAAACTGTTTGTGAAAGTTCACTTGGATTTATGTTTCACCGATCTGTTATGGTCTTTACTTGAAATGCCCTAACAGAAAACTTAAAGGCATTCGACAAAGATAAAAATGGCTTACAGCCACTTGATCCCCATGTGTTGACCAATCAAATTACGCCCAGAGAAAAACATGTGAACAATTTCCGCCTTTCTGCCAATCGGCAAGACACTACAGTGGTTTCACGTGAATTGTTTCAAAATTCCTTTCAAACGGGTGTGCTCTGATCAAGTTATTTTTGGATTCGCTCTACTTATGCATGTCAAATGCCACTAAAGAGAATAAGAAATTATGACAGTGGCAATCATCAGGTATTAAGATAGGCATTCTCAATCATGTTTAACTCCAGCGATTGTTGCTAGAGATTTAATGAATTAATGTCTTTTAATACAAATCAGTTTTTATATAATTTAAGAAGTATTTAGTTATTTTTAGATGACTAAAATCTATGGACAAAGAGGAAGAACATTGAATGTTGGGTGGTTATTTCAAGTTCACTGACCAATCAAAGGGGGAGGCATGGGGGCATATTTTCCCGGGCCTGAGCTGAGAAGAGTTCAGAGAATATATAACAAAGTTCCTGACAACAAAAGCAACCACAGTTATAATGAGATAATTAAGGGCCCCAAGCCCAAGAAAGCTCTTTAAAAATAAAATGCAAAGTTATATTTGAATGTAGAGGAAAGTTAAAGAATGGGCCCAAAACATTTTTGGGGACATATCCTTTAAAATTGTTAGCATTTCTCTTTTCATTAGGTATAAGGGCCAGAGAAACTAGAGATTACAAAATTCTCTTAAAGCCAGTTTACACGATGTGTCTTTGTCTTTTTCTGACTCATGAGTCAAAGTTGCTTTAGTTTTTGACCCACAAGTCAAAACGTTTAGACTCACGAGTTATTTTCAAACAAAAACAACTTGCACAAATCATATCACTAGAGCAGGCTCCACACGGAAAAAGGCTGTAGTTTGCCTCCAAGATGTGGGGGTTGGAGAATTAGATATGAATTTTAAAGAAAATTTAAAATTTTGCATTGTATTGTTCAGTGAGACCAACACAGGGACCACAAGCTACACCCAAATCTTTTGCCACTCTTTTCTCAGCTACTTGGATTTTATATCTATTGCCATAGACTTTCAAACGTACATCTCACAAAAAAGCCTCTTTCCTTGCTAGTTCTATGTCAGTTTAAATATACTTCTTTGCTTTGAAGATCAATGTTTTATGAGAACAGCGAATCATCTAAATCACTCATTCTCCTAGCTGATAGGTTAATAGCAATAATCCTTTATGCCATCTTGCAAGAAAGTTGCAATTTTCATGAGTCCTTGCAAGACCAATAAAATTTAAATGCAAGCCCTGTTTACAGAATGCAATTTTGGCTCATAAGTTTGACTTGCCTTTAGATATGACCCTGTAAACTGGCCTTTAGATATCCGGGGCTAACTCTCAATGAACAATTAGGGGCAAATCAAAACAGTGAAACACGCTCATAATAAAAGAGTTTTAGTCTTCAGCTTGCAATATTATAATGATTCAGTTATTCATCCTGTTCATCTTTTTAAGGGGATTCGTGAAATTTTATTAGTTGGGCACAGGCAGGCATTTGCCTGGATAGACAACTGGTATGGTGAGTAATGTCAACGTTTTGAGATTTTAATTAGTTTAAAGACATCACAAAGACAAACAAAAAAATAAACTTCTGGGTTATATAGTGTCTCATAATCAAAAGTTTGCTCATAATCAAAAGTTAAAAGATTCAAAGATGTTTGTAATTTTGAGAAAAAAGGTAAGGTTCCCAGTATAAGAAATACCTATTGAGCTCTTTTTCAGTACTGAAGATGGTTAGGCACTAAATCATGGGCTAGATCATGGGCATGATGTCTCCAATCACTTTGCAGAAATCTGTAATATTTTGGTGTTATTCACTGGACGAATCACTAGGACTTTGATTGCTTTTCTGTAAAAATAAGATGGAAAGATAGTAAGAAGTTCTTTCAACTTTACAAGCCTGCCTGCCTGTTTGTTTATTAGCAATGATAAAGACAAGCTTTTAAATGTTTTTGGTACAGCCTAAATGTTCCTGTGTTCTACATAGATTTTTGGAGATGAAATACAGGGGCAGCCATTTGGTCAAATATTGGAGGGGCATACCTATTGTTTTGATAAGATAACTTGACATTCCCTATTGCCTTAGACCAAAAACTATTGTCCTTAAAGTATTGGGGGCAACATTAGGGCTTGACACAGAATTTATGGTATTTGAAGATATTTTCTGTTGTGTGACACACCAAATTACATGAAGATTTATTCCCTGACATTGAATTCCAGGCATGACATATGAAGAAGTACGAGATTATGAAAGAATTATGCAATCAAAGACTAATGAAAAAGTAGTTGGAGATGGTGAACAAAGTTCAGAGGCAAATAAGGGTCCCTGAAATTCCTCAGATCTGTTATTTCTGTATTTGCCTATTGAGAGGAGATTCATGCATGCAAATCAATACCATACAGAGCACCATTACCAATTTTGAAGCTAAGTAAGTCAAATAATTAAGTCTGTCAGTATCCTACTGGTCATTCTGCCTGGCAGATGATTTATTAACCGAACTCAGGCAGGAATGTGTAAGAGTTTGAACTGATTCCTGTCTTAGGAGCTTCCCGCTACTTAACTACAACTTTCAATTAATAGACCTATTGCTTTTATAAACGTCATGGGCATGTGAAATTTGTTTCACTTGCAAATTGTTTCTTTTATTTACTATGAACAAACTTTATCTGTCATTGTAGATATTTTAGAGATACAAGTTTTATTTCTTACAATTTTAACCCACTGTTATCTAAGTAGCACTTTTAAATATTATTTCTTTGTGTGCAATTAATTAAACACAAAATTGAATTTGAACTGTCTTGTAATACAGAGTGTTAGTGTATCAGTTGTAATTTCTGTATGTACTTACACTAAGATTTTTTATGTATAATGTTAGAAAAATGGTGTCTTGGAGCCAGCTAGTAAACACATTCAGTAGAAAACACTTGATTTCACTATTGTTCAATTATCAACTCGCATACATAAAACAGTAAAATTACAATCATAATAACAACAATTGTTAATCTAGATGTAGATACACAACAATATGCATTAATTGAAGAGAGAGCCTTGGGACTTTTTATCAAAAATAATAACAAATTAACAGTGCTTTGCTTGATTATCCAAATATCTTTGACTCCTAAATGGAAAATATCATTTTGGCAATCTAAAATCCTAAAAAATTAAATTCACCTCTCGTTAATTGAAAATGGGGTTTCTGACAAAAACCAGTGATCCTTTTTCAATTTTAAAACATAATCAACAAGAAAAGGTTAATAAATATTATCTTCCTTTAGAATTTTCAAGTCTCAAGTGCAGTCAATTTTAAGATATGGATAAAAGCCCAAGCACTTTAGGACCATAATGGTTAAAAAATGAAGGAAATTCATCAATTATAGTAGGAAACAATAATAGGCATGGTCTCCACAAAATTGCTGTCTTGGATCCCCTACATGTATGCGGATCCCCTTAACAAACAGTACAGTATGGCATACCAATATTTCTATTGTAATAACCGGATATGTAGAACAAGAAGGAGTTCTGAATACTATTTATAGGTAGCCCTGTCTGATATCACTTTCAATCATGTTATTACATACACAACATATCGTTTTTTAAATCTACACATTTCTACCAATCTTAACTGTTTACAAATGATGCGTATCAGACTTAAATATGAATAAATTGAATCAGTTGAAAAAAATTGGTCAATTTTAACATCCTTATGGGTGTCAGGAAAGACATTGTTCACATGTGGGGAGCAGTCAAAAAGTTTTATCTTCATATATTTTGGGCAAAGTTTCCAGCAGCTGTGAATGTCTAGAATCGTATAAAATAGAGTCATGAAAAATGTATTTTGCAGTGATATTTTTCTTCATAAAATGCATGTTACACTCATGATTTGACATTTGCCTGCAATTTCTATGTTAGATAAGAACTGTCTATAATAAATGTTTTCTTTCTCAAAAGTTATAGGCTAATAAAGGCTTGATTTGTGAACCTTTAAATTTCTACTCCATGCCTCAGCACCTCTATATATTTTGGTATGAATTTATTCATATCAACTTCATAACTTTGGAAGCAAATAACCAATTTGTGATTGCCATTAAGTATTTCAATTTTGTTAAGTCTATTTTCTTAAGATTATGTCTTATGTATTTGTAGCAGTAATTGACTTTAACAAAGACCAGAACCAAATTTGTTAAGAGCCTTACAAATAGGAACCCTTTAATCTGCAAGTATTTGAATCTCAGACTTGGCTTATTTATATGGGTCAACAAATTTTGTTTTCTGTGCTGATTTGAAAAATTTAAAAAGATTTGAAAAGACTCCTGTTTTGAAATATTAGACTTAATCTTGTTATTCTATATTTCCAGGGTAAACTTGATTGCTTCAGTTTTATTCTTTGTAACATTGGATTGGATTGCCATTATATTAATCTTATTCTCACTTTCGTGTCATGCTATGGGGGCTTTGGGTTTAGTTGGGTCGTACTCTACCCAGAGTCTTTCAAATTCTTTTATATAAGGTTCGACAACAGGAGGAAAGTTTGTTATAAGAACGTTCTCTTTGTTCCCATACACAGCTTGGTTTGTCCAATTAAACGATCCATTTACGAGCGTTTCCTTGTCAATGACAATGAACTTGTTGTGCATCAAGAAAGAGCTTTTATCAGATCGTACTTGAATGCCTGCAGCTCTAAAGTTCATAACTTGCGATATTACAAGGTCCATCTTTTCTCCGTCAGTAACAACTCTCACAACAACGCCTTTAGCGTGTAGCTGGAGCGCCGCATTGGCGAGTTGTGGCGATGAAATTGTAAACATGCAAATGTCCAAAGAAGATTTTGCAGCTTTCAGGCTTCTTAGTAAAATCTCCATTGTAGAAACTTTACCATTGCAACTACAATCTGATTTACGGCGTGTCGAAATTCTGCAACGACATGCATAAGTTTTGTCAGGGAAAAACAACACCGATGTTTTATACTTTGCATTGATGTTTGATTCCAAGACCTTCAATATAGATTGCTTTGCAGCCGAAAGCAAAGTCGATGCAGTGAAATATGTCGTACTTAGCATGCTTGTGGCTTGAAAAACGTCGAGAAACGAAAGTTCCTTCAAAAAGCTCCATACCGAAGTAGCCATGTTTATTTTTCACAAGATCACAGGTACGAGGCTGCGGCTTTCCCGCGTTCCGCGACGTTCCGGATGGATTCAGACGACTTTAAAGTTAGCTCCCAAATAATAATAATAAAATGATAATTTTAATTGTTTAATTATGGTATAGCCCTTCAGTCTGAGCTGATTTTCAAGGTTCTAGTGTAAACTAAAAAACTTGATTTACTTTGTTTTGATTCGGTGAAAAGCAGGCTGGCAAGAAAAGTTATTGGGCCACAAATTTAAAGACCAGTTTACAAAATGTTAGAACAAAGACCTTGTCATTGAGGCCAAAGTTCAGAACATACAAATTGATGGTAAAAAGAAGCAAAAAGAAGAATATAAAGCTTAATCAGAAGACAACTAAGAGAAGAGAAAGAAGACTATCAAGCCTAAAGAAGCAGCAAAATTTTAAAACAAGAAAGAAAAAAGTAGACGTGAGAAAAGAAATAGCGTATAACGAGCTTGCACAGTGCGCTTATTCAGTCGAACTGACATGACTGGGGGGTCTAAAAACTGCAGGGGCTAAAACCGAATAAAAAATGCTTTGCTGGTGGTTCACTTCTTAATATTTTGCATTTTTGCATTTTTGCCTGCAGGGCCTACGCCACGAATTTGAAAGTAGGGGGCCAAGGCTAGCAAAAGTAGGGGACTAAGGCTTGTTTCACTTTTACTGCAGCTTTAAAATTGCCTGTTCGCAAAAAAGTGGGGGCCATGGCCCCTCCGCCTCCCCCCTGATGGCATGGGCCCTGGCCTGTTAAGAGTACATTTATCTTTAACTTTCGGACATCAACTCGACAAATCATTTCATTAGAGACAACAAGTACCCTGCTACCTTGTCAGTGTATGTGAGAGAGGGAACAGAGTTTGGTTACTTCAGAGTTCGGTTTCCCTGACCACGATTTTTGATCCTGTGGCAGTGTATTTTCTACAAGTTGTTCATATATTTTCAGTTTTATCTCTGCTTTAACCGTTTTCCCCTTTTTGTGATAATAAATTATGCAAAACTTGAGGTAGACGTTTTCTTTTTGCATATTCTGGAGCATTTTATTCATGCACCTGTCAGTTTTAAAAATCTATCTAATTTGACTTTTTGTACCAGATGTAAATTGAAATTTTTGATCAAGTGAAATGTGAATGCAACAAAAGCATTAGGCAATAGTGTTCAAACACAGAATATTATGTGATTCAAATTGTTCCTATGACGACGTCCTACTCTCGACTTGACGTACGCCTAGTGGTCTTTTTGGGATATTTTGAATGGCAATACTGGCATTCAGTTTGAAATGAAAACGATTTTAAAGACGGACTGATCTGAAAATGTTATATATTGTTCCAGTGTAAACACGCATAAACGCAATATTTTCACTCTTGGTTCGAAGGAAGCTAGTTAATATGACAATTACTAGTTGTAGGATCACCTAGAGAAAAGAGTGTTTTATTTTGGTTGGAGCTATACCTTTGTATTTTGTCAGACTATTCTACAGGAGGCAACTTTGCTAGACTGTATCTTAGCGCGCATAATCTGCCCCTTAAAACTTGCAGGCATAAAAAATTCCAAGATCTGAATGATGCTATGTTTCCTGTAAGTAAATCAATATCAAATTGTTGATGATGAGTTACATTTTCTCTAAATATGTTCATTATATGAGAAAATTAGAAAAGACATGTTAGAATCAACTTCCTCGCAGTTTCATCAACAAGATGACTGAATACACAAAAGCTATTCCTTTGGTGTTGGTCCAAGGTTCAGCAGAAATAGTTTTACCTGAACAAAATTACCAATATTGCTAGAGCAAAACATTTTATATAAAAACTCTAAGAACCCAAATTCACCCCATTAGAATCAAGGGTCAACAACAAAATAATTTCTACTTCTGAATTTTCAGTGATACTAAGTCTGATCAAGAGTGGGGTTCTTTTACTGTGTTTTTTATGTTGCCTTGAAATTTAAATGTTGCATTTTCATAGCACGTTTAAATATGCTACTGTGATATTGTTCATTTCCATAGCTTTATCCGCTTATAGCATTATCAGAGCGAGTTCAAAACTTCTGACCTCGTCTGGCTCCTTTGAAGGCGCATAACAATCACAGCAACATCAGAAAGTTGATGGTCACGTTAGGGGGCAAGGAGTATGGATGACGAAATATTTCTAACTGGGAATTTCCAGCAGTATCCAGATTGCAAAAGCACTTATAATTTACGCTTGGGAAGAAAGAATCTTATTTTCGAACAAACAGTGGATTCAGTGACCTACACAAAGCTAACAGATGGATTCACTTCTGTATTACTGCAAGATGTGGTTGCTGCCCGACTCTACAACAGCAAAATCCCAAAGGACACATCGGCCTATTTTCACATCACTGCTTATCCCTTAACAAATGTTGGGAAAATGCGCCGTAAGAGGAAGAAGAAGGAGTTCACCTTTCGTGTGAGCGAGTCTGATGACGAGGAAAGTAACATGATCGTTGCAGAAACATGGGCAAGGTCCGTTGAATGGCTGATTAAGAATCCCTCGATATCACAGGAAGATCTTCAAAGTAATTCATTATACATGAATTGTACCTATAACAATTGGCTTTTGTTTAAACATTTCAATAGCTGATAGCTAAAGGCTTTATTTTTGGTTGGTCTAGCTTGAAGCAATTTACACATGTATGGAATTTATAGCATATCCTGTTCAGCTGAGATTTTTCAGCTTCTAAAAATTGATCCTCAAAACAGGATCAGTTTTCTTAACTCCTTTTAACAATGGACCATGATCTTTTCACAGCTGTAGTTTTTGGCTACAGCTTTGGTCATCAAGAAGGTAAAAATAGCAAAAAATGAAATAAAGATATTTTCAAACTATTCCCTTTTTTGAATTTACTTGTAAGTCTGACATTACATCCCATAATGACTTTTGTTTCTTCCATGCATCTATAAATTCATTTGTATTGATAAATGTCCTCTTTTTCAAATTGTTTGTAAATCTATGCTGCTCTGAAAAAATATCCATCTTACCCCAAAGGTTTAACAGGGCTGCCAACTTAATACACTGAACATTCTGCACCAATGAACAGCATTCCCATCAGCCAAAAAGTGACAAAGCTTGACATGTTCAAGCTCTTCAGTCAAAAGCTGACAGTCAATAATGTTTCAGCTTTTATTAGTTTTTTAAATACAAGATCAATTTTTGACTGATAAATTGAAAACTGTTAATTAAAAGTTGATAAAAACTGATCATGATTTCAAGCTTTAAGCATGTAAATTTGTCAGTTTTGGTTGTTTAAATTGAGACTACATTGAGACACAGACAGACTAGTACTGAGGGCAGAAGGGGGAAAACCATTTAAATTAGGAGTCCTACATCTTCTGAAACATGTTATACTATTGTTTTGAAGTTAATGTTGTATGGGTAAGACTTAGGTTTTCATTTATTTATTGTTTCATTATTTATGGAAAAATAGCTTTTTGTTTTTGTAGGTAAAGATGCCTTTCCAAAGAAAAGAAGGATTTTAGTCCTTATTAATCCAAAGAGTGGAAATGGTGCCAGTGTTTCAAAGTTCAGAAAGTTTGTTGAACCAGTCTTCAAAGATGCTGGAATTTATTATCAGGAATTTGTTACAAGTATGTTCTTAAATATGTTGAATGGAACTTAATCACCAATACATGAGCAAGATTATCTCTAGTTGGTTTGTTTGTTTGCAAACAGGTACCTGCTGCCTCAAGCTTAAGGTACTCTCTCAAAAACAACAAAGGCAGCAGTTATTACAAGCAGCCAACCTCTGCTGTAGCCAAGCAGCCGTTAGAGTGCCTGTTTGCAATCTCCCTCAGAATGTAGCAGCATGTAATTTGATAATGTATTGTATATATTATCAACTTTTGCAGAGTCTCTTTTATCTAATACTATACACTGATATTTGGTATAATATTAAATGCAGTTTTATATAATTTAAGGAAGCTTATTAATATTGCCGATGCTTTTAGCCGTATCTTCTGATAACACAGGAATTGGTTATCACATTACTCAAGCCCATTGTTTTGTCTCGATTCAAGTGAAAGCTCAAGGTCAAGTTAAACTGACAAACTCATCAGTTTAAAGTCAGAAGGTTGTAAAAGCTGAAGAAAACTTGATATTTCTTAATTTTATTTTTTAGAATGTGCTAACCAAGCCACAGAAGTTTGTTATTCCTTGCATTTATCCGACTGGGAAGGCATAGCTATATGCTCTGGTGATGGACTTGCATATGAGGTATGTTCAGTGGCATATGTACATAAAAAAAACATGATGATAAACTAATAAAAATGTAGACTGTATTGGGTCAAATTGTTGTTAATTTTGAAAATGGCTGCTTTTAATTGTTAATTGAAAATGGCTGCTGTTAATTTTCAAGCTATCATCAGTGATGGGAGACAGTTTGGATAGAATGTAGAAGATAAGAAACATTGCAACATGCCAAGGACAAACAGCAACAAACACAAGTTAATTTCCCCCAGCATACTAAGGCCCTTACTTATATACAGTGGCATAATGAGCTAGAGGCAAGGAGCAAATGCCTCCCCCCCAATGGCAAGAAATCTCTTCGAAAAAGGGCATTTCTAGCATTTCAAAGGGTGACCCCATTTTTCTTTTGCTCAACCTGCCTTTGCCCCCCCCCCCCCCCCCCCCAATCATACTACACTGGCTACGCTACTGCTTACATGCAATTTGTAAAGATTCAGGCCTGCAGAGGTATATGAATATTCTCTGTAAGGGACCTATGTGCATACCGTTTTTCAAAGATAGTTACAAAGATTTTTTAATGCTTTGTCATTGAACCAGGAGTTGAATTGGTTTACAGAAACATTACTTCTAACAAATAAATTCTGAAGAGTATAATTATGTTGGAACCATTTCCTTAGAATATAATTCTGACCCACATTTTTAAGCCCTTAAGTATCTAATTCTGACCAATACAGGAATGCTGGAGCAGTGGGCACACAGGGACAGCTGTCCCCATTGCTGGCCCAAACTCATCTTACTGAATTAACGTCTGATCCATATCTTCAAATTTGAGGAATCTATCTCTGACCCATACCTTATGAACTAGGCAAATCAACAGAAATGATTCCCCTTTGTATTTTCTCTGTCAACTTTATCTTTTCTTTAACAGCCTGTTTTTCCAAAGCACCTTTATGACAAATTAATTTTTTCATAACTAGGTTGTCCAAGGTTTTATGCAACGTGATGACTGGGAAAAAGCAATCAAAATGCCAATTGGTATGATACCAACAGGATCTGGTAATGCCCTTTGTGCATCAGTGTTGTACCATGCAAAGTAAGTGTTATGTTTGTTATCCTCAATATGTAATGAAGGTTTTGGAATTTCTTCTCTGGTTCATAGAATCATGAGACAGTTCATGTTCCATGTGTAGGCCTGTTTTTCTAATGCATTGCAGGGCCCTGCGCCATGAATTTGCCATGAAAATGGGGGGGGGGGCTAAGGCTAAAATGTAGGGGGCAAGGCTTCTTACCCCTTTTATTGCAGTTTTAAAACTACTTGGCATGGGCCCTGCATTGCATTTTAGAAACTCTTCCTATGATTATAAAGTCAGTTAGCAGAGGTTTTGGTTGCTGAAATGAAGTAGGTTTTCTTGAGGTGAAATTTGTTGATAAAGTAAACTTTTTATAAATATATTCAAAACAGAAATGGCAGTGATTTACTGAATATTTATTTGTCATTGATTTTAAGTAAAGTAAACCACATCTTGATTGGTAACGGATTAGATGAATAGCTTGCACCAACATTGATTGCTGATTTCGCCATTACGTCTTAGGGATGTATTCGACATTACGTCAGCATCATTCCACGTTGTTCGCGGCATCCCGATACCAATCGACTTATGTGCCATGCAAAATGATAAGCAAAGGTTCTTTTCGTTTCTTTCACTAACATGGGGAATTATATCTGATATTGATATTGAATCTGAGAGGCTACGCTTGCTAGGAAATGCGCGCTTCACCGCTGGTGCTGTTTCGCGAATACTTGCTTTACGTATCTATTCTGGAAAACTGGCCTATCTTCCTATTTCGGAAAGTGAGCTTTCTGACGAAAAATGCGAAAATGCTGAAACTAGTGACGCGGATTCAAGCTATGAAAGCTGCGTCACTGAAACGCAGTTCCAGACAGATGAAACATCTAATCGAAAGTTGGTTTTCAAAGATGCTTTAAATTATGAAAGATTAGAGGAAAACACACGAGAAGAAGATTATGGTGATGATATTGGGTTTCAAAATTCTAGACAGCGAGGTTTCTCTTCATTTGATGTCAAAGTGAGAAATCAAAACAGTATAAGGAAGGTTGCAAGCACAAACATTGCAGCTGGTAAATACGAGCCTATGTTGGAAACTGGTGAAGATATATCCTCGGATGGCAAAGATGTCAAAAGAAGCTTCCAGAAAAGAGCTTTTAGCACAACCGATATGAATCGAAGCGTCGGGAAGGAAAAGGAATTGTCTTTGAATAAATCTAAACAAGAAAACAGACGGCAGGCCAAAGGACCCGTAGACAGTGCTTTGCCGCCGCTTGACGTTGATCTACCTGAGGGATGGGTAACCTTAGACGGCGAATTTGTGACAGTGATGATACTCCTTGTTTCTCATTTAGGATCGAGCTTAATCTCGTGTCCAGGTCTCAAGCTTGGTGACGGTCAAATGTGGCTTATGTTTATCAAAAAGGGGATATCCAGAAAATCATTAGTTGATTTTTTGACAAAGATGGAAACCGGAGAGCATGTTTCTAATAACGATGTTGAAATTCGAAAAATAAAAGCATTTAGACTAGAACCGAAATTTAACCGAACCGGGTATATTGCTGTAGATGGAGAGGTGGTTGAGTATGACAGAATCCAAGGACAAATCCACAGAGGTCTGGGGAGGGTATTTGCATGTGCCTGAATTGCTGTACATTCTTAAGGCTATGATGTTCAGTTGAATTGACTTTTGTGGATGCGAGACGCTGCATGCCAGAATAAATGAACTGTTCGTTGCAAGTTGCTTGTTTTCGTGTTTAAAATGTAATAACGTATTGAGCAGGACGCTTGATTCATTCACTTGCGCATTGGCGTTGATTTAGATATATTAAAATAATTTTGTTCAGCGTATAATTTAAATTTATATCATGCACCCTATATCTTGAGAAGACTAGGTCGTTAAGGCAAAAAACGATTTATTTTCATCATTTATTGTGTATAACTTTTACCAAATTCATTCATAGTGCTGGATCGACCCTTTTTTATTTATCTTCAATTACACTCTTTTTTTATAAGAACAATTTTTTAAGAACACGAGCCACAAAACTGGTCGAAAGTTAAGAACAAACTAAGAACAAGCTAAGGCTGAGCTTCTGCAAATTGCAATTTTGAACAACGTTTTTTCTCAAAATCGAGGATTTTCAGCTTTTTCGGAGAATTTTCAAACTTGTCGGCAAATGAAGCTTGCCTCACTCAATTTGTCGGCAAATGAGGCCAGAACACCTCTCTAGAGCGGAAAAGCTAGCAATCGCACTGCTTACACCCTATTAACTTAAGAACAAATTTAGAACAATCCAGCCCCAGATTTCCAACAAAAATTTAAGAACAGTCAGCCTGAACTTAAATTTACTGGTTCTTATAAAAAAGAGTGTATGCATCCAGTTTAGATCTTTTATTATCATTAAGGTGATGCGTAATGAACGAATATTTTGTTAGAATCCTGAGAGTTTCCGTTTTGAGTATTATCTAGAAATTGACAGTCAATACAACCAAGTTTAGAAGCTTGCCGGCTGTAGCTATGCTGCTGTTGGACCTGGTCTTGCTACCGTATGAATGATTAGAAACCGTTTGTTAGGAAAACTGGCTGTTATAACGTGGTAGTATAAAAGCTGGTCCATAAAAATTTATTATATCTTAGTACATTCCCCATAGGATCATAAGTGAAAATATATTGGCAACCCACCCTTAATTTGCCGACAAGTCTGACAATTTCCCGACGAAGCCCCCCCCTACATCGCAAAATCTCCTTATTTTTGCAACGGAATTTTTCAAGGGGGATATCACACCACCCCATGCCCCACCATAGCGACGGCCCTGTCCAGAACCAGGATAAGATAATTTTGTGTGATCAGTCTTATGTACACCAAAAGAATTGCAGCTTGAAAATCACAACTCAAGTGTGTTTAAGTTTTATATCTCCTCCTATTATGTGTCCATGTTTGCTTTCGTTTAGCTATCAAGTTTTCTCCATAATTGTTAATGCATAATTAACATTCTTGATACAGCCAATTTCAAACTTAATTGTTTACATATATGTGCTTTATTCATCATTCTTATGCATTTAAATTGAATGTTCAGTAATTCTCAAATATTTGTTTTTATTAGTTACAGTTATCTATCGTCGTTGCTAAGGAAATGAAGCTTGGTGCTCCTCTCTTGTTAGTTCCCACATTGGTTTTATTGCCTCTTCTTTGCATCGAAACTAGTTGTACTTTTCTCGATTTCATCGTGGAACATTACTGAACTTCAAATGCTCAACTTGAATCGTGAATCGAATTCGAACTGTTCTGATTACTTTTGACAGAAAAATCTAAGTATTGCATTTTAAAGATACTAATGAAGTTTCTTTAGCTGCGGATCACGACCACAAATTAGGCCGAACTTCATAACAAAACTGTGTTATAAGGTTCCAACTGTACCCCATTTTCTTGTTTATTTTTCTTCAATACGTATCTACAAATAAAAGATAACCCAAAAAGACTTGAGAATGCATTATATTATGTTTACATCTTTCTTTTTCACGATATGATCATCAATAGAAAGAAATTATCATCAATTATCTTGGTAGTACAGAGCGCAACAAACCTTGGTACCCGGGGGTGTACTCCCATTATGGTCTAACCCCCTGGTCCAGTCAGGACCAAAGAGGACCAAAGCTAAGATGTTAACTACCCTCAAATGGTAGTCTTTTTTGACAATAACCCTCAAATGGTAGCATAAGGACCAAAACTATGTCCTTGGTAGCTTCAATTGCTTTGTGCTCGCCTGGTCCATCTTTGACAAATTTCTTAACCATTGACACTTGTTGATTCGGGAAAGAAAAAATCTTGTTCATTGTGTATAATAAATGGCAAGCTAAATTAGGCCGTTGTGTTATTATCGAAACTGAGCTATTTGCTAGCCATTTGGTAAGACCCTCAAATCGACATCGAGTGGACCCCCTGTCAGGCCTAAATAGGAGCACCCCCTGAGCCTTGGTATCGTGCTTTTTTTGTGTTCAGCTATAACTGCTTTTTCCACTCTCATTAAACCCTTTAGACAATTGAAACCGTCCTATTCCCCTTGAACAAGCGAGATGTTGACCTAATGCCCCCCCCCTTAATGCTCACAGCTTCTAAGTGGCCTATCCTGTTATCTAGCACGTTTTTTCCTTTAGCTTCCCAAACTTCCTATACTTCCCCTATTTCTTTCTTCTTCATAACATGGCGCCATATAATGTCTCTGTAACAACCTTCACAATCTCCTCTTCCCCAAAAATGATTTTTTCAGGGATTTCGTAGACATTAGACTCTTGGGTAATTTTATCACCACTATGATAAAGCTGCTTGTCTTAGGACCTTGCATTTAAACCTTGCATTTAAAGCGTTCTCTTACTGATTGCTCTCTTTGCTGATTCTGCTTTGACAGTCTTGCGTCACCAGAACAGAAAATCTCTTTTGCTCTTGATGTCATCTTGATCTGGCGATTTGTCACTTTTACGAATGTAATTCTTGCTTCAAGCACAATTCCTTTGGAGACAACATTGAGCAATGTGACCATTTATATGCATGCTACCTGCACGCTGACAAAAATTTTCTGTTTGTGAAATATGTTGCTTGCCAAGATCTTAGCTGTTTGAGCATTTTTTAAAATGAAGGTGATACCTTTCAAGTTTCATGTAACGAAACTAAAAAATTCCTTTGTGTGCTTTTTCGGTAGTTGTTCAGCTAGGCCAATGATCGCCTTCTCCATATTTGAAAAGTATTTCTTCATAGAGATTTGAATAAAACGTTGTTGTTGTAAGTTTATGTATTTTTTTAATTCGATATGAAAACAATATATACATAACAATATATACATAAGTATACAATGTTGACTAATCAGAATCGACCATAGCTACCAATTAGTACATTAAAGTAATTACAGATAAAACGTACTGACAATTTTAATGCACAAGCATCTGTTTAAGCACAAATTTGTTGATCACTGAGTACTACTTTATTATCAAGTACAGTGGAATCCCGATATAACGAACTGTGAAGGGAACCAGAAAATAGTTCGTTATATCGGGAGTTCGCTAAACCGAGAGAAAACGTTTTTTAGGTATTTTCGCAGTTCATTTAGTTCTTCAGGTTTTCGGTGGGCTTGTTTAGGCTATCTCCAACTTCTGTGCACATTTAACTAAAAAAAACCAAGCTGAATTCAAATAATACTACTGGTTGGTGATTGAAAATTAAAAACTTAATGTTCATCTTATAATTTGGGATCAAGAGATTGGCAAAGCTGGTATCACTTTACTTCTAGTTGGCAGCTGAATGACGTCTTCCTTTACTTCACAGTTTTTTTGTCTTCTTCTGCTTCTCCATCTGGGTCTCTCCATAAAATTCTATCGTCGCTCATTGCCAATGTTTCATATATAAGAAGTTATTTGTTATCGTCAATGTACTCATTCGCAGTAGTTTTTGACGCAATCGAACTTTACTCTCGTACACTGAGTCTATCAGTCAGTGCTTGAAATGTATCATCAGCATGTTTTGCCGATTACAAAATGATTTTAACCAAGATAAAGTGATAAATGAACACCAGAAAAAATAAATTGGAGAAAAGATGAAAAATTTATGAAAAGTTCGTTATATCGAGGGTAATTATGATGAAAGGACCTAAGATTTTGTTCGTAATAACGAGAGTTGGTCATATCCGGGGTTCGTTGAACCGAGAGAATTTGTGATGAATTAGTTTGGCAGAATCCAAGGGACCAGACATTTAGTTCGTTATACCGGGAAGTTGGTTATATCAGGGGTTCGTTTTATCGGGATTCCACTGTACTCTATATTACTCTTTTTTTTAATAAATAACAAACTTACAATCAGGGCATTCGGCTTGAAAACCTTTTTAGGTCTTTCAGTGTCATAGGCAATTTACTACAAATTGTATTAGGTAGAGCATGCTGTATCCATCGATCTTTAACTTTGTATCTTCTATTAATATATCTTTGGTTAACTTGTATTCAATGAATTTATAAATGTGTTGCTGAATTACTTGAATTTGAAATACTACGTAGATTTCAACTTTTCTTATTGAAAAGGGGATTTTTTGCTAAGAAGAAACAATTTTGTGTTGGTGCTAAAAATGTTGTCTAGACGTCAACCTTGGGCCTCAATTCAGTTTTTTCTTTTTTACCATACATACTTTCTCCAGGCAATGCTGCTGTTAAGCATTTAGAGACACTTTGCTAAACTTTTGAAAGTCCTTGCATGTTGTTAGCAGGCATATGTGGTGACAGTTGAAAGTTGATGCAGAATGAAGCACAATTCAAACGAAATAAACAATACATGTACCTTTGTGTCCTTCTTTCAAGAATCTGTGCTAAAATGCTATAGTTTATATCCAACTTCACAAAGTTAGGTTGGGGATAAAGGGGCAGGGGGTCGTTTTTTCAGATCAGGGAAGCGGAATGAATACGGGAGGATTCCAACCAGAGCGGAAGAGTAGGTATCTCTACCAGGGACGGATTTGAGCAACAATTATTGGGGGGGAAGGGATGTTAGAGACTAATTGGATTTTGGTGCTACACCCTTCAGGTCACTGGAAAATCTTGAAACAAAGATAAGAAGATAAGTTAAGTAAAATCTTGGCGTTATTTTGCTACTACTGACTACCAAAAATGATTTCCCCGAATTGAAGCAAAATTTACCAAAGGAGACAGAAATATTTGGGGGGTGTCACACCCCCTACACCCCCGCGCTAGATCCGTCCCTGATCTCTGCAGTTAAATTCTCAAATCGAGAAGTTTATCAAAATTGCGAAACAACCTATCAAGATAACCTATACTAATAGGTGTCTTTAAGGTCCCGGTTAAATCAAGAAAAGAGGATCAAAAATTGTCATGTCCGGCTCTTAACGTTGCAAAAAAATTGTATGAAGAACCTTGCCAGTACCTTTTCATACATCAGGGTAATTTAACTTTTCTTTTATTATGGATGACAGCATTATCAATATCGTAGTATCCTTACAGTGCTTCGCTGATGGGAAAGCTTTGAGAATTCAAAGTCAGTTTACAAACTTTGTCCACCTCAACCTGTGTGTTTTAGTTGGTGTCTGTAGCTATAGTTACAGTTGCCAAGCAACCTTGCAATTTATCTTACAACTGACACAGATAAAGTGCAGACCAAAGCCTTCGATAACGGCATCAACCTAAAGCAGCTGAAAAAAGTCTCATGCAAATGTGTGCTGTCATCAATTATGTATAAGTGAAGCAATAATGTTAATTGTTAAAATATTGTATTAACATTAATCAACATGTTAATGTGCCTTTAAATAGTTGTTTCAAGATGGTCATTGGATATTGCTTTTTGAAGGTCAGTGTTGCTATTGGTTGGGCCACGTTCTGCTGTGAATCTAATCATAGCTTTTCTCATTTGAAATATGCGAGCTGTTATTGAAATATGTTACTGAATACTGCTGTTGAAAGACATTTTCTCAAACGATACGATTCTGCTTTAGGTGGCAAAATAAATAGATCCAGGTTTGCACTCAAAAAAAAAAGTTAAGCAAACAATAAGATCTAGGTTTGCATTCAAGGAAGTAAATTTCCGTCTGACGGTAAACTAATTTCAATGTTGTACTTGAATTGTACTTGAATTGTCATTTCCTTTCTGAATTGAGAGAAATCTCGGCAATAGCGTTATGTATTATTACTCTCTGATTACGTACATACGATTTGGAATTGTAGCCTAGATTTTCCAATTACGCTCAAATTTTCCGACTAATTTAAAGAACTTAAACGATTATTGTTATCAAACTACCCCCTTCTTTCGCAATTACATGCCTCTTTGCTTTCATTTTAAATCATTATTCATTCAGTAAGTGTTTTTGTATTAGAGAAAAAAGACCTGTTGATATATGTGAGACACACTTTATAATTTTTGCCATCAAATATACGAATTTCAAAAATCATACACGGTCTAATTACATTTCGTTTGCCTTCAGCTACTAGAGCTAAAGTTAGGATGTCGACAAAGGTGCCAAAGAAGAAGGGTCAAATTGGGCAAGTTGCCTTTAATGTATGTTTAGTGTAATAAGGTAGGTTGCTTACAATGGTCATTAAAAGTTTTTTGGTCCGTGTTAAGGTTCAGCAACTTACCTCATGAGAACAGATTTAAGGCAACATAAAGTATTTGGAAATTATTCACAGAAGGCGAGTAGCCAGAAGGATTCAACCCTCATACCCCCTTCCCAACCCAAAGTTAATATGCTGTACTCTCTGAAGACTCTATTCGGTAACTTGTTAAAAAATTTCCAAAATTTTAAGCAG
This sequence comes from Rhopilema esculentum, assembly GCF_057945365.1. Classification (NCBI taxonomy): domain Eukaryota; kingdom Metazoa; phylum Cnidaria; class Scyphozoa; order Rhizostomeae; family Rhizostomatidae; genus Rhopilema; species Rhopilema esculentum. The sequence goes on from NC_142827.1 coordinate 5,601,745, forward strand.
TGCATAGACAGACACCCTTTATCAAATGATGGCGATAGGGTTCGTGAAGCGGAAAAACTTGTTGTTAAATTTTTACTAATGACGTTACGAAAGTGAGAAATATAAAGTGCTCAGTTGCTGCTTGCTACACGTAAGTGACCCAGGAATTCGTAACACATATCCTTTAGCGCAGTTATGCTCAAGCAATAGCAATCAGTCACAACTGTTGCTAACAGATTCACTAAAAGACACTTCTATGGCCCGATGTATTTCACTGGTCATTCAAATTCCCCATTGGTTGGAATACACAATAGACCCATTGTTACTTAATCGGCAACAAATGGCTGATTCGCAATGTTTTCTCGATCATAAACCCACTTCGAAGCCTGTGGTTAATTCTGAATAGTGGACTAACGGGACAAAGTGCCTTTAAGCTGTTTAATGTTGTGATTTATGCACATATTAACTGCCGAAAGAAGAGGAAGAAAGGTGAGTTGAAACTCATCGTTTTTCAAAAAGTTTGCAAATTCTGATCGATTGATTTCAATGAAGATTCTTATGATGATGATGATGACAGTAAGCATAATAATAATCATGATGAAGAAAGGAATTTAAACATCGATATCCGCGTAGAAATAGAAAGCAAGTAAAAAGATATGGACAAAATATGTATGATCGTTAGATTTTGTTTGATTGAATCGTGGTATTTGTGACCAGTAATTTCTTGCTGCTGGTATTTTTGTAGTCATTAAAATTACGACAACTGGACTTTAAATTCAATCTAGGGGAGATGTAATTTTGTGATTTATGCACATATTAATTTACCATTGCATAAATTAGAATAATTAGCTAATTAGAGAACCATGCTGTAAGAATGCACGCTTGGATATATGTTCTGTTATGTTCCTACTGAACGTACGTAAGTTTTCTTGTGTACTCCCTGCGACACAGGACATAATAAGCTGCACCCAATTTTTCCCGTCTTATCTTTCTTGTTGTTTTTGCTAGTCAACGCTTTTTTGAACGTTACTTTGTTGGCTGCAGGAGAGATTATCATACCTATTGTGGTACCTCTCTTGTGAATCATCATGTTGCAATTGTATTGCTAATGCAATTTGTATTTCAGCAAAGGATGATCTTCAATTCTTTGAATTGCATAAGCATTTTACTTCCTTGTTGTCAAATCTTTCTAATTTTGTAATAATATATTGATGTAAAATATAAAGGACCTTTGGAACAGTACTGCCAATTGTCAGATTGCAGCATTCTACATAAGATGTACAAAGCTACTCGAAAATCGGTTGTGAAGATATTTATAAATTCTTACATATTAATCAGAAAATTCAATCTGTTTAAAAATTTTACTTTATTTCATTCATTGGTATTCATTATATTTCTCTGATTTCGTTTCCATTACAAATGGAATCGTTCCACTCCATCGAAGGTTTATTTCAACGTCGTGATTCCATCGATATTGATAATGACGTAACTTATTTGGCACCTGCCCTTTTGTAGCCAAGACAACTTGTACATGTTTTGGGGTTTCTGATGGGTAGATTTTAACTTTTATTGTGCAGCAGGTCAGTCAGAATCAATGTTTGTTCGTGTGAATTGTAACGACCAACTCAATTACTTCCGAACGATAAAGCTTTATGGTTGTTTAGACGTAGCCAATTTTTTCGCAAAAGCTTTCGATCGCGAATCGGTCATCAAAGGTCAGTGATTCAATACACCCTCTGGTCGTTGAAGAACAGAGTTTAAACAGCGTTGTTAAAGAAAATCATATCGGAAAAAAGATTTTGATCCGTCATTACCATCGATGCGCAAAGTTGCTAAGTATTAAGAAAATTGCAACCGGAGATCTGCAAAGACGCTATATGTGAGTTCCTTTGAATAATTTCAAAGTATGATTATTTATTTAGAATTTCAAAGCTGTTTGAAGTTTTGGGCAGTACTCGTTTAGGAGACAGCTCCTTTCTTGCAGGATAAGCTAAATATTTCATTCTTCAAACGGCCAAAGCTTTGACTGAAAATATTTTACATTTGTATAACAAGGCGTATTTACAACATACGTTAACCAATCATTTTGGATCGTCTAGTTTAAAGTTGACGATACTGCATTTCTAATTCATTCTTTCTTATGCTCAGCGTTCAAAAGTTTCAAAACAACCATTGTCTAGTCATTGCAAATGCCGCCTTTGTTTTTGTCGTCATGTTTACATTCATAAAGATATGATGTGACATTTCTCTAGTATAGACAATATCGAGATCAGCAACAATGCTGTGCGAGTTACGAAGGCTATAGCACAGAATAGGGTAAACGATTCCAAAATACATGCTTTTTCATTAGGAACCAATCAATAAGTAACTTACAGGTAGCAGTCAGAAAAAGTTGAAGAACCGTCAGCACTAAAGACAAAGTCCCTCAGGAACGTACTAAGTAATATTTCTATTTTTGCAAACAATCAAGAATTAGGAAGCTGGTTCCATTCATTTTGAGTTAAAAATCACATAAATTGTGTGTTACAAAGGAAGCTATCGAGTGGTTCACTGTTTTTTGAATGTTTCATTTTTCTTCTTGATTGAACTTCCACTTTTTCATGTGTCAAACTTCTTTCTAGTTTTTCTTTAGTTTTCCCCTTGTTTTCTAGCTACATTTAAGAATCTAGTGACAATAATACAAAAGTTCAATGTTCTGTGTGCAATTTTCATGGCACCAAATGTGCAGTTAAATTAAAGGGTCTTGCGCAAACGGCATGCTTAGCGGCAGTTGTCTTGAGAAGTTGACTGTGTTTTGTATTTTCATGCAGTATGATATTAGGCCGGTCTTTGAATTATAGTCGCAAAGCGTGCCGGTTGCGCAAGGGCTATTAAGGAACTTCTAGTGTTACAATTTGGTTAAAAGAGGTGCAAAAAAGGAACTTCAAGAACTAGGCCTCGAGCTACGTTTCTTGTAAAAAGCGTGTATATCAGCAGCAACTGGTAATGCTCCGTCTCCAAAGCTTTATTGCTCAAGTAGATAACTTGTATGTAGATGCCTGCATGTCCGTTGCTAGAGCGTAATTTTAAAATGTGATATGCACTACCGTGTGGCCACATTATGTACAATTATGCATCATCAATTCCTTATCTAGTCAGTATCTTTGCTGCCGACAAACTTGTTTTAAGCATTTAACAAAACATCGTTGAACACATAGTTGTAAACTTTTGTGATTGTTTAAGCAACAGAACCCGTTCGATAGAACTATTCATCTTCATAGTAAAATGCAGACTGGCTTTTCAGTAGGTAACAGGGTTCAGCAGAGTTTCATACAGTGGGCTAGATCGGATCCAAAACTTTCCGGATACGTATGGATCTGATCTGGTCCTGGTGTCGTGTAAAGAAGATCCTTAAAGAATGTCGGATACGATATTGATTCTCTTGATATTGATCGCAGGGACTTTGCATGAAATTGGGATCACACATTTTAATTCGATGATAATCAAATCCATTTTTGTCAAAACAGAAGATGCTTGATAACCTCCACTTTTAACTGCACTTGATAACTTCAAAGCTTCTTGGAATAAATATTTCTAAAAAAATATAGATTTCTAAGAAATTCATGTCAACCGAATGAAAGGAAATCGATGGCTTTTTTCAAGCAACAAAGAATTTTGTTACTTATGGTCCATGTTATGGAAACATTCTTCAACAGTTCAGCCTTTGTTTTCATCCTGATCTCAGTCTTTGCAGCCGAGAGCAATTAACAACAAGCTGAAATCAACTGCGCTTAAGTTGTGAAGAATATTTGGGTCTACTTGCATTCATTACTGCTTTTATGAAAATTGTTCTGACTTTCCTATTAAGATCGTTTTTATTTATCTTCTGTAACTTTTTTTGGTTTTCCGTCTCGTGTCACTGCTTATTTGCCTTCCTCTGCATTAATTTTTTAAAGAATGCAAAATAACATTGATATTACAAAGAGTGTGGTGGCTTTCTTAATTTAATAGGATTGGGCACCACGTCAAAGGAATGAGGACTCTAGTTAGGTTGATTGAAGCCCATAGGGTATGGAGAAGTGGTCCCCCGGCTATCAGAACGTTCAAACCGTCTATTAATACCAAGAGTAGAGTGCAATCCAAAAGATACCTTTTAAGGAGAACTTATTACGGATTTATTAGATTGGGTGAGTTATCAGAAAAACCGAAATTTTTCGTTGTTATTTCGATGTTTCTTCCTTACGTCATAGCAAGGCAAGCCTCCTATGGTACAGACTGAAATCTTGATCCTGCTAAGTTATTTGACTGCTAGAGTTGTATGCGCTACGATGGCCTAGAAGGCTCACTTCAGGTCTCTTTTTTCACACCATTCAGTTGTACTTTTTGACACTTCAGTTATGTTATTTTGTTGTTTAGCTTCCTTTTTTGGCAATTCAGTTTTTACAAAACAAAATAACACACGTTTATATTAAGGCCCAGGCAACAATCAGTCATAGGAAGCACAGTTAAAGATGCCATTGCCAGCATATCTTCCATGTACTAGAATCAGATATCTAAATGTAAAGATATCTAAGTTGCACTGACGAGGACGAAATGATCGTTGGTTATTTCGGTCAGGGCTACATGAAGCTCGAGATTTTAGCTTTCTCGTTGGTCGTCTGCCAAAAAAATACAATTGAACTGTGTTCAAAAACTACAACTGAACTGTCTACTGAAATAAAACTGAACTGCCAAAAAACTCAAAGAAAAGATGACCTTGCATGCCAAATGACTTGAAATTGTCGTCACAATGCGTTTTGGCACACACAAATGAATAAATGATCGAAACTAAAGTGAGAGCAGTATCGTTTAACACTGGCCTCACTTTGTTGCTGCGTAACAGCAAAGATAATAGTCCAAGTGTCTCTCAAAAATGCCCTGTTTCTCATCAAAATTTCCCGGTGTTTGCCAAACAAATGGTGTTTGCATTTGCCAAGTACTCAGCAAGTTCCAATGAAATTATACCTGTTGTTACTTAGTTTACTGGGTGTTACTTCGTTAACTCTTTTTGAAAGCTTTTTAGAAATGTCTTGCTCATTTAAACCGTATTACTTTGTTTTCAAATTGAAAAAAAGATTGAACCTTATCTTTGCTACTGATAGCATATAGGTTCCAAATTTTTGATTGGCTGAGCGACTGAAATTCTCCATACCCCATTAGCCAATCATTATTCAAGAATATGACAACAAATGGAATTCACTCCCGAAATCAATAAAGACAGCACAAAATGCTAGACAATTTAAGAATTTGATCAAAACTTGGTTCCTTGAAAACAAGTGCGCTTGCTCACTTTGCAGTAAATGAACTGTCTTATGCAATCCTTGAAATTGCTTCATGTTAGTCTTAATTAGTGTATATTCACTATTGTAAAAACTAAAATTAAATAATCTACAATGCAATACAATACAACAAACGTGTCTCGCAGCTAGATTTAGGCCTATTTTGGAAGTTTTTACCACTACCCACAAAAAATAAACGTGTAAAATGTGCTTAAAGATAACCTAATTCCTTTTAAAAAACTGAATCTTAATAAATTTATGAAAAAACTGCCGTCAAAAACTTCCGCGAGCGTCAGTTACGAAGGTATGAAACTGTCCCAAACTGCAGATGGTTCCGTCTTCACAATAAACACATCATAAGCGGACTGACAACACCGATGTTTTGTTTCTTCTTCACTTTTCTTGAAGAAACAGCTACTTTTCTTGTTGTAGTGCTTTATGCAACTTGCGCAACTGAGTTCACCAGAGTTAGTCTCTGAAACTACACCATCAACGTCGGGAAAGATCTCGTCGTTTAACAGTTCCTCTAGTTATTTTCGACAAAAATATAAAATCTTAGCTATTCGCTGGGTACACCGCCAGCTGATATTGTAAATGCTGATTGCGTGTCAAAAGCTGGCACGCTAGAGCCTGTGGTGTCAACAAAAGGAGTAGATTTGCTATCAGTTGGTATTACTTTATTATGTGTGAATGAAGAAAAGGTCACTGTAGCTAGCAGGCTGCTCGACGGGCTCCAAGGAGTTCTTGCGGCGAAAAGTCGATACAAATGTAGCAAATAAGAAACACCGCAATACGCCGAGAATAAATAAATACACGTAAATCAGTGAAGGCTAATTAATATTTCGCCCCGGCATACGGGGCTTCATCAGAGCAAAAGTCATCACTTACATTACTTTATTACTTTATTTCGTTACTTCTGTATTAGTATTATTTCCTCTTGTTATTGTTTTGGTTCTGATTTTCACTTCAAATTTTAGTCATTTCTTTCTGTTAAGTATTCAATCAAAATATTAATAGCTTCTAAATCTAAACCTTTCAATATGATACATGGCCTCAAGATAAACTCTTGATTGCCTCGATAGCTCTCTTTGAGTTTTTTCCATGTATCCTTTAGCCAACAAATCTACGATATATCATCTTTGAAAGGTTTTCTCATTATTGTATTTGTATTTGTTTATACCTAGCACCCGAAAGTAGTTCTGGTCCTGGTCCTTCCTCTTGATGTGACCACACCCCATGATTCCTTTGCCTGCAATTGCAGCGAGCTGGTGCTCATGCCAGAGACTCGAACCACGGACCCTTGGGTCAGTAGTCAGCACCTCCAACAACTGAGCCATCCTCACACTTTAATACCCAATATTTTTCGTTCTTATATTTCAGTATAATGTGATTAACCTGCTGATACTGTGAAGAATAATTTGGGTTTTGAGTTTGAGTTTAAGGTGTGTCTGCGCACTTAAACATCAGCACCGGCCATATCAAAATTTGTTTGTGCACTTGTTTTGATCATGTGACCTACGAATAGGCTGGCTTCAAGTTAGCGCGCGAAACAAAAGGATAAAACAAAGGACTTCGATACCAGAGTTTTTTTTATTGACTATGCTGTTATAAAGTTACAAACATTTCCAACCTTCATTGACACCGTATTCTCATAAGAAAGACAATTAAGTGTGAAGGAGGGAACAGCTATAAATGTTGGAAGCTTGAGGTTTGGATTTAAGAACGAGCGAGAGAATAGAAATAGATGATGGTTATTATTAGGTGTCGAAAGGAAAAAAGAATGCAGAGGTCGGAGATTGTGATGAGAAGTATTGGCTTTAGGTTATGTGCTGGAATTTTAAGTTTATTATTGAAGAATTTGTTGAAAAGGCCGAGAAGGCGAAAAGAAAACTAAAGATATGTGGGTTTTAATTGTGTTACTTCTTGCCATATGTCAATTTTAAATTCTTCCATTCTTTAATATCCTAACCCTCCTTATCCAAGGTCCTAACAAATCCCTTTTTCTAGTTCAGTGTCGTTTTAAGATGTGTTTAGAAGTTGTAAAGAGTAAGTTGAAACAGTATGAAATAGGCAAAGAATGAATTGTCACAACATTCAAGGCGATCGTGTGTCCAATTTTCATAGATCAGTGTTAATGTTAACAGCTTCATTCAGCTGAATCAAATTGTTAGATTTGGATTAATAGCACAAGCTGGTATTTCAGATACTTTGCAGTTTTATAATAATAAGTTTCATTTTACATTTTCCAATTTTTTGTTATTGGATCTTGTTGCAGAGTCCAGAAAAGTTGTCTACCTTCTGGTCAAGAAAATCATAAACACCCTCTTCATTTTTAATGTGTTCAAAATGGCCGTCGTCAAGAAAATTGGGTACTCAACAAGTCTTGATTTCCTCTCCTTGCAACTCTGTCTTTTTGAAATATTTTAAAAATTTGTAGTTTGTATTCCATCAGTTTGACTGCATTTTGAAAATCAAAAGGCAGGAAGATTTCTTCAACTTCCTCAAGTTTCTAAATTTTTGGTCACCATCCCTCAGTGTCTTTTGTTTCTACAACCTTCCTCCGGCCGTAACCGTGGGGCCGTTTGTAACAGAATGGGAACAGAATGTTAGTAGTTTTGCTCATTATATGAGATGAAGGCCACCGTGGCCTATATGCTTGTAATTGAATGAAATGAAGGATGAAAACGAGTTGCTTGTCGGAAGCCACTGATGTACTCGAGATCGAGAAAAAGAAGAGGGACAAGACACAAAACTTGTGGAACACCAATGTCTGTCTCCATTTTTTTTAATTTACTTGATTGCTGAGCATTGATACGACAGACAAAGCTGACAATGAATATTTTATACCTGTCATCCAAAAATCAAAAGTGACACCTGGCTTTTTGTAGTTGTAGATCCAATTATCTCATGTTCATGAAATCAAAAAATATTTTCTCCGAAAACCGGTCCCAAAGGACCAGCCATGGCTATACCGTTCTTTTATTGGTATAGTTTTTTGTTAAAACTGAATTTGACTGCACGTGTCGCAGTTTTCAACAGATCACTGAAAACCTAATCTGGGAATGGAGGGCTACCGATATCGCTCAAGTACAAAGCATCGACACATTTAAGCGATTGCCTAGTAGAAGGAAACGTTCATTGAAAGACTGTCAAAACACACCAAATGTAAAAGAATCCATGACGCAATGTTTTCAATATTATTTAAGAACAGGGTCCAAAACTCCAGAAAATGACTTAGCAAATTCGTGTTGTGCTGAGCCAATAAATTACAAGACTGGCCTTAGTGAGGCGTTTGGCCTGTGTATTTTAGGGATCACACGCCGAGATAGTCATTATGAATCTTAATGTCCTAACCCTATCATAAATTTCAGTAGTCGACATCTTTAAGTTCAGCAGTTGAAGTTTTCGCTTTAGTTTGGCCGTTTTATCACAAAAAATGTGTGTTTGGATATCACAAAAAATTTTCAAATTTTTCCTTGTCAATGAGACTTTTCTTCATTTTTGAATGTAGTCTAATCAATTGACACCCTTTATCAGGCTTTGTGACAAACATGTCATTGATAGAACGAGGAGATAACAGGGGTTTTAATTGTAAATTTTCTCTATAGAAAAGTTCAGAGCGGTGAATGGAAGGGCCGCCATTACCGCTATAAGCCAAATCACCGGGTCAAGAACAGGTTTTTTAGGTTCAGAAATATGGTCTTCAGAAACATTAGTGGTGGTCTCTAATATGCGCCCGACAATAGACGGCAAATACGTTGTTGTTAATACACAGCATTTCTCTTTAATAGACAGTTAATAAACAGTCATGTTATTGTGGAAAAGAGAAATATTGCGAAAACCTGAAAGTCTTACGTAGGCTGGATTTTTTCAAGAACAGTAATGTTTCTTTTGTCAAAACTTTCCCTCGTGTTAACAAAACAAAGCAGACTTCATCAGCTAGTAAGGCGTGCTACATAAATTTCACATCAAACTGTTGTTAAGTAGCCTTAGAAACGATTTATAACGTTATCCAAAAAATGTATTTGTCAAGGCATTTCAGAAAGAAGGCTTTTGCTTTAGGCATATCAACGAGCTCTGATTGTTTTGATACGTTGCTGTGTTCTGCAATGTAACGATATTATTAGTCTACTAAAGCATATTAGTTGTCTATTGTGGTCTTCTCGACCAAAATGGTTGCCTCTATCTTAAACAATTTATGTTTAATCGGTATTTAGAGAAGGAATTTCACTAATATTGCAGAAAAATTTCTCACAGACTGCAGGCCAAATTAAGTCATAAACTGGTTTATACTTAACTGGCTTCACTTAACAGGATACCTCATACCGTAAAAATCAAAATTAAAAAAATTAGTGGTTAGGATTCACTAGGCTAATGCCATTGTTGTAAGTTATTAAACCACTTTGCATGCAACAAAATATAGTTATTCTTTAAGTGAAAGCAGCAAAAAGATGAAGCCTTAAGAAATTAAGCAGGAACTTGCCTGGCAAAACATAATAACATTGATTCAGAACTTTTTACTGATAAACTAGAGGCTACAAATCGCTTTACACTTTTTTTATAAGAACCAGTAAATTTAGGTTAAAGCTGACTGTTCTTAATTTTTTCGAAAATCTGAGGCTGGATTGTTCTTGATTTGTTCTTAATCTAATTGGGTGTAAGCAGTGCGGGTGCTAGCTTTTTCGCTCTAGAGACGTGTCCCAGCCTCATTTGCCGACAAATTGAATGAGACAAGCTTTCTTTGCCGACACGTTTGAATGATCACCGTTAGAGAACCCTCGCAAGTCATCTTTTTTTTAGATAAAATGTTGTTTAAAATTGCATTTTACAGCAGCTCGGTCTCAGCTTGTTCTTAATCTGTCCTTTATTTTTGACCAATTTTGCTGCTCGTGTTCTTATAAAAAATGTGTATTGCTCAGATTTTTTTAGCTTTAGAATTCTGTATAGAAGCCCCAGCAACTTCACGCGTGAACTAATCAAAGTAGGTATTCCTAGGCAAATATTTTATAGGTATTTATAGGTTTACAAGTATGATTGTAAACAATTGAACTTCAAGGCAGACGTTAATTACAAATTGTGCCAACAGAATACTGTTTCAAGCTTTTGCACCCGTTCTCTTATTTTATCTTGGTGCTAGTAAACTATATTTGATGATAGATACGCTTTCTAAATGAAAAAATGTAGTGGGTACAAAAAGTAAGAAAACCAGATCATGAAGGTCATTGTGGAACATTTTCCTTTCAAAGAAGCATGAAGATGGGTATAGTACATGAGCATCATTCCTACGACCGCGAGCAAATGTCGAGCTACAGAAGAAGTCTTTCCTTTCTCTACGTTGATAAAGTTTTAAACATGTTCTGGCTTCGTTATGTAATTATTGATTGAACACATGTAATCATCAAATTGGATGATAGTTAAATGTTGAAGTAAGTGTTGATGCTAATTTGATAAGAGTTGGCGGATAAACCAATGGAATTGTAAGGAGCACTCTTGCCATGAAAATTGCAAGTAAGGATTGCTATCGAAGGAAGTCAGTCAGCATTTCTGGTTGACGTCTTAATTTAAAGGATTCAATTCATATGAATATCATACTTACAACATAAAACGACAAATTTACGTAAACATTTAACTATGTTGGCGTAAATATTGAAAAAACTTCTTTATTTACACACTCAGGCAACACTATGTCGCATATGACGTCATCTAATGCGCCATTTGTAATTAATTTTATAGGTAATGTAATGTGAAAGGCCATTAAAGTCAATGTAAAAGAAAAACGTAACCTTTTTGCTTAGTATCGAAGTAATATTTACAAATAAATACAGCGTTGCTCTCCAAATCAACTACGTCAAAAAAGCCTCGAAGGAGCTTAATATCTGTTTATGTTTATTGTTTTGGTTAATTGGCTGTCAATTCCTCTGTCTTGAATTAGGTAACATCTGCCGTTACTTGGAAACAACGAACATACAAAATGCTCAAGGGAGACGGAAAAAACAATGCCTTTTGATATTTAAGCTGTCATCCATGATAATTGAGATTGTGAAATGTGCGCACTTTTTGAACATATTGTTTTGTTGTCATAGCAATTGTTAAGGCATCTGGTTTTCGCTCTCTCACTAAAAGGAACACTCTAGTAGCACACAAGAAGTGAGTCTGCCGAATATCAATTGATCTTCAATTTTCACAGCAAAAGTAAGTGAGCTTCTTTTCCGTATTGACATTAACGGATATTTTACGCACCTATGCGATGTTCTTGCAGTGTGATGTTATACGGAGATACATTGCGAATGTTTACCGAAGGATTTAGCTACGTCTATATAGATTGTCGTTTTATCTTGACACATGCTACCATCTTCAAGACGTTGATGATGTGGTTGAATTTTTGCTAAGAGAACTATAAAAACTTTTATTTAGCTAATTTGTGATCAACATTCATAGCAGGATTTATTGTTTTCTTTTAGAAGACATTTTAGAGCAGAATTTTTCCAAAAGATCTTGACATTCGCAAGTTTTGGCTTCCAACTCAAAAGTTGTTCTCTAGCAGGTCCTTAAATTTGTGACCTGGAATCATAAATCGGCGATGTTTGAAAACGCGAAATACTCGAATTTGATCTTAAAGCAACGAAACGCACCATTTCTTATCGCTTTTTCGCAATCAGTGGCGCGCTTCTGCTGAGAGTAGTCATATTTTATTAATAAGCGCATCAAAATTGGTCGCTTTTTAATGCGCTTCGGCTATTAATTTTTGCTGCGTGGATCTCCATTGACCAAAGGTCAGGATGGGAATCAGTGATAACGTTTTCTGCTGATCTCATTGGTTTTTGCTATTCACCAAGGATAAGTAGTTGATATTAAACCAGGTGTTTCTATGTAAAACAATTAGGCAGTTCCACCGAACAGTTTAAAAAATGGAAATTATTTTGCGATTTTTTGCAACGAAAAGTAAATCATTTTGCTGAAACAAATGCATAAAACGGTGACTCGAAAAGCTGCTGTTGTGGTGATACATTGTTTTTAGACTTTCATTTAGGAGTATTATGATGCATTTTTCGATAGTCCAAAAACGGATTTCTTTGCTAATCATTTATGATTCATATATCCATTCATTTTTCATTTTTCAATGATTTTTCCGACTTTGCTTGAGGAAGTATTGCACTTTAGGGTTCCTCTTTGAGTGGGGGTTTGTTTGAGGGGGCAACAGTTACCACAACAAGCAGTTCCCATGGTATCGTCTCTTTGTTGTTATCAAAACGGATACTCTTCATACGCCTGAATGCCTACTCGTTGTCCTGAGAGAATGGCTTATAGAAATATGCCTACCGTGCTCTATCTCTATGGCTATCACGTAGCTGCCACGCAAATAGAACTGCCGTGAAGCATGACATTCCAAAATCGTAAAGTGAATTCTTTTTCTTTGTCCTTGAACAAAAAGACCTATTTGTTGTGATATTATGAAGGCTGTATCCGAAAATATTTTAAAAACAATGCTAATTCTTTTTTTCTCGTTTGTGCTCTTTATATCTTGCTTGAATGGAATTAGTCAGGCCTTGAAATGGATTTCACCTCCAATGATTCACGAAAAAAGTTTGCGTCTTTTGTAACAGAGAATGACGTAATGCAGAGGCAATCTCATGCAAGACTGAAATCTGTTGACTGACTCCTATTGGCTGTCGATTCTGCCCAGGCCTCTAGCAGCAAATGCTTTTATAGATTCAAGACGGATATAAACTTAGGTGTCCAGTCTACATTAGAGGAAAACAAACTAGAAAGACAATAGGAATGTGTCTAAGGCGTATGTATAATCTGAGTCAATCAATATTGTAGTCCTTGAAATAATACTATGGTAGAGGGTAGGTTTCCTTAGTAGAAGTTTACCTGCTTGTATGCGCAATTGATGCGACGTTCAGATTATGCACAAACATCTCTGAAAAGGCGCATATTTCTTCGATATGAAGACTTTTCTTTTGTCTCTTTCTTTCTTCCTCCGCACTCCTGCGCCAATACGCCTTCTTTGCAACCCGTTCAAAACCCATGATGCTCTGGAACCTAGGGTAGGGATGGCATCCCAGCATCCCTTGGCAGTGCACTATTTTTTACCAAACATCCGTAAGCAATCTACTGAACGGCTTGACTTCACGGAGGTTGGAAACGAAACATTAATATTATAGGATATTTTAGCGATCATATTTTGGAGAATAATACTTGAACTTCACTAAGATGCTTTGTCATGTATTTTCAGTAGATTTCTCTTCGTTGTAACATTTTCCTAAAATTTTGCAATACCTTTACTGTCTTCATGTTGCGGTCTTTTCAAATGCAGAACAGATAAAACTATGGTACACATAATGATAAAAAAAAGCTTATTAATATTTTCTTAAATCAACCATGAGCAACCGCCGCTTTCGCTAAACCTTTTAATATTCTTTAGATTTTTTGCATAATGATAAAGAACAATTTATGAACATTTCCCGGGAACTCCTTGACTTCTAAATCTTTGTTGTAAATATCTTGAATGAGTTTTTGGAGTTTCAAGAACGTCATACTTGTAATAATTTTCTTGGTGCTAAACATGGCGGCGCCCTTCATTAAACCCATGGTACTATCTAGAAATTATGGCATAACGATTAAAGAAAGTTTATGAATACTGCCTGGGAGCTTTCTTCAATCTCAACCGATGTTTAATTAATTTTAGATGCTGTTTTACGGCATTCCCTTTAATGTTACACTTTCAAAATTTTTCTTCTCACCAACAATGGTAACCAGGCTTTGGTAAAACCTCTAGAGCTGTATCATAGGCTTAACTTCACAGGGCGCCGAAAAAGGCTGGTACTACCTTGCCAATTTTGAGCCACCACGCCACTGGTCTGGACAACCTGAAAGTATCAGCCAACAAGCATCGGCTATGAGAATTTGAAAGTGATTACTTCTTCTCATATCTTCTGTGCTGTTCTCTTTGCAAAAAAACAGAACATTTTAAGAAGCTATTGAGTGTTTAATTAACCCCACAGCAACATTGAATACTAATTTTTTATAAGTATACTTAATATCTTGCCGAGCCTTATTATTAATAAAAAATTAGACTGAAATAAATATAAATTTAAGTCTGAATGAAGTTTGAGCCTGGAATTATTCTAAAATTGTTCTTAAATTTTAACGATTTTGAGCCTCAATATTCTTGTAGAATATATCTTTATAAAAAAGTGTGTAGGATTGTTTGAATACTCCTAATTCTATGCGAGTAGTGTCCTAGGAAGTTTCAACAATTGAGCTATTTTCAAACCAATTGTGTGTCTCAATTGGCTTTTTAACCGTCTTATGTCTTTAAATTCATTGCTACGACAACTTCAAATTCATTGCGTCTTTGGGCGTACGACAGCGAAAGTACCCACAAATTTCTTCTTTCAAAGCCAAAATTTATATTCATCAACTAGTTTGCTTAATCGATGATGACACTAAACACTAATAGTATAGCCTATCAGTATGCTTCTCAGTTTATGTAGATTGTCTTGCTTAAGCGCAACAACACGGCAAGATGTTTTTGAAAAGTGGAAGCGAGACTTGACAGAAGTTCTGAAGCGAGACTTTCACAAACTTTCCCTTCAAAACGCTGGCAATCCGGAAGTTTGCTGCGCACGTTCCACCAATACACATTTTCAAAGTCTCGTCTTCCCCCACAAAACTTGAGCAGTGTGTAAAAAATACTGTTTTTTTGTATATGAAATTTGGCTGTTTTTACACCTTTTATCAGGGCTGGCCCCTTAAACACAAAGTATGACATGAGGTCGATCTTGAACTGAAGTCTACGCGAATACTAATTACAACAATCGGGCTAGGCCTAGATTTCCTGTAAATACTTAAGCGATAAATTTATTGCTAAAATCTCAAAAATCAGAAAATCTAACCACAGGTGCATCTTTTGAAACCGAAATAAATTGAAGGATTAACTTTAGATTCGTTATTAAACTTCGCCCTGTCAACATTGTTTTAAATTGAAGAACTAGAAATATGCGCTCATTTTTCTGTAAGAAGCTGATTCTAGAATATATACACTTTTTTAAAAGGATACCTAACATTTTGCTGAGCCTCAATATTATTAACTTTTTTGATCCTAAGATTATTCTTAAATAATTCTTAAGCAAAACAAATTCTAAACTCACCTGAAGATTAGAGAAAAAGGTCGAATCTTTGTTGATACCTTACGTCATCAAAAAAACAAACACAAGGATAGAGCAGAACAAAAATGAATATTTAATGAAAGTATGAGATTTGATATCAAATTCACAATCTGAACGTCTATTTATCAACGTCTGTTTTATCAACTCCAATGTAATTCTCTGTATCATCTGCAAAATTTACTTTGTATCTAGCAAGCGTTTTGTTAACGTTAGCAAAATTTAAGGTTAACAAAAAATTTAATTCTTGATAATCTTGAACCGTGCAATATTCTTAAATTATCCTAAAATTTCAAAGATTTTTTAGCCTTAAAGTTTAATAGACTATATTCTTATTAAAAAGTGTGTTAGAGCTTGGTTTTTCTAATGCTATGTAGGTTTTTTAGAGGTTTTTAATAACCACTTGCTGAAGAACTACTTTTCAAAATGAAAGATATTTTTTCATTCATATTTTTAATGTTCGTTTACGCAATAATAGCTAATAAACAGCTAATTAACACCAATTTGTAACATACAGAGAACAAACAGATGTACGCGACAGAAAATAAAAGATAAACAAATCACAAAGAGACACAAGTCCCAAGGAGTTCTTTGTCTTTGCTGCCTAACGTCTGGAACCTTAGTTACCTAACATCCAGAATAATCATTTCTATCCCACATTGAAATAATCTTTTTTGAGCGGTCATCAGAGCTGTGATTTTGATTTTGTTGTCTCAGGTGTGAGGTGTCGGTTTCTTATGGAAAGTTCCTAGTAAAAAATGTCAACAATTTCCTTGGGTTTTGTTAACAGCACTTGCAAGAATGACAGACATCATTTAAGTGTTCTTAACGAGTCTTCAGGAATACCTTTGACACTTCACTTTAGTTATTCCATGAAAGTGGACTACAAATTTTCTTTTGTCGACAAAGGCATAGCCTTTTAAAGCAATTAGGTTACTATGTCTTTTGGCTTTAGACCAGCATGTTTGAACCACTATGCCGAGGCATACTAATGTGCCGTGAGGTATTGCCTGTTGTGTGGTGGAAAAATCTCCAATTTTGCCTAGCTGGTCTATAAAACAGGCCCATGATTTACACTAAGTGAACAACAGTATTCAATTTTCTTCTGTTTTTGACTGACAGTTCAACCCAGGCACCGCGGAGCAGGGGGGTTGAGGGGGCGTTAACCCCCCCCCCATTTTTCGCAAAAAATGCCAAACATTAAGTAAACAATCTTTTGGTGGTACAAATCTTTATACCGTAAACATTGCTCAAAAACTATAACGGCCACATGTTTCGGATTATTTGTAAAGCCCGATCGTCGTTCCATCTAGCAGTTTTGGAATCTATCTACATAAGCACAAAAAAGCCGCTATTGTGTAGACAAAAGGAGTTCGTTTTCACCTTAGGACTGATTGGTCAACATCTACAGTCATGTGCTCGCGTTTCGATTGGCCTATTTCGATCCACAACTGGGTATATACATTTCCTATCTCAGTGTTTTGATCTATGTTCTATGACGTTTTATACTCTAAAGAGCGTCAGACAAAAAGCTTTAGTTTGCTCAAATGTTTGCTTTTTTCAAAGCCATTTTCAAATATTAAGTAATAAACTACCAGCAAAGCCTCTTTTCATACGGTTTTAGCCCCCCCCTTTTTTAGAACCCCCACTTTTCTCAACGCTCTGCGGTGCCTGTCAACATTTTTGATATGATCTACTCTATTTTAACAATGGAACATAAGCCTGACCGTGAAACAAATACAACTCTTCTGGCCGCAGGTTTGGTCGTAAACAAATAGCGAAAAAACGAAAACGAAAGAAATATCCCTTTCAAACAATTCGTCTGATTCGCCAGGAAGATTTGTCTGACGTTAAGCCCGGCACTCACGGCAGACTTTTCTTTTTGAAAGACGAAAACTCCTGTCTTCGAGTAATCCGCAGACGGCAGATTTCTAACTCTGAAAGACAGAAGACAAAAATCTTCGTCTTAATAGCATAACATAACGACTTTTCTTACCTTCACAAACCTATAACTTTACCTGTATTGAAAACATTTTCTCGTTTTCAAATTCCTCCAATATCCACGCTGCTCGGGAAATACAATCAATCTTGCGCTATGGTATTTATGCGATGCCATTTTACAGCAATGTAAAGACATCCCTTCAGTTTTGTTTGGGGTGTTCGACTTTTTCAGTATATAACCGAAAGGAAAAAATTCATCAATTTTATCGGCTTTTGTTAAGAACACGATAATTCATTTCTGAAAACTAAAGACTATCAGTTTTTAACGGGTGCAAATCACCCTCCCTTAGTTGTTTAATGTCATTTGGTGAATTTTGCTACTTTGGTAAAAAGGATTTTTGGTAGTCAGATTTTGAGGTGTCAAGATTTTACTTTTTTTATCGTATTATCGTCTTTTTCTTATTGATTGAAATTAAATTTTAAGAATGGGCGTTTCCCTTCAGTTTCTAGGCACCTGAAGGCAGTGGTACCCAATCATTATGTAATCCCATTATCCTTAACTCCAAAATCCGTCTCTTAACATATCTTATGGCATTATGTTACATTTACATCAAAGCATAACATGGATAACATAAACCTAATTTCCTCGAACGAGCAACCGAATGCTATTATAAAGCTAAAGAATGGAAGAGCAGCTGGCCCAGATAAGGTCTTCACAACTATCTTTGGAATTGTAGACGATCTGGTATTAAAACCTCTGATAATGATTTTTAATCCATCGCTTATGGATGAAGTCTTCCAAGATATTTGGAAAATTATTCCTATTTTTAATCCAGGTGCTAAGAAAGATGTTAAAAAGTATAGGCCTATATCAGTCATTTCGATTTTCTCGAAGATCTTGGAAAGAATGGTTCATGACCAGCTTTTTGAGTTCATGGCGGCAAATTAACATTGCCTTTAAAATCATTTTTATTTGTTTGTTTTATAAGATTGTATACGTTTTTCATTAAATGCTGAAGGGATTTTTTTTTTGTTAAAAAAAGATTTTTATTCTTATCATATATATCATATCATAAGTCAATCAACTTTCGTTTGACAAATTTACCTTTCTCTCACAGAACTCAATGTTGAAATAATTTTCTTTTTTCAGGTAAACACAAGATTCAACATGGCATCACCATTGCAATACATAGTCCTCATATTATGCTTTTTTGAGCTTTCACATGCCCAGAGCTCATCCGTCGCTATTGAAGCTTCCACATCTATCGCTATGGAAGCTTCCACATCTGTCGCTATGGAAGCTTCCACATCTGTCGCTATGGAAGCTTCCACATCTGTCGCTATGGAAGCTTCCACATCTACCGCTGCTGCAGCAACAACATCTACCGCTGCTGCAGCTACCACATCTACCGCTGCTGCAGCAACAACGTCTACCGCTGCTGCAGCTACCACATCTACCGCTGCTGCAGTAACCACATCTACCGCTGCTGCAGTAACAACATCTACCGCTGCTGCAGCTACCACATCTACCGCTGCTGCAGCAACAACATCTACCGCTGCTGCAGCTACCACATCTACCGCTGCTGCAGCAACAACATCTACCGCTGCTGCAGCTACCACATCTACCGCTGCTGCAGTAACAACATCTACCGCTGCTGCAGCTACCACATCTACCGCTGCTGCAGCTACCACATCTACCGCTGCTGCAGCAACAACATCTACCGCTGCTGCAGCTACCACATCTACCGCTGCTGCAGCAACAACATCTACCGCTGCTGCAGCTACCACATCTACCGCTGCTGCAGCTACCACATCTACTGCTGCTGCAGCTACCACATCTACCGCTGCTGCAGCTACCACATCTACCGCTGCTGTAGCTTCCACATCCACCGCTGCTGCAGCTTCCACATCAACAAGAGCTGCGGTTGCTCCTACCACGTCCGAATCAAGCTCTGTCGCTCTTTTTGAATCAACTGAAGCTTTAGTTCCTGTAACACCTTCAAGTCAAGTAGTCACGCGTAAGTCAATTTTCAATCTTTTACTTTTTGTATTTGCCCGATAAAATTCAGCCATTTCCTATTTGCCAATAGAATTCTCAAGTGTGACGTCACAAAAAACTGTTTTTAGAAATTTATGCAAAAACGTCAAATTTGTCAAAAATCGGGTGAACTATGGCCAATAGAAGATATGGAGTTTGCTAACAGATTACTGTCATTTTGTGGCTCATCTCGTATGAAGTTATGAACTAAGATCAAATTACAGAGGTTTGATGGGGCCAGAGCTTGTGCTCATGCAGATTTAGATGTATTTCATGATACTCTTTCAGGTTATTGAAAAAAATTTCAAAATTGATTTTTTTGACGTCATTACTTGACAACTCTATTTATGTTATAAATTTTTTGCTATTTATGTTATAAAAATTGCTTACAAACATAACAATAAAATGGCAACTTTGGGGAGCAACAATCCTGTAGGCTGGTAGGCTGTGGTGCAGACTTCAAAACTTTTTCCGGCACAAGAAGGAGTTGCACGACTCAGATGTCAGTGAAGAAATTGTGTTCGTGTACCACGAATCGATATAAAGTACAGAATTTTTCCAAAAAACCTGATTCCCTGATCCTGACTAACGATCCAAGGCCAAGAACTCTCGTTAAAGAGCTAAGGTGAACAATTCCAAGTGGTTGGCTTAACGTCTTCTTACTTTCAAACTGCGATGCCTGTCTTATTCTCCAAGACATCACATATTCTCTAAGAGGTGTGTTCTCATTTTTGTCTCCTCCGGAACGATGACATATTGTACTACTTAAGTGAATTTTGCAAAAGTTCACTCTGTCCAGCCTTCCGTGGTCCCTTTCACGAAGTGTTCAGATTCAGTGACTTTTCTCCAGGAATCATTTCATTGAATGCAATGTATAAGTGATTGACGCCACGTCATGCATGAACTTATCCGACATCACCTTCCTTTTATTTCTGCATTTCCGCCACGTGATATTTCAAACGTGCCAATCAGAATCATTCTCACGTTAACTGCTTCTACGCGATTGTTCTCCGATCAGAGTTTAATTGAATTTTGATTTGCTATGTTATTTACGACGCAGTGCTATTCATTATTTATAAAACATTAGCGGCAGAATTGTAGAGCGCCAGCCTATTCAGTTTTTAGTAAATCCTTAAAAATTAATGAAGTTTTGCACTTGATCGTTTCACAACATTCATGAAAGTTATTTAAAGTTTGTGGACGGGTGACATATTTTGATGTAAATTCTATTAAATCCGGTGCTCTACCAA
Organism: Rhopilema esculentum; assembly: GCF_057945365.1. NCBI lineage: Eukaryota > Metazoa > Cnidaria > Scyphozoa > Rhizostomeae > Rhizostomatidae > Rhopilema > Rhopilema esculentum. Next base: position 5,622,422 of record NC_142827.1, read on the forward strand.
AACGAATTTTCACTGGCCTCAAAGACTACTCTGAAGAATTCACACGATGTATGTTGCCAGAACCCGTGCTTTCTAGAAAACATATGGGATTTGCCATCTTTTTTTAAAAGTGTTGTTTGATCTACTTTTGAGGCAATGTCTTTTGCCATGCCGTGGGTGTTGACACAAGGCTGGCTGCCTATAAGAATGTCACAATGCATTTGCTTAGTCACCGGTGTTTTGTTAATAGCATTTCTGTTGCTATACACACTTACGGCTTCTTGCCTTTGCGAACGTGTATCGTACCCTTGGTCGCAGATACACGTGACCTAGGTTTATTCGAACATACAGAAAGTCCTTTATTCACACAAGTTCCGACTAGATCTAACTAATTTTCGTGTCATAACATGACTGAATGTTAATAAATGATCACATTAACCAAACGATAGATCATAATCAGAACAAAGGCAATCACTAGACTATATACTGTTTTGGGGGCAAAGTGGCAGAGTAATAAACATTATCTAATTCTGGAGAACTTTCCACCTCGTGTAGTGATGTTCAAATAATATTTCCTGTTCCCTAAATATTTCTCTGTATTTCTTGAAATCATTGCATGACGTTCCTCGAAGAGTTCTAGCTCTCAAAATACACTCTTCACCATTCTTCCCCACATCCTTAGCCTGCGTGCAGACTCAAAATTCGCAGGCTAGACATCCACTGACATCCACCATAACAGTGGTTTCGCTTTAATTCCAGACTGGGAGAGGGGGGTGGAGGGCCATCAAAAGAGAAATTTACCGATGAAGACATAGATGGAGAAGAATTTATGAAGTATTTGGGGGTGCTACACCCTCTCCCCCATACCCCCTCCCGCTAGCTACGCCCCTGATCATAAATAAGGTTTAAGAAATTTGTGCGTTGCCTCATTTACCACCAAATACGGCTTGTTCCCAGGGGTGTAGTGTCAGCAAACAAGTAAGGGAACTCTTAAGAAATTTGTCTCAACAACAACTGCAAGCGGGGAAATGGTTTTCTTTTGATGTGTTATGGAATTCTGTTATGGAAGGGGTGGGGCGGGCCATTGCCCCGGGTATTACAAGATTGTTATCTTTTTGACCAAAAATATGCATTTTTCTTTATTTCCAGTTTCTTAAATAATCACCTTCGAACAATTTCTCTTCCTTATCCATCAAATACTTTGGGCTTTGCATATTTGGTTCTTACCTGCCTGCTTACTGAGGTCAACTGTGTCGGCGTCCCTCCGCCAATCGGCTGAAGTTTGGCGTTTCTGCACCAAGGGCTTATGTGATTGTGTGGGGATAAGGCCGCTGTCAATCTAACGCCTTACCGCAACGAGTAAAAAACTTAGTTTTGTATAGGTCAACCAGTTTGTTTTGTCACTCTGTCATGACAACGTAGAAGGTTGATAAAGTATTGCACGGTTTATGTAACCTAGAGACCTTCAAGAGTTGAAGACAGTCACTTGGCTTATTTTCATAGAGTTATCACATACTCGGTTTGAACCTGTAAGTATGCCTCTAAAGCATGTTTCTCCACTAAAATTATAATGATAAGCGTTCGATAAAGCTCTCTAAGTTGAAGCGAACTAGCCTTTTAAGGTCGTAAATCGTATTAAGTCGTAAAGTAGAAGAAACTACAATCTTTAACATCACCAAAAGGGCTGCTAGCCATGTATTAACATCTATGCTTTAGCAAATGTTTGTTTTAGTTACATTTGACGGAAATATTCGTGCTACATCGTCTCATTTTCTAATGCTTCCAGCTTAATGAAACCAAGAACTTTTTGATGATTCCATTCTATCCCATCTTACTTTCTTAAAAGCCTTTTCAATGTACAGTGTTGCGTTTATAGTTGTATTTCAATGGAAGTTCATAACCTACATCTTCTTCATACTCCTGTTTCAATTTCAGTCAAATCCTGTGACTGTGTTGTTGCAACTAGATTAATCTGCCTTTTGTGTCTGCTAGAAATGTTTACCCGGACATTGTGTGTTTCTTCATGTTTCTCTGACTTTTTGTCACCAGTGATCTTGAGACTTTCCAGATAAGGAAAGAGAATTGGAACATCATTTCTCGCTATGATGTTCCATGAGGTCCATGAGGCCCAAAAGGAAAGCTAATCATTTTACCAATACTTTCTTGAATTCTTCTAGCATCGTAACCCTTGATTCTCGCATGAGGCGATGAAATTTGAGGAAAAAATCCATATCTGAAGAAAGGACTTAGACTACCCTAAACCCGTTGTTGTTGCTATGGGTCTTTGTTTGCTTGGTAACCAATAATCGCTCTATATCTGATGATAGGACGGAGATTTGATTTTAACATTAGAAGCGAGATTCTTTATAAGCGTGAAACTGATGCGATCTCATTCGAGGTGCACGGAATTTACAGCTGTGGCAAAGTGGAAAGTTTTTTGTATCGAAGTTGTTTTTTAGTTGTCTCAGGGCTTGTTGTTAAGCGTTAGTCTACGGTTTTAAGGCAACACAATCGACTTAAGAGTATTCAAAGGGGTTGCGGTTTTCCATTCAGTTAAAAGTTACTTTCTCCACATAATAACTTTTTGTTACTTTTGTCTTGGAGCAGAAGGAAATTGTTCAAGCGTAGTACAGTGGAATTGAGTATTGTCTTTTTAATCCCAGATTACTGTATTTTCGCATACTCGTTACAAAAAGTTTCTTCCTACCAAGAATCAATAAATCACTGGTTTCTTTCTTATTACTTTTTTGTTGGCATCCATTCATGGCTGCATAGAAGTATTGTTGTTGAAAACCTGTTGTAAAAGAACCAATTTATGTTTCTCGCAACCTGTCGGTTGAATTGTTTTTCTTTTTCATTTTAAATAACGATTTCACCATATCATAAAATACTTCTGTAATCCTTGATCATGGTAAGCGGAAAACTTTTTGGTTGCTCGCTAGCAAAAAATGTTGGGATGAAACTAGTGGATCCATTGTTTTGGTTACACAAAAATATTCTTACCAGTGGTATTGTGGATTTTGCTGCCTAACTGAGCTGGCAAAAGAGGGTGCTGGAATATGAAACTTGCAAAAGAAGGGTTTATCACTGCCTAGACCCCATTTGGCTAACCAATGTATATTTGTCTTCTGTGAAAGCTACTGTGAAAGTTTATTACTACTAGAATTAATTTTCTCGGCTCCCATATTCTACTGGTGAAAAACTGGTGTTCCTTATTCTTCCCTTGATCCTGGCATTGTTTTTCTAGCACATACACGTACTAGCAGTCCTGGGAATCTTTATTTTTCAACTTTAAATTCACTCTCTAGCTTCTCTTTGATAGAAACTTGAACTGGGGTCACAGGTTTAAATCGAAGCTCATTGAATAAAGAGCCAACTAAATAATTTATATGAAATTTCTTTTGGAATAGGCCTCTATCTTATTAATATTTAATTTTGCTTCAAACGAAAGTAATGCCACCTGTCAAGCTCTCGTAATTCATTTTTTCTTCTATATTAAAAAAATCTTCTTTCAACATTCATAACATCCACATCGTCAATAATTTATGCAAAACCAAGCTTTTGTTTTGATTTCACAATTTCCATGGCAATCTCCGTTTCATCTATTTTCACCCTAATGCCTACAGTGCGTTTTAACCAGCTGAATATTTTTCAGCGACAGAAATTAAGCGAGTCACCATCAGTCTATTTGAATCTGAGCTTTGCTTTGTGCTATGGTGCATTGACTCCTGTTTTCCTTCCAATATATCTAAAACTATGCCCTTTGTAGAAAAACATCATGGCAGTGCAGGCAACATTCGTCCTCGTATCACTTTGTTTCTGGGGCTTCGCGACGGCCAATATTTCGAGCAATATTTTGGATCCATCGGCCTCGGTCGATGATTCAGCCACAGTTTTTGCAACCTCGTCAGGCGACAGTGCTGCGACGACGTCGACGATGGAAACTGGAGTTGTAACTCCTACAACGAGCACTATGGCAACAACAACTAGTACCGTGATGTCTACCCCTGGTGGCGGCGGCGGCGTTGTCCCAAGTCAAAGTGCCACAGCTACAGGTGAATGCTCCCCATTGATGCAGGCATTGTAACCAATGTATTGTTTGTTTGATTACGAGTAATATATTTAGAAGAGACTGTTCCAAGTAATCAAGCTTATGCTTTGATTTGTACCAAAATCGTGTCATCTAGACAGGAAAGGTTTAAAGTAAATTGAATAAGTCTAAAGCAAAGGGTAATGGGGGGAGTAGGTTGATTGAGGAATTGAAAAGGAATTAGAAGGAAGCACGAGGAAACATTAAATGGAATCTAAGGGGAGGAATTGTAAAGGTTACGTTGGGTGACAAAACATTTCTTGTCCAGGTATCGTTGTTCAAAGGCAAAGAGTTTGGCAGTGAATAAATAGCTGAACCTTCATTCGGGAAAAATCATGCTTGGCGTAGACTTTGCCTTTGCTTTGCATGTTTTTATATGATTTTGATATTCTCTTCTAGCGCCATTGTCAACTGCAGGGTCCGGCGGGGGAGTATCTTCAGTAGGTAAGAACTGTTTTCATGCCTATGTATTCTTTAAATGAATAGATTATCATTGCTGTTTACACCATAAGCCGGGCATACTTGCCTCTTTTTCGCAATCATTTTACTACTAGCCTCGGGATCCAGTAGCAGTGCCACGGGGGAGGGGGGGGGGGCAATATTTGGACAACGTACTTTTTTATGTAATCTTATGATTTTCAAACTGCCTTTACGTAGCCAAAAGTTAGTCATGGGCGTTTCCTTCTGGTAAAATTGGCTTTCCATTTTTAATAAAAGGGTGTTTCTGGTTCTAAAGAGGGCGTGGCCTAAATTTTTTTGCTTCTCACCCCTTCCCCCCCCAAAAGCGTCGTGGCTGGTGCCGCCATTGTCGCGATAAGCTACTAAAATTTTTGTCGAGAGTTGAACTGATGGAGTCTTTTTCAGTGCCCTTTTCTTTTCTTTTAAACATTTCACACTCAACGTTTTTTTGTTTTGATCTAACAATTAAAGCCTAACGTCAAAGAACATCAATGTTTAACGTTTAACTCAACCATACTCTTTTCCCTAGAAAGGAAATACAAAATCATGTTAGGAAGCTGTTTTTCGTGTGACTTAAGTGATTTTTGCCCAATAATAGAATTTGGTTTTAGGGAAGTTTGGTACGAATGTGACTAATCTTAGGAAAAGAAATGGAAAGATGCCAAAAGACCAAAGTCGTTAAATAACCTCATTGGCCTATACTGTAATAATTTGTGTAAGCCTAACAAAAAAATAATATTTTGATTCTTTTGTAGGTGGAGGAACAACAAGTTCCATAACTCCTACTGCTACGAGCGCTACACTGATTGTAACTCCAACAATTAGTAAGTTATCTTCATTCATTTGATGTTGTACTGTCTTATGTGTATTGTTGGTTTCATTGAAATAATAATTTGAATTGCTTAACCACAAGGTATAACTAGTGCTGCCAAATTTTTTGATGTAAAGTTTTATTTTTTATCAAGGTGCATTCAGTACAATTAGCCTTTGTTTCTGGTTTATTGTGGATAGTATTTCTGGTTGAAATCTCAACCAAATTCAACAGGGTCTTTTTTGGTTTAATTTTATTGAAACAAATGTTTTACAATATTATAGCACAAAGTGAACAGGTAATTGTAAAAACCAACAATTTACTCCACAGATTATTTGGTGGCCGCGATTATATAGTAGGATAAATCCCCGCAAAGGGGAGTCTGAAGAGTTACTGTAAATATTTTATGCTATTAGTACTTTTTAGGCTGTAAATATACCAGGTATCTTCATAAAGTGTTTGCTAACATTTCAGCTAAGGAACAATTATGATTGTAGTTTGATTGCTTGAAATGTTTGGCTACAAGCTCCAAAAACTCTGTACCGTATACTCTCGAAAAGTGGGACTTTCTTATCACTTACCAGGAGATTTTCTTAAAAACATTGGGTCATGGTAAGTAGGCTTTCTCTTTAGGGGGTCGTTTGGTTTCGGCGTGATCGCTGCAGTTTCATGTGACATTGGTCCCGTGAGAACTTATGGAAACTGTTTTGTTAATCAGTACGAGGCGTGTTCGTGTGATCAGTTCCAGATCAGCCAATAGCATCGCAGCACTAAAATCATGACACGGCAGAATTGGGTACTTTAGATATACCATATCCATTTTACCATGACTCAATGTCTTTAACTTGGACATTCGCTTGAGTCCCACTTAACAGGGAAAACTGTACTGTTTTCAAAATCAATTAAGATTCTCTGATAAAAATTGAATTGAACTGAAAATATTTTGACTCTTTCTTCCTAAAGTGCCAGGAGTATCACCCTTTCAAAAAGAGCCTTCTATATTTGATTACAATCTGCACCTCCTGAATAAAATTCAAAGTCAGTCTGACGTTTGAAAAGGAAAAATTTTTTTTGCTGGGATTTGCTCTATGGAACGTTTGCTAAATTGTATTATCTGCTTGGTTGGCAAGCCGCCAAACTTTTAAATCATTCCCTTATTTACTGGTTTCTTCAAAACTACAGATTTTGGAGGTTGGTTAGACAACTGCAAAGAAACATGCTGCCAGGGCCTAGGCCAAGGAAGAACCTTCAACAAGACACGGGAATGCAAAGGAGCAACAATCAATCATTGTAAAGCAGACATTTATGGACTGAATACAACAATAGCTGTGGCTTGTCCAGAAAAATGCATTAATGGGGAATGTAGTAAGTGTTTTTGCCTTCATGTCTCAAACGGTTTCTTCTAATTTTGTATCTAAATGTATCTTTGAAGCTCTAAGTGATTACTGACAAATATCATTTGATATATTAAGTATTTCACGTTTCGATGCTTAGGTATTTAAAACGGCTTGTTGAAAATTGCGTAATGAAAGCAACTTGTTTGAAGTTTTCTTTATGCTTTCAGAACTTTTCCTACATATCACTTATATGCCACTCTAGCATTGAATATGTTACTTTTTCGCATATAAGAATTGATTACATTCCTAGCTATGTTGTTAAATACCCGTCTATACTAAAATATCAAAGATTGATGACAAAAACAGACAACACTAAAAGACTCTGGGCCAATATTGCAAGGCTTATAAGGGAAATTTTTAGGTACAAAAAAAATTCAGGTCCTGCAAAGCAGACTAAGTTATTTGTTGTAGTTGTTGCTTCTCTTTCCTTGTTTGTTTTGGCTGAATTTACATAAAATTTAATATTTGTCGCTTAATCATGTTCGTACTGTTACTTGTTGTTGCTGTTATTTAATTAATTTTTCTTTTTTCTGTAAAAGCTCGAATTTGTCATTTAGATGTAAAGGGCTTATTTAAGTATTAAATTGTACTTTAGTCAATTTAATTGATGATAATGACGATGATGATGATGATGATGATGATGATGATAGAACACCTTTCTTCCCCTTGTTGCGTAATTTAATGACTTGATGTTTTTCTGTCAATCTAACAGCTCATTAGTGACAGCATGTTGACAAAATCTTACACGTTCTTTTTACCTTTGTAGACGGCACTGGAGCTATTCAACCCTCAATATTCATGGTCACCCTTCTGATGTCTGCATTTGTTTTTGTTTTGCTGTAAAGGACTATTTATAACCGTTGGACCTGGTACCTGGTTGGGCATGAAAATACAAACAAAATTCTAATCAATCTGGAAAAACAGTCATGTATGCTTCATCAACTGAAATTTTTTTTGAAAACATCGCATCGTTGGTTGTTTTAAATCTATTTGCTTCCTTGGAACATAGGAACAATGCCAAAGGGTTCTGTAAATTTATTAGATAATACGTTGTCCTGTTGAAAAGAGTTGGTAACTTTAAAGTTGTACCTTTGGTTCTCTAGTTTCCCTGCTAAGTTAATCTGCCAAAGCATGAATTTACATGTCATAATTTTGTACCGCTGGGTAGTACAGTGCTTGTTGCCAACTTTTTTATGATTAAATCGTTTGTCGTTTGTGATAAGTTATAACTGTTGTAAGTAAAGACGACAATGTGCGCCATTTTTGTACGAACGATGTTGTTGGCAACCATGAAACTTTGCAAAATAAATGATGATTCACGCATTTATTAGAATGATGGGTCTTTTGCTATAGCTGTACCCATAGCACTTTTTTTCAGCTTTATTTGCAGGTATGGCCAGTGGTGGACACCTGGGGGCGGTCTTCCCCCAAATATTTTGGAGGAAAATGGTCTTTAGTCCTAAAAGAAGATAAAATGTGACATCATCATATCAAAACAATAGGCTTGTCCCCCACAATATTTGTCCACCCCTGATCAGCCAATCAGCAACGACATACATTTCTTGATCAAAAATAGGTCCAAGTCATATTCAATACCTGTCCCTTCCTACCCCTTAATTTTTTAGGATAAAGAGGAAGGTGATCTCACAATTAATTGAAACTCTACTGGGTTTGCCCAATATGCCCCTTGTTGTTAATATTGTCTTTAATGCTTAATGTAAATGTAAAAAGAGATTTAGCTGACTTTGTTCTCGTTTTAAAGCAAAGTTTTATTGATGACCTTGGTCTCTACGGATCAACATAATTTTTGCTGATTAAATTTTTCTTTTGTTTGGATATCTCTTTTTATTAAGATTTTACTTTCTGCATAGAAAAAATCGTTTTCACAGCTACAGTTTGACTCGTAATCGGTTGAATATTTATTCTTTTGATTTTTTTGCACGAACACAACACTTAAGCTTTTTATTTTAAAGGATCAGACTAGAGTAACGACATGCAACAATACCTTAAACAATATATTTGTCTCGTTGATCCTTGATGGTTTCTTTACCAAGTTAAGTTGACTAAGCATAAAAGATCTCTGACTCTTACTTGTAAACACTTACATCCCTACTGTTGTATGTCGTTAGTGTTGTGTAGTTCCGATAGTTTAAAAATGCAATGTAAATTAAATGGTCATCTTTCAATGAAAGGATTATGTAAACACTTTTGTATCCCTCTGTTCCAAAAAGCTTTTATACAACATGATGCCATTCATGGCAGAATGTAGAATGACCCAAAGGCTGTTTTTGTACTCTGAGTTGTGTTTGGCCTCTCCTTTATTACTCTCTGCTGTCCCGTTTTAGTAACTCACATTTCACTTTGCATTTGCAATGCGTATATTTCACGCATAGATTAAACATAACAAACAGAATGGGGAAGTCCGGAAAGAATACTGCTAAGATTTTTCTCACTTTCCTTCCAGTTTCACTGATTATTCTCACTTGAATTCAGGGACAATGGCGGCGCCAGCAACTACGCTCTGGGGGGACAAAACAAAAGATTTTAGACCACGCCCCTTTTAGTACCAGAAAACGCCTTTCTACTAACAAGGAACGCAATTTTTACCTGAAGGAAACGTCCATGACTCACTTTTGGCTATGTAAAGGCAGTTTGAAAATCATAGGATTACATCACAAAAGTACGTTGCCAAAATATTACTCCCCCCCCCAACATTTTCTCATCGGATTAAGACGAAATGCAAAACTGATCCTGCCAAAAACTGGGGGGGGGGACGTGTCCCCCCAGTCCCCCCGTGGCGCCGCTACTGCTCAGGGAGCCTTCAAATTGGTACCGGAAGAAAACCGGCTTCGATAAAATTACTTTTCTTTTTTCTAACATGGAACCCCATATAAGAATTAAAGGGATTCTGCTAAAGTATCACAATGTTTGCTTGAAAAGGAACATGTTGCATCCCATTTACGAGCGAGAACGGCCCGGTTGAAGTGAGAGTCTCCGGATAACAAAATCTTACAATTTCAGTGAGGTGACATAAATTTAAGTAATTACAAGTAAAAAAAATCAAACCACTGCATTCTAAAATACCTTAATATTGATCATTTTCTTGTTTCCTAGCAGCATTTTATAAGCACTGAATGGCCCACCTTTCGCATTCTTTGAATCTCTTGCCTTCTGTTATGCCCAAATCTAGGGGCTACAGTTACACTAGCCCCCCGGCCCATAAGTATTTGCTTGAGCGAGTTGTAAATATAAATTTATCAAAAGAGCCCAGAAAAGCGTAAGAAACGTTCATGTCTATATATACAATAAATTGCCGAGCATGAACATTGGCCGAAACGACAGTTGGTGAGCGAATAAATAATCATCTTCTGTCGTTATCATCTATGCAATCTTTCCAGGCTAAACATTTGCTTTTCAGCAATAATACAACTCTTGGTTCTTCGCAAACTTGAATTTTTCGAGGAGGCACAGCAACAGCACAGTCTGTCTCAAGTACTATCTGTTCAAAATGTACAGATAGTACTTCAAGAAATTCAAAGTGTTTCACGATATTTAATGCCTATGATCTTATGGGGCAATCGTTATGCTAACGACACATCGGAAGGGCCGGCGATAAGTTGTCAGAGGCCCTAGGTATAACTGAAATAGGAGAACTTCCCTGCGAACGAAGCGAGAAGAAAATTCTTGCGACCACACCCTTTAGATAAGCTTAAAATACATTTCAAAATATTTCTTGCAGTGATTTTCTTCCAATAATTTAAAACATTTTGCTTTTTCAAGGCATGCTTTTAGTACGTTTGATTAATTCCATTAATAAAATGGAATTCATTACTTTATAAGGCCCGTGGACCTCTTATTCCTTGGAATTGAACAATAAGGGGATTTATCGCACTTTTATTTTCTTCTATTTCTTTTCTTTTACCCCCCTCTGGCGCCGCCCATGCATCGTCACATATCTTGACATCTTACATAGCTCGATGTATCTACTCTACGTGTACCTGCTTGACCACTATGTATCTCCTAAAATAACTTGCCAACTCACATATATATGCGTCTTTCTACATCCTACAATATAGCCACTTACGGCAATGCAATATTTTCTGTTAAGATAACCGGAAGTAGGCTAATACGTCAATGTGGCCCCCTAACCCCTTGAATACATCAGGTAAACAACTGTAACCGACATGAGAAAATAAAATGAATGAAATCGATGAAAGTCCTTTAAAGAGTTTTGCAGTAAACAAATAAAATAAACTTATTCCTGATTCCAAAAATAAGCTGATTCCAAAAGCTTTCTGCAAATGGCGGGAAATCCATTGGAGGACGAAAGTTTTCAGAACGAGACTGTTTAAGCGCTGCATTTGCAGTACGAAGCAGAGTGCATGGACCTTGCCTCGAAAAGTCAGAATGTCAGCGAGCTCTTTAAGGTTTATAGACAGCAAATCAGTCAATTTATTCCTAGACCGCAAAGATTTAATTGATTTCATTGAAAAGGGTCTGAAGAATTTCTCTGGAAAGTTTCCTGGCGATGATGGAGGCGTTGTGCAACCCGTGCGGACAGCTGTTGACGTGAAAGAATATGGAGGGTATGACAAAACATTTGAAAATATTGATTTGAAATATCTGCTATTTTGTCTTGATTAAGTAAATTTGCATTGATCATCATATTTCAAAATTTGCATTTAAACATCGAAGTCTTCATATGATAGTTTTTTATTGGGTTCAAGCTGATGCGATTGCTAATGCAATCCTCTCCATTAGTTCCCAACTGACGCTGATTTCTAACTGTTGAAAATCTTTTTGAAAAAGACTTTATACATAAAGAGGCAAAGGGGGAGGGACACGACCCCTCAAATTTTTCATATGGTTACAGGTCCTCTGACAAAAGGGGACCAGGGGGAGCCATGCCCCCACTTTTTGGCAAAACAATAGAGCTTTTCCAAAATATTTTGTTGTGGGTGCCAAATTTTTCCTTGCCCACCCCCCAACTTTCCAACCTGTGTCAGAGCCCATGGATTATCATGGTCAAAAGTTTTTTGATATTGATAGTTTTGGCCTTTGCCCCTCCCAGACTCTATAACATGGACAGTGCCAAAGAGAAGGGGGCTTGGGTGGACTTAGGGGCTTCAGCTGCCTACTTTTTGAAGAGATCCTTTTAAAAAAATCAGAAAAGAATAAAATAAGAATAAAAGAAATATAGGAGAATAATAGTGCAATAAGTCCTTTTATGCTCAAATGGGGCCCCATCAAGTAATGATTTCAATTTTAAGACTGGAATTAAATTTAGATAACAAAGGCATGCCTTAACGTAGTAAAATATTTTGAACGATTGCAATAGAATGACTGAAGAAAAGTAATTAGGTGTCCACACCTTTTGGGACACCAGAAATCACACTTTTTAATAGAGATTTGTGATATCTGGGTTGTCTGCCTACTCTTGCTTCCCTCACTATGATACTGTAGATACACATTCTGGTTTCCAGTGCCACTGGCTCAGGGATAGTTTTAGCCCCTTATTCTAAACAATCACAAGACCATAACTATTTTCCATTTTACCAACAGTGTATTGCTGTCAATGCCTGCTTATTCTTCCAATGATGGCATTTTATCAACCAAACTTGTATCACTCTACAGTGAAAATTCTGAGCTTGGCTTGCCATCTCACCAAGGAGTGGTGGTGAGTTTTGATCCAAAAACTGGAACACCTTCAGCTGTAAGTATGCAGATGTCACATCTTATTGTGTATTTTTATCTGTAGTGACAATTTTCATTCTTTTAAACGACTGGAGTGGTTTGAATTAATTAATTCCTATTTTGCTTCTGTTGAGAATTGTTTTTAGATCTTATTGGTTTTTTATTCAATTGTCAATCTTTGTAGATTACTTTGAACTATACATTCTTTAGGTATTGGATGCAGAGTCAATTACAAATTTAAGGACAGCTGCTGCAACTGCAGTTGCAACAAAGGTAACCCACTAAGAGTTTTTCCAATCTTTTGGCACATGTCTGAACAATGTTTTTTATTTTTTGCCCTTTGTGGTGTTATATAGTGATGGAAATTCAGGTTCGGGGAAGGGGAAAGGAGAATTTTCCAACACAAAGACAGACACAACAGGATATAAAGGATTTCAAAGCCAAGGTTGTCTGACAATGATGCTGACTGGCAGAGCTCAAACCCCCCAATATTTTTACTAATGGTTTTATAAGCTGTATCTCTATTCTTTATAGATTTGCCTGTTGTGTACTATTTTACCTTAAACTCTTTAACCAATGCTCCACTTTCTTGTTGAGTAAAAATCACAGCATGCATAGTGCAAACTACACTTACGTTAAAAAAGTATTGGGACAAATTTTGAAATTCCGCAGACGTTTTATACCACAAATTGGAAAGGCTTTTTAAAATTTTTTTTCATTAAACAAGTATGGCAGCTATTTCCATGATATTTTTGCAAGACATTGTTGATGTTTCAATGCCTTATATGTATGTCAAAAAGTTCGCAAAACATCAACCATAAAATCTCTATAGGCCTTGAGACGTAAACATGGGAGTTCTTTTGCAGATTTTGCTATTATTTAAAGGAAAATTGTAAGATTCTAATGCTTTTAAAGTTGTGATTCAAAATTTGAAGTATTTTTTTCAACTTTTAACCACATTTTTAGGTTACATAGGCCTAGCTTATTTGAGAAAAGACTTCATATTTGATCAAGGTTCCGTTGCAAAAATGAATAGTACAACAAGATTGTTCTCTTATCGAATTTTTCCCAATACTTTTTTAACACAAGTGTAGTTTTCATTTATGGGTGGGTATAGGCAGATTCAGATTGTTACAGATCAGTTGCTTACAGTGGCCCACAACTGTCATAGCCAATTAAAGCACTACAGCAAATGCAAATGTAAAACTCTCACAGCAACTTTCTCACAGCAGATTCCTATGCCTGGAATTGCAGAGAGCTGGCGACTCTCCTTACTCTGGGTGAAAGTTTGGTCATGCCAGGGACTCGAACCACGGACCCTTGGGTCAGTAGTCAGTGCCTCTAACAACTGAGCCATCCTCGCACTATGCCTCAGTAGGCTCTATGTGTGCCTGTTTGACAATTTCCTGAACAAAGTAAGATTATAAAATTAATAATGAAGTTTTGTTTTTGTTAATCATGATAGCATCTGGCTTCTCCTGATGCAAAAGTTCTTGCTATAATCGGATGTGGTCATCAAGCACAAAGTCATATTGAGCTTCTAAAGTATGTGAAAGAGTTTTCAGAGGTAATTTTGTTTCATGGTGTGATTTTTTCTAGAATTAAAAACTATTTTTGCAAAATTTTCTTTTAACAGGTATTTTTTTTCTAGAAATGATATATTACTGAATACATTTAGTCTTACAAAAAAGTAGGTGTCTCCCAGAAATCTGTAGGAAATTCATTGTAAAAAATTCATAATTGCTTTTATAATTTGCAATGTATCATTGATCATTATAACAGTGATGGGACCTGTATATTTCTCAGATGCAAAATTACAACAAAGTAGACTTTAAGACTATGTGTAAGAGGTGGGATCTCACTTGGTTGTGATGGATTTTTTCCATATTTATGCTGAAGTGGGATGAAGCTGGAAGGTGAGATCAAATTTTCATTTTCACGTGGCTGGAAGGTCGAAGGGTGATTTTTCTCCATATACTGCTTTAAAGGTGGGATAGAATCTGCATGTAGACATTTGATGATTTGATATCCCAACTGCCAAATTTGAGATGAGAGCAATGGCAGACACTTGGTTAAATATAGGGGGAAGCCTAATTATTGTTTTGATAAGATGACATCACATTTTCCCAAGAACAAAATATCATTGTCTTCCAAATGTTTCAGGGGTCAACTGCCCTCCTAGCCTCCCCAGGTGTCTGCCACGGGCTGAGAAATGAGATAAATTGGCTCATATAAACAGGTCCTTAAAGAGAGACTGCAATTTCAAATGTTTTTTGTCTATAGATAAGAGTTTGGAGCAGAAACTTTGATAAAGCGAAAATACTTGCTGAAAAAGTAAATGCAAAGCCATGTGAAAGTGTAGAAGTGGCTGTAAAAGATGCTGATGTCATTGTCACTGTGACACTTTCAAAAGTTCCAGTTGTCTTTGGGAAATGGACAAAGCAAAATTGTCTCATAAATAGTAAGTAGTGATGTCTTTCACCCATCTTATATTTAGTTTTTTGGTGTTATCTAGTGTAAAACTTATTCTCTATATTTTTTATTTTTCATATCTGCGTCTCAAGAGATCTTAACATTTTACAAACCCCAGAACTAGGCATTTTCCTAGTTTTCCTAGTATGTATTATTCATCAAGCAATTATCATTCAGATGCGAGTTTAATTCTTATGCTGCGCTTTTGTCAATAAATTGCCACAAATATGTCTCCCTTTGGTAAAAACAAATAGGACTTATCTATTGGAGACTTCTATTAACATGTAGATATGTAGATAGGACATTTGGTGTCATTCTCGTCTTTGATATTTTTTTGTAATGATGTAATAAATTGTGGAGGACTCTTTAACATTTGACCTAAGAAAAGCATGTCTAAGTTTGACCTTGTTGTTTTTTTCTAAAATCTTGCAATTCAAACTTTTGCATATGAGATTGGATGAATGGCATGGAGACATCTATTTAAATGAGTCGTTCGTTTTTAACTAGAATGAATTGAATCTCGGGATTTTCAGCCGAATGTAGTTCGTTATTGTTTATTATTGTTGCAGTTATTGGCGCCTGTCGACCAGATTGGCGGGAAGTTGATGATGACATCATGCAAAACAGCCAGGTCATAGTTGATACAACAGAAGGGGCGCTTAAAGAGTCTGGCGATGTCATTCTTTCTAAAGTACGGTCTTAAAGAACGATTTTTGTCTTCGTTTATGAATTCATGACATATGATTTATGCAAAACAAGGCCGCTAGCGGATCCTGCTATCAACGAAATATCTTAGGGCATGAATTATTGATATTTAAGACAGGTTTTTCCTCATGGACTACTTTAATTAAAATCCCACCATGGAAAGTCAAATCTCTTTTTACACGTAGGGACATTTTCCAGAAATATATTTAGTTCTTGTTGTTTGCAAAAAAAAGTTCATTTAAGAAGCAACCGAATACCAATTTTTTCCTTTACTGTTGAATTTGCTTTTTATAGCCAAAACGATATATTCCTAATTTTTGTGTTTTGTTCTACCGTAAATCCTCAGCGCTTATTTTTCGGACTTTTGGCTGGGCGGGTTTTATACGGGAGGGGGTGCTGAATCGTGGGATGCTATTATAAAACTTCGAACGATACTTTGATAGCGCTATGAACATTATCAGGATTGGGATAGCCATTCAACTTATTGTGCTTTGAACGTGTCTTTATTTTAACACTAAAATTGTCTTCGTACCCTTTTTTATTTAAGGGGAGGGCCCCTAGTACTAAATTTACTTACAGTCTTGGCGCTTATTCGAGATACGGCATGATAGTTAGCCCGGGTTTCAGCGGGGTTTAATGAGCCCAGGGGAGTTTTTGTAATGTAAAGGGACCCCCCGGCTTTAATTCCGTTTAAATCTAACTATCTGGAAAAATGTTATTTTGCGAAATATAGCCTAACCATTGTTTTGCCTATCTCAAGACTGTAATTACCGTAGACAAGCTTTTTTCCGTCGCTTCAGTTTGCAGCATAGGTTCCAAATCTTTGATTGGCTGAGCTACCAAAATTCTCAATTGCCCGTTAGCCAATCAGAATTCAAGAATATGACAACAAACGTGTCTCGCAGCTTTATTAAGGCCCATTTTTGACGTGTTTACCACTACCCACAAAAAAAATAAAAGTGTAAAATTAAACAGGCGTTTTTTCTTTTGTCACTCAATTTTTACGATTTTACAAAATTCCGCTAAAACCGCTAGAATGAAAAGACGTGAAAAAGTGAATCATTTTAAGGCAGAAGCCGTCTTGCTGTATCTACTCAAGTCGCATTGAAAAATTTTTATCGGTCGTTTTCTTGATTTTGAATATACCAACATGCTATAACTCTTAATTTTACATTGTTATTAGTTATGACTGGAATGACTTATTGACATTTTAGGCAGAAATATTGGGAGAGCTTGGGAATGTTATTTCAGGGTCCGTTCAAATCGACTTCTCAAAACGCCGAGTCTTCAAGTCACTTGGTATGTAATATCGTTATTACTTCAGATTTTTTTCAAAAACGCATGTTTTAGTGTATCCTGGATATTTTTATATTGGCTTTTTTCTCAGTTATGTATCTCGATAACTTTGTAACCATCTTTCAATTATTATTGAGCCTTGAGTTTTAGAGTGTTCTCTTTGTGGAATCTTTAGATTGTTCTCTTCACAAAAGCGATTCACATGATAAATCTAGATTTGTCGCACAAATATTACGGACTGGTTATCTTCTTTGCAGGGTTGCCAGATTTGCCTTTTTCAGGCCAAATTTTCCAATTTTGGCCTTTTTCTTAGTTAAATTGCCAGGAAAGTTTGTTTTTGACTTGCTACTCAAATTTGGGCTTTTGAACATCAATGCTAAATTGAAAGAGTAATTTCCACGTTAATGGAGTAATTAGTTGTTTGCTACAAAGTGTTACCCGAAAGTCAAATATTGTCATCCAACCTAACAAATTAAGTTTCTTATTTGAGTTTAGAAATTATTTAAAAAGCGCATGCGTAGAAATATAAATAGCGCACGCGCAATGTATTTTTGAGAAAATGTTTTGATTTGGCCTTTTTGTGAGCATTTTTGCCTGAGTTTATCATCAGTCTTTCTTTTGTAAATCCAATCTGGCAACCCTGCTTCCTTATTTAATCGCAATACCAGATGAAGTTTAGAGCTTAGCTGAGGAAATAAATGCATTATGTATCAATCTTTTTGTAAAGCAATGGTTTTGACTCTTTACTTACATTTACTATAAATAGCAGATATATCGAAATATTTAGCTTATCAGAAAATGTTTTCCATGGCCTAAATTCATTAAGTGTGAACGTACCTTTAGTTATTATTATAAAAAGTCAACAGAACGTATTAGAAAAGTTCAACGCTAGCATTTATTATGCAATATCTTTAATGCAGCAGGCCCGGGCAAGAACAAACATTTAGCCCGCGATAACGTCATTAAAACTGTCATTTTTATTGTTAGGAACTTTGTTATAACTTTTCAAGTCCCCAACCAGCTCGGGGCAATTTGCCCTCCCCTCGACGGACCTGCTTGACTATATTGAGTACACCTTAATTGAAAATTACAATAAGTGGAAATTTTGCTAAGCGTGTTCAGTGAGACTTCGTTTATGTTCCTAGGATGTATTATGTAAGATTTTAAAGACAATTAATTATACATGACCCCACTTGCTGTGAAGGTGTTGCTAGGATGTGTGTTTATTGTGTAGTTCGCCAGATGTAACCAGCATTAACCATTCCATAACCGCAAGAGTCGTAAGGTGCGGGTGACACCTTTTTGACCTGAGTAGGCAGGTGGTACATCGGCTTGAGAGGCCTTGAGGAATATTCTTCAAGCTGGTAGTAAGGTCCAATTAAATATGTTCACATACTATTTGTATTTTACCTCACGCTCTTTTTTGTCTGGAAATCTTTAAAATCCCCTCTGACTTAACGATCATCTCAGCTGCAATTTTGGTGTTGAATGGACAATAATTCATGCATATGAAATAATTTTAGTATTATTATATTAGAATTATGTTCTTATAAGAAAAGTATAATCAGGCAGTCTTAAAGTAGATGGAGTAGGTGGCTGCCCTCTTTTGTTTCTAGAAGTATTGT
Source organism: Rhopilema esculentum (assembly GCF_057945365.1). Lineage (NCBI taxonomy): Eukaryota > Metazoa > Cnidaria > Scyphozoa > Rhizostomeae > Rhizostomatidae > Rhopilema > Rhopilema esculentum. The sequence continues at coordinate 5,640,950 of NC_142827.1, forward strand.
TTAGACCAGGCTTCCCCCTCTAACCAGTTAGAAGGCCGTTGAATTGACTAACGATAAAGCTACAAAGTTTACGGAAACCAGATTTTCGTATGTGTGTTTGGTTCATTTCAGCAGAATCCTTCTCTCTGCTTTAGCATATATAACTCTTTATACAGTAAATGTTTTCTAGATCTAAGATAATTTATTCCTATTCTTTAGGTATGGCATTAGAAGATGGCATTGCTGCGAAAATTGTTCTTGAAAATATGCACAAACACGCTGATAAGTAAAACAGAAGATATATTTCGTTGCCAAGGTGATCTGCCTCGGGTTCATAGTAAGAGACCTTCGCTTACCTTTGATCTAGTTTCTATTGATCCTCTGATTGTCTTTTTTGTAAGGAAAGTTTCTAAAATTGATAGTTATACTTTATGTAATACTCTCATCATTGTAATTTTTTATCAACGTAGATATTCTTTATTTGCCTGCTATGTGTATATTATTTCCGACGCAGAATCTCGTAATACACACCTGTTTACTAAAAGCTGAATTTAAATAAGCAATGTAGCTTTTTCTTGTTAAGAATATATCGCCATTCATTCCGGTTGTAATAGCCTGTGCAAAGATAAAATCATGAATAATTCGATGTTTGTAAATACCCAGAATTCTAGCATCGCGTTCGGCCGTTGGAAAATGACCGCAGGCCACATTTGCTGGGGCCTATTGTGCTGAAACCTAGGAGAAGCCACACACCGTCAAGTGCGCGAAACACTGACCAATCATCATAGCATAATTATGCATGTAAACAAAGCAATAGCAACATAAATTAACATACAAATGATTTCATCAAATAACAAGAAAAGCAATTTGTTTTTGAAAATGTTCTCACATGCTAAAGAAGCGGAGCATATTTTATCAGCTAATAAACCGTGCTACTGAAAATGTTGTGCGAAACTTTTATTTAGTGGTTTTAGAACAAGTTCATAGTATGTGGTTATGTAGAAAAGATAATGTTAAAAGAACAACAAAATTAAATGCACCCGAGCCTTAAGTTATCCAAAAAATTTAACATTGTGTCTTGGCAAAAATTATTTGGCTCGTATAAAAGAGATTGTAAGGCCCTTTCAGTTGTCTTTGTGATCTTCGTTTGTGCCCAGTATATGCAGAGGTGGTCTAAGCCTGTAGCTGTCTGTGCTTGCTTGCGGAGTAAGGCGAAGAGGTGGTTTCTGAGATCCTCTTTTTTATTTTACCATATTGCAGATTTGCCAGTTACACAAGCAGCAGGTTGTTGTACTGTAATATCGTGTGTGTCAACCCCACCATTCTGTAAACCCCACTCTATTCCCATAATATATATCCCCACTCTTTCACATAATCTTAATTCTGAATGTAATAATGCCTGTACTTTTTCAATTATCCAACTAATTAGGCCTCGCCCCCCCTCCCCCCCCCCTTCAAACGTCTATATCCCGGCTAGGTAAGTGCATCTTACAACGATATTGATATAATTCTCTTGAACCAAGTGCTATCAAACCGAGAAAGAGAAACAGCAAAATGTTGAACAGACTTTCTGAACTCAAAATCAAACAATGCTTTCCAGGTAAATATTTTGGTCCCTCGAATGAGCCACTAAAGACATTCACAAGCCTATCGAAAGTTTCCGACCTGAATGTCGAGATACCGTCGTGGAAGCCGAAATCCAGAGAATTAGGCATCTTCATCCGCTGGTTAGAACTAGAGTGTATCCTTAATCATTAAAGATCTTTCCCTGCATGACCTTTCACGTTGAATCAAGTCTCTTCTTAAGCTTGTCATCAATTCCTGCGAAGAGACAGCTCAGTAGCTTACGTTTGAAGGCTTACATTGCCGAAGAATATCTGTACTGACTATAAGCTTCATAATAACGCAAACCATAAACCATAACAGATACAATTCGTTTCTGTTCACTTAATATAAAGTTTAATAGCTTTTACCACCAGCTCATCATATATAGCTTGATATTTCAATTAGTATATTATTTGTACGCAGATTTTCCAAATTCAAGATTTTCTTTAGATTTAAGTATTCATTGGTAATTTTTCAAAATAATTATTTTATTAAATAATATTTTATAATATCGAAAAGATTATTTTAACTTTTTGAATTAGTAATTTTATAAGTGCATAGAATTATGAAGATTCAATAAAGAAATATTTTTCCCACCACAGTTCGCTTGATCATTAATTGGCCATCCTTATTGAACACAATTGGAATCTAATACTTTCTCAACTGCAAGAATCTAAACTTAAAATGCAAGAATCTCGTCGCATTATCTTAACACATATTTCTCACAAGAAGTTCAAACTTTAAACAGCGAAGTATTGAATTAGGGTGTTAGTATGCAGCAAAGATGTTTGTTATATTGCATAGAGAACAAACGCAGATAAGAATGCATTGTAGTTGAATGATGAAATGTTGTAGAATCAGAAGAACGCCCGTCCAGCTAGTTACTGAGAAATACGTCAACAGTGGGGAGCAAGAAACAAAGAAGGGAGTTTTTCAATCAAAAGTACTTATCTTATATTGCAAATCATGAGACGTAATATCAATTGGAAGACAAGTGAATTTTTGATATCGTATTAGTATTGTTCTAGTAGTATTATAATGGTGTATAGCATCTACATGGGGTGAAAACAATTTTTTTATTAGAGCCTTGAAAACATGGCCGTCGTTCGATCAAATACTGCAGGAAGACAATTGAGGACAAAAGAAATGAAAGTCCCATGTCCCAAGGCCTTACTCCTTCCTCCTTTTTTCTTCAAATTCTCAGGAAGTTTTCAAAACCTGAGCCTTGTTGATGGCAGTGATAAATAATAATAATAAAATAGTAATAAAATAATAATAATAATAATAATAATAATAATAATAATAATAATAATAATGGAAACATTTCATTTTCAATTCAACTTAAACTACAATTACAAATCTCACTATTACAAGGTAATTTGCAATTGGCTAGCCTGGTTTTACAAGAAAAAACTATAACAATCGTAAGGTAAAAGGAAAAACTGAGAAAAATAAATCAACCAAAATTAAAACGGATGTAATTCCGGATTTGTCCATAGTTTATTTTTGCAACAAAATATGTAGTACGTAGTACGAATGGCAATGTTGGAAAGTTTAGAGATGAGATACCGTTTTTGTTGTTGATCGATGGAGAGAGAGTCACACATCTTGAAGAAAGAGATGCAGGAATTGCCAAAGATGCCAAGAGAGCTCATAGAAAGATTCACAAAAGAGAGAAAGAAGAAAGATTCATAGAAAGATTCACATTTGAACTTTCGCTGTAAGTCAGATAGGAGAGGAGCATACTTGCTGTGTTTTCTTGTTGCATTTGTGTCAAGATTGGATTCAAAACCAACAGTAAGCTCTAAGATGTATAGGTAATTGTTGTTAGTCTTCAAGAGAAGATCTGGGCGAAGGTTTTCTCCAGTTATGATTGATGGTGAATGATAGCCAGGTATATCAGCGTAGATGGTAGATTCATTAACAGCTTTAAGAGACGTAGCTAGAAAGTTTAAGATAGAGTTATGACGCCAGGTGTATCGGCCTTGTTCCAGGTATGTTTTGCAGCCAGCAACAACGTGTAGGAGGGTTTCTGGCAGAAAACAGAAAGAACAGTCAGAAGTCTGGCTCAAGTTCCACTTTTTCAAGTTTTTCTGTGTAGCAAGGGTATTGTTCAGGTACCTTATGGTGAAATTGAAATTCTGAGGCATGCTACTTTGCACCTTGGACCAAAAATTGTTTATTTGTGGAAGATCCTGGTTAAAAAGATGTGACAATAAAGATCCTTGGGAAGTTAGAATGTTTTGCAGACGATCTTTATGTTCTTGCTGGACAGCCTTTAATGCTTCTTTCGTGTTCCTATATATATCATATTGTATATTTGTGCTACTGCTGGTATTTTCCCATAAAGAGCGAATGTTATCGTTTGGTGAAGATTTCAATGCGTTGCGTAAAATAGTTTGACACTGTAGGAATTTGGCAGATGGTAAAGATAGGCTGAGTCCAAACTGGTTTTTAGAAAGAATAATGCTACTCAAGGTAGCACTCATTGGGAGGTCGAGCCACTGGCGGATGTATTTGGATACGAGGCTGTCAAGATTCTCGACAACCCACGTCTTTGAAAGATCTGCTACAGTAAGGTTCCAAGAGATTTTAGAAAGAACAAAATTGTGATAAAGAAGCAACTTATTTTTTGCATGTAGAGGCTGGGAATCAATTTGTTTGAGCATGTTGGACAGTGATGATAAAAGATCAGATTTATGTTCTTGGTTTGTCATTTCAAAGTCAAAATGACGACCGAGGTACTTAAAAGAATTTCCATTCGAGACAGGTGGGATAGATTCGTTGTTTATGAAAAGCTTAGGTTGATACTGAAGAGAACGTGTGGAAAATTTCTTTATAATAATAATAATAATAATAATAATAATAATAATAATATGATATATTTAAAGTGGGTAGCCTATAATAATTTAACTACAAAGAGAAAAATTCTTATTAATAGGGCCCACTGTCAAAGTAACGTAAAAATTAAATTCAAAAGCTAAAAGGTAAAAAGGTACATAAAAGCATTAAAACTCTTAATATATGTGTCCAAATCAGTTCTTAAAATGTGACTTAAATTGTAAAATGCTACACAGAGATGTTATTTCATCGGGTAATTTGTTCCATATCTGAGTAGCTCTTGCTTTGAATGTTTAAGAGGTCCATCGGTTTTTTATACGTTCAACATATATATTGTTGTATCTACACGAGCTTGTGTTTTTCTGATGCACAGATGATGTTAATTTGAATTTTTCTTGGAGATACATAGTGTTAAATCATTCAAACATTTAAGAGTTAATATTGCTACGTTCTTATCAAGGCGATCTTGTAGTGATATTCTGTCTTCATTAGATGCGAGTTTAGTTGCCTCGTTATAGAGACGTCCATTTTCTTTTAACTAGTGTTGCTAGCTGACGACCATGCTTCACAACAGTAATCGAAATGTGGTATCACTATGGCATTGGCAAGCAGATTTCTGGTGGTCCTGCTCAGAATTATAAGCCTGTTTGCTGTTAGCCATTTTCCCGCATTATTTATCTCTCTATTTAGCTTAACTTGGATTTCTTCTGCCTTTGGGTCAACCACAAGAAGCACTGCATCATCTGCATAAAGGTGCATTTTGCAACCAACAACTGATCTTAAGTCATTTATGTATATCAAAAGTAAAATTGGTCCTAGCACTGAGCCTTGGGGGACTCCAAAGGGTTTTCTCGTGCAACTCCTCTGATCGCTTGCTGTTGATAATAGTTACTTGAGTTCTGTTATTAAGAAATGACTCGAACCAAGCTTATTCAGAATCCCTGATTCCAAGGCATGACATGTTCTGTAATAGTATCGGATGGTAAACACAGTCAAGAGCTTTCATAACACTGTTATGGAGTCAGTTTATTTTAAGATTACAGTTCATTTGCCGTATTTTCTATAGAGCCAAGTATTAGGATCATTGGCCCATTCACAGTGAAAGAAACTAGTTCAGTTGTTCTTCAAGTATGATGTTTTAGGCCTTCTGTTTCATTGTCTTTGTGCGTGATGAGATAGCCAATGTGCACGAGTTGGCTTTTGATCATTCTTGATGATGTCTCAAGCCTCGAGCATGTTTTTCAAATTTTCATGACTGTTAGAGGGTTCTAGTGCATGTGACAGTAGGTTTTATGTACCAAAATCATCTCATTTGTAAAACGGTTCGTGAAGAATTCAGTGCCAAAGAGCTAGGGCATTTTTATGAGTATTTCCGAAGTACTGCTTTGTTACACTATCCTTGCTGGAGTTTATGTTTGATCTTTTGCCTCGTACCATAAGTGAGAAATTAGCAATTTTGTTTTCTAAGTTATCTTTTGTAAGTTCGTGCTAGAATTTACTCTTTGTCTCCATGTAAATGTTGCCCCTAGTCAACGTTGTCAGTGGGTTCACGAAGCTTAACATTTCGCTTGGAATGACGTGATCTAAAGAATAGACTGGTTCTCGTTACGTTTTCCAAACAGTTGGTACTGCACAAGGTTGCCATGTTTTGAAAAATAATACCTGTGAGATTTCATGAGCGCAGCTAGTGAGCAATGGAACTGGGTTCCAGGGTTGGGGGCAGAAGAATTCCGAATTTCAGTAGATCTGGAGTGCTCAAATGGCTTAAAACTAGACCATTCAGAATTCCTAAACATTTGTTTATTTCACATTTGAAACATTCCAGAGAAACACAGAGAACAGGCTTTTAAACGTAAGAATAAACAAACGAAGCAATGAACAATAATAATGTATAATGAATTGACGAGAATGCGCACTTAGTTGTAAAAGAGACCACAAGTGTAAAGTTTTGACGATAACGATGTAAATTAATGGAGGGTATTATATTTTGTGGTTGCTTTTTCGCCTCACTCTGAAGTTTCATATCAGGTGCAAACTCATAGCGTTTGGAGAATGTCTCGGGTCGGTCCAATTTTCTGTTGTCTCCTGTGTAATCATCAGAAGGTCGGGGAATGCTCGGGTGGGTAACTAAGCCTAGTTTTGGACGGGGACGTGTCATTTTGGTTCAAAATTAAGGCCCATAATTCCGCCCATATCTGGAAAAATGTGACCCATAATTCCGCAAAAATTAGTAAAAGTTCCGCAAGACACAGAACATTTTTCAAGAAAACAAAAACTTCTTTTGCATGTCTGTAGTGATTTTAATATTGTAAATTAGGCCATATTCCTACATCATGCCATCACCATGACATCCACCTACGTCATTCACAGCATCAGCTAGCACAGGACATTCCCTTCACCATTGTACACACGTTCACACATCTATGTCATGCTGATTTCTTTCCAAGTCTAGATCTTTCCTTCTCCATTGCGTCGTCATTACATCATCACAACACATCATTACTCAGCACATTTATTTTGTATATAAGTATGTTAATTTGAATGTAAGTCAGTCAGTCAGTCAAGTTCAGTCAAGTTCAGATCAGAGTTATATATCAACACAATGTCTCTCTCACTGGTTCCGTGTTCTCTGCACGTTAAATAAGATTCGAAGTAGCATCAACGGTGGAAAGTTACAGCAGACAAGATAGGAACCATTGCAATTCTTGCTAAATAATAGCGTTTCTATATGTCCATTGTTCTAAAATTTTAACATTACACACCAATCACTCAATTCCAAGAGCATTTAGGGAACCCATTGGTGTAAGACAGGCGTTCACAATATAGCAATCCGATTCATTATGTAATCCAAGAAAGTGCAAAAACTGCTGACATGCAACAACAAAATATCTGTTATCTTATTGGCTAATGCCTGACAGGCATCAAATCAAAGATGTTCTTGTAACCTTTTACATGATTGGATTCCCTTAATGCAAATGATTTATTGTGGTCCTTCTCCTTTGGGATCTACGAGTCCCATCAAAGTTCGTGCTTGGCTCTACAATTTCAAGAAATGTTCCTTTAAAATAGTTATTGGCACTTTCAGCCCTTTTATGTTGTGTAATCCTGGTTGTTTGCACCCCATTTTTATTTGTCTTTCCGGAAACTGTCTCTTTAAGAGCTTCCAGCTCTGGCTCAGGCAGTTTGAAAGTTTTTGACTCCTGATCAAACTCTAAATTAGCATGGCACAGAACTTTAGATGCTGGAAATTTTTTGGTGCTAACTGCACTGCTGATCTGATAAAATACTGGTGAAGTTAATATTTTAGATTCAGTTAAAGTTGATAAGAGAGTAAAATCTAGCACATGTTTGAAGGGCAACCTTACTTAGTCTAAAGAGTTTTTAAATTTCTAACTTGACATTAATTTTATTACTTCTATAAATTTCTAACTGGACATTCATTTTGTTACTTCTAAATGTCCCTCTTGATGATTTTGCAATATTTTCCAAATTGGTACCGATAACTCTGCATATTTCTTCAAATGGTACCCATAATTCCGCACACAACTGAAAACTGATATCCATAATTCCGCATTTTTGGAAAAAAGGTACCCCTAAATAATGGCACGTCCCCGTACGTCAAACCTATTAAGTTACCCCCCTCCCCCCGAGGGGGAATGTAAGCCAACGACAATCAATGATCACAGACTTATTATAATACTGACCCGATACATTAACGCGTTTGACAATCATTCGCGCAATAGGTCTGGGCAAGTGATTGTCATAAACAAGGTAGTGGAATGAAATGTGTTCAGCAACCACTGAGGCGTTTGATCTTAATTGAAAAATGATTAAGGCCCAAGAAGAAATCCTTCAGAAAAGTAACTCCCGTCGTGAGACTGTGAAAAAGGTGAATATTCGTGAGTCTCACGGCCAAACCTTGAGACTTGGCAACCTTGCAGTGCACCACAAAGTTATTCGGTGACTGCACTCTTTCGAGACAAGATATACCACGAGAATAAGTACAAGAGTGTGTTGACCGATGGCAGAATCACAGTGTTTCTAGACCTACAAGATCGAGAAGGCTGTTCTCTTTGAGGGGCATTTTGGTAATTTATCTTTAGGCACGCGGCACTGATTGGTCAACTATACCGGTCTTGTGCTTGCGTTTTTCTGATTGGCCTATTTCGATCAACAACTGGGTATATATTTTTCATCGTGTTCTTTCGGACCTTTATTCTGACGTTTTATGCTCTGAGGAGTTTCAGACGAAAAAGCTTTGAGCCAATTTGCTGTAAAATGTTCTAGCCGCCAGCATACATTCTTGGGTTTATCTGTATTGAAGTTTTATCACTAGGAAAGAATAGAGATAAACCCGAGAATGTATGCTGGCGGCTGGTGGACCATTGGAGCTGTGCGAATGACTGTGCGGATGACTGCCTATAGAATAAATTAAAACGTATCATGACAGAGACCAGCTAGTTCTAAAGATAACATTTGTTTGTGAATGGAAATCTATCAGATGGTTTTAGAAAGGCTGGGAATATTGATGATAACCTTGACAGAAAGACGTTCAGCCAAGCAACAATTCTGTTAACGAGTATAAAAAAGCTGGCTATTTTACAATTATGAAAGTTATCAAAGGCGTTGCGAAATCCTGTTTTTTTGCTGCAAGAGATTTGGTTAGACTTTGTCCGCTTTAGACCTTGTTTCAAATGTCCACAAAAACATGAAATTCCAAAGAAATTAAGCAACCATTAATTTAATATAGAACTATCAAGCTAATTTCAAAAAAAATGTCGAAAAGTCTATTTTCCTGGTTTTCATACTGTAATACATGCCACAAGGGATTAAAACATTCTTGGGGTCGGGTTATCAGGGTAACTTAATCCCTAATTATAAAACTATTTGTATTCAATAAGTTTTTTCTACTAGTCCATGAGTTGCTGATTTGGCGTGAGATAAATTGGATCGATGGAAAACCGCTGAAACAACTGGTTTGTTCGTTAGTTAGCTAGATATTAAGTTAGTTAGTTAGTTATTTAGTTTGTTAGCTAGTTAGTAAGTTAGTTAGTTTGTTTGTCAGTTAGTTACCTTGTTTGTTACTTAGTTCGTTAGTAAGTTAGTTTGTTAGTTGGTTAATGAGCCCTAAATAGCTTTAGTAAACTCCAGTTGCCTCTAGCTTAACTCTAGTTGGCTATTGTGAACTCTAGTTGCCGCTAGTTAGCCCAAGTTTCCTCTAGCTAGATAGATTTAGTTAGCTCTAGCAGCCTCTAGTTCGCTCTAATTAGCTCTAGTTGCCTCTAATTAGATCTAGTTGGCTCTTGATAACTAGTTAGCTAGATAATTTCAGCACTACATAATTTCTTTTTACATCTTTTCAAAAAACGCATACTTCCAGCTTTGAAAACGCACAACTAATGGTGAAAAATCCTTAAACGCTTTGAAAATATCTTCTGCTCTGTCGTTGATACACATTTACATTTGAAAACGAGGTTTGTCATGGAAGAAAACCTTGGATATCTGTGCACTAAAAGGTAATTTTGCTCATAGCAAACTCAAGAACAGGTACAAAAAACAGAATAGAAATCAATTTGAAAAGAAGAGAAGCAAAAAAGGCTTTGAAGGAAGCAAAACATTTTAAAGCCATTTTTAGATATTTTGTACCACAGAAATTTTTTGCAAATATGAGGCAAAGATAACATTGTGCTAATTTAAGACAAAGATTTTAACCCGAATTCTCCAGGAAACACCAGACTCGCAAGAACGTCGGCAAAACTGGCCTGTAGAGATAATCATGGCAATTCGAAATATGTTGTTCAGGGTATGATCCACTGATTCTTGGTCCCAAGGACAAAGCTGAAGTCAAGAACAAATACTTCATAAGTTTTGCCCAGACTTCGGATGGAATTAGCACTAATGAATCTTAATCTACATTTTCATAATACCATTCAGATGTAAGAAAATTTGCAGATATGAAAATGATAGTCGAAAGCGAAAGTTGGATTTTGAATTCCCAACTTTTTGCGAAAGAAAAGGAAAAATTTGTTCTTAATCTAAATAATAAAAAAACTTGTGATCATGACATGATAAATGCCAACTTATTAAAGTTCTTATTGAAGCAACTATAGAGCCTTTCGGAAATATTTTAAACAGGTGCCTAATTCAAGGATTATTACCAAGTTTTATAAAATGGCAGTTGTGAAGGATCAATACTAGGACCACTGCTTTTAAACCAACTTATTAATAATATATTTCTGTCATTAACGAGGCTTTCTTATGTAACTTTGCAGAATATTGGAATATTTCAACCTTTACTGATAATGTTGATGAGCTTCACAGATCAATTCAACTCACTACCTTGGTTGCCTTAAGGCTTTGACTGCCTCAAGTTCAATCATTTTACTACATAATCCAAGCCTTGATAATCCGAAGAAAAGACACCCGTATCTTAAGTTTCAAGTGATCCGTATCATGAAATTCATGATTTTGAAAAAGCATAAATGGTGAAGTGAAATCTTCTTGGACTTTCAATCGAGAAAATAACTAAGATTTTCTTCATGTATCGACAAATTTTGCAAAAACTGATTGACAGCTCGACAGTTCTAACAGAATAGCTCGATTCGTGGGTAGTTAAGAAGAATGTAATTGTATGCTCATTCATACTCCGTCACCTCAATTACAACAACCTCAACAAAGCAATAAAAGGGTCATACGTTTATCACTGTCAGAATATTCTTCACCATATTGTGATCTTCTAGCCAATGCTGAATCGTTTATTCTTTATTCATTTTATTAAGCTGTTGGCTCTTTGAATTTTCAAACTTGCCACAATTTGAATGCAAATTTATAATGGACTTTCCTTTCCATCGGCGGTCTTTTTGTGCCTGATGTCAAAAACAAGAAATAATGGTAAAAATCTGTTTGCTTTTGGGTCGAGAGATTCGGAACTCTCTTCAAAAATTGATAATGTCATCAAAAATGAAAATCAGCTCAAAATGCTTTTTGAATATTAGGCGAGGTAAAAATTTTTGTTTGGTGCATTTATTCAAGAAAAATATATGATTCCATGAAATGCAAAATGCACTCTTTATTCAATGTCAGACGTGTTGTTACCATGACAGAAGCCTTTTCGCTCAAGATTGTTTGATCAGACAGTTGTTAAGCAAATGAAAGTTTAATTAAGATATTGCTCCTAATTACTGCTGCACGACATTGATAAGGGCCTTGCAGATATGTTAGAGCTATACACAGCTGCATTTATTTGACTAGCAGTTGAGTGTAAGCCGTACCAACTTTTTTTTGTGAAGCAGTTCGTTTTTCTTATATCCATATTAGAAAGTAAACAAGAATTGCAATCAATAGTTATGACGTCATTCAACATAAACAGACTTAAATAGGTTTTGTATACAGCGCATATTTCAAGTTAAGAGTGGTTTATAGGTAACTGCGGCAAAACAGGAAACTACACCAAGAATGTGTATGTAATACGGAGCATCCGTGCCGTGGAACATTACTCGTTCTTCTGCTTGAAAAAAGACGGATTTTGTTCATCCACTTGTTTGTAGTATACAAAGAGCTTATAGTTTCGTTTCAAATGTGATGAAGAGACATGCCTAAGATGAGCTGTAAAAGGAACTTGAGATTTAGCTTGATTATGTCTGCACTGGAAAAAGAAAGCAGGGAATCTGTGTTTTAGATTGATGATGTCTTCATTGGAAACAGAAATCAATTTTTATATTGCAACGTATCCGGCTAAATTTCGAAGCCAACACTTATTTATATATCTGTCAAAGATCATCATGCTGGTAACCGTACTTAGAGTAAAAATGACTCAAAGATCGGGCAAAATAGATCGGTATCTTTAATTTAGGTCTTGTGAAACAGTTGGATGCTTTCAATGTTTGAAAAAGATTGTGTTGAGATTTCAGGCTATGCACCTGCTATTTTGGCAATATTTGCGAACAGATTATAACTCTATAAAGTGGAATGGCTAATTAAGTTGGACAAAAACCGATGCTGAAGCCGTAGCTCAGTAAATATGTGGATTTTGCGCAATAATATTCAAGACATGACTGGAAGATTTCAAGATTATTTGCTTTGATCGTTGTGCAGGCGTGACACAGCTGAAAAAGATATTGTTTCCAATGAAAGATATTGTTTTACATCATTTCCAATGAAAGATACTGTTTTACACTTTACAATATCTTACCACTTCTGCCATGGATATTTGTCTAGTTCTACGATGAAGAATACAAGTTGGAGTAATGTTTCATACAGTATTTCCTTCTGCAGAAATGCGTATATGGACCGAGTCTTGTTGACAACAGAGCAATCAATCGTTGTTGCAGTTTTCCTTATTTTGGAAATACTAACAGTTGTGCCATTAAACGTTATTCTAATAATTGGAATCTGTAAAAATAAACTGACAGATTCGATAACATGGAAGAACATTACACTCCTCGGTTTCTCTGGATGTTTTCTTGGATTAATTGTTATTCCAATTAATGTTATACTTTTTACCGCCAATAAATTGACGCGTTGGTGCAGGATGGAGTACGCTGCCATCTTTATCGGTCAGACAAACTGTCAGTTCACTGTTTACATCATATTTTTACTTGCATTACATAGATATTTTATGACCAGGCCACACAAGAAAGGGCAACGGAAGATGCTTCAAAGGCTCACAAAAAGCTCTACGCAAACATGGATGATCGTTTTCGCAATGTCCTTACTTCACGGGGCGGCGTCAATTGATTTTTTTGGAATGATATCAAGTTCAGTGCCAAACATATTGATGAAAATAATCGATGTTTCTCTAGGCCTTATCATTTTTTTCATATATCTTCGGTTGTACATTCAAATAAAAAAGTATGCGAGAAACTTTCGAGTTACTTTTTCAGATTCCGATATAAAACTTTCGCAACCAAGACCTAAAACCATGATCGCCCCGAAGTACGTTAGAGAGACAGCGATTACCATAGCTCTCATTTTACTTGTTCTTGCAGTGTGTTATATACCATTCCTAGTAATGGATATTTGGACATCGTGGTACACTTTCCTACAATCGAAGCAGGCACCGAACAACATTCGATTCGCGTATTACCTTACATATGGCTCAGTATTCTTTGTATCCATCGGCAATGCTGTTGTTATCATATACAGAAACAGAGACCTGAAATTGTTTTGCAAAAGAATCTTGTTTAATGATGTTTGCCTACATGATAATGTTAGCATTTTGGATGCCCAAACAAGGCTAGTAGACAGAGGAAAGAGAATCTAAATAACCGTTTGGATCCAACCACAACATCATTACCGTGCAAAGCGGTGGAAGTAACCAAAAGATGGATGACGTAAATCTCCAAGACGACTGCAACATAATGAGTTTTGCTTTGATTTATCAATGTAAATACCTCGGAAAGTTTGAAGAAGAAACAAATACATTGTAATCCTGTCATTACGAATTCTTTCGAATTTTGTAAGGACCAAAAAAGGTTCGTAATAGCGACAGTTCGAATTGCGGAGGGCTCGTTAGACAGTGAGTACTTCAATAGACCTTGCTTTTAGGTCGTAATAGCAAGAAGCTTGGAATAAGCAGTATACAAATATACACAAGTGAACAGAGGAGACACAACAGTTAAGCATAAGTTGGTTTCCTACCGAAAAGGACATACAAGCAAGTTTGACTACAAAATTAACTGTTGATTGGTAATTATTTTCATCAATAAAAGTGCCTGTAAGAATTTGATTCTGTTTGCCTAACTTAGGATTCCTGTATTTTCTAGAAATCTAGAATTCTAGAAATCCTGTATTTTGTGATCCTGTAGAAGTTAAATAGGATTTTTGATAATTTTTCCCAAACAAGAAATATTTGCAGGTACAAGTACATTTAAAGAATTTACCTGAAGAACATATTAGTTAGAGAACACTTTTGGGCATGCGCAATGGAACGTGCGATGAGGGGAGGGTGGGTGGATGTTTTGTATGGTCTTGTATCTTTTTTCCGACGCCTGGCAAACACTCTCACACCACTGACCGTTAACCTTACAGCAACATTATCATTACTTCATATTATAGTACTTTATCCCCATTACGTTTTCATTCCACCACCACCACCCACCCTCTCTCATTCGCCACCCTTCCCTCCTCTACCACTGCGCTGCATTCACACCATTCCACATCAGTCAATCCGACACCACCATCACCTTTTTTAAATGTGTAAATTTTTAGCCCGTTAACTTTTGCTCTGATGAAGCCCCGTATGCCGGGGCGTATAGCGTGAGCCTTAGATTATTCTTTAATTATTTATTCTTGAGCGACACGAGGTGCAAATTCGCCTTAAGATCAGAGAAAAAAATTAAAATCTTTGTTGATGTATTACGTCATCACAGACCAGAACAGAACAGAGTAATATGTACGTTGCCTGTGGTACTTATCCAAAATAACGATAATGTAGTTAGAATATGAATTGAGTATCAGAATGAAAATATAATTGTTCGATTGTTGAAAACACGACGTTTCGAGCATGTACAGAGCAATAAATATAGAATTACAATATAAAACTGAGACCACGTTTACACGGTAGCGGATCAAAAGTGTTTGTGGATCAAAATGTACTGGAGCACCCTCCCCTCTACATTGTAGCGCATTAAGACCCCGTTTACACTGTCCCGGGACAATTTTGTACCGTTACGGTTCGCAAGTGTTTACACTGTCGCGGTTCCAAATTGTTCCGTTTAGCCGTTCCGTTTACACTGTACCGGCACGACCTTAATTTAATGGTAGAACATTGTCTAGAAGAAGCTGTATTTAGTCAACCAAGGCTTTTATTTTGCCGCTGAAGTCAACAATCGAATTTTTATTGTGAGTTAAAATGGAGCGGAAGGCCGATTAAAACTTTACTTGGACGAAAGACAAGGTGGCTTTAATTTTCAGTGTTATTTTAGACTACAAAACTGCAAAGTACAATCAAGGCTTGGACTGGGAAACACTACAAGCCTTTTCTGTGGTCGTCTTTTCTTCAGAATTTCCTTTTCTTCAGAATTTGAGAACGTAGTTACGCCACAATCAAAGCCTCGATTACCTGAAACAGCCATACAAAAGACCTCTTTGTGAATCCGTGACAAAATCGTCTCGGATAGGTGTTTACACTGTCCCGTTCAAAAACGGAACCGTGACGGTACAAAATTCGTTCGCTTTCAAAGCAGGGTCAAAACTGTTCCGGATAGCAGAGCAAAATCGTCACGGTTCCACAGTGCTACTGTAAACGCAAGGGCGAACCGCGACAGTTTTGTCACGGTTCCAAACTTGCACGGGACAGTGTAAACGGGGTCTAAAAGTCTTGCGGATCATTCTCCCATCTACACGGTAGCGGATCGAATTGGATGTCTAATGTCTATTGCGCCTGCGCGCCAAAAGCCCGCCAAATCTCTGTCACGTCGTTTCCCATCACCAGCTAGGCTATCCAAGATTTTCTGAGATTCTTTATGGTTTCTTTCAACGTCAGTACTTCAAAATGCCACCAAAGAAGCAACCAGCCAACTTCAATGGTAAAGATAAAAGCTTTTCATGTACAGACGAGGAAACTGCGCTCATGATACGAATTGTCATTGACTACAAAGCCTTCAAAAGCCAGTTAGGCTTTGACTGGAAAACAGTCAAAAACAAGTATGAAGAAATCGCAATACGGTTCCAAGAAGCATACCCAAAAAAGAGAATTGATGCGGATCACTTGTGCCTACACGACGCGGTGCAGAAGTGATCCGATACAAAAGTTATCCGACATAAAACTAGTTCGCTTTTGTAGCAGGATCAAAATTGGTGCGGATAGCGGAGCAAATGTGTATTGGATCACTTGGAGCTCGTGTAGACGGGAGGCTGATCCGCAACAGATCTTGTATCGGATCAAAAGTGATCCGCTACCGTGTAAACGGGATCTGAATCTAATAACACAATCTCAATTCCACTCCAATCTCAATTCCACTCCTATGTAGTCCTCGGTATCATCTGCAAAATCTTTATATTTAGCAACTGTTTTGTTAAGACCTCAGTTTTTCCTACAAACCACCCAACCTCCCGGGAAGCCTGGATTTGTTTTGCTTTCCAAAAAAACTCTCAAATAAGCAAAAAAATAAGTCATGATGAAGCTCGAGTCTTGTATTATTCTAAAATTTCAGCAATTTTGAGCCACAATATTCCTATAAACTATATTCTTATAAAAAGAATGTGTAATTGAGTAAATATTGAAGTAATTGAATTCTCTTCACATTAAATTGTTCTAAGCTGCTCTTATATTCGAAATCTTCTTATTTCATGCATTTTGTATCTTATTAAAGAAAGAATTCAGAGAAAAATACGATGCATACAATTTTTTTAACAAAAGCTCATGAATTTTTATGTTAGTGGTCCTGCCAGGCCTGCCGAGTCTCGTGCATTCTGTGTGAGTTTCATTCATGCAAGAAACAAGAAAATATTAGAAAGCACAGCAGAGTTCTCAAGTGTAACATCACAAAAAATTATTTTTAGAATTTTCGAATTTTGACCACATAAAAAAAACGCCATAAAAAACTCCCATGTATGCAAAATCAGTTAAATTTGTCGAAAATTCTGTTATTTTGGCTCAGTTCATAAAGTTATGAACTGAGATCAAATTACAGATTTGATGGGGCCAGAGCTTGTGCTCATCTGGTCATATCTCAGCCAATTCGTAATACCTTTAACTGATTTTGCAGATTTAGAGGTATTTCACGATGCTTTTTCAGATTATGGGAAAAAATTAAAAAAATTCTGAAAAAGATTTTTGTGACTTCATCACTTGAGAACTCTATAGAAGCAATATAACTTATTAAGTAGAACAATACATAGATCTCGCGCATCTGGGAACATCCAATTGACAGCTATGCATTGCAGTATGAGGAGCCTTGTACATATTTGACAAACACCCAGGGCCGTCGCTAGCGGGGGGGGGGGGGGGGGGGGGTGCGGCACCCCACTAGAAAATTCTTGTCGGCAAATTTTCTAAAAGCAGAGTTTTGTCGGGTTTTGCTTTCAAAGTTGCCAAAGCAATAGCTTTAGCGAACAGTAGGGATAAGATGAGGATGTAAACTTAAATGTATTGCCCAAAAGCCCTCAGCAATTCAAAACAGGAAATGATAGCGCTATGGGTGTCACGGAGGGGCAAATGTCCCCCAAAAACTTCAAATGACTCCCTTTCGGCAGCCTAAGTCTAGATTGTTACGGTACGAAGATCGAACTTCTATCACGTGCTGGTCCACGTGCGTATCAGCGTGAACATCCTTTTATTAACTTTTATGTTTTTAACTATTGTTCTGTTCTAGTATCTAATTGGCTATTATCATGTTCTGTTTTGTTATTGGCTAGCTGTATTTTAGAAAGGGTATAAAGGAGCTTGCCTGTTTTAGAGTAGGAGGCTTTTTACTGTGGGCGTTCCCGCCTTGCCAAAAGAATCGTGGCCGCCGTTTCCCGATGAAAGTCGAAGCGTGTGTCGCTTGAAAGACGTCGCTGTTGCCATTCGAAGTATTTAATTCAGAGACGCCACAAGTCGCCAATACTAAAGCAAGCAAGCTAAAGGTCGTGAGTGCTTTGTTTTCATTGTTATTCTCAGCTTTTCTACATTCTTTATATTAAACATTTGAGACTGATTGCCTATGAAGTTATTCGTTGACTCACAAACTGTTAGACTTAGAGGCGTAGTCTAATAGAATCTAATGTCCAATATCCAGGGCGACCTATTTCTACCTAAAGTTTGGGTTTAGGAAAGGGTCAAAGTTTATTGAAAAACTCTGAACGTTGATCCTGGAGGTACTGAAAGCCACTGTAAGCAGGGAAAGGGGGCAAAGTGCCTCAGGGCCTTGAGGTCGAGGGGGCCTCAAGTAGTAATGAACTCCATTTTGAGAATGAAATCAATGAAACGTAGGTATGCCTAAAAATAGTTTACAGTTTTGAACGATTGCAAGAAATGACTGCAAGAAATATTCTGAAATGCATTTTAGGACAATCTAAAGGGCGTGGTCGCAAAAATTTCCCGCTCGCAGGGGGACCTCGTTTTTCGGTTTTCTTTCAAGGCCTTCGAAACCTAAGTACCCACAGTCACTCGAAAATTGAAGCGATGATTGACTAACAAAAACATCCTCTTTGAGAAACAAAATCAATTGCCTCAAAATGCCACACCCCCACATTGAAATAACTTAGGCCACGCCCTATTTTGTCGGCAAATTGGTGACTGGCAACCCCCTAAGTGAAAGTGCTTAGCGACGGCCCTGCAAACACCCTCTTTTATCAGAAGATTAATTAGATTGAGACGTCAAGAAACTGGAATTTAAAATTTCTTAATCGGTAGCAAGATTCAGTCCCTAGATCTTGTTGTCCAACACGGTGTACAGTTCTCAAATATGGCTAAGGACCTTTTCAAACAAAATCTTCTAGCATGATAACCAGACCACGATTTCAAAGGAAATTTGTTACCGCGGATTGACACGCGAGGCAGCATGTGCATGCGCAGAAGTTGCAACTGCGACAGCCAGCACATGCGTTGTTGTCTACTGCGGTTCTGTTAGTAAGAAAGAAACAGCATTTGGAAGAAGAGAGTTCATCAAAGAAATAGAAATGGGCCGAAAGAAAAAGAAGGCGATGAAGCCATGGTGCTGGTATCTTTTTCGTTAATTCTATCAAGAGGATATGTTTATTTAATGTGAAATTGAAGCAAAAGCGCTGTTGACGAGGCTTCACGTTGTGCTGTTGCTTTCCCCATAGTCAAGTCACTCACAGTACCAGTAAATGCTGTGGAACTTGGCATTTGAGAATTATGATTGCAAAAATCCTAAAGAGGATGTTAGTGTGCATTGTATGAGATTCTAACCCGTGTAGCTATTTAGCAAAATAGCGTGTATCGAATAATTTATGTGTATCAAGTTTCTTAGGCCCAACGCTATGCTACTACTAATATAGATATGGATCTCCCAGTAACCGAGGAATATCTGTTGTCTTGAACTTTAACATCAACATGTTTATCCTTGACAGAGGTCTTACAGGTATTGTAATAGGGATTTTGATGAAGAAAAAGTTCTTATTTACCACCAAAAAGCAAAGCATTTCAAGTGTCATGTTTGTCATAAGAAATTATACACTGGGCCAGGCCTGGCAATTCACTGTTTGCAAGTGCACAAAGAGCCTATTTCCTCCATCCCAAATGCACTTCCAGAAAGGGGTGATCCAGAGATTGAAATTTATGGAATGGAAGGAATCCCTGAAAAAGATCTGAAGGAGAAAGAACAAATGCTGAAGAGAAAGAAAGGTATATTTAAAATCATAATATAATTGTCAGAAATTTATTTTGTATTCAGAATGCAAGCCTGAAATTAATTTAGTTTTCATTGGTTCTGAGTTCACAATTGACCTTTTTTGATGTTATGTATAGCTTCAAAAGAAGGGTACCTCACCTAAAGTTTGAGCTTTCTGGTATTTTTATCAATGACTTTCTCATTCAAAATGCGTCAGTGAGAATATTTCATCATTTCACTAAGTTACTTGTGTTGCTGTTCAAAAATTATTTAGGAATATTTGTAGGCTGAAACATGAAAAATTTGGAATAATACTGAAGTAAAAAAGAAAACATTTGATTATCAAATTATGAGATTACAAAAAGTGTTTACTCCAATGTATTTGTTGATATTTTGCCTTTTAACTATCATAATCTTTGTAGAATGCGATAAATTTTATTTTAGTCTTCAACTTTTAAGCAAAGTTGACATTAATAGACTATTCCAGCAGAAAATTGTCACTGTTAAAGGTGGTGTTAGAAAATGACATTTCTTGTTTAATTATTATATTCTCGTATCTTCAATTTTATTTTCTATCTTTTAGATGCTGGTGAAGATGATGACGATGATGATGAAGAGGATGCCAAAAAGAAGAAAACAGAAACTACCCCTGTCATGCCAATGGCAATGCCAGGAATGCCAATGATACCTGGCATGATGCCGCCATTTCCTGGTATGCCTGGACTACCAGGGATGCCTCCAGTACATGTTCCTGGCATGCCTGTATTTCCAGGTATTTACACTCTTTTTTATTAGAACATGATCCTCAAAATAAGTCAAAGTTAAGGCCAAATTAAGAATAAGCCAAGTCTAAGGAGCATAGCAGAATAATCTTTTGAATGGCTGAAACGCTATCATTTTGAATTTATGCAAATTAGCCTCATGCTATAGAAATCAATAGGGGAGCTCTGACCAAGGGGTGCAGGGATTTAACCTCCCTGGCATGCACGAGGTGCACTTAGTGCAAAAATCGACAGTTGAAGTGAATCCAGCGAAGGCAAATCTATTACTTTGTCATTGGGATTTTTGTTCATCATCAAGGTCTCAAGGTATTTACCATTCACAGCGCATCAGTTTAGGCCTATTTAACAGCATGTGCTGCAGCCAAGCAGAGGGTCTGAGAAAAGTAATACTTACATTTTACTTCAACTCAAAGGACTTGTTTCTCATCAACAAGAGAAGAATAGTGCAATAAATCCTTTTATTGCTTAATTTCTCAAGGAATAGTTGAGGTCTATAGTTCCTCATAAATTAATGAATTCCATTTCAAGACTGGAATTAATCAGTCTTAAAAAAAGCAAACCTTGAAAGTATGTACCCCATAATGAGTGCCCCATCAAATCATTAGGCATGAATTATCGTGAAGCATTTTAGTGTGATTCTCAAAAGTTGGTTTTTTAGTCCAATAATGCTGTCAATTTGAGCCCTCCCCCCACTTTGAATTTCTTGGTGCTGCCCCTGATCAAAGGAACACAGAATGCATCTACAGGGCCTAAAGCAGGATCACACTCATTTCCAACGCAAGGAAGGATTTTTCCTCCACTGCAGCTTCCCCATTAATTTCTATTGCACAGGGCCAATTTGCATAAATTCAAAATGGTAGCGCTTCAACCAATTAAAAGGTTATTTCGCTATGCTAGTCTAAGGTACTGTTAAATCTAATTTTAAGCAAAGTTTGCTTGCATATTGTTTTTCAATTTTGGAATAATCTATCAAGTTCCCACCCAACAAATGAAAGAAGAAGTCCAGTGACCTAGGAAACCTTAAGTTAATCCATGATATATAGTCTGCCTTAGAAAATAATTTGTTCCTAAAATGATTTGGTTTTGAATTGGGCCCTAATTGCATTTAGTTTTCTGGTTTTTCATTACCAATATTAGAAAAATCTTATGTACATATCCCAAAAGGTAATTTTCTACTAACGTGAAGGAAAAAGAAAAAATGGCATGAAATAGTTAAGGTCCTTGGCTTATGTTCATGCAGAATCAAAATGGTTTATTCAAGCTTTGAGTTTATTAATGATATATATGCTGATTGTGTTTTCAGTTAATTTAAATATGTTTTTTGGCACAACTCTTTGCAGATCTCATGTTGTTTTATAGTAGATGAAATTTCTTCTTATTTTTAGGTATGCCTCCAATGATGCCACCAGGATCAATGTAAGTGTTTTATTTATGAGACGATATTTTTCACAAATGTGCATTTTTAGATTTTAGTTTCATATACAAGCTGTCAGTTTAAGGCTGGTTTTCATATGACGTAATTCATCAGCGACCATCTTAGAGCACTGTCTGCGAACATCACAGAAAAATTGCATCATATGAAAACAGCTAGATTTTCATTTTCTGCCATCATCGCAGACCATCGCCAGCCCTCTCAAGGAATCCAAAAACTTGATTTTCCTGATTGTCACAGACTATCTGCAATGTAAAAAGTTAACGAAAACACCCCCATCGGCAACTGTCTGCGATGATATCGGGAGTTAATTGACAGTCTGTGACAGTCATCTGATTCTGTTTCTCTGCTTTGCTTGTACTCTGCTTTGTTATGCTACTCTGCATCTTTCTTATCAATAAATTACACCATATGAAAACTGGTTGCCTGTGATCAACGCTATTGCATATGAAATAAACTCATTTTTTCACCCAACAAGAACTTTTACAATTGCATCTATACATACCGTAAATCCTCGAATTGGCTCCCCCCCTCGCAAAAGCCCCCCTCCCTCAAATAAGCCCCCACCCTAGAACTACAAATTGTCAATAAGCCCCCCCTCAAATAAGCTCCCACTGCTACTGTAAATTCTCAAATTGGACCCCTCAATTTGATGATTTTTGCCATCTGAGGTCGCCTATGGCGTTTTATTGAATTACTACAACAAATTAATACTTTTGGTAATAATTGATTAAATGCTCATAAAGAAATTTCTACTAAAATAAATGAGGTCTTTTAATAATGTCTTCTTAATGTCAACAATGATTTTATAAGCCCCCCCTTGTATAAGCCCCCCCCCTTGAATAAGCCCCCATCCAAAATTATCAAAAATATATAAGCCCCCAGGGGGCTAATTTGAGGATTTACGGTATGATTTATTGAGTTTAGTATTTTATAGACCTAAACATTACAGCTGAATATTGATTTCGATATAGCTCTATCTAAATTCTCAAGTTATATGCATAGAGCCTCACCAATGATGCCAGGAGCAGTACTAGCTGCAGGAATTCCAGTATCCAGTTCTGTTGTTTCAACTGGCCAGTCAGTTTTTTCAGGTGTCCCTGCAACATCAGTTACATCAAAACCTCTGTTTCCTGCTGCAGCAGCTCAGGTAAAGACAGTTTTTATTCACTTTTCAAGTTGAATGGTTCTTTGGTATTTTAAAATCATTATTTTTTTGCTTCTACATTAACATATTCTCAGCTGTTTTAATTTGTCCAAGCAGTAAATTTTTAGAAAAGCATTGAATGGGGATTCCATTGTAGAAGCAAGAAATTGCATGTTTGTGTTTAGTTTGTCAGGTGGTAATTTGGGAAAAACTTGCTCACCATAACTCATCTATTGTGCCAGGTCTTCTTGTAAAGGAATTTTCACAGAGTTGCTAGACTTTCATTAAGCAAAAATACCTGCTTTATGCCAGTGTCTTCCATTTGAAATAATGGGAGAATTTATTCCAAGCAAAGTTGTGATGATGGTTGAGCATAACCATACTGTTAAGATTTTGCAGATATCTGTTGATTAGGTTGCCTATTCATTACACTGAAATTTGTTGAAGAAATACTTGCTATTATTGCTGAAGTTGGTTTGCAATACATATAGATATTTGAACATAATTTGCAAAAATTAAGCAAAAGCATACAAAATGGAAAAACATTAATATGTGGTAGTCCTGGTCAAATCACCTAGGTAACCAAAAATGTGATAGAAACTGAGAACACTCTTTGGTAGGAAAAGATACTGACTGTTTGACCAGCTCTGATTGAAACTGATTGAATTTGAAGCATACTAGATTGCGTGTGGTATAATGTAATGCTATAATAACGTAGAATGTAAGTAAATTGTTCCAGGAAAAAATTCCTGGTACAATTTACTTACATTAATTGTTAATTTGAAGTAGTCTATAAATGGTGTTTGTACCTCCAGGCAAGTGCAAACGCTGTGAGTTCAGCAGGACCAGTTGGTGCAGATTTCAAGCCACTTAATACTTCAAGTAGCACAGATTCTTTACAGTCATTATCAGGTATGTACAAGTTTGTTAACTCACTCTTCAGGATTATAAAAAAACTTAGGCAGGCAACTAGATAGTCTAAACTTCTTTGAATTCCTTTCAAATGTGTACAGTCTAGTCCAGTAGTTATTCATTGCATCCATGCAAAAAAGTGCAAAATTTTAAAATATTTACACAGAAGAAACCATGCTTCAAGGACTTCCTTGCTGGAGCTTTTGATTTTCTTTGTCAACTGCAGGCCATAAATTAATGCCATAAATTACTACTTGTTGGGGCTGCTCCACCAAATTGCTGTCAGCTAATAAATCAGAGAAATAGACAATAATAAAAAAAATTCAAAAACATATAAATGGGGAAAAGCTTTATTTGAAGATTTAAACTCACTTAATTGATTCAATCTTTTTCTTATGTTTTTGTTCTAAAATTTATTCAGTATCAAATCTTGAACATAACTCCTAGATTTAAATAGATAATAACAAAAGTCAATGTTTATTACAATGCCTTCAAGGTGAGCAAAGTCTCCCTATGTGAGGTATTTTCGCTGTGCAAGTTATTCAGCAGTTTTACGTTTTGGTTTTACAGCATCCAGCAGGAAACTTGGCTGAGAACTAAACTCTAAAGCATGTGACTACTTTTGTATCACATTCCAACCAGTGAGTCGATAGTTAATTTTGTGTTTTATGCTAACAAAACTTAGACTTAATCACTGTGATTTTAGAAACAGTTAAGGTCTTTTTGTTCAAGGATGCCATTTGCTTCCTAAAGCTAATTCAAATTTTGTTGGCATCAAACTGTTAGAGAGAGGGATTCTTTCTTCCTTTCATATTGGAGATCTGATTCATAAGAAAATGGTCTCCTTGGTTGTGAAAGAGGGGGTGATGCTGTAAATAAATCTCTTTGCCAACAAAGTTTGAATCAGTTTGAGGAGCATTGGAAAGCAACTTATCGTTCTGTTTCTAATTGATTTTTCGACCATGCTTCTTTCATCATTGCTGTTTCACATGGATGCTGCTAAACACGGTAGGTGCTAAATCAAGTTCATCAGCTGCTAACACACAGACAACTAGTTCAAAACCAGGTACAGTACCTTTAGTGTCTGCTACCAGCCGAATTATTCATCCAGAGGAGGACACATCGCTGGTGAGTTGTTGCCTCTTCAGTTGCCTCTTTGCTTTCCATTGTCATCTTTCAGGTGGGTTTTTCTTATTTCGAATAGGAAAATACAATCAGTTTGTGAACGTTTGGATGACAAATGCCATTGCCAGAGTCACCTTTATATAGGCAGTTTTAAATCTTTGTATAATCGGAAAAATAAAGGCAAAAGGAAGACATTGTGAATATATTGTTCTCAGAGATGTGTAGTTGCTTTTGAAATAAATATAGCTAGAAATGGTGTCAAAGCAGCCGAGAAAACATTTTTAGATCAGAAATGCAAGAATTTTTAGTACTTAAAATTTGATCCTTAATTTAGCTAGCCCTATTTGTTTTTTGTTTGATTTGTTTTAAATTTTTTGAGTTACATGCAAGAATGTTTTCTGTGGAGTAAATATGTACATGGTGTGACAATCTTGTGCCCTTATACTGTGCTTATGTTTTCTATTATTGGTCTGTGTGTTGAAGCATATAAAGCAAAAAATAAACAAAAAATATAATAAGTTAAAACATATAAGTTAATATATAAGTTAAAACTCAAAATGGAAAATTTTGAAAGAAGATAGGAAAGGAACTGTCACTACCACCTGGTTACAGCTTGCAGTCCAGGAAAATGTTGAAAATGAATTTTACCTGAATTTCTTTCTCTTCGACCAGGCATATTGGCAAAATTTTTGTTCCTTTAATTTTCTTCTACATTAATGCCATTCTAGTGCAGTTTTTGTTTTTGCAACCAGAACTGAATCATCATGTTTGTCTATATATCTCTTTAATATCGCAAGCTCAATGAATTTGCAGTTTGTTAATCTTATGAATTATCAGTAAGTGCATCATAAATATTTCTTTCAAACATTCACTGAACCTATTAATATGATGGAATTCCAAGTTTGGCAATTAAGCTAGACATAGATTTTTAGAATTTCCGCATGGCTTTGCTTTTTCATAATTGTTGTAAAAACAAATAACGAATTAATCTAACCTTCTTTCATTTTGAGATTGCTAGCATTCATATCAATGTATAGAAATTTCTGCTATAGTTTCTATAATGTTTGTAAAAGAAGCGAAATTTAAAAGTTAACTACTTTCTTTCGATGATAACTTAAGATATGCAGTTTGAAAATATTTACAGTAATATGACTTTATTTGATATTTTACTCGCATCATCTCGATGGTTCATTTTGTTAATAATCGTCCTATTTTATCCCACTATCGTCTTAATCTGCATGGCTTTAGACTTTGTTTTCATATTCATTTTGTAATGCGAATATGTTTTGTCCTTAAGTTTGCACAGTTTGCTAGATAAAGGGTTAGAAACGAGTCTTCAAAATAGGTATCAGGAAGTCTTTACCATGAAAAGGGAATTTCCCGTATCTTATATGAACATTTTCCTGCAGTCAAGAAAGACCAATGATGTTTTGAAGCCAATGTTGATTTTGATTAAGACATTTTCTATATCGTAAAATTTTCCCTAGAAAATATAAAATTCATTTTTTGTTATTACTTATTATTTCAGTAATGTTTTATAGCGTCTAATTATTTGCTTACTCAGGAGGAAATAAGAGCGCGGAATCCAAAGTATAACTTCAAGGCGATGAGCACAAAAGCGGAAGCAACCGCGTCTGACTCGGTTTCTGATTCTAAGAATGTACCGACTTCTGTCCTCAGTGCGATGCCACCCCAACCCATGATTGGGGCTCCCGGAATGATGCCCCCAGGTATGGAATTCGTATTTGTTGGGTATTTATGAATGCTTGTGTTTATGAAAGATTTTGTTTATGAATGATGGTGTTTATGATGGAATTGTATTGGTATCCAAATGGGTCCAAGACTGATTTGGAAATTGTTTCTGTTTTTCTTGACCACCAGTAAAGAACGCTGGACTATACGCATACATGTTTTTGGTGCCATTTTTAACCTTCCCCTACGTATTTAGCTTATTGTAATAAACTTTTTGACAAATCTCATGAATGATTTATAGTTAACTTCCTATTACGTCTGCCATTGTGCCTGAAATTGTCCTTCTTACAACAGGGATGCCAATACCTGGAATGCCAATGCCCGGAATGCCACTACCAGGAGCACAATTTCAGCCCCCTACCTCAGGACATTTTCAACAGCCATCTCCTGGTCCCTACCAACCTCCAACTTCGGCAGCAGGATTTGCACCGCCACATATTTCAAGACCCCCGTCTGGACCTTCTGGCCCTCTACCTCCCGGATCAGGGCCAAATAATTTCCCGCAAAGGATGACGTCGGGTGGACCACCACCGAGACCAGGATTTGGCATGCCACCCAATGGACCAAATATGCCCCCAGGTGGCCATGTAATGCATGGTATGGGCCCTGGGGGGCCAAGTGGACCTCCTATGCATGGTTTTGGCGGCCTAGGGCCTAGGAACCATGGAGGCCCTCCACGATTCTAGTCTAGTTTAGCCTGCATTTTGTCGCTACAATCAAGTAAACGATAAGGCGTCTTGTGACATTTTTCGTCTGCCTTGATTTTTCATTGATATTGTACGTAAATAAGAAACAAACGTTCTCGTAGACTCTGTCAAAAGAACGTATTCCCCGTTGATCAGAACCAAGAAATGCTTTGAAAAAAATAATCCACATGTAGCTCTGATTTGACTGAGTTCTCCCTGTGTTTCGGTCGGCTCTTTAGAGGATTTGTTTGCAGTAAACCACCTGCATAGATATTTAATCTGTTGCTTTCAAATTCTATAGTTGATCATCTATAGTGTTTTGTAAGGCAGCACGAATTGAATCATTTAGTTTTCATCTCGCTAACTATTGCAACAGACTGCTGTCCCATCTTTATCTGTAAGTTTGAACTGAATCTTGTGGCGTTTTGTTATACACGAGCAGAAAAAGACTTTGCTCATAAAGGACTGATTCAGTTGTTTTTGAACATGTTTCGATTAACCGGAAAAACCGATTATCCGGCACCACTTCTGTATTGAATAAATCAGTCCTTGCTTTTAATAGAAAATCTACAAGGAGACTTACCTTCTTGAACTTTGCACATGGCTAAGATCGTTATCCACTCTTTAAATATTATTAATTAACTATCCTCGGCTTGCGTGTTTTCCAGCAATTTTGCTGCTTGATTTTTTAGCCTAAACGAAAAGCATGTTCTACTTTTGCCTATATTATTACCTGTATTGGACACTATATTCCGACTGAGAACAGATGCTTTATTTTAATGACTAGTTTTTCGTATCTTTTATGTTCGTAACTTTTTCATCTGATTTTATGATACGAGTTAACTGTTATCGTTCTAAAGCTTGTTATTGACACAAAGTTTAATTTCATTGCTCCAATATTGGTAATCCTGTTGTATTTTTGGCACCTTCTCTTTAAATAACGCGTTTGCTCGCACGACAACACAGAGATGTATTTCCATTTTATTTATCAAATAGCGGTAATGAAAGGCTGTACTTCAAGTTACATTTAAAGAAGTAGTTGTTCCTGTGATTTTTCTAAAATTTCGCAGTAAAAAATTATCATGTCATAGAGATGTAGAAATGGTTAACTATTGATTTTACATTGTTAACTATACAGAATATTCTAAAATAAAGAAGCAAAAAGTCTAGCTTAACAAAAATATGGAAGTGATATGTTGAATACTTTAGATGATGACGATGTTTAGGGCCTCGAATTTTCAAGTTGGGCAAGTTACGATTACAGATTTGCAAGTACCTATTACAGATGGTTGGAATTTCGTATGAAAGGCTTTCATACCATTTCGAGTTGCACGTCAAAATTCTGCACACTATAGAGCCTCTTTTTGAGGTTTATTATGGACCAGTTTACGTAAAAGTCAACTCAGGGTCGAATCAAACCTAAATTCAAACCAGTGCAAGTAAAATCGTCGAGGACAAACTTTCAGTTAGCTGAAAAACTTCATAATCGATTCTATAACAAAATAACAGTAGATTGAAGAATGGCTGAAGGGGAAAAGAATTGAAAGCAGTTACATGTTAGACAGCATATGAAATTCAAATATGCTAAATTGAAAGTTATAATTAGATACTGAAAATTCGCTTAATATAACAATAACAATGAGCATCAACATTTCAAAAGGTCACTTTCTCTACGACCAAAAAAGTCTAGGTAAGTCATTTGGATGATCCACGGTGCTGGAGTGTGCAATTAATTAAAATTAACCAAAAATTTAATTTGATCATCTTCAAATACCTGGTCTCGTTATAAAAGGGAAAAAGAAAAAGATTATACGAGTCTCGAAGGACATCAAATTTGCCATCTCCCCCTTTTGCGAAAAATTCTTCCTGAAATTCTTCTCTAAACTAATGTACGACTCGACTCTTCAACGTCACAGAACGGAACTCAGAAAAAGATCCGTGTATGTGCCTCGTTTCAGTGTTGACACCTGTAAACGTTGCAAACGACTTCGTGGCCATGGAGGTTGTGGATGGTACATTGATAAAGCAAAAAGAAGCAGGGACGGAAGATAAAATGTCAAGTAACAATGTAAGTTTTATGAAATGGCACGGAAAGCTCTGAATTTGTGTCTTTCAATTTCTCTTGCAAATAAGATACTTCTTTGCTACATGACACCAAGAATCTATGATGCACATTTGACTTAGGCCCATCCCACGTAGAGAGGGCCTTCAAGTCAAGTAGGTCTCCTCCTTTCTAGCATATGGACATGATTTGGCACTGAAGTAAGATTTTTCATTGCATGTCCTCAACAAATTTTCGTGAAAAATCCCTCAATTTATACACTTAGTTTTCAACTCTTTGCTAATATACAACTAACGTACACAATTTCTTTCTTTGTTTATGAAGAAATTTCTAGATCACGGCTGTTAAATTTTATTTTAAATATAGAAAAATAAACTGTTGTTCTAGATGATATAGCATGTGAATCATCTTGCTTATTTGTTGACAGAAACTTGATTTGAGTTTTGTTTGAAAGGAAACAGCTAAATTAATGCCCCTTGCCTTACTATTTTCATTTTCTTCAGACAATTACTCTTGAGTTTGAAATAGACAGGAGACAGTTCTTTTTTGACATGTTTACTAGGGGGCAATTGCCCCACCAGCCCCAGTGACTTTACGTTGTTTTGAACTAGTGATTATTGTCCTTCCCTTTTTGTGAACAAAGGCTTGTCCCTGCAGCTTATTTCCCTTGAATAACTATGACAGGAGTTCTGGAATAAAAGGGTGGATAGAAAATTCCCTGAAAAGAGGTAAACAGGGTGATTTGCTAGCAGTATCTCTAAATTGAAAATGGAGATGATATAAACTAGACACTGTTTTCTTAAAATAGGATGAAACATATTTACAATGTAATGATATAACAAAAATAGCCAGTTCCTAATCATGTTTTCACTCTTTCTTGTGATTCTTGATTCGTACATCAAGCTTTGTTTTATACACCTTGTGACTTTTGACACCAAAGACGCAAAAAAAGCAAGGTATATGAAATTAAAATGCTATGTATGGTCTTTTTGAAAAATTTGAAAGCAAAGGGGGGGGGGGGCTTATTTCAGACTTGAGGATGGTAATGTTGAAGTGTGACATGATTACAATGGAGAATTTTCACTTGATAGTCCTGAAACAGGCATATTGTCCAGAGCTTCTTTAAATGTGTTGAGGATTATTAGAAAAGTTTTAATAAAACTTTTCTTTATTTCTGTGCATACCAGTCCTTATTAAATAATTATAGCTTGATAAAGATGCAAAACCTGAGCCTGAAATGTGTAGCATAAGGTTAGGGAAAAAATTCAATTTGTGTGAATTAAATGCCCACACAGCATGTACCATTTGCATTTTCATATTTTCCTGTACAACATTTATCACATTGGTGACCTCAGAAAAGATTCAAAAGATTATTTCAATAATTTAAAGAATTGATGGTACTGCTTCAGTTGTTTTTGCCTTGATATATTTCTATCAAACCTCTGAAAGTTATGTATTTTTGCTAATTTTTTTTTGTTTAAAGGTCTTTTTCTAGGTATTATTTCATTAAAAATTTTCTTTATACATTTTCTAAGATATAGCATTAAAGCCTCTAAAGATATAAGTGGATATATTTTTACTTACTTGTAAACATCTAAGAACAATTTACCACATGGCTGCAACTAGTTCCTGTTTCTGTTGTATTTTGTTTAGTTATTAGTGTCTAATGCATTTTGTATCTAAAATAAAACAATTCTGCCTCCCACTTCTGAAAAATTTGATTTTGTGTCATTTTTAGATCGAATTCAGTGGTCTTCATGATTTTGTGAACAGGATATTTTCAAAACATGGGTAAGTTCTAAATTTTTTTTTGAAGTATCCACTTGACTGGAAAATATGTTTAAAAATATTTTCAAAGTTTTCAAAGTATATTTTTGTATACATTTATGATAAATAAAAGTACAGGAGCTCTTCAATCAGTTTTGAATATTTCGATACCCTTTTTCTTATTTTCTTTTTTCTTATGTAGCAAGGAACATTCACAAAGTGATGACCCATTAACAACAAGTAAAGATCTAAATTCAAGGTATTTTTATACACCTTTTTCAACATTTATATTAACATTAGTAAAGCTAGAAGAATAAATTAATCTTTTGTCTTTTTTGTTTTCCCATCATCGTCTAGTGAGTATTTTAGATATAAGTTATGAGACACATACTGATTTACGTGGTTTTGCATGTTTGTTACTCATCATTTAGCTCAATCAAATTGAAACTTTGAATTTTTTACTTTGTAGTCTTCCTATGGATGAAATCTTGAATCAAATTAGCAACCTCGTCACATCTTCCAAGTCAAGGTAGGGTTTCCTTGGCCAGTCTCTAAAAGTTCTCAAAGGAACAGGGATTGGGTTGAAAAGCTAATCCTCTATCTGCATTTGTTTTCAAAATAATACCTTTCATTTGAAAATCATACTGTCATTTAATATAAAAGAAACTATTAACCAGATAAGAGTTAAAGAATTGGTATTTTCTAACTTTCCAGCAATCCTGTCATTTCAGCAACAAAATTTGTTCATTTGCTTGATAGAAAAAAGCGAGATACTGCATAAATATATTCTATAAAGTACCTCTTTTATTCTATGATTTAGTCTACACATGCCAATATTAACAAGTTATTCTTCCAGCTATTTGCACAAGCTATTTATCTCTAAATAGTGAGCCTGTCATAAGATTTTGAAGCTGGGCAGTCTCTGAAATTTTGTTGTTAAGACATCTGCTTCCATGGAAACCATTCATTGGAAGTAGAAATTTAACCTGCTGCCGCTAACAAAGCTAGTCTTTTTAGGTATTTGCAGTAGGTACCTTGTAATATTTTTGCATAATCTTGAATTGCTCAACTCATGTCAAGTTGCTAAAGGCTACTGGTGTATTTAAGAAAGCTATTCTTTCCTAGAAACCAATGGCAACTAACATTTTGTGTATGCATCTTGTTAATGAAAATGGTCCTTTTGAATAAAAAATTGCTTTTAGGTCAAGATATGTTCAAAAGGATTGCAGAAACAGTGGGGGGGGGGGGGGGGGAAGGTGAGAGGGCTGTTTGTAAACCTATGGTACACAAGTACTGTGCTTAATGATGAAAGAGAATTCTGGACCCTTGTGACGATGAAAGGGGGAGGGGGGTTGGGCAAAGCAGTTAACTTTGTGAAGAAAGGGTGATGAAGAGTCCTTGTCTTGAAGTCAATAATGTACAATGACTTTATTGAATAAAATCAGTATCTTTCTATAAGGTTTATCTTTTTTACAGATACAAAAATACTCCCGATGACAAATATAACTCTGTGTCAATACTAGCGCATAACATTAGAGGATACCTTAGATTATTAAATGAAGACCAAACCACAAAGATTATTGAGACTGCACTTGCTGAAACAGGGCAGCTAATTTCAAGTTTGTTTGGGTAAGCAATCAATTGTTTCCACATTTTTTGATAAACATCCTCATTTTTGCACTAAGTGTTGATATTTTTGTTATTTTGCTGCAATGTAAAATCTTTAGCATGTGCATATACATATTTATGCCATATGTATTTTGAGTGGTTTAGCACCAGCCACGTAAATACAAGGGGGGGGGGGGGTTGAGGGAGTCATACCCCCAGTCTTTGAAATTCTTTGCATTAGTCGGAAATTTAAGAGTAATCAGGAAATATGAAGTCGCAGTTCCAATGTCTTTTTACCACTGAGAATAATACAACACAACTCTAAAGCGGAGAATTTTCTCAATTCAAGAAGAAAAAACTTTGCTTTTTAAGGTTAAAGTTCTGCAAGTAAAGGCTTGATACAATTCTCGTACAAAGGTGCAATCGACCTATTGTCAGTTGATAATTTCGTACACTTCATCCTCTCAAAAATCAATTGACGTCACTCTTGACATCTTGCTACTTTCTACCTATTTCGTAATTCAAAAAATGCTAATTCCCCAAGTAGAAAATTAAAATAAGTATTGCCCATATAAATTCTACCAGCTGTTAAAAGAAAGAATATAACAAAATCCACATAGATTACATCGCTTTTTGCTCAAACAATAAATGGACAACTTAAATACGGAAACGTAATAAGTCAACGGACAAATAGACAAGCTTAATAAAGATGTGCTTAGAAAGTTTTGCAGGTAAACAGCCAACATCAAAATATGAAATGGGATGTAAAAGAGCTGCAAAAAATAACAAGCATTAACAGTGGATTTCATTTTTATCTAAGATTATTATCAAGATTACAACATTCACTTACAAAGCATCTTTAACCTGTTTTGAAAGCTGTTAAAACGATTTTTTTAAGCACAATTTCTACGTTTCTTCTTTCTAAGTAATATATTACGTTGCACCTTCTTAACGAATACTTGTGAGACAAATTGCACTATTGTTTGCAGTAAAATGCTGGAAGTTGTTTGGGGATTTCTTCTACTATTGTGTCCTGTTAAATCGTACCCAGATAAGTCGGGAAGTCAGACTTTTCCTTACAACAATAAAGGTCCGATTTAACGGGATTCAGCAGTCTGAACTTTTGAGTTTACACATAATTTCCACATTTTTTAGTGTTGAGAACGGATTTTTCCATTTCCATGAAGATCGATGCAATGGTTTGCTGCGAGGTAACATTTTAAGCTTTTGATTAATTGACGTAGCTTAGAATGAAAATTATTTTTACCGGTCTGTCATGAAGTGCTTGATACCTCATAGGCAGAGTTGAAACGGCACGTCTTTGATGTTTGGAACAGGACGGTTCTTAGTTGCTTCTCCGAGTTTGATACTGAAAGCGACCATCATGCAACTGTTGTTGCTAGCTATTTATAGTTATGTACAAATGCTTGTAGGGCTATGTTTACCAGGCAACATAGGTTTCAATTTGTTGTACCCGTTTGCCTTATAACTGAAGGAAAGTAGTATGAAATGAAACGCTTTTCAAGGTCTCGATAAAAGCCCATCAAACAAAGTTACTCCGCCATGAAGATTTGTTAAAATAATCATATCATAAGCATATAGATTCTTCTTGATTGAAGAACTCCTGAAATAAAATGTTTGTAGATATATAATGCTTAGACAGGTTGCAATAATTTGGATAGAGCCACAGTATGGTTGCTTAAAAATTACTCCACTGAATAGGAGGTTAGCCCGAATATTAAGTGCAATGGCCTGAATTTTTCGTGTCAACCTACTAGCATTTATAAAAGATGCTGAATTTTGCACCTGTCCCCCTGTTTAACATTGATATCCCTGCTATTAGACTGCACACAGACCAGATTTGAATTGGAGGCATTGGGTATGATGTTGCACTTTATATAAATGCTACCCGTCATGCATTTGGACTGTCATGCATCTCAACAGTGAGCTCTAGGGTTATTGGATACCTCTCAACTCTTAACCCATAAAAACTCTCCACTTTGTGCAAAGTTCACACAATATTGTCCAGATTTGAAAACCAGAAACATGACAGTTAATTACTTTTTCAGTTTGTAAGCTGGCACTTTACATGAAGTTTGCCAAATATGGCACAGATGGGTTTACGGCTTTGTATACAAGGTAAATACTAAACTTATATTTTAATTCATTGCCATACTCAAAATATTGCTTATCAGGTTTTTTATTTCATGTTTTATTTCAATACACAACAACCTGCTAAGGGGAAAGTTTGTTATCAAAAGCAGTGAAATTGGAAATTGATCATCAGGTAGACCCCGATTTCAAAGAAAATAGTTTAAAAGGCACTGTTTTCTTCGAAGCCGGAGTCTGGTTATCAGGCTAGAATATTGAAAAATACATTAAATTTCATAATCAGATATGTTTTCAAATCGTTTACAAATCTTTGTTGTTTTTTCTCAAGTGTGATTAAAATAGAATCGAATTACAATCTTAACCTTCGTTTCTATCTTGGATTTTTATCAGATGCTTAATACCTATATTTATTATGATAATTTTTTTCTCATGAAATGCTATTTAATCATTTCCTGTTGTACAAATCCGCGCGCACAGCTTTAAGTTTTCGTTTAGCGTTGACGTTTCACCAGCTCTTATTAATTCACTGATCCTTAATAAGATTTTCCTTTCTCTATCGTCAGACCACCAGTAATTTATGTCAGTGGGGCAGCGCCTGTCAATTTTGGAAAGGAGCTCAGAGTTCAGGTAAATACTTGAGTAACCTCATCATAACCAAGAAAGCACAAAAATCGAAACAATGTTTACCACGATGCTTCTCTAACGATTAAAGTTGGTGACGTCACAGTTTAAGTATTCTGAATGGTCAAATCATGTCTAATAAAGCCGCTGGTGTTCACGCGCTCGTTTTGACTGGGATTTGGCCATAAAGACTGCGAGATTTCATATTCTGAAGGCTGTCTGACATATTTTATTTTGCGCATTCATTTAACAGATTCATGACAAAGTTCGTTTTGTGATCTGAAACGAGATGAAAAATTATATTTACCATTGAGAGCTCAATAGGTGGCCTACGTCTTATCTAATTATATCTACAGCTCTCTTCATAAGACAGCTTTAATTAATTTGAAGTGATACTGTTTTGTCGTAGGTTTATTCAATTTACCAACCCTGTATCAAGAACATTAGATCATTTTCCTTCAATGCACAGAGTAATGTCGTAAAGGTTTACTCCGCCCGGCCATGTGGTCTCCATTTAATTTATCTAATTTCATCGACATTTTTTAGTTTTCGGCTCTAGATTGAAGAATTGTACTGTGAAAGTATAATAATCATTGACGTCAGCAAGTAGATCTAAAACAACCAACTAAATAAAACAACAGTCACATCAACCTAAAATTTGTTCTGAATATTTTGGCTGCGTGTCTGAAGTGGCAAAGAACATTGTAGCCTCCCAATCATACAACAGGCTAGCCTTTTTTACAACAGCCTCTTTTCAGTACGGAACATCTGCTGCTTGCGTCTGCTTGGGCTATACTCTGTACAGCGTGTTGCCTTAGGCTGTCATTAACCACTTCATCGATTTTCTGCCTTTTGACAGACGTTTGCAAGATATGTTTGGTATATCATTATCCAATATAACGATTTGTTTTCATTACATTTGTTCATCAGGCTAACGTTTCCATCAAGGTTTTTACCTTTCATTACTTTTCAATGATGTTATCAAGCTCCCACTTTTTATGGCAACCAGACAACTGCCATTTGATCTTCATTAATGTTCAATTTCAAATTGTAAACTGGATTAAATGTTTTCTAGCTTGGCCTGCCTCAGTCCAGCATTTGCAAAGGTAAGCTCTATTAACACAAACCTAGAAAAATGATATTGAGGGCGCATATTACTCATGTATTTTTTAAAATGATGCAATATCCCCCCCCCCCCATGCTACTATCAATACGTTTGAATTTTTTTTCTTATTACTCACACGCCAGGGACGGGTTGACCGGGGGGTTGTGAAGGGTACGACAATCCCGCAATGTTTTTGTTTCCCACGGTAAATTTTGCTTCGTAAAAAGCATTTTTTGATAGTCAGTAGAAATAAAAATTGATGCAAACAATTCTCAATTTATCTTATTATCTTCTTTTTCTTTAAGCTAAAACTGAGTTTTAAAAATGGGCTTTTCCATCAGTCTCTAGTCACCTGGAGGATGTGGTACCAAATCTAATCTTTATCGAACACCCTTCCCACCCAGTCCTTGCCCCCTAAATCCGTCCTTGCCTATCATATGTACGTGTTTTTTATTGTGTGTAAATCTTTCCTCTTTCTCACGAGAGGCATCAATTAGCCTGAAGGATAAATATATAACATTACAAAGAATAACAGTATTTTTGCATAATCAAATGACATGCACCACTCTAGTTACGTAGAAATTTACGATGAATTTTGAATTAGGTAATAATATGACGATGTAGTTGAAGTACTGAAGTTATGGCTTTTATTACTGCACGATAATAATCACAGCTGTTTTGTTACTACTTAGAATCGTTTAGAACAGAGAGCAACATCCCACCATCCCTCTTGCTCTCCCAGTACTACCCCTTCCCAAAAGAATTCTCCCACTCGGCTCCCAGTCGTTATTTACTATTGCTACACTAAATGATCCTGATAAATTAATTTTATTTCTGTCTAGTTCCATGCAATACAATGTTTGGTTCACCGTACACAATGGTAAGTTTGCATTTATCACGACATACTTCGCTCTTATAGATATGCATTGTGCCTTATTGCTGCCCTCCAGCTTGCCAGATTATCACGTGTTTTAATAAGATAGAATCTTAATCTGCAGATCATCCCTTTTGCCTTGAGCATGTTCCTATTGACTTGTCAATGAGGTGAACCTATTGTCTTAAACCCTACATTGCTCATTCCCTTATATCTTGAAAGAACAGGATATGTGCGTGTTGCGGTATGTCACGGCAGTGAAAAGGCAACTGTTAAGGGTTCCTACATATTGGTTTTATTAAAAATGGGCAATGTGTGCTGCTTTAGATTCAGGCAATAGAATTGAAAACATGTGGCAGTTTGCCTTTCGAATCTCTGTATTCTTTTAAGCACCTTATTGGGTCCTTAATTAAGGCCTAGTGCTATTATTCATTTGAAAGAGTTGCTTTTAGAAATAATCTAAAAGATCTGGCATATTTGCACCAACGCACTTATAAGCCATAACAGATGAAGGTAGAATTGGTCTTGCCAGAGGGAAAATACTCAAGTCAAGACAATTTCAAGTGCTTTTGCTAAAGCAGCTCAAAGCGATTTACGATTGACGATATTTAAGACTGGCGCTTACCATTTATATACCTGTGGTACATGGCTAGATGCCATTTAGCTTAACAACGCAGGTCAAATATCATTCACGGTTAGAAATTTATTTTCTTCCGGGCTCTGTCAAATCGGCTAATATCAGCCACGTATTGCTTTTAATTTTTTTTCATATTAAGTTTCAAAAATCATTTTCCAACCTCTTAAGTCTTTTACGCACCTTGCCTGACAGCTCAGCAGAGTTTTCATTCATAATTTGAACTCACCTTGCAGTATTACCCAATGCTCCAATTCTGGGAGGAAATTCTCGAAGGCAATTTTATGTCAGACACACTTAAGAATACTGTTTCATTACTGCATTTTAAAAATTAACAATCATGTATGTACTGTCTATATTTTCTTTCAGGATGTTGCTGCTTTTGAGAGACTCTTAACTGATGACGTGTCATGTGGAAAAACGCCCTTGTTACTAATAGCATTCGCAGGTGATCAATCTGCTTTTTGACCAACTTCCTTTTCTTCTTAAGGTGACGTCAGAGCTAGGGGCACCAGGGGAATATCATTCCTAGCGTTTGGAAATGCATTCAGATGTGTTACCAGGCGTGGTCTTTTCCGTTTTAAATGCCCCCCCCCTTCACATGCTTTACCCCCTGTCACCTGGCGTCGTGAATGTTTCTCACACATCAACTGACATTAAAAACAGATGCTATTGATGCCAAATATATTTCTGTTATTTCCGTACATCTCTAAAGCTGCATATCTAGGATTCTTTTTGTTAAACAATAACTGTAACTTAAATTGATACCTTTCTACCATTAATAAAATGAACCTTGCACTAGGTTGGCTCTGTAATATAGACTATACCTCTGTTTCAGTGAAAATACACATAAACACAAACATAGCAAACAAGTGTATTAAAAAGTCTCAAATGGGCCCAGACTGCTCAATGGTTTGGTCTTTTCCTGTAATTCCAATATGTTTTTATCCATCCTTTGAAGGCACTCCTGGCACAGGTCACACAGACAACTTGGCAAGGCTGCGGGAAATCTGCACGCAATCTGGGGTTTGGTTACACATCGAGGGGTATGTTTCCTTTCAGCTCCTTGCAGTATCAGCTCTGTGTCTCTAAAGGATCTGTTTTGTAGCTTTATAGCTTCGTAATGACCATCTGAACTACACAGTTCCCTTGAAATGGAAAAGGAAGATGTAGAGGCAAGGAGAAGAGAGGAGAAGACATTCTACTTTTTGATATCACTCTCCCTCTCTAGTCGGGTTTCTGGCATAAAAATACAATTTATAGGGGTAAAATGATGCTTTTGCAGCAATTTGAGGGCAAACTTTTATTTCAAAACTCCAGGGCTCCTGTGTTGAAGAAGGCCGCCGAATTTTCGAATTCTAGTAAGGGAACAATTTTAGACCAATGCTGATGATATTTTTATTCTTAAAATGGGAAATTTTATATTTTTATATCTGCATCTTGATATTTCCTTACTAATCCACTGATTGATTTTTTATCGGTGTCTAAGTTGATGAAACCCATTTATCACGAGTTTTCAAAGTTTGAACTAAATGTTGTTGAAGAATGGTTTACTTAGAGTTATATTCCCAATGTTGTAAAATATTTCTTTTCAATTTCTAGTGATTCCTTGGCTACTTTAGCATTGTCAAAAGTCCCTCCATCTATTTCGGTAAGTAAACTGATCTTTCCTACCTTGTCGCTTATCAATAGTAAAAATATTCCACATGCTTTCATTTGCCAAGATTATTATTTTATAAGGACGAATTTAGAGAATTTAGAGACGAAATTATAAGGACGTGTTTCATTTGTTCTTGGCCACGCAACAGTGTCTCTTGGTACCATTCGTATTTTCTTTTCGATAGTGATTCAGTGCATGGCTTAAGCTCAATTCGAACATGGAAGGGTTCGTCTGTCTAAAGATTTACCTTTTCAGCATCCCTTACAGTGTAGCCTTAATCAAAGTGTATTGCTGATGGTTTTGTTTGTAATGGTTGGTCAAGTCAGTAGGTACTGAGATTTTGGTACTGATCAGATTGACAACAGGCAAGCCACAATCGACCATATACGATGTGGACAAAGCCAGCCAGGCTCAGATACAGCAGTCTTATGGAGATTCGCTTGATTTTCTTTTTAATTTTTTTTCAATTTTCTTTATTTATCAGGCTGCAACTAGTTCAGACAGTTTCACATTGAATCTCCCGACCTGGTTTGGTACACCAAACATTCCTTATTGTGTATCCTTTCGCCACTTATGTATAGATTTATTGGAAATATGAGTTGTTTTTGAAAAAGTTTACCAGTTTTACAGCCAAAAGCAATCACAGTGATGACTGAATTCAATGTAATTGTACTTTGATCGTATACGGGGGTTCTAATTCATTAATCCTTTTCTAATTCATTAAGGTTCTTTTGCTTCATCGTATCCCCAACAAAGGTGATCATTGTCACAGGATTTTTCAAAATTTAATTTTTCATGGTAGAAGCCCTCTGAAGTATATTGTTTGGTAGAAGCCCTCTGAGATATTCTGGAAATTAATTGTTTAATGATGTGCTTTTCTTAGGGGGGGGGGGGGGCACAATTCGCAATATTGTTTTGGCCTCTTCTTACATTTTAAGCATTGGACTCCGACACTCTTAATACGACCCTTGTAAGACGAAATTTCGATGATGTATTTAGCTTAGGTAAACACTAAGCCCTTGGTTCTGTTGATGCCTTAATTTCACTAAAGACTACATACAAAACATCAAATCCAAGCTTGGTGAGTCAGTTACAAGTTCCTTTTTGTACTTTACGTTAATGTCTCAAATCTTATTGCATACATTAATGATCTCGAATATTGCATACATTTCTTTCGATGCCTCTTGTTTTATCGTGTACTAAATTGGAATTTGCAATATCTTCTTTGAACCTAAATATGTTCATGCATTGTTTGGCAAAGAGCGTATTGATATCAGTAGCTTGCTTACCAAAGACTGAATGCAAAAACCGCTGTCTTTGTTCCTTAGTTTTTAATGAGTTTCGATTGGTTTACCCCTTTTGATTAATACGTTCTTCGTTTATATTCATCGTGTAACTCTGATTACAGGCTGAGCAGAGTGGACTGGTTCCAACTAAAACTATCGAAAAACTAGCATGTTTTCCATTG
This sequence comes from Rhopilema esculentum, assembly GCF_057945365.1. Classification (NCBI taxonomy): domain Eukaryota; kingdom Metazoa; phylum Cnidaria; class Scyphozoa; order Rhizostomeae; family Rhizostomatidae; genus Rhopilema; species Rhopilema esculentum. The sequence goes on from NC_142827.1 coordinate 5,682,400, forward strand.
TGGATGCTGTTAAAGTCAATTGGTGAGTCTCATCAACTGCAACGATTGACACCTCTTGGCAAAATCCACTGCATAGTTTATAAACGTCAACCTTTTATGTTTGTCCCACATTCGATATTCCTGGACGAAAGTAGCAAGCTTTAGTTACTAAGGACAGTATTTTTCGCTTAGAAGTAATTTTTTACGATGCTTCCCTGTCAAAGTTTCAAAAGGCTATGGGAAGGTGTGGCAATTATGTCTTCTGAATACATAAAGCAGTTAATTTCTTAAGTTAGTAGTGAGTTGCTAAGGTGACAATGTAACTGGAACGTTACTATTGGTGCAAATAAAGGAATCATAATTCAGTTGGTAAAGCGCTCGATTCAGAATCGAGTGATGCAGATATCGAACCCTCTCTGCATCTGAGCCAGTGGTTAGTGTCAGGAGGTGTGTCCGATGCAATTTCAAATACCCAACTGTTTCACAAAGATACCTCAACAGGGCCTGTCTGGCATTTTAGACATGAATACTGGAATAAAAGAATAGTGCAAGGTTTTTTCAAGATATTGCACCTGCTAATGCTCATTTTTGGACAGTTGCATAACCTATTCGACAAAACCAAAAGCTAACGTAAATTTTTTTTAAATAGACTGACAACTGGTTTTAAATAGAATGTTACTGTTGTATTTTGTAACATTTCTTTGAAATTTCTTTGTCTAAGACATATGGCTACGAAGAAAAAGAAGCGTGACAGTTGTGCTGAAGTTCCATGATTAAGATTGAGGGAGGGTGTAGCAATTTAGAACCGTTCTGCCCGATACACTTAATCATAAACTGGATCGTTACAAGATTTGTTTGTAATTATAGGCTGTGTTATCTTCCAGGACTAGACGAACTAAAAAGTTGCATCACCAAAGCTTCAGAATTAGTATGTTCAATCATATTCCCTTTTTTTTATTCAGATCTAGGATGGTATTTATATATTACCTAAATTTGAATTTTTGCGCATGATTTGGATTTTATATGCTGTGAAGAGTAACAGACGATAAGCTAAAGTATGTCTTTAACTGTTTACTTTTGACAGAGCCATTTTTATATTTAGATTAATCTGTATTTAGCCACAATTTCAGACATTGTTCGTTAGCAAATTGTACCTGACTGAGATCTGACATTTCCTGTTGACTAAATAAAAGCCGCCGCCATAAGTCATTGCAAATTGACTGGCTTTCCATTTAATTATTAAAGAAACCCAGATCACTGATATCTTTTGATATATCGTTGGCAGTTTTTCTAATTCACAACAAGACCTGTTTACATCATAAGTTCGTGGAATGAAATTAGGTCACCCATCATGTGCCCCATTTTTTGTTTGCTCATTTTGTTAGCTTCAAGAGCCATTCTCAATCACTGTTTAGCTTATCTGAGAAACTACGTTAATATGAATTATTTTTAATGATCTGGTCACTTATTTTTGCTACTACATCTCGTCAAATCATATGATATCATGGTTGCTTTTAATTTGCTTGCGGGAGACCACAACTTGTTCTCATAGTTACAATTCCTTGTTATCTTACTAGGCCCAGCAACTGTCCCATCGGATTGACATGGTGTCAGGTGCAAAGAGACTGGTCAGTGTTTTGATTTCCACCATGTTGCCTTCTTCTGTTAATTTATAATTCTATTTTTTTAATGCTCTTTTACCTTTTTAATATTTGACAAGCTTTTTGCTGTTACCCTTGTGTGTTACGGCCTTTTCCTCTGATCGCAAGAGCAATTTTTATCACAGGATATATATCTATAATCTCTTGATAAGTCGTTTGTGCTCGCCTAGGCCAAACCTCATACAGTGGCTTGGCCCAATCAATTTTCATCGTGCAAGATTGGCCAAATTTTTGTTTCCTTGCAAATGGTTTCATATACTTTTTACGTAAATCATTGAAGGTGATCAGCATATATACCTGTAGGGGTATTATTCTGGTGGCAGTTTTGTTAATAAAAATACATATAGTCGCTGTTTATTGTTAAAGTTGCATTCACTGACATGATTATGTTAACGGCTGCCGCGATTACTGTCACGACTACAATTGCGATTATGGGTGCGATTACGGTTGCGATTACGGTTGCGATTACGGTTGCGTTTAGTAGTACTCATAAAGTTTATTGTATACTTCATTCATATGGCACTGGGCAGCGGATAAGGAAAAATATGTGTCCTTTTTTGTTTATAGCTTTTCAGTTCTATTTGTAACTAACAGTTTATTGACCAAAGGTTTAAATTATTATGCCTTTTCTAACAAGTTCAATCTGCTTTTATAGGAACAGGCAAATGTGATCTCTCCCACCGTCGTCTTCAAATACAAGGCATCACCAGCTCTTTCATACACTTCTTCAAGTTCACTTGAAGATGAAGGTATGGTTCACTACACGTGATATTGGCGTTTTGAGACACTGTAGCTCTGCATTTGAAAATCTTTAACAGGCCTCAAGATAATCGCGTTTAATGTTTCCATTATTAAGTCCCAGAACTACAATAGCTTAATGTCACAACTAAGCCCTTTTCTTGTTAAAGAATGTTTAAATTTGTGCCAGTGCGAAAATGTACAGCTAATGAAATTATCAGGATCAGATGCCAGGGTTTTATTTAACCCAAAGATTTTCCTTTTTTACCAATACTTTTTTGAGTTTAGAGTCTCTCAGTTTCTAGACTGTTAATAGCTCTAAATTTGTTTTTTATTAGATATTCTTTAACATGTTAAGATTAGTTACAGCTTTTAGAGATCAAAGAAACCACTTAGTATATTAGATGCAAGGGGAGGAGGGAATGATGGAAGGATGGAAGGATGGAAGGAGGGAAGGAGGGAAGGAGGGGAAGGAGGGGAAGGAGGGGAAGGAGGGGAAGGAGGGAAGAATGGAGGAAGGGAAGGAGGGAAGGATGGAAGGATGGAAGGATGGAAAGATGGAAGGAGAGAAGAATGGAAGGAGGGAAGAAGTGGAGACGAAGGGAGAGAATGAAGGAGAGTGAGAGAGATTGAAAGGTGCTAAGCTTGATTCCCCTTACAGTTGTGTCGCTTTCCAAGAAAGCCTCCTGTTGTTATTATCAGCTGAAAGAGGGCAACTACATCCTGTTGCTCCTAATGTTCGCTTTTGCAAAAGTGAATCTCTCCAAAACCGGCCGAATTCATAAGAACATCTTTGTGTGTTAGAAAGTATTTCAAAATACCACAAAAACGTATTTATTGAAATGCTTACCCGAAATACGATTTCATGGTCTCTTTTGACAACCAAGGCTCCTTCGTGTATAATTCTGTCTCGGTAAATACTTTTCTCATCGTTTTGTTAATATTTTGTTTAACAAGTCGTTTCTACGTTACGAGGCAAAATTTGATTCATAGAAAACGTGATTCGGAGAGCTCAAGTTTTAAGTAGGGAAATCCAATTTGTTGTCATTCATTCGCCGCTTTAATACTGTTACCTAAAAATGGAAGAGACCAAGAGAGTAATCGCCTTGGAATATGCTTTTCGAAGCCATCCACTGCCGAATGTTTGCCATGTTCTGGATTGTTGGTTGCTAGTAGAAACTTCAATTCTTTGATTAGTTTTCTGGATTGTTGATACTTGCGCTTTCTGTAAATAACCTCGTGAAATTAACCTTGCAACAGAGTGTCCTCGTTTTAAATGATTCTCGTCGTTGAATGCTAATGTTGATTGCTACGGGTGTCAAAATAGTATTGATTATCATAAAAATCAACCCCTTGGTGTTCAATATGTCTTAGAATTGCTATCTTCAAAAAGCCAGACCTATGATGGATTGAATGTCTGCTGCACTCTGTTTATGAATAAGTTTTAGCCAAGCCATAAAAAACTAGTTCCCCCATTTTTCCACGTCCATTTCCAAATTCTACAACTCATCCATGCTTGCAAAGGAGACAGTAATTGCAAACAAGAAGAGGGGGGGGGGGGGATAAATGTAGTCCGGAGTTCATCTGAGCACAAAGCTAGCCGCAAAATTTCAACTTTGATTCCTCATAAGTCAATATTTATGCTTGTAGCTAGTTTTCTTAATTTTCTTAATGCTGAGAATGTAAAAGAATCTAAAACTTTTCCTGTCAGTCTGAGCGGGCTCTTATATTATGGGAATTAAACAGAAATGGAGGTCTTAAGGTTTTAAAAATAGCTCTCATTTTGTTCCAATAATTGTTTTGTTAACTGAAGATTAGCACAACCAAGATTTTTATCGACGACCTTCAGATTATCATCTATGAAAAAAAGGAATGTGTTTGATTTATGGTTTAGATATATTCAGCGCTTAATAGTTTAAAATTTTGAGAAATGTAATAACGAATCGCTTCTTATTGGAAGAAATTCTAATTTCAAAAACTCCAAAAACAAAAACTTTATTAAGCCTGCAGGTTTAATAATTGCTAAGTTTTTTATGCGGCTTTTTATTCTAATTTTTAAATTCGTTACGACCTCGCTTTTTAAGGTAGTTTTTACTGCAATGAGGAGCTATGCTTATCAAGCAGTATTCTGGTCTTCTTCTCGATATTACCACACATTGTTGTTCCTATGCCTGGTGAGCTAGCACCTCTTCACATTATGAGTGAATTTCTGGTCATAGCAAGGCTTATAGTGTATCATTTTGAGAAATCTATATGACAGTTAACATTGCTATTTGTTTGCAATTATATCTCTTGTATAAGATGCAACTAACTTCTTGAGATATCCTGATAGAAAATGCTACCCTCTATTGCAGATGACGATGAAAACGTGAAGTCGGCTAAATCTACAATTGATGTATCACCAAAGCTGTGTGATTCGCTCAATGAAATTGTGAGTAATTTATTCTGAAAATGATGAAAACATGTCGGACGAAAACTGCTTTTGTTCCATCTTGCCATCTTCCCGTGCTATTTTTATAGCTAGCTATGCTGTTTTCCAGTTCCCTGACCAACAGTCAAAACCAACAGACAAAACCAAAGCAATAATGTAGTGTGTTATTTTTAAGTTGTCATCCTTGTTTTGTCCGGTTCCGTAAAAGCGTAAAAGGATCTTGTGTCTTAGCAACGTTAAGAGGACTCATCTGGTGAATCCAAATTTAGCAACGTACTTTTATCTACAAGATTTCATCTTATATTGTATGTTCAGACTATTAATTAAGACTAAACGAATGAAAATCCATTTTTAATTTCCACTTGGGGCTAACCGTCAGGTGAATATTGTCAAAAGTCAATCTGATTTTGACGGACTTTGCTTGTAATCTGCTTTCGTTTAGGTGATTATAAGCCTACAGAGACAAACCAAACCCTCATTAGATTTGACTAGGAGAGTACATCATCATTATTAATGGAAATTAAACCATAGAAATATTATTTGACCTAAATATACACTGTTGTCGGGCAATCATTAAGCGGTTGTTCCACCTCGATATGGCTACAAACAGAAGTCTTCGATTCATTCAGATAGGCTCTTCTTTTCGAAGGTCTTCAGACAGCATTGAAATATCCTCCTTCATTCTATATAGAAAAATTATTATATGACGCCACAACATCAGACGTTTTACAGCGAGTTGAAAATTGCAGTTAACTGACTGCGTTTTGCCACCCGTGGCTTCTTCTGATGTTTATCACTTTACTGTTGAGCCTTACATAATATTATGTTCATAGACACACCCCATCTCATGGTGACGTTTTTCCCCTTTCGGTCCTTTCTTACTTTACGCTTATTAAATTTGCCTAAATTTCACACCTGCAAAAGCTCTTTATAAGAGAAAATAATCATTTTTAAGAAGAAGAGGGGTTAAGTACAGTAACCTGGCTATTTTTATGAAAATCATTTATCACTTCTGTTTTCTATTGCCACACTCTTCCCTTCGAGGGAATTACCCATTTTGCATGGGTCATATTCGTTTTGACCAGTATTTTAGTATACTTTTCTCATGTTCAAAGTTCTGTTTATTTTGATGCAGTGCCAATATGTTACCTTGGTTTGTGTTCAGATACAGAACTGGCTTCAGTCAGTGCCACTTCCCTTCTACATTAGCTTAGCAAAAAATGCCTACTTAAATAGATTTCAAACTATCTTCAGTATACCTGTTTCTTTATTTTCTTGTCATATCAGATGCTTCTTTTCTTTTGTGATGTTTAATTTCCGGAAAACTATTATTCTTCAGCTCGCAGACCATCTTCAACAATTATGTGGAAAGGTTGCAATCAAGCTGACTCAGATTTCTCGAGAGGGTTCGTGTATTGCTTTCAACCCACTGCAGTCATCGCGAGGTAGGATTGCATTTGTATTTGTATTTGTTGCTACCTAGCATGCGAAGGTAGTTTCTAGGACACTGCGAAGCTATGCTTATCGAGTAGTGTCCTGGTCCTTTCTCTCAATGTGACCACACCTCATGATTCCTACGCCTGGAATTACAGAGAGCTGGCGACTCTCCCCACTCTTGGTGTAAATTTGGTGATGCCAGGGACTCGAACCACAGACCCTTGGGTCTGTAGTCAGCGCCTCTAGCAACTGAGCCATCCTTGCACCTCATTTTCCATTCTCAAACACAAAGAAATGATAAGATGGCCACCATTGTTTTAATCGTTGCTTTGTTTATGTTTGCTTTTTTGAGCCAAGTCAATACCTCATCAGCAGTTATTTCTTAAGGCAGGCTGCTTTTCGTAGCTTCAGTGATGCTTGATAAATACATTTAAAAACATGCATAAATTTCAAATAATTTTATTATGCTAAAGGAGCTAGCACTAGAGGCTGTTGCAGAAAAGAGAGAGGGCTAGTATCCACTTCTAGCCATAACGGGGGGGGGGGGGGAGTACGCTCCCTTAAATTGGCTGTTTGCTCCATTTTCGTATTGTATTGCTCCTTTCATTGATGTTACGCCCCACCCCTTTGCAGTTATTGTGTGCAGGTGTCCTTCCGTGAGCATCTTGGTGAACATAATTGTTGACGATAGAGAAATGAAATTTTAAAAGTCCTGTAGCTAAACAAACGCTGTATTTTAGCTCTTCCTGTGTTTTAAAACAGCTCCATAGCTTTTGATTTTACATGTTTGTTCACTGTCATAAGGCCGTTTTTCTCAGGAATTCGATCAGATGAGAAAAGATAAAGAATTTCTTTATCACCAACGTTTGATAGTAATCTCCACGATCTTGCATCAAACTTTGAAAGCAATGACCTAGTTCATAATTTCTCTAACAACATTTAATACTCTCTAAAGGAAGTCGGTTGAGATAGGCTGACGTGAAATGATCCTAAGGCTAAAATGGTTTGGTTTTTACTCGACAGATTCATTATCTTTAGATCACAATCATAAAAACCTGACAGCAGTTTTTAAATTCGTGATGTTAAGTCTTGTTCTGTAATTTTTTTATTAAAACGTAATATTGATGCTCGTCAATGAATGCTAAACCTGAAATCAGAGATTACGTAATCACGACACATTTTTTAAGATAAAAGCTTCAGTGTTGTTAAAGCTTACAAGTCGCCAAAGGAAAGATTGCTAATGTACATATTTGTAATGTTCATATTTTTGCTTGTCTTCTGATTCAATTATTTGTTTCACTGTTTAGAAAATCTATGCGACTCTGCTGTAGTCGACAGAGGACCAGAGCTAGTTTTCCTTCGCAATACCACCAAATTTCCCCAAATACCATTTTTCTTTTAATTATCAACTACTGTGTAATATTGTGTTTTTTCCTAGGTAGACCCATGGCCAACGATTAGGATTTTTCTTTATTTAATTTGTTTTTTCGTTTGAAGCCTTAGGAACAGACAACAGTGACATTGACCAGTTTGTAGAAGAGCTGGAACAAGAAATCGTGAGTGATTCTTTCTATCAAACCATCCTATTCTAGATCGTAACAAACAGAATTTCCTCATTGAAGGAAGAAAATTTTCTGGCATTAAGCAGAAAGAACTTTAGTCACGTTGTGGTTGAAACGTTCACGTTCCCAGCTTTCCAGATTGTATAATCTTAGGACACCTGTAGTTCTTGAGGTCAGTGACGAAACAGAAGTATATCGGGCCCTTATTAAGAAGAAACTGAGTCGGGGCCCTTATTTGCAGATGGCAATACGGTTCCATCCCATCAAAAATAACATGGGCTCCCCCTTTTGGTCAAGGGCCTTTAGTTATTGAACTTAGATGCCCTAAACTGCGTTGCTCTATGGCTTGTGGTTGAAAATTAATATTTATATGCTTCTAAATTGATATTTATTGTTTGTTTACAAAACTTGTTGTTAGGAACACTTTCGCAGCACAGTGACTATTGTTTTTAGATGAACTGCTGACTGAGTTATGTTGAATGCCATTGAACAACGGTGTTTTATTTACGATAATGTTTGATCATGAAGGCTTGCTTTACAACAATGCTGTCATATATGTACCCAAACTGAGACATGAGATGCGATGTAGGAAAGTTTGATCGCTTTGATTTCATCCTAATCGCGTTATATCATGAAAGGATGTTGGTTTTGTGTCCAGATTTTTTTCAACTTGGAGACTGATTATTTGTGGGCATAGTTATAAATGACGGCGGCTTTAGCCTAAGTGGATCTTAAGGAAGACTAAATTATGCCCAAGGCATAACATACAACAAGGAGATGTGATTGTGATAAAAGGGGAGAGTTTTCAGTGGAATGAGATTGGGGAAGGGGATAAGTACAACGTTGAAACTGGAATGCACTGCATGTACTTTAAGAAGTTTTCATTATAAGAGAAGGAACTGCTTGTTAAGGTAATAATTATCAGTAATGATCTTTTCTAAGCTGATGCAAAAAACAGTAAAAAAAGTCTCGATCGATTAGAGTTGAATTTCTGAATGGTTATTTGAATGTATGGTTTGTCATGGTGGCTAGATAAAAACAGCATTGCGCCAGATTCATCAATCAATAGATTCATTGATGCTATTTCAAAGGTTTTATCGTTATTGAGATTCGCCATTCGTTGCTGAGGTCTTTTTAGCTTAGCAAAACTGTTTGTTATTTGAAATGCCATGCCCTTGAAAAGAAATTAATTGTCATTCACTAAGAGTAGCCCCTATCTTTATGTTTGGTAAGGTTACCACACGAAAGTTTGATTATGCAGACTATTTTCAGTGGCCTGGGGAATTGCTTACAAAGAGATACACTGCTTGAAACGATAATTAAATGTAATCAACGGTCAAGAGAAGAAATAGGCAAGGAAAAGTGGTTAAGGAAGATTTTATGAAATAAATAAAGCTGAAAAAAATTGCTATTGTGATAAAACCGGAAATCCCTTGAAAGCATTTTGCGATTAAGGAAGATGGCGATCCGATCAATCAATGAACGTAATCAATCACTGGTTTTATAACAAATAAACTTATCATTTTCGTATAGAACGAATCAGTGATATACAATGAAGCACGAAATCGTCTATTCACTAGGAAGTTTTGAAATCACTGTTGAATGATCAAACGTTTGTTGTGGGGGTGAGATCCTCACGTAGATTTGAAGTTGTCCGTGATTCTAAAACTTCCCGTTTTTGTCTGGGATTTTAGAATTTCCCGTCAGTTACTATGGCATTTATCTGATGTACTGTATACCTGAGGTCTGTGGCAGATGATATGTTTATGTTAGGTGATAACGAGTTAACAGATGCGAAAAATCCATTGCTACAATACCTATTGCACTGCTGCTTGATACTGGACAGGTATGACACACGTCGTATCATGATACACCGTTGATTACATTCAATAATCGTTGCAACAAGTGTATATCAGGTGTGTCATGGTTCTTGTGTTGATCGAATAATGGTGATCTGCTTTGATTCTCGTGAGTCGAAGAACGAATTGGAGAAAGGTTGAATGAAGAAAACGCCCCCCCTAAATGAAGCAGTAAACAAGTTTATCTGTTTGTCATAAGCATTCCTAACAGAGGGAGTGTTGTTGCAAGCAAATAATTCTATTCCTTTAACAGGCATTTCATCAGGCATGTTTTTTAGAATCCCTTTTTTGATTTCAGATAAGGCTGGATTCCACTTTAATATCGCGAAGTTTCTTTCAAGAAGCTTTCCAAACAGTACCAGACGTCCTCTTAATTGACAGCTCAGACAATCCGGTTGTCGGTGCCTTTCAGTAAGTTATAGATTTTAACTCGTACAACTTCTGATCATCTTCTGTTATTGTCAAAAACTTTAATTCTGCTTTCTTCTCGACTCCATGACAGGACGTGGTGTAACATGAGCTACAAACTTATGTTTGGTTTTGTAACTTTAATTATTTGTGACTTGCTTTTGTTTATTTTATTCAATTCTTTATGAAAAGTCGACATACTCTGTCTAGCAAATATGTCAGGACAAATTAAAATGGACCAGGGGCTTAAACAAAGTTGTCAGCTTCCTGCATTTAGAGCTCATGTTTAGGTCAGATACGTGCAAAGCAGATCTGATAAGAAGAGGCACTTCACTTGGGGACTGACCCGTTTTTGATCTGCATGAGCAAGAAAGGATGAATACTTTTACACACTGAAAAAGGTTTTATTAGATTTCTTAGAACTGCTGCAAACAGGATGACGTCAGGCAATCGCAGTAATTTTGTATTTGAGTTTCTAGTAAAAAAGACCGACACTGATCCACTTACCCCAATATTACCCCCACTCACCCCAATATTGGTTGTAAATTTGAATACCATTGTTATCCGCAATGAATCCATTAGACCACAAAGAACCACTCACCTTTGCGTAAAGCAACATTGGTAAAATGTACCAATACTTTTTGCAAGCATTGTAGGTAGCTTTCTTAAGGGAACACCCTGAATATGCAACTGCTTTATCATCCACAATTCCTACCAATGGTCGTGGTACACTACATTTGATTTTTGCACATTTCTATTGCATCCCCCTCCTCCTCCGAACAATATTTTTTCGAATAATTTTTAGAGGCTCGGTGTTTTTAGTTTATTCTTTTCAGATGATATTAACTCTACAACCAACATTGTTTTGGGGGAGCGTAGTGCGATATGGGTCTTTTCTATCGGAAACAGTTAAACTTTCGAAAAAACACTTTAGTAACTGGGCTTTCTAAGTATTTTTGGCAAGGACTTTAGTTTATTGCTAGCGAGGCAGATGAAAAGCGTTCGGGTGCTTTCCTTTCTGCTTTTTGTGTTTGGAGCAAATTTCAGCTAATTATTCTAAAAGTTCCAACTATTCGGAAATAGTACTTAGCAACTACACTCTCCACTCAATATTTTTAGTCGACTGCTTTCGAATCTTACAGGATTTGATAAGATAAGCAAATTATCTCCACCTCCCCAAATTGTCCAAAAGCCATTTTCGTAGAAGCTTCTTTGTACCCTTTTTAATTACAAGATCTTTCGTATGATTAATGGAGGAAATTTCGACAACTCGATATGGGTGGTTTTCAGTTCGTGCTAGCATTTGTTGAAGATTGATAATGGAGTATTGCTTCTTCTCGTAATTCTCAACAGCAGCAAATTGAATTGGTTACTTCAGTATTTTTATCAAAATACAAGATGAGAGTGCAAGTTGCCACTAAGTGGTTATTTCAAAATCGTCTACACTTTGCTTAAACAGGTGCTGTTAATATTTTTATAACCCAGGCTATGATTAGCGTCATCGATTCATTGTTTATAAAATCCTCAGTGAACTGAAACTCAGAGATCACTTTAATGACATATTTTGTCTCGTTTAACTTTTTTGAAAATTGGAAAAAGGCAGCCGTTTCTAATTCATTTTTCAAGCCACCCATGCTGTTCGCGATCAAACTCAGGTTCTTAAAAAAATACTAACAATGGGCGGACAACTTTATCCGGACGGCGTAAGCTGAATTTAGGGCCCTTTCAAATAATCTGCCGAAGAACTTTCGCTCCTCAAGAATTAAAATTGAATAAACATCGAAACTATAAACGTAGTTATATTAGAAAATACCGCGCCACCAGAGACTATAACGCAATAAAAACCGCTCTGTATAGAGGTAGACCATCCTCACTAACTACCGCGCTTATTTTTCGTTGAAAGATCACTAGAAATCATACAACTTGTTGAGATTTCTCAAGAATTTAATGCATTTTGAAAGCCTTGACGGAACAATATTTAACGGAACTTCTGCATTATCGAAGTTTAATTTTTCACACAGGAGGGAGTTATGTTCTCCCTCTATAATCTATCTTCGAGTCGATGTTTGGTAGCTAGTGAGCCATGATGCTTAAAACCTCTTGCTCTGACACTCGCAAAGCATTTGAGCTGATTTTTCTATCGAAGCATTTTTTACATTTTTTTGGTTACATTGCAGGTGCATCCCAAAGTACTGGAAAGTTAAAGCGACATCAAATTTAAGCGACAGCAAGAAAAGGGAGGCTAACGAACTTAATCGTAACATGTTACTGAAACTTTCCCAGGATTTCAACTGTCTCAGCGAAGGAAAAACTCCCGATGGTCAGATATACGTTCGGGTTGGAGTGGTAAGTATTAACGATTTCCTTTCTGTCTCAGGTTGTTGCTGCCGCATAATAAGCATTTGTCGTATATCATCTCCTGAACGCCTGACCTGAATTAAACGCCTCTACGAAACGCCTCTATGAAACGCTTCTACTTTCCACCCTAAAATGAAATTAACCCTTTGGATTTGTCAAACACACTGCGAAATATTCTAGTCGATGTGAATGGGTTTATCTGTAAGTTAACATTGTTATGTTTTTGAAAATAATTAATAAAGAGACTGCAATATGAAACGATAACAGGGTAACATTACGTGTGTCCGTGTTTGTTTTGTCGAAAAGCGCTATATCGATGTAGGTCCTGATTTCTTCCAACTCGAAAGTTATTTCTTATTTGCAAGTCGGCATTAGAAACTCTCCATCCCCACCCCTCCCCCATTGTTATTGTATATTCTGTATACACGGTGCACTTTGAGGGTTTGATAGCCTGCACCCATGTTTTTTATAAACATCTTTCCGAAATGGCTCTCCCCTGCATTTTTGACGTGGTAAAATATGCGATATGGGTTTTCTAAAATTGCTAAATTAATGCACACTGCACAAATTGACTTGTGAATCGCATCTTGCCTTTAAAATATGTCAAAAACCGAACAGTTTCCGAGACTACGTCATTGCAACGATATAATTGGTTTTCGAAGTCTATGTAAAAATGATTAATAAAACTATTCGGCTTTCCATGCTTCCACAAGCCGTGAATTCCTCACTGATGACGTTCAAAGCACTTTGTTAATACATCATTGTGTTTGCCTGTAATTCTTATCATCTGGCCACATTCTAGCAGTGTTTAGTAATTCTGCACGTTACTGTTGACTTTTATCGCCCATTATGAATTAGCCTCGAGCGATCATTCGTCCTTGACTTCACATTTGGTAATCCGCAATCTCTGTTAATTCCACACCAAGCTTTGCGTTATACCATTTGTATCCTGTGTAATTTTTCTGCGAATCGGTTTAATTCTTTGTAGATTCTAAGGTACTCTGCCAGAATAAATGCCTTTCACCCACTAACATAAATAAAGTACTGTGTGATAATTTGTTAACACACTATTCTTAAGGCAATATCCTGCTTTATAGATCGATGAAGCCTTTGATATTAATACCTTGGCAGAGACGGTCAAACACGTTGCGGAAGAATTAGAGGACAACACTAAGGTATTGTGGGTTTGTCTTTAAAGAGAATTTAATTTAACCCTGTTTAAGAACTGGACAACTAAAACCCACATTTGCAGCAAGTGAATATATAAGAATACATGCGCAAAATAGTTGTGATTGCAAGATATGCCAAGATATAAATCTCACTTGGAACGGCATATTGACACGAGCACAGGGAGACTGAAGAGAAAGGGAAGAAATTTCCATTGAGATGTGTGTAATCTAGTTGACTTTTTGACGAAGTATCATCAAATTAAATTTTCGTCAAAAATCTTTGTATAAAAGAGAGACCATTATGAAATCTGTAATCTTTGATGATTGCTATAGGATTGATAATTTCTATGCTTGAAAAGGTCAGAAGATCGTGGAACCTAGTTATCAAGACCAAAGTCTGATTGATTGATTTATTGATTGATTCATTGATTCATTGATTGATCAAAACAATACTATTTTGGTGGTTTGGATAGTCAACAGTACATCAGCGTCCACCTTCCTTCGTTGCAACAAGTGCTAAGCGACTAGTCCGAATGATTCTGCACTTAGTCGTAATTCCATGTTGATTTGCTTTCAGTTTTTGGAGACCATGAGTGATGCCATACAGAAAAGTATCCATGAGGCTGAAGCCGTTTTGCAAAAAGAATCTGAAGAAAAATTCTTTGAAGAGGTGATCTATCATTGGATTTATAGTATTTATGAACACTTACAGTTTCATTTAAATGAATTAATGACATGGCACGACAGGAAGTATATAAGTCATCGTAGCCCTCTGATTCATCTCAACGAGCAGTCGTTTCTACAAAAGGTAGATCTAGCACGTTTTGTAGACATGTTTCGATTTGGGTAGAGAGCAAACCAAAAACTGAGGTTTCAAAGCAGTTTTTAAATTTGGGGTAACAAAAATGCTTCTTTTGTTATGGGTAAACAACGGGCAACAGCATCTATATGAATCTGCTTTTTTATCAGTTATGCCAGACAGTTTATGCCGGAAATTACTAGAAAAATCGATTTACAAATCGATATTTCTATGAATTTGTTTATCGAGTCATGTGCTAAACAATTGTTGCCACGAATGTTGACTTGCATTAAAACCAACTTGTCATGAAGCTTTGTAACAGTTTTTTGCAGAATTGAAAACTTTATGTATGGTGACATTCGCTAACATCATTAGGGAAGGCTTCTTTCAAATGTTATCTCTCTGTCTTAAAATGTTGCAGTATCCCTAAAATCATGTTTTAAGTAATTATTTTTAGCATTAGTAAGGTCATTATGAGCAGTCATAATGGGTAACAATTTCAAATAACTGTCTTAACGTTTTCTCACGGTAAACTCTCTCTTGAGATCAGAATGGTGTCTTTGGTAATTAATTGATGATTCCATAGAAGAGATTGTTTCATTTCTGAACCTACAATGCCTGCCAAAGTCTTTATAACACTATCGTCACTTTTCAAAAGAAAATTCAGCAATCCACCTTCCCCAACTCTGAATTATATTTATTTTGGTCCCTGGAAGTTGTGTGATATTTGTCAAAACTGTTAACATTGTTCCAGAGGGAAGGGGATAGAAGTAGTAGTATTCAGGAAAAGAAGTGAAAAACTGAACAGAAATTGCTGGATGTTCCACGTACTTTTGGCAGGCATTGTAGTATTTCTTTACTTCTGGGCTTCCAAGTCCACCTTCTCACCTTTCATTCTTGTACTTCCCTTTTCCCTTTGCAAGTTTTTCAAGTATGGGTAAATTACTTAGAAAGCTTCTAAGGGTCATTACAGATCATTACAAATATGCAACAGGCTTTAATATTATAGCTCATGAAGGGGGAGATCTGGTCTTAGACTCCGGCTAAGTTATACTTGGCTCTCCTTCGTATCTCATAGTTGTTGTGACAGTCTTGTAGAGATGTCGGGTTTTCAAAGTTCCGAAGTGTTATCAGCAATTCCTTTTTGTTTTTCATTTTTATAACTTCGGTGTTCACGGGCCTTTCTTAAGATGAACGTAAACGTAATACTTAATTATAATGAAGTAAGTAGGAAAGTTCTTTTATGGAAATATTTAAAAATAAAATTTTGTCTAAAAATTGCCTGCCAAAAGTCTTGGAACACTGACATCAATTTCCAAGGTCAAAATCAATCACCCCCCTCTCCCCTACAGAACAATGTTGGTTTACTATCAAGCGGGTGAGGATTTTAGGAAGCACATTCTTTTGCCCTTCTTTTATGATATTTCTCTAAATTATCAACATTGTTTTGAGGGAAGGTGGCGGAAGTAGTAATTTTTTTCGGAAAGGAATAAAAGATATCAAATGCATCGCAAATTGCTGGGTGTTCCAAGTACTTTTGGCAGGCGTTGTGAGTCTAAATTAGAAGTTGGATCAACTTTTAGACACTTTCAAGTTCAGCCTTTTCCCTGATTTCTTTTTTCATTTGACGACGGCATAAGAAACTTCAATAGGAAACTTTCAATGGAAATAGTCAAACTTTAAACCTGTACTTACGAAACCTCGGAGTAGAATGCTCTTGTATTGACTGTTATGTAATATCAATTTTATTTCACCCTTTTTCCTTTCAGGGCGTTCTAAGGCACGTGCCTCTAATTGGCTCTGTTTTCAGTTGGCTATCACCCCCGTCTAAAGAATCACATGGTGTGACTGGTAGAGCTTTCAACCTGGCTTCTGGTTAGTTGCAATGAAATTTTCCATCTTATTGACAGCACGAAAACGCGGACCGTAATTGCTGCGTACTGAAGTGATATGTCCGTCCGACACTTCTCAGTGTATGCAACGTCGGATAGTGAACTTGTCAATTACTTGCCAAGATTGATGCCCCTTTTATTGGTCGCTTAATTGCAGTATGAAAGGGTTATATTGATATGGCATTATCATAACTTATCTTATTTTTTGCATGATAAACAAAACGGAACAATCTTTTTGTGATACAAAAACTTTTTGTGAACCCGAGTTTAAAAATGGCTTCGAAAAAGACAAACATTTTGAACCGTGTAACTAAAGATTTTCGTCTGACACTCTTCAGAGTATTAAACGTGAGAACATAGATCGAAAACTCTACGCTAGGAAATATACCAGTTGTGGATTGAAATAGGCCAATCAGAAATGCGAGCACATGACTGTTTAGGTTGCCCAATCAGTGCCGCTTGCCTATTGAAAATGTTACCATTAAACGAACTCTTTCTGTCTACACAATAGTGACTTTTTCATGAGCAGCTGAAGGAAAGCTGCGTGACGTAACCCAGAGTTACAATTTTCTGCTAATATTTTCACCCAGCACTCAGAACTATGAAAGTGTATACACAGTAAAACTCTTCTTAAAATGGCAAAAATGGCCTATTTTTTAACGATCATAGGGTAAGTATAGGTGTTGCACTGTGACTTAATGTTTCTTTCATAATGTTTATTTATCATTTGAATGCTTATTTATCATCTGTTTTGTTTATCTTGCCTTTGGAAAACCATTAGTAAATTCGAAAATGATGGATTAATAAGCCTTTATATCAATATTGCTAAATTTTTCATTTAGGCAAACTGCAGTCTACTGAAAAAACGTACAGATATAAAATGCAACTGCAAGGGGAAGAGGATGCTGGTGACAATACGAAAGCGACTTCATCGCAGGCTGCACCCACAACATCAGAAACCGACGTGGATCTCTTGGAAAAAGATACGGTAACCCCAGATGCCAAAGAGAGTGAAGATGAGTCACGCGAAACAGGCAGTTCCGTTAATGATGAGGCGGAAATATCAGTTGAAGAGACAGCTGGGGAAGCAAGTAGCAAGGAGCATGAAAACGAGATTAATACCGAGCCGTCAAAAGAAAGCGAGGCTGAGGATGGCGATACGACCCAGCAGAATGACGAGGAATCAGAGACTACTGAAAATGGCGAGGAGGTTAAGGAATCTGACGTTTAGATTAATGAATAGCCTGGAAAGTGTGTTTGTACAATTAACTTATGATTTATTATCTAGACCGAGATAGTTAGCTATCAGGTACGAATTTTAGACTAAGTGGTAACCGAAGTATCAGAATACAAAATGGTTTGGTGATAAATGCAACTCGAACTACAACAGTTAATTGTCAATATGACGTAAGTATTCATAAATTCCAAGAAAATTTAAATCGCTAATATGATCTCATTACGTAGGATGGATATCCAAATGGAGTTGGCACAATATATTGTTTTAGGAACATTCGCTCTCTCAGACTCAGACAAATCGAGACACATAGAGAAACAAGTAGAAAATAATGCCAAAGAATTGTATAGAAATTTAGCGGTATATTTTGAAAACACTTATTATCTTTAGACAACTCAGCATTTTGTTATTACTGGTGAAGGTTTTTTGCTTTCAATATTGATAGTCTTAGTGAAGGCCCTTAAATCACAAAATAGACCTATCAATCAGATTGTGACATAAGCATCAACCTTCGTAAGTCTGTCCAATTTGACACTTTTAAAATAACAGAAATCAGACCCTGTCTTAATTCTGCCGATGAATGCTTTTTCTAAAACCCTTTGGTAAACAACAGCCCTAGTTGTGTCAGTCTTCAAGGCCGAGTTCCAAGTAAACCACAAAATGAACGAATATAAGAGCCGGATTTCGTCCATAGAATTTCACGAAAGAATCAAGCCGGGGTCGGATCCTGGCTCAGTACAGTGTTTCAAATTCGGTGCATCATCATATTTTATACTGTTGTCACAATCTGTTTGACTGATGTGATGTGGTATGGGCCTCATTCTTGGACTAGTATCTCGTCTCTTGGAAATTAATAACCTCGTGACGTCATTTTCGGTATTTTGAAAATAAAGGCTGGGTTTTAAGTCCGGTTTATATTGCATCTAAAGCATGATATTGCAGTTTTAGTTCAAATGTGAATCACCGGGAAAATGTGAGTCATCATATAGCACACTTTGTTTTTGTCTGTTCTCTATTTGATTTCAAACAAATCGTGGTAAACTACCTAGAGATGCTCTTGGGAATCGTTTCAGGCACTTAATAGCCAATTTTCGTATTGTTTTATGCGGCCTAGTCAATCACTAAAGACTGTTGAGAATTCCTGATACTGCCACATGATACCTTCTTGGAAAGAAAAAGGACACCTGGCAAAAGCTACATTTAAGTGGATTATCTATTTAAAGCTTTACTGACGACTTGTAAAGAAGGCCTGTGGACAGAAGTTGAGAAGCATACTTTCTTGAGTCTGTGTGAATCGTACAGCAATTGAAAACTTCCTTAAAATAATTGAACTGATGACGTCAAACGCAAAATAGGAAGCTCCATCATAAGACAGGTTTTTTCTTGAAGAAGACTCCAGATTCTAGTGAAAATTTTAATTTGCTTTGTTAAGATGCGAACCCTACCGTTTCTGACTAAGGAAGGCTCACATTAGAAAGTAGGACACTTTTGCCTGAGATTTCGGGCATTCATTTGAAAATTTCAAGGTGTGCAGTGTTGAAGACACAAAATTGTGCGAGAGGTCCATTCTGTTCGAGACACTCATTTGTACCACTTCAGGTAGCGACTTGTATTACACCCTCTCCTTTTCAGATAGGCCTTTGAAGTTCACAATTTCATCTTTTAAAGTACCGTGCAGACTTTACCTAAATAACTCCACTTGGCAATGATTTTCATTCCACATTTTTTTGCCACTGTTATGCCATGTGATTTATGTCACTGTTGCGTTGCCTCTGTCCGGGCATGTCCGGTGGTGCAATGACCTGAAGGCAGAATAACGAAACATTCGTTTTGCTTTGCTGACTGCACCGACCTGCTGTTCCCGACACTGAATCAATATAAATAACATTAAAACTGAAGTAAATCGGAATTTGATGTTGAAAAGACACAAGAAGCAGAGCGCAATCGGTGAGTTTAGCTAAGATATTTTTCATACTAGTATCATTATCTTTAGGCCATTCCCTTTAGCTTTGCTGTCGCAGTAGGCTTGACAGTAAGTGGCATTTACGCGAATGGGCATTCACTCTCGCACAATGCGTACGAGATCTTCGAAAAACAAAAGGATTTCCAAGGATTTTCAAATAAAAGTGTGTGAGTTTTCCATAGAGCGATTTGCCCCTTGGCTTTACGTATTTTCGTATTTAAAGTTACTAAAGTGTACTAGCCTTCGATCTAAAACTGTTAAGACCGATAAGAACATACTGTCAGTGCACTAATTTGAGTGCAGTGTGCATTTCTTTCCAGAAATCGTTATTCTGGACCTGAAAATGTGAGGTTGCTGCTTTTATTTTATTTATATTATGATACAACTACTATTCAATATTACAAGCAATACATTTGGTCCTAAGGTCTATGCCGATTGAACTTCAAAGGAGAGTTAATTTACCGTAATCTATTTTTTCCATTTATTATGGTATCTAGTGATATTTATTGTCTTCTTTTCTTTTGACATTTAAAATCAATTTAAACATTTTTGCAATAGTTGTTAAGCCTTCCAAGTAACTTCTTTCATTGCGTAGCATTCCCAGTGTTGAACTAGAATTGGACGAGTCAATTATCACTCTATTTTTATAGCTAACTTTTCTCGCGTTCAATAACTGTTTCAATGTGGTGTTTCACCGGCTCTTTATTTTGTGCAAGTACAAAAACAGACCGTTCTAGCCGGTTTTAGCTACTTAATGGATGCCAAGAAAGTAAGAATTTCAGTCAATTGCCCTTATAGAAAAAACGAAAGTAGAAATTTGCCATGAAAGTATTAACAGAAACAAACAAATATGCCAGATATCTGCTCCTCGGTTGCTAAGATAAGTCGATCGACAAATGAAATCGAGTTTAGTATGCATGAAATCGAGTCTAGCATAATTGAAATCGAGAAATGTCAAGCCTTGATCTGATTTACCCTAGAAAAAGACGCTGCGTTTAAATTCTGTGCAAAACATCATTATTTCACAAATTATTTCCCTTAGATAGCATTTAAATTTATAACGTTTGTTGTCGTCCGAAAAAAATTTGCATTTTGGCCAAATTTTGAGTGCTAAATACAATTATTGGAACTGAAGTTATAAGCATTTAAAACCTTACAATGTCAAGAAAATGACTATCTGTTGAACTTGCATACATACATACATACATACATATTTTACATACATGTCTATCTTATAAGAAGGATTGATTCACTGGTAGCTAAGCAAGCTGATGTGGACCTGTGGGCATTTACCAGCTGATGAAGATTATTCTTAACGGAGGTTTCGTCGACTTTGCTTCATTCTTGACTACATTCTTAATGCCTTAAAATGTCACTGTTCCTAAATGTTGTGATCGTTTTAATATGTTTGCGAAAATACAAAGCGTCAACTTCAGGGTCTTTATTGAGAGAGGGCAGTTTGCAACTGCGAAAGGAATAAAAATTTAAATCAATTGTTTTTTGACAGAGAGAAAAAGGAGAGGAATATTATTTTAAATAGAATGACTAATGTCATGAAGAGACATAGAGAGTCATTGTGTCACCAATGACAGTGATTATTTCTTGCATCTTGACAAAATCTTTCGGCAGTGACATTGAAGTCATTAATGCAACTGATTTGAAAGACTGGTAAAAAACTAAGAAAATCTGATCATTTCTGCCTTTGTCCTTTATTAAGAGAAGTACAACATGTTGGTGATTTTTGATACGAATTCATCGTATATTTTTGTCGTAGGACCCGGAGAAAGTGGAGCTAGAAGATTTTCCCTACAAAATTAGAGTATGTAGACATTACGAATTGTAATTTTATAGTGCAAACATCATAAAGTTACCCTTTCTGAGTTTAAATGTAAACAGTAAAGACAAAAATTTTTGACAATTAAAAGCACTATGCTGATTTTGAATAAGCTAAGCGCCCTTGTTTTCTTTCGAGGACACTATTCTGCAAGGGCGCCTATAAAAATTAACTTGACTAGGGGGCGCTCATTCGAATAGAGGCGCTTATTAAAAAAGGGCCTATTATTTGCGCGTTAACTGTACTAAACGCATTTGTGGATAAATACTACAATTGATAACAACAAATTGGTAGCATCAAGCAACTTACCAGGTTTGGTTCAAAACAGATGAAATAAACAATAGCTAAATAATAATAGCATTTTTGCTAACTGTAAATAAACCACTTCTTGATTTAAAAAATTGTATGAAGTCATGCATAAGTAATATCAAGATAAAATAAGTTCTCTTATTTTATCTTGGTAATATTACAGAAAAAAGAGAAATACGAGATGTATGGTTGTGGATGAAGCCTCGGATGAAGCTATATGTATGATTGAACTGCAGTAATACACTGAGGTTAGGGACATCATGGTCATCATAACAATCATAATTAACATCCATATGGAAATTTTTCATTTTAAATTCAACTAAAACTACAATTACAAATTTCACTATTACAAAGGTAATTTGCAATTTGTTAGCCTGGGTTTAGAAAGAAAAAGACTATTACAAGCACAAACAAAATAAAATAAGAGAGCCATTGATCATCATAATCAGCATAACATTAACCATCATTATCGTATCATCATCAAGAAACATTTGATGAACGATGCATTCATTGATCCAAATCAACCATTGAAAAGGCGCTTCTCTATCAAGTGATCTCGTCAGGTCATCATTCGTTGCTTCCGTTGAATGAGGATGCAGAAGACAAAAGATTATTAATCATGTTAGAATTTCCTTGTTGATAAACAACTTGTATTTTATTGCTAGGTCTGTCATTTCTTTGATTGGAAGCTCTGTCTTGGATTTAATTTGCCCTTAACAAAACCCAAGGCGGAAACGATAGTGGCCGGGAACATAGCGTGCAAAGACCTGAGGAAACCACATCAACTCTCGGAAGGGTCGTTGGACGACGTCTCCATCTTATCTTGAGGAAAAAACTCTGTCCAGTGTGTTATTCTTCTTTTGTCAAGGCAGTTGAAAGCAGTAGCTTTGTTTTTTGAGACACTCTTCGGCAAGTTGATTCAAAGAACAATTGAAAAGGTTAAATAAGGCGTGTAATCCTCTTCTGTCCATGCGTTTGGCTCGCGTTAATGAATTCAAACGTACATAAAACCAACTTGCGGATAATAACCAGCCTTTATTTCAGATAAATTTGAAGGCAGAGGGCCAATGATGGTAAGGACAGGAATTGGAAACAAGACTAACTAAAGAGAAGATATCGGCGTTGTATGTAGAGAATTTTTTCGTAAATAAAGCAGTTATCATATACAGTCATGAATATCAGGCAGAAGTTACAAGTTTTTCTTGCTTGTGTGATCATTATGGAGGCAATCCACACCGTATATTGTGCAAAAGACAAAGAGAGGAAAAAGAGAAAAAGATGTCCGAGAGTGTGTCTGAGAGAAACATCGCGAGAAAACGAAAAGCTGAGGGTGAGTTTTCTTATTATATCGTTTGAACCTTTCCTGTGTGGTACTGTGCTATTATCTTTTTACACATCTTAATCTTTTGATGACGGTTTCCCATCATTTTAACTAAAAAATTTTCGCCTTTGAAAACAACAAAGTGGAGGTGCTTCTCTCGTCGATGTTATTTCTTGTCAAAATCTTTCTGAAATTTCATTATAGATTATAATGACCAAAATAACAGATTTTTACGTAGCTAGCCCCCTTTAACACAAAGGCCAAGGTATATATCTTGTTTGTTTATAATATCATGTGGCACGAGAACAGGCACGATTTCTGCTAAAGGTGTTGTTACCAATTGATAAACCGATATACTTCTGCTTCGTGTGATAGTGTAAACCACACCGTAGACTCGTTCGCATGCATTCGCATTCAGACTTTATGAAACTCCCTTAGATGTCAACTAACTTGAAACTCCCTTAGACTTCATGATATCAACTAAATCTTCAGGAATTCAGAGAACAGGGCCTTAAATCGTTGATTCATTTGAAAATGTTGCAATATGTAAGATTTAGCGAAGAGTAGATTAGATAAACAAAATACCAAGCAAAAATTCTGGTTTTCTAATTTTTGTTGTTGCCACCGGCCCAAGAGCTATGCTTTTTCACGTTTTGAAAATACTGCATTTTTAAATTCGCCGAAGCTGCCACGATAACGCCCCATCCTGGAATTTATCACAGTTTCGACATTTCTCTGCGAAGATAGGTAGAGAAAACAGTTAAATGATTTGCCTATTTGCCCCCTGAGAAATGACATGGTGTTTTCTGAAGATATCGTCTAATTTCGATTTCTGGATTTATCTGTACATATGACGCACCAATTTGTACTATGCATGCATTTGATGAGAAAATCTATCCCTTATCGACGAAGAGAAGTAAAATATACTAATATGACATCTATCGTTTGTTTTACATATATATCTCGTTAATTGCTTTTGCATATTGTAACTTGGTATGTCCGCTAAGTGTAATGTGATGTTTTTCAGTTTACCAAAAGACGATGCCCTTTTTTATAAGAGCTTATAATTCTATAATATTTAGTCTAAATGCATTTCATGAAAGACAATGTATCTTAGCTTCGTTTCGTAAAGCCCAGCAACTACACGACTGAACTTTAAGATGGTTAAACATATAGACAAATTACCTGTGTCACTTTGCAGCGACCAGGGTACCTATCGCATTTTATAAAAACTACAAATGAAAAGGATGACTTTAAAATATTTGAAAAAGCTTCGTCGAATAAAAATTGTGCTTTACCGCATAAATAGAACTGAGGTTGCCTGAAGATCGTATTAAGTGTGAATTTAGGGGACGCTACTTGAACAGTCTTGTTCTACTCCATGCTACAGAAATCCTGAAGGCCAGCTTTGTGGTTCTCAGTCAGTGGAAGTCCTTGGTAGCAATCTAATCGTTGTGGCGGAAAGTCCTTGGTAGCAATCTAATGGTTCTGGCGGAACGTTTATTTGCCCTTTAGGTGCATTACTTTTTACAATACTTAAGACTCAGACGATGATGAAAAGATTGCTCGCAAACTACTTAACGGGCATTTGATAATACAAACTTTTGTAAGAACGCTGTCATGTCGTTCTGTCACGTCGTTTAGCCTAGGAACCTCAATACCCATGAAATAATTAATTTAGATTATCATTTGTAAGTTAATGTAGACCTGGAGTAGTGTTGTTTATTTGAAGCAATATGTCCAAATCCTCAGCTCTTTTACAAAGCACCCTTTTAGACTCCCCTGATCGATGGGGTGCCCCTTCCTCGCGATTTCACGGTCATAACGATTAAAATAAAAGTAGGGGGTGGGCCAAATAGCTAAGTGTATACAGTATTTGTTTTCAAAAGCCTATTCTGTCGATAAAAATCCAGACAGCAGGAGATCGTTATTGTGCTCAGAAATTTCATCTCCAATGAATTTAGATAAAAGATTTACTTTACGATAACAATCCAAAGACACGTCGCCCTCCAGTTTGAGGTTGTTTTTTAGAGGCGATAGCTGAAATAGTTGGAAATTTTTAGTTGCAATCCATTAGAGATCCCATAGAAACAAATTTCTTGTGCTATGCTTCTGTATATCAAAGGGAGAAATCGTGGCTTAGCTTTTCTATTTTCCAAAGGGGCAATGTCTAGTCGGCTGAATAATTAATTTTTCACACTTGATTATAATCGCCAGCATTTTGTGGTGAAGACAATCTAATTGCTTTTAATATACATTGGAGTTCGTTAAAAAGCCAATAAACATACGAATCAATTGAACATGATTGGAAAAGGGGGCATGCAATATGATAATTGTCAAAAATATAAACAACAATCAGAGCAATGGTGTCGATACTTTGGAAAGTTGAAAATTGTAATCATGAAAATGATAATCACTAATCATAAAATGATCATCACCGATCATGATAATGATTATCACCGATCATGATAATAAATCACCATCAGCATCACGACCATCAACAATCAATTGATCATTGCTCATCATCAATTGATTATTTTCATCATTCAGCATCACTATCATCAACAATCAATTGATCACTGATCATCGTCAATTGAGTATTTCCATCACCACCAATTGATCGTCGACATCACCTACCGATCACCATGTCAATTGTTGTTGTCATTATTATAACCATCATTTTAGAAATACTGAATCGCTACTGAGATAGATTACTGTAAACTCCGGATATATGGAAGCTCTACAGGACCAATGGAATCATTCGAGATCGTGAATGTTTGAGTTATCGGGGAAATTTTTCATAACATTTTATTGGGCAAATGGAAAGCAAAATTTGTTCGATTTAGCGAATGTTCGAGTGATTGGGGGCTCGAGTTATCGGGAGTTTACTGTATTGATTCAGACTGGAACATTTGGCTTGATATCAAAAGACGTTTGACTTCACATCAAAAGATGTTCACCTTGATATTGTTGAGTGTTTACAAGAAACGACCTATTTTGAAAGCGTGATTTGAAAAAGGGATTTTTTCTCAAGTGATTATTTTCATCAATCACCAGTTTTAACCAGTTGTCATTTCATATTTTCTTGCTCATTGTATGTCTTAATGCTTTACCTTTGAGAAAACAAGATTAATTCGTAGTAAGTCGATGTTTGCTTTGATCAAAACATTGCATTGAAACATCTTGTTAGGAAGACTGTAATGCTGTGACGTAATGACCACAATGGCGGTATCATGCTTCGTGATGTTGCCAAACCCTTATTATGAAGGGATAAAAACAACAATTGTGCAGACATTTGAGATCTTCGATTTCCTCTCCTCGAACTTCAAAACAGATAATCATGTGTTTGTGTCGATATGACTTAATTTATTTTTTTGTACGAAGTTTATATTAATATTTTGAGTCGTATGAAGACAGAAAGGTTTTTTCAAGCTAACGAATTGGTCTAATTAGAGAGATGGAGTGGCTTTTATTTCAATCAACCATTGCAGGAGGAGTATATGTCATGTAGATGATGGCCACCATATCTCCAGAAATTTCTATGCAAACTAGAAGTTGATGTTCGTTATGTATCCTTTGGAACTTTGTGACCAGCACCTCAAGCGATAGGCCCATGCGTCTTGTCAGAAGAGAGCCATTGGGTGCGTAAGAACAACTACGGATTCAAAAATCCATCCATTTAGCGATATCTAAGCAAAGACACCGTCATGTAGTACAAGAGACTTTAACCAAAGAGATTGCTCTTACTTCAGCTTGTTCCTCACTAGCAGGCACACGCCTTTGTCAGGCTCTTTTTTAAAGGGGGATTGTTCCGTTAGCCATCTATTGTCACGGGACACTCCAATTGGCTGAAATTGTCATCCAAACTCGTCAACAAAATTAACCCTTAGATATAAGAGCGATCGACTCTGCAACAGGGACACCGGAACGACCAAGAGGCAAGGGGAGCAGGCTTGAGTGAAGGGTATTTGAAAAATAATTCCCAGCTACTGACATTTCTTCTGTAGGTGTCATTTTGTTTCGATCACCTGTAGATATCTTGAAAATTGGCTAACTTTTGGCATGAGACATTTCTTTAAGTTTTGAAAAATATCGTTACGTATAAGGCAGTACAGTCGGAATTTCTTATGAATCTTTTGATAATTACAAACAGCCGGTGTTAAGAGCACTTCTATGAAAAGGGCACTTTTGCCCCCTTGCCCCTCGTATGAAATGGCATTGATTGACCCCCTGCGCCCCTTCTCCGGCGTCCCTGCTTGAAACACCTTTGCAACAAAACCTAGGAGCAATCTGACTCTTGAAAAAGTGCATGCTTCAACGTTAGGAAAACCGAGTTCTGTTATTAAGAACACAATCGTGACTATAGTTTAATTTTTCATCAATTTTGGTTTCTCTGCGTTTAGTATTTACCAGCCAACTTGCTTATTAATACTTTAAGACGACCAATTTACAGTGTCGGCTAACCAAAATTGATGTACCTTTCTGTGAACAACGAGCCGGCACGGAAATTTTTGTCTGGAGGGACCAAGTCTGCTCAAATTAGGCAAACCTTTCAGGAAGAAGTAATAAATTTCGGTATTGTTATCAAGGGCCTTAATGGTCAATAAAAGAGTGGTAGGATGTGCGGTAAGGATTTAGTTTGAACTTGTGGTAAATGGGTACATTTTATACTGGTGGACTGCAGATGTTCCTTCGGATCTTTGTTGATTTCACTCTGATTCGTAAAAAAAGTTGGATAGGCTAAGCTGTTGCAATTCAAAATTGCCTTTTCTTATTTGAATTTACATATTTTATTCGAGTTAGAAAAATGTATAATATATTTCCTGATTCAAGGGAAAGATTTTTTAAAAAAGTCCAGCGTTTTGACTTGTGGGTTTGATGTTCAACTCGTTATTGGGTGCTTTAACTGATTGCTAGGTTCATGAGGAATTAATGCTAAACTTCAAGTTAAAATCTCATCATTTTCAGTGTATTTTTATCTTTTTTGAATATTATTGGACCATAATATACGCTAATGCTACGAATGCCATTTAAAAGGCCTACTGAAATGAAAGCTATATTCGAGGTATATTGATGTTCGAACTACTTAAGTGTTGCAGGCTAGTGAGTCAATCATTTTCTCGTTATTACAACATTATTTTCAAAGATAGATCGACAGTGCTGGTAGTACAAACGGTTTGCAAATTATGACATTTTTCCAGGCTGTGCCACAAGAATCGATTCTAGGAAATTTCTTTTTACCCTTCGCCCCATGCTCTTCTGCCGCATCGCCTCGTAATGTGATCAGTTACACCTTTGTTTATGTTAGCCAATAACATGCGTCTATCGATCATTCAGTCGCTAAGGCATCAGTAATCTATTGTGAGCTCTGCTGGTCCGGCCTATACGTTTCTCATTTTTCACAGTCCCGCTGCCTGTAAAGTACAATACGGGCAATGTTGCGAGGTCGTGAGGCAACGCATTGCTGATTGATACTACATTACCGAAATACTACATTACGAGAGGAGACGACTAAATTCGATTCGAGCCGATACGATTTGATTCTACACCATACTATACGACATAACACGACATGACACGATACGACAAGATACGATAGATACGATACAACACGAAGAAATAAAAACAATGCAATTCAACTAAATCAAGCCGGTGTTTAGAAGTGACACAATATAATGGGAGCCCAATCCAACTAAAGAAATTCATGAAAATACTCAATTATGTTTTACATCAATGGCACAAATGTTTTTCGTATTTTCCGGATATCACCCATATTTAAACACAAAGAGTCGTTAATATTTAGACTGAACGTACCTTACTTTTTAAAATTAATCATCTATATTTAACCTGTCTTATTAATAGAGGTCTCGTTTTTGTTTGAAAATTATTTAATACTAAGAAGTCATACAAGCCGAGGTAGACCGCAGCAACTAAGCCTACTCCGTGCTTCCTGCTTTATCTTAATGCGTAAAAAGGTCCAGAGTCTGAATGGAGCGCTACTTTTATTCATTTGATAAATTTATTCTTAAAAAACCATGATAAATACGTCATGGAATTTGCCGACTTGCTGTTTTCCAAGTATGATACTTCATTCGGCACAATAACATGCCAAAGAGCTTTCGCTCCCCAGAAATGTTTTCGCTACTTGTCTTCAAAAGAGAATTAGACCTCGAAATAAACATGCGTATCCACGTGGCAGGTACTCGAAAATAAGAAGTTGTCAATTTACATTATCAAAGTAAACTAAGCACCATTGAATCAGGAAAATGGTCTGAATCTCCACAACAAAGCTCTAGTTTTCATGAAAGAGGATACTTTCTGGCAAGCTTGAGGCTTCTCGAAATGTTTCTGTTTTGGCAAATGGGAAGGTTTCAACCCTTCCTGTCCACCCCACCCTCTCTTGATACCACCCCACCCTCTCTATGATACCACCCCACCCTCTTTATAAAGCATGTTTTATCTGGCATTTTTGCAGGCCGTGAATCAATAAATGTCTTGGAGCGAGGCAGTTTCCTTCTTGTACAGTTTTAGGTACTCGTCAAGATATGAGAAACTGAAGCTGAAGAATCTATTTTGGCAGACCACTTAGCTGCACTATTCATTTACCTCGGAGCTGTTGAGAGTCATTTGTTGCTAGTAGAAGCTGAAGCCCGAATTTTAGGCTAGCAACAAGAAAACGTATTTTCCATTTATGAAATTCTTCTCGCATGACGCAACTCACACTCTTCGAATTCGCGGTCACCAAGACCTCACGCACTACACAAAGCATATCCTTACCATTTAAGTTTGCGTTTAAGTTTGCATTAAGCGAACCATTTAAGTTTGCATTTTTAAAAACTTAAATTGAATCTGAAAGGTAACCATTTCCGCCTACACTGCCCGCAAAAATGAGCTTTATTTTCCAGAAATCCGTGCCGCATACAATTGCCAAGTTTCGAATGCTTTATAATGGAACATCTAAAAATTTTCAAGATGCGACCGAAGTGATATCTACCGACTCAATGATCATTTTATCAAAAGCCCCCTAGGTCAGTCAAAACTAATTGTTTGATGTTTCTTTGTAGAATGAGCTTGAAAAATTAAAGAGAAGGCTTGACAACTTTCCAAGTCCTGTTCCTGGTCCGCGTGGCCCCCCTGGATTGAAGGTGAGTTTTATTTTATCGCTTAACTTTGCCGTTTATGAATCATAATATTTCGTAAGAACCAAAATATTTCGTAATTAATCAACTCGTTATTTCTACTTTATTTCTACGAATTTCTCCTGCTTCCTTTACATGTTGTTTGTGTAAGTTCAAGAGAGATTGTTCGAGAAAAATTAGAAAGGGTTTATTGTGTTTTCTTCCATAGAATTGTTTTTATTGTCCATAGAGAGATTATATTAACACACCCTCTTACAAGTGCGCGCATTCCGTATAGAAGTTCGGGTGATTCATGCGAAGTTTGAATTCCGCTGTATGAGGACACACCAGTCACTTTCTGTTTGGAAGATGTTTTCAGACACCCCAGGACGTTGAAAAAAGTGGGGAGGGGTCTAAAAATGTGGAAAGGGGGGCTAAAACCGAATAAAAAGGCTTGACTGGTGATTTTTTGCAAAAGCATCGGTAAATTTTTTGCATTTTTGGCAAAAAGTGGAGGGGGCTATAGCCCCTCCAGCCCCCCACTTCCGCGGTGCCTGGTTTTCCAAGAGGTTCAAGATATTACTTGCCTTGGCCATTGACGTTTATCTCCATGAACATGTCGAAGGTCTAAAGGGCGATTAGTGACTTTTCCCTTAGTGTTTTGCATCTAACTTCACGATCATTTTGTATGTCTTAACCAAAAACATCCATGTTTGTAATAAATCTCTTTGATCACAAGTTTATGTTTGACTCATTTGACTATTTGTGAAATGTTGAACTTTGTATATTCATCTCTAAACTGAACTGTGTATCAAGGTGCATTTTTAAAATGAAAAAAAAACGAAAGTATTTTTTGATATCCTTTTTAGGGAGATTCTGGTAGCATAGGGCCACCTGTAAGTTGTTTCACAATAGTTATTTCTTATATTATTCATATCTCTTTTTAAAGTTCTTTCATTACAATTTTGTATACATTTTCTAGCCAAATGCTCTGTAGGGTAAAACTTGCATCCCATATACTGAAAATGTGGGGTACTATTGCAAATTGGCACATGTCTAGTCTATATGCAAACTATTTTCCAGGCATGTTTTGTGTTCAATTTGCGTGCTTATCTACATACAGTTTTTGTGCCCCCCATGCCAGTACCTATCCGTCATCGTGCTATCATTGGAACATATTCCACGTGATATCTGTGAAGAATGTTCGATAAAGCCTTTACCATATGTATTGCTAATATTTAGTATAAATAAAAGAAATGTTGCACAGTGCCTGATATTCATCTTTCATTTCTCTTTTAACAGGGGTTTCCTGGTCCTAAGGGTGAGCAAGGCTTGCCAGGGTCCATAAAGGTACGCATTCTTGTGTCCAACAGTCAATTTTTTAATGGTGAAGTCAGGGATCTGTGATACTTCTGAATCTATAAATATTGCCACATGAGCATAATAAAGTTCATAAAAATTTTCTAAGCAGCTTCAGAAAAGGGGACCTCAGATAAGGGGACCAAGACATTATTCCTGTATAAAGAGGGACCTTTTAGAAAAGAAGGTCAATGGAACTGGAGGGAAAATTGACCCCCCCTCCCAACAAATATGTTTAGATAGACTACAGTAAAGCTGAGTTTATTTTTGAAAGTTGTCTTGCTTGAATACTACAGCACATCCCCGTTCCTTAAAATATTGTCCAGCTGTTCCTTACTGTCGAAGTTCTGATAGACCCTTCCCTCATTTCGAGATATGATCTGTCGCTTCTGTACTATCCTGGGTACCAAAGCTTCTAAGGAATCAATTCAAAGAGCAGAAGAAGAAATTCGACTTGTATAGCATCATGTAAGCTGTATCTCGTTGACGGCAAAGCAAAAGTATCCTTTGGCTATCTGTGCCCCCTCGAATGTTCGACTCGACTCCATAGGGTCTCTCTCAAGTCTTTAAAGGGTCTGGTACCGAGGTTATCCCCTGTACCTGCCATTATGAATCAAGCAAAGTGAAAGGAATATAGGACCAATTTGGCCACAGGGATGATGTTTATAGCCTTCATTATCAAGTTTGTTGATATGTGATATTCCACCTTTCAAAAGTCATTTGTCGAAAACCGCCGATCAAAGAATTAAGCATTTGTGTAGAACAAGTGGTTGGTTTAACTAATAAAATTGTATACAGCTGTATAAGCTTTAAAGGCAGCTGCCTATCAATTTTTGGTTAAATATTCAGTGGCTACCCCAGATATGAATATGCACTTATGCAGGCAAAATTATAAAACTGGCGAAACTGTTGGTTTGTATAGAGAACGAGGGGCAGCAACATTAGCAAGTCTAGTAAATTTCCTTGAAAAAAAGAAACGAAGAGTTCTTTCTCTTCTTGAACCATTTCACAATCCAATTATAAACGTAAATAATTTTCCAAGTGAATTTAGCTAATACCCCCATAACGTCTATAGTTTTTGCCAATGTTCTGTAGAATCTGGATTCTGTGCGCATCAAAAGTTCTATGTGTCCTTGTGTCCATTGTTAACAAATTTTTACTTTTCAATGCAGAACCGTGCTACCTTTGAGCTTCCAAATTGTGCAAGTGACGAATTTCTAACATCGAATGGACGGAGTTTGTTTTGCGTGAAACTTGGTGTGTATTTACAGCTTGATGATTTTTTGTACTACGTTTTTATACCATTATGTGCCATATTTTTGCATTTTTAAGGGGCCTTGGACCATGTCGTAGATTGATATTTAGCCAAGGCCCTGTTTACACGATACCAGATTCATTTGATATCGGTATTAAGCTCTGGCCCATATTGGTATTAAGCCCTGGCCCATATTGGTATTAAGCCCTGGCCCATATTGGTATTAAGCCCTGGCCCATATTGGTATTAAGCCCTGGCCCATATTATATTGGCCCAATCCGATACGAATATTAAGCTCTGTTCACACGATACCAGATTCATTTCATATCGGTATTAAGCTCTGGCCCATATTGGAATTAGGCCCTGGCCCATATTATATTGGCCCAATCCGATACGAATATTAAGCTCTGTTCACACGATACCAGATTCATTTCATATCGGTATTAAGCTCTGGGCTCTGGCCCATATTGGTATTAAGCCCTGGCCCATATCATATTGGCCCAGTCCGATACGAATATTAAGCTCTGTTCTCACGATACCGGATTAATTTTCCTTTGCATAAATCTTGTGAAGCTCATCATCATAGCAAGGAGCATATTTGTTGTTTAACTGCGATCTACTGTCATTTTGCGTCTTTTTGTCCAGATTGCCAAGCTGTTTTTAAAAATCCCGAAAATGAAGCTGATTTTCCTAAACAGAGGTTCCGGAGCAAAACCGTATCGGATTCATGCGTTCATACGAGCTCAAAAGTGATCCGATACGATTTCATTCCACATTCACAGCGGAATGGTCTGACTCCGCAAAAACGATACGGAGCGTATCGGATTCAAGCGTCATTATGTGAGCAGATGGCCTATCCGATATGAAATGAATCCGGTATCATGTTAACAGGGCTTAAAAAAGTTTGGGGAGGATTAGGAGGCGTTTGGCTCAACATGCCAAGAGCAAAATGATGAATTTCGAGTTTTTTAGCTTTAAAAAGTTTTGCAGCTTCACGCCTCCCACTTCTAAGGTCCCTACTTTTTATCGAGCTGGCATAAATGTATTTATACATCTTGTTAGCATACCTACTGTACGTTTGTGGCCAAATTACACATTAATGTGCATGATGGCAAAGTTGCACTATGCTGCAAAATTGTTCAATATGATGACGTTATACAATTTTTTCATAGCAAAATCATGCACTGTATTGTCGACAGATTTACACAATTTTCGCCTCGTTTTTCAGATCTTACAAGCGTCAGAGTGAAGGGAGAAACAGGTGAGTTTTGCCTGTTTGTTATTTATTTCGTTGCAGGCTAAATGAACATGTCGATTCTACTTTTAGCATATACCATATCTAGTCCCCACAATAAGGGGCCTAATAGGGTCAGGGGTCCTTAACAGCGGGTTTCTGAGATCCATAGGTTTTTTAAGGGACAATTTTCTTTTAAATAGAGCCCCCCTAGCACTACACCCCTGATCCCCACTTTCCATTCGATATCAGAGTGTCTAGTTTCTAATCTGCCATAAAATATTTTTAAATGAGGCTGATTTCCTAGACTTATTTTGCATCATTCTTTCTTGTCAAAAAAGCATCTTGGAATTTAGGAATCAGGCTGCATAGTAAGCAAGAATACCCTAAGAAATGAAAATAGACAAATATGATATACTGGATATGTTTTAACTTTGATTAAATTTTTTCAGTCTTGCTCCATTTATAAGAAATTGGAAAATTCGGCCTGCCTTGTTTCTTACAAAGGAGAAAATGTTCATAATGATGGTGGGCTGCAGTTTCTTTTATGTCCATTTCTTTTAAGCGGGGACTTATTGTATCGGGGATTCGAACGGTTCAGGTTTTTGTGGATCGAGTTATTGGTGCAGTTTTGTAACAAAAATCTATCTTTTGCAGATAAAAGACAACTACATCCACAAATAGTTACAAACCCCACCGTGTCCCCAGGTATTTAAACACCCTTTTTAACGATTTAAAAAAAATCTTTGTTTAAGCCACAGAGTGCTTTTTTAGAATATAGTTATATCCTTAGAACATAAAGAATCCAAATGACAAATGTCTTTGTTTAAAAAGAAAATTGACAGAAACAGAAGTGAGCGATTTTCCACTGACAAAGAGTCTGCAGAGGGCAATAATTATATGAAGGCTCAGGAACTGAACATAAATAATAGAGAGGCTCCAATTTGATCATAGCTAAACATGATCACCTTGATTATAGCTAAACATGAACACAACAGCAATATTTTGGATCTAACTAAAGAGCAAATATATTGAAAGTAAATAAACACCTTAAATTTCTCTTACTATGCTCGTTTGTTTTCTTTTTCGGTAAAATACTCTCACGACCCTTTTTAACCCTTTTTGCCAGGACGTTTAAACTAGAAATTTTGTCATAATCACCTGTGCAGCCGTTTGATCCGAACATCAAAATAAACTTTAAATCATTACGACACCAACTTGTTTGGAAGACGAAGCACCGTTTGTCTGAAGGTCTGCTAGACGTTGAAATTTTGCATCATACGCATATGCGCAGTTAAATCGATTACATCATTTCGACACCGCTTACACATTCTTTATAGGGATATAGGCTATAAGATTATCAAGGCTTAAAATCGCTGAACTTAAAGAATATTCTAAGAATAATGCATGGCTCAAGCTTCATCAAGAATTAAATTCTTTGCATATTTGAGTTTTTTTGAAAGCGAAACAAATTTCAAGGTAAATGTTTTGAAATAGACGCATCTGGCCTTTGGAGTCATTAGAACTATAGTGCAAAACGGTTGCACTTTGTGTAACTTACGAATATTTAAAGAATAATCATAGGCTCAAAATCCAAATCAATTTTAGAATATTGAGGCTCAGCAAAAGGTTAGGTATGCTTATATAAAGAGTGTGTATTTTATTTTGTGGTTGGAGCATTCGTAGCTCTTATAGAAATAAGGCAGTCTCGAAAATTCAGAGAAAAGTGTTTAATGAAGCTGGTTAAAATGAATAATGTGCATGTTTAGGATTAAAAAAGGACTAATCCTCAGCACTTAAATCAACATTTTTGACAAGATCGTGCTAAGCCTAGCACTTGCCTTCCTCCTTTCCACGACACTCTTTACTATGGTAGGCTATTAGCTACCGTTAAGTTTATGATTGCAAGATTCTTCTGCTTCACAGCACATACTCGTGCCATATGTTTCCTATTTTCCCTTCAATTTCAGATATGAAAGAGAAAATGACAGTTTTTGAACGAAAAAGTATGATCCAAAGCATAGAAGGAGATACTTGGGATGTCGGTGTCATTCAACACAATGATAACTATTATTTCTTAGCCTCGAACCTTGGCCACAATTTCACCATTTACAAATGGCTTAGCTCAAGGTAACCAAGTCGTATATGATAGATTAATGTTATCTTCATTGCTATGGTTGCCACGGATGCAAAATATAAACACTGATTCACAAAGAAAATCGCTTAATCACTCATTAAATTTGGCAAAATTTGATGGTATAAAACTACTAATTTTTAGTAGGATTTTCGAATTCGGTTTTTCAGGAGTCGAACCCATTTTTTCCAGTGGCGTAGCTTGTCCCTCGAGACTAGGGGGGTGGAGGGTCATGTTTACCGATAACGACATTGATAAAGATAAGTTTACCGACAAAGGCATGAAAAATTGGGGAGGGGTGTCACATCTCCCTACCCCCCCCCCCCAGTTTGACCATTCAGGTGCACGCTTAGTTCTGATTAAAAATTAGTTGTCAAGTATTGTCCCTGAACACCTCTTCTACAAGGCCAGTTTCCTATTTTGTTATATTCGTTTGGGCCTAAAATTTCTCGCTTAGTGTTTTAGTCACTGTTTTGCACAGAGAGGGAAGTTCAGTTTTCAGTTGGGGCGGGTGGGGCTTTGGGAAGTTGCCGACAAATAACAACGTTTACAGAAAAAAGTGCTGAAAATTGAATTTCAGCAAACACTGGGGAGAGAGCTCCCTATCCCCAAATGATTTCCACTTCTGATTCTGCACACCAAGTCGTGCATAGCTTTTTC
Source organism: Rhopilema esculentum (assembly GCF_057945365.1). Classification (NCBI taxonomy): domain Eukaryota; kingdom Metazoa; phylum Cnidaria; class Scyphozoa; order Rhizostomeae; family Rhizostomatidae; genus Rhopilema; species Rhopilema esculentum. The sequence goes on from NC_142827.1 coordinate 5,719,114, forward strand.
CAAACAATATCGACCACTGGTAAAAACAATGGTAGGGTTTAAGGAAGTTAATATCTCTTCCCCTCTTCAATTCTACTTGACCCGAAAAAGTTATTTCCAAAATCGGATATTTGTGTAAAAAATAGAAAGAGAAATACTACAATAAGAAGAAATTTCACCTTGTTTATCACCTCCTCTCAAACAGCCGGGTCATTCAGCACTGCCCCCGTAAATATCCGTCGGGGTCATTGAGTACTCTTCAACACTGTGGTGTATATTGAAGTTTTGGTGGATGGGGCAAGTCAAGTCCATATTTAGAGTTCTTCTCGAGCTGCCCCTATCTTGGAGCCAGGTTTACAGAGTCGGATCGAACTTGATTGAGGGGGCTGTCAACCTCCCATAGTAGTTTGTGCCACAGATTTGTGCCACGCTCTTTTTTATAAGAACCAGTAGATAAGTTCAGGCTGATTGTTCTTGATTTTTGTGAAAATCTGAGGCTGGAATGTTTGTTTATTTGTTCTTAAATTTATAGGGTATAAGCAGTGAGATTGCTTTTCGCTCTAGGGAGGTGTTCAGGCCAACAGAGTGCGTGAGACAACCTTCATTTGCCGCCATGTTTGAATATTCACCGAAAATGCACCCACACATGGCTAAAAACCCTCGTTTTAGAGATAAAACGTTGTTCAAAATCATTTTCAAATCATTTTCATATTGTCGGATTTATATTTTCATTTTGATTTCATTCATAGCTTTTTTTACACGGAGACCTTCGCGGTAAAGTTTGCTAGAAACTGGAAAACGTTCACGATCGACGGGAAGCTTTATCTCGCAGTTGCAAGCAATGGCGATTCCTTTTCCCCTATTTACAGTTTTCAAGAGCTAGAGAAGGAGAAAGTCATTGAATATCAACGAATTCCAGTAACAAAAGTTTTTGCAGTTGAACCAGTGAAAATCGGCAAGGAGCTTTTCTTGGTGTTTGTATCGATACATGGCCCATCATCATCTGTTTATCGATGGAGCAGTTCGCAAAAGATTTTTGTCAAGCATCAAGTTATCAATGAATTTGGAACTGGTATAGAATCATTCAGAATAGGGGAACGTTATTTTCTCGCATTCACAGGTGAGAAGTACTAAATTTTTCCTGCTTTGTATTATGTAACTTTGTGGTTAAGTTGTCATTATTTTTTATAGTTGTGTCCAAATTTTTTGTGAAAGATATTGTTCTCTGGGCCGTCGCTAGCTTATGCCCTCAAGGAGATGGAGTATTTGTTTTCCTCTTGTTGACTTCTGCGAAGGAGACGCTCGGACCGCAGAAGTCCACAGGAGGGAAAAAAATACTTCTTTCTCAAGCACGAAATAGACTTTGAGCAAGTCTATTCCTAATACGATGCCTACGTTTTCGTATATCAAGTCGATGTGGCGAAGGGCTTATAAGTCGATGTCTTTTCGTCTATGAATATTGTTGATCATCAAAATACTTTCTTGTAAAATGGAAATATACTGGAATGCTCTTCCATAGATTCCAAGCATAAAGTATTACGAACGTTTGGGTTGCATAGGATATTGTTTTAACAATGTTAGACATTATTTTTCGATAAAAGCATATTTTGAAAGTAGATCCATATATTTAACAGAGATTCATTTTGCTTTTCGTTTGTATTTAAGGTATGGAACATGGCCATTATCTCAACCTGCATGAATACACAGATGCTGGTATCTTTCAAGAATACACTTCAATTCGAGAAGCGCGCAATGGTTACGCCCTGCATTATATGAATATTGATAATGAGCATTTCCTGGCGGTTGCCAAGTTCAGTACCAACCCATCGATGATTCTTCGTTGGGATGGAAAAACCTTTAGAAGACATCAGGTTTTCACAACTCCATGGGTATGTTACATATTGCATTATTGATAAATATCAAGGAAGTTTTTGCTTTACTGTAATAGCAATTATAGTGCTGTAATAACCTATTCCTTCGCTTTAGGAATCAGTGCACATTGGTGTAACTAGTGAACGGGTAAAAAATGGATGCGCTCCATAGAGTATGATGCGGTCCCACCCTATTATATGATTTGATGCGAGAAGTTGACCTTCCCTCCCTCTTGACAGTCATTGATTTTTTTCTTTGTCTTAACAGGTACGCAATTTTGCAAGCATTACTAGCTCCTTGATGGGGAGGCAAGGAGAAGAAACATACTTAGCCATTGCCCACACCCAGGCAAACCCGGCAATACATTTCTATGATAAGAAGTCTCGGCTGTTTGTGAAGCTTCAGGAAATGCAATCTAGGAGAACACGTGATGTTGACTTTTTTAAAATGGGAGGACACGTCTATCTAGTCGTTTCTACTGCACAGAACTCGAACATTTACAGAGGAATAATCAACAGGGATTCTTAAAGTTTTAAGACTGGGACATCGCTAATGGTCGTTAGATTTTCGTTTTATGATATACAAGTTTGGAACAGTGAAAGTTACTTGGATATTCGAGAAAAATAATTTTGCTGTTATGAAGTAATGGCATAGCTAAACGTCATGACTAGCATAACGGTTTGTTGCTCTTGGAATTTTCCAAATAGCAATCACATTTAAGGATAGAGATGTATGAAAGATTTTGCATCTCATTTGCTGTAGGCACATTTGACAGGTGAACTGAGGTATTTCTTCATTTGATTGTTTTGAAGGGTTGTATTCTCTGGTAATCAATCAAGAACTATATTTGGTGCGATTTCTTCCTGTATGTTGTAGTGTCGTATTCGAAGTGTAAAACGGCATGACATATAAAGCTAATGTCAGTAACTTTATATTAAGAACTCTATAGTCCGTCAGCCCACAATCGAAACAACGAAATGTTGGATCGTTTAAACGGGGCTTAAAAGAACACTTTCAACTAGACACTCTCTAAAGATTAGACACACCGATGCCACCTAATAGGCCCATGTCACAGTTCTTGCTAAGTACACACAGTATATGGTATGTAATGCAATATATAACATGTTGGTCAGAAGTCTGCCGTGATGCCTTTGGACATTAAAGGCCTTTGAAATGCATTTACCAGCATTTCTCACTAGGTATTTCTCAACAAAAGCTGTATCTTCTTAAATGAGCTGTTTTGAATGTTCAAAGGTTTCTTAGATGTTACGCTCCACATAGTTGTCATTCAAGTTGGGAAGTGGAAGGGGCAAGGGTAAATTGAAGAATCTTAGCAAAAAATGTTGCCAAGAGCTCTTTTGCTTTGCAACAAAATTGGGGTCATGGTTCGACTGCCTGACCTTGCCTGTTCCCTCCTCCACCTTCGGGCCCTGCTCCAACCCAACCCCAACTGTATTCAACACAAGACTTGGGCCTAATGGCAAAAATGGAATTTCATAGTAGTTCACATTTCATCGTTGAGAGGAACCTAGAAGAAACCATTTGTAAGTTGAAAAGTGATCAGGTAGCTGTCAGAGTTTTATGTCTTATGGTTTTGGTGCACATTGTCACCTTGGTCCTTTTAGAAATAGATTTTTAGAGCAATGCTATCACGTATTCTGAGATTGACTTTTATAGATTAATTATATTTACGTAATACCATGATTTTATACATTGGTTTCAGTGTAGCAAGGACATTTGGTAGTTTGTTATTGTCTAAAATAGTTTGAAAGTAAGTGCAACACGAGTCAGAAATAACTGATAACGTACGCTTAAGTTTTAAGGTTAGAAAATAGATGTATGCCTTTAAGCAGATTTATAAAGGTTAAAAGCTTATTTGTGTTTTCGTATTGTGTCATAAATTTCATTATCCTCTGTGAACACTAAACTGCAAAACCCATCTCCATTCATACAGTCTTTCTGTAATGCAGTTCCACTATCATACCAATTTATCTGTTGCCTAAAGAGTTAACCCAAACTAAATGCCAAGTTCATTTTTATGTTTTTTAATATCTTGCTTATGTCTAGGCTTTAATGTTTATACAGAGGGACACAGTAGAAAGTCCAAAGGATAAGGGAGGGATTTCCTTACACATAGGTCAGAAATTCATAATAATTTCGTAATTTCTCACTGTGACATGTACATTATTGTGAAATTATTTTGTTTTGTTTGAGGCGAAAAGATTTAGAAAGGTTATACAAATAGGAATAACTGGTATTTAGCAATTTTTTGTTTTGCTTTATGTCATAATTTAGTGAGAAGATAGAAATGCATTATATTCTTTTCAGGTATACGTACATCAAATTGTGTTTGTTTCAGTATGTTTTCCTAGGCTCTCGTCATCGTGTTGTTTTTAATCATGTAACTGTAATATTTTACTTTTAAAAAAATGTTTGATTTTCAAGCAATAGCTTCTTCTTGAAACCCTTTATTCTGCAAATGCTCAAGGGTAGGGTGTGACTGTTATCTTCCAAGCCCGGCAACTGATCAAGGTCTTGCTTGTTAGCTAGTTGGCTGCCCTAAGACTTCACTGATCTCAAAAAAAGACTGGATCGAACAACCTATCGTTCTCCAACATCAGCACGACGAAGCGATCGAATCTCTCCATCTTGAGACCTTTGGTGCCTAAAGCTTTGGGCTGCCATTTGCTAAAATAGTGCACACACAGTTCTGCGCTTTAAATTGTGCACTAATCATCAAATTCTTAAATATTCTACGAGACAACAGGCCTAGGAAAATAAGAGAACAGTGGATTCTCCATTACGTAAGCTAAATACCACGGCAAAAATGTTTAACGTCACTTACGAATGATGGGAGTTTTGGTTTCAACGGTTACTTTGAATTTTACTATGAAAAAGCAAGTTGAACTGAAACAAACATGATTGCTCTCTAGTCTTATACAACACGGCAAGGTCTCAAGATGGACGCTGCAATATGGAATCAATGCTAGGCTGGAGAAGCTCGATGTAGTCTTTTTTGAGATCAGTGTAAGACTGCCGATTGGCAACAGACCATTATTAATTGTTTCCAGTCTACTCATTACTTTTTGTTGCTTAACCATGTTGCTTAACCAGGATCCTAACTGACGAAATGAATTCAACCGCAATACATTGGTTAAATAATAAACGAGAATGTGACCTAGGTCTTCCGGTGACAGCTAGGTTCTGCATATAGAGTTGACGAACACGAGACTTCATGTTATCTACGTTTTATCAGATCTTTAACTGAACTTCCAATTGCTAAATTTATACAGCGAAAAACCTGTGCTTCAAAGGAGAATCCTGGCTGCGGAGGTACAATGTAGATGCTCAGGAGAAGGGAGGGTGAGGGACCAATATTGCAGATCCTTTAAGCGTCTCCTGTTAACTAAAGTGATAGGACATTGCAGTTTGATGTCTTTGGGTAACAATCATATTTCATAGCCAAATGTTAAATGAAGAATGTTTGTAAAGCATTTGTAAAACAAAGTTAGCCATTGATTCGAGACTGGAAAAGGCAACTATTTCTTTGCAAGGAACAATAAAGTGGCAAAGTGACGTCATCAGAAAATATTTTTCGAAATGTTTGCACTCTGACCTCAAAACTTAAAATAACAGTACAAAATAACTATGTAAAATCAGTTGGATCTGCTCAAAACTGACTGAGGTGGGTTTTGCTAATGGATTATTGTTGTTTTAGAACCATGGACAATGCAAAGTGGTTTGATTGGGGAAAAAACCCATGCTAAAGTCGCAATATCTCAGTTAATCTATAAAAGATTCAACCGATATTGCAATTTTAGAGGTGTTCCTTGGTGTTTTTACAGCTTATTGGTTCAGGATTATAAAATTCCAAAATTATATTTTTTTGACGTCATTTTGTCACATTTTAACAAATTACACTTTCCTCTACCGTTTTACCATAGCTTCTGTATAGCAATTAACCTTAAGTTTACAAATCAGCTATTTAAAAAGTACTAAATTTGAAATTAGTCTGTAGGGTCTTTGAGGCTATGGCTCTTTGCCAACTATGCAAAGTCTTATGACTTCTTCCCTTCCTGAATTATAAAAAACAAACAATGCAACATCGAGTCAAAGCCTATTCTGTGTCTTGGTCTCGAATATCTCACCAGAGACCAATTTTTCATTGGTTGACTCTTTGTCCAGCTGCAGAAGATCATTTGCAAACATATGAGCAGTGGCAATTTATCAGGGCGTTAGAAGAAGGAAGGCCGGGAGGCCTAAATCTTTTGCTATGGGTGTTAAATTTTCTCCCTGCTCTCCCACTTTCCAACCTGTGTCGGAGCCCATGTTTATGAAACCTGCAGTTTTTTAAGGGAGTATTTGGTTGCTTGAAGTGGCCTAATACCTTCCATAGGCTGTAAACTACCTTGAATTTTGGAATGAGGCAACGACCATTTTGCTGTCAAAAGACATCTGTGTTTACCCCCAATAGACGCTCTTCAAGTGCAAACACTGAAGAGAGTATGCGGTAGTCACATCTTTGATGCAAAACGCTGCACTCAAAATTTGCAACCAGCAGAAACATTTCCCTGTTGACAAAATCCTCTGAGAGTCCTAGAAAGAGCTAGGGGAACATACTTGCAGTCAGCTGCCTTTAATCCACTCGTTCAAAGAACAAGCACCAATGAACCAGCAAGAGTTTACCAAGACAAAAGTTTGAAAAAACAAACTCAGATAATAAATATGTTCGACTTTTGCAAAACACATCTCTCATCAAATTAAGTTTTTATGTTTTTAAATGCGTAGACATCTGAATGTATCGTATAATGATAATGACGATGATTAAAATCAATAGTGATCACGATTGGCCTATTTTTCTTCAATGGTTTTTGGAGCAGCCTCAAAATCCTGAAGCTTTAAACGAAGCGAAGATCTTACTTTTCCTATCCTTAGAGATCTCACAAAGTTCCGTCTTTGACCTTAAAGCATCAAGTGTAAATGGAAGGACTGATGAATTATCGTGTGACATTGTAATCCATTGAAACAGGACGCGGCATGATTATGTGATGTGATCCTCTGATATGCTTGAATCTGAACTTCTTTATTCAGGAATCAAGAAGGCCTAAGAAATCCGGAATCGTGTATGAATTTATCTACTTGGTTAAAATGAAGCATACGCCTTGCACACAATGTTGCTAAAAACAATAACAAAAGTAGAAACTGGGTATATTTTGGCATTAACAAGAGGGCTCAGCCCCCCTGGGCCCCCTAGCACTACACCCATGTGCCAGGGCCTTACTGTCACAATTTTTGAAGCAGCATTTTGTGTGACTTAGTAGAGCCAAAAAATATTGGAAATAAGGCACACTTTAACCAGGTAATTTTGGTAATGGAATGTTCATAGATGACATGCCTGTTTTACCATGATAGCTACCATAACCTGGTTATATTTTCTGCTGTTATTAGGCAACCGAAAGAGCAGATAAAATCAATGCAGTGCAGCATTGACTGCTGTTTAAAACTATCTAATAATGTGTGAGAGCCCAGCTGATTGCCGCAATGACAGCAAATGCTTTGAGAAGGAAAATGTTGTTAGAACACATATCATGTTGCGTTATTCTCTTTTTTCCAACAGTGGCAAACAGATGAAAAACTTTATTGTAAAAAATTAAAACACGAGAGCCTATACCAGAGCCCCGAAAGAATGATAGAAAGACCCGTGAAAGCCAAAAACCTGGATGCCACACTAAAATTACACATTGCTTTCATTGTCTTTTAGGAAAGGTTTTCGAATCTTAAGGGTAGGTAGGCTAGAACCTTTTCTGGACTCTTGATTATTTGTTTTCCTCGTGAGTAAAGCAGTTCTGTGAAAGGTAGGTTACTTTCCCCACTATTATCTAGTATTTATTAAAAAAAATCTATTTTTTAACATGAAGTAGGAATAGCTTGAATTCGGGACTTTTTTAATCAAAGATATATTGAGGGTGTCTGAAGGCGTGACGTAATTTCTCCTGCGTAGTTACCTATTACGATATTGTCTTAAAACTTACTCACGGTGAGAAGGCGGATGTGAGTAGCGAGAAAATTATCTGCTCGTCAATAAGGGAGCCCATTCGGGCCGAAGACACACTCATATATCGTGAAGGTGATAACGAAAGAAGAGTATGGTTAAGTAGTGTTCGAATTTGCTTTGCATTGATGACTTGTTGCTCTTAGGTCGGCCATAACAAAATCAAATTTGATGTTGACTCGGTCTGAAGTGCCAGTTCGGAAGGACCGGATATCGAAGGAAAGCTTTGCTGATAATTTACTAATGCGGTATTAAGACAAAGTGGAAACTATTAATTGTAACATATTTATCATAACAAGATGAATGATATCGTAACGACGATTTACGCTTATACTGGTGAACATGGACTAAATTTTGAAGCTGGAGAAAAGCTGAATGTCTTAGAGCGTGGTGAAAATGGATGGTGGAGGGGGGCCCTCTTAAAAGATGGTGGTGATTCAACTGATGGAAGTTTGGAAGGATGGTTCCCGTCCAGCTACGTAGAAAATACAGGAGATCTGAAACTCTCGGTAATCTGTTTAATATATTAAAAGACGTCACGTCAAATGCGTTTAAATATTTGTCAATATTGTGTTTAAAATCTAGCGGTTTATGTTAGAGAACTGAACACATCATCCATGTCCTTTGAGGTGTATTCCGATTGTTCTCGAAACAATACAAGGAACTACTATGACAATAGGTTTCCTGCGGGTTTCTCGCGGGCTAGGTGTATATTAAAATAGAGATCTTGAAATGCGCGTTTTGTTTTCGCAAGGCAAACAGTTAAATAGCTGCGAAATTCCTACGAAAATAATTTCTTTCACAGAATACCATTGTCAGCTTACAAAGTTTTTTCCGGGTAAATTTTGCGTGGAAGCTGCATCTTTTCTGAAGTTTAGCGCAGCAGGTTTTTACTTTTATATACCAGACAATGAAAATGATCACTTTTTGTTTCAAGTGTCTTTATCAGGAATCGTCCAACCAATGCGTATGTTGAAATCTGAAATACGTTGGAAAGTATTGAAGTGATTGAATCTGTTTAAATCTGATAAATCATGGAGAGATCATACCAAAAGAATACTTGTTGAAAAGCTCCCAGACACCTGTTGATTTTGATTAAGCAATTATCTTTCATCATAGCTTGAGAGCCCTTGTGTGAATTGGTTTTTCAACATAGGCATGGAGGCTAGCTCAATAGCCCTGGTGGGGAGAGGGGGAGGGGGAGGCCTCTATACAGAGCATGGTAATGGTGCACCCATGATGTACGCTTCTTAAAACTAGATTCATGAAATTCTGCAAAATTAATATAAAGTAATGACACACCTGAGTGGGGCACATGATATTTTTGGATTATTCTGTGCACCCCAAAACTTTTCAAATTTGGTCAGACTCTGCAAACTGGGAGGAGAAGGTCACTAATCAACTGTGGACAAAAAGGCTCAACTTACATTTATAGCAGTTAACAATATTTTGAGTCATGATTGGAGTAGCTCATTTTAAGATATTATAACCTAAATTTTCTGCTGAAGGACTTTGGGATCTTACAAAAAATGAAAGTAAAAATCTTTGATAAAAATATTTGGATGTAATTACTTCCATGGGTTTTAAATTTTAATAATTTTCGAACAAATTTTCCTTACCAAAGTTCTATGAATACCAACCCTTCTGGACGCATTCAATTTTGCCCTCAACCAATTGTTATTAATGTATAATGATATGAATTTAATCTGATATAATGTTTAGCATAAAAGCTTTTTAAATTTTTTGTGTGACTGTTGTGAAGATATCATGCTTCAATGAAAATATTTTTTGAATGATATTTAATATCTTTAGTCGCCCAAAAGCTGAATCCTAAAATTGCCAAAAATGTGGCGTGTACCAAGCTTGAAAAGTCTGGTCCCTTTGACTAAATAAATCAAAAGCAAACTAGGCTTTGGTCCAAAAATTGCTGTGTACTTTGTAATTGGTGACTTTATTTTTGTTTAGAATTTGAATAGAATTTGCATGTTTTTTTCCTCACAGTATATATACTTATTTGGAGTAAATTATCAGACCTGATGTGTGGGTCAGGAAACTAGAAAGTAGAAGTAAATATACTTTTTGCTAAGTACACCACAAGCAATTCATAATTTTCAGATACAAACATAAACTCACATCATTGTTTCCTAGTCGTGTAACTCTCTAGTTATATTACTTTTGAGAAAACAAAGCTGCAAATACATGATAATTCATTTGACTTTTTTATTTGACAGGATTCAAGTGTGACATCATCTCCAGTCATATCAGATGCAGCTCTTCCACCCAACTGGAAGACAACAATAGCAGCTGATGGAAGGGCTTACTACTACAATGAAGTTACTCAAGGTTTGTTTACATCAAGAGGCAAAAAATATTTGCTTAAAACTAGAAATAAAAAATGTTGTTTTGCATTCCAAACTCGACTTTTATAGCAGTGGTTTTTCCTTTTAATCAAAATACAAATTGATACAATCAATCTTTTCTCTGCACATCTAGTTAGGAGGTGAACCGTCCCTTAGATAACCTTTAATAATAACTTTTCATAAATTAACTGAATCACAAAAATGGTTTGCTCAGTGTTCTACCTTTCTTCTCACTCTACATTGTGATCTTTGGCCCTTTGCTCTCAAGTGCTTTCTCTCTAAGTTATTATTGTCTTTTGAGACTTTTTATTATTGTAAAACCTAAAAGATGTGATGTCCTAACCAGACCCATTGCTATAGGGGGCCTGTGGCAGGCCTGGCCGTTTGTATTTTTATAGGTGAGCTGTGAATCGCTCCCCTCATTTGCTGAGGCGAGCTAAATCAGTAACACATAGAATGTACTTTAAAGACAATCTACAGATGACTTAATAAGCCCCTTTAGTATCTGTTGGTTTCCTTAATGTAATTGCCTCAGTCAGGAGTGTTATGTTTTACTTCTTTCAATTTGTATTTGCTTTAACCGTGACTTAGGCACCCCCTTTACTTGAAGTATTTGAAAGAACAGACTCTCTCCGTTTTATGTAAAGCTAGCACAACACAAAAACAACAATTCTCTTGCAAAACAATCTTTTTGTTGCACAGAATTCGAAAATGGCTTTAAAAAACAAATTTTGAAACAAACTTAATTATACGTCTAGCAATCTTCAGAGAATAAAACGTCAGAACATAGAAGGAAAACTCTACGCTAAAATACCCAGTTTTGGATCGAAATAGGCCATCAGAAAACGCGAGGACATGACTGTTGAGGTTTTCCAATAAGTGCCCCTTTCCTATTGAAAATGTTACCAACTGCCACATAGATGGAACGATGATCAGGATGATGGAACGATGCCAATAATGGGAAACATGTCGCCGTTATAGCTTTTCACCCAATCTGGGTTTTTCAGTAAATGCTGCTCGATAGTGGAATTCCATGTTTTGGTTGTCGTTTTTGATCTGCAAGACAGAGTACCCTGTTATCTTTGAGGGATAGTTTTGTTTCTATTGCTGGAAGGGACCTGCTGTCTTATTATATCCCCAATCTACAATTCCTACCCATTTCTTCGACTTTCCTTCCAAAAATATTCCTGTTCTCTTAAGATTGAAAGGTTCTAATCGCTACAAACAGACCTTTCGGTTAACTATCCTTTTCCAAATAGATCGAAGTTCATGCCTATCATAACAAAAACCACCCAACAAGCAAAAAGTTAATTGCAAAAAATGCAGTGACAGGAGAAATCGCTGTTACAAAAATAAGCCAATTAACCTGTTTTCAGGGTTCTCTGAATAGGAAAAGGGCAAATGAATGGAAATTTTAGGGGAGCGATTCTCCCTTCATGTTCTGTTTAGGAGAGCAATTCATAGCTCGCCTCAGGTTGCGAGGGGAGCGCGGAGGCGAGCGCGAGCTATCGCTCGCCTCAAACGGCCAGGCCTGCTGTGGGGGTGTAACACCCCCCTTGAAAATATTTCCATGTCAAAAATGAGGAGTTTTTTGCCATCTAGGCCTCATAGCTAGGGTTGCTTAGTGGGCAAAATACCAAACTTGTCAGCAAATAATGGATTGATCAACCACTTTCTTGGCAAATGTGACTTTGAAACCCCCCTTGAGCACAATAGCCAGTGACTGACCTGGTCCTAATGTAGCTTCTCTTTAAAAAGAATGATTTATCAACATATATGGCACAAAATAGCAAGGTCATGGGATGTCATAGGTAATTGTTTGATAGAAGAAGTTATTAGTCAGTTGCAAGTAGAACCCACATGTGACAGTATATTTTCCTTAAGTAATTTCATTATAAATAGATTGGGGTGCTATTTCTTAGAAGTTTAAGCCTTTAAACAGCTTAGCAGACAGAAAGCTTCTTGTTGCTATCAACTGTTAAAAAAAGGTGATAAATCTCTTAATATATCTTAAGAAGAATTATTGTTTTTTTCTTCCAGAAACTACATGGTCACTGCCCATGTCCCCTACAAAATCACCTCCTGCTACATTTCCAAAAAGACATACCATTTCACAATGCTCAAGTATAAAAAAGCCAACTTCACCGACAATAAAAGTTGAGTCATATTCCTTGAGTCCAAGTCCAGATAAGAAAACAGAAGGGAGGAGTGCAACAGGTATTTCCAAGAAAATTTTTACCACTGTTGTGCATGTTTTTTATTGTAGTCCTGTTCCAGCTTATTGGAGGCATGTAATTATTTTCTGAATGAAAGCTTAAAGATTAATGGTTTTTAATAATAATCATTTAGGGTTTTTAGAATCAAAGAAGATATAATGATTTACCATTAGTTCTCAAAAGTGTTTAGAGAAAGATATTTTGATTGAAGTCCCAGCTGGGTCTTATTATCAGTGTTATTGGTGTTTTTGTCAAGTAAATATGCTTTATGCTAATGGAAATTATGAACGCTCTGTGTGTCTTATTCTTGCAATGATACTTTATCAAATCAATGATGTTACACAGAAACTCCAGAAGAACTCTAGGGTAGGGGGAGGGAGGAAAAGTCCCAAGCAAAACAATAGCAAATTAAAGAAAATTGCTTAGTATTGCAAGGGCAAGGGAGGCAACTGCCACCGTGCATCCCGTGCTTCTTGATTTAACTGGATATTTTCAACTCAAACAATGCCATGAACAATGTACACTTTGTGAGCTGTTCAAAGCCACCTTGTTTAAAATTAAGTAAACATTTGGAAAGCACCATCAATTTTATTCTGCAAATCAAATGCAAAATGAAGCTTTTGAACCCTTTCCACACAAGTTCTCAAATTTTTCAATTTCTCCCAAATACCAACAATGTTCCTTTCTTGTGCATTTTTACCTGTTTAGCTGTGTTTTCTTTTTCTCTCTAAAAATATGTGAAAGGCCTTCTACAACCCAACTGTGGTTGTAATGAGCCCTTGGATACATTGAAAGAAAGTGAAGATGTGATGGAATATTTTGGCTATGGTGCATATGTTCCACCGAAGGATAATAAATCGCCTCCCCCTATTTTAATGAATGTTTTAGTTTATGCGAGAAACGATTCAATACAGGAGTCAAACTGACTTTGTCTTGTAGCAGACAGTGGCTACAGCTCAATAGGTTCACCATCCCTGTCATCCTCAAGAGAATCTATTGATGCAAGAAGTGTTGGTAGCACTGGAAGCGGGGGCAATCGCAGGGTTAGTATTTTTATGCCATTAATATTTTCTGCCCAAAGTATTTTTCTGCCATTTGTTTTTATCTTCCATTATTTGTCACAAAGTTTCGTACTTTGAAAGTAGTATCTTAAATACAGCGGTTTCAGGGCTGGCAACCTTGAGGAAGATTATTTGAAACAGAAAAGTGTCAGTAACCACACCCAGACCACACTGTAATTTCAATTTATATTTGGAAGGCTTGACAGTTTTGACTTATTGTCTGGAGTTAAAATGAACAATGCTGTAGATTCGGGCCGAAGGGTTACCTTTGTGTAAAGGCAAATGAGTTGGTCAATTAATTTGAGCCATTCTAACCATTGGAAATAGTTTGATCCAAAAACTCTGCAGCTAGTCCTAAGCCAAAAGGTTTTGCTGTCAGCGACCCCTTCCTTGTCATATCTGAAGCGCTATTAGGAATGGTAACAAATGGCTTTTCTGTTTGCAATAGCCAAGCTAGACATTATCGTATGTAAGCGGTCCATATCGGTATTGTCGCTCAGTGGCGGACTGGCTCAGAATTTTTAACCGGCCACAAATAACTGGAGGGGCCCAGGTGGGTGTGGTCTGAAAATTAGGGCGTAGTCAAGTGAGCATTTCATCATAATCGATCAATTTCTAAGCAACATAACATATGTAGCACTAATAGCAAAGTTGAGCTGTTGATTACAAATGGGCGCTGAGTACACTAATTTAAATTTAACATTGAATAATAAAAATTCTGTCTGATTTGGATTTCAGTAATTTTGCACAAGAGACTTTCTCGAAGAAACAAAGTTTAAACTCATAAGAAAACTAACCTCAGATGCATAAAGGATAGTAAGTTTAAGTTACAGAATATCTGAGGTGTGAGGAAGCCTTAAACTTACAAGGTGTGAGGAAGCCGTTCGTGTTTTAAACTTACTGAAACTTAAACTAAAGATGGCAGACCTAAAAAAAGCAAACTAGAAAGGAAGGTACACTGATTCGATTTGTAGAAGTTGTGGTTCACATGCGGAATACATTGAACGTCTATTGGATTGTACCAATTTCTATCAAAAATTCAAAATGGAAAAACTTGCTTAGCGACAAATAAAGCCAAAGCGAATCATTTCTATATACGAAAATTTGATATGTAAATCATGATATTATAGCTATATCATAGCAAGAGGGTTCCCTTATTTTTTGTGTAATCATCCGCTAAATTGGTTTGCTTTCTGTCTTTTAGACTTAATACGTGCTTACAAACTATATTTTTCACAAAACTTTAAGGTTTATCATTTCGAAGACCGTTTCAATCAAATGCTATCAGAAGTTGCATTTCTTTAATTTGCATTCCAAGAAACCAGTGATCAGTCCTGTCCCCTTTTTGCATCGACTTTACCTTCCTTTCTGAGAACCACTTGCGACTCGAAGTTTATTCGTCCATTATGTGCAATTTGGCTAATTCTTGCCATTTTATTGACACCTTTTTCTGTCAATTTTTCATTCCATGAGGCAATACCTTACCCGTTCGTGTTTTATACTAAACAGTCCAGCGCAAGCAAAAAACTAGATTATTCGGTAAACGAATCTTTAAGACGATGCAACAACCCCCGTTGAAGTATCATTCGCATCGCATTTTCTTAATGCTATGGCTTGAGTAAAAGAAAAAGTTAACGCCAAGTTTGTTACTGAATCACACCTTACTTTTTTACTAACTGGCAAAAATTTAAGTGAACTCTACAATTAATGCCGGGCAGATTGACTGAACCTGGGTCTATGAAAAATAAAAATTCAGAAAATTCCATCATATTAATGTATTCATCAATTCTAAATCTCTATTAACCTCTCATAACCTAAAAAAAGTCATTCTTTTTTTAGCTTGGACCCAATCCATTTTATAACCACATGCTATGACATTTATTCAACCTCAGTTTTGATGTAATCCATGATATTTATTATTCGTAATGGGACATCTTAAGGCCCCACATTCCTAAAATGGGGCCCTTTTTCTGCAAAGATGGGGCCCTTTTTGTCAGATTTTAAAGGGGCCCACCGGCCACGGGCCATTGTTGCCGCTCTGAGGTTATTTATAGTGCACTGTTTTTTGCAAAAATGTAAAGAGACAGATACGATTTCGTCTGTGCTCGTTGGCGCCTTACGTTAGTTTCATCGCCGCCTCTGTAGGTTATACAAAAGCCTTCAGCTCTTTGGCGGCATAGTGTCCTTTCTTTCCTGAAAGGGTCTTTTTCTGTCCTTTTTGAAAAAAACAACCGTAGTTGCATTTTAAAGCTTCCGCTTTGTGATAGAGTATTGGGAGCCTCTTGTAGATCATTCTTTTCTCTGTTTTTTTGCGGGTCATTATCAAGTTCGCAAACTATTTTCTTTTCGGGCTTTACATATTCAGAACCACCCCTTGATGTCTGAACGGCCATTTTACCCCATTAAGGGTTTCCACTCCTTTCTTGGCAGAATCCGGAAAAGTGTTTAACCTTCCACCTGTCCACTCCTTAAGGACCTGAAAACTTTCCTCATCAAGACAATAAAAGCGAGCTTTTGATATACAGGTGGTTTTGAAATTAAAAGTTTTTGGTTTCGTTGGTCTTCCTCAAGGTGGCTGATAGCCTGCGTCACATACCAAATCGAATATAGACTTTTCTGTGACGTAGGGTCAGTCAGTGATCTTGTGACGTTCATGTTTTCTGGGCTCCGTTTTATGCGCATCCTCATTCCTAGTTTGCTTATGATTATCTGAAATTTTTTGAATGTTTTGGTAAGGATGGAATTTTCTTTTCAGGAATAGGCCTCGTGAAATTTTTCGAATTTTTTTTAGCAAGAATGGCTTAACCTTTCTTGTGTGTTTTCCGTCTCAATTATTTGCGGGACGTTGTGCTTTGAATTTATTAAGCTTGTAACTTTCCAGAAAATCTCCTGGCACATTGTTTTGATTCCTGAACTGGCTTTATTGTCGAACAGACATCCGTCGTGGTCGTGGAACTATCCACATACGATATCCTCAAAAAAACGAGGATTGTGGATACTAATTTCAATCTTTTGTTCTATTTGATAAATTCTTTCCGCTAGATCGATTAGTGACCTAAGCAACTTTTAAATTTTTGAATTTGTTGTTATTTTCTTGTCTTATCACATAAAGTGTTCAAGCTTTGTCATAGTTTCTTTTCTCTTGTAAATGTTTATTTCTATGTAAATTAATCAAAGGTTGCAAGGCTATAATTTCTTGCTCTCTCGAAAAGTCTGCAATGCAAACCTTTAGTATTTTATGTTTCCAATTATTATTTTTGCTTTGCAGAGGCGAAAGACAATGGCAATGAATCTAACCCCGTCGGTGTGTTTTCTTTAATATTTATTTAATTTTTGTAAATATCTAGTTATATATATGTTTCATTCTATCGAGATTTGACACGTCAGTTGTCCAATTTGCTCCCTAGATCTTTCGCGAAATATCTTGTCATGTTCAAGTATTCATTACCACCATAGACGTAGTAATCAGGGTAGCACCGGGGGTATGTGTCCCTCCCCTCTTTAAAGAAGCACAAGTAAAATACCTTTTTGCAGCCCACTTAGATGCCCCTTTTTCACTAACACGATTCCCTCCTATTTAATGCTTCCTGCGTTTATGGTTATCACCGTTTGTAGAGAAAGTGTATAATCCATCACTGTATACTGGAATCGCTGTCCGTAAAGTTGGATTAGGTTTTGTCCCCATCTTCAAGAAACTGCCGCAGACAGCAGGAATACTATACTTTACTCTACTAAAATCCATTGGCGTCACCACGGGGTGAACTGGGGTGGACATGTCCACCCCAGTTTTTCCAGAAGTCGATTTTCTGATTTCTCCAAATCCTGATAAGTTTGGCTGATCAGATCGATTTCGATTTTCGCACTGGCAAAAAAGCCGGCGAAAATTGCTGCTTGAGAAAGTTGCTTGTCCAAAAATTTTAAAATAGATTAAATACTAAAAAAGGATTTTCTAAGAGTCTGAAGGGCGTGACCGAGAAAATTTGTTTTTGTCCACCCCAGTTTTTTCGAGCTGGCGACGCCACTGCTGAAATCTAAGACAGTTTTGTCTTTATCTTCATGAAACTTTCGCAGGCAGCAAAAATAACTTGAGGCCCCCCTTCTCTCCCCAATTAAACTACATTATCTGTATTAGAAGATGGTTTATTTTTATTTTAGCGACCACAGTTTTTCAACTACCCAACAATCGAAGAAAGCTCGGAGCAAACTCCACTCAACCAACTTGACATCAGCTTTTGTGACAATTTCTGGGTACGAAGTCTTTTAGCTTTTTTCGTCTTGGAATATTCAGCAGTTGTTATAATTGATGTTTTATTACATGTTTCATAGCTATTCAATGTAGTTTTTCCTTACACCCATTGATTCGTCTTTCACGCATGCTTGAATTCCAGCCACACTGTTTTCGGTGATTTATCTAAACTTTCATCCCTCTACCAATTTTTCCTTCATCCCAGTCTTTATCCTCTCATCCATTCATCCGTTTACCTTATGCTCGATCAACACCAGCTTCTCACTATCCCGTCTTCCTTTTTGCAGATCTTACCAATCATTACTTTCAATCATCTTTTATACCACTTCTCTTTGCTGTATTCAATTTTCCTCTTTAACGGGGTTTTGTTCTAAGGGAGGGTCGTGTACAGAACTGGCCTATTTTGTACAGATAACTGCGTTGAATAATACATGTTACATCAGGTTTCTGTGATTCGATGTTTACGCCACTCTTTAAAGGAATGAGTACTTACACAAATGTGGATCAACGTGTATTATCTTTTTTATTTTAAGATGCAGTTAGCAACATAAACATAACCACCAAGCTTTCACACCTTGTAATTTGTCTTACTTTGTGTTGAAGTAACTACATAAGAGGGTATTTGTATAACTGCATCGATGGGTTGTTGTTTTTCGTAAGAACCTTCCATTTCCAGCAAACATGAGCGGCTGCAATGCTAAGTTTACATGTTGGTACTAATACTTCTAAGACTAATACTATTGAGATATTTTTTGTTCTTTAACATCATTATTACCATTATGGTCATTATCATCGATTTATTAGTGTTCATATTTGTTTCTATGCAAACAGGACGACTTAGGCGAATCGACCGGCTTTGATCTTGTTCGCAGTTATATACAAAAGGGAAAATCGAATTGTAAAGAAATGGCTGATTTCTTTAGAGAGAGGTGGGTTTTCAGTAAAAATTTTCATTGTAATATATTCAAATTTATAAGAAGCTCGGTTATCATGCTGCTTTGGCATCTTACGAATAATCGTACTATTCGGACAATTTGCTTGTATTCTAATATTCACTTTGAGCCTGAGCTAAGCGAATAATCAGACAGGTAGCTAAATACCGGTTAATCAACCTTCGTTGGACAGCCCTAGTTTTTAGACTCTGTTAAGTGAAATATATCAAGATTAGAACCCTCAAATAACTGCGGAAAAAAATGTTGTGTTGTTGATTAGGATGACTACAAAATGCACCAACCCTTATCATAATCGAAAACTAGATATTTTAGGATTCACTTTTAGGCCCTCTTTATTTTAGTTGAAGAAGGAGTTGTAAGTATTGCAGAAAGCTGACATAGACATAGATTGAAGAAAGGTTTAGATAAACTTTCCTAAAAAGATAATGTGGTTCAGGGGTGATTCAATACAAAGACAATGTTGGTTTAAATTGCGCAAGATGCGTCTTAATTGTTGTCAAAAGGTGGTCCTGTCGGACCTTTGATGATAGACTTTGACAGGGACATTTCTCGTATAACCCTACTGTCTAGGATTTCCAGTCTCTAAGAAAGTAGTTATATTTCATTTGTTGGAGGCAATCGAGCAGTTGTCATCTGCCAATTGCCAATTAAGTTGACGTTTGATTTCATTTGTCACATCCCAGAGCGGCAATCGAAGATGGTTATGCAAAGAATTTATTACGCCTGGCGCATGGGCAACACGGAAATCAGGAAAAAGGGTAATAGTTTGAAGCTACTTTGCTCTTTTTCGTTGCTTAACTAAGTTTATGGATCAATTGTCGACTATCTATGTTACTTCTTTATATTATTTTGTCCAACGAATGGTGATAAATATTCAGTGATTCCGGTTAGCATCAACTTTCTCTTTCATAGTTTTCATATGTACAGATAAGGCCCTGTTATATTTGCATCCTTAAATATCCAATGTTAATTAAATATTTTGAGTCAAAAATTTAATTTACCGCTTTTAATGATAGACTGAAGATTTTAATCTTTTGGTGACGCCCTCATATTGAATTAGTTCATTGTTTATTCATAGCAGACACATCTAGAACATTTTATCATTAAAATTAACAAAGAGAGAGATGCAATATTCGAAGAAATAGTATAACTTGGCGTAAGATAACAAGTTTTAGTTCAAAACAGGGCCCACGCCATAGATTTAAAAGTGGGGAGGGGGCAAGGCTAGCAAAAGTAGGGAGCCAAGGCTTCTTTCCCCTTTTACTGCAGCTTTAAAACTACTTGCTTCGCAAAAAAGTGGGGGGGGGGGGGGAGGCATGGCCACATGACGCTCAGCCAACCCAGAATATTTGTGCGGTTTAATACCCCCAGCAGACAAGTCTTGTCTGGTTAAACCTACCTGTATCAACTCATTGCATGATTTCGCAATGCAAATATTCTGTGAAAGCAACTTTATGAAGTTATATCACTAATCAATGCCTTCAAAAGGAGAGCCTGCGTGTTAGTACACAATGGCCTACAGAACATTGTCTATCATGCTCTAAGCCATTGCCAATACTTTATGTATCAAAAACACTCCATGGACGCCAGGAACAATGCATCTTGTGTATTCCTTCCATGGATACGAATTGAATATGCGAATATTATTTTTATTAATTTAAGGGAAAATAGATTCAACTGGCAGTTCTTTTTCCCCTTGAACCAGAGTCACGTTCATGTAATTCGTTCCTTACTTCTCATTACCTAATTCCAATGTATTGTATTCTGTAGTCTTATTCTTTTGCACTTTCTGTCTACGTCTACGAGCTTTCTATTGGTGAATATATTGAAATCAACTGTTGACAAATATTTCTTCTAAGCTAGCTTGTTTGGTATCTTTTTTCAGATCTTGTGGAGAAGCTTGGCAAAAGATGAAAAAGGGTTTGGAAGAGGAAGCCCAGTTTCACCAAGAACTGTCCCTTTCGGTGTGTAATTTTCTAGATTGTACAGAAATTCATTTCATATTTGAATTTATAGCTTTTTTGTTCGGCAGGGTTTGATGATGAATTTTTGGAAATGACTTAGAATGACAAGTTTCAAGCTTCCGTATAAAGGAAGAATATTCTACCGAAATACTTAAACTATGTCGAAACATGCATGGATACATTGCACTGTTTATTGAAGCCGTGCAATGATTGAAGCCAGAGCCAACTGTATTGTTGGCTAATAGCTCAACTGGGTACAGGTTTTTTTAGTTATTGGCATCCGCAAGATGTTTCATTCCTCTGTTATGACTAGAAACAAATGACTACTGGATGCAATTATCATTTTCTGTTTCCCTTCAATTTATGCATTTTTATACCAGTTCTATCTTCTTTGTCAGTTTTAATATCTCTTCAAAATTTAAAAAAACAGTCCTTTTATCTTATCTGACCTGTTTTAATTTAAGGAAGTAGGTTTTCACTAGATTGAGATTTTTTTATTTAAATTGGTATAATTTGATTGTCGACTGTACAAGTTTTTAATTAGATCTGTCGAAAAAATTTTCTAAGAAAGAAAAAGAAAGATTTATTTCGTCATTATTTGTTCTCTTATGATATATTTTCAGTTCTCCAGTTCTCTTTACTAAGATGTAGTTCATGGATCACATACTGACACTTTGCCATTGCCACAATTTATTATGTACTTAATTATATGGTCTTTAAACATGGATTTGGTCTTTAAACTAATTTGTTGATATTTATTACGTTCTAGCTAATGCAAGGGTTGGAGAAAACGCTAACTGAGTATGCAGAACGGCCTATTTTTATAGAGAAGAAAGATGCGAAAAGAGTATGTATCAACACCGCCTTTGAAAATTTATTTTTGTGTCACCAAATATATCGTTCCTCTGAAAGAGACCACGAGATTTGGCAGTCCTAAGAGGCGGAGCTTAAGGAGAGTCATCTTAGTTTGGGAAATTGAATTACCATTCCTTAAAAAAATTTAACAGAAGGAGGTTTGAGTTTTTGCAGCTAATTACTGTAGTCAATGTTTAATATTCATCGGCAAAGCATATGTAGAAAGGCAGATTTAATGAAAAAGTGGTTTATTTTTCAAATTTCTTTTGTCGTTTTAAGGGAAGATTCTTGGCAGTAGTAAAATTTTGTCTTTAACTGTTTATTGTATTAACCTGACATGGGTATGGCTGATGTTCCTTGCAAATTAGCTAGCGTTGTGATATTGAACCTCCGAAAATGCCTGTTTTGCATGGCCTAAATGTCAAAAATATTTTAGATTGATGCTATTATCCATGATGATCGGAAAAAGGTGGCATCAAGGTTTAAAGACTTGGAAAAGGTTAGTACAGAAAAGTTTTTCTTGAATGCCGTATGTTGAACATATGGACGAACATTGGAAGTACAATTTCCTGTTATCTGTATTGACTCCCTTTGAGTATGATCCAACCTCAAGGTTTATTCAGATTAACAGTTTTTTAGCCAAGAGTATTCTATAAAGAGCGTCCGGTTGAAACAAACGGCAGTTAATTAGGCAGCTTGTTTGAGTGTGCTATTGACAAAAGCTAATACGAATAAACAGGCTAGACATTTGTCCTTACTTTGTTATGCATAGTTCAATAGCTAGGTAGAATTTTTGTCAAAAAATATTTCAAGAACATGACAATGTTCGCTTTGGTTTTTTCGACTTTTTGGGATTGAACATTTAAGAGTGTTTCCCGATTTTATGAAAAGAAGGCCCTTTTTGATTACTTATTTCAAAATACAAGAACTTGATGACTCATAATCTAAACAGACGACTTGTTTTCTCATAAAGAAGACGAATTTTACGTTCTTGTTTTTTGTGGTTGAGCTGTGGTTCATCCCTGACACAATACATCTTTCAGAAGTTTTCTGTCAAGTCCAATTTTGTTTTATTCGTAGAAGTTACTTTAATTCTGCATAAGGGCTGGGAAGATATTTAAGATTTACTCTCTAAAACTCTACTGCCAGATAATGCTACTAAAAAAATTTTAAGGTAGACGGAATTTTTCAACATTTAGCTCTTTGAACGGCGACAATAGCACAAGGAAGACATGTATAAAATGATTGCAATATATTTTGAGATTCTTTTTCTTAACATTTTTTTTATTTTTGTAGCAACGTGTTGCATTGAAAGAAAGGCAAGCAAAAATCAACCTCCTTACTAAGGTATGACTTTTTCTATTATAATTATTATATTCATTTTCTATATAAAACATTATATAAAACATCTTCTATTTTTTCTATTATTATTATATCGTTTCTTATTTTAAGGTATTTATTACAGAATGCAGTTTTTCTAAGTAATGAAAGTTGAATTATCAGCTTTGTTCTGCTACAAAGTTTGAATTCCATTTTTTAATTATCTGTAAATATTGTCATATCGGTTTTGTATTTCTATCTGTAGACTAGAAATCGTTCACACTTGCATCTGCTTTGTTTTTATCGTTTTTTAATTGAGTGAAATAATATGAAGAAGTTTTTCTGTCCACATTGTAAAGGAGAGACGCAATGAAACGAAATTAAGGGGTGATGGAAAAATATTATGAGCTTCTAGCTTTTCATGTTCATTTGTAAACAAATTTGCCCCTGATAAAAACAACTCTTGGGTTAAGTAGAGAATATGAATCCTTTTGAACTGATTTTATTTTTTTGAATGATTAATTTTGACCATCAATAGCCCTGTTGTTAATGCGCTAAACTGAGTATTGCATAGCACAAGCCTCTCTCCGCCTGAATCAATGTTCAATGTCAGAAAGGGTACCTAGTTTTCAAAGGACCCCTATTCTGCTGGAATACCTGAATTGGGCACATCTTAGCTATCTTCTATAGGAGAAATGAAAGTAAACTTTGAAAAAAGTTTGGATACTTAATCTTCTTCTCCGATCAATCAAACCAAACGTAATATTTGATTTTTCTTCTTTCCGACATTCAACTCTCGTTGAAAGCTAAAAACAGCCCTCGAAACTCTAATTCACGTTTTTGTTTTTTAGCAACAAGACATCTCCAAAGCACAGAAAAAAATAGCAGCATCGGGTAAGAAACGTCTGGATTATACGAGTCAAATAGGACTACACGCTTTTTTTTAAGGAACTTTTCGATTTGAAAAATTTGCAGCCAATACTCGCATAGATTGTTTGCTCTCCGTGTGTCAAGTGGTTTCCGTATATGCTGTTTCGCTTATGCTGTCAAGTAGTTTCCGCGTATGCATTGAGTAGTTTCCGCATATGCTGTCTCGCCCCTCTCTCTATTAAGACCCCCCTCACATGAGAAATTTCAGGCCGGTCTGAACTCAGATCGACCTGAAATTCATTTCAGTCTGCGGTCTGAGCCCTTGAGGTGCTCACATGAGAGAGGGCGAAATGAAACTCAGGTCGACCTGAATTCGTTTCGGTTGTTCAGGTCGGTCTGAAATTTCAGGTCGACTTGAAATCCGCATGTGAGCAGAAACGTTTTTCAAGTCGGGGCGAAATGAAACTCGCGGAAAAAAATAAATTGCAAATTAGAGTTCTGGGATAAATGTTTGATAAATTTGGCGCCATTTACCATTGAATAATGCAAGATACAGCCTGTGCTTATTTTGCCAAGATCTATTTGGCTTCTATTGGACGTCATGAAAACTCTCGGAATAAAGAAACGGTACATGTTGAAGAAGTTGAAACAAAAGTTGAAGTTGAAATTGAGTTGAGACATAAGTTGAAGAAGCAAAATAAAATGAAGTTGCAAAGCCGAGACTAAAACAACCAAAATAGATTTCAACAACTGATTTAAAATAAATCTTTTCATCAAATTATTGGGTGCCATGATTGTTTTGATCTAAATTTCGCCGTAAATGCGCATGTGCAAAACCCTGTGGCTTTTTCAAGCCGGTTTGAAAACATCCATGTGAGCGGGAGCAAAATTAGCACGCATAATCAAATTTCAAGACGACCTGAGTTTCAGACCGGCCTGAAATTGTTCATGTGAGGGGGGTCTAAGTGTTAAGGCTTATTGTAGTCAAATCACCGAAAGTGAAATTTTTCATTATACATAGCAACATTAAAACCGGAAACTTTAGAATAAAACACTTGATGAATAACTGTCAAAAGATTCCTGATTGCACAAATCTCGTGATTTTAGAATCACTTCATATGAAGTCTTTTGTCGCACTTGATGTGCAGTGAAAATTAAGGAACTATTAAGGAACGTTTGGTACTACAATATGATAATTTGAGGTCTATGACTAAGGAACTTTTGGAACTAGGCCTTGAGGTAGGTTCCTTATAGATAAAAAGGCGTGTAATAAAACACGTTCTTATCTGTGACTTGTCAATAGCAGTTCCTAATTGTATGGAATATCTAATCGTGTTCACGTAATGGATTGCGCACATGGGTAAAGTAACAACAGACATAGGCCCACAGTTCAACACCTCAATATTATAGACATATTGGAGGACCTCTTGAAAAACAGCTTTTACTGAAGGGCAACCCTCCTTAAAAGAATGAAATGTATGGTTTATTATATATAGCAGTTAGAACACTTTTAATAAAAGCATCTTTATTTTCCCAGTGACTTGCTTTCAAAAGATGCATATATCTTAACTAGATGATTTGTTGGGGAGGGGAGGGGGGAGGGGGAGGAGGGGGGGGGGGGTATCGTGAATGATTCTTTTACTGGGAGACGCGTGCAGCAGCCTATGGACCAAATTGTAGATTAGTGCAACTTATCCAACTTCAATCGATTGTTTTCTCGATGTAAGCGGTTGGACAATGGCCAAAGTTCAACTTTGTTTTTAACGCTGATAAAGGTCGAGTTCGGTAAACAGCAATTATGAAGTACTTGACGAGCTTCCTTCTGGTCACTTTCACTTTTACAAATCATCTCCTATATACTAATATGCCTAAATTCAAATCAGGGCAAGCTCTGCTGCCCGCGGTCGGACGGTCACAAATCGCCTGTTAAAATAGCCTCCTAGATCCCTCCTCCCCGTCCTGCGCCCTCCTCTTCCGGCTGGCCCGG
Source organism: Rhopilema esculentum (assembly GCF_057945365.1). Lineage (NCBI taxonomy): Eukaryota > Metazoa > Cnidaria > Scyphozoa > Rhizostomeae > Rhizostomatidae > Rhopilema > Rhopilema esculentum. Next base: position 5,744,849 of record NC_142827.1, read on the forward strand.
CTGGCCCGAACAGTGCGGGAATCGCTTTTTCGTTTCGATCTGAGTCGGCTTTCCTGCCTAAAACTCCTCGAAACAAACTTTTTTTCGGCGGAAGTTGCCTTGCTTGCGGACCTGATTGCCTCTCCAGAGAAAAGGTTACATCGGGTCGTTAAGCGTGTTAGGCTTTGTCGCGTGGGTCGTTAACCGCCACCTCTTTGTGCGGAGGGCAATTATCTCCGCAGAGTTGCTCTGCCAAGGCTCTGCTAATCACCGTCGATTTTTTGGCACCAGAAAAAGGTGCTGCGTCACGGCTCGCTTCTCCCTTCTGGATGGAAGCTTCGATTCGAAATTTTGGGAATCAGAACCGGTCGAATGCGACACCTTTCTCCCAAAAACTCAGCATCGTACGAGCAAAAGTTATGATTGTCATGATTATCGCCTGTACATCGATGTACAGTACATCACTGTACGAATCCTTTGTGTTAGAGCCCTGGCTCGACCGTGATTGGTCGAAGTTTGATCGTTATCGGTGCTAAGAATGCGATCGCATTGTTTAAACTAGGCGCTCATGCTTATCATGCTCGATTTTATCTGTACGCGTTCTATCACGTGTTCGTTTTGCCATCTTGATGTGTCTTTGTTTACGTGTTGAACTCGAAAAAATAAATGTCAAACCGCCAAAAAACTCCGTGATTTTCAAAAGGGCTCTGTGATTTAAATGAAAGCAAACTAAACGCGAAAAACCCTAGCTAAAATGGACAGTTTAGCATCGACAAGAGCAGCTTAAACGACAAACTTGGCAAAAATCCTGTCCGTGTGGGGGTACGAGCCCCGCGACCTCCGATTAGACAGCAAAGCATTGGCCGCTCGCGAAGAATTACAAGAAACTCCTATTCGCATGGACTCAGCACTAAAGGACACTGAGCATTCCAAAACATACGTTTGAAGTTAACACGGACGTGAAAATGCCGAAATTTTCGAAAATGAAAGTTTACAAAAAGTTTGTTTTGGTTGCGGACGATTCAGGATGTTTCCCTTCATGATAAAACTATAGCATCGATGCGAGATCATTAAGCGCCAATTTGATTGTCAGTGCGGGTCGTTAGCGGTACTTAGGTACTCATTAACCTTTCCTTCTGCAAAGCTCCGCGGAGGAAAACCAACTTTTTTGATTTGCTAAACTTGCTGCGTCATAGCTTACCCCGCCGTTGTTTTACGCATTATAAATCTGTTGACAGCATTCTTATGTTCGAAAAAACATTTTTATTCGTTTCAAAAACAAATTGGAAGCCTTTTTTTTCAATTTCGTTTAGTTTGATTGCAAAGGATGAAGGATGTTTCACTTCGTTATCAATCTATAGAATTCAGGCGAGATCATTAAGCGTCAACTTGATTGTCAATGCAGGTCGTTAGCGATAGTTAGGTACCCATTAATCGTTCCTTCTGCAAAGCTCCACCGTGGAAAGACAACCTTTTCGATTTTCTAAATTTGCTACGTCATAGCTTGCCCCGCCGTTGTTTTGAGCAAAAAAAATTAATAGACGGCATTTATTATTGCTCATTATACATGAGGAAACAATGCAACCCAGGCCCTTGCAGTGAATGACATTAGGTCCAGATATCTGGGCACTTGGCACAGACTTAGTCATTATATCTCTTATTGCTCATTATACATGAGGAAACAATGCAACCCTGGCCCTTGCAGTGAATGACATAAGGTCCAGATATCTGGGCACTTGGCACAGACTTAGTCATTATATCTCTTATTGCTCATTATGAATAAGGAAACAATGCTATTCAGGCCCATGCAGTGATTGACACTAGGTCCAGATATATGGGCTCTTGGTACAGACAAAGCCGTTACATTTATTATTGCTCATTATACATAAGGAAACAATGCAACCCAGGCCCTTGCAGTGAATGATATTAGGTCCAGATATCTGGGCACTTGGCACAGACTTAGTCATTATATCTCTTATTGCTCATTATGAATAAGGAAACAATGCTATTCAGGCCCATGCAGTGATTGACACTAGGTCCAGATATATGGGCTCTTGGTACAGACAAAGCCGTTACATTTATTATTGCTCATTATACATAAGGAAACAATGCAACCCAGGCCCTTGCAGTGAATGATATTCGGTCCAGATATCTGAGCACTTTGCACAGACAGAGTCATTATATCTCTTATTGCTCATTATGAATAAGGAAACAATGCTATTCAGGCCCATGCAGTGATTGACACTAGGTCCAGATATATGGGCTCTTGGTACAGACAAAGCCGTTACATTTGTTATTGCTCATTATACATGAGGAAACAATGGAACCCAGGCCCTTGCAGTGAATGATATTAGGTCCAGATATCTGGGCACTTGGCTCACTAGAGACATGTCAATCAATTGCTCATTTACAACATCTCAAATACAGTTATTTGGCAAAATTCATTTATAGACCGAGGCTTTGAGCATTCACCTACTTATATATAATCCGTACAGTTATAAGCCTCCCACATTAAACCCAATAATTAGGCTACGCGACGAAGCATAGGAATTTAGATTCATCTCATACATCCAGTATCGAGTAGCAATTTAGTCATGGTCAAAACCTATGAGGGGGGAAGATAAAATATTGTCCTCTTCAATAAGGAATTGCTATTGACCAACCTTTATTAATGAGATTTTTTAAACTCACCACCAATTTCCAAAACTACTTCAAACTGCCCTTTGAAAGAAACATGATGGCGACCCGACTAACCGAAATTCTGCCTCCTCTATTAGGAAATTGGAAGTACTACAGCATATATCTCAAAGTTTTATTAAACGATAACGGATTCATAAAATCGCTAACAATAAAGAGCCCCTGTATATCACTGATCCAGCTAAAAGTTAAAAAAGCATTTATTAAGATAAACAATTATTTTTTAATTGAGCATAAAACAAAGAAATATAGCGGATATTCCCTACATTTAAAAAAGGACAAACGGTGGCACTCTCAGTAATAAACCACCCTCTCTAAAAACTCTCTTAAAATCTATGGCCACTTGCCAAACGACAAAGCAATGCTCCACAGCTAATCGCACTTCATTGAATTCGGTCCAGATATCTGAGCACTTGGCACAGACAGAGTCATTATATCTCTTATTGCTCATTATGAATAAGGAAACAATGCTACTCAGTCCCTTGCAGTGATTGACACTAGGTCCAGATATCTGGGCTCTTAGCACAGACAAAGCCGTTACATTTATTATTGCTCATTATACATGGGGAAACAATGCTACCCAGGCCCTTGCAGTGAATGATATTGGGTCTAGATATCTGGGCACTTGGCTCACTAGAGACATGTCAATCAATTGCCCATTTGCAACATCTCAAATACAGCTATTTGGCAAAATTCATTTATAGACCGAGGCTTTGAGCATTCACCTGATTATAATCCGTACAGTAATAAATCTCCCACATTAAACCCAATAATTAGACTACGCGACGAACCATAGGAATTTAGATCAATCTCATACATCCAGTATCGAGTAGATTTGTTAGGGTCCAGCAATTCGATCCCAATTGAACGTTTTCAACGAAAATACACCCCCACTCATTCGAATTTCTTTACTTTTGAACAAATAAGAAGAGGTTCTAGAAATTTCATTTTTTTAAATATAACATCATCAATACCAAAAGTTGCATCAAGAGAGGTTTTCAAACCAGGCTTTATTTGAAAAAAGTCCTCCCACATTTTTCACCTGATGCCAAACGAGGTCCCCGAAATATGAAATTAGTGCCCTTACGAAAAAATACTACTATTAATCCAATTTAGTCATGGTCAAAACCTATGAAGGGGAAATATAAAATATTGTCCTTTCGAACAGAGAATTGCCAATTTTTAAACTCACCACCATTTTGCAAAACAACTTCAGACTCCCTTTGGAATAAAAAATAATGGCGATACCAGTAGCCAAAATTCTCAGTCCTCTATTAAGAAATTGGAAGCTCCTACAGCATATATTTCAAAGTTTGTTTAAACCATAAAAGATTGGCAAAGTCATTAACAAGAAAGCTCTCCTAAAGATCATTCATCTAATCAAAAATAAAAAATGCCTTCCTGAAGAAAAATAGTTACTTCTTAAGGAAGCATAAAACAAAGAAATATTGCAGATATTCCCCACGTTTAAAAAAACAAACGATGGCATTCTAAGTAATAAACCACCCTCTCTAAAAACTCCCTCAAAATGTATGGGCACTTTGCAAACGCCAAAACAATACTCCGCAGCAAATCGCGCGAAAATTACTTTTGCTCTAGATATCTTGGCACTAGGAACGTACAAAGCAACCATATTTATTATCCCTCATTATAAATGAAAGAGCAGTGCCACTCAAGACCTTGGAGTGAATGGTATTAGCTCTAGATATCTGCCCACTCTGCTCACTAGACACGTGTCAATCATAATTTTTTATTAATATCGTCTCATTATAAATATTATTTTAATTGCAAGAGACTCTCCCTACATTTCAAAATAATCACTTCCAAATACGATACGCTTCACCACATACAGTAGAACATTTGATCCTTGCCCAAATACATCTCAATAAATTAAACTTTTGAACTACGTCCTTATTTATAGTCATTGATATTTTTTGCCTTTTTATTGAAGGAAGACTAGCCTTTCTTGAAGAACCCGCCAAGGCGGGTTCTTGCAAGCCCCTATACCCGAAACTTTTTTCCATTCTTGGAGAGCCCGCCAAAGCGGGCTCTGGGTGGACCGCCGGCCCGCGGCACGCCGAGCCAGTGGACCGCCGCCCGCGGCACGCCCACCCAGTGACCCGCAAAACCCCCCCAAGCCGAGATGCAAATTAGCAAAGAACGAACTAACGCCATGCCCAACACACAAAACCCCCCTCACACAAAACCCCAACACACACGGCTTCGCCCCCCGCAGAGGCGTGCCCCCCGCAAAGGCGTGACCCCGCACAAAAGAGGCTCCCGCCAAAGAGAGGCTGTGGCGTGCTCCCACGCAGAGGCTGCGACAACCACGCCCTCTGCCATCACAAAATTTTTCCTCAAAAAAATGTGCAAAAAACACTCGCACTCCTGCAGAATTCAGCGCAAAAATCACTCGCGCTCCTACGCGATTTTTACTCGCACGACTGTCACAGGCGCTAGAGGGCGGGGCCCTTTTCTTTCCCCTCTGCTCCCCGCCCTCTAGCGCCTGTGACAGTCGTGCGAGTAAAAATCGCGTAGGAGCGCGAGTGATTTTTGCGCTGAATTCTGCAGGAGTGCGAGTGTTTTTTGCACATTTTTTTGAGGAAAAATTTTGTGATGGCAGAGGGCGTGGTTGTCGCAGCCTCTGCGTGGGAGCACGCCACAGCCTCTCTTTGGCGGGAGCCTCTTTTGTGCGGGGTCACGCCTTTGCGGGGGGCACGCCTCTGCGGGGGGCGAAGCCGTGTGTGTTGGGGTTTTGTGTGAGGGGGGTTTTGTGTGTTGGGCATGGCGTTAGTTCGTTCTTTGCTAATTTGCATCTCGGCTTGGGGGGGTTTTGCGGGTCACTGGGTGGGCGTGCCGCGGGCGGCGGTCCACTGGCTCGGCGTGCCGCGGGCCGGCGGTCCACCCATCCTATATACTAATATGCCTAAATTCAAATCAGGGCAAGCTCTGCTGCCCGCGGTCGGACGGTCACAAATCGCCTGTTAAAATAGCCTCCTAGATCCCTCCTCCCCGTCCTGCGCCCTCCTCTTCCGGCTGGCCCGGCTGGCCCGAACAGTGCGGGAATCGCTTTTTCGTTTCGATCTGAGTCGGCTTTCCTGCCTAAAACTCCTCGAAACAAACTTTTTTTCGGCGGAAGTTGCCTTGCTTGCGGACCTGATTGCCTCTCCACAGAAAAGGTTACATCGGGTCGTTAAGCGTGTTAGGCTTTGTCGCGTGGGTCGTTAACCGCCACCTCTTTGTGCGGAGGGCAATTATCTCCGCAGAGTTGCTCTGCCAAGGCTCTGCTAATCACCGTCGATTTTTTGGCACCAGAAAAAGGTGCTGCGTCACGGCTCGCTTCTCCCTTCTGGATGGAAGCTTCGATTCGAAATTTTGGGAATCAAAACCGGTCGAATGCGACACCTTTCTCCCAAAAACTCAGCATCGTACGAGCAAAAGTTATGATTGTCATGATTATCGCCTGTACATCGCTGTACAGTACATCACTGTACGAATCCTTTGTGTTCGAGCCCTGGCTCGACCGTGATTGGTCGAAGTTTGATCGTTATCGGTGCTAAGAATGCGATCGCATTGTTTAAACTAGGCGCTCATGGTTATCATTCTCGATTTTATCTGTACGCGTTCTATCACGTGTCCGTTTTGCCATCTTGATGTGTCTTTGTTTAAGTGTTGAACTCGAAAAAATAAATGTCAAACCGCCAAAAAACTCCGTGATTTTCAAAAGGGCTCTGTGATTTAAATGAAAGCAAACTAAACGCGAAAAACCCTAGCTAAAATGGACAGTTTAGCATCGACAAGAGCAGCGTAAACGACAAACTTGGCAAAAATCCTGTCCGTGTGGGGGTACGAGCCCCGCGACCTCCGAATAGACAGCAAAGCATTGGCCGCTCGCGAAGAATTACAAGAAACTCCTATTCGCATGGACTCAACACTGAGCATTCCAAAACATACGTTTGAAGTTAACACGGACGTGAAAATGCCGAAATTTTCGAAAATGAAAGTTTACAAAAAGTTTGTTTTGGTTGCGGACGATTCAGGATGTTTCCCTTCATGATAAAACTATAGCATCGATGCGAGATCATTAAGCGCCAATTTGATTGTCAGTGCGGGTCGTTAGCGGTATTTAGGTACTCATTAACCTTTCCTTCTGCAAAGCTCCGCGGAGGAAAACCAACTTTTTTGATTTGCTAAACTTGCTGCGTCATAGCTTACCCCGCCGTTGTTTTACGCATTATAAATCTGTTGACAGCATTTTTATGTTCGAAAAAACATTTTTATTCGTTTCAAAAACAAATTGGAAGCCTTTTTTTTCAATTTCGTTTAGTTTGATTGCAAAGGATGAAGGATGTTTCACTTCGTTATCAATCTATAGAATTCAGGCGAGATCATTAAGCGTCAACTTGATTGTCAATGCAGGTCGTTAGCGATAGTTAGGTACCCATTAATCGTTCCTTCTGCAAAGCTCCACCGTGGAAAGACAACCTTTTCGATTTTCTAAATTTGCTACGTCATAGCTTGCCCCGCCGTTGTTTTGAGCAAAAAAAATTAATAGACGGCATTTATTATTGCTCATTATACATGAGGAAACAATGCAACCCAGGCCCTTGCAGTGAATGACATTAGGTCCAGATATCTGGGCTCTTGGCACAGACAAAGCCGTTACATTTATTATTGCTCATTATACATGAGGAAACAATGCAACCCAGGCCCTTGCAGTGAATGACATAAGGTCCAGATATCTGGGCTCTTGGCACAGACAAAGCCGTTACATTTATTATTGCTCATTATACATAAGGAAACAATGCAACCCAGGCCCTTGCAGTGAATGATATTAGGTCCAGATATCTGGGCACTTGGCACAGACTTAGTCATTATATCTCTTATTGCTCATTATGAATAAGGAAACAATGCTATTCAGGCCCATGCAGTGATTGACACTAGGTCCAGATATCTGGGCTCTTGGTACAGACAAAGCCGCTACATTTATTATTGCTCATTATACATGAGGAAACAATGGAACCCAGGCCCTTGCAGTGAATGATATTAGGTCCAGATATCTGGGCACTTGGCTCACTAGAGACATGTCAATCAATTGCTCATTTACAACATCTCAAATATAGTTATTTGGCAAAATTCATTTATAGACCGAGGCTTTGAGCATTCACCTACTTATAATCCGTACAGTTATAAGCCTCCCACATTAAACCCAATAATTAGGCTACGCGACGAAGCATAGGAATTTAGATTCATCTCATACATCCAGTATCGAGTAGCAATTTAGTCATGGTCAAAACCTATGAGGGGGGAATATAAAATATTAGAAGAGGTTCTAGAAATTTCATTTTTTAAATATAACATCATCAATACCAAAAGTTGCATCAAGAGAGGTTTTCAAACCAGGCTTTATTTGAAAAAAGTCCTCCCACATTTTTCACCTGATGCCAAACGAGGTCCCCGAAATATGAAATTAGTGCCCTTACGAAAAAATACTACTATTAATCCAATTTAGTCATGGTCAAAACCTATGAAGGGGAAATATAAAATATTGTCCTTTCGAACAGAGAATTGCCAATTTTTAAACTCACCACCATTTTGCAAAACAACTTCAGACTCCCTTTGGAATAAAAAATAATGGCGATACCAGTAGCCAAAATTCTCAGTCCTCTATTAAGAAATTGGAAGCTCCTACAGCATATATTTCAAAGTTTGTTTAAACCATAAAAGATTGGCAAAGTCATTAACAAGAAAGCTCTCCTAAAGATCATTCATCTAATCAAAAATAAAAAATGCCTTCCTGAAGAAAAATAGTTACTTCTTAAGGAAGCATAAAACAAAGAAATATTGCAGATATTCCCCACGTTTAAAAAAACAAACGATGGCATTCTAAGTAATAAACCACCCTCTCTAAAAACTCCCTCAAAATGTATGGGCACTTTGCAAACGCCAAAACAATACTCCGCAGCAAATCGCGCGAAAATTACTTTTGCTCTAGATATCTTGGCACTAGGAACGTACAAAGCAACCATATTTATTATCCCTCATTATAAATGAAAGAGCAGTGCCACTCAAGACCTTGGAGTGAATGATATTAGCTCTAGATATCTGCCCACTCTGCTCACTAGACACGTGTCAATCATAATTTTTTATTAATATCGTCTCATTATAAATATTATTTTAATTGCAAGAGACTCTCCCTACATTTCAAAATAATCACTTCCAAATACGATACGCTTCACCACATACAGTAGAACATTTGATCCTTGCCCAAATACATCTCAATAAATTAAACTTTTGAACTACGTCCTTATTTATAGTCATTGATATTTTTTGCCTTTTTATTGAAGGAAGACTAGCCTTTCTTGAAGAACCCGCCAAGGCGGGTTCTTGCAAGCCCCTATACCCGAAACTTTTTTCCATTCTTGGAGAGCCCGCCAAAGCGGGCTCTGGGTGGACCGCCGGCCCGCGGCACGCCGAGCCAGTGGACCGCCGCCCGCGGCACGCCCACCCAGTGACCCGCAAAACCCCCCCAAGCCGAGATGCAAATTAGCAAAGAACGAACTAACGCCATGCCCAACACACAAAACCCCCCTCACACAAAACCCCAACACACACGGCTTCGCCCCCCGCAGAGGCGTGCCCCCCGCAAAGGCGTGACCCCGCACAAAAGAGGCTCCCGCCAAAGAGAGGCTGTGGCGTGCTCCCACGCAGAGGCTGCGACAACCACGCCCTCTGCCATCACAAAATTTTTCCTCAAAAAAATGTGCAAAAAACACTCGCACTCCTGCAGAATTCAGCGCAAAAATCACTCGCGCTCCTACGCGATTTTTACTCGCACGACTGTCACAGGCGCTAGAGGGCGGGGCCCTTTTCTTTCCCCTCTGCTCCCCGCCCTCTAGCGCCTGTGACAGTCGTGCGAGTAAAAATCGCGTAGGAGCGCGAGTGATTTTTGCGCTGAATTCTGCAGGAGTGCGAGTGTTTTTTGCACATTTTTTTGAGGAAAAATTTTGTGATGGCAGAGGGCGTGGTTGTCGCAGCCTCTGCGTGGGAGCACGCCACAGCCTCTCTTTGGCGGGAGCCTCTTTTGTGCGGGGTCACGCCTTTGCGGGGGGCACGCCTCTGCGGGGGGCGAAGCCGTGTGTGTTGGGGTTTTGTGTGAGGGGGGTTTTGTGTGTTGGGCATGGCGTTAGTTCGTTCTTTGCTAATTTGCATCTCGGCTTGGGGGGGTTTTGCGGGTCACTGGGTGGGCGTGCCGCGGGCGGCGGTCCACTGGCTCGGCGTGCCGCGGGCCGGCGGTCCACCCAGAGCCCGCTTTGGCGGGCTCTCCAAGAATGGAAAAAAGTTTCGGGTATAGGGGCTTGCAATTAATGCTAATTAAACAAATACCTTTTGATGATATAAGTAATGTGCAAATTCTCATTTCTTAGCTTCTTTGACAAATGAAATTAAGTATTAGTATTAACGAGCATTTCATTGGCGAAAAGAACGGAACAAATAGAAATTTGTAATTATCTGCACGTTCATGCCCTGCTGTTGTTATTTTGCTTAGCAAACTATTTGCAATTTTACGTCATTAAAATATGGCATTATTACTTCCAAACGTGCTTTTATGTCTTTCATCAGTAAACATCTGCAATGGCATGATTCATTGTTCTTTGACAACTAATTATCGTATTTTTTCATAAAGGGAGTTTCGATGTCTCCTGTTTACCTTTGATTTACGTGTTGTATGAATTTGCCTAAGAGGCTTCTAACTAGCGGCCTATTGACAGTATAAGTCTTGCAATTAAATGAAATTTTGGAAGCTTGAAATCTCTGTTCTTCATCCGGGCTTAGCCGAATCAAAGTACTCTAGTTTCTAGTTAATTGTAAACATTGCTCCTTTTGTCAGCAAAGAGAGTCTTCAGAACTTGAGTAGGCACAGAGATTTAATTGAATTTGTTTCCAAAAATGATTTTTTTGTTTTAATCCTTAGTAGCACGACCAAAACCATTTCCAGAAACCTAAGAACAGCAGTCACCTTAGTTAAATCTATATTTATCAATACACAGTTCATTTTGTAAAATCTTTTGTAGTTTATCATAAATATTTTGCAACATTTGCTCAATACCATTCTGTTTATATTTAATTACTTTGCTGTTATTTAAGAATTTTTTAAACCGATAGTCATGTGTAGCAATTTCACTCAATATTTACAATTGTTTTTCAAATTGGTTTAAAATATAGAAATGTTTGTTACGGTCATGTTAAGTAGATTTTCTTCTTCTTACTAGTTGACGATCTGAAGCGCTCAATAGACGATTTCAATGATGCACAAAGAAAATGGATTGATGATACAGTCCTTGGCCTGATGGTAAACCTTTAATTTGTATTTTGTATAATGAGAAGTAAATACAACTAACGTAATACAGTATATTGTGTTGCTAAGTTGCACTGTGACATTGCAGTAAAGGTTTTAGGTTAAGCGTAATTGGCCAGTGACTCTTTTGGGATAAATGTTATGCCGGAATGTTGAAAACTATAAAGACCTGTCTGTTTGGTATTTTTTATCTCATGTTTCTTTGTAATGAAGAGTCATTTTCTATGAAGAATCATTTTTTATGAAGAGTCATTTGTTCGTGTAGTTTTGCATCACGTACTTTCAAACTTTGTGTATTCTCCATTTTTCATCTTGAATTGTGTTGTGGCTGCAAGCGTTATGCCTCAGCATTGTGGCTTTTCTGCAAGTTGCAGCAAGATAAAAGTTGCCTTGATGGGGTCATAGACTATTTAGATATTATTTAACATTCCTGGCGCATTGAATTTTGTTAGAGGATGCAAATCTTTGTTAAAAAGATAATTTGCTAGCGAATGGAATAATCTTCGTAAGTGTATACTAGCTTAATATCTTTTAAAATCCAACTAATTTTCTCAGGAACTGGAAAAGAAAGAATCAGAAAGGATTCAGTTTATACAGAAAAAATTGGAGATGTATACTGAATTGGGAAAAACAGCATTTGATGGGGATTCACAGGTGAGTTTCATTTCAGTTTAATTCGCTTTTAATGCTAATTAACCCAGATTAAGCTTCAAGGTAATATCATCTTTTCAGGTTTTAAACTCTGCAAAGAACTTATAAGCCAAGAAGTTTGTTAATTAAATATTGGTTAATGATTTAGAGACTGCAAAAAAGGTTACATTGATTTTGAAAGTCAGTGTTGAAAGTTTGCCAGGATGATGCTTCTTGGTCTGCTGGATCTGTTAAGTTTTTGAAGTAACAGATCGTTGAAACATTGCGTTTAGACAAAAACATTTCAATTTTTGTCAGACTTACTCACTAGGTTTTCTTTCAGACCATGACCAATATACTGGAATCAGTGAAGAAAATTGACCCAGTCATTGATCGAAAGGCTTTTGTGGATGGTAACAGAACGGGTATCATAAGACCCATTGACATAAAGAAATGATTTATTTATCAATAATCTGTTGCCGTTGTTGTTCAGGTAGTACGGTGTTCTTTCCTTAACCCCTTACTTGGATATCGACGTATGTTACTATGACTAATAAATTCTTGATACAGTGACTGCACATTAAAAATTTAATGTTTGGATCTTCTAACCTCAGCTTAGCATTTGTGTTCGCTTGTTAGGTGTAATTGCGATAAACTTCTAACCCCTTTCCCCCTGTACTCTACCCTCTTTTTGTATACACCCTCTCGTTCCTTTAATTTAGTCGTTTCTTCTTCGTCTTCTTGTTTCTCTTCGTTTTCGTTCTCTTTTTTTTCTTCTCTAATATTTTCTTATACTTGCCCATACACTGTGTTCAAGGCACTACGCTTAAGGCTCTAAGTTTTGCGTGAATGTGGGGCATAAATTAATTTGCTTTTCAGTCTAGACAAGCTGGTTTTCTCTAGCGTAATTTGCAAATGGACTGGGACATTTCAAAGACAGCTTGGTTATGCAAACATTAAACTACAGATACCAAAAGCTTTTGTCATTACTGTCAATAAAAACAACTTATTCCCTTTTGTCCCTTTTCATGTAGCCTACTCTCGATCCACATTTTTAATATTCTAAGATTCCATTTTATAGACTTGATGATAACACGAAGCTATTATATTTTTGTAACTTTGTAGAATGTTGAGATTTTATATATAGTTTTAGAATCAGTTTTTAAAGCTATTGATTTTAAAAGTTCATTTGGTTTATATTACTGTTAAACAGATTAAACTTACATTTTCTTTCAAAAATATTTTTTTCTTGATTTCATGTACTTCCAATAGACGTCTTCATTTTCTTCGTTTGACATATGCATGTAATATAACGTTTTGTGAAGATATTTTTGTAATTTGTATTTAATTAGACTCGACCCTCGTCATAACCTAAAGGGGGGATTTTTTTCATGATGTTCTTTCATGAAGTACTTTAATAAATATTAATTCTTTATATCAGATAACTAAATATATATTAAACCAATGCATAAAATTGCAAGATTTTCCACTGAAAATTTGTTTATGCCCTGAATCAAAAGACAGATTGCGCCAAACCGAAATGATCTTTGAACTGATACTGATTCTTGCTCAAAAAGGCTGTATATTAAGAAACCCCATTTCTGTATTTTGAGATTTACAGATAGGTGGATTTCAGTTAAAGTTTTAAAAAATGTTTATCTGATTCTTAAGATGCATAGTAAGATAGCTGTTGCGTTTTTAGGACAAAAATGGCTTTAAGGCCCTGTCCACACGTGCTCGGAAATTTGTGGAAACGTAATTTTTTTTACGAATACAGCTTGCGTCCACACTTATCCAGCGTATTTTACGGTCGTATCCGGAAATTTTTGAAGACGGTATCCAGATTGGAAATTTTTTGATCCGTTACAAATGCGATTACGTATGGACGCTTGTATCCGAAAACTTTCAAGTACGCGACGTCTTTTTCTGGGTTCCAGTTTCTCGCTGCTAGTACAAACAAACATGAAGTACAGAAAGGTTGTAGCGTCTTTGTTAGTTGCCTTGATTTCTACAGCACTTGAGCGAATCAGACAATTTCCGGATAAAAGCGGATGATACGTGTAGACGCCTGAAAACGATTCGAGTACGCTCCGACAAAAAAATTTTCGGGGAAAAACTTTCCGGATGCGTGTGGACAGGGCCTAAGTAGACAGCAGAGAAAGAGTCTTGAAAGCTTCAATTTTGTATAATAAAATTTTTTTTCCAGTATCATGAATTGGTGTTAGTACTCGTTAATTACATTATTTTGTATTAAAAACGGCTTCACGAGTAGAACCCCTATTGGAAGTTATGTTCAAACCATCAGCGTTTCTTAAACCAGTCAATCATTGGCTTTTTGCTCACATTGGACAATAATTTTGATCACGTAGAGCGTACAGAGGTCTTTATACACTCCATTAGATCTTAATGAATGTCAATAGCATCAACTTGTCCCCACCCCACAGCGCTGTTTAATATTGTCCTCAAGGTTTCGATGTTTTCAGTCTTATTTCTCTCAGATGATTGTGCTGGTAAATTTTAAACCAACATTGCTTGTGGGAAGAGGGGGCTGTGCTCTCCGTTTGTCACTGAAAACAACTAATTTTTCAGCTTTTGGCTGCAGGGTGCTGGGGATTTTACCCTGTAGGACATATCCATTTCCAAGGGAGGTCAGCTGGGGGTTGAAGCAATGGTTGTTTTTAACAAAGAAAGGTCACTAAGGCTTATGGGGGTTATTGCCCCCCCCAAGTATGCTAGAAAAGATCCTGCTTTAAATAGCTTATTATTTACCAGTTACACATGATAGATATTGTTTTCTAACACGTACTGCAACTGGTTTGAACATCCCTTAGAATTCTTTAACCATTCATTGCTTACTCCAATCAAAGTATAATTTAGCATCAATCGTGTTGTAGTTTCATAACAAAGAAAATCTTTATATTAACTAAACAATTGTCTTTTTCTTGTATCTTTTTTAAGCTTGTTATTTTTTAAGTTTGCTGTCTTATATAATTGCATGTGCCAATTTTGTTTGCCTCAAGGAATGTGTCAGTAGGGTGTCTTCCCAACAAAGTTTTCACAAAGTAGGTGGACTAGGCCGTGGAGCTCTTCCTCCAATATACCTTTCACAACATTTCTTTAAGCTGGTACACTGGATTATTCGAAACGTTTTTAGATCCACATGTACGAGGTATTCAGATAATAGGGAAAGCACTTTATCCTAAATCATTGCAATTGTTGATATTCTAATTCCCAAGAATATTTGGTATAGCGTCCAAGGTGAATGTATTCCTCATTGAATAACTTAAAATTGGTCTTTGCCCCATCTTGCATTTTCAAATTTTAAAGAACTTATTGGAAAAATTGTCCAAAATTTTATGAAGCATTTAAATTTTCGTTACCATTTGTGTGACACAGACAGAGCTACGATAATAAAATTTATAGCAACGAAATTTATATAATTTTTTCCTATTAGCGCATGCTCCAACACGTTGATATTTGAGGGAGGTTGGCAGACTTGTCAACCCTCCCGGTTTTGCCGGGATCTCCAGGTTTTGCTTGCTTTCTCCCGGTTTCCCGGTTGTTGGGAACTTCATACCCTGGGTACCAGACTCACTGTTTGGTACCCAGGGTAGGAACTTCATAACCCAACACTCCGCTAGTTACACTCTTAGGCAACGACAAAGAAGAAGTCAAATTTTATCTGAAACATTTTTTATGCAATCAATCTACACTCATGTTAGTTCAAACTCTACTCGTAACTAATGACGCGAAAAACATAATACATGAAACGTAGTTGATTGTGTTCTATGGTTATAACCCGTCTGTGAATGATATGAACTCTCCGTCATGGTAACATTAGTTTAACTAGTTAGTAACATAACAAAGCAAAAATTATGCATTGACAATAATTAGTTGCTAGGCGCATGCAACCTCACTTTCCACAACACCGGTTTTTTATGATTTCCCCCTGTTTATTCTTGTCTTTTAGCAGAGGTTTTCTTATAACGAAATTTCGTACATAAAACTTCCTTCTAGTTTTCCAATTTTATGTGTTCCTCTGTACTTCTTATTTAGTCTGTCTCATTAGTATCCTAGAAGCAACCACGAAGCTGTAGATGTCGGCTAGGGTGGGCAAACTCGAGCAAGAACCATACCTGAGGGGGGCAGGCTTTAAAACAAGAGAGCAGATATATAACAAACAGATATATTTGGGCTAAATCAAGCTCACAGAATTATAATTATGCCAACTTTTCAAAATATCATTTGGAAAAAGTGTAGCCAGAGGGGGCAAGTTGTTGTCAAAATTTTCATTTTGGGGGCACAGCCCCCCGTGCCCCCCTGCAGCTACGTAGCTGCCTAGAAGGTGAAATTGCCTAGAAGATATGTGAACGAAGCAGTTTGTTCCTTGGCAAACTTTATTTTCAGATTAAAATTTGAACATGTAATGAAATCATGCATAAACCAGACCCGATAATAGAACGATGTTCCCTACTTTCATTAATAGGCTAAATTTGAAGTTGAAAAATTTTGCCAATTATTCACAATTATTGTTTTTCAGAGTTCATAGAGTCAAGGTAAAGAACTTTCTTATCAGTGTAGAAACGAGATGCCAGGTTTGCTACTCAAGAAGCCGCTTAAAATTAAGAACAATACCTTATATAGATCTTGATCATTGTGTTTATATTAACATGCTGTTCGAGCATAACTGTAGATAGCATGTCATTCCCATCTTTAATCAGACAAGTCTGCAGGGGTTGACGGAGAGCCAAACTTCTCTTGAAGCTTGTTTCATAATTTTCACCTATTATATATCAGCCTCACTTCTGATAAATCTTGCGCACGAACTTTCGCTTTTATAAATGGAAACTAAAGAGGGCGGACAGAGGTACAGATTGCGTTCAATGTCGGCCATTGACAATATGTCGCAGAAACTTCCTCCTCTCCGAAAGAATCGCAGTCATGGCACATTCAGTAGAGGTCAGAAAAGTGTTGAGATTTGTGGTGATGGCTACGAGAAAGTGGATCCTGAAATGGTTTTTGAAGAGAAGCAAACAGACAAACTTCCTATCAAACCAACTCGAAGACGCCTTGTAGAGAAAAACGGGCAGAGAAATGTTCGTTCAAAACATATTCCGAGGACAAGGTATGTTCAAGATATGTTCACCACAATTTTAGATGCGAGATGGAAATGGATGATGTTTCTTTTCATTGTCAGCTATTTATTTACATGGACATTATTTGCAACTTTCTGGTGGGTGATTTTCGAGGTTCGCGAGAGCACAAAGTGCATTGCTGGAGTTCAGCACTGGACCGAAGCATTTTTATACTCAATTGAAACCCAACAGACTATAGGATATGGAACCAGAGCCATCCGAGATAACTGTCCAGAGGCCACTCTGCTTTTAATTATACAGACTATAGTTGGTATGGCTATCGATGCAGTTTTACTTGGTCTTGTTTTTGCCAAGTTGGCAAGGCCTAACAAAAGGTCTAGCACCATCTTGTTTTCTGAAAATGCTGCTCTTAGCAAAAGAGATGACAAATTTTGTTTGATGTTTCAAGTAGCTGATGTTCGCAAAAGGCAGTTGCCTGAAGCTCACATCAGGGCATATTTGTTTCGATCCCTCAAGACTCAAGAAGGGCGAGTGATACCGTTTTATCATGAAAGCCTGCAAATTGGGCATGATCATAACAAGTATGACCCAGATGTGACCCCAGATAGGCTGTTCTTACTTTTTCCTGTCACAGTCATTCACATCATTGATGATAAAAGTCCTTTTTATAACATTGGCCCTGAGGAACTGAAGAAAAGTGACTGGGAAATAATAATTTTGATGGAAGGTGTGGTCGAGGCTACTGGTTGTACGGTTCAAGCTAGAACATCATACCTTGGTGATGAAATTTTATGGGGACATGATTTTGTTGATGTTTTTGAGCCTCAAGATTGGTCTGATGATGAGGGATATCGATATGACCTTTTTAAAATGAATGTCCTGTCGCCTACTGCTACACCGCGATGTAGTCCTAGAGAGTATTATTCGTCAAGACAGCTTGATAGTGTAAAGGAGTCTAATGAAACTAGAAGAGATGAGCAGCCTGATCTAGACAGGCAAATATCTGTTGGTTTGACCATTGGAAGTCTGTAATTAATATTATTAACATAGATATTTAGATATGTTAGATAAAATATATATACTTTAAGTAATTTTATGAAAACTTTACTTATCATAGTTATAGCCTATATATTGCTTGTTTTCAGGCAGGTAGTTGAATCAAGCCTATTTTTGACTATATGGAAAGATGTGCATCACTACTTTCTGTTTAGCTAGTATTCTTAAAACAAAGATCAGCGGAAGCTGTAAGCATGTGACTAACTCATTTTTATTTAGCAGAAAGCCATTATGATAGAAAGTGTGATGAAGAATTATCCCTGACATGAATACCACCTTGAATGAATACAGGCTATAATTAGGTGGCCAATTGTTGTAAAGTTTTTAGGTCAATTTGTTTCTTTAGTTTATTTATTGATGATAATGTTATTAAATTTGATTTTTATATTTTATTCATCTCAGGTATATAATTAAGTTTTATTAGAAAGCACCTTCATATGCAACAACATTATTTCAGAAATATTGTTTAAAACTATTCTTATAATGTCTTTTCAGTTTTATGAGATGTTTTGATTCTTAACGTTTAACTTGTTTCAGTGTTTTGTATTTTCAGCAAGTATAGTAAACAGATGATTATATCATATTTTCCATTAAAATATATTCAAATCTAGCTGTTTTTGCTTTTTTGGAACTCTTTACTTTGTTAACATTACGCTAAATCCTTGCTTAAGTCTTATCTATAACCAAATTTTCATGCTGGCACAAACTCATGTTGTCATGACTTCATTTTCGGTCTTATGTAAAGGGCCCCTTATTAGTAGCCATTCTCAATACGTTTTGAGCCAGGAGACCATCAGCTTCCCTGTCGCGAAATTTGACAGAATTTTCAGTTTCTTTTAGGTTATAAGTTATAAGTTATAAGTTATAAGTTATAAGATAAGTTATAGGGGACAATTGGAGTCAAGGTAGAGCATAAACCTCACATTTCTGCAGTACAATAATGAGGCTTTAATGCTCCTCCTCTGGCCATTCACAGACTCATGCAATAATTGCAGGCAGTTTATTATAAAGATATTTTAACTGTAAAATATTGCAGTCACTGGAATCTTCCCAAGAAAAATGGTCTCTGGATGAAATCCAACAACTTTCCTGGCTTTTAGTGAATGTTGAAAATATTAACAATTTTCTTCGACAAAATTCCGTTTGGAACTGCCTTGCAAAGGAAATTGCCAAAAATCTCTCAGTATCAGAGAAATTGTTCCTAATCGGTTCAGAACCATTGCTGATCGCTGAATTTTAGACTCGTATGAATTTTTGGCCATTTTCTATCTGGTATCGCTAACAAGAAGAAATGAATTCGCCTTCGCCCAATCAGCTAATAGCTAAATATTGGACGTTTGATGACTTTGTGCCTGATTCCTCAGACAATATTTTGAACTCTTATAAACGTTGGAGATGGGGGGGGGGGCAGTATGAGTCTTGTCCGAATATTGTTGTTTGATTGAGATAAAATTGTCTGAATGGGCCAGAAATTTGATAAATTTTGCCTGATTGGGGAAGGGGAGTGTGCAGTCCCCAGCCACTATATCCCCTACGCCTATAGTTGGCCAGTACTAAATTGCTTCAGTTTAACCATAAAAATAAGCCAATCTAAAACGATATTAAATTGTTTTTTAAGTTCTTAAAATATTTTGTAAGTTATTAGAGAAATACACTAGCGTATGGTCAGTTGCATAGTTGTAGTCTGAATTGAAAATAACTGGGCGTAGCGTAGCATTGATCCTTGAGGAACGCTAGAGACTGTGCGTCTGTTGATTGTCGTACTCTTTTGACGACATTTTAGGTAGGAATTTTCAAGGCTAAAGAATTTTCATCAAAACCATAGGCGGAGAACTTTGCAATTAACGAATTGTGAGGTGTTTTATATGGTCCCGCACGTTTTTGCAAAACTGAATTTTTTTTTGCAGAATCGTTTGTTACGGGTCTGTGCAGAATGATGCAGAATTTTGTTATTCAATAGATTTATCTATGTCGCTAAAAATTTCAGGCCCTCGAAAAGGGGACGTGGTGGTGCGATACGCAGATGACTGAACAAGTCTCATTCAAAAAGTATAGGAAAATAATACTTTGGAAAATTGGTTGCAAAAATCAAATATTAGTGCTATCCCAGGATCTACGCCATGGGGAGGGGGCAGGGGGCCATGTGCCCCACTTTTACCTCTCTCTACTGTCCAGGGCCGTTTCGTCAACGGAAGTATGATTACCTGCGGGTAAAACTCGGGCATTACGTCAGGCAGTTTAAACAGGAACGAGGCTCTTGATGATCACAGAAACGCGATCGTAGGATGAGGGCGAATCAGGTATTTTAAAAGAGAAACCTAATTTATTTTGTAGAAGAACACCGAGATGGAAGCACTTGCACAACACGACTTTAACACGACAGAATCGGATGAGCTGCCATTCAAGAAAGGGGATACACTCAAGGTAATGATACAAGTTCAAATGTCGTAGGAATAGACATATTGCGGCATGGCAAAATGTTCCAGACGATAACATGGAGTTGTTCCGCATAATAAGGAACTTAATTCAATACTTAACAAGCTCTCACAATTAGGCCAATGTTCTCACAATAGTGTTGTTTTTGTTTATAATAAAGTTTTTTATAATTTCGTAGCTGATACCAGATATGCTATATTCTAGTTTATACTCCTGATCGCTAAGAATCGTAGGATTTGGGCCTCAAAACAATGAACGTTTGATCTCATTATTTCTCAAACGAGAGATAGGCCCGTCCAGAAACATTTAAGGGTAAAGTTGATGCTTTGTGTAATTTATTGCCTAGTAAGAATAAAAAGTATCTATAATCACATTTATTGCCTCACTTAATATGCGATGAACCGACAACATTTATGAAAGAAACGGGAGTTTTTGATAGAAACTGTAGCGGTTAAACCAGCCTGTAAAGTATTTTTCTGCGCGGGAACACTCGAACAATATAAAAAGAAATTTGCGGATGATGAATTTTCCGTGAGAAATCGTGGTAGTAGCAAAGTCTTTCGAAGATATCTTGTATTCTTTTTCTCTTGTCATCACGATGTTCCTGCTAGTTAAGTGATGCACTGATTAGTTTCAAATAAACCCTTTGTTCACCATCATGACCTTTAGATCTGCATAACAGCACAAGCACATATTTCAGTTTCTACTAGAGGCTTTTACATAGTTGCTACTGAAGGATGGAAAGTTTTTCAAATTTTAAATCTTTTAGTTGCTGCAAACTGCACCCTGAAAGAGTTTTTCTTATGCACAACATTACAGTCAAAATTAATGGTGCACCAACACTTTCAACTTTTCCAGTATTTAATTCAATAGATCTAATTTTTAGGTGCGCCCTGAGTTCTACCATGTCTGCATGTTGGGTGTGCTGTCGCTATGCCCTGCATTATTGGTTTAGTTAATACAACAAATAAAATTGATTTTCCTCAGATCAGAACAAATCCAGTGATCAAGGCACAGTTTTCACTTTCAAAGCAAAATTTAGACAGTTTGAAGAATGTTCACTGATTCATTTGAGTTGAGTATAAAAAAGTCTTCATGACAAGCAGGACTTCAAAAAGGTTTCAGAGACCCATGGCCAAAACTAAAAAGACAAGGCCCTGGAGTGAGCAGACAATTTTTGTAGCCATGCTCTTCAAATAAGATTAAAATACATTTCAGAATATTTCTCACAGACATTTTTTGAAATCATGTGAAATATTTGACTATTTTTAAGCATACGTTCTCTGTGTTTGATTAATTTCCTTCATTACTATTCTACTTGATGCAATTCAACCCCTTGCCCCCTCTCTCGACAGCTCTGATTGTAAGGAAAGTAAAAAGATGTTACCTAAAACTAATATTCAAGTCGTCTGAAATAAAGTTGATTTAGTTGAACAAGCAAGGTCAAATACATTCTTGAGCTAATGCAAAACACTGATTTGAACAAAGTATTGTTGTTGGCTTCCATAGACATTTGTATCAACCCGAGTTGATAAATGAAATTCTTGATGATGATGATGATAATAATAAAATGATAAAGAAATTTTAATCCAAGTTTTGTTGAACCTTTTTCCATAGTTTTTGTTAAGTTTGTTTGGAAAAGCCTAAAAAATGTTTAATTTCTAATGTTTCAAAACTAAATTGCTTTTGTTTGAATAGTTTTGATAAACCTGGTTGCTTTATTATTTCAAAATATTTTTTTTCATTTGTTTTATATGCTGTGGTAACCAACTTTTAGGCTGTTCATCATAATGGACTTCATCACAAAACTTGAAGCAAACTTGCAAAAGGCTAGTCTTTGATCTTGCTCTTTGTGCATATCACTCACACTTAAAAAGTTCTTCAGTCAACAGGACACCCTAAATCTCACCTTTATAGACAGGTCATCTTTTTCTGTACAAACCAAACCAGTAATTACTCCCAGGGACTGTAATCAAATATAATCAAAGCAGTGTTAAACATTTATCAAATCATTTTTCATAATCCTTCAACCTACCAACATTCTCCAGTTCTCAAAACAGGTGTACATTCTCGAGATAAAACTACCTGCATAAATGCTTTGTTTTATTACCCTCATTCCAAACCTTACATACTAGATACTTGAGTTTTGTTGTTGCATGTCCCATCGTTTTCACTACAATGATCCTTCTAAAAGAGTCTTTGGAGATATTAAGTGTTGGAGCTCTTAAGAAACACATGCAAGGGTTGAGCAAGAGCATTGGAAGACTATAGCTCCAGGAAATTTTATGAGTGGATATGTCGAAACTGGGCTCAATTTAACCCATTTTAACTGAGGTTTATAGAGAAGAAACAAATTATTTATTTTGGTAGATATCTGCTGTCATATCTGCATTTTTTGTTGCAGAAAAGTCTAGTACCGTACCTTTATTTGCATGGTGATGTTGTATGTCATGAAATACAACGCACAAACCTGTCATTTGCATGTCAATTTAGGTTCATTGTAGATTGACAAGTGGAATGTTTATGCAAGTTTTATCTTAATAATTTTGTATATCTTATATATATTTTAATGGTCTAGGCATATTTGATGCATTAATTGGGTTTCTCTGTAGATCCTTTCCAAAGATCAAGACAAAAACTGGTTCAAAGCAGAGAATAATGGCAGAGAAGGATTTATTCCTAAAAACTATGTTGAGATAAAACCTCATGAGTATGTATTGAAATTTTTATGCACTGAATTTGCTTTTATTTATATTTCAATCACCAGGCCTGCAATATTTCAATTTTTATCAATGGAGGGAAAAATACTTTGTAATAATGGCTAAAATGGCTAAATATCATCTGAAATGGCTAAGGATCAGCACTTTAAGTATCAAGTCATAGCTTTTTCATTATTATAGAAACCATAGATGTACAGGCTAAGTGTTTATCAATTTAAACAATGTTCAGTTGAAGAGCTTGGATATGGTGAGCTTGTGATACCTGAGCTGGATTATGAAATGCCTGCCTTCTGCAATGAAGCAGGTGAAATTTAGGTATTCTTGCATGAATTTGTGCACGAAAAGATGCTGGCAGTAATATTACCTCCTGGCACATAAGGGAAGAATTCTAATTGAGAAAAATCCTTTTCAATGTGTAGCACATCATGAAATCATCAATAGAACACCTCTATCTAACCAACCAGCATAGTGAAAACCATCCCTGGAGGAAATTTCCAGACCCTGGAGTCTCCTTTTGAAACATTTAATAACTCCACAATTTTTCAATTTCCCCACATCCCCTGTGAGCTGTGACCCTTTGGCCTTTTGATTGTCCACTGTTTATGACATCCAGTGAAGGATATCTGATATTGGGGAGTGGGGATATTTGGGAGTGGGGATATTGGGGAGTCAACACCTTTTGATATCTTGTTGTAAATTTTTAGTTTGTAGCATTGCATGGAGGTAGTTGAAAAAAGGCATTAAGTGTATGTTAAAGGTTGAGGTCAGCTGTAACTTATGAGTGTTTATGACATCCAGTGGTGATATCTGATATTGCGGAGTGGGGATATTGGGGAGTCAATGCTTTTTGATATCTTGTTGAACATTTTTAGTTTGTAGCATTGCATGGAGGTAGTTGAAAAAAGGCAATTTTTCTTTGTCTCTGCCTGTCAGTCATTATCATACTGAACAACCCCCACCCCCCGCCCTATTTGTTATGATGGTCAGTTTGTGATGCTGGCTCATCTAATTTGCGAGAGGATTTTGTAGAAGTAAAACGACTGTTATTTCATTAGAGATTTTGAAGCAACTAACTTATTTACACATAAAAAATATTATATGTAGTTATATAAACAAAAGAATAATTAACATAATTAGCATTGTTAGAAAAACGAGATAGATATGAAAACGAAGTTATACAATATAAGAATTACCCTGTTATAGCCTGCCCCTCCTAACGAAAAAAAATAAGAAAACATTCAGAATTTTTTCTTCGTTTAAATATTACATGATACAATTTTGTTTACAAGCTTGTTATTTGTTAGTTTAACTACATATAGCAATCCTCCTTATCCTATCGAATTATTATTTTTTTGCAAAACAATTTTACAGCAGATAAAAAAACAATTTCGCCGTGGTCTTGAAAAATTCCAGGTTGCCAGTTACTTCTAATGCTAGGTAAGAAGCAGCACTGGTTGTCAATTTGATCCCTCTTTCCATCTTAGCATGCCTTTTGAATGTTAAAAAAAACCTGGAGCTCATAGTGAATTGCAGTTGACGCTTCTACTGAGAAACTTTAGGAAAATTGACACAAGGCACAATTTTACCTAAAGAGGACCTGGAATTTTAGATTTATTGCCAACAAGCAATCTTCAAATCTTCAAATCATTAGTTTGTTTACCTTCATTCATATCAAGGAATATCAAATTTAACCAACGGAGCCGCTACCTTTGCTTGATCCTTTTTTGATTTTATGAGATGAAGGTCTCTGAAATGCATAAAGCGTTTCTTCCACCGAGCCGATTTTACCTGAAATTCTCTCTCCCCCCCTACACCCCCCCCGTCGCGACGCCCCTGCTAATGATCATCATAGAGTAATGTAGACTAGCGTCCAGTCCCATTACATTGTCTGCAAGATTTAGGTTTGGTAGTCAGTGGAGTCATTTATACAGTCTGGTTAAAAAATCACAAAGAATTATGGAGAGGATCTTTATCTTGATCCTCAACCATTGTTATTTCAAAGTTTTCATCCATATCTTATCATTTATGCCAACATCGGTCAAAGTCAAAATCAATGTCATCATTTCATTGCTTTTGGCTTTTATTTAAATGGAAAGATGTATGTAATCGGTTTTGTTTTTCTGGAGTTTTTCTGATGAATGCTCATGCTTGGAGTATGATTTTGCGATAAAAAATCATTTTGTGCAATAAACTGCTCTGAGATTATTTCGAGTTTCGCAGTTTTGAATGCTGTTTCATAAGAATATCCTTAGAAACATATGCTCTTGATATAAGAAATATCTAAAATATGTAAAAAAATTGGAACTAAAAATTCGAAAATCACTCTCATCAAAATCGAATACACTAAAGCGCGGAAATCTCATTCCTTGAAAAATAAGCACTGGCATTGCAATGCTGGAAATATCTATCTTGTTTTGTTTCACTGTGTGTCTTAGAAGCTCAAAAAAGTTTATTTTTCCACGTATTCCGCTTTATCGACATGGCCCTGTTTTAACTTGATTTTTTGTTGATAGTTTTCATATTATTTTGTTTACTTGACAGGTGGTTTATGGGGAAATTAACGCGAAAAGATGCTGAATCAAAATTACTCAACCAGCCACATGATGGTGCTTTTCTAATTCGAGAGAGTGAGAGTACTCCTGGTAAGCGGTTTACATGTCAGGATGGGTATTGACACATCTATATTACTTAAGGAAGAAAGTAGGCTTTGAATTTCCTGCATTGTTATAAATACCCTCCGTGCAATTTTTGTTATCAAGCCAATATTTTTAAATGTGACAAAGAAAATGCCCAGAAAAGAATACTAATCCGCTCTTTGACCTCCGGTTAAAATACAAATTTTTCACAAGTTATATGGATTTCTCTTATCTTCAAATGCAAGCGTTTTACGAGAGTTGGTACAAGATGTGGACTTACCCCTGCCTCTGCTTACGACGCCCCTT
This sequence comes from Rhopilema esculentum, assembly GCF_057945365.1. Taxonomy (NCBI): domain Eukaryota; kingdom Metazoa; phylum Cnidaria; class Scyphozoa; order Rhizostomeae; family Rhizostomatidae; genus Rhopilema; species Rhopilema esculentum. The sequence goes on from NC_142827.1 coordinate 5,770,764, forward strand.
TAATTTTTCCATGGGTTTTATTAGATAAAGCGATAAAATGTCTTTTTTATATGTTTTGTACATTTGAAACAATATTGTTTTTTAAACCTTATTGTTTCTTTTCTAGGTGATTTCTCCTTATCTGTCGTGTGAGTTTTACTTTGTTACGTTTTGGTATCTTATTGAATAAATTTCAAACCCCGTCAATTGCATTTTGGAAATAGTTATTTGGTTTGACGAGTTTTATTTCGATGGATTGTGATTTAATTTGATCAGAATCGTTTTATTTCTTTCTGAGTTGTTATTTTGATTTGTGTTACTGGCTTTTTTTAAGCCCGGAAGGCTCGAAGACATTGACACATTTTTTGGTTGTACAAAGTTTTAGAAAAGGCTTTAGAAAGCAAACATTTTGAATCATGGTAGGCTAAATTTTTTAAAAATGCAAAAGCTTTTCCTCTTTTACGTCGACAGATGAAGTTTGTTTTTGCCCTTAGGCCTCATTGGTCGTTTTTCTTTAGGCAAGTGGCACTTCTTGGATAGCCTTCACAATCATGTGCTCGCATTTCTGATTGGCCTATCTCGATATACAACTAGGTGTATTATTTTACTAGCTAATTGTTTCGACCAATGTTCTAACGGAATATCTTTTGTACCTTAGAGTTAAATTTTGAAAATGGGCGTTCCCATAATTTTCAGTGACTTTAAAGGTGTGGCACAAAAATCCAATTAATGTCTAACAACCTCCCCCCCCCCCCCCAATCATTGGTCTTAATTCCGTCCCTGGCTGCTAGATTGTCTGGTGTCGACTCACCAGAGAACAATTGTACGCTAAATTTCGCCGCCTATCAAAGACATTCCTTTTGTGTTCATAAATTTATTCTGAATTCCGCAGACCAAGCTCCATTATTCCCAAAATTTAATTTCATGCGATAAGGTTTCGCAGAAGTATCTTTATGCGTAATATTTCTCTTTCAAGGCATAACAAAAACGTACAGCATTTCAAAGTTTTGCGAGATGGCGCAGGCAAATATTTTTTGTGGGTCGTGAAATTCAATTCGCTCAACGATCTAGTTGAATACCATAGAACGTCATCTGTCAGTAGATCGCAGGTCATCTACCTGAAAGATATGGTTAGCGGAATGGATGGCTCGGTGAGTTGAGTTATTCGAATCACTTTCTTACACATGCCTTAATGTTTGGTTCAGTGAAGTTATTTGAGCATTTATACGATTGTATGGGTTGCATATATTCAAAATGTCGAGAGAAAAAATTAAGTGTTTGCCACAGTCATGAAAAATTGTGTAATAAATTGACTGAGACTCTCTGTAATCAAATTACGCAATTATCTTAGGACAAAACTTACGGTTCACCCCCTGAAAATTTCAATACATAGAACGTTTTTTTATAAATATCGCATAATAGTCGCAAGCTTCGGTCACAGCAATGTCTCCAATGTAGGGAAGGGGCTGTCCCCCACTCTTTTGCAAAACATTAAAGCTTTTATCAAAATCTTTTATTATGGGTTTTAAATTTCATCTTTAAATTTAAATGGACTTTTGAATTATGAAGTTTGAAATGATTAAGGTCGTGATTCTCTACAAAGGTCGGTTCAGATTTTTAAGTAATTTCTTTTCAATTGGTTTTAGAAGTAATGTTCTTCAACGAAGAATTAAGTTTTATATAAAGGCTGATTATTGCAGGTTAATTGACTGCTCTTAAATTTATCGTAGGGTCAAGACAGCAAACTGCATCGAAATGTGAGTGATAAAAATATTAAAAATGAAAATATCAAATTGATATCAATGTGAAAAATCTCTTATATTTAATTAATCCTCCCCACTATGATTTCCTTTCAAATAGCAGCACACTTTGAGAATAGAACCTGAAGCAGCAAAATTGATTTTATTCATATTTAAAAGCGTCTTAAAGAATTGTGTTTAGATATTCCACCAAAGTTTTCTTTGGCTAGCGACCCCTTTGATCCAGGGCCTATGCCAAGAATCTGAAAGTGGGGGAGGGGCAAGGCTAGAAAAAGTAGGGGGCCAAGGGGGGAGCATGGCCCCTCCGGGCTCTGTGATCATATCCACAAAGTGTCTGTAAAGTTTGCGATGATAGCAAGCATTCAGCTTTGTTACCAACTAATCAATAATGACACAAATAATGGGTCACACATTGAAACCAATCTTCTCCAAATGGGCCCTTGCTGATTTTTTAATAGCTGAGAATATGGCAAGGTTTTTGTATGTTTTTACGCTTTTTCGGCGGACTGCAACCTCTGGGGTTTATGAGGCTTGCGTCTTTCAATAGAGAATTCAAGTGGCCTGCGGTTTGAATTTTGAAAGCGCGGGAATGAAGTTGCACGGGAATGGCTCAACATATATTTTTTGCTGAAGACCGTTAGAAGGCCATGTCAAGAACAACGGACACCAAAATATGTTGATTGCGTGTGACACTTTATCCAAATAACGACAATATATTGTGTAAGTAATTAAAGCACCAAAACTGAATAGACCGGTAAACATTCGATTTTTCCAGTATTGACATGTTATATTGTCGTTACCTACTGCCATGATTATACACTTGTTTGATTGCGGCTTTCTGGTTGAATTGTACAAGGTTTGCATCTTTTAACAATTGGCATAGATGGCATAGAGTTCTCAAGTGTGACGTCGTGAGAATCAATTTTAAGAAATTTTGAATTTTGCCACATAATCTAAAAGAACACCACTGTATACTTTAAACATGCAAAAAGAGTTAAATAGGTCACCAAAAATCGGTTGAGATATGGCCAATTTCTGATTTGAAGTTTGCTAACGGAATCCTGTTATTCTGGCTCTATTCATAAAGTTATGAACAGTGACGAAATTACAAAGGTTTGTTGGGAAGAGACCCTGTGCTCATTGGGCTAATTCGTAATACATTTAGCTAATTTTGCACCTTTTAAAGGTATTTCTTGGTGCTCTTTTAGGTTATGGGATCCCAATTCACGTAAACTGAAACGATATCTTCTTCTTGTCAGGTATACAGAGCTTCGTTCGACTTTGCTGCGCAGGATGATGAAGAAATATCTTTTCGTCGTGGTGATATAATAAACGTGACACAAAAGTATAACGAAAACTGGTGGATCGGAACAGTTAACGGCCGAACTGGAATGTTTCCTGCCTCCTATGTCACTCAGGTGGATAAACAGTAACTGTGAATTGGAACCCGGTTGATGGGAGCAAAAGCCGATTTTCACGAAACCGAACACCAACAGTAGCCTATACATTGAAACTTTGCCTAAAATTATGTATGCGAGAAGATACGTCACTTTCAGGTAATTTTCCCCTTTGTAATATTTTGATTTGTTCTTGGCCGAATGTATAAAAGGACCTGGCCTTTAATATTTTGATCTGCAATAATCACGCGTTATTATTTTGTGTCATGTGTTATTTGAGTTTGAAAATTCTGCTATAATTATTTGTAATAACTAAGTTGACTGTTTTGCCGCAATAAATTAGATTTATCGTTGTTATCTAGCGTAAGCCGCTTATTAGATATCTAAACAAATCTTTTGCAATAAAACTGTCATTTTTTCGCCATCTCAACTTATTCATGGTCCTAAAACATGACGAAGAAATCAATGATTGGAAAATAGTACCTAATACTTTTCATAGGATAAAGTTTGAATAAATTCTAGAGATGCGTTGCGTCACATAGATAAAATGACTATAAACAGAACTTAAAGATGGCTTCAACAAAAGCAAAAATTTCAATATGTTGTGAAATGTTTGTTTTTTTCAGAGCTTTTTTAAGTTCTGTACCGCAAAAAACTATAGTCAGAACACTTAACCTGGTTTCAAAGAACCATTGACCAGAAGACGTTTATCTAAGGGGGGTGGGACTCGAGGTTTGGCATGAGGCTCATAGTTTTTCACATATGTCAATTCGTTTCAAGGGCACGAACATCATACCAAAATGCATCTGCATTGACACTTTTGCTTATAACGTTTGTTAGTATATTTTCAAAATGCCTGTCTAAAGGTTTCGTCTGCATTTTTGACAAAGAGTTCTTTTATAGATTGCAGGAAGCGTCCTAAAAATAGAACACAGCCAAGCACAACACCATGTTATAATCCCTAATACATGTAAAGTAAAACTTTGGGATGCAAATTTGATTCTTTTAAAAGCAAGACTGAGTTTTAAAGATCAAGAAACTGAAACATATGTAGATGATTAGTTTCAGGTACTTACGTTCGCTGACAAAATTTTTATTTGATATCGAAAAAAGTTAAGAAATAAAAACGCTGTGCCTGATCAATTTGAGACAACCAATTACAAGCCAAGGTTTTGGAGTCACATAGTCATAGAGACGTTGCATGCCCCGCACTTTTTGACTAATTTGGTATCTTAGATATTTCAGATTGTTCCTGGCAAAACTGAACCCTTGTTTTATAATATACAACCATCTGTTCAATATGGAAAAGCTGTAAAACTTTTTGGGTTTTTATTTGGCATGGTATGTGAATCGCCGACAGTCTTTAGTCGTGCATCTGCAACTCTTCCAAGATTCTATGGGCGTCTACAAATTTTTCTTGTCTCTAAAGCGTGGATAAATAAACCAAAATAAGCGTACAACCAAAACGTTTTATTTATCCAAGAACGACGGTATGAATGGGCATCAAATCTGAGGTGTTTATTTGTGGGTTTGCAGCGTTTCCGATTGGCATTATGGTATTTGTTGTTATAAATGTGTGAATCGTTATTTTGGCGCATTTATCGGTAAAGATGTTTTAGATATTTTCAAAAAATTTATCGGTAAGAATATTCATAAAATAATTAGAGATGTTTGGACTCCATCAAATTTTGCACAAGGCTGATACCCCGAAGCTAATTCAAAAAATGCTTGAGTGTTTCACTACTGTACAAAACCGAATACGCGTTTTTAATAAGAAACTTGAATCAGTACTATAGCACCCAGGTTTTTGTGTTAGTAAAATTTTTTGTGTCAAATTGCCTTTTTTGTTTTGAAGTTAAGCATAAAAACGCAGAACGTTACTAAAAAACCCATGCAGATCAAATTCCAAGGTATGGCATCTTTTCCAAAAAAAATCAACAAACTAAAAACTATAGGCAAAGAAGTTGGTTAAAACGATCTATATCAAAATCATATTTACACCACGAATATCATCAAGAATTATATGGTCCTCGGAGGTGTCTCTAGATAGAACTCGGCACTTGTTATTCACTCTCTTTTTGAAAATGGAAATATTTTACTTTCGTAATTTTTCTTGAACCTAGTACAAATGTTTTTTATTTTTTTTAGCCATCCTAGTACTTGTTTCTTATAAACCAGTTCCTTATAGAAAAACGTGCAATCATACACTTGATGTTCCGAATCCCCTATATGAGAGTGAGAGGAGGACTTGCCAGTTCGGGTAGAAGCGAGAGGCAAGACAACAAGAAACCCAAGGGGGAATTCTCTATTGTAAATGGCAAACGAGATTTCTAGGGATTTACCCATAAAACAATAGGATTTCTGCCAAAAATGTATGATATTTCTGTTGATGATTTTCTTTTAAAGAGAGCACTCCTGGCTCATATCTTTTGTATTCTGTAGACATTACGATTACGTTGACAAACACATCTGTAGACATTACGATGCAAATTACTCACAACTGGACATGCTACTGCAGAATTTTGGGCTGACTGGACAGCTTCTCCAGACAGAAACATTTTTCGTGCTTGATAAATCAGTCAACTACCACTCCTCTAGTATCTTCTACAAGTTTCACTAAATTGTCTGGCAAAGATCTGGTTCTACCGTTAATGATTAAAAATTGACAAAATTCATTTTCTTATTTTTGTTCATAACAATAATGACAATAACGAAACCCCTTTCTACTTAGTCGTTTGAATGCAACATTAAGATTCTCAGGAAAATGAATTCAATTATTTTGATACCTAAAAATGTTTTGTCTGAAAGGCCCAATTTTAAAGAAGATTGATAGCTAGTTACTGCTCGTGACAGATAGATGAATGGAATAAAAAATATTTAACTAATGTATGGCTTAAGAGTTTTTACTACAGCTGTAGTTCAGTATTCGATTCGCCGTTGATCAGCTGTATCGCTGACCCGCCCTAGGCCCTCTTAGTACAGGTCTCTTGTTATGTCTCTTATTAGACAATTCCATTTATGTATATAAGAGTTTTCAAAAGGCAGCAGGTGAGTTCATTATTACTTGTTTAATAAGCACGCTACCTGTTCTTGCCGAAAATATGAAAATTTCTATCGAAACAAATGTTTTTGTTTGACCAACATACCAGCTCAGTACTGTCAATCTCTCATCATTAATTTTCGCCTTCCGAAATTCATTTACTTCACATACAGAGAATATAATGTTTTTCATACGCAATTTTTCAATTTGCTGAAATGTGGCAAGAGTAAATTCGAATCTTCACTGCTGTTCGAAATTTCTTAATTATTCCTTTAATCTTTAACCAAATAATGTCAAAGTCAATTAAAAATAATCATTAAGGAAACTTCCAGGTGTGGGCCAACAAACAATACGAAACGAAGAATCGTAATACACGGGTGGGGTACGAAACTCGCTGTTGTTCATCCAGATTCAATAAAGCGATTATAATTCCTTCTAACCACAAACCGTAAAACCAATCCGTATCGAAAATCTATTTAGTCGTCATCAGGAGAAAAAATGTCATATTCGTGCAACAGTTCAGCTCCTGTGCTCGATAAATATCCTCCAAATAAAACGAAAGGTACCACAATAGAAAACACTTTAACTAAGCCAAGTTTCGTTTTGTCAGGCTTTGGTGAAACAGCTCCAGATCTAAGATGTATAGTCGCTTGAGTAGACTCCATTTGCACCTTTATATTCATACACTTGGCGATGTTATCAACAGACGTCTGTAACTGCTTCCTCTGTTTTGCTGCAACCCACCACAGCTGCTTTGAAAATACTGATAGAGCCATCAATGCATCAAGTTACGCCCTTTAAAAATTACACCGGCCTCCTTAGCAATACTTTTTGAAACACAATGATATGCAACTTTAGTGATGTAAATGCATACCAACCACTCGCATTCTCTATCACCTCATACTGCAATCAGAGAATATTCTGTGCCGACATGCAGATAATATTCGATTGCCACTGCTACTGTTCAATGTTCTGCAACTCTAATGTTGTTTATGATGTTTAATCAATCGAGAATAATCTTCTTGGTTCCCTGTGTTAACCGCGGGTGTAACCAAGCGACTCGCCACGCCATTGTTGGTTGTCATGCTCTGCACAGATCCTCTTGATCCACAGCCATTAATTTGGTTATTGATACGAATGTAAAAGTGTTTGTGGTCTGGTGTCAAACTATAAAGCAGATAGTTTTGACCGGGAATTGATATTTTCGATTTTGATGCTAGTTTCCGTTTTCTAAGGACATGTTTACAAGGAGGTAGAGTAGCCCTACTGGTTACCCCACCGCAACAGTGACTGTTTACAAGCAATGTCCTACAGCTGGGGTACGAATTAGGGTTACCTTTCCATCCTTGTAAACGGTCCTCTTTCATTATCTGTAATTTGTTAAGCAGCAGAGCGAAACATTCCGTAGTTAATACCCACACATTAATGAATTTAATCCACACAAACGTTTTTATACTTTGCGTAAACGTTTTTAACAGCATTAGTTAAGAATTTTAAAACAAGAGATTTCTCCATTGTCAGTGTATAGAATTTGTTTATGAATGAAACGGTGTCATGTGTATACATACAAAAAATGTCATTGTATCCTCAATGGTTATACTGGAGAGATGAAATTTTCTGAAATAAGGTCTTCTCGGTCTCAAACGTTTTAATTTAAAGATAAGGAACAACTGCCAGTGTAGGTGTGCAGCAATAGGAATTTCTATGAGTACAGCAAAATCATACCGCCTGCGGTGTAATTGGCTCAGTTCTATGTTTAGCATAACGTGATATAAAAATTCAAACGGATTTTACTATTAATCGCTTATCTTTTAATGAGCAGTAATCTGAAACAATGGATTTTCGCAAAAAACAGAGGCCTTTCTAATGAATTTTTTCGAATAAATTTAAAGACCATAAAGCAGTTTTTCCTTACTGGCTCATAGGCAACGTGTTATATGGAGGTAGAAAGGGTTGGGGGTTGGGGAGGGGATTGCAAATTCTCCTCTCAAAAGAATTTGAAGTGGGATATTGATCTCGGATACTTTGTCCCAGAGCGTGGAAGTGCTCTCTTTAGTTAGGATCTTGACATTGGGAGAGGGGGCCAATTTTTTTAGAAACATAAAGAAATGAAATGTATATTAAAATTTACGTACAGAGGTAATGCACAAACATATACTACATACAAACCAACAGGGTAGAAAGTTGAGTGGCAACATGTACCCATTTTCAAACTTAGTACATTACATATACACATTGCAATTTACACACTGCATATATTTGTTCCTCTATCTGCAAACGTTTTGGTTTGGGGACCCTCTAGGGTATTAGAGGTCCAGGCTCCCTCTAACGGCCCCCTGCTCTTAATAAACAGGCAACTAAGAAGGGCCATGCCCCCCACTTTTTTGGGAAGCAAGTAGTTTTAAAGCTGCTGTAAAAGGGAAAAGTCTTGGCCCCCTTCATTTGCTAGCCTTGTCCCCCCACTTACAAATTCGTGGCGTAGGCCCTGCTAAGGCACATCACTGCGCTTATTCACCCTTTACTTTCCTCTGGGTACCAGAGCCTCTGTGAAAAAGATGGTCGAACAATTCCCACTCTTTCACTGAGGCCTTTACTTGGAACTCATATTTTCACCACATTTAAGAGCAGGCCCGTAGCGTTTTAACAAGTTTTAATTTACATAAGTTCAACAAAATTCTTATTAAATTGCAAAGATGTGCCCCCCCCCTTCGCCAAAGGCTCTGCTATGTCGTAATAAGAACTGGCCGAAACTGGAATAACATCTCTAGAGGTAAGCTAAGGTACCAAACGGTTAGCGCTAAAGATAATTGAATCCTTAATTTCTTTTCATTCAAAAGTTCTAAAGCTTATAACTTCCCGCTTTACTAAAGACATATCTTGTCCTCCAATAAGCACTGGCTCGATAGTTTGGGGTCTGGGATTTTGGCCGTGTTTGGGGTTCTTCAAAAATTGGCTTGGTCAATGACTAGGGAAAAGCTAGGTTTCATTCTTTCAGTTACTTTCTTTTAGTTACTATTTTAACTAGGAGTATTATTTTGACATTTTATGATATGACCGTTTTGGATGGATACTTTCTGGGTTATGGTTTTGGCGCCATGACTCATACCATTGAGACAACATCCCCCTTTCCTAAAATACAGTGTACCTTCTTAGGCTATTTCCTCGAACAAATCCAAAAGTGCCATTTGGTTCGAAACATTTACAGTGATTTCAAACAACAATGTGAACAGCGCACCATCACCATGATAATTCGAGTCCCCCCTCTCGAGTCTCGTTCCGTCATAAAGCGAAAGTGGAGACGAGGCTCTGCAGTACACATTGGCCTAAACTAAAACAATTTGTTTTTCGTTCTGCATGTAAAAAGTACACTCTATTCTTTGTCTTAGGTAGCATATGATTTGCTATTTAGTATAGAAGTATGACTGTTGGCATAAGACACAGATCCAACAAGCATGGAATCGAGAAGGTAGACGAAAAAGAAGGCGACGAGCTTTGTCGAATGCCTTCTGGAAAACAGCACCAGGATGACAACAAAGCAAATGAAAAGAGTTCCAAACTGACAAGAGATGTTGAAAGTGGCACTTACTGGTTGACGAGAGTCCTATATCTTCGATATCTTGCTTTTATATATTGTAAGTTTATCACTTTATACTATTCAGTCTCATGTAATTCCGCAAAGATAATCCTGTTTATTGATATATCATGGCGAGATAGTAGTGCCATCCAATGTTTTCAACTGTTCATTTGTTTCTCCATAAATTCTATCATAAAAATACACACCCAGTACGAGAATGGTAACTGTAAAATTAGATAAAAAAAATTAAAGAACATCTACAAGATATAGAAGAAAAAATTGATAAAAATATACAGAACAATAAAAATATCATTTTAAGATAAAATAATGCATGAAATATATCCAAAAAGCAGTGGCTTTCTTATTATTTTGGAAATGACTGATATCAGGTGCAAGTTAGGGAAGCACAAGAAACAAGAACATCAGAAAGTTATTTACCGTAAGTTAATGTTACATGGATAGTCTCAGTTAACTGGGTCAGGTTTAAGAGAAATTTACATACTGCCTGTACTTGTTTAATCCCTGCTTGTCCTTTAAAATGTCTTAAATCATTGCCCCCATTCAAACCAATCTTTTCAAAGAACCCTTCATGGGGTATGTCTTTCATTTTTTTCCTTTATTATCCTTAAGAAAAGTTCAGAATGATTTCAAATATTATGTTGCTTCATTTTATTGTTTTTTGAAATAACCAGGTACATCCATCTTTGAAATTTGTTTTATAAAAGCAAATTATTTTAGTGAAATTAACAAACATGTAACTGTAAGTTCAACTCTTAAGTTCAACTCTGAATTCTAGTTTGCATATTAAAGATTCAATCTGTGTATTTTAAATTCTATTATCCTAGAAATTTAAGGCTGTTTGATTCACCTAAGTAACCTTTTGCTTTTTTAGTCATTGCATTTCTGGTTGCGCTTAAACAAAATAAACAGCTCATTGGTAAGCAAGGACTTCTCCCTGCCAACAAATTTATAGAGCAGATCAATGCCCACTTTGGAAACGATGTCAAAGCTAGTTTTTATGCTGTACCATCATTACTGATTTTTCTTGATAAAGAATCAATTGACACATGGCTTGATGCTATTGCATATCTTGGAATTGCATTATCACTGATTGTTTTCATTTGTGGTGGCTCTAACATATTAGTCATGGTGTTACTCTGGCTACTTTATCATTCTTTGGTTAATGTTGGACAAAGATGGTAATTACTTGATTTTATTAGATAATGTTATAAATTTAATTTCCTGTGACCTTTTCATCATATTAATAGCAAAAAAGTTAAGAAAGATTAATAGCCTCATAAGAACATATTAATTGATTGCACACTAGTTCTCTCTACTTAAAAAGGGGGTGGCTTAAACTCAAGTGTAACTTTCACAGCATTTAGAGGATAAATATTTCTGGCTTACACTGAATTTGACATAAAATGAGCATCCTTTCTAGAAAAAAGTTAATATAGATATTTAAACCACGTTCTGGAATCACTGCTCTATTTCATCCCGGTAAATTACTTATTGCACTCCTTTTTAATTGTTTTCTATATTTATTTCAACAAACAGTCAAGTGCATTGATACACACGATACTGCAAATATATTATATATGCAATTCAAAATGTACATTTTGTGACTCTTAACATGGTCTCAAAGGCAGAATCCAACATTGTCCCTATTTATGTTGCCGGATTCTATTCTTATTCTAAATTTGATTTTCTTTTAGGTATTCATTTGGTAAGTATGCTGTGGTTTTTATAAATATTTTATAGAAGGAAGCTTTGGCTTACAAGGTGGTGGCAATAACATTTTGATGATGCTTAGTTAAAAAAACAAAACTTTTTAGGCTACTTTTTTGGTGTAAACCATGCATCAATTAGTTTTTCACCGAGGTAAATGGATATGCTGGAAGAGATTTAGGGCATGAAAATGGCAACAAACACCAAAGGTTTAAACAATAGCAAATAAAAAACCAAGTGTTCCCAATGTTCCCAATCTAGCATGTCTATAAGATGATGCTCTTTTTGAAAAAGGAAAACCAATTTTTATAGGGTTCATTTGTAAGGTTTATAGAAAATGGTAGTTCCCAAGGATAACCAAGAATAAGTCAGAAAAGTACTTGATTCATTCCAATTTAATATTAAATTTTGACACATTGAAATGAATTTCCAAAGGTCTTAGATTGTCCACCAAAACCTACAACTGCAAAGTAAATGCGAATACCTAGATCTCCAAAGGAAACAGATAGGAAAAGTTATTTTTTGAGCCCCACGAGTATGTGTTGAAATTTCTGCTTGGTGATATCCTTTGGATCAGTAATATTCTATCAGATTTTATTTGAGAATATAAAAGCAGTGAAAAGCTGAAGGTACATTCAACCTCATATTTTTCATATCAGCAAGGACTTTTAAAAGGCTGCATTTGTGCACAACCCAAACTTAAAAAATTGGCAGGATTGGTTTCAATCACCCGCAAAAGTGTTTGCTACAAAATTTAATTGCCACCAAACTAAGAAGTCAGCTAGCACAGTTTTAATTGAAAAGTGTTCTGACTAAATGTCAATCTTCTCAATCTTCATAATTTGTGATTTCTTCTCAAATACTCAACGAAACCCGAAATTTAGTTATGTTTCCATAGCATGATTGTTATTAAATGCTTTTTATTTTTAGGATGGGAGTCACAGTTGCTGGAGACGGGGTTTCTTGCAATCATGTTTTGTCCTCTGTTTAGTATGCAGAAGTACCCAACAGATACATCACCATCATGGGTAGCTATCTATGGTAACAGATGGCTGATATTCAGAATCATGCTTGGAGCTGTGAGTTTTTTCTTTGAAAATATTATAGATAGTAGTAGTGGAGCAATTTGTGGCCCATAGGAAGAATGCCCCAGTGCCCCTTGGTCTTCTCGAAATTCATATGCTCTCAGTGTCCTAACTACCTCCGGATGCTAGGTAGAAAGAAATACAAATTGCCTCCATTAAAGTTGCTGGTAATCAATGTTAGACGTTCATGGCTTGGTTACGGTAACCGCAGTAAACAAATAATTGAATGCGGCCTCTATGTTTGACCCTATTGAACTTTTACCCCATTTTCGGCCTAGGTTTGATCCCTCAAAATTTTGCAGCTAATTAAAGGCAGTATGCCCCCCATTGTTCTCATTATCTCTTTTCATGGTCACAGTATTCATACATCGTTGATTTAATGCACAAGCGAGGAGTTGCTATGAATTTTGATTCGGCTGCAAATGTCTAAGTCAGATTCGATGATATAAAGATTAGGCATTTTTTGTCATGTTCACTCATAAAAACTAATGTCGGATGCGAAAAAGGCAGAGGAAGACCCTCTTTTCAGGCGAGGCTTTCAGGTTAGAATTAGCCTATCACGAAGGGGACAGACTGCCTTTAACTGACCACTGAAGGTCAGTCTTTCTGTGTCAGCTGATGGCCTGTGGCTGTGTAGTTTTATTTATATGTCGAAACCAACAAAATAAGCATGAATGAGTTGTGAAAGGCATTAGCACAACCACAAAGTCGCTAGCGAAGCGTTCTAGCTGATAATCTTCTTATTGCAGCAAAACCTTTACCAGACGCACACTAATTAGATTAAAGCAGCTATCCGATGTAAAAAACAGCCATAGTCTTTTAGGTTGCTTTCAAACGACATTTCCATAAATGCAAAATTTAGAAGGACATTTTTCCGTCGTTTTATAGAATTTTCTACAACAAAGTGTATTAATTAATTCTTTTGAACTTCGATCCCCAAAACCTTGCCTGGTGACTGGCTTCAATTTCTATTATCATTTCCCCCTAGTGGCCGTAAAATCTTTTGATTTTCAAGCTTTAATTTGCCTAATCCAGATTTTTTATACCAGTTGTCATAGCATAATCCAAAACAAACAGTATTCAGACTTTGAAGAGGAGCTCGACATCTTGGATTAATAGCAAGATCGATCTTTCGTAGCAAGGAGGGAAGCTAAGGGAAGGGTGATCTGAGACAACTGTCCGAAGCCCTGCCCGAACGACTAATGAAGTTATAAAGTATAAAAATTTTATGGGAATGTAATTCGTATTTGTCAGTTTTGTTGATTTTTTGGTCTTCCACTTAAAAGCTGAATTCACTCAATGAAGTGTTATTCTTCTCGGAAACATTTGCTAACAATCCCACGTTTTTCTGATTGGCCTTTTTCGGTCCATAACTGGGTATGCATTTTCCTTCTTCTTCATTTGAACCCTTGTTCTGACGTTTTATACTCTGAAGATGTCAGACCAAAAAGCCTTTAGTATGTAGAAAAATATTTGCTACTTTTCAAAGCAGTTTTCAAATTTTGTACCCCCTAAAAAAAGTTTCAAATCATTGATTGCATTTAAGGGACTGATAAAGATAAGAGGAGACAAGTGTTGGAGAGATTTGACATGCATGAATTATCATTACCAGGTCAGTGTTTTAAACTCTGCATATATCTATCTATTTTCTTGCATAACTATGCATCTCAGAATACTTTCTGGGTACTCTTGTATGCTTAATTGTAGGGGAGGGTCATATTGCATTTTTTAAATTTTTCACCCTTTATAGCATTTTATAACGACCCCCCCAATTTTATGTAAATCTCAAAGGACGATCAACCCCCTCATTTTATTATTAACCCCCCCCATATTAGACATTTTAAACTTCTCAGAAAAAAAATGGTTTTGCTCCATACAAAACTCTTTTTAAGGAAAAATAAATTAAAATTTCAAAAGCGTTTACTCATTGTCATCATCCATTTTTAAATTGTCTTTTAACTCTTTTTTTTTGCTTCTCGTTCTTGAGCTCTACGCCTCTGCCATTCACCAGCTAACATGTTTGATTTTTTGACTTCGAACTAGTACTTAATTTAAAAAGCGCATGCACTTGCAATTTCTCACCCCCCATTTTATTCTCACCCCCTTCCCCATTCTAGATGCTTATTTACGATTTTCCCTGTAGTTCATTTTATTACGACCCTTCCGCTTTATGAAAATCTAGGAAAATGTCTACCCCCCCTCTTTATTCGACCCCCCTCACAATCAAGCACACAAGAGTAATAGAAACAGAAATCAATGGTTCCAAAGTAACCATGTCTGTTTTTGGGTATATGCTGTTGCATTCTCAAACTAAACGAGGATGTTACCAGATATCTGATGCCATCAAGAATGAAACCAGGAGCTACAACCTGTTTAGTTCTAAAAGTCAAAGTTCTGAAAAACAGTAGAATACTTGATTCTTGTTGTTTTCCAAATTGTATTTATCTAATTTAATGACGTCATTTTGTTTGATACTTGCTATAGTAACAGCGGTACTGAGATTCTTGGAGCTGCTCTTTGTTCAAAAATCTTCTCTCCTAGACGCAACCAGTGCCGAATCCTGTCAGTTATTACCTTCACCAATCACCTGAAGTCATCCACAAAATCGAGACTTTAGGCAACCATTTTGTCGAACTTGTCGCCCCTTTCCTTCTGTTTTTGCCAAGACCATTCAGGATTACTGGGGGCATCATTCAGATACTGTTTCAGGTAAGCAAAAAAGATAACAGGGTTGTCCCAATGGAATAAACATTTAAATGCGGTGTTTTCTGTTATGACATTTGAAAGTACTATTTTTGAAAGATTTTTATGCGCTATATCCTTAAGCAAATACGAAGATTGAATCACTGTAAGCAAGAGCAAAGATCTTGACTACGATAAAAACATAGTGGTTTCACTTAGAGGACCATTCAATGATGCTACAAAATTACAGTGGAACGTCAAATTTATTCTGTTTCACTTTTTATCCATGGTAATTGCAATCAATATTTAGGTTCTGCCTTACCGGGAGCCATGCTGAAAAACAATGATTAATAGCCAAATAGATAATAAAATCAATTTAAAATGTTGGTAAACTTTTTACAAAATAGAAAGGAAAAATGAGACGAGTCATGGTTTGGCGTTACCCTTTTTTCAAAATATTTGACGAAGATACTTCGATACTACTATCTAGATCACTTTAGAACTCAGCCCCTAGACGTTAACGTAAGTTTATATCCACTCAGTAAGCCTAATGTTGTGATACGAATATTTATATTTCTTTGCTAGTTAAAAATGATTGCAAAGACATTCTTCAAGATCGAACACTTCAAGAAATTAGATTTTTGAATTTTTTTTCATTTTTTCGATTTTTTTTTTCATTTTTTTTACATTCATTTTTTTGAAATTTTTTTGAATTTTTCTTTCATTTTTTAATTTTTGTTTCATTTTTTGATTTTTTTTTCATTTTTTTTCATTTTTTTTTTCATTTTTTCATTTTTCTTTGTGCTGGTATTATTGTCTTCTTTAAGTTAAATTTTTCGATTTAGCAAACATGTGAGCATGCTTCTGGTTAAGTATTAAACAACTGCTGACTGAACATGTGCAGATCCTTTTTAAGTTGGAAATTAGGCCAATGGCAGCCAGTTACATTTACCAGCTTTTTCGTTCTTTACTTCAGGTAATTCTTATCATAAGTGGCAACCTAAGTTTTCTTAATTGGCTCACAATTCTTCCCAGTTTGTGCTGCTTGGATGACAAGCTCCTGTTAGCCATTTTTCCGTCATCAAGAGCAAAGAGAAATGTCCAGAACTGCCAAATGGCTCGTGGGGCAAACGAAACTGATCTCACAAAATGGGGTAATGCTGTTTGACTTTATTACTGATTTGTATCTGAACTGTTATTAAGTGATTGTATTTGCCACAGTTTAAGTAATCTGGTATCTTCTCAACAGTGCACCTCTTTATAAAATTTTTAATGGCTTTTTTGTTGAAAATGCTCGTGTTAAAAATTTTATTTATTCATTGTTAGTAGTAAGAGGTTTAATTGGTGTTGTTGAAGCTTGTCTCACAGTTTCTAGCTTAATTAGTTCTCAATTTTATACTTTCAATAAAAATAATAATAGTAAGATAAGAATAATAATTATAATTATAGTAATAGAAACATTCAGACTAGTTGAACCTTTTCATTTCCAAATGCACTGTTATCAATAAGAGTCCTGTTTAAGTCTAGCAAGGGTAATGATAATAATAAGGGTAAGCTTTAAACTTGCACTCGTTGAATTTTTTTCGGTAATTCTTTCATCACAAAGATTAATTTACATAAAAGAAGAGCAAAACACTTAATTTCTTTATATTAATCTTCAAATTTATCTAGTTTACATAGCCTATGGAAAACATTATACCCTGTCAGGGAAGCAAATGTTTCGCTGTGAAGAGTCGGTGCTTGTTTTGTTCTGTGAGTGATTCTCTAATATACTGCCTTTTCAAACATATGAATATATTAGTTTGTTTCTGTTGTGTGATGCTGGCTTCAGTCGTAATTACAAAAAGTGTTTTTTGTAACAGAACAGAGAGAAATTACAGTTTGCTTTACACATCGTATTTCATTTCGTTTTAGGAAAATCAGTTAGAAAAGTCTATGAGATTATGATTGCTCTTTTGATTGGCTACTTGAGCATCCCTGTTGTCAAGAATCTGTTCTCCTCAAATCAGGCAATGAATACGTCCTTTGATTCGTTCAGAATAGTCAATACGTACGGAGCATTTGGAAGGTAGGGTTGAATGTACATATTTGCTTTTGATGACGTCTGTGCTTTGAAGTCATAAAATGTTCGAATACTTACATACATTAATGGCTGAAAGCACGAAGCTTATTTTCATTGATAATTGATTGAATCCATCCATTGCTGGACAAAAAGTACCGTAAAAGCTCTATTAAGCCCCCTCTTTTATTAAGCCCCTCTCTCTATTAAGCCCCTCCTTATCAAGCCAAACCTTAAAATAAGCCCCCACTCTCCATTAAGCCCCCCTCCTTAGCCTTTGTTGTCAAACATGGAAAACATGCGCATTTACCGGGTCACTTAGCGGGTGTAATGATAATAAAATTGTGTGCATTAATTACGGCCCATGTAAAGACTTACTTGTGCGCCTAAAAAGTCAGTTGAAATTTGTTGAGAAGATGTCCCAGGGTGATCAATTGATCCTAGTGATTTTGATGAAGATGAGGACCTTATAATTGATTTATTAGACTTTCGAAGCTGCCAGCAAAGTTTTCTGAGAACATTTGTGAGATATTTTTTTGAAAAAAAAATATACAAGGATATTTTTATAATATTTTTTACTTCAAATTTTTATTAAGCCACCTCTCTCTAATTAACCCCCCTCTCTTTTAAGTCCCCCTCTAGGACTGAGAAAATAAATAAGGCCCCGGGGGCTTAATAGAGCTTTTACGGTAGGCCAGAGGCAGTGTTAGCTCTGGCAATACAGTCTGTTTGTTGAGCCCGTGAATGCACTGTTTCAACGTGAACAATTTTGGGACAAACAAATGCAGGTTTCTACGGCCATATCTACCTGTACTAGAACTAAACGAATCTAATTCTATTATAGCGTGTGTGTAGAACATTTTGACGCTACCTAAAGAAGGCCTATGTTGATTAGGTATATCTTTGTGAATATCTTGAGTCACTGTAATGCTGTGTCCTTTTTCTCTTTCAAGCTGTATATCTCGTTGAAAACTTGCTGTTCAATGAACTTAAACAATCAAATTCAGTCCTTACAGCTGCAAAATGTTTTCCCCTTCAAAGAGTAGCCTTGCCAATTTGTGTTTAGACTTTTTGAAGAAGCAACTTAGTCAATTCGACCTTTTTTCAACAGTACCAGAATTGCTTTCTTAAATTTGATTGCTAAATGCAGCCTTTTTGCTGTAAAGATAACTCGCTTTTGGCCCTGAGAACTTGTTTCATTATATTCTTCTAAATCATCGGCAGCTGCTTTCGGGCATGGTTTGGTAAAGAAATGTCAAGTGGTTTAAAATTTGGCTTTTGTTTAGTCTTGTTATCAGTCTATTGTAATCGATGTCTCCCAAAGTTCGATGTATCATTGACAAATTTTACAAAGATAAGTCGATCTTGTTTTGAGACCTACATTAATTATGTCTAAAATTGTAAGGCACGATTATGGCTACGGAGACCTAAAAATTATGTTTCCTATGATCCATACGATCCTTTTGACTTTACTGAAAGCCCGGCTTTATGGAGCCAAAAATCATCGAATATTCAGGGCAAAATCGTTCTATTGTTTGTCGGCAGGTTTTGAAGACTTTGGATCCATCGCAAAGTATTTTGAATTGTTCGTTGTTGTCAATCATTTTTACACAGCATTCGAATGTGGAATTAACCTTTTATTTATTTTTTAGCGTAACAAAAACACGAACCGAGGTAGTTATTCAAGGGACCAGAAACGAATCCATAATACCTGATGAGCTGGGTGGGCGTTGGCATGAATACGAGTTTAAATGTAAGCCTGGCGACGTGAAACGGAGGCCCTGTTTGATTTCACCTTATCATTACCGACTTGATTGGTTAATGTGGTTCGCAGCATTCCAGGTAATTTCGCGAATACCACAGCATCTTTTTTATTCAAAAGTCCAGTTTTCATTTTTCAAAGATGATCTAAAACTACCCATAAAGCTCGATGATAAACGTGACATAAGCATACCAGATCTGTTTAATTGAAAAACTAATCTCTTCGTGATGTGTTAAAGAACACCCAGTTCTTTCAACTCAATGCTCAAAGATTTATGGGTGACAGAGAAAAAAGAGATAATTATGAATTCATTTAAACTTTGTCACTTCAATTATTGTCCATTGATATGGATACTATGTGGTAAAGGCAGTCAGGATAAGCTAGAGAAAATTAACGAGAGGGCATTAAGACTTGCCTATTCGGACTATTCATCTTCGTACAAAGATTTACTTGCTAACTCAAAAGAAACTACCGTTCATGTCCAATCAGTTAGAATTTTAGCGCTCGAAGTTTATAAAACATTTGACAACCTTAATCCTGTTTTCATGAAAGACTATTTTGTACCAAAAACAACAGGTCATAACCTTCGACTCAAAAAACCCCCCTTTGACATTCCAAAAGCCAGAATTACCAATAATGGTATCAGATCATTAAGTTTTCAAGGGCCTAAAATCTGTAATTCACTCCCAGAATCAATAAAGACAATCAAAATTTAAGATTTTGATCAGAACTTGGTTCCTTGAAAACAAGTGCTCATGCTCGTTTTGCAGTAAATGAACTGTCTTATGCAATCCTTCAAATTGCTTCATGTTAGTCTTAATTAGTGTACATTCACTATTGTAAAAACTAACATTAAAAAATATACAATACAATACATTAAAATACAATCTGTTGTCTGATCTCTTCGTGATGTGCAAAAAAGTTTTCTGGGGAGAATCAATTTATTTTTCTTGGTAACTTTGTTAGTTCATTTCAATCAACAAGCATTATCAACTGCTCTTTACGAACTGTTTGAATTCTGAAAACAGATGCTGCCTCTGGTAAAATTTATAAAACACTTCCGAAACTTACTTATTATCTCTTCCAGAACTATCAATATAACCCTTGGCTGATACATCTCGCAGCGAAGTTGCTTGCCAACAGAAAAGAAGCCGAGTCTCTTTTGCAGCACAATCCATTTAAGAATGGAAAACCACCCAGGTATTTACTGATTATTTTTTAAATCTCTAAAATGCGCCTTAACTCTTTTACGCTTGCATACGAAATTTCTATACACTTTTATTCATCATGCTCTGTTTCTAGTTAAAAGCGATGGAGAATTGGGACACTTGTAACGGAGTCATTCGAATACGGCTGCCCTGTTATTGTTAACACCCTGTTATCGTTTTCTCTTACTCTTTACTAGTTTGGTAGCGAATTATTGACCCAAATGAAAAGTTTTGTTAGAAGATACAAAAGTTTTGAAAAGACTTAGTCAGAATTGACCATCAACTGAAAATATCTTATCATCACCAAACTTATCTTATCTGTCGTGGTTTTTCCAACCTGTCCCACAGACTCATATCTCACCACCAAACAGACGTTGTAGTCCTTGGTTCTGTAACCAAACTTATAAATTAAACTATGGCGTAGGCTGGTTTTTCGAGACTGCGTACAATGCTGTATATGCTGTACAACTGCCTGGTCTATTCACAAAATGTTAAGCCGTCAACGTGGTACGCCATGTTGGATTTGACTCTCAATCGCCTCTTTCGAGACTCTAGCACTTCGTGAGGTATTCGGTGTCTCTGAACAGGGGTGGATCTCGACGATGGCACCGGTGGCACATGCCACGGTCAGACCTTCAAATTTAAATTTTGGGAAAGATAGACTTTTCTAAATCCTGAAGTAATCCTTACTTTTCTAACATTCCCCCTTCGTCCCTGCATCAACCTACCACGCCTTCTCTCCGCTGTTGATTAAGTAGTACGCCATGTTGGATTTGACTCTCAATCGCAGCTTTTGAGACTCTAGCACTTCGTGAGGTATTTGGTGTGATTAGAAAATTAACCACATGCACCGATACATGGTGTACTGAACAGTTCAATACTTAGTTATAATAAATAATACAGGTTTACTTGATCAGGATAGATATCCTGTCATCATTCAGGGACCTGTTGAACGAAAATGCTAAAAAGATATATAAATATTACAAACATTTTCCTACCTCGATTGCATTCCAGCAAGATGTCGAGTCTTCTGTGTTCATTCTCGACACATCCTAACCAAGGAAGATGTCTACTTTTTATGTGGAATACTTTATAAAGCGTTTTAGACTTAGCTTGTGTGTGTGTTCTTGTACTGTCCGTGACAAATGCAGCGGATTCGACAAAGGGTGCTATCTGAAGTTTTTGATAAAAGCACTAAGTTATCCTACATAGTGCGTAGGTCTTACAAGTATGTGGTAAGACATAGTATTGACGGATTTTAATTATATCCTTTACCTTGTTTGCCAACCGCGTCTCTTACATGTTTTACCATGAACGATTTTAAACGAATTGATTTTAGGTATGTCAGAGCAGAGCACTACCTTTACGAATTTACAAAGATTGGTAGCCAAGAGGCGGCTCGTGGTCTGTGGTGGAAGAGGAAAAAAATTGGTGAATATTTCCCAATCGTCGATCTGGAAAGCCTAACAAGCTACTTGAAAGCCAATGGTTGGAATGTACCAGCAATCGAAGATGGATAAGGTAACTTATATCGAACTAGAAATACATTTAAGTGGGTATTTCTATGAGGAATATTTTCAAATGATTCTTCGACCGTGATATACAAAATAGCCTTTATATAACAAAAATCTGTGCAACCAGTCTCACCCTTCTCCTGTAGGATAGTATCTTTCATTTTCATTCCAATACAAACTTTAAGGAATGTTTCTTTTGATCAGACATGACCTATCATACTATCATACTTTTTTTTATCAAAAGTCAACCACCTGCAATATTGCTATTTTTTCAAAAAATACATTTTGCATTTCGGAACTAAGTTCAATACGTGTTTAAAGTGATCATAAAAAAGCAGTATAGCCTGTTTAAAAGAGAAACAATTCTCGAAAAAAATCGATGATTTTTCTAAGGTTATAGCCTTACTTTTTGATGAAAAATCAACCTCCTAAAAAATTTCCGTTTTTTCAAAAAATATAACTTCTATCTCGGAACTAAGTTAAATACGTGTTTAAAGTGATCATAAAAAAGCAGTATAGAGTGCTGAAAAGAGAAAAAAATTTCCAAAAAAATTGATGATTTTTCTAAGGTTATAGCCTTACTTTTTGATGAAAAATCAGCCCCCTAAAAACTGCCGTTTTTTCAAAAAATATGACTTCTATCTCGGAACTAAGTTCAATACGTGTTTAAAGTGATCATAAAAAAGCAGAATAGAGTGCTGAAAAGAGAAAAAAAATTCCAAAAAATTCGATGATTTTTTCTAAGGTTATAGCCTTACTTTTTCATCAAAAATCAACCCCATAAAAAATTGCCGTTTTTTCAAAAAATATAACTTCTATCTGGGAACTAAGTTCAATACGTGTTTAAAGTGATCATAAAAAAGCAGAAAAGAGTGCTGAGAAGAGAAAAAAATTTCCAAAAAAATCGATGATTTTTCTAAGGTTATAACCTTACTTTTTCATCAAAAATCAACCCGCTAAAAAACTGCCGCTTTTTCAAAAAATATAACTTCTATCTCGGAACTAAGTTCAATACGTGTTTAAAGTGATCATAAAAAAGCAGTATAGAGTGCTCAAAAGAGAAAAAAATTTCCAAAAAAATTGATGATTTTTCTAAGGTTATAGCCTTACTTTTTGATGAAAAATCAACCCCCTAAAAACTGCCGTTTTTTCAAAAAATATGACATCTATCTCGGAACTAAGTTCAATACGTGTTTAAAGTGATCATAAAAAAGCAGAATAGAGTGCTGGAAAGAGAAAAAATTTCCAAAAAAATCGATGATTTTTCTAAGGTTATAGCCTTACTTTTTCATCAAAAATCAACCCCATAAAAAATTGCCGTTTTTTCAAAAAATATAACTTCTATCTGGGAACTAAGTTCAATACGTGTTTAAAGTGATCATAAAAAAGCAGAAAAGAGTGCTGAGAAGAGAAAAAAATTTCCAAAAAAATCGATGATTTTTCTAAGGTTATAACCTTACTTTTTCATCAAAAATCAACCCGCTAAAAAACTGCCGCTTTTTCAAAAAATATAACTTCTATCTCGGAACTAAGTTCAATACGTGTTTAAAGTGATCATAAAAAAGCAGTATAGAGTGCTCAAAAGAGAAAAAAAAAATTTCCAAAAAAATTGATGATTTTTCTAAGGTTATAGCCTTACTTTTTGATGAAAAATCAACCCCCTAAAAACTGCCGTTTTTTCAAAAAATATGACTTCTATCTCGGAACTAAGTTCAATACGTGTTTAAAGTGATCATAAAAAAGCAGAATAGAGTGCTGGAAAGAGAAAAAATTTCCAAAAAAATCGATGATTTTTCTAAGGTTATAGCCTTACTTTTTCATCAAAAATCAACCCCCTAAAAAATTGCCGCTTTTTCAAAAAATATAACTTCTATCTCGGAACAAAGTTCAATACGTGTTTAAAGTGATCATAAAAAAGAAGTATAGACTGCTGAAAAGAGAAAAAAATTTCCAAAAAAATTGATGATTTTTCTAAGGTTATAGCCTTCCTTTTTGATGAAAAATCAACCCCCTAAAAACTGCCGTTTTTTCAAAAAATATAACTTCTATCTCGGAACTAAGTTCAATACGTGTTTAAAGTGATCATAAAAAAGCAGAGTAGAGTGCTGAAAAGAGAAAAAAATTTCCAAAAAAATTGATGATTTTTCTAAGGTTATAGCCTTACTTTTTGATGAAAAATCAACCCCCTAAAAACTGCCGTTTTTTCAAAAAATATAACTTCTATCTCGGAACTAAGTTCAATACGTGTTTAAAGTGATCATAAAAAAGCAGAATAGAGTGCTGGAAAGAGAAAAAAATTTCCAAAAAAATCGATGATTTTTCTAAGGTTATAGCCTTACTTTTTCATCAAAAATCAACCCCCTAAAAACTGCCGTTTTTTCGAAAAATATAACATCTATCTCGGAACTAAGTTCAATACATGTTTGAAGTGATCATATAAAAGCAGAATAGAGTGCTGAGAAGAGAAAAAAATTTCCAAAAAAATCGATGATTTTTCTAAGGTTATAACCTTACTTTTTCATCAAAAATCAACCCGCTAAAAAACTGCCGCTTTTTCAAAAAATATAACTTCTATCTCGGAACTAAGTTCAATACGTGTTTAAAGTGATCATAAAAAAGCAGAATAAAGTGCTGAGAAGAGAAAAAAATTTCCAAAAAAATCGATGATTTTTCTAAGGTTATAACCTTACTTTTTCATCAAAAATCAACCCGCTAAAAACTGCCGCTTTTTCAAAAAATATAACTTCTATCTCGGAACTAAGTTCAATACGTGTTTAAAGTGATCATAAAAAAGCAGAATAGAGTGCTGAAAAGAGAAAAAAATTTCCAAAAAAATCGATGATTTTTTCTAAGGTTATAGCCTTACTTTTTCATCAAAAATCAACCCCCTAAAAAATTGCCGCTTTTTCAAAAAATATAACTTCTATCTCGGAACTAAGTTCAATACGTGTTTAAAGTGATTATAAAAAAGCAGTATAGCCTGTTTAAAAGAGAAAAAAGTTTCGAAAAAAATCGATGATTTTTCTAAGGTTATAGCTTTACTTTTTGATGAAAAATCAACCCCCTTAAAACTGCCGTTTTTTCAAAAAATATAACTTCTATCTCGGAACTAAATTAAATATATGTTTAAAATGATCATAAAAAAGCAGTATAGCCTGTTTAAAAGAGAAAACGTTTTGAAAAATATTGATGATTTTTCTAAGGTTATAGCCTTACTTTTTGATGAAAAATCAACCCCCTAAAAACTGCCGTTTTTTCAAACAATATAACTTCTATCTCGGAACTAAATTAAATATATGTTTAAAATGATCATAAAAAAGCAGTATAGCCTGTTTAAAAGAGAAAAAATTTTCGAAAAAAATTGATGATTTTTCTAAGGTTATAGCCTTACTTTTTGATGAAAAATCAACCCCCTAAAAACTGCCGTTTTTTCAAAAAATATAACTTCTATCTCGGAACTAAGTTCAATACATGTTTAAAGTGATCATAAAAAAGCAGAATAGAGTGCTGAAAAGAGAAAAAAATTTCCAAAAAAATTGATGATTTTTCTTAGGTTATAGCTTTACTTTTTGATGAAAAATCAACCCCCTTAAAACTGCCGTTTTTTCAAAAAATATAACTTCTATCTCGGAACTAAGTTCAATACATGTTTAAAGTGATCATAAAAAAGCAGAATAGAGTGCTGAAAAGAGAAAAAAGTTTCGAAAAAAATCGATGATTTTTCTAAGGTTATAGCTTTACTTTTTGATGAAAAATCAACCCCCTTAAAACTGCCGTTTTTTCAAAAAATATAACTTCTATCTCGGAACTAAATTAAATATATGTTTAAAATGATCATAAAAAAGCAGTATAGTCTGTTTAAAAGAGAAAAAAGTTTCGAAAAAAATCGATGATTTTTCTAAGGTTATAGCTTTACTTTTTGATGAAAAATCAACCCCCTTAAAACTGCCGTTTTTTCAAAAAATATAACTTCTATCTCGGAACTAAGTTCAATACATGTTTAAAGTGATCATAAAAAAGCAGAATAGAGTGCTGAAAAGAGAAAAAAATTTCCAAAAAAATCGATGATTTTTTCTAAGGTTATAGGCTTACTTTTTCATCAAAAATCAACCCCCTAAAAAATTGCCGCTTTTTCAAAAAATATAACTTCTATCTCGGAACTAAGTTCAATACGTGTTTAAAGTGATTATAAAAAAGCAGTATAGCCTGTTTAAAAGAGAAAAAAGTTTCGAAAAAAATCGATGATTTTTCTAAGGTTATAGCTTTACTTTTTGATGAAAAATCAACCCCCTTAAAACTGCCGTTTTTTCAAAAAATATAACTTCTATCTCGGAACTAAATTAAATATATGTTTAAAATGATCATAAAAAAGCAGTATAGCCTGTTTAAAAGAGAAAACGTTTTGAAAAATATTGATGATTTTTCTAAGGTTATAGCCTTACTTTTTGATGAAAAATCAACCCCCTAAAAACTGCCGTTTTTTCAAACAATATAACTTCTATCTCGGAACTAAATTAAATATATGTTTAAAATGATCATAAAAAAGCAGTATAGCCTGTTTAAAAGAGAAAAAATTTTCGAAAAAAATTGATGATTTTTCTAAGGTTATAGCCTTACTTTTTGATGAAAAATCAACCCCCTAAAAACTGCCGTTTTTTCAAAAAATATAACTTCTATCTCGGAACTAAGTTCAATACATGTTTAAAGTGATCATAAAAAAGCAGAATAGAGTGCTGAAAAGAGAAAAAAATTTCCAAAAAAATTGATGATTTTTCTTAGGTTATAGCTTTACTTTTTGATGAAAAATCAACCCCCTTAAAACTGCCGTTTTTTCAAAAAATATAACTTCTATCTCGGAACTAAGTTCAATACATGTTTAAAGTGATCATAAAAAAGCAGAATAGAGTGCTGAAAAGAGAAAAAAGTTTCGAAAAAAATCGATGATTTTTCTAAGGTTATAGCTTTACTTTTTGATGAAAAATCAACCCCCTTAAAACTGCCGTTTTTTCAAAAAATATAACTTCTATCTCGGAACTAAATTAAATATATGTTTAAAATGATCATAAAAAAGCAGTATAGTCTGTTTAAAAGAGAAAAAAGTTTCGAAAAAAATCGATGATTTTTCTAAGGTTATAGCTTTACTTTTTGATGAAAAATCAACCCCCTTAAAACTGCCGTTTTTTCAAAAAATATAACTTCTATCTCGGAACTAAGTTCAATACATGTTTAAAGTGATCATAAAAAAGCAGAATAGAGTGCTGAAAAGAGAAAAAAATTTCCAAAAAAATCGATGATTTTTTCTAAGGTTATAGGCTTACTTTTTCATCAAAAATCAACCCCCTAAAAAATTGCCGCTTTTTCAAAAAATATAACTTCTATCTCGGAACTAAGTTCAATACGTGTTTAAAGTGATTATAAAAAAGCAGTATAGCCTGTTTAAAAGAGAAAAAAGTTTCGAAAAAAATCGATGATTTTTCTAAGGTTATAGCTTTACTTTTTGATGAAAAATCAACCCCCTTAAAACTGCCGTTTTTTCAAAAAATATAACTTCTATCTCGGAACTAAATTAAATATATGTTTACAATGATCATAAAAAAGCAGTATAGCCTGTTTAAAAGAGAAAACGTTTTGAAAAATATTGATGATTTTTCTAAGGTTATAGCCTTACTTTTTGATGAAAAATCAACCCCCTAAAAACTGCCGTTTTTTCAAACAATATAACTTCTATCTCGGAACTAAATTAAATATATGTTTAAAATGATCATAAAAAAGCAGTATAGCCTGTTTAAAAGAGAAAAAATTTTCGAAAAAAATTGATGATTTTTCTAAGGTTATAGCCTTACTTTTTGATGAAAAATCAACCCCCTAAAAACTGCCGTTTTTTCAAAAAATATAACTTCTATCTCGGAACTAAGTTCAATACATGTTTAAAGTGATCATAAAAAAGCAGAATAGAGTGCTGAAAAGAGAAAAAAATTTCCAAAAAAATTGATGATTTTTCTTAGGTTATAGCCTTACTTTTTGATGAAAAATCAACCCCCTAAAAACTGCCGTTTTTTCAAAAAATATGACTTCTATCTCGGAACTAAGTTCAATACATGTTTAAAGTGATCATAAAAAAGCAGAATAGAGTGCTGAAAAGAGAAAAAAATTTCCAAAAAAATCGATGATTTTTTCTAAGGTTATAGCCTTACTTTTCCATCAAAAATCAACCCCCTAAAAAATTGCCGCTTTTTCAAAAAATATAACTTCTATCTCGGAACTAAGTTCAATACGTGTTTAAAGTGATTATAAAAAAGCAGTATAGCCTGTTTAAAAGAGAAAAAAGTTTCGAAAAAAATCGATGATTTTTCTTAGGTTATAGCCTTACTTTTTGATGAAAAATCAACCCCCTTAAAACTGCCGTTTTTTCAAAAAATATGACTTCTATCTCGGAACTAAGTTCAATACGTGTTTAAAGTGATCATAAAAAAGCAGAATAGGGTGCTGAAAAGAGAAAAAAATTTCCAAAAAAATTGATGATTTTTCTAAGGTTATAGCCTTACTTTTTCATCAAAAATCAACCCCCTTAAAACTGCCGTTTTTTAAAAAAATATAACTTCTATCTCGGAACTAAGTTCAATACGTGTTTAAAGTGATCATAAAAAAGCAGAATAGAGTGCTGAAAAGAGAAAAAAATTTCCAAAAAAATTGATGATTTTTCTAAGGTTATAGCTTTACTTTCTGATGAAAAATCAACCCCCTAAAAACTGCCGTTTTTTCAAAAAATATAACTTCTATATCGGAACTAAGTTCAATACGTGTTTAAAGTGATCATAAAAAAGCAGAATAGAGTGCTGAAAAGAGAAAAAAATTTCCAAAAAAATCGATGATTTTTCTAAGGTTATAACCTTACTTTTTGATGAAAAATCAACCCACTAAAAAATTGCCGCTTTTTCAAAAAATATGACTTCTATCTCGGAACTAAGTTCAATACGTGTTTAAAGTGATCATAAAAAAGCAGAATAAAGTGCTGAAAAGAGAAAAAAATTTCCAAAAAAATTGATGATTTTTCTAAGGTTATAGCCTTACTTTTTCATCAAAAATCAACCCCCTTAAAACTGCCGTTTTTTAAAAAAATATAACTTCTATCTCGGAACTAAGTTCAATACGTGTTTAAAGTGATCATAAAAAAGCAGAATAGAGTGCTGAAAAGAGAAAAAATTTCCAAAAAAATTGATGATTTTTCTAAGGTTATAGCCTTACTTTTTCATCAAAAATCAACCCCCTTAAAACTGCCGTTTTTTAAAAAAATATAACTTCTATCTCGGAACTAAGTTCAATACGTGTTTAAAGTGATCATAAAAAAGCAAAATAGAGTGCTGAAAAGAGAAAAAAATTTCCAAAAAAATTGATGATTTTTCTAAGGTTATAGCTTTACTTTCTGATGAAAAATCAACCCCCTAAAAACTGCCGTTTTTTCAAAAAATATAACTTCTATATCGGAACTAAGTTCAATACGTGTTTAAAGTGATCATAAAAAAGCAGAATAGAGTGCTGAAAAGAGAAAAAAATTTCCAAAAAAATCGATGATTTTTCTAAGGTTATAACCTTACTTTTTCATCAAAAATCAACCCACTAAAAAATTGCCGCTTTTTCAAAAAATATAACTTCTATCTCGGAACTAAGTTCAATACGTGTTTAAAGTGATCATAAAAAAGCAGTATAGAGTGCTGAAAAGAGAAAAAATTTTTGAAAAAAATTTATGATTTTTCTAAGGTTATAGCCTTACTTTTTGACGAAAAATCAACCCCCTAAAAACTGCCGTTTTTTCAAAAAATATAACTTCTATCTCGGAACTAAGTTCAATACATGTTTAAAGTGATCATAAAAAAGCAGAATAGAGTGCTGAAAAGAGAAAAAAATTTCCAAAAAAATTGATGATTTTTCTTAGGTTATAGCCTTACTTTTTGATGAAAAATCAACCCCCTAAAAACTGCCGTTTTTTCAAAAAATATGACTTCTATCTCGGAACTAAGTTCAATACATGTTTAAAGTGATCATAAAAAAGCAGAATAGAGTGCTGAAAAGAGAAAAAAATTTCCAAAAAAATCGATGATTTTTTCTAAGGTTATAGCCTTACTTTTCCATCAAAAATCAACCCCCTAAAAAATTGCCGCTTTTTCAAAAAATATAACTTCTATCTCGGAACTAAGTTCAATACGTGTTTAAAGTGATTATAAAAAAGCAGTATAGCCTGTTTAAAAGAGAAAAAAGTTTCGAAAAAAATCGATGATTTTTCTTAGGTTATAGCCTTACTTTTTGATGAAAAATCAACCCCCTTAAAACTGCCGTTTTTTCAAAAAATATGACTTCTATCTCGGAACTAAGTTCAATACGTGTTTAAAGTGATCATAAAAAAGCAGAATAGGGTGCTGAAAAGAGAAAAAAATTTCCAAAAAAATTGATGATTTTTCTAAGGTTATAGCCTTACTTTTTCATCAAAAATCAACCCCCTTAAAACTGCCGTTTTTTAAAAAAATATAACTTCTATCTCGGAACTAAGTTCAATACGTGTTTAAAGTGATCATAAAAAAGCAGAATAGAGTGCTGAAAAGAGAAAAAAATTTCCAAAAAAATTGATGATTTTTCTAAGGTTATAGCTTTACTTTCTGATGAAAAATCAACCCCCTAAAAACTGCCGTTTTTTCAAAAAATATAACTTCTATATCGGAACTAAGTTCAATACGTGTTTAAAGTGATCATAAAAAAGCAGAATAGAGTGCTGAAAAGAGAAAAAAATTTCCAAAAAAATCGATGATTTTTCTAAGGTTATAACCTTACTTTTTGATGAAAAATCAACCCACTAAAAAATTGCCGCTTTTTCAAAAAATATGACTTCTATCTCGGAACTAAGTTCAATACGTGTTTAAAGTGATCATAAAAAAGCAGAATAAAGTGCTGAAAAGAGAAAAAAATTTCCAAAAAAATTGATGATTTTTCTAAGGTTATAGCCTTACTTTTTCATCAAAAATCAACCCCCTTAAAACTGCCGTTTTTTAAAAAAATATAACTTCTATCTCGGAACTAAGTTCAATACGTGTTTAAAGTGATCATAAAAAAGCAGAATAGAGTGCTGAAAAGAGAAAAAATTTCCAAAAAAATTGATGATTTTTCTAAGGTTATAGCCTTACTTTTTCATCAAAAATCAACCCCCTTAAAACTGCCGTTTTTTAAAAAAATATAACTTCTATCTCGGAACTAAGTTCAATACGTGTTTAAAGTGATCATAAAAAAGCAAAATAGAGTGCTGAAAAGAGAAAAAAATTTCCAAAAAAATTGATGATTTTTCTAAGGTTATAGCTTTACTTTCTGATGAAAAATCAACCCCCTAAAAACTGCCGTTTTTTCAAAAAATATAACTTCTATATCGGAACTAAGTTCAATACGTGTTTAAAGTGATCATAAAAAAGCAGAATAGAGTGCTGAAAAGAGAAAAAAATTTCCAAAAAAATCGATGATTTTTCTAAGGTTATAACCTTACTTTTTCATCAAAAATCAACCCACTAAAAAATTGCCGCTTTTTCAAAAAATATAACTTCTATCTCGGAACTAAGTTCAATACGTGTTTAAAGTGATCATAAAAAAGCAGTATAGAGTGCTGAAAAGAGAAAAAATTTTTGAAAAAAATTTATGATTTTTCTAAGGTTATAGCCTTACTTTTTGACGAAAAATCGACCCCCTAAAAAGTGCCGTTTTTTCAAAAAATATAACTTCTATCTCGGAACTAAGTTCAATACGTGTTTAAAGTGATCATAAAAAAGCAGAATAGAGTGCTGAAAAGAGAAAAAAATTTCCAAAAAAATTGATGATTTTTCTTAGGTTATAGCCTTACTTTTTGATGAAAAATCAACTCCCTAAAAACTGCCGTTTTTTCAAAAAATATGACTTCTATCTCGGAACTAAGTTCAATACATGTTTAAAGTGATCATAAAAAAGCAGAATAGAGTGCTGAAAAGAGAAAAAAATTTCCAAAAAAATCGATGATTTTTTCTAAGGTTATAGCCTTACTTTTCCATCAAAAATCAACCCCCTAAAAAATTGCCGCTTTTTCAAAAAATATAACTTCTATCTCGGAACTAAGTTCAATACGTGTTTAAAGTGATTATAAAAAAGCAGTATAGCCTGTTTAAAAGAGAAAAAAGTTTCGAAAAAAATCGATGATTTTTCTTAGGTTATAGCCTTACTTTTTGATGAAAAATCAACCCCCTTAAAACTGCCGTTTTTTCAAAAAATATGACTTCTATCTCGGAACTAAGTTCAATACGTGTTTAAAGTGATCATAAAAAAGCAGAATAGGGTGCTGAAAAGAGAAAAAAATTTCCAAAAAAATTGATGATTTTTCTAAGGTTATAGCCTTACTTTTTCATCAAAAATCAACCCCCTTAAAACTGCCGTTTTTTAAAAAAATATAACTTCTATCTCGGAACTAAGTTCAATACGTGTTTAAAGTGATCATAAAAAAGCAGAATAGAGTGCTGAAAAGAGAAAAAAATTTCCAAAAAAATTGATGATTTTTCTAAGGTTATAGCTTTACTTTCTGATGAAAAATCAACCCCCTAAAAACTGCCGTTTTTTCAAAAAATATAACTTCTATATCGGAACTAAGTTCAATACGTGTTTAAAGTGATCATAAAAAAGCAGAATAGAGTGCTGAAAAGAGAAAAAAATTTCCAAAAAAATCGATGATTTTTCTAAGGTTATAACCTTACTTTTTGATGAAAAATCAACCCACTAAAAAATTGCCGCTTTTTCAAAAAATATGACTTCTATCTCGGAACTAAGTTCAATACGTGTTTAAAGTGATCATAAAAAAGCAGAATAAAGTGCTGAAAAGAGAAAAAAATTTCCAAAAAAATCGATGATTTTTCTAAGGTTATAGCCTTACTTTTTCATCAAAAATCAACCCCCTTAAAACTGCCGTTTTTTAAAAAAATATAACTTCTATCTCGGAACTAAGTTCAATACGTGTTTAAAGTGATCATAAAAAAGCAGAATAGAGTGCTGAAAAGAGAAAAAATTTCCAAAAAAATTGATGATTTTTCTAAGGTTATAGCCTTACTTTTTCATCAAAAATCAACCCCCTTAAAACTGCCGTTTTTTAAAAAAATATAACTTCTATCTCGGAACTAAGTTCAATTCGTGTTTAAAGTGATCATAAAAAAGCAAAATAGAGTGCTGAAAAGAGAAAAAAATTTCCAAAAAAATTGATGATTTTTCTAAGGTTATAGCTTTACTTTCTGATGAAAAATCAACCCCCTAAAAACTGCCGTTTTTTCAAAAAATATAACTTCTATATCGGAACTAAGTTCAATACGTGTTTAAAGTGATCATAAAAAAGCAGAATAGAGTGCTGAAAAGAGAAAAAAATTTCCAAAAAAATCGATGATTTTTCTAAGGTTATAACCTTACTTTTTCATCAAAAATCAACCCACTAAAAAATTGCCGCTTTTTCAAAAAATATAACTTCTATCTCGGAACTAAGTTCAATACGTGTTTAAAGTGATCATAAAAAAGCAGTATAGAGTGCTGAAAAGAGAAAAAATTTTTGAAAAAAATTTATGATTTTTCTAAGGTTATAGCCTTACTTTTTGACGAAAAATCGACCCCCTAAAAAGTGCCGTTTTTTCAAAAAATATAACTTCTATCTCGGAACTAAGTTCAATACGTGTTTAAAGTGATCATAAAAAAGCAGAATAGAGTGCTGAAAAGAGAAAAAAATTTCCAAAAAAATTGATGATTTTTCTTAGGTTATAACCTTACTTTTTGATGAAAAATCAACTCCCTAAAAACTGCCGTTTTTTCAAAAAATATGACTTCTATCTCGGAACTAAGTTCAATACATGTTTAAAGTGATCATAAAAAAGCAGAATAGAGTGCTGAAAAGACAAAAAAATTTCCAAAAAAATCGATGATTTTTTCTAAGGTTATAGCCTTACTTTTTCATCAAAAATCAACCCCCTAAAAAATTGCCGTTTTTTCAAAAAATATAACTTCTATCTCGGAACTAAGTTCAATACGTGTTTAAAGTGATCATAAAAAAGCAGAATAGAGTGCTGAAAAGAGAAAAAAATTTCCAAAAAAATTGATGATTTTTCTTAGGTTATAGCCTTACTTTTTGATGAAAAATCAACCCCCTAAAAACTGCCGTTTTTTCAAAAAATATGACTTCTATCTCGGAACTAAGTTCAATACATGTTTAAAGTGATCATAAAAAAGCAGAATAGAGTGCTGAAAAGAGAAAAAAATTTCCAAAAAAATCGATGATTTTTTCTAAGGTTATAGCCTTACTTTTTCATCAAAAATCAACCCCCTAAAAAATTGCCGCTTTTTCAAAAAATATAACTTCTATCTCGGAACTAAGTTCAATACGTGTTTAAAGTGATTATAAAAAAGCAGTATAGCCTGTTTAAAAGAGAAAAAAGTTTCGAAAAAAATCGATGATTTTTCTAAGGTTATAGCTTTACTTTTTGATGAAAAATCAACCCCCTTAAAACTGCCGTTTTTTCAAAAAATATAACTTCTATCTCGGAACTAAATTAAATATATGTTTAAAATGATCATAAAAAAGCAGTATAGCCTGTTTAAAAGAGAAAAAGTTTTGAAAAATATTGATGATTTTTCTAAGGTTATAGCCTTACTTTTTGATGAAAAATCAACCCCCTAAAACTGCCGTTTTTTCAAAAAATATAACTTCTATCTCGGAACTAAATTAAATATATGTTTGAAATGATCATAAAAAAGCAGTATAGCCTGTTTAAAAGAGAAAAAATTTTCGAAAAAAATTGATGATTTTTCTAAGGTTATAGCCTTACTTTTTGATGAAAAATCAACCCCCTAAAAACTGCCGTTTTTTCAAAAAATATAACTTCTATCTCGGAACTAAATTAAATATATGTTTAAAATGATCATAAAAAAGCAGTATAGCCTGTTTAAAACAGAAAAAATTTTTTAAAAAAAATTTATGATTTTTCTAAGGTTATAGCCTTACTTTTTGACGAAAAATCGACCCCCTAAAAAGTGCCGTTTTTTTAAAAAATATAACTTCTATCTCGGAACTAAGTTCAATACGTGTTTAAAGTGATCATAAAAAAGCAGAATAGAGTGCTGAAAAGAGAAAAAAATTTCCAAAAAAATTGATGATTTTTCTTAGGTTATAGCCTTACTTTTTGGTTAAAAAATAAACCCCCTAAAAACTGCCGTTTTTTCAAAAAATATAACTTCTATCTCGGAACTAAGTTCAATACATGTTTCAAGTGATCATAAAAAAGCAGAATAGAGTGCTGAAAAGAGAAAAAAATTTCCAAAAAAATTGATGATTTTTCTTAGATTATAGCCTTACTTTTTGATGAAAAATCAACCCCCTAAAAACTGCCGTTTTTTCAAAAAATATGACTTCTATCTCGGAACTAAGTTCAATACATGTTTAAAGTGATCATAAAAAAGCAGAATAGAGTGCTGAAAAGAGAAAAAAATTTCCAAAAAAATCGATGATTTTTTCTAAGGTTATAACCTTACTTTTTCATCAAAAATCAACCCCCTAAAAAATTGCCGCTTTTTCAAAAAATATAACTTCTATCTCGGAACTAAGTTCAATACGTGTTTAAAGTGATTATAAAAAAGCAGTATAGCCTGTTTAAAAGAGAAAAAAGTTTCGAAAAAAATCGATGATTTTTCTAAGGTTATAGCTTTACTTTTTGATGAAAAATCAACCCCCTTAAAACTGCCTTTTTTTCAAAAAATATAACTTCTATCTCGGAACTAAATTAAATATATGTTTAAAATGATCATAAAAAAGCAGTATAGTCTGTTTAAAAGAGAAAAAAGTTTTGAAAAATATTGATGATTTTTCTAAGGTTATAGCCTTACTTTTTGCTGAAAAATCAACCCCCTAAAAACTGCCGTTTTTTCAAAAAATATAACTTCTATCTCGGAACTAAGTTCAATACGTGTTTAAAATGATCATAAAAAAGCAGTATAGCCTGTTTAAAAGAGAAAAAATTTTCGAAAAAAATTGATGATTTTTCTAAGGTTATAGCCTTACTTTTTCATCAAAAATCAACCCCCTAAAAACTAACGTTTTTTAAAAAAATATAACTTCTATCTCGGAACTAAGTTCAATACGTGTTTAAAGTGATCATAAAAAAGCAGAATAGAGTGCTGAAAAGAGAAAAAAATTTCCAAAAAAATTGATGATTTTTCTAAGGTTATAGCTTTACTTTCTAATGAAAAATCAACCCCCTAAAAACTGCCGTTTTTTCAAAAAATATAACTTCTTTATCGGAACTAAGTTCAATACGTTTTTAAAGTGATCATAAAAAAGCAGAATAGAGTGCTGAAAAGGGAAAAAAATTTCCAAAAAAATCGATGATTTTTCTAAGGTTATAGCCTTACTTTTTGACGAAAAATCGACCCCCTAAAAAGTGCCGTTTTTTCAAAAAATATAACTTCTATCTCGGAACTAAGTTCAATACGTGTTTAAAGTGATCATAAAAAAGCAGAATAGAGTGCTGAAAAGAGAAAAAAATTTCCAAAAAAATTGATGATTTTTCTTAGGTTATAGCCTTACTTTTTGATGAAAAATCAACCCCCTAAAAACTGCCGTTTTTTCAAAAAATATGACTTCTATCTCGGAACTAAGTTCAATACATGTTTAAAGTGATCATAAAAAAGCAGAATAGAGTGCTGAAAAGAGAAAAAAATTTCCAAAAAAATTGATGATTTTTCTAAGGTTATAGCCTTACTTTTTCATCAAAAATCAACCCCCTTAAAACTGCCGTTTTTTCAAAAAATATAACTTCTATCTCGGAACTAAATTAAATATATGTTTAAAATGATCATAAAAAAGCAGTATAGAGTGCTGAAAAGAGAAAATTTTTTTGAAAAAAATTGATGATTTTTCTAAGGTTATAGCCTTACTTTTTGATGAAAATCAACCCCCTAAAAACTGCCGTTTTTTCAAAAAATATAACTTTTATCTCGGAACTAAGTTCAATACGTGTTTAAAGTGATCATAAAAAAGCAGTATAGAGTGCTGAAAAGAGAAAAAAATTTCCAAAAAAATTGATGATTTTTCTAAGGTTATAGCCTTACTTTTTGATTAAAAATCAACCCCCTAAAAACTGCCGTTTTTTCAAAAAATATAACTTCTATCTCGGAACTAAGTTCAATACGTGTTTCAAGTGATCATAAAAAAGCAGTATAGCCTGTTTAAAAGAGAAAAATTTTTTGAAAAAATTGATGATTTTTCTAAGGTTATAGCCTTACTTTTTGATGAAAAATCAACCCCCTAAAAACTGCCGTTTTTTCAAAAAATATAACTTCTATCTCGGAACTAAGTTCAATACGTGTTTCAAATGATCATAAAAAAGCAGTATAGCCTGTTTAAAAGAGAAAAATTTTTTGAAAAAAATTGATGATTTTTCTAAGGTTATAGCCTTACTTTTTGATGAAAAATCAACCCCCTAGAAAACTGCCGTTTTTTCAAAAAATATAACTTCTATCTCGGAACTAAATTAAATATTTGTTTAAAATGATCACAAAAAAGCAGTAAAGCCTGTTTAAAAGAGAAAAAATTTTCGAAAAAAATTGATGATTTTTCTAAGGTTATAGCCTTACTTTTTGATGAAAAATCAACCCCCTAAAAAGTGCTTTTTTTCAAAAAATATAACTTCTATCTCGGAACTAAGTTCAATACGTGTTTAAATTGTTCATATAAAAGCAAAATAGAGTGCTGAAAAGAGAAAAAAATTTCCAAAAAAATTGATGATTTTTCTAAGGTTATAGCCTTACTTTTTGATGTAAAATCAACCCCCTAAAAACTGCCGTTTTTTCAAAAAATATAACTTCTATCTCGGAACTAAGTTCAATACGTGTTTAAAATGATCATAAAAAAGTAGTATAGCCTGTTTAAAAGAGAAAATTTTTTTGAAAAAAATTGATGATTTTTCTAAGGTTATAGCCTTACTTTTTGATGAAAATCAACCCCCTAAAAACTGCCGTTTTTTCAAAAAATATAACTTTTATCTCGGAACTAAGTTCAATACGTGTTTAAAGTGATCATAAAAAAGCAGTATAGCCTGTTTAAAACAGAAAAAATTTTTTAAAAAAAATTTATGATTTTTCTAAGGTTATAGCCTTACTTTTTGACGAAAAATCGACCCCCTAAAAAGTGCCGTTTTTTTAAAAAATATAACTTCTATCTCGGAACTAAGTTCAATACGTGTTTAAAGTGATCATAAAAAAGCAGAATAGAGTGCTGAAAAGAGAAAAAAATTTCCAAAAAAATTGATGATTTTTCTTAGGTTATAGCCTTACTTTTTGGTTAAAAAATAAACCCCCTAAAAACTGCCGTTTTTTCAAAAAATATAACTTCTATCTCGGAACTAAGTTCAATACATGTTTCAAGTGATCATAAAAAAGCAGAATAGAGTGCTGAAAAGAGAAAAAAATTTCCAAAAAAATTGATGATTTTTCTTAGATTATAGCCTTACTTTTTGATGAAAAATCAACCCCCTAAAAACTGCCGTTTTTTCAAAAAATATGACTTCTATCTCGGAACTAAGTTCAATACATGTTTAAAGTGATCATAAAAAAGCAGAATAGAGTGCTGAAAAGAGAAAAAAATTTCCAAAAAAATCGATGATTTTTTCTAAGGTTATAACCTTACTTTTTCATCAAAAATCAACCCCCTAAAAAATTGCCGCTTTTTCAAAAAATATAACTTCTATCTCGGAACTAAGTTCAATACGTGTTTAAAGTGATTATAAAAAAGCAGTATAGCCTGTTTAAAAGAGAAAAAAGTTTCGAAAAAAATCGATGATTTTTCTAAGGTTATAGCTTTACTTTTTGATGAAAAATCAACCCCCTTAAAACTGCCTTTTTTTCAAAAAATATAACTTCTATCTCGGAACTAAATTAAATATATGTTTAAAATGATCATAAAAAAGCAGTATAGTCTGTTTAAAAGAGAAAAAAGTTTTGAAAAATATTGATGATTTTTCTAAGGTTATAGCCTTACTTTTTGCTGAAAAATCAACCCCCTAAAAACTGCCGTTTTTTCAAAAAATATAACTTCTATCTCGGAACTAAGTTCAATACGTGTTTAAAATGATCATAAAAAAGCAGTATAGCCTGTTTAAAAGAGAAAAAATTTTCGAAAAAAATTGATGATTTTTCTAAGGTTATAGCCTTACTTTTTCATCAAAAATCAACCCCCTAAAAACTAACGTTTTTTAAAAAAATATAACTTCTATCTCGGAACTAAGTTCAATACGTGTTTAAAGTGATCATAAAAAAGCAGAATAGAGTGCTGAAAAGAGAAAAAAATTTCCAAAAAAATTGATGATTTTTCTAAGGTTATAGCTTTACTTTCTAATGAAAAATCAACCCCCTAAAAACTGCCGTTTTTTCAAAAAATATAACTTCTTTATCGGAACTAAGTTCAATACGTTTTTAAAGTGATCATAAAAAAGCAGAATAGAGTGCTGAAAAGAGAAAAAAATTTCCAAAAAAATCGATGATTTTTCTAAGGTTATAGCCTTACTTTTTGACGAAAAATCGACCCCCTAAAAAGTGCCGTTTTTTCAAAAAATATAACTTCTATCTCGGAACTAAGTTCAATACGTGTTTAAAGTGATCATAAAAAAGCAGAATAGAGTGCTGAAAAGAGAAAAAAATTTCCAAAAAAATTGATGATTTTTCTTAGGTTATAGCCTTACTTTTTGATGAAAAATCAACCCCCTAAAAACTGCCGTTTTTTCAAAAAATATGACTTCTATCTCGGAACTAAGTTCAATACATGTTTAAAGTGATCATAAAAAAGCAGAATAGAGTGCTGAAAAGAGAAAAAAATTTCCAAAAAAATTGATGATTTTTCTAAGGTTATAGCCTTACTTTTTCATCAAAAATCAACCCCCTTAAAACTGCCGTTTTTTCAAAAAATATAACTTCTATCTCGGAACTAAATTAAATATATGTTTAAAATGATCATAAAAAAGCAGTATAGAGTGCTGAAAAGAGAAAATTTTTTTGAAAAAAATTGATGATTTTTCTAAGGTTATAGCCTTACTTTTTGATGAAAATCAACCCCCTAAAAACTGCCGTTTTTTCAAAAAATATAACTTTTATCTCGGAACTAAGTTCAATACGTGTTTAAAGTGATCATAAAAAAGCAGTATAGAGTGCTGAAAAGAGAAAAAAATTTCCAAAAAAATTGATGATTTTTCTAAGGTTATAGCCTTACTTTTTGATTAAAAATCAACCCCCTAAAAACTGCCGTTTTTTCAAAAAATATAACTTCTATCTCGGAACTAAGTTCAATACGTGTTTCAAGTGATCATAAAAAAGCAGTATAGCCTGTTTAAAAGAGAAAAATTTTTTGAAAAAATTGATGATTTTTCTAAGGTTATAGCCTTACTTTTTGATGAAAAATCAACCCCCTAAAAACTGCCGTTTTTTCAAAAAATATAACTTCTATCTCGGAACTAAGTTCAATACGTGTTTCAAATGATCATAAAAAAGCAGTATAGCCTGTTTAAAAGAGAAAAATTTTTTGAAAAAAATTGATGATTTTTCTAAGGTTATAGCCTTACTTTTTGATGAAAAATCAACCCCCTAGAAAACTGCCGTTTTTTCAAAAAATATAACTTCTATCTCGGAACTAAATTAAATATTTGTTTAAAATGATCACAAAAAAGCAGTAAAGCCTGTTTAAAAGAGAAAAAATTTTCGAAAAAAATTGATGATTTTTCTAAGGTTATAGCCTTACTTTTTGATGAAAAATCAACCCCCTAAAAAGTGCTTTTTTTCAAAAAATATAACTTCTATCTCGGAACTAAGTTCAATACGTGTTTAAATTGTTCATATAAAAGCAAAATAGAGTGCTGAAAAGAGAAAAAAATTTCCAAAAAAATTGATGATTTTTCTAAGGTTATAGCCTTACTTTTTGATGTAAAATCAACCCCCTAAAAACTGCCGTTTTTTCAAAAAATATAACTTCTATCTCGGAACTAAGTTCAATACGTGTTTAAAATGATCATAAAAAAGTAGTATAGCCTGTTTAAAAGAGAAAATTTTTTTGAAAAAAATTGATGATTTTTCTAAGGTTATAGCCTTACTTTTTGATGAAAATCAACCCCCTAAAAACTGCCGTTTTTTCAAAAAATATAACTTTTATCTCGGAACTAAGTTCAATACGTGTTTAAAGTGATCATAAAAAAGCAGTATAGAGTGCTGAAAAGACAAAAAAATTTCCAAAAAAATTGATGATTTTTCTAAGGTTATATCCTTACTTTTTGATTAAAAATCATCCCCCTAAAAACTGCCGTTTTTTCAAAAAATATAACTTCTATCTCGGAACTAAGTTCAATACGTGTTTCAAGTGATCATAAAAAAGCAGTATAGCCTGTTTAAAAGAGAAAAAATTTTCGAAAAAAATTGATGATTTTTCTAAGGTCATAGCCTTACTTTTTGATGAAAAATCAACCCCCTAAAAAGTGCCGTTTTTTCAAAAAATATAACTTCTATCTCGGAACTAAGTTCAATACGTGTTTCAAATGATCATAAAAAAGCAGTATAGCCTGTTTAAAAGAGAAAAATTTTTTGAAAAAAATTGATGATTTTTCTAAGGTTATAGCCTTACTTTTTGATGAAAAATCAACCCCCTAAAAACTGCCGTTTTTTCAAAAAATATAACTTCTATCTCGGAACTAAATTAAATATATGTTTAAAATGATCATAAAAAAGCAGTATAGCCTGTTTAAAAGAGAAAAAATTTTCGAAAAAAATTGATGATTTTTCTAAGGTCATAGCCTTACTTTTTGATGAAAAATCAACCCCCTAAAAAGTGCCGTTTTTTCAAAAAATATAACTTCTATCTCGGAACTAAGTTCAATACGTGTTCAAAGTGATCATATAAAAGCAAAATAGAGTGCTGAAAAGAGAAAAAAATTTCCAAAAAAATTGATGATTTTTCTAAGGTTATAGCCTTACTTTTTGATGTGAAATCAACCCCCTAAAAACTGCCGTTTTTTCAAAAAATATAACTTCTATCTCGGAACTAAGTTCAATACGTGTTTAAAATGATCATAAAAAAGTAGTATAGCCTGTTTAAAAGAGAAAATTTTTTTGAAAAAAATTGATGATTTTTCTAAGGTTATAGCTTTACTTTTTGATGAAAATCAACCCCCTAAAAACTGCCGTTTTTTCAAAAAATATAACTTTTATCTCGGAACTAAGTTCAATACGTGTTTAAAGTGATCATAAAAAAGCAGTATAGAGTGCTGAAAAGGGAAAAAAATTTCCAAAAAAATTGATGATTTTTCTAAGGTTATAGCCTTACTTTTTGATTAAAAATCAACCCCCTAAAAACTGCCGTTTTTTCAAAAAATATAACTTCTATCTCGGAACTAAGTTCAATACGTGTTTCAAGTGATCATAAAAAAGCAGTATAGCCTGTTTAAAAGAGAAAAATTTTTTGAAAAAATTGATGATTTTTCTAAGGTTATAGCCTTACTTTTTGATGAAAAATCATCCCCCTAAAAACTGCCGTTTTTTCAAAAAATATTACTTCTATCTCGGAACTAAGTTCAATACGTGTTTAAAGTGATCATATAAAAGCAGAATAGAGTGCTGAAAAGAGAAAAAAATTTCCAAAAAAATTGATGATTTTTCTAAGGTTATAGCCTTACTTTTTGATGAAAAATCAACCCCCTGAAAACTGCCGTTTTTTCAAAAAATATAACTTCTATCTCGGAACTAAGTTCAATACGTGTTTCAAA
Organism: Rhopilema esculentum; assembly: GCF_057945365.1. Lineage (NCBI taxonomy): Eukaryota > Metazoa > Cnidaria > Scyphozoa > Rhizostomeae > Rhizostomatidae > Rhopilema > Rhopilema esculentum. Next base: position 5,813,371 of record NC_142827.1, read on the forward strand.
TGATCATAAAAAAGCAGTATAGCCTGTTTAAAAGAGAAAAATTTTTTGAAAAAAATTGATGATTTTTCTAAGGTTATAGCCTTACTTTTTGATGAAAAATCAACCCCCTAAAAACTGCCGTTTTTTCAAAAAATATAACTTCTATCTCGGAACTAAATTAAATATATGTTTAAAATGATCATAAAAAAGCAGTAAAGCCTGTTTAAAAGAGAAAAAATTTTCGAAAAAAATTGATGATTTTTCTAAGGTTATAGCCTTATTTTTTGATGAAAAATCAACCCCCTAAAAACTGCCGTTTTTTCAAAAATTATAACTTCTATCTCGGAACTAAATTAAATATATGTTTAAAATGATCATAAAAAAGCAGTATAGCCTGTTTAAAAGAGAAAAAATTTTCGAAAAAAATTGATGATTTTTCTAAGGTTATAGCCTTACTTTTTGATGAAAAATCAACCCCCTAAAAACTGCCGTTTTTTCAAAAAATATAACTTCTATCTCGAAACTAAGTTCAATACGTGTTTAATGTGATCATATAAAGCAGAAAAGAGTGCTGAAAAGAGAAAAAAATTTATAAAAAAATTGATGATTTTTCTAAGGTTATAGCCTTACTTTTTGATGAAAAATCAACCCCCTAAAAAACTGCCGTTTTTTCAAAAAATATAACTTCTATCTCGGAACTAAGTTCAATACGTGTTTAAAGTGATCATAAAAAAGCCGTATAGCCTGTTAAAAAGAAAAAAAATTTCGAAAAAAATCGATGATTTTTCTAAGGTTATAGCCTTACTTTTTGATGAAAAATCAACCCCCTTAAAACTGCTGTTTTTTCAAAAAATATAACTTCTATCTCGGAACTAAATTAAATATATGTTTAAAATGATCATAAAAAAGCAGTATAGTCTGTTTAAAAGAGAAAAAATTTTTGAAAAATATTGATGATTTTTCTAAGGTTATAGCCTTACTTTTTGATGAAAAATCAACCCCCTAAAAACTGCCGTTTTTTCAAAAAATATAACTTCTATCTCGGAACTAAGTTCAATACGTGTTTAAAGTGATCATATAAAAGCAGAATAGAGTGCTGAAAAGAGAAAAAAATTTCCAAAAAAATTGATGATTTTTCTAAGGTTATAGCCTTACTTTTTGATGAAAAATCAACCCCCTAAAAACTGCCGTTTTTTCAAAAAATATAACTTCTATCTCGGAACTAAGTTCAATACGTGTTTAAAGTGATCACAAAAAAGCAGTATAGCCTGTTTAAAAGACAAACAATTTTTGAAAAAAATCGATGATTTTTCTAAGGTTATAGCCTTACTTTTTGATGAAAAATCAACCCCCTTAAAACTGCCATTTTTTCAAAAAATATAACTTCTATCTCGGAACTAAATTGAATATATGTTTAAAATGATCATAAAAAAGCAGTATAGCCTGTTAAAAAGAGAAAGAAGTTTTGAAAAAAATTGATGATTTTTCTAAGGTTATAGCCTTACTTTTTGATGAAAAATCAACCCCCTAAAATATTGCCGTTTTTTTCAAAAAATATAACTTCTTTCTCAGAACTAAGTTCAATACGTGTTTAAAGTGATCATAAAAAAGCAGAATAGAGTGCTGAAAAGAGAAACAAATTTCCAAAAAAATTGATGATTTTTCTAAGGTTATAGCCTTACTTTTTGATGAAAAATCAACCCCCTAAAAACTGCCGTTTTTTCAAAAAATATGACTTCTATCTCGGAACTAAGTTCAATACGTGTTTAAAGTGATCACAAAAAAGCAGTATAGCCTGTTTAAAAGACAAAAAATTTTTGAAAAAAATCGATGATTTTTCTAAGGTTATAGCCTTACTTTTTGATGAAAAATCAACCCCCTTAAAACTGCCGTTTTTTCAAAAAATATAACTTCTATCTCGGAACTAAATTGAATATATGTTTAAAATGATCATAAAAAAGCAGTATAGCCTGTTAAAAAGAGAAAGAAGTTTTGAAAAAAATTGATGATTTTTCTAAGGTTATAGCCTTACTTTTTGATGAAAAATCAACCCCCTAAAATATTGCCGTTTTTTTCAAAAAATATAACTTCTTTCTCAGAACTAAGTTCAATACGTGTTTAAAGTGATCATAAAAAAGCAGAATAGAGTGCTGAAAAGAGAAACAAATTTCCAAAAAAATTGATGATTTTTCTAAGGTTATAGCCTTACTTTTTGATGAAAAATCAACCCCCTGAAAACTGCCGTTTTTTCAAAAAATATAACTTCTATCTCGGAACTAAGTTCAATACGTGTTTGAAATGATCATAAAAAAGCAGTATAGCCTGTTTAAAAGAGAAAAAATTTTTGAAAAAAATTGATGATTTTTCTAAGGTTATAGCCTTACTTTTTGATGAAAAATCAACCCCCTAAAAACTGCCGTTTTTTCAAAAATTATAACTTCTATCTCGGAACTAAATTAAATATATGTTTAAAATGATCATAAAAAAGCAGTATAGCCTGTTTAAAAGAGAAAAAATTTTCGAAAAAAATTGATGATTTTTCTAAGGTTATAGCCTTACTTTTTGATGAAAAATCAACCCCCTAAAAACTGCCGTTTTTTCAAAAAATATAACTTCTATCTCGAAACTAAGTTCAATACGTGTTTAATGTGATCATATAAAGCAGAAAAGAGTGCTGAAAAGAGAAAAAAATTTATAAAACAATTGATGATTTTTCTAAGGTTATAGCCTTACTTTTTGATGAAAAATCAACCCCCTTAAAATTGCCGTTTTTTCAAAAATATCAATTCTATCTCGGAAATAAGTTCATTACGTGTTTAAAGTGATCATAAAAAAGCAGAATAAAGTGCTGAAAAGAGAAACAAATTTCGAAAAAAAATGATGATTTTTCTAAGGTTATAGCCTTTCTTTTTGATGAAAAATCAACCCCCTAAAAACTGCCGTTTTTTCAAAAAATATGACTTCTATCTCGGAACTAAGTTCAATACGTGTTTAAAGTGATCACAAAAAAGCAGTATAGCCTGTTTAAAAGACAAAAAATTTTTGAAAAAAATCGATGATTTTTCTAAGGTTATAGCCTTACTTTTTGATGAAAAATCAACCCCCTTAAAACTGCCGTTTTTTCAAAAAATATAACTTCTATCTCGGAACTAAATTGAATATATGTTTAAAATGATCATAAAAAAGCAGTATAGCCTGTTAAAAAGAGAAAGAAGTTTTGAAAAAAATTGATGATTTTTCTAAGGTTATAGCCTTACTTTTTGATGAAAAATCAACCCCCTAAAATATTGCCGTTTTTTTCAAAAAATATAACTTCTTTCTCAGAACTAAGTTCAATACGTGTTTAAAGTGATCATAAAAAAGCAGAATAGAGTGCTGAAAAGAGAAACAAATTTCCAAAAAAATTGATGATTTTTCTAAGGTTATAGCCTTACTTTTTGATGAAAAATCAACCCCCTGAAAACTGCCGTTTTTTCAAAAAATATAACTTCTATCTCGGAACTAAGTTCAATACGTGTTTGAAATGATCATAAAAAAGCAGTATAGCCTGTTTAAAAGAGAAAAAATTTTTGAAAAAAATTGATGATTTTTCTAAGGTTATAGCCTTACTTTTTGATGAAAAATCAACCCCCTAAAAACTGCCGTTTTTTCAAAAATTATAACTTCTATCTCGGAACTAAATTAAATATATGTTTAAAATGATCATAAAAAAGCAGTATAGCCTGTTTAAAAGAGAAAAAATTTTCGAAAAAAATTGATGATTTTTCTAAGGTTATAGCCTTACTTTTTGATGAAAAATCAACCCCCTAAAAACTGCCGTTTTTTCAAAAAATATAACTTCTATCTCGAAACTAAGTTCAATACGTGTTTAATGTGATCATATAAAGCAGAAAAGAGTGCTGAAAAGAGAAAAAAATTTATAAAACAATTGATGATTTTTCTAAGGTTATAGCCTTACTTTTTGATGAAAAATCAACCCCCTTAAAATTGCCGTTTTTTCAAAAATATCAATTCTATCTCGGAAATAAGTTCATTACGTGTTTAAAGTGATCATAAAAAAGCAGAATAAAGTGCTGAAAAGAGAAACAAATTTCGAAAAAAAATGATGATTTTTCTAAGGTTATAGCCTTTCTTTTTGATGAAAAATCAACCCCCTAAAAAACTGCCATTTTTTCAAAAAATATAACTTCTATCTCGGAACAAAGTTCAATACGTGTTTAAAGTGATCATAAAAAAGCCGTATAGCCTGTTAAAAAGAAAAAAAATATCGAAAAAAATCGATTATTTTTCTAAGGTTATAGCCTTACATTTTCATCAATAATGAACCCCCTAAAAAATTGCCGCTTTTTCAAAAAATAAAACTTCTATCTCGGAACTAAGTTCAATACGTGTTTAAAATGATCATAAAAAAGTAGTATAGCCTGTTTAAAAGAGAAAATTTTTTTGAAAAAAATTGATGATTTTTCTAAGGTTATAGCCTTACTTTTTGATGAAAATCAACCCCCTAAAAACTGCCGTTTTTTCAAAAAATATAACTTTTATCTCGGAACTAAGTTCAATACGTGTTTAAAGTGATCATAAAAAAGCAGTATAGAGTGCTGAAAAGAGAAAAAAATTTCCAAAAAAATTGATGATTTTTCTAAGGTTATATCCTTACTTTTTGATTAAAAATCATCCCCCTAAAAACTGCCGTTTTTTCAAAAAATATAACTTCTATCTCGGAACTAAGTTCAATACGTGTTTCAAGTGATCATAAAAAAGCAGTATAGCCTGTTTAAAAGAGAAAAAATTTTCGAAAAAAATTGATGATTTTTCTAAGGTCATAGCCTTACTTTTTGATGAAAAATCAACCCCCTAAAAAGTGCCGTTTTTTCAAAAAATATAACTTCTATCTCGGAACTAAGTTCAATACGTGTTTCAAATGATCATAAAAAAGCAGTATAGCCTGTTTAAAAGAGAAAAATTTTTTGAAAAAAATTGATGATTTTTCTAAGGTTATAGCCTTACTTTTTGATGAAAAATCAACCCCCTAAAAACTGCCGTTTTTTCAAAAAATATAACTTCTATCTCGGAACTAAATTAAATATATGTTTAAAATGATCATAAAAAAGCAGTATAGCCTGTTTAAAAGAGAAAAAATTTTTGAAAAAAATTGATGATTTTTCTAAGGTTATAGCCTTACTTTTTGATGAAAAATCAACCCCCTAAAAACTGCCGTTTTTTCAAAAATATAACTTCTTTCTCGGAACTAAATTAAATATATGTTTAAAATGATCATAAAAAAGCAGTATAGCCTGTTTAAAAGAGAAAAAATTTTCGAAAAAAATTGATGATTTTTCTAAGGTTATAGCCTTACTTTTTGATGAAAAATCAACCCCCTAAAAACTGCCGTTTTTTCAAAAAATATAACTTCTATCTCGAAACTAAGTTCAATACGTGTTTAATGTGATCATATAAAGCAGAAAAGAGTGCTGAAAAGAGAAAAAAATTTATAAAACAATTGATGATTTTTCTAAGGTTATAGCCTTACTTTTTGATGAAAAATCAACCCCCTTAAAATTGCCGTTTTTTCAAAAATATCAATTCTATCTCGGAAATAAGTTCATTACGTGTTTAAAGTGATCATAAAAAAGCAGAATAAAGTGCTGAAAAGAGAAACAAATTTCGAAAAAAAATGATGATTTTTCTAAGGTTATAGCCTTTCTTTTTGATGAAAAATCAACCCCCTAAAAAACTGCCATTTTTTCAAAAAATATAACTTCTATCTCGGAACAAAGTTCAATACGTGTTTAAAGTGATCATAAAAAAGCCGTATAGCCTGTTAAAAAGAAAAAAAATATCGAAAAAAATCGATGATTTTTCTAAGGTTATAGCCTTACTTTTTCATCAATAATGAACCCCCTAAAAAATTGCCGCTTTTTCAAAAAATAAAACTTCTATCTCGGAACTAAGTTCAATACGTGTTTAAAATGATCATAAAAAAGTAGTATAGCCTGTTTAAAAGAGAAAAAATTTTCGAAAAAAATTGATGATTTTTCTAAGGTCATAGCCTTACTTTTTGATGAAAAATCAACCTCCTAAAAAGTGCCGTTTTTTCAAAAAATATAACTTCTATCTCGGAACTAAATTAAATATATGTTTAAAATGATCATAAAAAAGCAGTATAGCCTGTTTAAAAGAGAAAAAAATCTCGAAAAAAATCGATGATTTTTCTAAGGTTATAGCCTTACTTTTTGATGAAAAATCAACCCCCTTAAAACTGCTGTTTTTTCAAAAAATATAACTTCTATCTCGGAACTAAATTAAATATATGTTTAAAATGATCATAAAAAAGCAGTATAGTCTGTTTAAAAGAGAAAAAATTTTTGAAAAATATTGATGATTTTTCTAAGGTTATAGCCTTACTTTTTGATGAAAAATCAACCCCCTAAAAACTGCCGTTTTTTCAAAAAATAGAACTTCTATCTCGGAACTAAGTTCAATACGTGTTTAAAGTGATCATATAAAAGCAGAATAGAGTGCTGAAAAGAGAAAAAAATTTCCAAAAAAATTGATGATTTTTCTAAGGTTATAGCCTTACTTTTTGATGAAAAATCAACCCCCTTAAAACTGCTGTTTTTTCAAAAAATATAACTTCTATCTCGGAACTAAATTAAATATATGTTTAAAATGATCATAAAAAAGCAGTATAGTCTGTTTAAAAGAGAAAAAATTTTTGAAAAATATTGATGATTTTTCTAAGGTTATAGCCTTACTTTTTGATGAAAAATCAACCCCCTAAAAACTGCCGTTTTTTCAAAAAATAGAACTTCTATCTCGGAACTAAGTTCAATACGTGTTTAAAGTGATCATATAAAAGCAGAATAGAGTGCTGAAAAGAGAAAAAAATTTCCAAAAAAATTGATGATTTTTCTAAGGTTATAGCCTTACTTTTTGATGAAAAATCAACCCCCTAAAAACTGCCGTTTTTTCAAAAAATATGACTTCTATCTCGGAACTAAGTTCAATACGTGTTTAAAGTGATCACAAAAAAGCAGTATAGCCTGTTTAAAAGACAAAAAATTTTTGAAAAAAATCGATGATTTTTCTAAGGTTATAGCCTTACTTTTTGATGAAAAATCAACCCCCTTAAAACTGCCGTTTTTTCAAAAAATATAACTTCTATCTCGGAACTAAGTTCAATACGTGTTTAAAGTGATCATAAAAAAGCAGTATAGAGTGCTCAAAAGAGAAAAAAATTTCCAAAAAAATTGATGATTTTTCTAAGGTTATAGCCTTACTTTTTGATGAAAAATCAACCCCCTAAAATATTGCCGTTTTTTTCAAAAAATATAACTTCTTTCTCAGAACTAAGTTCAATACGTGTTTAAAGTGATCATAAAAAAGCAGAATAGAGTGCTGAAAAGAGAAACAAATTTCCAAAAAAATTGATGATTTTTCTAAGGTTATAGCCTTACTTTTTGATGAAAAATCAACCCCCTGAAAACTGCCGTTTTTTCAAAAAATATAACTTCTATCTCGGAACTAAGTTCAATACGTGTTTCAAATGATCATAAAAAAGCAGTATAGCCTGTTTAAAAGAGAAAAATTTTTTGAAAAAAATTGATGATTTTTCTAAGGTTATAGCCTTACTTTTTGATGAAAAATCAACCCCCTAAAAACTGCCGTTTTTTCAAAAATTATTACTTCTATCTCGGAACTAAGTTCAATACGTGTTTAAAGTGATCATAAAAAAGCAGTATAGAGTGCTCAAAAGAGAAAAAAATTTCCAAAAAAATTGATGATTTTTCTAAGGTTATAGCCTTACTTTTTGATGAAAAATCAACCCCCTAAAATATTGCCCTTTTTTCAAAAAATGTAAGTTCTATCCCGGAACTAAGTTCAATACGTGTTTAAAGTGATCATAAAAAAGCAGAATAGAGTGCTGAAAAGAGAAAAAAACTTCGAAAAGAATTGATGATTTTTCTAAGGTTGTAGCTTTACTATTTGATGAAAAATCAACTACCTAAAAAACTGCCGTTTTTTCAAAAATTATAAGTTCTATTTCGGAACTAATTTCAATACGTGTTTAAAGTGATCATAAAAAAGCAGAATAGAGTACTGAAAAGAGAAAAAAATTTCGAAAAAAATTGATGATTTTTCTAAGGTTATAGCCTTAGTTTTTGATGAAAAATCAACCCCCTAAAATATTGCCGTTTTTTCAAAAAATGTAAGTTCTATCCCGGAACTAAGTTCAATACGTGTTTAAAGTGATCATAAAAAAGCAGAATAGAGTGCTGAAAAGAGAAAAAAACTTCGAAAAGAATTGATGATTTTTCTAAGGTTGTAGCTTTACTATTTGATGAAAAATCAACTACCTAAAAAACTGCCGTTTTTTCAAAAAATATAAGTTCTATTTCGGAACTAAATTCAATACGTGTTTAAAGTGATCATAAAAAAGCAGAATAGAGTACTGAAAAGAGAAAAAAATTTCGAAAAAAATTGATGATTTTTCTAAGGTCATAGCCTTACTATTTGATCCGAAATCAACCCCCTAAAATATTCCTGTAATTTCAAAAAAATATAACTTTCATTTTGCAACTAAGTTCAATACGTGTTTACAGTGATCATAAAAAAGCAGAATATAGTGCTAAAAAGAGAAAAAAGTCTCGAAAAAAATTGATGATTTTTCTAAGGTTGTAGCTTTACTATTTGATGAAAAATCAACTACCTAAAAAACTGCCGTTTTTTCAAAAAATATAAGTTCTATTTCGGAACTAATTTCAATAAGTGTTTAAAGTGATCATAAAAAAGCAGTATAGCCTGTTTAAAAGATTAAAAAATTTCGAAAAAAATTGATGATTTTTCTAAGGTTATAGCCTTACTTTTTGATGAAAAATCAACCCCCTAGAAAACTGCCGTTTTTTCAAAAAATATAACTTATATCTCAGAATTAAGTTCAATACGTGTTTAAAGTGATCATAAAAAAGCAGTATAGCCTGTTTAAAAGAGAAAAAATTGTAGAAAAAAATCGATGATTTTTCTAAGGTTATAGCCTTACTTTTTGATGAAAAATCAACCCCCTTAAAATTGCCGTTTTTTCAAAAATATAAATTCTATCTCGGAAATAAGTTCATTACGTGTTTAAAGTGATCATAAAAAAGCAGAATAGAGTGCTGAAAGGAGAAACAAATTTCGAAAAAAATTGATGATTTTTCTAAGGTTATAGCCTTACTTTTTGATGAAAAATCAACCCCCTAAAAAACTGCCGTTTTTTCAAAAAATATAAGTTCTATTCCGGAACTAATTTCAATACGTGTTTAAAGTGATCATAAAAAAGCAGTATAGCCTGTTTAAAAGATTAAAAAATTTCGAAAAAAATTGATGATTTTTCTAAGGTTATAGCCTTAGTTTTTGATGAAAAATCAACCACCTAAAATATTGCCGTTTTTTCAAAAAATGTAAGTTCTATCCCGGAACTAAGTTCAATACGTGTTTAAAGTGATCATAAAAAAGCAGAATAGAGTGCTGAAAAGAGAAAAAAACTTCGAAAAGAATTGATGATTTTTCTAAGGTTGTAGCTTTACTATTTGATGAAAAATCAACTACCTAAAAAACTGCCGTTTTTTCAAAAAATATAAGTTCTATTTCGGAACTAAATTCAATACGTGTTTAAAGTGATCATAAAAAAGCAGAATAGAGTACTGAAAAGAGAAAAAAATTTCGAAAAAAATTGATGATTTTTCTAAGGTCATAGCCTTACTATTTGATCCGAAATCAACCCCCTAAAATATTCCTGTAATTTCAAAAAAATATAACTTTCATTTTGCAACTAATTTCAAGACGTGTTTAAAGTGATCATAAAAAAGCAGTATAGCCTGTTTAAAAGATTAAAAAATTTCGAAAAAAATTGATGATTTTTCTAAGGTTATAGCCTTACTTTTTGATGAAAAATCAACCCCCTAGAAAATTGCCGTTTTTTCAAAAAATATAACTTATATCTCAGAATTAAGTTCAATACGTGTTTAAAGTGATCATAAAAAAGCAGTATAGCCTGTTTAAAAGAGAAAAAATTGTAGAAAAAAATCGATGATTTTTCTAAGGTTATAGCCTTACTTTTTGATGAAAAATCAACCCCCTTAAAATTGCCGTTTTTTCAAAAATATAAATTCTATCTCGGAAATAAGTTCATTACGTGTTTAAAGTGATCATAAAAAAGCAGAATAGAGTGCTGAAAAGAGAAACAAATTTCGAAAAAAATTGATGATTTTTCTAAGGTTATAGCCTTACTTTTTGATGAAAAATCAACCTCCTAAAAAACTGACGTTTTTTCAAAAAATAAAACTTCTATCTCGGAACTAAGTTCAATACGTGTTTAAAGTGATCATAAAAAAGCAGTATAGCCTGTTTAAAAGTAAAATAATTTTCGAAAAAAATCGATGATTTTTCTAAGGTTATAGCCTAACTTTTTGATGAAAAATCAACTCCCTTAAAACTGCCGTTTTTTCAAAAAATATAACTTCTATCTCGGAACTAAATTAAATATATGTTTAAAATGATCATAAAAAAGCAGTATAGCCTGTTAAAAAGAGAAAGAAGTTTTGAAAAAAATTGATGATTTTTCTAAGGTTATAGCCTTACTTTTTGATGAAAAATCAACCCCCTAGAAAACTGCCGTTTTTTCAAAAAATATAACTTCTATCTCGGAACTAAGTTCAATACGTGTTTAAAGTGATCATAAAAAAGCAGAATAGAGTGCTGAAAAGAGAAAAAAATTTCCAAAAAAATTGATGATTTTTCTAAGGTTATAGCCTTACTTTTTGTTGAAAAATGAACCCCCTAAAAAACTGCCGTTTTTTCAAAAAATATAATATCTATCTCGGAACTAAGTTCAATACGTGTTTAAAGTGATCATAAAAAAGCAGAATAGAGTACTGAAAAGAGAAAAAAATTTCGAAAAAAATTGATGATTTTTCTAAGGTTATAGCCTTACTTTTTGATGAAAAATCAACACCCTAAAATATTGCCCTTTTTTCAAAAAATGTAAGTTCTATCTCGGAACTAAGTTCAATACGTGTTTAAAGTGATCATAAAAAAGCAGAATAGAGTACTGAAAAGAGAAAAAAATTTCGAAAAAAATTGATGATTTTTCTAAGATTATAGCCTTACTTTTTGATGAAAAATCAACCCCCTAAAATATTGCCCTTTTTTCAAAAAATGTAAGTTCTATTCCGGAACTAAGTTCAATACGTGTTTAAAGTGATCATAAAAAAGCAGAATAGAGTGCTGAAAAGAGAAAAAAACTTCGAAAAGAATTGATGATTTTTCTAAGGTTGTAGCTTTACTATTTGATGAAAAATAAACTACCTAAAAAACTGCCGTTTTTTCAAAAAATATAAGTTCTATTTCGGAACTAATTTCAATACGTGTTTAAAGTGATCATAAAAAAGCAGAATAGAGTACTGAAAAGAGAAAAAAATTTCGAAAAAAATTGATGATTTTTCTAAGGTTATAGCCTTAGTTTTTGATGAAAAATCAACCCCCTAAAATATTGCCGTTTTTTCAAAAAATGTAAGTTCTATCCCGGAACTAAGTTCAATACGTGTTTAAAGTGATCATAAAAAAGCAGAATAGAGTGCTGAAAAGAGAAAAAAACTTCGAAAAGAATTGATGATTTTTCTAAGGTTGTAGCTTTACTATTTGATGAAAAATCAACTACCTAAAAAACTGCCGTTTTTTCAAAAAATATAAGTTCTATTTCGGAACTAATTTCAATACGTGTTTAAAGTGATCATAAAAAAGCAGAATAGAGTACTGAAAAGAGAAAAAAATTTCGAAAAAAATTGATGATTTTTCTAAGGTCATAGCCTTACTATTTGATCCGAAATCAACCCCCTAAAATATTCCTGTAATTTCAAAAAAATATAACTTTCATTTTGCAACTAAGTTCAATACGTGTTTACAGTGATCATAAAAAAGCAGAATATAGTGCTGAAAAGAGAAAAAAGTTTCGAAAAAAAATGATGATTTTTCTAAGGTTGTAGCTTTACTATTTGATGAAAAATCAACCCCCTAGAAAACTGCCGTTTTTTCAAAAAATATAACTTATATCTCAGAATTAAGTTCAATACGTGTTTAAAGTGATCATAAAAAAGCAGTATAGCCTGTTTAAAAGAGAAAAAATTGTAGAAAAAAATCGATGATTTTTCTAAGGTTATAGCCTTACTTTTTGATGAAAAATCAACCCCCTTAAAATTGCCGTTTTTTCAAAAATATAAATTCTATCTCGGAAATAAGTTCATTACGTGTTTAAAGTGATCATAAAAAAGCAGAATAGAGTGCTGAAAAGAGAAACAAATTTCGAAAAAAATTGATGATTTTTCTAAGGTTATAGCCTTACTTTTTGATGAAAAATCAACCCCCTAAAAAACTGCCGTTTTTTCAAAAAATATAAGTTCTATTCCGGAACTAATTTCAATACGTGTTTAAAGTGATCATAAAAAAGCAGTATAGCCTGTTTAAAAGATTAAAAAATTTCGAAAAAAATTGATGATTTTTCTAAGGTTATAGCCTTACTATTTGATCCGAAATCAACCCCCTAAAATATTCCAGTAATTTCAAAAAAATATAACTTTCATTTTGCAACTAAGTTCAATACGTGTTTAAAGTGATCATAAAAAAGCAGAATATAGTGCTGAAAAGAGAAAAAAGTTTCGAAAAAAATTGATGATTTTTCTAAGGTTGTAGCTTTACTATTTGATGAAAAATCATCTACCTAAAAAACTGCCGTTTTTTCAAAACATATAAGTTCTATTTCGGAACTAATTTCAATACGTGTTTAAAGTGATCATAAAAAAGCAGTATAGCCTGTTTAAAAGTTTAAAAAATTTCGAAAAAATTGATGATTTTTCTAAGGTTATAGCCTTACTTTTTGATGAAAAATCAACCCCCTAGAAAATTGCCGTTTTTTCAAAAAATATAACTTATATCTCAGAATTAAGTTCAATACGTGTTTAAAGTGATCATAAAAAAGCAGTATAGCCTGTTTAAAAGAGAAAAAATTGTAGAAAAAAATCGATGATTTTTCTAAGGTTATAGCCTTACTTTTTGATGAAAAATCAACCCCCTTAAAATTGCCGTTTTTTCAAAAATATAAATTCTATCTCGGAAATAAGTTCATTACGTGTTTAAAGTGATCATAAAAAAGCAGAATAGAGTGCTGAAAAGAGAAACAAATTTCGAAAAAAATTGATGATTTTTCTAAGGTTATAGCCTTACTTTTTGATGAAAAATAAACCCCCTGAAAAACTGACGTTTTTTCAAAAAATATAACTTCTATCTCGGAACTAAGTTCATTACGTGTTTAAAGTGATCATAAAAAAGCAGAATAGAGTACTGAAAAGAGAAAAAAATTTCGAAAAAAATTGATGATTTTTCTAAGGTCATAGCCTTACTATTTGATCCGAAATCAACCCCCTAAAATATTCCTGTAATTTCAAAAAAATATAACTTTCATTTTGCAACTAAGTTCAATACGTGTTTACAGTGATCATAAAAAAGCAGAATATAGTGCTGAAAAGAGAAAAAAGTTTCGAAAAAAATTGATGATTTTTCTAAGGTTGTAGCTTTACTATTTGATGAAAAATCAACTACCTAAAAAACTGCCGTTTTTTCAAAAAATATAAGTTCTATTTCGGAACTAATTTCAATACGTGTTTAAAGTGATCATAAAAAAGCAGAATAGAGTACTGAAAAGAGAAAAAAATTTCGAAAAAAATTGATGATTTTTCTAAGGTCATAGCCTTACTATTTGATCCGAAATCAACCCCCTAAAATATTCCTGTAATTTCAAAAAAATATAACTTTCATTTTGCAACTAAGTTCAATACGTGTTTACAGTGATCATAAAAAAGCAGAATATAGTGCTGAAAAGAGAAAAAAGTTTCGAAAAAAATTGATGATTTTTCTAAGGTTGTAGCTTTACTATTTGATGAAAAATCAACTACCTAAAAAACTGCCGTTTTTTCAAAAAATATAAGTTCTATTTCGGAACTAATTTCAATAAGTGTTTAAAGTGTTCATAAAAAAGCAGTATAGCCTGTTTAAAAGAGAAAAAATTGTAGAAAAAAATCGATGATTTTTCTAAGGTTATAGCCTTACTTTTTGATGAAAAATCAACCCCCTTAAAATTGCCGTTTTTTCAAAAATATAAATTCTATCTCGGAAATAGGTTCATTACGTGTTTAAAGTGATCATAAAAAAGCAGAATAGAGTGCTGAAAAGAGAAACAAATTTCGAAAAAAATTGATGATTTTTCTAAGGATATAGCCTTACTTTTTGATGAAAAATCAACCCCCTAAAAAACTGCCGTTTTTTCAAAAAATATAAGTTCTATTCCGGAACTAATTTCAATACGTGTTTAAAGTGATCATAAAAAAGCAGTATAGCCTGTTTAAAAGATTAAAAAATTTCGAAAAAAATTGATGATTTTTCTAAGGTTATAGCCTTACTATTTGATCCGAAATCAACCCCCTAAAATATTCCTGTAATTTCAAAAAAATATAACTTTCATTTTGCAACTAAGTTCAATACGTGTTTAAAGTGATCATAAAAAAGCAGAATATAGTGCTGAAAAGAGAAAAAAGTTTCGAAAAAAATTGATGATTTTTCTAAGGTTGTAGCTTTACTATTTGATGAAAAATCATCTACCTAAAAAACTGCCGTTTTTTCAAAACATATAAGTTCTATTTCGGAACTAATTTCAATACGTGTTTAAAGTGATCATAAAAAAGCAGTATAGCCTGTTTAAAAGTTTAAAAAATTTCGAAAAAATTGATGATTTTTCTAAGGTTATAGCCTTACTTTTTGATGAAAAATCAACCCCCTAGAAAATTGCCGTTTTTTCAAAAAATATAACTTATATCTCAGAATTAAGTTCAATACGTGTTTAAAGTGATCATAAAAAAGCAGTATAGCCTGTTTAAAAGAGAAAAAATTGTAGAAAAAAATCGATGATTTTTCTAAGGTTATAGCCTTACTTTTTGATGAAAAATCAACCCCCTTAAAATTGCCGTTTTTTCAAAAAATATAACTTCTATCTCGGAACTAAGTTCAATACGTGTTTAAAGTGATCATAAAAAAGCAGAAAAGAGTGCTGAAAAAAGAAAAAAACTTCGAAAAGAATTGATGATTTTTCTAAGGTTGTAGCTTTACTATTTGATGAAAAATCAACTACCTAAAAAACTGCCGTTTTTTCAAAAAATATAAGTTCTATTTCGGAACTAATTTCAATACGTGTTTAAAGTGATCATAAAAAAGCAGAATAGAGTACTGAAAAGAGAAAAAAATTTCGAAAAAAATTGATGATTTTTCTAAGGTCATAGCCTTACTATTTGATCCGAAATCAACCCCCTAAAATATTCCTGTAATTTCAAAAAAATATAACTTTCATTTTGCAACTAAGTTCAATACGTGTTTACAGTGATCATAAAAAAGCAGAATATAGTGCTGAAAAGAGAAAAAAGTTTCGAAAAAAATTGATGATTTTTCTAAGGTTGTAGCTTTACTATTTGATGAAAAATCAACTACCTAAAAAACTGCCGTTTTTTCAAAAAATATAAGTTCTATTTCGGAACTAATTTCAATAAGTGTTTAAAGTGTTCATAAAAAAGCAGTATAGCCTGTTTAAAAGAGAAAAAATTGTAGAAAAAAATCGATGATTTTTCTAAGGTTATAGCCTTACTTTTTGATGAAAAATCAACCCCCTTAAAATTGCCGTTTTTTCAAAAATATAAATTCTATCTCGGAAATAGGTTCATTACGTGTTTAAAGTGATCATAAAAAAGCAGAATAGAGTGCTGAAAAGAGAAACAAATTTCGAAAAAAATTGATGATTTTTCTAAGGATATAGCCTTACTTTTTGATGAAAAATCAACCCCCTAAAAAACTGCCGTTTTTTCAAAAAATATAAGTTCTATTCCGGAACTAATTTCAATACGTGTTTAAAGTGATCATAAAAAAGCAGTATAGCCTGTTTAAAAGATTAAAAAATTTCGAAAAAAATTGATGATTTTTCTAAGGTTATAGCCTTACTATTTGATCCGAAATCAACCCCCTAAAATATTCCTGTAATTTCAAAAAAATATAACTTTCATTTTGCAACTAAGTTCAATACGTGTTTAAAGTGATCATAAAAAAGCAGAATATAGTGCTGAAAAGAGAAAAAAGTTTCGAAAAAAATTGATGATTTTTCTAAGGTTGTAGCTTTACTATTTGATGAAAAATCATCTACCTAAAAAACTGCCGTTTTTTCAAAAAATATAAGTTCTATTTCGGAACTAATTTCAATACGTGTTTAAAGTGATCATAAAAAAGCAGTATAGCCTGTTTAAAAGATTAAAAAATTTCGAAAAAAATTGATGATTTTTCTAAGGTTATAGCCTTACTTTTTGATGAAAAATCAAACCCCTTAAAATTGCCGTTTTTTCAAAAATATAAATTCTATCTCGGAAATAAGTTCATTACGTGTTTAAAGTGATCATAAAAAAGCAGAATAGAGTGCTGAAAAGAGAAACAAATTTTGAAAAAAATTGATGATTTTTCTAAGGTTATAGCCTTACTTTTTGATGAAAAATAAACCCCCTGAAAAACTGACGTTTTTTCAAAAAATATAACTTCTATCTCGGAACTAAGTTCAATACGTGTTTAAAGTGATCATAAAAAAGCAGAATAGAGTGCTGAAAAGAGAAAAAAATTTCGAAAAAAATTGATGATTTTTCTAAGGTTATAGCCGTACTTTTTGATGAAAAATCAACCCCCTAAAAAACTGCCGTTTTTTCAAAAAATATAACTTCTATCTCGGAACTAAGTTCAATACGTGTTTAAAGTGATCATAAAAAAGCAGAAAAGAGTGCTGAAAAAAGAAAAAAATTTCCAAAAAAATTGATGATTTTTCTAAGGTTATAGCCTTACTTTTTGATGAAAAATCAACCCCCTAAAAAACTGCCGTTTTTTCAAAAAGTATAACTTCTATCTCGGAACTAAGTTCAATACGTGTTTAAAGTGATCATAAAAAAGCAGAATAGAGTACTGAAAAGAGAAAAAAATTTCGAAAAAAATTGATGATTTTTCTAAGGTTATAGCCTTACTTTTTGATGAAAAATCAACCCCCTAAAATATTGCCGTTTTTTCAAAAAATATAACTTCTATCTCGGAACTAAGTTCAATACGTGTTTAAAGTGATCATAAAAAAGCAGAATAGAGTACTGAAAAGAGAAAAAAGTTTCGAAAAAAATTGATGATTTTTCTAAGGTTGTAGCTTTACTATTTGATGAAAAATCAACTACCTAAAAAACTGCCGTTTTTTCAAAAAATATAAGTTCTATTTCGGAACTAATTTCAATACGTGTTTAAAGTGATCATAAAAAAGCAGTATAGCCTGTTTAAAAGATTAAAAAATTTCGAAAAAAATTGATGATTTTTCTAAGGTTATAGCCTTACTTTTTGATGAAAAATCAACCCCCTAGAAAATTGCCGTTTTTTCAAAAAATATAACTTATATCTCAGAATTAAGTTCAATACGTGTTTAAAGTGATCATAAAAAAGCAGTATAGCCTGTTTAAAAGAGAAAAAATTGTAGAAAAAAATCGATGATTTTTCTAAGGTTATAGCCTTACTTTTTGATGAAAAATCAAACCCCTTAAAATTGCCGTTTTTTCAAAAATATAAATTCTATCTCGGAAATAAGTTCATTACGTGTTTAAAGTGATCATAAAAAAGCAGAATAGAGTGCTGAAAAGAGAAACAAATTTCGAAAAAAATTGATGATTTTTCTAAGGTTATAGCCTTACTTTTTGATGAAAAATAAACCCCCTGAAAAACTGACGTTTTTTCAAAAAATATAACTTCTATCTCGGAACTAAGTTCAATACGTGTTTAAAGTGATCATAAAAAAGCAGAATAGAGTGCTGAAAAGAGAAAAAAATTTCGAAAAAAATTGATGATTTTTCTAAGGTTATAGCCGTACTTTTTGATGAAAAATCAACCCCCTAAAAAACTGCCGTTTTTTCAAAAAATATAACTTCTATCTCGGAACTAAGTTCAATACGTGTTTAAAGTGATCATAAAAAAGCAGAAAAGAGTGCTGAAAAAAGAAAAAAATTTCCAAAAAAATTGATGATTTTTCTAAGGTTATAGCCTTACTTTTTGATGAAAAATCAACCCCCTAAAAAACTGCCGTTTTTTCAAAAAGTATAACTTCTATCTCGGAACTAAGTTCAATACGTGTTTAAAGTGATCATAAAAAAGCAGAATAGAGTACTGAAAAGAGAAAAAAATTTCGAAAAAAATTGATGATTTTTCTAAGGTTATAGCCTTACTTTTTGATGAAAAATCAACCCCCTAAAATATTGCCGTTTTTTCAAAAAATATAACTTCTATCTCGGAACTAAGTTCAATACGTGTTTAAAGTGATCATAAAAAAGCAGAATAGAGTACTGAAAAGAGAAAAAAATTTCGAAAAAAATTGATGATTTTTCTAAGGTCATAGCCTTACTTTTTGATGAAATATCAACCCCCTAAAATATTGCCGTTTTTTTCAAAAAATGTAAGTTCTATCCCGGAACTAAGTTCAATACGTGTTTAAAGTGATCATAAAAAAGCAGTATAGAGTGCTGAAAAGAGAAAAAGTTTCGAAAAAAATTGATGATTTTTCTAAGGTTATAGCCTTACTATTTGATCCGAAATCAACCCCCTAAAATATTCCTGTAATTTCAAAAAAATATAACTTTCATTTTGCAA
This sequence comes from Rhopilema esculentum, assembly GCF_057945365.1. NCBI lineage: Eukaryota > Metazoa > Cnidaria > Scyphozoa > Rhizostomeae > Rhizostomatidae > Rhopilema > Rhopilema esculentum. The sequence goes on from NC_142827.1 coordinate 5,832,127, forward strand.
CTAAGTTCAATACGTGTTTAAAGTGATCATAAAAATAGCCGAATAGCCTGTTTGAAAGAGAAAAAAATTTCGAAAAAATATCGATGATTTTTCTAAGGGATAACCTTACTTTTCATCAAAAATCAACCCTATAAAAAATGCCGGTAACTTTCATCTTGGAACTAAGTTCATTACATGTTTAGGATGATCATAAAAAAGCAGAATAGCCTGTTGAAAAAAGAAAAAACTCTCAAAAAAAAATCGATGATTTTTCTAAGGTTATAGCCTTACTTTTTGGTGTTTGGTCCTAAAATATTGACGTTTTTTCAAAAAATATAACTTCCATTTCGGAACTAAGTTCGATGCGTGTTTATAATGATCATAAATAAGGAAAAAGCGAAAAACGTTTTGGAACTATAACTTGTATTGCTAACTTCTTGCATTTTTTTAATCCTTTAACCTTTTTTTTATCAAAAGTCAATATCATCAGAACGGTATGTTTAAAGAAAAGAAATATCTAAAAATTCGACGATATACCTAAGAAAAAAATTCAATATGTCTTTACTAGTTTGAAATAATAGCAGGTGAAATAATAGCTAGATAGCAACCATATTATCTATAAAATTGTGATTATGATAAAATTAAAGTTCTTTGCAAAATTTTGGTATAAAAGCGGTTGTCTTTTTGAATGAACTGTGCGGCTCGCAAAATGGAGGGGGGGGAGTTCGAATCACACCTTCTCCAAACCCCTCCGAGCATTTACAACCTGTAGTTTTGCTAAGCTTTCAAAAAGGAAAAATTATAAGGAAGAATTGCAACTTACATGAAAGATTCCATCTTTTGAATGAACAATTGGTTATCTTCTTTCCAATTTCATAAGCCTGGGGCTCTACTTCCATTGAGGGTAACACATCAATGATTTTCAGCTCTTGAGATGCGACGACGATAAGAAATGCCTTCTGACAGAAACTATCCAGAGGCTGAAAAATTCCTCCACATCTCAAAATTCGCAAAAAAATTCACTTTTGAAAAGATTGCTGCGTTGCAAAAACGAGTATTTGCGTTCAGGTAGAAGAATCCATCTTTGATTTTTCTAATTACTTGTCCATGCTGGTTGAAAGCCTTCGCCAAACATCAATCGCAATGAAAAAAACGACAACCGATGCGCCGACAAGAATCGCCTTTACCGAACCAATACCGAGGCACACGAATTTCACAACGAACTTGTAATAATAGCATCGAATGTCGAGACAATGGTACCTTCAAACGTCACAAGGTACTTTTTCCCGAAAAAAGTTTGCGTATTTTCCTGGTGATTCTCAACTTTAAGCGCTCATATCTTGAAAACGAGTAAAAATTTTAAAAAAAAATCCCACGATGGTTTCAAACTGTCCACAAGCAACCACTTTATCCAAAAATCTCAGAAAAGTTTTTGAGCTGGAGTTCTTAGAAAATTTTAAATTTTCACAAAAAACGTTTTCGTTTAAAACAGGCTTATATGATCTTTTTACGTTCCCAAGACCATTTCACTTGTTACGGTGGATTTCTAACTCATGTTTTGAAAAAAATACCTTCGTAAAAATTTTAAAATGGTCAACTAATAGCAAAAAATAGTTTTGATTGAAAACAATTTTAGATAGTATAAAGTACCTTTTTGTATTCATTTTAAGACATTTCCGTGAGCTTCCAACTGACATCTGAAAGAAAAAATAGGGGAAAATTAAAAAAAACTTTGACCACAATCCTTACAAACAATGAAGCTTCAGCCCACATACTCCAAATATCTACATTTAAAACCCTTCCTACTGCCAAATCTAGGATTTCTGGTGCTAGGCAAAATCAGCACTAGTGCACCTACTTGAACATTTTTTAAAAGTCACCACTGATTTGAATTAGAATTTGAGCACTTGTCCATTCTGGCAGTTACTTACTGTCAAAAGAAAAACAGTCACTGTAAATACATTTAACTATTTTAATCCTTTCTTTTAGTTTTTTATTTATAAAAAAATAATAAGCTTATTTTTGTTTGTAGCTGCAGGTCCACATCAACGTTTGTTGCCTTTAGGTAAACCTGCATTACAAAATAATTAATATATGCATGTGTGCATGTGTGCATGTGTGTATGTATTTGTGTATGTATGTATGAAATTTTTTATGAATAAAGTTCTGCAGGAAATTTCTGAAATATACTCAATTGAAAAAAGCACCTTTGTTTTTTCTATGTTCATCAAAAGTAAAAAACTTGAAGACAAAACAAATGTATCTTATATATGTGCCTTGTACAGGTTAAAACGGGTTTTCTACCTAAGAACCCTTGAGAATGTTTTTAAAAATTCTTGTTTGATAAGAGTTTACAGTTTTTCATCTGGCTTTGTTGATCTGGGCAAGGCCTCTAATGTATATTGCCTATCACAGTGATTTTTACTAATTAAAGCAAGTTTTTTCCTATCCTTTTTGCCATTGATTTCTTCTAACTGTTCTGACCAATAAGTAGTTTGTTAAAAACTTTCATGTTAATGTTGTTTGTTCTAATGCCTGCCCCCTTCACCCAAAAATAACAGCTACCCCAATTTCATCTCAATTTGTACTTTTTCACCTGCATTCTAACAAATTTAATATTAAGATTGTAAATATTCTCATAGCTAAACCTGTATTCCAGATCAATTTTGGCCTTAATGAAAAAAGAATAATTTTCAGTCACCAAAACAGAGAATGAACTTGAAGTGATAGCAAACTTGCCTAAACTTTTAATATTTCATAAAACTTGTGACACATTATTATGGTTTTTGGCTTTCTCCCATTCTTGCAGAAAATTTATGTATTATTTTTGTCTGGTCACAGGAAACAAAATTTTGTCATGCCCTGATCTTCACCTTCAAAACAATTTTCAAACAACAAACCAGGGATGACCAGTTCTACAGGAAAAATAAGTTGATCAAAGATCCCAAAAGGTCTAGTGGTCCTTCTAGGAAACTTTTAAAAAAGGCCTACCCTGTGAAATGGCTTATAACAATTCAAAATGATTCCCAAACTAAATCTACAAAAATTTGAAAATGAAAATAATATTTTACACTCAAGCATGAATGTGAAACAGTAAAAATCATCTCTCTTTTCTAAAAAATTATTTAAAAAGTATTATATTTTGACAGGTGGCTCTAGAAACACTGTGACTTTCAAGTAAAATTTAAATTCAAGTTTCTTTCATAGATAAGTGACCCCTCAGCTTTGATAGAATTACCCAGCTTTTGTGCTCATATATCATGTCCCAGAAGTATATATTTATGTAAGTATGCAAGTTATGCATTCATGACATATGTACATATGGGGATACCTAATGTGGATATATATGAATAATCCTAGGGTATGTACCATGAAAACCCTGGGATCAACCTCATGCAGCTTTAAACTCTTGAAGTCAAAGAAAATGGGCGAAGAAGGTGTAAAGAAAATGTTCAAAGGGGGTCTTCCTGTTGTAGAAAAACGTGCTTGATATATATTTCATAGGTAAGGCCCAAAACTATAATACCATATTAAAAAAAATTGAAAATTTAGAAATATAGAGACAAATCAAAACGCTTATATGTATAAAGTGTCTCACTTTGCAGAACACAGGTACCACACAAGTTGTAGCAAGTTTCTTGAAAATTCCTTCGTCAGTTTGCTTGCTAGTTGAAACTAACTTTGATAGTGTTTATCCAGTAGGTAGCACTAAAGTGACTTGGAAAATGGAAAATTAAACTCAAGAAAACAGTTCACAATCAGATTAACAACGAACATCGCCTTTGTGAAGTAACATTTCCAACCTCTGCCATCACTCAGTGGTGCCCGCCAATTTGTTGTACCAAATCGAGGCCACGATTACGTTTGTTACCATAGTGCTCCATAAAAATTGGCGATAAAGTGAGTACCCTCGGTTCTATCCAGAGCGTCAAGTGGGGTGTTGAGGAAATAGGGCGAGCCTGATCATTTTTTGTAAAAAAGTTAGAATCCTTTGCGGTACAAAATGTCAAATAAGCGGAGAACCCTTGGATTCAGTTAAAATGGTTCAATAAAACATGGTAATTTTTTACAAACTGGTTCTTAAATTAATATTTTCGAGAAAAGAGAATAATAACGTGTTTACTCTCAGTTGGGAAAATTGCTTGCATGAAGCTGCCACCGATCGATTATAAAACATGGATGACATCTGGTAGCATTTAAGTAGACAAATTCAGTCCATGTTATTTCTTTACCACTGCAAGTCTTGCTGAAATCGGTTAGTACGAGGATACATCCACAACTCTTTATCATTTTCCTTGCAAAATTTATCGACAGCTTTAAAAAATTTAATTGTTTGTGAACATTTAATACAATGTTGCGTAAGAAGGCAAGCCAGTTTCGATGCGAATTTGGGTCGGGCGGAACGCCCAGACGTTGGTGTCGCGAGAGCTCTTGCTTTTTTTGACCGTGAAAAATTTCTTAGACTTCTTGTTTTTCAAATTTTCTTGCATATCTCGAAAGCGGCAGTCTTTGTGCATCCAATGATACTAGCAATTAAATGATTGCCTTTTTCCATCATTGTAATAAAGTATTATTTCTAGACACTGCTCAGAAGTCAATTCTTTTCTTTCGGTCGCTACCATCTTGAAGAAAAACCCTCACAAAGTTTGCTTACATATCGATAAGATTATTTTTTTTAACGAATAAATAGATTAAAGGCCAAAAAACTTCCAGAAATAATTCGAGGAAATTGATAAAACGTTTTCATGAAAACTGGCTTTGAAATTTGCACACAAATTTTCCCTAACAACAAATTCGCAACTAAATTCGAAACTGTCCGGATATCTAGCATAATATGCTCTGCAAAAGATATTGAGGAACTGTGCAATGACTTGAAACCTGAGGGTAAGAAGCTTAGTTTGAACACCAATAAAACTGAATATATGGTCATTGGTCATAAAAGACGAATTAACCATATCCAGGGGAAGATAAACGTGGAAATAAATGGAGAAAAAATCCAACGAGCCCATGAAGTAAAATATCTTGGAGTCACTATCGATGAAAACCTATCTTGGAACAAGCAGTACAAGAGGCTTAAGTGTAAACTTAAAAGTGGTCTTTCTTCGTCTAGAAAACTTAGAAACATACTCCCACAGTCGAAATTGGACCAGGTTTAAAGGGCACTTTTCGTGAGCCATCTAAGATACGGTGATGAATTATGGGGAAGTCTGTCCGCTACAAAGCTTGAACTACTTCAGCGTCTTCAAGACAGGGCTCAAACATTAATTGAAAGTGCTAAATTTGAGGACAGGTGGATTTGTAAATGGCTTTCAGTTTAGAATCTAATTAAATATGTCAGGGCCATAATGACGTACAAAATGATGAATGTACTTTGCCCTGACAGCCTTAAAGGCAAATTTATCACTAGATCAGAGATATCCAGGTATTCGACAAGGAGTCATCTTGATATTGACATCCCAAGGCAAAACTTGGAATCCTCAAAAGGAAGTTTCTTTCACTCTGGGGCCAAAACATGGAATGAGATTGCAAGAAACATCAGAATGAGCCCCACAATTTCCATGTTTAAAATAAACTTGAAGGGATTCCTACAAAGTTAATAAATTCCCCAAAACAAAACACGATCCCAAGGTAGAGCAGCAACATCTTTCTTTTATATATGTTGAAGAAGTAATTGTAATAGAAGTAGTTTATTTATATTTGTATTATAGCTGATAGGAAATTCGTGTATAAAGATTTTTAAAATGAAAAAAAACTGTCCAGACAAAACATGAGATAGTGACTCCGTTAACAAAAGATAAATGACTGTGTTTCTATTCAAGTTTTGTAGCTACTGTTTGTTTTGTTGCTGTATTGAAATGCTATTGTTGATTGTCTATATTATCGTCTGTCTGTTTGTGATTTCTGCGTCATGGCCTATACACATGTTCAAAATTCGGGCCATTTTCTCGCTACACTTGCATGGCTATGATACCTGGGGTTTGCAGGGGTTTGCACTGATTGCAACAACAAAATTTCCCATAAAAAATATGATTATAAATATGCAGTATTGAAAATTTCTTAAAAATGTACAGTATTGAAAATTTCTTAAAGTATGCCCTGACTCTTTCCTTGGACCATCAAATATCCCTTAATTGTTAAGTCTGCTCTAGGAATGATAAAGGATAAAATTTTTTAAACGTCCTGTGACAGGCTATTGAATTTTGCATTTCAACTAAGAACTCAAAAGCATCTTGATTTTGTATTTGAAGCGCTAAAACTCCTGCGTTTTGTACTAAAAAGAAATTTTGTCCCACTTTATTCAAAAGTCATGTCTAGTGACAAACAGGGTTCTTTATCCCCTGACTAATGACCATCCGTACCTCCCTCCCTTTCTCCTTGTTTGGAACTTGGCAGAAACACCTCAAACCTGGAATTCTACAGAAAGAGCCTGGAAAATATGAAACTCCTACAAGTATTAATGGAAGATTAAGCCGTATGTTTTGAAAATAACTTATTAAAGTATTCCAATCTTTCCTCAAACTTAAATAATTTTCGTTACTGAATAATATCTGTGTTTTTTCTTAAGAGATTCTTTGTCATTTTTACAATGTCTTTTTCATACAGAAGGAGCTCATCAATCTGCAAAATTATCAATTTGCACAAACGGGTGGCAGGAGGATCCTTTAGAACCCATTTTTCAAATGATGTTGTCAGAAATCTTTCTGAACAGTCAATAGTTTTATAAGCACATGTTCAATGCCTGACCATAATTACGGGCATCATACGAGGCTAGTAGGAGCTGAAGCCCCTCTCTATTTTTTCAAAGAAAAGCTTTAAAACTTTCAAAATTCATAAATTACCGTTTGATGAGAATGAAGTCATTATTTTGCTAAATTCCGGAAGATTGCGTGTTTAATCGAAAATAATATCGTCTCCTACGCTAGAAAGAGAAGTTGTTTCTCTGTACAATCTTAGAAGTTAGTGTCGCGCTGACTGAAAAATTTGCTTTGGGCTTTAGTCTAACTTTCAAAATCTACAAACCACTTTACATCATTTGACACCTAAATATTTTGCCACTCTTTCAGAGTTTCAAATACGATCAATTTGACTGGGAATCGTCTTCCCAAAGCAAATTGTGAAAAGAAAAGACATTAAATTTTGGCATTTTCTGAATTTCCAAATAGCGTGATTAAAAATATTTTTCCAAGGACAAGCCCCCGTTTTGCTTGCAATATAATCCCCCATTCCGTCATGCATTGAATGGGGTTTTAAGAATGAATTATGACATAAATATACTAATTTGATAACGGTTTTTCTTCGAAACATCGTTTATTATTTATTAATTCGTTGATTTTTCCCAAGTATGATTCCTAGTTTCATTGAATTATGACATAGTTTGCAGTAAACTGATTCCCTGCTACACAAATTTGAGACACAGTTTGCTTACCCGACATCTGTCCTGGCCGTGTGCAAATTTTTGAGCCATTCGATTAGTTCCTTGGGTACAAAATAGCGTTTTCGTACCTGTATGTAGAGGAATTGTAAATCCGTAGAAAACTGAATTTTACTGATCGCACTTGCAAGGTGCACTGGTAAACCACAGTGAAATTCGGGCCAAGTCACTTGAAGCTTTAAAGAGCCTCTCCAGCCAAAAAAATTTTTTTTTATTAACTAAAAAGTTAGCATCTTGTGCGTGTATTATGGCAAAGTCGTTGTTTTTGCATAGTTCCAATTAGTTTAGAAGTTATAAGGCTTTAAAGTTGCACCTTTCCGAGAACAAAACGACAAAAAGCCGAATCAGTTTTGTGACATTCTGACGTCATAGTGTTGGGCGCTCGCTCGCCATGAACTTCGTATATCTTCCACCGAATCGTGAAGGAGTCATGGTCACGCGTTGATAACTGCAAGAACTTTTCAGGATCGAAAAATATTAAATGTTTACAATCATTCTAAGTTTGCGGGTCGGAATGTGTCCATGCTGTGTCACCACTTTGTTTTGATCACCTGTGTAGGCCCACAAAGCATAATTAATCGAAATTGACACTTCAGTTGTTCTCCAGAAACGATTAACAACTAAATGCTTCAGAACTGATATCTGAAATGCTCAAACTAAAAGCCGGTGGAACAGAACTGAGAACACCATCACTTGCAGATCATTTTGCGAATCGCCGTCGTTCGATTCGGTTTAAGGCGAGACTAACGAAATACACTGTGACGTCAAAATTGCGTCACAATTTTTGTTGGTTAATTCAATTCTATTATTGAAATGCAAGAGCTTATATCTCACAAACTGTAAAAAATATCGAAAAACAAATAACGAATTTGTGATCAGCAGGTTCAACTCCGTTAGATTAGCCAATAAAATGCAAGTGCAAAATTTGGCTGGAGAGGCCCTTTAAGATGAATAAGCCTCTTTGAGTAAACACAGTCATACCTTGGATACATGGATGTGCCATGCGATATTGTAAAGGAGATATGCGACCAAAACCGCAAAGCAACGATAATTGGCTTAACAGGTCAAGAGATTTTCAGATCTCAACTAGTAGTTTTGATAAAGAAATTATGGAAACTTCCGTTTACATGGAATTTTTGGCATTTTCAAACTTCTGCTAGTTTCAAATATGGTATTATGTGCGCCTTAAAAGTTCGGCTTTAGAATGTGGAGAAATCGAAAAATGGTTTCGTCCAGAAAACGTTCACCGTAACCTTGAAGTCTAACATAAAACACAAGCTGTGCGAAAAGATGCAGAGAAAATTGGCACCTTTTTCAATTCGTGACTTTATTCCGCATGCAGAGTCAGCCCGGGCCGAGTCAGCCCGGGCCGAGTCAGCCCGGGCCGAGTCAGCCCGGGCCGAGTCAGCCCGGGCGATCAACCTTGGCTAGGTAACTTTGTGTGCGCACTACAGAAAATATTACCTGGGTTCACTCTACCCCCTACCCAGGCTGAAACAAGGTTCGATAGTATAATGTAGACAGGACATTTGACATTCATGACGGAGTCATACATAAATGAAATCACCTATATTTTAAAGATTTTTGGGCCTCCTGCCCCCCTGTGTCACCATCTCTCTGAACCCCTCTATTATATTGCCAATGACGTCGCTTCTCTCACCAACCCCCCCCCCCCACCCCGCTATTCGCTATACATTCATTTGAAAAGGAGAGCAAAGGAAAAAAAATTTTTTATCAAAAAAATTTAACGATCTAAAGTTTCGAAAAATATATTTTTAAAAAGTTGCGAACATTAAAAAACTTTGAAAGCTACCATCTCAAGCCTTTTTCGTTTGGTATTTCTCCAGCTCCGAATTCCTAGGAATATCCCTTTTTTATGCTTCTTTCTATGCAAATTTTCGTCCATAGTTTTGATTCATATTTTATCTAAGTATTAAAGAAAATCAACAAAACTGATTTCTCTACGATGTTCGTTGCTTCAGCGTTTAATCTATAGAAATTAATAACTCTTACAAATCTGAACACGTTTCAAAGATATGGTGAAATTTTTAGGCAGCTACTGCGATCGGAGAAAAATAACTCACATCGCTGACTTACAGCTAAAATTTAACTGTACCAAAGAGAGGAAAAGATTGAATGGTGTAACCTGTTGTTTAGAAAGCATTGAGCATATTGTGTCTACGCAAAATTGAACTGTTAGAATAACTGATAATACCTCTAAAAAGTTACAATATGAGTACCAGGAAGAAATAATGTTCAAAATAGCTCGAAAAAGTGGAACAAAATTCACTTCAACTCTTCGTCCGACGCTTAATAGTGAAAGCAAGTGAAATTATTTCCAATCGAAAGCCCGGTTTACACTACAAAAAGCTACCCGGGTTTAACCTGTGTTGACTTCACCCAGGGTAAACTCTGTTCAATTTGTATTCTAAACGGATAATGGGTCTAAACTTGGTTTCCAAATGCAATTTTGAGTCAGCCCGGATTGAGTCAGCTGTCAACTCTGATTCTTTCTTGAATAATTTTGAAAGATTTTCTGCCGAACGTTAGGTTTCTTTTCACTTACATTTTTACCTCCACTTACTTTCTCTTCCTGCATTCTCCTATTATTTCTACCGATTGCCTTCTCATTTCTTCAGCTTTTTCCATTTCTGCTGCTTGCTGATCAGCGATGCTGCATCAAAAGGCTCCCTTATCTTGCAAGGAGAACATGTTTTTCTGTGTGCTCAGGATTAATTCCACTTGCGCTTTCTTCTCTTCTATTTTTGGACTTTTTGTTGGTGAAAATATTCTGGAAGCGATCTCTCACTGCTCTGCAGGATACACCAAATTTTGGTCTTTCTACCTGAGAAAATTATCCACAGTTTTTCTACCCATCGCTTCTCTGCCCATCAGGACACGGCAAAATTTCCCGGTACGCCCTTGCTTCGAGTTATATTTTTCAAAAAACTTTCGAAAGGCAATTATCAATCTTCGCACAGAACTAAAATTGATTACAACCATCAGTTGACCTCTCGAAAGAATGTTTGCATAAAAAGTTCGCCATGGTTATGGTTTCGGCGTCATAGATTTTACAGTTAGTTTAGTTTCACCATTAAATTGAGAAAAACTATATCAATGATGTATCAAATTTCCAACAGTTTTCCCCAATTTCTCGTAATTGTATAATTTATTGAATGGTTTTCCGAAATGTTCGAAAACGCCCAAGACTTATGATTAACCAAGGCTTATGACTCACGCAAATTAGTTTCTTCATTTGTGACTAATGCAAATCATTTCAATAGCTGAGAGGGTTCTCACTTTTGAAACATTAACTGAGTACAGTATTCGCTCCAATTAACGGACACTCTAAAAGGCGGACACCTCTGATTAGCGGACAAATTTTTTCCCCCGATAGTTTTCTGGTCAAAGTCTCATAAAAAACTTTCTAAAAGGCGGACACTAAATTAGCGGACACTCTAATTAACGAACAATTTTGCATAAAATAGTCATTTTGGCTTTTTTTCTTTCCAATTAGCGGACAGTACTATAATTTTAGGAGCCAGCGAACAAAAAAATAAGACGAATGAATATTTGTTCAAATATTTTTTTGAAACACTTTGACACGACAATCTAGTTGGCTTTGTACAGCTTCGAGCTTCTTTACAGCCTAGTTTACTAACTTTTTTTGTCCACGAAAGTATTGTGTTACGCTCAATTTGGATATCTTTGCTTTTTTTAGTGTTTAAGTTCAACCCGATAGTCACTTATTACCCAGACTACACCCAGAGGTGGCGCCAGAAATCTTCCGACGGACGGGTTGGAGCTTCCGACAGGGGGGCTAAAATGACTAAAATATGCAGTTTTGGCACGTTTTTTCGTCAACATTGCGCCGCCAATAATCTAAAGCTTTCTCCGATTTGAGTGGCTAGGTGCTTCCGACGGAGGGGCTGTAGCCCCCTAGCCCTCCCCTGGCGCCACCACTAATTACACCTTTTAAATACAAAACTAGGGTCTATTTTCAACTTTGGACCTTTAATTGCAAAACTTTCCAAAAGGCGGACACTTCCAATTAGCGGACACCTTGCTCTGGCCCCAACGGGTCCGCAAATTGGGCAGAATACTGTACTACCCTATGTTCTTTCCATTCAGAATGGTTGTATGTAGCTGGATAAGATTATCGATGCGTTGGCAGTTGGGTATGGGAACGTTCACATATTATCTAATCAAAGATGGAGGGAGGGGGTCCACACAAATGCTTACGGTCATAATAATCAATAAATGATGCAAATTACATGATAATCTAGGGGGAAGAGGATTTTTCCAATGCTGCCTATATTTTGTTATGTAATTTGTGCATATTCCTTTCTTGAATGATAATGCTTTTTCCAGGGCCTATTTTAGTGTGCAGTATTACACACTTTGTGCATCCCAGATTCCTGCTTTGTTCAAAAAATGTGAATTTTCCTCGTCAGTTCGATATAGAGTTCATGTATTGTAATTCACGTATAACCATCGGAAAGACTCTCTTATCAAAACTTAAAACAAATCGAAATTCCCAAAACCAAAAACAAAACATCTCCTGTAAATGTCAGCATTGCTGTAAATTTCGTAATTTGATCTTGTCGAAGATAAAACATTCAGTAATATTTTATCAGTTGCCCTATCATGCTCTGGACATCTAGCAGAAGCTCACTTAACTTAACTAAAGTAAAGATAAAGAGCCTAACAAAACTTTTTAGTTAATAGATCATCACCTTTCTTCAAACAGACCCAACAACCTCTGTAATGTATCGGTCGTAAAAATCGGTATTACAGACCACTGTATGACATACGGTCTTAGAACATTAAACGCTAGAGTTCATGTCAATGACGTGAAATTTACAACAGAGTCACGCAGTTTGAAAAATTATGACCGTGACTCTTTCCTCAATGACTTGCGTAGTATTGACTGGGAGATGGCTATGTCATGTAGATAGGATGACCCTAATAGGATGGCTAGCAATTTCTACGACCTCTTTCTCGCTGTCTTGGATGTGCATGCCCCGTTGAAAAAAGGACCGCTAAGACGGGGCATGCACATGTACCATGGATTTCTCCAAGCATCAAGAATCTGATGTGCGAGAGAGACCGTATTAGGAGACGGGCTGAGAGAGATCCAGCACTATGGCCAATATATAAGCAGCTTCGAAACAGAGTAACTTCTCAACTCAAAAAAGCTGCTGTATCATACTACAGTAACATGATAGATGTCAATTCAAATAATCCGAAGAGAATGTGGAAAATAATAAACAAGGTATTAGACAAACATTCAAATCATAGTCTTCCTTTGTCAATCATCCATGATGTTGAGAAGCCAGATGAAATTGCAGAGGCCTTTAACAGGCACTTTATCTCCATAGGCCCAAAACTAGCCAAAAATAATGAAACCAAAGATTGCGATGACCCAGTGAAGTACCTACCCAGCAAGGGACTGCCGGTTGAAACTAGTTTTGAATTTCAAAGGGTTGATCCTGAACTCATTGAAAATAAGATCAATAAGTTAAAATGCTCTAAAGCTGCTGGGCATGATAAGATCCCATTAAAACTAGTGAAAGACGCTGCTGATATTTTATCTAAGCCATTAGCAGCTATTTTCAATTCCTCTCTTGAAAGCGGTGTTTTCCCGAACATGTGGAAAGTAGCCAGGTCAACATCAGTCTTAAAGACCGGCTCGAAAACTGATTTGAACAACTACCGGCCAATATCCATACTCTCGGTATTCTCCAAGCTAATCGAGAAAATCGCACATGATCAAGTCTCCACCTTTCTGAAGGAAAAAAGCATGCTCTCCAAATGTCAGCATGCATTTCGAAAGCTGCACAACACGTTGACCTCATTACTCAATGTTACTGACTCATGGTTCTCAAATGCCTATAAACGAAAAATAAATATTAGCATCTTCCTTGATCTAAAGAAGGCGTTTGACACTGTGGATCACAAAATTCTTCTCTCTATCAAAGTATGAGATAGGAGGAACCCCTCATCAGTGGTTTACATCATACCTAACTGATAGGATACAATACTGCCAAATCAATGGTTCCAGTTCACAACAAAAGAAGGTTCAGTGCGGTATTCCCCAGGGTTCGTGCCTTGGGCCCCTCCTTTTCATCCTATACGTAAATGATTTTGAGCGATGCTTAGAGAAAAGCTCAACAAATATGCATGCAGACGACACTAGAGTCACGTCGCCTCTTATGGAACGATTCGATTATTTCATGAATTCTGACTGTGCAATGATAAAAATAAAAATGAAGTTTGTTTAAATAAATATAAATATGAGTTTAGGTTTGTTTATCTTCAAAAAACGCGCGAAATTTTGCTGACGACATGTATTGAACTCTTTGCTAATTATCGCTGTTTCATTTTGTTCTTAAAAACCAAGATAATATTTTAAAAGTGAGCGGAATGTAAACGAAAATGTTATCATTAGACTTTCGACCCTTCTTTTTTTCCTGCACCTCAATTTTCTCGGTCTTTTAGCTAAAACAAAACCAACCCCCAAAACGTGTTTCTTCATCTCCCAAAAACGAATATTCGTTGAAACCCAAACAATAGCTTGCAAAATTTTTATTCAACGGGATTTTTTATCAGGAGCACTTTTATTGGCCTAGTTTCTTCTTCGATGGAACGGCGGGCTTACTGTTGTGATTCTCAGCAATTCATGAGTGGCTGTGATATCATTCAACGTGTCACACGTGATAAAGTCTCATTCGAGTGAGAAAACCAAACTGGGGGATAACTTTTTTTTCTTAACTCTGAATTTGAAAACAAATGTCTCAATGAAAGTCTGATTTGATACTGACGAATGATAAAGGTAGAAGAAAAGAAGGAAGAAAATAATTCCCAGTTTTTCTCCATTGTTCGCTTTTCTGCATGCCTAAATTTGAGTCGTTCTTTAAGGGGCGATGGCCTAAGTTTTTCACGATAAAAGGTAGCCTGTAGTAATGTTGCTCGTGCAGAAAGAGAGAAAAGCCGATAAGACTGTCTTTACAGAAGCATGTAGATTATACAGCAAAGAATGTGCTTGCAGTGCTTTTTGTTTTATTAGGAAGTACCAAAAAGCTGAGGAAACAATTTTTACTGAAATCGTTCCATACGAGTTCCATAAGGGGCGACGTGACTTTACTTTTGTGAGGGGAGTGTATTGCTATGCTAATAAGATAAATAAATAACTACTAATATAGATAAGATAATATGGATGTAATATAGATTACTTTGCTAATATGGATAAGATAGACGTTGAATCAAGAGCTAGAGCTACCATGGCCTATTTTATGGAAATTTTCCAAGACCACACTTTAAGATAAGAAGGCTGTATATGAAGCATGGAATTTCAGAATATCGACCGTTGCCGTAGAAAGCGTTTTTCTTTTTATTCAACATAACACGATTACAAATATGTTTTGTTTATGCATTTACACCATTTGAGAGCAAAAAGCTGATTGGGTGTAGCATTTTTCGCTCTTGTTGGACCAGATTAATCTGGACAGTGGACGGATCATTGTAGAATGAAACTCGTGCTATGCTAGTTTTAAGGTGCAGTGATAACCAATTTGTGCAGTGACAAAACGGTTTTCTGCTGCGATAAACAGTAAAAGTGTGCAGTGTTAAAACTACAATTCATAGTCAAAGCGAGCAAATTTTGCATATTTTGATAGAATACACATACCCAGGATTACAAAGGGAGGGGACAGGGGGGATATAATTCCCTAGGGCCTCAAGATGAAAGGAACCTCATAAAAAAACCAAGTCGATTTAATGAATCGAATCAATCAAACGTAACAGAAGTATGGCTTAAAATACTAAGATATTTTAAAAAAAAGATAATGACTGCAAAAAATCATTCTGAAAGGTATTTTAAGCTAATCTAAAGGGCGTGTTTGCAAAAAATTCCTGTTTGCTTTGCTCGCAGGAAATCAGCGTTGTCCTGTTTTACCCCAGGGGCCTCTATAACCTGTTTGTGCTCTTGAACATACCTGATGAAATATTAGTCAGTACTAAATAACCAAACAAACTGTATATTTTATAACATCAAAGCTGCTTGCGGCAAAAGAATTTCAACATTTTCAAGATTCCTAGAGATGGACAAGTTGACATCACAATTTACTAATATTAATAAACTTTAAAAGCTGCTAGCAAAGTTTTTCTAAAGAATCGATGCAGAAAATGCATTAGAATGTTTTTATGACATTTTTTATTCTGAATAATGAGTAAGCCCCCTTTCTTATAAGCACTCCTCTCGCTAGAATAGGGAATAAGGTTAGGGTTAGGGGTTAGGGTTAGGGTTACGGCTAGAAGGGACGGAATGCCAGTTACATACACGTCATTTCTCTTGTTTTTCATCTCATCTCATGGAAATAAAGGTAAAATGAAGATAAAGTTGAAAGTTAAAAGTTGCTACTACTTAATGGATAATGGATAAAATAAACTTAACTAAATATACAAGCTTTTTCTACATGGTGGTATACTAGTAAAGGATTGAAAAATATTATTATACCAGGCAGTGTCTTTACACAATCTTATCCTCAAGTTTTATCTCATGAAAAATTAAAAGTGAAACACAGAAATAAAAAACATGACTATTAAATGGCAAAACGATCAAGCATTTGAAGATAATATGAAACCAGGCACTGCCATTATTATCCAAGAGTTTTATGTTAAAGGATGAAAGGAAAAATACAAAGTGTAACCCAAAAAGTAATAGTTAGGACCACTTAATGGTATTATACAGGCACGGCGCCCCCCCCCCCCCCACTATTACAGCAATAGAAACTCTGCGAACGTCTTTTTTATTACTTTGTAAAACAAAATATAAAATCAAAAAAGAGCAAACTGTTTATGTACTGCTTGATTTTATTTATATTTCTATCATTCGTCTATAATTTGTATCAATTCAGTACACAACTTTCTGTATCATTGCAATTTCTTCATTTCTATGTGTAAATATGGCCTGTCAAAAATACTCGAAAAAAGGAGATGCACATAAGAAAACGTTTCTCAGCGGCTATTCGGAAACAAAGATTTTGCATATTTTCAAGCATTTCATTCAGTAGACATAAATCTATGAAGTTAAAAAGTGCTGGCAAGAAACAAGATATCAAAGCTGACTACAACGAAAGTATAGTAGAAGAAGATAGATCACTGTGGCTAGATAAAGTTAGTTGAAAAGATACCATCTCTCTTCACTTAGTAACCAGCTCATTAAAAACGTTCCCTATTTGCTAATGGTTTGTGATTAAGGCATGCAATTTTAAAGTAGTGACAAATTTTTATATGCTATTTTTTCAATATTTTAAACATTTTTGGGCTGTTAAGTTTTTGACCACAGAAAAACATAGACGATAAATATTCCAGACACTTCTACTATCAGAAAATATTTATGAGAACAACTTGGCGTTTATGCATGTCATTATCACTATGTCATCATCATAATCATATTCATTATCACTTTGGTTTGTTTCTTAGATGACCGTACAAAGCTACTAGACATTTGGCACGGATAGCTTTCAACCGCAATTGAGCACACATCCTGTATCAGCTTTCCTTGTGATATCCTTAGCATACTACACTAAGATAATTTGGAATTGTTTTTAGGCAAACCGAATGCATTGGGGCATTGGGGAAAAGAACGCGTTCCATGCTGCTCTTAATGTGTATCTTCGATCATGTCTTTGGACTGCCAAGCTACACTTTCTAATATTATATCAACGCCCTTCTCTATGGATCTCTTCCTCAACTTTTTAACGTTTGAAGTTATCTTTAAAAAACAGCTTCTTTACTAATCAAAATTGACTGAATCAATGATGTTGATGTTAATTTTTTTGCAACTGGAAATGGCTAGAGTTACAAACATGAACATCAAAGGTTTTCTATAATCCTGTGAAGCATATCCTTCTAAAATTTGCAAATATCAGTTCTTTCTAATATACTGCAAGCAATGCCTATCTTTCGATTTTATTGTAAGTAAAGCTTAACTCATTCCCTGGCACTTATTGTTGACGGTCGGTAAAATTGAAGCACTATTAAAGAAAAATATTTTCCGTTCTTTGTGGAGCTTATTAATGAAATATCCAATAAGATGATACTACAAAAACAGGTAATAAAACCATATTCCAATGAAGACGCAACTTAAAACATGTGTAACGGCGATCGGATTGAATTACTGAGGTGATTGAAATCTAACTGATTATCTTTATAAAATTCGAGCACCTTGCAATAGAAAGGGACTCTGAATAAAAGTAATGTCTTGCTTTTATGCTACAAAACCACTTTGTGGTACTGTATAATATACAACCTGTTTACTTGGACAAAGTCACTTTCGCCTATAAATCAATTTTAAAACTTCGGTAGATGGAGTAAGATTTGTCTGACAAGATAATGGCAACCTATAAAACATTGTCTAATGTTTTACTAAAGGCAGATGATAAGATCAAGTAAAGTGAAAGAGTTGCCAAAAGCAATTTATATTCTAGCTGTTGAGAAGAAATCGTAAGAAAAATCCTTTTGAGAGAGCATATCGACTTTTAAAAGCAACTTTTTTCTGATTTGCCGTTTCTTAGCTGGAGAACATAAAATGTTCTCTGGCTTTTTCCAAAAAACCCCTTTCTCAAAATGCTACATGAGCTAGGTGAGTCCTCTTCAAGATTACTTAAGCCCCGAAGCCCCGATTTAGTTGTTGCCTCTGTACCGATATGCACAGTACGGCATTTCTTCATGAATGAAAGTTTCTGTTACTACATAGGACTCTTTAATGAGGGCTGCAAGCTCTGCAATGCCGGCTAAGAATACTTGGAACATCCAGCAATTTTCCACTGTGGCCTGCATTCTATCTTTCCCTTTCCCAAATGTTTCCTCCGGCCCCTTCTTTTAAGAAAAATGCTGATAGCTATAGATTAGACAATATCATTCAAGTTAGAAGGAAAGGACTCCCTAATCTCGGAGATTTCGCCCTTGACGACAGACGCTAGTGTTGCAAGACCATTGCAAAACCCCCTTCTCTCTGCCACGCCGAATAGAGATTTCGCTATAAAAACCCGTGTTTTATATCCTTTAACACATTTTGTACGATGCTAAACTCTACCCTGGGTATCAAGAGTCTCCATTATACAGTCTCAGAAATATAGCTAGGAACTAGTCACAGAAAAATCCTCTGCATCCACTCATTCTTTGCCACCGCGGCCCTGGTACCCAGGGTAACACACATTAACAACTAACGCTAATTTTTATCCCGTCCCAATGTCCGTCTTCTCTCCCGCATCTTCTCTTCTCTTCTACAGTAACCATTTTTGACACAAGACCTCAAATAAGGATTGTAGCTCAGTAAGTTACGTTATCAGCAAATATTTGCAGCAATAAAGGAAAATTTAGTATTCTTTAAACATTAAATAGACTTTACTTTGCATTGAAATCCACCTTCAAATACAACCATTTGCTGATAGAATCTTACCAAGATCATTAGGCTCCTGAAAATGCCCAGTAAGTTAACAAAAAATTTGCAGAAGAGAAAGTTTCCTAACATAAGAGAAATCATAGCATATTCTCTCAGAAAAGGTATAATTATACACCTTTGGCCTTTTCTATGCGAAGCACACGAGGGGCAAAATATTTGAATAGCTTTATAAACGAACTTAAGACTGTGTACCGATTTATGTCGCATCATTTCGTTTTAGTATTTGTTTTGCCTCATGGCTGTCTCCTTGTAATCAAATCTTGTAATTTATAGCTGGTACCGTGTTTATAAGTTTAATAGTCACATCTACAAAACCATGCAGAAATACTTGGCTTGAAATGACGGACACAAAAACTGATAAAAGCGTGATTGTGTACGTAAACCAAAAGAAAGACGTAACATACTTCAATCAACAACAATTTCTTATAGCATGGAGTGATCAATAGCGCCATATCTTTTCCTCATAAACTACATCATCCTCCTTAAGTCAAGGTAGCAGAAAAACTTGGTAGGATCTAGATAAGATAATGTAAGCTGCCCTCGTTTATTAGCCGCCTTTGACTGTAAGCCACAACAAACGTGTCAAAAAATGATTATAAGGTATATTTCCTGAATAATTTTAATGGCGTATAAAAATCTCGCTTTAATTTTGTTGAACGTTCTTGATAAAGTTTCCGATCCTTTAACCCTTAAAAGTAATTTAACGCCATTCAATAGTACTACAATTTTTTTATACTTAGGAAAATTGCCAGCTTAGTAGATGTAAAATATGTTGGGATGTCACAATGACTACCTAGGCCAGTGAGCATCATTTGATCCCAAAACACTCTTTGATTATGTTCTCCAATATTAACAAACTATCTTCAAGGTTTGATGACAAGCTTCTTTCACACTTTTTAAAAGTCATATCGAGGAGTACACTTGAAAACACTACAGTCCTTTTCAGTTTCCCCTTTAGAAGGATTATGGGGCTGCTTTTTCAATCTCTATCTAATTTTCCATCCTACTGACATGATAAGTTCAGTCTGTCTTGACAGATGAGAATTTGAAAGCGAAATCTGTAGCTTCATTTTCAGTTAAATCCTGATTTACTGATCATTTTGTTTGAACAACCTTCTTCAGTTTTCAAATGGGCTCGTTTCACTTAACAAGCTTGATCAAAACAAAAACCAATCATGGCAAAGAACAGCAACCTTGGAAGCAGGTAATTAGACGTAATAGATTTAATGGCATTATCGTACTGTTAGTGATGAATATATCTTGCGAGCAGATGTTGCGATATTGATAACTGTAATTGCAAGCGTTGAGAAGCAACGATTAGCCACGGAAGACCAGAGTTTACTTAACAGTATGTTGAAGGTGATGAATGAGAACTAATAGATTGCTATGAAATACATTCTCTTATTGTATACGTTCCCCGTGTTAAAGCAGGTATCTTCATTCAGTCTGACCACTAGGAAGATATAAAGCATGCAACCGAACAGACAGGTGATTGTGTTACGACGTGCCGGAACCAAATATTAACAATCGCTACCAAGAGCCTTTACATAGTCAAAAGTCTTTACCACTTAAGAACATACAGAGCGTAAGAGATTTCGAAATCACACGCAGAGTCTCAGTACAAAGCAAGGTAAGTTAACAAATGTTACATGGTAAAATTTTTGTTGCTATGTCATTAGTTTTTAGACGTTTTTTACATATTTTGTAAAATAGCAAAAACAACAGTATCAAGCGTCTTGGCAAAGGAAATATGTTCGTAACGGCAGTATTGAAGTCATTGAAGATAAATTGTAGTAATGTCATTGAATGTCCGTGCAAAGAAATAAATTTGACCTTCTTCCTGTCCGTCTGGACAATCTTCACAATTCACCTAGGATGATTTCAGAACATTTGGACATTCAACAGTTTCAAACAATATGATAGAACTCTGTAAAAAGCATTTCTTAGTCAATATGCGAAAACTTTTTCAATCAAAATTGAACCCACATCTTAACTGTGACAGAGAGAACGATGGTATTTCTTTTCTCCTGATATTTCCAGTCTTAAGATTTATTGCAACCATGGCAACAATCACAGTGTTAACATCTAAAATGTGCAAAAGTTTGCTATAAGGAACTTATGTTGGTGTTACTTGAGATTAAGGTACCTGTTAAAAATCTTACCATTTGCCTAATATCGCCTTGGAAGGAAGAGATTGCACCTTTGAGTCAACGTTTTCAGCTGTTTCGGAGCGAAACAAAACGAACTGATTTCTGTTTACTTAAAGGTATGGTCTGACTGATGTAAAAGGTGATAGAAGCTATATGTTTATATGACTAAATTGTATGAAAATCTCGATAGGAAAATTTGCCACGGATTTTAGCACTTTGCTTAGCAAACTATATGACTGACAGTTTACGAATATGGTTAAATTGAATTATTTGGTAGCAACATTTTTTAAGGAAAAAAAATACTATCTTCTTGAAACCTTCTTTATGTATATGTAGATTATAAGCGAAGGAAAAGTATTGTGAAGTTAAAGAAAATGAGATGTCTTAGAGGTCAAATTTTCTGATTACCAGGAGTAGAAGCGGTATGACGTAATGTTGCTTAGGATTCTCATTAAGATTTGCGTCCGTGCTCACAAGATTACTAACATTAGATAGCGGTATGTATAGGAGCAGGGAATAGCATACAATTCTGTTACCGTTTGCTTGCTATTAGACTTAGCGGTACCATAATAAGTTATCAGAATCGATATCAAACTTTTATATGTTTTCACTCACCATTCAAACGGTTGTTGTGTGACGCTGTACTGTTCACTCAAATGCGACTTGCCTGTAAATGGAGAAATGATATCACTTTTAACCTTGCAAACTCTAGTAGATTACAGAGTTATAAAGTATTTAAATTCAACCGTTGACAAGGCTATCGGCTATTGGCATTTGTTTACAGTAATACTGTTCGCTAAAAAGGTAAACAGACGACATATCAAAAAATCATCAGCAAGCACATGGTAGATTGATGCCCTAAAATAGCGAATAACAGATAGTATTGACGATCTATTTTAAGCTTGTTAGAATGACGATCTATTTTAAGCTTTATATTCATATGTCTCTCCTCTTTTACGATTGACAGCCTGTTCATTAATGTGTAGCCTTACTACAAAAGAAATATAACCTGAAATCTATATAATTCATAAAACTGAAATACTAATCTAATTAAAAATATTGAATTTTTATAGTATTGTCTGTTCATGCCCAGATAAGCACTATCTAACATACAAACTCTGCCAAAATTTCTTGGAACACCTACATATTTTGCTAAATTTGTGATTTTTTGTGTACTTCCCGAGTTTCTAATAGACTAACCCCTCTCTCTAAAACAACTTACATTACAATGCAGTATATAAAACCAAAATGTTTGCCACAAATGTATATCTAAACTTTCCTGTAAGACAACATTGTTTGAAAGAGCGGCGGGCAGATGCATGCAAACGTTGAAAATATCGCAAGTGTTCGAAGAGTTTTGGCAGTGATTGTAGATGGAAAAACAGTTAACATCAAAAACTGTATGCACAGAACAAAGTTTTTTCTATAAATTTTGGTAAGGTTCTATGTAAAGAATTACTGGGTTATAGATAGGGCAACAGTTTGCATCCCTGATGATAATATGTGTATTAGCCACAAAACAGTTTCCTTTACAATAATAAATCAACGATACTTGGATTTTCTTTTCGGATGACTCTGGAATTGTTTATATCAAACAAACAATGGTTTTTATACAAAATTGAATTTTTAGCCCAGGTGGCCTATTTTTAAATGACAGTATCTTAGCATTTGTAAAATTATCGGAAGACTTCTATAATACTCCGACAAGAGAATAATTTTTGAGCTGAAAAATTCCAAAGAAACTTCTTTGGGTTGCCTTGGGTTTTACGTGGCTATTCAGATATTCACTTGAAGGTAATTGGGTGACATAAGCATTTATTCAAACCAAAGTCACATAGTGTTTACTTTACAAGAAAATTTGAAATTGATCTTCTAAGCTTGAAATAGCTTGTTTAGGGAAGTTACGACATTTTGACCTCCAAAGGGTGTTTTTCGCACTTTGAACCTTTTTCGCAGAACAGAAACGCCGTAATTATCTAATTAAGCGAAAGTAGTGACGTATACTTGTATTTAATATCTCTGCAAAATTGCTGTTTCCTGGAGATGACAATTCAGTTTGATTAAGGCAAACTAATCAATTCAGATATTTTGACAAAAAGGCCAATACTGTTGCAATTTCAGAGCCACAGATAATTTTCTAAGTTGGCAGAGAATGTTTTTTTTTCTGAAATTCACTAAATTTATAATAATAGATACGGACTACTCAAAATTCACTATAAAACAATGCAAAGAACGATACAAGTGGAACAAATTGCTGTGAGTTCCCAGAGGTAACGACATAGATATGAGACTGCAATATCATGTCACAAACTACATGAAGCAAGAAACTTTTGCAATCAAGAAGAGTACCATAGTATTTTGTGTGTCAATTTTAGAAATATACAGTTGTGGTGAGGTCTTGTTAAATGAAACAGAGAGCAATAACGGCTGCAAGGCTATGGATAATGAAGCTTTGAAGCAGAATGATATGGGACAAATTTTAAGGGAAATGTTTTGCTAAGCGAATTGAAATGAATTGTTTAAAATGTTTGAATTGAATAAATTAACATTAGCATGTTGATTTGAGCTTCCATAGTAAACAAATGTGCTCATGTATAAAATATAAATAAGATGCATGCGGCTTTATTCAAAAATAGCATTTAATTAGCAGAGAAACCTCAAAATTTTCTCAAAGCTCTTTTTAAGGTCAAGATAATAATTTTTATTGCAGTATGGAGTCCACTGAAAATCTACTTAAATGGACGTCATGTTACACATTTTTCTAACTAAATTGAAAAAAAAACATATAGATTCTTAGCTTTTGTTAAGATGTGAAGGAGATAGAACAATGCATGGGTTGAACAGAACAGAACGATAACTTTATATTAACTGCAAACGGCCTAGACACATAACTGTAATACTGTAAACTGTAATCTGAAACTCTATATAAACATGGGTCACATGAAGTAATGCTTCTGCACGTAATCTATTAGGTTACTACAGCTTTTCATTCTGACTTTCAGATTTTAAGGCATCAAGATCTTAGAGGATTTTGAAAAAAGGTTCATCATTGAATTCTTTGTTTAATGCTCAATGCAAAACCATTACCGCAAAAAATGTACATTTTTCTCAAAATATTAGCATTCTAAGTCATTAGATTAATAGCTAAACCTATTCTGATGAGCTGAAAAGTAGAAAATTGAGTGAGACGCTGGTCTTTCGACATCTTTTCCCTTAGACACTATGAGCCTGAAGATTTAATTTTGAACATACACCAGAATAATTTGTTCACACATGAATTTAGCTTACCATTAAGTTCTTAGGATGATGTTTGTTAACATCTTAAGGCGTTCAATAACTATAGACAAGAAAAAAATCTTCAATTTGGTATTAACGACTGCAATCATTGATGAATTGGCCACCTGTTCAGTTTGCCTATGGGAGAATTGCATAATTAAAACGTCTTCTTATCAGACTAAATCATGCACCCAAAACACTGCACAGCCATTTCAAGCCAGTGCACATTGCAATTTGCATGTGCCATTAAAATCCTAATCTAGGCTTTGTCTAAATTGTAAATATTCCAAACCATTAACTATAAACAAAGTGTTTAATTCGATTGGCAACCTGTTGTGGTATTAAGTATGCAGTCAAACGTACCTCTGTTTTTAAGATCAATAATTCCGGCATCTTGCCACCAACCAGATGAAGTGCTGTTTACGGCATAAACAAGACCCATACCTCGAAGAGCGAGGATTGCCCAGTAACCAATTTGAAGTCGCGTTGCAGAGAAGAAGCATCCAACTGAAATTACTTCACCGGTATCACAATTTCAGGATATCGTAAAGGTAACATTTACAAACATTTCACAGTTCCTCAGCATTTATTTTGATAAATTCTCTTCTCACTGATCCTGGTTAGGTTACAGATGCAAGGTAGTGTAGCCTTGATGGTGTCAGATAGTTGGATGATGTTAGAAACCTAGATAGTTGCACAACAAGTTTTTCGGGATTTTGTTAAAGTTACAATGCATCAATTTAGCTTAAGACAGAATTGAAACCAGTGTAGATTCTACGAAAAAGGACACAATGCATCTTTAACAGTTTTGGTGGTGCTTCAAACGGGAATCGAAAACCCAGCTGTTTTGCAAAGAATATTTTTTAATCTTCACCGATTCCCATATCTTACCCAAAAATTATTTCATTGGATTATGCATATATACAAGTGACATAGAGGTTCAGAAGAAAACTAAATTGAGACGGTTCAAAATTTTTAATCGAATTTTTAAAAATGTTGTGAGGAAAACATTTTTTTGCATTAATAAATATTTTGAAGTAACATGCACATCTTTGCCTCAAACCCAAATTTTCTTTAGAAGCAGGAATATAATGCTAACAAATAGGAGCATCAAGATGAAGACATCTTGGTATATTGAATTAATATTATAATTATAGGTAGTATCAATAAGAAATGATAAGATTAAAGATAGAGGTTTCAATATAGACATGATAAAAACTCATAGTTTTGTGTTTAAAGCGATTTTGAATAGCAGCGACAGCTCTTTGAATTTCGATTTGGTGTGTTGTGTTTATTGTGCTGATAATGATGGAAGAGTCGTAATACCGTGATTGACACTGCTCATTTTGATTGACATATTTAACAAAGGATTAGAATAAGCGTTGATTATCAAGGTATTTTTTGCTTCTGCTTGCAGACTAAACAAAATATAGTTGCTAAAATCTAAGCATTCTGCTTGCTTTTGAATAATATTTGCTGTTCAGTTATCAACATTGATAGACTAAATTTGACGATTATTCAATCTGGGGCAAGTTTATTGATGTCAATCAATAGCAAAATTTGAATAAGCTCTCGTCTCTCTAGAAATAGAAGAAAATTGAGCGGAAAGCTATTCACTTCCTACTGAAACCGTGTAATCTTTCTAAAGAATTGAATATTATTGCTTGATTTGCAACATTCGTCTCAATAAGATCCCATCAACAAACAATAGGATTCTTTTTGTCACGAAGAAATTACCAGAAAAGAACAAATTGAGGAGAAATAGCGATATCCTTAAGATCTTCTGTTCTCATTATTTCTTAGAAGTTTAACATTGCCAAATCATTGAGCAAAACAGTTACTGTATAGAATTTTTGGGTACCCAAGCCAGACCCAAAATATCTTTTTGGGTCTATCTGAAAATCACTTTCAATGCCCAGAGTCTGCAATTTGGATCACTTAGATCTGTGTGAATCATTTTTGGTCGATGTATTTTTTGTCTGAATTGGGATAGCTTTCACTTCACTCAATCATTGGTCTTTGAAAAAGCAAAGATTCTGAAACATATTACAGTTTTTTGTCTGACACTCTTCAGAGTATTTGCCTCCTCAATGGCGCTTGCCTACAAGAAAACTAACTCCTTCTGTCTGCACAAGGAAGGAAAAGCTATCATGTTACAAAATGTTTGCTTTTAAGGCCATTTCAAATTTTTGCCCTCCCAAAAAGTCTGTTTTTAGATTCTTTATGTGTAAAGGATTAGAAAAAGCTTGACCATTGAGGATTATAGCAGTTGTTGCTAATTTTAAAAGCAGACAAATGAGGACAGCTGATTGCTATTGTTCAGAAAAGTTAGTTAAAAATTTTGAAACCAGAAAAGAAGGCGCCAGCAGCACGATATCTTCTAGGAATGTGACTTTTTCGACATTTTGATCGATACTACCATTTCAGCAACCTGCAGGAACCTCTTTCTCATTTCAAACTACAGAAAAGAATTTAGAAAGTCCTCTTGATTTGTCAAAATCAACACATACTCTTTAAAGTAAATATTTTCAAAGAAATACTCAATGTTTCCATTGTGCCTTGGCAACCAAAAATTGACTCGGTAGACATAAGGCTTCTTCGGTCAAATGTGTGATACACCTGCTTAGCGTCACAAACAATAGTCTCAATTTGATTCTCCTTATAGGTAGCTAACCTAGGCTCGATCCAGGTTAAAACTACCCAAATCAAGTTTTGGTAATGTAATTTCAAATTTGGAACTAGCTAAGAACCAAAGATGCTCTCATACTATCAACGGTTACACTAAAAGATAGCTAAAAGTAGCCTAGGCTTGTCTAATCCGGGAGGAAACCGGGCTAGTTTCTTTCCGGGGAAATCCTGGATAATCTGGGCAGTTTGCTTAGCGCAAATACAGCTGGAGAAAGATTAGTAAAGAGCAGCCCACTTGTATTTGGAATGTATGCAAGTAATTTTGTTTACGTCCAGAAAATTATATTTTGAGGAAGACAAGCTTATAATGTTATGGTTCAAAGTCATGCTTCAGGTCGATCAAAACTCGATTAGATCGATTCAAAAACAAATCTGAGTTAAACTTTAAACAAAGTAAAGAGCAGGGAGATAAAACATTCTGCTTTAAAGACTTTGAAAAATCGTTTTACGCTTGTTTCGGCATGTTTTGGCATCGATAAAACATTCGGCGTGTTTTCGTCTTGCATTTCTTGATCCTCCCAGGGATGTAGTACAAGCTGCTAAGCAAGTAGTTTGGAAAGAGAAAGCAGACAACATCTCTTTCCCAGCATTTACCAGGAATAGCTTAAAACCCCGAGTAAAGCCTACCTGCCAGTTTTTTTCTACAGTGCCTTTGCATTGAGCTGAATGTTTGAGCACTAGCTTTGCCATTGGCGATGGTTAGACATTTTATAAGTAAAAACTACACAAATTACTTTAGCTTGTTATAACTCTATTTATTGCAATAGAAATATTTATTCATCTGTTGCATTTAAAAAAATGATTTAGCAGGCCAGTCCCTTGTATCAACTAAAAATGCGGATACTTTTCAGATGCTTTTCTCATCGCTAGGGCTCTAAAGCAATAGACAACCGGCTTGAATAACGTGTCTCTTACTCTCGAATAACGCTCACACTAAGTGCATTGAATATAACTTTTTGCAGAATCTAGGTCTTTTGCTTCTTGTTACCGTGACCCTCTCCTTGAACATGCAAACGATTTTACTGGGAACAAAATTCGCAATCTGCAACAGATTTTGCCAAATCGAAATTCCACGATACTTGCAAAATAAATTAATGGGCGATAATTTTCATAGCTTGTTCTATAGCACAAGACAGATTCAGATAATATGAAAATCTAAAAGAAGATTCTAGAGATTGATTCAGGGTTTACCCAAAGCTTAGGAATAATCATCTCATAAATCTGAGTGAAGCGCACAAGGCGCCCTTTATTGGTATCAAGACCGTTGTAAAGGTCATCGTTTTGGTCTCCTGTGTGGCAAACAGTAACCAATAGAGGAAAGCTATCACCAAGCTTCTAACCAAAGATTTAACCAAAGAAACGTTGTCATATTAATACAAGCACCTGTGCGGCAGGCAAACGCTAGGTCAAACGCAATGACTAATCCCGCCTAATGTTTTGTTTAATTGTATCTAAGAACTAAGTATGAAAATATCACTTTTCTGATACCATAATTTTCCACATAATAGTTTCGCTGAAACTACAATCAGTTATAAATAAAAAACTACATTAATCGATAACGCCTAGAATATCCAGTTCACAATTTATCCCAATCAATAACGCAATCTGCGCAAGGCTAAACTTGTGAAATACGTCATACAAGAAATATGTCAAGCATTGTAAATAACTTGTTTCAGTCGGTAGCAGCTTCATTCAAAGCGAAACATTGACCAGATCTGTGTGAATGAAATCGGCCTATGTAGAAAACACCATTGATGGTAAAAATGAATAGCAATTCAGATTCCAGCGGAAAGACTCTAAGCCAAATTCAGTTTTTGCAAAATTGCTTGACAAAAAATGTAATATTGTGACAAAAAACTCTCAAGAACTTGGACATGGACCAAAATGATAACAACTAAATGATCGATATAGAATGTTGCCGATGTAATTATGGCGGCTAGCTTGCCAATGTCATCAACATAAAATTACATCATGGTATACGCAGAGATATAAATTGATGTTTTCCTAGAAAATTCAAAGTTCCTTAAATATTTCCTAAAATTCAATAGATTTTAGAGATACTCCAAATGATTTGTACAAAATGATTACCCTGAATATTCATTTTTTAGTTTATTTCAAGAGCATCACATATATGTAAAATTTTTGAAAGATTTGATGCTTGTTTGTTAAAAACTTAAAAAGTGTATGAAAAAAAACTTCAAAAGTGTACGAAAAAGACTTTAAAAGTGTATGGAAATTGAAGCAAAAACTACTTATTTTTTCATGAGATAAAATTATTTTGCAAGTTAATACTGTAAAATGGACGCTTCTTGATTAACGGCTAATTGCAGTGCTATGAATTTTTGCTTGCCTCTTGCAGGATAATTTGATGGCAATGCGCCGATTTGACAGAACGTACGCCAGCTTCCCAAACGTCGACTTACCAAACGCCAATAATGACAGGCGAATGATTCTCCCAAGAGAAGATACTTGGCTAAGATCGTCAGTTGAACAATTAACAACAACACAGAACAAGTTGAGACAAAATGTGGCACAAAATAACGAAAACATCGCTTTGTGCAGACAAGAAAACGTCTCAGTGGCTGAAAACTTGAGAACAGCTGCAAGCATGTGGCAGCAATTCGGTGACAAAGTTTCACGTCTGGCAGACCAAATGGATTACGAAAGACAAGCTACGGTAACTAATCTAAAATGTTTCACTTAAAGCATTAAAGAGCGTCTGCCATTATATGTTTTCTACATTGCAATCTTCACATTGTATACTTTTTACACGACAAATGTAAAAGCTGATTGGATCCCAAAAAATTAGAACCTGTTGTTTTTATTGTCATCTAAAGCAGGAGAAACACGCAATCCCTGCCACGTAGAAAGCAGGCACAGCGCAGCCCTTAGACTGTCAGTCCCCCTCCCCCCCCCCCAACTTTTTTGTAAGAATACGTTAGACAATGTTTACAAAGTTTACTCTAATGCAACTTTGGAAAGTTCATAAGGAGTAACGTACTTTTTGACAAAGAATCCTTTTTTGTCAATTTTCTAGGTGTTTTCATTATGTTATTATGTTTAATGACATGATGCATTTTCTCACTTGGTTAGCTTGATGTTATATTATCCTCAAGCTAGTTCTATCTTATTTTATAGTTATTGATATCTTCTCTGAATCAAACTGTTTACAAAAATTCAGTGGAAACAAGCAAATAACTCCTCAAGAGGGCGTTTTCTGGCGTTCTATAGCAAGTGGCCTTAAAAGTCAAGCTTTTTTCGCCCCCCCTCCCCACTTTTAGACTGGTGCACGGTGGCTTGTAGGTTTCTTGCAGTAGTCTATTTTACTGGGAATAAGTTATAAAGCCATCTTGTGATTTTGCGTAACACCCGGCAGTACCTACGAAATATTGTTGGGTAATATTCTATTACAGGAGTCGTCGGCCAATGAAACAAAGAAAAAGGTCTCAACATTGGCTAACCAGTACAGACAACTGATGAACGGAGGCGTCCAGGTCGAGCGAAATGTTTCCAGAATGGAAGAGGAAATTCTGATATTGAAGCAAAATAGCGACCAGACAAATAAAAAGGTTCAGGCTATGTCGGAGAAAATTAATGACGTAATGCAACAGCTAAATAAACTTAACAACGCAATGGACATTGGGATACAGGATCTCAGACAGCTGAGTCATCAAACTGAAATTAATTCAAAGAAAAGTGTTAGTGCATTATTCATAACTCATTTTATTTTCATAAGAATAACCATCCTGCTGTTTCGAATCAGATTATAACTTGAAACTGCATTCAAAATGAAGAGTATGGTTTTTTAACGTGGAGATGAATGTTAAGATTTAGATTTTTAAGAATCAAGTGCATCTTTGCGGAATTTTCACACCAATCAATGCACTATAGTGTATGAAAGCTGCAGACATACTTGCAAAAACTAATTGCAAAGAACATAAGAAAAGACACTTTGATTGAAAGTAGCTATAAAAAGAAAGGGCGGTATTACAGTATGATAGCTTTTCCATTGCACACAGCATAAACAATCTTCCAATAAGCATAACCATTCTTTTGTCTGCATATTGAGTAGTAGAAAACGGTATTTCTAGTCAAGGTTTTTAAGTCTTTGGTAGAATCTCTCAATACTTTAATGGCTTTCTATACGTACAAACATTTTTAGCTCCGACAAATCTTCTATGAATTTTACCACTAATGAAAAATACAATCAGCAAGGACCTCTTAAAAGACTATCTAAAGGCAACATTAATATATGTCTTATAAATTTGGCCACAGTTTTTAAGTAAATTCTAAACCCCTAGCGTAAGAATATTCTTCATGAGAATCTTCATGCTAAAAGAATACAGTTCTAATGGAAGCAGGAAACGGCTGGCATGAAGATGTCACATAACTCTATGGTTTACATAAGATATTTTCATCTTATGTACAATTAAATATTTCCAGGCTCGAGGCATGATTCAAGACATAGAACATAAAATTGACAACGAGGAGCAAGAAAGAAGGGAAGACAGCCTAAAATTCGCGACAAAGTTAGTATTGATTCATAATTTCTCTCCCATAAACCATTAATCCCTCTTCCATGCTATTCAAATTCATGACCTTTTTTAGTTATGATATCTAAAGGGTTGCTTCGTATTTCCCACTGTGCGAGCTTATCTTCATTATTTATCTTACATCAAAACCCTTCGTACATGCAAAACCTCTGCAAAGCAACCTGATTTGTAAAAAGAGATGACACTTAAAAACAGATGCTTCAATGAGTTGGTAAATCTTTGCAATTTACCTTACCATTAAACCCTAGAAAGACCATTAGAAATCTATCGCAAAAGTTGAATTTGGACAAGAATGATTGCTTAGTCATTAATAATTAATCGATAACATGTTTGACAGTGGCTGTTTGCTTAATCAGCGGATACGCCAAAATTTGTCTTGAGAGAAAAATTACATATCATTGCTGTCTGAATGTTTGATGGATAAATTGACATACACATTCATAATTAAAAGGCAAATTTTTCAAGAAGATACTTCTATTTTAGACGATAGCAAAAGAAATCATTTACAATAAAGCAATAGAAAGTCGTTATTCTTTTGCAAACTGAGAGCTTCTGTTTACTCTGACATTAACAGTAGTCGTTGTTTGACTACCATAAGTGTCTCAAGAGGTATCTGCACAGATGCCAACCTCTTGAATGCCATTTCAGATGCATTAAAGCAGATTCTTTCAGCAAGCTTCTGGATCTCAATAACAGGCTCCTATCTAAAAACCCAAAGTTCCATCGCAGATTTAATACGTATTTTGCTTCAACGTAATAGAAACGAAAAAAATCAAAATTCGATTTTCAATCTAGGGTGATTTAGGCCTTTGAACTATAAAAAAACTAGAAATTGCAACTTAAGGCAAAAAATCATCACAACATTTTTTATCAAGGTATGATGATAATAAATAAATCACAAAAAAACACTAGACAATTTAACAAGCAAAAATTAATAGCCCTATTCAGAAGATTTTTCCAAGAATTTCTTGAAAAAAATAGAAAAAATAGGCCTATATGGACAATAAGCAACAGTTTCTCCTTTCAAAACTAATGGGAACATTTCTTCTGGTCATTTGCGATTATTAAAAAATCTATCAAACATTGCTATTGGTATTCTGGTTGTAAATTGTATTTTTTCATTTCAACAGATTAAATGGATTAGAAGCTATTGTGCTAGAGCTGAAAAAAGCAAAAAATTCGGATCCAGCAAACTATTTGGCACTGCTTGAAGAGAAGGACCATGAATACAAAGCCGAGCTTAAGAATTTCCTAAAGAAGGTGAAAAATCACGTGGATGAGCAACGCTATACGCTCAATGCTTCAAGCGGCGATTTAAACGAAGATGTTGGCAAGAGATTGCGTTCATTCGAAAAGGTATAAAGATGAATCTTGCTAAGACCCTGTTTACACTGTGCTGGATAAATTTTATCCGTATCAAAATTAGTTCAGATAGACGTCGCGTTTACACTAGACCCACGCTATCCGCAAGAATTTGAGGGCGGCTATCCGAACAAAATTAGTTCACCTAGGAAAGTGGATTAAATTAGTTCGGATTGCTATGTGGTACAGTGTAAACCCTTTTATCCGGATAAATTTTATCCACATCGTATCATCCGAGGAATGACTTAACGGAATTCAGCTGTATATTGAGTTTAATCTAATCACATTGATTGTAAGAATTGAATATGACACATGCCTACGGAATATATATATATCATTTAAAGTGTTACCTTGTGACTAATGTCAATCTTTTTTATTTTTAGCAACTTGATAAAGAACAACAAGAGAGAATAGATGGCTTAAGAAGACTGGAAGAAGAGACTGCAAAGCATTTTGAGCGTGTTTCTGGCCACATAATTGAACAGCTTGATACTCTCGGAACCACTATTGAAGTAAGTGCGATATCAATACTGAATAAGCAACCTATCCAATAAGACTAACTTCATCTTTGAATTACGGTTTGCAAAGAATGGGGCAAACACTGTGGTTAACATACTGGTTGGTAGCCAGGCATTATAAACCTGAGGTTTTGTCAATAGCCAAGAGTGGATCTGACGATATCTAACAAGCAAAGGCAATCAACAGACACTAAAAAGGTTTAAGCCTACATCCAACAACAAAATGACCAATCAGTGAATGAGACTCCAGTTACACGCTCGTTGATTGGCTTATATTTTTATAGATAGCTTAAGCCACTTTTATATCTGTCGATTGCCTTTAAGCAGCAGTTTCTTATTTAGTTGACGATATGTTGTACTACTTACAATAAAAATTTTAAACATGGCTGTTATTCAAAACCAACACACCAATGTATAATAAATGCACTTCAGCGTGTTATGCGTCGAACGAATAATAAATACAACTTAATATGATTAAGATAAGTTAATATAATTATATTTAATATAATTTGATATGATTTTCATTTATTATCCCCAATATCTACAACAGGTGGCTTTATTGGTTGTGTTGTTATAGTTTCTCGGAACTAATTTGCAAGCTCATAAGATTTTAGCATTTGTCGCAGATAGTTTGATTGTAAATTGGCCATATCATCAAAATAAGATAATCAGCTCTACTAAACAAAGAGCTCTCTCGAATTTTCGATGATTTGTGGAGGGTGTTGGCTTTTTAACTAATTAGAAAGCATTTCCTACAGACATATTTACTATAAAAATACGCTTGTGTTATAAAATGGAATAGCTATTTTGTCGTGTTCAGATAAACAGTAGCCCTTAAGACAATTTTGAACCACACTTCAACGCATAAATAGGATTTGATAAAATAAAATAACGACTTTGTACAAGAAAAGAATATTTGGTACAACGTTTCGAGTTTAACTCATCATCAGGAAACCAGAATTTTGTTCATTTTCGAGGTACAACACGCACAACTTCATTGATTATCATAATTAGAATGTCTATTGTGATTCATTATAGAACTCGCCTTCAAATCCAGACATACAGAAAGAGATTCTCGAGATGAAGAAAGAAATAGGTGTAAACAAGAAAACAATCGATCGAGTCTTACGAGCTGAGATAACTGCAAGGTTTGTAATAACTGCAGACTGCCTAATGATCGCAATATACAGTAAATCTCTGGGTGGCTATGAGTTGTCTATTCTATAAACTAGTGTGTTGATCTTTCTGTGTATCGTGCTGGCCAATGAACTACAGCAAACAGCTTTGACATGAATACAAAGCAAAGATATTAAAGATATTTGGACCTTTATTGTAATAACATATTTATTTCTGCTAAGTCCTAGTTTAAGCTATTATTGGAAGTACAACGCTCGAAACATTAAATATTGGACAAGTAAAAGAAATAGGCATTAGTACACACAATCCCAAATCTAGAAATTTAGACCACCATGGGACAAATGTAACAATCGCTCTTTGGTCCGTGATACTCAGTGACTACAGTGGAGGCCCATCATATTCAAGGGTATAGCAAACATTTGGAAACCCAGGGGATAATCCTTTTCAGCGTTCTGAAAGTGTGACGTGAAGAAAAACTCTCCTGAGCCCGTTGTTTATGGACAAGTTCAATGGTCCACTATCAGTTACAAAAATTCTTTGAACTGTGTAATTTCTACTGTCCGATAGCTACGTACCAGAACCCAGAAATCAAAGACCAATAACGTTATATTAGTCTGAACTTTTCAATGGGCCTAGTTTCCCCCACTGACAATGCAACCCTATTGATACGAAAGAACATTTCACTTTGAAAATATTGCTGTCCTTCATAGTACAAATAGAAAGAGACCTGTCTCTTGCTTGCTACTATCGTACGAAAAGTGAACTCACCGACTTTTCACCTGTACAATTTGAGTCGAAACAGCCACCACGTGCAAGAAGTTAATGAATTCAACAGCATACAAGCAAGAAGCAACAGCATACAAGCGAAGCCTTAATATTGTTGCCACCTTATTTCCACATCAGACCTTAACCTAACGTTGAAATATAAGATCACCTTAACAATAAACTTGAATGAAAGAAGACATTTTAGTGTGCAAATTACATACAGTCTACCATTGTCTGTAGGAACCTCTGGAGGTTGTACCAAAACTTTTCCCTTTATCATATCCCTTTGAGTATTCAATGAGCATGTTATCGAGTGCGTTCTCATTTTTTGATTGTAATTTCCTCACCATTTGAATAGCATTGACAAGATAGAATAACGGTCCCTTGCAAACATCTACTTTTAAATCTTCGTTTTCTTTTATGATTTACTCCCCTAACAAGATTCCAGCAAGGTTTACTCACGAGATGCCTATTAAAATTCTAAAATTGTCTAAAATTCAAAACATGGGATTGATACAATTTTATCAATAAAAAAGTAGCACAAAAAAGAAGAACTCAATAATAAGTTCTCTCAAAAATCAATATTGGATGTAGAGAAAGTCGATATTGAAAGCCTGTTGAGGGCATTTTGTACTTATACTTTGTGCGGAGATAGAGAATTCGGAAACAATTATTTTTATATTCATTTTCTTTTAGCTGAATTATAATAACTTTCAAAACCTGAAAACTTTGAATTCACAAAATTCATCCCCCATCGATTCCAATTTCAAACCACATTTTCTATATGATTGCTAAAATATAAATTAGTATAAAAAAGACATGCAAAAAAGTACTGACTTTTTTAAAAAGCTGCAGACTTTCTGGTGCTAAGAGTTCTTAAACCTAAAAATAAACTGTTTTCATATAGTTAGAAATTTCAAGAGATTTAGAAAGGAAGACAGGAAAGCAACGCAGCAAAAACTATGGATAGTTTCTATTTAAAAAGATATTTTTTGAAAGAAGTTGCTTTTGTAATCTGAACGCACAATCTAACTGTGGGTTAACCTGACATCCATAACTTTAGTATTTAAAACTTTTTCGCTAAAACTTTTACAAACGCTTTTATATCGTCAAAACTGTATGCCCCCACTAAAATGCTTTAAGTTTCCTTTAACCGGCAAGAATTCCACAGCCCTTATACCTGGCATTAAAAATGAAAAGTCCCTAAAAGGTCAAGAAAAACACAAGACTGGCTAAAAGACAAGTTTCACTTCGATTTTTGAATTATCAAAGCAATGATTTTCAAGTTTAATTTATCAAATCAAGCTGTCGGTGTCTTCTTTGCATCTTAAAACTTATTAATCACTTTAATTATTTCTAACCTTTTAATATTACAGAAAATCGCAGGCTCAGAAATTCAACGATTCAATTGAGGGTTTTGAGAAAGAGAACAGTAGAACAGCGGGTGTTTTGCAGAAAGCAATAACAGAAATGAAAACATACGTTGACAAAGAACTAGAGGCTGTAAGTAAATATTGTTCTTGTTTTTTATTAAAATTGTGCCTTTGAAGTTATATATAACAATACTTAATATTCAGTTATATTGAGCTAATTGTTTGTTATTGTTGCTAGCAGTAACCAACTTGATTATCGTGCTTTTTTCTGCCAACATATGCTTCTAATTTAGAAGGATGGAAAAAACTAATTATTTAGAAACAAAATATATGATTTCTCTTCACGTTGGCAAAGCTAACAGTGTTAAGGATTATATATGCTATTCTTAGAAACGGTTCTAAAAGTTGACTGAGTGTTAAAGTGTTTTCTTATTAAAAACAATGCTTCTCGACAGGAATAACCAACCAGTATGATAAGCATACTGTTATCTATAGGGTATTGTGCGTGACTAGAAATTTAGACTACCACAGGACAAATGTAACAATCACCCTTTATTCCGTGATACCCAGTGACCACTGTGGAGGCCCATCATATTCAAGGGTATAACAAACACTTGGAAACCCAGGGGGAAAAGCCTTTCAGAATTCTGAAAGTGTGACGAAAAGTGTGACGTGAAGAAAAACAATTCTATTATTTAATATGCCAAATCATTCCTTACTTAGACGTTTCGAATCGTCGAAGAAAAAGGGTGATATCTAGTGGAATTGAGCAAGATTTTAATTATTACAATTCTGGCGCAATATCATATACATGATTACAAGACACGAAGTCAACGCAGAAGAGGAGAAGGGGGCAACCATTGGGCAGGGTGTCAAACAGGATGCTTATCAAACTAAGCAGAAAAAAAGCAAATCTGCAAAAGGAAACTTACGAATTATCTAATATATTGAGAAATGGTTTTGTAAGAAGAAAATCTTATTAGAAGACTCTGAAAAACCGATAAATTTGCTCTTGAAAAATACTATTCTATTTAGAAATTTTTGTCAGGCCATCCTTGCAAAATCTTTAAACCCTGCTCCGTGTATTAATCCCCAATCACTTGGACTTCTATTTTCAGGAAATTTTACACTGCTTCTTCTCCTTTGAAAGTATTTTTAAAAACATGGTCTTTCTTTGCCAATAGAAAACAAGCTTGTCACCAGAAATCGTTCATCCAATCATACCAACACTGGATAAAAGGCTTTCAGATTTGGAAGAAAAACTGACCCAAAGAGGGACTGATAGCAAGGTTAGTGAAGCAGAATTAGTTTCATAAGAGGCATTCTACCTACAAGCAATCTTAAGAAACTATACGCATCATCCAATATTTTCTATGTGCAGTTTCCATGTAGGAGGTATTTCGACACTAATGGGATGTTCGTATGTCTTTCAGCCATTTTTCTTCTAATTATAATAAAAGTTTTATGCAAAGAAACGCTTTTTCTATTAAAAAAAGAAAGTAGAATTTGCAGTATTTTGGAAAAGAAATGAGAATGTAGTAACGATGCAAGGTCGATAAAGTTTTTTCAAGGCTCAGACAATTTAGGACAAGGTGGTTTATAGTTTTGTCATTAAGCAAATTAAATCGCTGTCATCATCATAAAATCACTAGAAAGAGAAGTTCAACGAAGAAGCTGTCATATGTGCAAACAAATTTTATTTAAATTTTATAGAACTTCCTTACTCCTAATTTTATAGAATGCCATTTTCGGTTCTTTGAAATCAGTAATCAGTTAAATGCTCGTCTTCAAACTTAGCCGGTGAGCATCTCAGCTGGAGAAGGCTACTTTTGAAAGAGCAAGACTTTCTTTCAGTGATCGTATTTGTTTGTGCTTCACTGCTAATGCTTTTCTTTACAAGTGTGATTGCTTCGCACCGCAATGGCTCTTGAGCTTAACTCTATTTGATAAAATAGCCAAAGGGGGAAAGCAGTTTGTAGAAGACAGAACTTAAGAATGGAGCTATACTCAGTGAAGCTGTAAAAATTAGTTTATTTGAATTACGTCAATATTTTGGACGTTTTGTTGAAACAGGTGAAATATATCTGTGCAATTATACAAAGCTTGATGGTGGCGAACAATTAAGTAACCAATATGGACTGGGTGATGGAACCGTAGACTATTTTCTAAAATAAATAGCATAACGCAAGGGCCCAATCTTTGAAAATAGCATCAAAATAAAGAATATAACAAACCATACTAAATATATCAAGCAGAAAAACAATTTTGCTGCTCAAACTTTTGCTAAACAAATGGAAGGGGGCTTTCGTGGGTGCCCGTAACGCTCTATTTTGGAGCAGCAAAACTGTTGAGCAGATTAAAAAAATTCAAGCTGAAGTTAAATCGAAAGTGTTTCAATTATCTTCAATCAAGAATTAAAACCAAAGTGTAGCCGGCGTTAAGTTGAACTACATAAGATCTTTAACGTAGTAGAATGTCACAAAGCAAGTCTGAATAAATTTTGTAATATGTGCACCTCGCTAGACACCAGAGTCAATGACAATCAGAAGTGACCGAGAGTCGATCCAACAACTAGAAGAGCGCTTCTCAGACTTCGATGATCGGCTGAATGACCATAGGGAAAAATTTGAGAAGGTAAAACTTGCTATGATGTAACTACATTCATAAACATAAATATAAACAGAAAAATACAGTAAAATATTAATACTAATTTATTCGATTTCTCAAAGTTTGATATTTTTAAATTAAAATCAGCAGATGTATACAAATAAACATAAAAATTTAAATGTTATCAACGGCCAGGATAAACAAACATAGCTAAATATTTTGACATAAATACTTTTAACACTGATATGAAATAAGTAAATTAAATCAAATAAAAAACTTCGCTCTTCCAAATCAGCTTTATGCAAACATTTTAGGCATTTGGCTCTGTTGACCAACTTAATGAACAGCTGGAAAGGCATTTTAACAATTTTGATTCAAGAATAAATGAGCAAAGCTCGAGAATCGATAAGGTAAATAAATCTTGAATACTTTGATTATGACGACTTTTTCAAAGTAATTAAATGATAAAGCTATTATAAATTCAGTCAAATTAATCATGTTACTTTTAAATGTTCCTTTAAAAACTTACTCAAGAGGTGTCTTGCAACACAATTACGTGAACATTGCCTCGCTTCCAATCTGTGATCAACGAGGCTATTTACTGGACAGTAGCCAAGCAAAATGGGCCTCATTTAGCACCATTTGTATCGGTAATTTGTTTTACTAAAGAAAAAAGTTAATTAAGTTATTGAAAAACCAAAAGCGAAAGACTACTTCAGCTAGCTTATAAAATATATATTCTGATTACTTCAAGAATAATGAAGTAAAACTTTCTCTGACATCATTTCTGTGTATAGTAGACTTTAAAAACCTAATCTTCAGTTTCAAAATAAATTAAATCTCGCATAAATAATTCTTAGTGTTAAAATTTGTTTAATCCATCATTTGGTTAAACATAAAGTGCTGATTTTTGTAAAAAGGAAAAATATCTGTGAGAGGAATGAATTCCCTTTGCAAAGAAAAAGGAAGGTTTCATTGATAGGGAATTTCTGTTGCATAGATGCTAATTTTGTGCATCGTGTTTAGGCCACAGACTCCATTAGTGATATCAATCAAAGCTTGGAAAAACTGAACCGTAACATTGAAGATAAACTGGCTGATCAGAAACTGTCCCCAGAAGAGGTAAGCTATAAATATAAACAGCAATAGAAAAATTAATCCTTAAATACATAAATAATTTTATATATGGATAAATTCAAGGATATTATTAATTATAAATTGAAGTATGATAAACAAAACTCAAGTCTGGGTTTCCTAAAAATCATTTAAACGATTAAAAATATTGACAGTTCATAATTTGTAACAAATCGTTTAAATATTTTAGAAATATTTTGAAAGGAACAACTTCCCTTGATTATGACAACTTGTCCGAAGCAAGTAACTAATAACGCGATTATTCATCACATAAAGCAAACAAATTGCGAATTTAAAATTTCTTTTGATGAATCTAAACTTCAAGCAGTAAGAGTCTAGAAACAGCACTGATGTCAACACTACCTTGCTTCTATCTACAATGAAAAAGGCTATTGGTTGGTCAGCAGCCAATCAAAATAGGCCAAATCAAGCTATGGTTAATTCGGCGAATTACTTCACTGAGGAGGAAAAAATTTAATTTTGTGGTAAAAAGGCAAAAGCTAAAAACTACCTAGGTAATCCATTAAAAAGTAGATCATGACATACTTTCTGATTGATTTTAAAATTATAGCTTATAATTTTTTTCTATCTTTTATGTGAAAAAAGGCCTAGATAACACTCAACCCTAAGTTCTAAAATAAATAATATAGGGTACTTATCAATATGTGTTATTCTCATTTATCTGTTGTTATCTATTAAGCATTTATCTATTGTTTGTTTCATCATTTGTGTTGATCATTAAATACCGATTTTCGTAAAAAGGAAAAATATTTCTTAAAGGAATGAATTCCCTTTGCAAAGAAAAAGGAAGGTTTCATTGATAGGGAATTTCTGTTGCATAAATGCTAATTTCATGCATCGTGTTTAGGCCACAGACTCCATTAGTGATATCAATCAAAGCCTGGAAAAACTTAACAGTAACATTGAAGATAAACTGGCTGATCAGAAACTGGCCCTTGAAAAGGTAAATTATAAATATAAACAGTAAAAGGAAAATTAAATTAATTTTAAATACATAAAGCATTTAATGTGTGGATAAATCCAGTGTAATAAGTTTAAGTATAATAAACCGAATTCAAATCTGGACCTTCTAAAAATCATTTAAACGATTAAAAATTTTGACATCTATTATTTTGTAACAAATTTTGATTAAAAGTTGCTTCAGTTATTTAAAACCATAACAATATGACAGACAATAAGTTTGAATAAATTTTGTAATATGTGCATATTGCTAGACACCAGAGTCAATGAGAAGTGACCGAGAGTCGATCCAACAACTAGAAGAGCGATTCTCAGACTTCGATGATCGGCTGAATGACCATAGGGAAAAATTTGAGAAGGTAAAACTTGCTATGATGTAATTACATTCATAAACATAAATATAAACAGAAGAATATAGTAAAATATTAATACTAATTAATACAATTTCTCAAAGTTGGATACTTTTAAATTACATTCAGCAGATGTAAACAAATAAACATAAAAATTAAAATGTTATCAACGGCCAGGATAAACAAACATAGCTAAATATTTTGACATAAATACTTTTAACATTCATATGAAATAAGTAAATTAAATAAAAAAAAACCTTCGCTCTCCCAAATCAGCTTTATGCGAACATTTTAGGCATTTGGCTCTGTTGACCAACTAAATGAACAGCTGGAAAGGCATTTTAACAATTTTGATTCAAGAATAAATGAGCAAAGCTCGAGAATCGATAAGGTAAATAAATCTTGAATATTTTGATTATCACGACTTTTTCAAGGTAATTAAATGATAATGAGATAATGAGATAAATTCAGTCAAATTAATCATGTTACTTTTAAATGTTCCTTTTAAAACTTAATCAATAGGTGTCTTGCAAAGCAATTACGTCAACATTGCCTCGCTTCCAATCTGTGATCAACGAGGCTATTTACTGGACAGTAGCCAAGCAAAATTGGCTTCATCTAACAACATTTTTTTCGGTAATTTCTTTTACTAAAGAAAAAAGAGTTAATTCAGTTATTGAAAAACCAAAAGCGAAAGTTTACTTCAGCTAGCTTATAAAATATATATTCTGATTACTTCAAGAATAATGAAGTAAAATTTTC
Organism: Rhopilema esculentum; assembly: GCF_057945365.1. Taxonomy (NCBI): domain Eukaryota; kingdom Metazoa; phylum Cnidaria; class Scyphozoa; order Rhizostomeae; family Rhizostomatidae; genus Rhopilema; species Rhopilema esculentum. The sequence continues at coordinate 5,874,664 of NC_142827.1, forward strand.
TTTGACTTCATTTACGTGTATTAGAATTTAAAAACCCAACCTCCGAGCTAAAATAAAAAACATCTTGCATAAACAATTTTCAGCATTAAAATACTTATTTATTGTTTAGTTAATCATTTGGTTAAACAAGAAGTGCTGATTTTAGTCACAAGGAAAAGTATTTTTGCAAGAAAGAAATTCTCTTTGGAAAGAAATAGAAAGCTTTCTTTGAAAGGGAATTTCTGTTGTATAGATGCTAATTTTGTGCATCGTGTTTAGGCCACAGACTCCATTAGTGATATCAATCAAAGCCTGGAGAAACAAAACAGTAACATTGAAGATAAACTGGCTGATCAGAAACTGGCCCTTGAAAAGGTAAATTATAAATATAAACAGCAATAGAAAAATTAAACCTTAAATACATGAATAATTTTATATATGGATAAATTCTTATATATGGATTAAACCTTAAAAGATATATAAGGATATTATTAATTATATATAATTGAAGTATGATAAATAAAACTCAAGTCTGGACTTCCTAAAAATCATTTAAACGATTAAAAATATTGACAGTTCATAATTTTTAACAAATTGTTTAAATATTTTAGAAATATTTTTGAAAGGAACAAATTCCTTTATTATGACAACTTGTCCGAAGCAAATAACTAATAACGCAATTATTCATCACATTAAGTAAACAAATTGCGAATTTAAAATTACTTTTGATGAATCTAAACTTTAACCAATAAGAGTCTAGAAACAGCACTGACGTCAACACTACTTCGCTTCTATTCTTCTATCTACAATCAACAAGGCCATTGGCTGGACAGCAGCAAATCAAAATAGGCCAAATCAAGCTATGGTTTATTTTGCGAATTACCTCACTGAAGAGAAAAAAAGAGTTAAATTTGTGGTAAAAAGGCAAAAGCTAAACACTACCTCGTTAACCTTTTAAAAATAGATTGAGACATATTTTCTGATTTATTAAAAAATAATAGCTTATAATTTTTTTCTATCTTTTATGTGAAAAAAGACCTAAATAGCACTCAACCCTAAGTTCTAAAATAAGTAATATCTTTCATAAACGGTTCTTAATGTTAAAGAATTTATCTATTGTTTGTTTCATCATTTGTGTTAGCAATTAAATACTGATTTTTGTAAAAAGGAAAAATATCTTTGAGAGGAATGAATTCCCTTTGCAAAGAAAAAGGAAGCTTTTTTGATAGAGAATATCTGTTGTATAGATGCTAATTTTGTGCATCGTGTTTAGGCGACAGACTCCATTAGTGATATCGATCGAAGCCTGGAGAAACTTAACAGTAACATTGAAGATAAACTGGCTGATCAGAAACTGGCCCTTGAAAAGGTAAACTATAAATATAAACAGCAATAGAAGAAATAAACTTTAAATACATAAATCATTTAATGTGTGCATAAATTCAGTTACATTATTGATTATAAATTTAAGTACAACCAATAAAACCCAACTTTGGACCTTCTCAAAATCATTTAAACGATTAAAATTTTGACATCTATTAATTTGTAACAAATTTTGATTAAAAATTCATTAGAGGCTAGAATCAGAAAAAAGGAATGAGATGGAATCAGTCAGAAAATTGGAAGAGCATCTGGCAGATATTGATGGCAAGTTAAGCAATCAGGAAGCAGATTTGAACCAGGTATATCAAAAAATTTCCAAGAAAATAGAAACTGAAAATAATCTAGTCAATTTGGATGAAAATATCGAGGAATTGCTAAAAGTATCCAATTTTGATAAACAATCGATGAGAATAGAAAAGCTAATTAGATACATATGAAAATATACAATGTACTTTCAGACTTGCTCATCTTGAAGAACAATTGATGAGAAAGAGAATTGATTGTTTTGATGCAAAATGGGAGACATACGAAGTACTGGAAACAGTGATAAACCAACGCTAATAAGCTTTAATGAAAACAAATCATAAAAATAACTAGATAACCTCGTTATGCTGTAACTGAATCTTGATTATAAAGCTTATGCATTGCAGCTCTGAACGCAAGTTCGACTTAGCGGAAATTTAGGTAAAAACTATTGTAAGAAATTCAAAGATATACCAAATTTTTGGACTCATTCAACTAGTGAGCGGTTTTTGAAGTATGCAAAAAATCATTTGGTGGTAAAAAACTTGAAAATGGCTTCGAAAAAAGCAAACATTGAGTAAACTAAAGCGTTTCGTCTAACACTCTTCAGAGTTTAAAACGTCAGAAAAAAGATCGAAAACTCTACGCTAGGAAATATATATACCCAGTTGTGGGTCGAAATAGGCCAGTCAGACTATAATGGCGACATGTTTCGGATTATTAGTAAAGCCCGATCGTCGTTCCATCTAGCAGTTTTGGAATCTATCTACATAAGCACGAAAAAACTGTTATTGTGTAGACAAAAGGAGTTCGTTTTTACCTTAGGACTCCATTGGTAACATTCTCAATAGGCAAGCGGCACAAAGTGCTCGCGTTTCTGATTGGCCTATTTCGATCCACAACTGGGTATATATATTTCCTAACGTAGAGTTTTCGATCTATGTTCTGACGTTTTAAAACTCTGAAGAGTGTCAAACTAAAAGCTTTAGTTTACTTAAATGTTTGCGTTTTTCAAAGCCATTTTTGAAGAATGCAAAATATAAAACGTGGTTAAAATAAGGCTGCTAAACAAAATATGATAACCAATCCACAAAATATAAAATAAAATGGATAGAATGACTAAAGCTAAGAAAATATTGATTTTGAGAATAATAAAGTATTTGCTAAATAAATATTTTATTTCAGGAAATCGGAGCAATAAGAAAAACCGTACAGAACATATTGCCTCTAATTAGGGAGAGGACAGTCAACGTGGAAACAAGGGCTGGTAGTGCTGTTGAAAACAGCAAGGTATTAAATGTGAACTAAGAATGATTGTTTAGGTAAAAAATAAATAAATAAATTAGATGTGAATAATGCAGATATGTTTGAATAAGTTTTGTCATACTGAGTCACAGCAATGGTGATGTGACACGTGATATCATGTGAAAAAGAAGGGGGAAATAGAGGGGGTTTATTTAGCCACTTAACTTTGAAGTTTGAAAAAGAAAAGTAACCATTGACTTTGGTAAAAATGTGTTCCAGTGCAAAGACAGTAGAGAAATATTGGAAATGGTTAAGTAATTAAATGCAAAATTGGAAAAATGTTAATTTGTGTGCAATGATTTACATTTAAAGCATTTTTAATTGTCTAGAATGAAGCACAGAATACGGAATCCTAAACAAACTAAACTCTTTCTAGGACAAGAAATATTGTCTATTGACTGATTTTTGTTAGTACTTTGGCTTTGAGATAGCCATCCTTTAAGGCTTGAGAATATTAAACCAAAGCCAGCAGAGATATGGAAAGATAAATAACATAACCAAATGTCTGAAAATAGAAATTTAGTGCAGCTTCATAAAAAAACCTACTGTTTTGGATAAGCATACGCCTAGCATTAATAGAGTAGAAACTGCTTGACAACGGTTCAAATTGATTGACTTGCTCTACTTAGTTCAGCAGAATCATGTTTCACATTTTCTAGAATTCGGATTCTTTTGATGGAGTGCAAAAGATAATTATTGATCAGTTGGACGAGCGTATTTCACACATTGATGCAAAACTAGACGATAAAGAACAAGAATTTGAGAAGGTATAAATGACATTAAAAGGGGAAAATTCATTATAAATGTTACATTAATTAATAAACACATTACAAATGCCTAAATTGGAGATATAATGCAGCTTATGATGATGAGTAAAGGACAAATAAATTCAAAATAAACTTTCTAGATATTAAAACTTAACCGATCTGCAGAAAACTAAAAAGGTATCATATCGTTTCAAAGTAAGAAAATATCATATCAATACAATTGATATAAATATTATGAGATTATAAGAAATATATCATTAATAAGCTAAAATTTATTCACCTTACATAATTCTATTATATATTAAAATTTCATGAATAAACAGAACTATTATATATATTTCTTTTAAGATATAATAAACAAATGTTGGTATGAAGCGACATACAGTAATATAATAAACCTAACAGGGTGAAGAATGTTAGCATGTATTTAATCATTCAAAAATTAAAAGGACATAACAATTCAAAGAAACATATATAAATTTTTGCTTATAATTTATAGTATAAATATAATGATACAAAATTATGATTCCCTAGAACACCAAATCTATAAGAGAGCTAGATCAACAAATGGAAAAGCGTTTTTATGAGTTGGATGAAAAAATGAGCGATTCAAACATAGTATTGGAGAAGGTAATAAGAATGGTTGGTTATGAGCAAAAAAATACACATTTATAATTACTAAAACCTTAAATTGTGTGAAAAAATATTGAACTTAATAATAATTCAGTCTTATAAGAAAATGGCGATTCAGTATAAATAAAAAGAGCTATCCTAAATAACTAATTACAAAATTATTAACTTTGCTTTAAAGATAACGTTTAACACTATTAAACGTTGGTATGAAGCGACATACAGTAATATAATAAACCTTACAGGGTGTAGAATTTTAGCATGTATTTAATCATTCAGAAAATTAAAAGGATATAACAATTCAAAGAGAAATATATAAATTTTTGCTTATAATTTATAGTATAAATATAATGATACGAAATTATGATTCCCTAGAACACCAAATCTATAAGAGAGCTAGATCAACAAATGGAAAAGCGCCTTGATCAGTTGGATGAAAAAATGAGCGATAAAAACATAGTATTGGAGAAGGTAATAAGAATGGGTGATTATGAACAAAAAAATACAAATTTATAATTACTAAAACCTTAAATTGTTTGAAAAAATATTGAACTTAATAATAATTCAGAGAATTAATAATAAAAAGAGCTATCTTAAATAACTAATGATAAAATGATTAACTTTGTTTTTAAGATAACGTTTTACATTATTAAATTTAACAGGAGTAGGGAACTCAATAAAAAAAATAATCTTATGTTTTTCGGATGTCAAATTTAAGAAAATCAACCTCAACATAAACAATAAATATGCCTTATATAGGAATAAACTTTAATGTGATTTGCTTTTAGGAAATCAAATCTAACAGAGAAAGTATAAAGCAGGTATATCCAATCATCGACCAACGGTTGGATGACGTCGAAATAAAACTGAATAAGATTCGCGAAAGCATCGAGGTACATTGAAACAAAACGGTGAATTTACCACATAGGTCCATAGAAAAAGCAGTGGCCTTGATTTTAATAATTGTCTGTGAATCTTCTAGAGCAGATTTGGCAAATCTGGAAAACTCTTCTGTAAGGTTTTAGTGCACAATCTATGTAATTTGTTGTTAACAAAAACTTGGTAAGCACTTCTAGAGAAAGATTACAGAAATCAGAAGAGTTGGTTCAGCCTCCCTTGCCACTATTTTGGATAAGAATGCGAGATACAGGATTCTAATACAAAGCATATGATTCTGAAGAGATGGCTGCCAATTTTGCTTGTGGAAAATTCACCGTCTTGTGTTTTCAAAAAAGAATAAAAATAACACATATTGATATAAAATATAAAACATAGAATTTATAGGACTACACATGATTGTCGGTTTAAGAGCATAAAACCTTATGAATCTAAAGAACTTATTTATTATGAATGTTGAATTAATGCTAGATAGAAGCCACAAATGCTAAACTATTATAAACTCTTAAGCTTACTTTTCTGAAAATAGCAATAATTTAAACACTAACAGATAAAACAGAACATATTTGTGCAGAGAAAAGCCCTTGTATAAAGTATTGCATGGTAATAGAGTAAGGTGCCCAAACTACTTGAGAAATGAAGTCGCTCGAATGGGTCTGTTTGTTCAATTTACAGCAATTACAGTCTTCGGATAACAACACTACAACAGCTGTGTCTAATTTAGAGTCACGCCTCTCTTACGTTGAGAAAAAGTCCAAAGACCAGGAAAATGATTCAAAGGTGACTGATTAATAATACGTGACTCAAACAAGTGTTTTGTTTATCCAGAATTCAGTTGTGAGTTTCTAGCACCTGGAGGCAAGGTTTAACGAGTACATGAAACTTGTTTTACGTCACATCATTAAGAATCACTAAACCTAAAATAAAAGTATTCTTTAATTTAATGTCTCCATGACATCATAATATCCTTGCTGTTAAAATCTCTCAGATTTTTAAATGTTGTAGCTTAGCTCTCATGATCCTGTTCTTAATATCACTTTACACAGTATGAAACTTAGTCCTCTATGGGAAGACCTGCTCGTCGTGTGAGAGAAACAGCCCTCGGTCTTTCGAAATCATTTGGCCTTAAAACTGAACAGAGCAGAAAAGGATAATTTCTCAAAATTAAAAACAGCACAAATTCTTCGAGGACGCTTTTTGTATGCTTTTGGACAGTCTAGTGAGTAATTTCAAATTACGACCGCCCCCCTCCCCCCCCCCCCCACTCTCCGAATGTATACGTCCTGCTGATAGTTCTTTTTCTTTCGACTTACTTCAACACTCGGACTACTTCACCTTCATACCTCACTGTGGGCGAGCTCCGTAATTTGACGTGTTTTCAAATAGTGTACAAGCTGACAATGCGTCCCTACAAAGCTACAAAAAGCCCTCTCTGGCCCCCCCTCTCGCAAACTTTTCACTTTCTCGGTAACAAAGCTTTTATCTTTACTTACACCTTCTCACCTTTCCTCGTATGCTTCCCTCTCACAGAGGTTTCTTCATTAAGACAAACGCGTTTAAAAAAGTAACAAATACCCTTCCGTCCTACAGACACCATCAGTAACCGATGAGCTTACATATGAAAAAGTTTATTCACTGGAAAGGGATGTTGTCGAATTGAGCGAAAGATTAAAAGATCACGACAAAAAGATTCAGGTAAGTTTAATAAGTCAACAGCTACTGTTTATCATTGCAGGGTGTGTAAGTGAGCTCATGTAAAGAAACTGAAACGCAGATTTATAGACTAGCCCAGGGGCGTCACTCGAAAAATTTCTTGGGGGGAGGGGGGGTATCTAGTGCCAGGTCTCTATAGAGGGTTTATTCCGCTCCTTGTGAGCAAATTACTGAATAACTATCCTTTCGGAATGTTAGTTGTGATTTCCTCAAATCTACATTCTTAATGATGATGCATTCTAATTGCAGAATTTTAACAAAAATGAAGAAAACCGTCAGAAAGAAGTGTTTTTAATGCAACAAGAACTGACTGAAGTTAAAGACAAACTAGCAGAACACAAAAATGTGTTTCAGGTACAAAAATGCCTATTTCCTGGAAAATAATGACATTCTAAGAGAAGAATTAAGGACTTCATTCGAAGTTTCTCAGTGCAAAAAGAGGCAATGTTTTGAGGGAACAAATGTTTTCCACGCACAGAAGCAGGCACATCAATAGATGTAACGAAGCAGTTATTAGAACGGATCCTTTCAAAATGAAATAGGCATTTATAAATGATTGAAAATGGCCTCTTTTGCTTCGGTGGAAATTTTGAGAGACATGGGCCCTCGTCACAATATTTAACTCGACGTGTCCAGAGCACAGTTCATTATGACGTGGCCTTCTGTAACATCAAGTGCTTGATTGAAAATCTTTTGTTCAGTCGTGATTTGATAATTATGATAACGGTCAAAAATTTATCAAAATGAGTTAACTGAATTGACAACTCACTTTTAACCCCGGATTGTGAAATCGCCTCTTAATGAAAACAGCAGACCTTTAGCTAACTACATTTTAAGCGATCAAATACTTAAGACAGACAATCCTGAAGTATCAATACATTAATCGCTTTTACCATGAATGTGAGGATTCTGATACGGCGTTACTAGTATTTCACATTATAAGGAGCTTTTTTTTAAAACTTATAGACTTTATCAAACTGTCAGTGAATCTTTACTGCCTAACAAAGGGGGTGTACATGGGTCCTTCTTCGATTGATAATTATATTTTATTCCTTTAGAGAGCTGATTCAAACTGTAGTCATGTGTTGCGAGTAGTGCCTCCTCTTGAAAATCACTTGAAGGACTTGGATAAAAGACTAAAAGCCCATGAGAGAATGAAGGTATTGTGCGATATCCACTACTTCAATTCCAACTAAAGGCAATCAGATTCTTTAAATGACTTAAGCCATCCTCTAATCAAAATTAGCCAATCAATAAGAATGATACCATTCACGCTCATTGATTGGCCAATACTTGTTCGAGAGATGGCTCCAGTCGCTTTAGTATCTGTCGATTGTCTTTACTAAAGAATTTGCTTCACACGAATATTTTCACTAAGATCTAAGCAAAAAATTGATGAAATATATTAATGAATATATAAATATCATTAAATGTATCAAGACTTCTTAGCCAGTATTGGTTGTTGAAAAATCGTGGAAAAATAACTATAAATAATTAATTTACAAAAATAATATTCTATTTGCCCTAAAACTGAATCTTCCTGAAAACTGATTATCTACTGTAATTTCTCATGCACATAGTGGCTATTATTTTACCGTTGTTTAAAATAAACCAATTGTCCAATATCAGGAAAAATAACTACGAAAAAAGTTTATATATACGATATGTTGTACTGTATTGTCACGATAGCATTAAAAATATTCAAAAATAATGGTAACATTGATCAGTTTGTAATACAGCAATTCCAGTTTTACGTATCACCTTGAAATTAAATTCGCTCAAATTTCCTTTATAAATTTCATTGACTTAATATCGAAAGATGCAGACACCGGTGGCAACGGATGAAGGAGCTAACTATGAGCAATTGTATGAGTTGGAGAAGGAAATGGTTGAAATCAGGGAAATATTAGCAGAGTATGATGAATTGTTAAAGGTAAATAATAAAAGTAGAATGATAACGGATAACAATAATTATTTGGCAATAGGCCAGTAAAGCGCAGATTTACATGAATATAAACATTCCATGGAATCTTTAAAAATAAAATTAACAGATGAAAAATTATAATACATAGTCACACGTACATATGAATTTAAAACTGGTTTAAGTTAATATCAAGTTGAGATTTGAGCAAGGCTTTAAAACATGTTTAAAGTTTTAAATATTCCTTAAAGTTTCAAGATTGAATATTAGAGTAAAAATTTTCATGTATATTTTTTTAGTAAAAATAACTAATAACAAACATAACACAATGTAGAACTATCGTAATCTGAAAACTAACAATAGTGCAATAAAGAAATTAAAAATACTCGTTAGAATACCAGCTACTGTTAATGGGAATATTTACAAATCTGTTTCAAAGGTTATACATCACACTTTGGGAGAAGGTGTCTTATGAGAAATAGATAAAGGGTGTATTTGGAGAGTGAACTATTTACAAATCTGTTTGTTTAAAAGTTTAACATCACAATTTGCGAGAAGGTGTCTTACGAAAAATAGATTAACAGTAATCGTTGCTACCTTTCACAGACGCGTAAATCGCAAGTACAAAATGGCTTAAAAGAAGAAATATTAATTGAGGTTGATGAAAAGGTATCAGATCTAGAAGAGAAGCTGACTAGGAAAATGCAAGCAAGTAGAGTAAGTTAAAGATTTATTTCAAAATATCATTTTGAAGGAAATTTATAGCATATCTCTAATTGAAAGAAATTTCTGTTTTCAGTCACTTTATTTTGAGGCAATAATTTTATGAGATCGTGTTTTTTATACGACAAATTATATTTAGGTAACTTGATACCTATGTTGAGTCTAAAAACCATAATTAAAACAACACACATACACGATCATAATTTTTTCTTAGAGAAAGGAATTTATTTGCTAAAAATGCTAGTAAAATATCTGCTTTAAGGACTACATCAGACCCTAACAATATCAAACAGTGAAAAGTAAAACAAATTTTTTAACCTAATGTTTGTAATCTTATTTCCCGGGAGCTCAGTGGTAGAGCACTTGACGTACAAAGTCAGGGGTCGTGAGGTCGAGCCTCGCTTGGGTCGGTTATTTTCCCGCATTCTCTACGAACCGTCTTTATAAATCCTGTTGCCTATGACAATCTCATGTTTGCCAATCTTCGGATTACGATACGCATGTTGCAAAAAATTTGCTGAATTCCGAATACATACTTGGAAAGTTGGAACACGGTCAGCAATTAACGAGAAAAACGTTAAAGAATTCAATCTTTAAGGCTTATACCTGTAACTTAAAGCATTCAAGCGAAGGGTCAGGTGATTGTTGAAAAACACCAAATAAATTATATTTCAAGGTTCTGTAACTTACAAGGCTGCTATAAAGTGTAGACATGATTTTAATCAAAATAGATAAATGAGGGATTGCTTAAAAATGAAAGAATAAAAACCTATCTAAGAGTATGTGACAACAAGAAATTTAGAAAGAACTAGTTTTAGAATAAAGAGAGGATTTTCAATTAACAAAAATTTGTCAAATTGTTAAGGTTTGGAACATGAGAAAGTCGTCAACGAATAATGGAAATAACCCAGAGATATCGGAGAAGCTTTCAAGATTAGAAGAAAAAGTAAAGTGGCAAATGTCGATGATAATAATGGTAAGTATAATACCAAAGGCTTTAATTGCTGTTTTCTCCTTTGTGTTCGCATTGGTGCTTACAAACACACAATGATTCGAAAGCACAGATTTAGGATAGGTTCTTTAGGCAAGTGAAGGATGAAGAAAATGAGGGTGCTTTATTCAAATGTATAAAGGACACATTCGTTACAATTGTAGGCTATCTAAAAAACTAAGGGACAAATTCAGTGGATAGAAAGTTTACTACGACGACAAGTCTGCTAAAGTCTAGTAGGAGTTTTCTTTAATTAAAGCTCTACAAATGTCTTGAGCTGACTCCATCTTGAATCTAATATAAACCAACTTTCGGTTTACAATTCAATATTTCAGAAGGCTAAGAGTAGCGGGAAGATAACATGTGAAAAGGAAGTTTCTTTTTATCCTTATGCTAAACAGGAATTAATATCCAGCTGCATGTCGATTCGAAAGTAAGGTGAGACTATGGTTTTAAGGATATCTACATTGAAGCTATGTGCTTTATTTTGGGTGATGCTCAATTCTCTGTTTATATAACAGGTAGACAGGAAACTAAAAGATGGAAAAGAAAAAAGTGAAGACCAACAATTAGAAAGAGCAAAAACAGCAGCAAGTCACAGGTACATGCAAGCTAATTGAGAATATTACTTAAACAAACAGCAGCGAAAAGCAGAAAGATAACTCTTTCACCCTTGCAATGATGTCGTCCACCATCTCACTAGTTCCGGTTTTAACGAAAAGCCATATTTCTATGAAAATAGCACTCTCTATACAATCATATGGTTTAATACCCTGGGTACCAGACTCACTATATATAGTGAGTCTGGTACCCAGGGTAATGGTTTAAGGAAAAGGGGAGGTAGCAAGCTATATTCAGACAACGTATTCACAAGTTTGAGCCCGAGATAAACATGCGAATTTCACGTAAGCTATTTAACGGAGATTTTAATGAAATAAATTTCAAAATCGAGGCTGTTAATTATTGCTTTGGGTATTATTGTGCTTCTAAATCAACAGCTTCATTTAATAGTTAATTTTTGCCAAGCAGACTGTTCTAATTAATGGAATATGTTCATTCCCATGTCAATGTTTGAGAACCAATCCACCTGTCCGTCTGACAATATAAACTTTGATTGTTTTCAGGCCACGATTCGAAGCAAGACCCCCACAAGTCAGACGAAACTCGTATGTTAATAATATTAATAATAATTTAATAATATATCTCGCCAAATTCCGTTTCGGAGCAGTAACTAAACACAAACACAGAATTGCCAGGAAAGACGTCACATGCAGTATAGTACGACAGGCTAATTTTCACTTAGGTTTGAAAAAATTCAACCAATCTCTCGATTTCTATCAGGCCTTTTGCATTGCTTTTTAGAATTTGTTCCATTCCTGGAAGATGTCTTTTGAATTTTTCGCATTGCCATAAATGTTCTGTCTTTTCTTCAAGTAATCCACACCCTCTGCATTTTATATTATCATATTTTCCTTTTTAATTAGCTTTTAAATCGGTCATGTTTAGTATCAATTTTAGCAACGTTGGTCCCTTTTTAAGTTTTATATATTCTATTATTCCAAAATTGCCTTTTTTAATGAACCTCGTCTTTTTTTTATCGCTATTCTCAATTTGCTGCTCTGTCCTCTTTATGATTTTGCTCTTTACTATTTTTTCTCGATTTTTTCTTAATAGGTCTGAAATTTGATTTTATGAGTATTGTATATTTAGTTCGATCAAGTTATTCATTATTTCATCATACCAGCGAGTGCAATTCATTTTGAAGTTTGAAGAGTTCAAATAAAAATGTTATCAGTGAAGAGAGATTTCCAATATTCGAAGTAGTTTATCAAAATTTGCGAAAAAGAGGTCAAGTCAAAAAAGAGGTCAAGTCAGTTGAACTCGTTATAGGAAGCTAAGAAAAGAGCATAATAATAACATTTCTCACATTACAAAAAAAACTTTCAATAAATGAAATAAGAATATAATGGTCACCACAATGTTTCGATGAAAGATTTTTTTATTCCCTTAGATCCTTCTTAAGAATCGAACATGCAAAGAGAGCGCAAGGGAACAGGCAAGTGTTCTGATTCTTGCAATTTACATTGGCATGCAAGGGAATTGGCAAAAAATTGTGGCAGGCTTTGATAAAGTATAACTTCCCTTCAGAAAAAAAAGCGTTAAGGAGCAATTTAGTAAAAGCAAACATCCCAGTGGAAGAGCACTTGACGTACAAAGTCAGGGGTCGTGAGTTCGAGCCTCGCTTGGGTCGGTTACTCTCCCGCATTCTCTACGAACCGTCTTTAGAAATTCTGTTGCCTATGACAATCTAATGTTTGCCAATCTTCGGATTACGATATGCATGTTGCAACAAAATTTGCTGAATTCCGAATCATACTTGAAAAGTTGGAACACGGTCAGCAATTAACGAGAAACCTTAAAGAATTTAATCTTTAAGGCTTGTACTTGTACCTTACAGAATTTAATCTTTCATCTTAATCTTTAATCTTTGATGTGCAATTTCAGAACAGCACATTCGTGGTGTAAATAGGAGATCTTAGTCTAGAGATATATATTAACATCATTAAAACGAAAAAGAGTATCCGTTGAGAGGAGGACACATGTTTGTAATTGTTTACACACGTAAAAATAAATAATTGAATTAAGACACAATTTTTATAAATTCGGTTACATGATACAAAAGTTATTTCATGAACTGTGACGATGAAATCCACCAGTTTCACAAGTAGACTATTATCTAAACGACAGTGTGTGCAAAACTATTTTTTCCATTGCCATATAAAGTCTCTTGTTGCATGTTTGGTCAAATTGCTACCATCAAAACTTAGGGCAGATTTATACAGGACGAATTGTCCAGCGAATCCACAGCTCAATATAAGAAGGCACGCACGATTTTTTTCGCATCGAATTACCTCCCTTCAGCTAGCATATTTTGACGAGCAAGCTATTAGCGTCAATCATGTTTTTGAAGTAAAAGGGGCACCAAGTATCGCCACGACGTTAAAATTAAACGCAAATTGGCTTTAGTGTAGGTTCTAAATCTTTGACTTACTGCATCAATAAATTATGGAGAAGTTAAACCTCTTGGTCACTCAAAGATCTGAAACCAATGTTATTGACTGCAGTTAAACGATTTGACGCAAAAAAGGTAGAAACTATTTGAAATTTAGCTATAGATTTGCTGGTCAATTAGCCACTTTGTAGCATATCTAATAGCAGCGATTTGTGCTTCTTCTCTTTTCTGCAGCTACCACATGTAGTTTTTTTTATTGATTAGGAAATCTTTTTTTACAGCGATGTTCATTTCCTAAAGGAGAGGCTACTTAAACTGGAGCAAAATATACAATACGTACGTAGGAGGAATTTGTTGTGGTTTTTATGTGTTCGCTAATAGCACCATGTGTTTACGCCCAGATTTGAGACTTTACACTAATGCCAGCAATGTTAGATGCCTGGTCTTCGCGAAAACAATCGCTTCTGATGCAATGATGATGACAAAAAGATAAAAATGAAGATGATCATTAATAGACTTCGTTCACGAAGCCTTATTTCTACCTTTAAAGACAAGCAAATAACACTCTATCTGTTTTTATAGCGAACTAAATACAAAGTATTCCTACGTTTGTAGCTGACACGGTGTATTGCCTCTCATAATTTTTCTTCAAATTGAATTCGTCTTTTGCTTATAACATTCGTTAAACATGCACCTTAAACTTGCCTTCTTTAACCTTACATATCGTTTCTTAGCTTTCTTTAACAGCTCAAGTTTGTAGAAATTTATGGTTAAAGAAGGAGATGCAAAAGCAATAAATAACGAATATATATCGAATAATCGATTAGCAAATACTCCTCACAGCTAATAATTCTTTATTGCCGTTTGAATAAGTTAACTGCAAATTCATAAAATTTTAAAATGGAGCAAAATATTTGTGATCCCTTTTCAGATGCTGGATAGCCAGGATGAAACCGATAATGATATTGCCCTGCTACAAAGACAGTTTAAGCGAGAGATTGTCATTGATAAGAAAATTGTAAGTTTCTTTATTTTTGTAAAATAACCTATTCTTTTTCTTTAGACAGCTGTCTTGTTTATGCATCCCCCTTAAAAGATGCAGTTTCCAAGATACTATCTATCAAATCTTCCCATCTCACAAATAGCAATGCCATTTTAGACAATGATCATTTTGGTTGAGATAAAAACTCAGTTACTAAAGAAACCTTATACGGATTCTTCATAAGGTCTACTAGCAAAATGAGAAAGCTGTTTGGACACATGAGAGTTCCTATCCTGGGAAGATCAAATCCGGGTTGTGTTTTGAAAATTGCACTGTATAGATGGAATCTTTGTTCCAGGGAAACATTGAAACATCTTGGCTTTTGGCTCAAAATTACTTCCTATCTTGGTTGAAAAAGATATTTGTTGCAATCCTTACTTCATTAGAGGCGATTTTCTCCCGGATCTAGAAAGTGAGTTGAATTTGACACGAGTTGACATTTACTCGTGCAAATGATTGTGCAAACGATTGCACCTGAACAAAGGACTTTCGTTGTGTTGCGGCCTCTACTTCATCTCAATCCCTTATTCATTAGAACTTATTCAAATCCTTATCTCAGTTTGAATTTCTTTCCATTCACAGAGAAACAAGTTGGTAGAATTCGTAAACAAGCGATGCTTGGAGGGCCAAAGGATCCCGATGTTTGTCAAACATTTTAGTGTTCATCACCTCAAGTACTTTACGAACTACACGGGAAAAGCGGTATTGATAAACAAATGGGGAATGTATCAAGCATTGCGAATGTATGAGTTCAAAAAGAAGTGGCTTGCTCTAATAGGCAAGCAGCCATTCGAGTTAACGTTAAAAGAATATAAAGAAATGAGACGAGAAGAAAAGGAGAAGGAACGTGAACAGGCAAGGAAGGAGCAGAAGAAGAAACCAGTTTCGCCCATCGTTGTTGAATCCGCATCTTCTGAAAGCGAACCGGAGTCTGAACCTGAGCCAGAACCAAAATCAGAACCTGAAGCTACAAAGGAGGAGCCAGAGGAAGATGAGGACGACGAAGACGAGAAACCGAAAGAACCGGAAGGCCCGGTCAGGATTAATTATGAAGACGATAATTCAGGTGATGATTACATTCAATATAAAACTGATGATGAAGATGACGAAACGGACGATGAATATTTCCCACAAACGTCTGAAGATGAAGATGACTCAAAATTATTCTCTGATGAAAACGAAGAGGATGACGACGAAGAGGATGACGACGAAGAGGAAGATGATGATAATGACGACAATGCAGAAGATGCTGAAGAAGATAAAGAGGGAAACGAAGACAAAGATCCAGAAGCAGAAGATGGTGAAGATGAGGAAGGTGAAGGCGATAATAGTCAAACTGAAAAAGACGATAATGATGCAAAGGAATCTGAAAAGGGCGAGGAAGAGGAAAAAGACAATGATGCTCAGGAGAATGACGGAGGTGAAAATGAAGACGACACTGCCGAAGGCGAAAACACAGCGGCTGACGAAAACACAGCGGCTGACGAAAACACAGCGGCTGACGAAAACACAGCGGCTGACGAAAACACAGCGGCTGACGAAAATACAGCGGCTGATGAAGAAAATGCGGCGGAAGAAGAAACTGAGGAAGAGGAAAGCATTGCAAAAGATGAAGACACTGCAGAGGAAGACAATGAAGAAGATAACGATGACGATGAACAGGATGATAAAGAAAGTGATGCAGGCAAAGAGACTGAGGGAGAAAAAGAAGATCCAAATGGAAATGAAGAGGCCAAAAATAAAGAGACAAATAAAGGCAAGGAAGGAAGTGGGAAAAGCGAATCGATAGGTGGAAATGACAAAAAGTGATTTGAAAATGTAAATTATGCCAGTACATAAGCAAAGACACAAGTGTGACGATTAAGAGGACGAGCATCCGTTCATATTTGCAAAGAGATAACCGATGAACGACATTTTAAGGCTGTTGACAGCCACCACAACAAACTACTCTTTAAAAAGAGATTAAAACTGGCAAGGCACCACTAAAGGGTCGCATCTTGCAGCTAATGTAAATGTGTATTATTTATATAAACTAGAGCATCAAATGCATTTTGGGCACAACTTTACATGGCCTTTATCGTCAATTTACTGCAAAATCTAAATTTTAACGTTATGTGTCTAGAAGTATAGTTTATAAGCAAAATTTAGACAATGACGTGAACATTAGTACTTAATGACTGTCGAAACTCGGGCATATGATCCACCAAGCTCTATTCAATTAAACCTGTTCTCTACACGTTATGTCTAGGTAGAGAGAGAAGGCTGATATACAGATGTATACAGAAGTAGACAAACTTTGCATGGCCTAACTGATCAGCAGAAAAAAAAATCTTCACAGAAAAGATGGCGACAAGATTTTACTACTAGAAATTTAGATCAGCTTCGACGGAATATTCCAGCAATATGTGACGAAATTTGAAAAAAGCAAAGTATCAAAAAAAATTACGTAGCAAGAGACGCCATTTAAAATCCACTTTCTTTGTCAAAGATTTACGTATCATCGGTTCCAAATACGCTCGTACTGACGCAACAAATTTTAGGTCTTTGCTGTCTATTCACCTTGCAAGATGGTCCAAAAAATGTAACTAAAAAGTTGAGTTCCATCTAGATCTTAAAAAGAATGCAATTTTACTAGCACTGCTACAAATCCATAAAAATTGGAAAATTTTTAATTACAAATTTTTAAAATATTTTCGCTCACCCAACCCAAGTTCTTACAAACTTTTCTTGAAGTTCGGGCTCTAAATGAAAACCGATTGTGTCGAGGTAATGTAGAAATCTAAAATAAACACAAAAGGTGAAGTATAATTAGTCATTTTTAGCCATTTAATGGACTTTCTGAGTTTTCAAATAAAAGTCTTGTGTTGATTCAGCACCATCATTGCTTCAAATGAAAGGTTAACAAAGGCATCGACGTTTGTAATGCCAGAAACAGTGAGACCTTCAATCTGTCTGCAGAGATATGAACACTGAATTCAATGGATAAAAAACCTTTCAAACTTGAAAGATAACACCATAGAAAGTTTGTAAATGAAAGCTGCGTTCGAGTTGCGAAACGGATGTATGATTCATTTTGACTTTTTAACATTATCCCTGCATTTTGTAGATTTTACACAAAAAGGCTACGTACACCTATGGAGGGCTTTAATGGCGGTTTTGAATATCCTGGTACCGTAGGCTTTTAACCCTCCACTTCGGCATGGAAATTTCTAAAGCTGATGAAAAAATCTGCAAGGATAAAATTATACAATGCATTCACCTTCTTGATCTTCTTCCAAACTGGGTGTGTTTCCGGTGCTCTTCAGATTTGCAAATCGTACTTAATGTTGGCAATATGTCAACACAGAGAGCGCTATGGTCAGAGCGGCCGGAGCAAGGTAATAAGTTTTCAACAGATTTGAAAACCGACTTCGTATCCCTAAAATAAATCAATCCTTGCGATTAAAAAGAGGCAATTAAGAAAAAACAAAAGATAAAGAATGATATAAAGGGCATTTGAAAGTGAAAGCCACTTGATAAATTGTGACACAGCACCAAGATTTAGTCTTCATGAATATAAGCTATAAGCATTTGAACTGTCTCTGATTGCTGCATCTCAATCTTTTCAATATTATGACGAAACGATTAAAACTGCAACCAATATACAACACAAATCGAATTCATATAACAAATAAGAGGTAGAAACATATCAAAGTCTCCTCTAACTCAGCATGCAATTCAGGTGGTTTAAATTAAACGAAATTAAAATTATATGTAAAGTTAACAAAAAAAACAACATTCGGGGCTGAGAACTAAAACCGTATTTGCCTATGTTGTATATCCCGGTCACCAAAGAAAGCTGCTCATGGCTGAAAAATTGTGAATACGCCAATCCTAAATCTAGGGAAAATAGTATGTACTTTTAGTAGCGAGCTTATTCTACCTACCCAAGTGATTCTTCCCTTTCAGTTACCAAAGAAACATTATTAATTTGGAGAAATTCATGGAAAAACGCATTTTTATAGAAGCTAAAATCAGGATTAGTATTCAATTTCTTCATTTTTCGTTGATTTTGATAATTAAATTTTGTTTTATTTACCAACTGCTAATGAGCGGTTTTTAGAAAGAAAAATAGCACAAAAAAGTCGCAAAGCTTAACATAAAACAAAATCCTTAATCAGCAGTAAGAAGTTTTTTTCTCTTACATATATGTAAATTTAACAACGTGCCTTACCTTCCAAAAGAATTAATTCAATCCTATTATCAAAAGGATCATTTTTTTTAACTCGAAAACATTACTTTTGAAAAATGAAAACATTCATTTAATGAAATACGGGGCCTCTCAAACAATTCTCTTATTGGTTCATTGATACAAAGAGCCCTCAATTGAGACAAACCATCCATAAAAAAGAAACCACTGAACAAGGGAAAAATCTTTGAACCAGTTGGAAATTTGAGAGTAATCAGGATGTCTAAGTCATAACTCGGAAGATTTTCTCAATTCAGATCGAAAAAGGCTTCTGTAAGAGGCTCTGTAAATAAAGGCTTTAGTACAATTTTAGAACAAAAATACCTTTGGTTTAATGTCAGTTGGAAATCTCATACCCTTCAACCTCTCAAAGAATATCAGTCAAATAACGTCCCTAGTTTTGCAAGATCTGCTTCATGGCAACAGAATAGTCAAAGGGGCTATAACGTATCGCTGGCAAAAAGAGCAACCAACCTGGCCTGAATATCTGCCGAAGAACAACAGACACCATCCAGGTTAAGGACAGCTTCATGAATTTCCTTGTATGCATCTTGCACCTTTGAAAACAGCTGGTTCGAGATAGAGGCATTGCCACTGCCAAAGGAAAACCGTTCCTCGTCTGTAATACCGTCGACAATTCTACCATGCCACCAGCCGTGTGACTGTAGACTGTCCCTTAGAGAAAGATGGTCTGATATCCCATGCATGTCCACCGAAGATACGAGTTCGGCAGATGAAGCAATCTTCCTGAGAGAACGGCAAGTTTCTGATTCTGAAAAAAGGAAAAGGGAGACAGAGATGAAAAGGTCTTTGCGACAACTAGCATAACTTCTATTCTATAAAGAAAGTAGGGAGCAGAATGGATCACTGTCGACTGACCAGTATTAAAACAAGTATCTCCTTGTAAGATATTAGTAAATAAGTATGATATAAGCAGCCATTATATGTAATAAGCAGTATAAGCTGAACAACAAGCAGTTTACTTTTCGTAGATTAAGCTCCCTTAAAGATTGTCTAAAATGAATTCTCGATAAATCAGTAAATCAGTAAATCAATTGCCAGCTGAGGTCCTTTTATCAGACATGGTAATTTCTAGCATCTCTAGTTATCCTCAGTATTTCCATATTAACGTCCGCAAATGCATACCAACGCTACTGTTTAGACGACAAACAAGTAGGTGGACTAATAATTATGTTTCGAGCTGGTCGCAAAACTACATACCATTTTTCACGCCCCGAGTACACTTATCGAGTGACCAAAAACTTTGCTTGGATCTACTGGCAAGGAGCTCTTCTTCAGTGACCTGCATGGACACAAGAATATGTTGAAGGAGAAAAATATAAGAAAGGAATATAATGCATAAGTAAGTTCCAAAAAGCGATGAAAATTTAACAAGGAGATTCGATGAAAAAAGAGAATTAAGAAAGAACTGGAAAGTACAAAAATCTAGATTGAATTCAGATAAAAAGCCGGAGTTTGGGGAAGCAACAGTTGAAACGGGCGGCCATGTTCTGATTAAATAACACAGGTGTTTTGAACTACAATTACGTTACTGATCAGCCAAATGAGCCTAAAGGTAGCCATGCTTTTTTACTGTATGACTGCGCAGAAGCAGTTAGATAAATAAGGGCGCAGAGCTTTCAAGTAAGGGTGTAGGCTTCAGGCTGTGGGAATGAAATCGAAGTGGATGATCCTTCTAGCTATAGTGAAGAAATAAGTAAAGGAGAAACAAATATCTAGCATTTCTGTAATAACGTGAGAAAGATACCTGTGTAATATCGAATAGAGCATTTCCAGTCTCCTTTACAGTGGAGTCCTCGGTTTCATGTACCATGGCAATAAAAGCATCTAACTCTTCTGAGCGATTCTCTGATTTCGATTCAGCATTTTCAGCCCCAGTCTCTTCCTTTTCAACTGCATTAGGACCAGGTAAATCTTCCACTTGACAATCGTTTATTTCAGGGCCTAGATTCTGAGCCTCTTCGTCTTCTACAACTTCGCATTTGATATCCACAATAATGTTGTCCAGTTCAGAGCAAGGTTCTTTACAATTGCTGTTGGCCTTTAAAAACAACTTCTTTTCAAAATATAGCAAAGATACAAAGCCATTGGCCTTAGCTTCAAGCAAGTAGAACCAAAGTAATATCGATTAAGATATTCTATCTAGATTATAACAAATACAATTCACTTACGTGCAAAAACAGTAAACTAAAGGATAATTCCAGCAACAAAAATGTGCTTTTGGCATTATGCACGTTTTTGTTAATTGATGTTTCAAATAGCGAGCTACTAGTCTAGCTTATGGAACAGACAATAAACCAAGCAAAAAAAACAAAGAAATAAGCAGAAGTTATATCATATTTGACTTTCTTGTTCAAAAAGAGAAAAGTGATTTGTCCAGGTTACTACAGCCGCTTCTTGGAAAATCCAAAATGGCTGTGCGATTACGCTCCTTCGTTTACAAAAGATATTTATTGCTAAGAAATGAAGCTACGAAAGGTATGAAGCTAAAACTAATCCTTACAACGTTAAATGAGAAATGTCGTTCCATTTCAACTGATGCCAGGACAAATAATGCATAAAAGACGCGCTGCTTTTTGGATAAAACACTTTTAACAAGACTTAACTGATTACTGCAGATAAAACTGAAAACATTTCCACATTAATCTTTCAAAGAATAATTCTTTGATCGCCAAACTTCAAGCAACCAATGACCATGAAAAAATCATCAATGTCCATGCGCTAGGACAAAATGAGGAAGATGACCCGAGCTAAAGGAAATTTGAAGTTCTTGGTGTATTAAACAGCTCGAAAAGAAAATAATGAATACAACATACATTCATCTCTTGATTTTCGGCAGAGCCAGTAACCATGCCATGTCCTTCCCTTGGGACCAGTTCTTCAGTCACAACAACAGGCTTCATTTCAGAGAAGCTATCGACAACAGGCAGGCCCTCTTTGATGTCATCTTTTCCCATCAACTTACTGATTGATTTAGACAAGGCCTCGTGACAAGGGTTTTGCCACTGTTCAAGAAGAAATTGCAGTTTCAACAAAGATTTTCTGATGTCTCCATTACATTTAGCAATAACATCTCCTATCAATTCCCGCTGCGGCATCACTTGCTCAGCCAGGCAGATTGCCTCGAGATGATTGGCTATCGTTTCGTAATCAACTGCCTCCATTGTCAGGAGAGAGTATGATCCTCCCTCAAGTTTGCATGATACTAAAGGATCTGGAAGGATGGAAGAAAATTGGAAAAATCGGGTACCTAGATTGATTTTCGTGCAATGCCAAAAACACTCACTTTAACAGAATATATTTGCTCCCTATTTTAGGTAGCTACTGAAGAAAAAATTTGCTATGAGCTCAATCACGAGAGCCAATAACAATCAGCTTGTCACATCAGTTATGCTATCCGTTAACTTATCTGTCCAAAATAGTAATAGAGGGTTCTTGAAGCAGTTACCACTGACAGTTACCACTCACAATAAGCATGGTTACAGCTCATTGTTACAACTTGAAACCGTAGTTTTTTCAAGGCTACCTATAAAAAGGCTTTATCAAAACGGCACCAAGCCCATGTAACGCAGAAGGTAAAGCAGCCATTATCATGTATCCAAAGCTTGTATTCGGTATATTTAAAGCTCTGACGCTGGTTCAAGGTAATGCTAAGCACATATAAACGTAAGTTAAAACGTAGAAAAAGCAAAAATTATCCAGTACTTAAACAAAATATGGTCATAAAACACATACATTCGTCCTAAAAGGTATGTGTATAGCAATAAATTTTGATTAAACTTTCTGTAAATTAACTTTCTGCATGGAAGCCCACAGTCAATGATGTTGACCATATCCAAAGAACATTTTTCGACCGTTTCGAGCTGTTTTAACTTAACTTACCATTCGCTGTTATTATAATAGGTCTTTTAGCTTCTTTTCTCAGTTCATTCACTCCAAACCAAAAGCCTCTGTCTTGCTCGTCAAAAACAACATCAGCCTAGAAATGTAATGAATCGATGCTCAAAACATCAAAAGGTATCCGATGCCTTGGAACATCAAGGTCTAAACTTAAACCAGAACACTAACAGACATAATCTTGAAATATAAACAATCGATTAAAATCCTCAAAGAAAATCTAAAATGGGAGAGTTATCTGAGATGAAATACACAAAATCTTCTTCTGCTTCTTCGAGTTAAAATTACAGAAGGCAATGCTGAAATGGTGTAAAAAGAAAGAGCAAAGAACAATAACATGGATCTTTTCAACGCTTCAAAATGTAATGTTCTTAGAAAAAAAGCTAAATGGCAGTTAAAGTTTACTTTGGTAATTGAAAACCCGTGGAGATACAGGAGACAAAGTATCTTTACAAGAAACATTAATGAAAAAGAAGGACAAAAATACAAAGAGAGGAAACCTTTTGTTATGAAGATATGCTCTCTACAACACCAAGAAGAGTTTGACATGACATCGATGGTAAACCGATTTCAAATTGTTTAAATTTGAACCATGGTAACGTTTAATCAAGTGATAAGATCCACGTACCTGCTCAAAAAGAATCAACGACATATCTCCACTGCCTCCACTATGCTCTGATTGTTCCTTCGATGACTCACTTTCCTCAGATCCTTTCTCAGCTACCTTCTCTGAGCATTGACCGTCGTTTTCTTCTTCGGTTTTTCCCTCTGCCTTGGCACCAAAAAAGGGAAGAAATCCCTTTGTCCCATCGGCTCCTTTTCCGGATTCGTTCGCAGAACCGTGGAATTTACGCTTCACTTGGTGGCTCTGAGTGGCCTCTCCAAGAAGTGCTTGAATCTGCTTGCCAGATCGGTGACTCGATGGATTCATTTCGAGAACCTTTTTTAAAAAAGATTATCCGTAATTATAATTAGATACCCACAAAATCTACTAAACTAGCAAGAACTTTTACTCGACGTGCTATAATTCCAGATGCAAGAAAAACTCTACTACAAGAATAGTAAAAGAACAATTTTAAAAGAGCAACCATGCTTAAAATTGTATCATCAAGAGATATTATATCGAAGCAAAACGAGAACAGGCATGCAGATCATCCTTAAAGGTGAACAGTTATGAGTTAATCTTTTCTAGATTTTAGACATTGTGGCGTACAAAGCATGGGCATACAATATCTGAGTTGGAGAAGTGAAACATGTTCATTGGCAACACAATCCTTTGTGAGTGCCCAATGAATATCAATTCCTAAAAACTGAATGCTGCACAGGACAGACTGAACTAGTTAAAATTAAATCTTTAAACACATTTGCTCGGTAAGAAATACAAAATTGGCAATAAAAATAAATGAACCTTGTAGCCTAGCTCCTGAGCACAGGCATAAACAGCTGCCGTTGATCCACAACCCGTTTCACCAATTATCAAATAAGTATTAGACAGATTGTCTTCCTCGTCACTGTCTTCAAAATCACTGTGATCATCGTCATTCTTGGCACGTGGCCTGGAGAAAGAGAGGTATTCTGCGTCAGCTATAACTGATCAAGCAAGCATAAAAATTATCAAATTCAAGCCTAAGAAATTGATCGAAGGTTGCATTTAATGGACATCCTGCTTGATATTCTGCATTTTCACGATGAACAGAAATAAGCAAACAGGCATATGATCTGTCAGAATCTACTAAGATTCGGTAGCATCACGTGTGGAGATTTTATTGTAGGTAAAGAAATCTCAGACCATTCTATTGGATTAAAATGATAATGTTTACCCTCGTAGCAGCACCCTTATATGGAAGCTTGACGGGAATACCATTTCAGTGGTAAACCAAATTTTTCAGCTTTCAATGCCTTTATTAGGTTCGTAGTATCAAAGGAATACACACACAAAACGCCAAGCATCGTGATTGAAACAAACAAAATAATACTTTAATACCTGTGCGCTTTTGAAGCCATCATCTGCATAACAAGATGCTCGTGTTTCTCCTTCCACAAAGACAGCCAATCAAAAAGCTCATTGCAGTGGCTTGCGTTGCCAATCACTTGCTCATGTTTCATTGGTGCGTACTTCTCTGTCCATAATAACGTTGAATTGACAAAGTCTTCCGTGACCGGTTGCACTTCAAAATCTTTTCTACT
The DNA here is from genome assembly GCF_057945365.1 of Rhopilema esculentum. Taxonomy (NCBI): domain Eukaryota; kingdom Metazoa; phylum Cnidaria; class Scyphozoa; order Rhizostomeae; family Rhizostomatidae; genus Rhopilema; species Rhopilema esculentum. The sequence continues at coordinate 5,899,604 of NC_142827.1, forward strand.
GTCTTGATAACTATCAGCAGATTCTGTCGTCATGTCCTTTGAAGATGAATTAGTTGTAGATGATTCTACTGGCTCTAATATTTCTAGCGATACGTCATTTGTCTCTTCTTTGCTCTCTGAGGCCTTGCGTGACTTCTTTCTTTTCTTTGACAGTGGACTTGTGCAAATATCATCTTCGCCAATCTCTTTGTGTAGGCTTTCGTCTTTCTTCCTGTTTTCTTCTTTCGCCAACTTCAATTCTTCTTTTCTTCTCCGTTGTTCTTCCCTAGCTAACCTCAGTTCTTCCCTTCTTTCCTCCTCCTCGATCATTTTTTGCTCCTCCTTTTGTTTTACACGGGAAGATCGTCTCCGCCCACTGTCACTTTCCAGTTGACCAGTTTCCTCTAAGAGTTCATTTTTTATCTCCCTTGAACGTTTGGACCTACTTAAATTTACATTGTCAGATATTTTGCCGTCTTGCTTTTCTTGCTCACGATTCTCTTTCTCGTTGCTTTTTCCATTCCTCTCGCAATTCTCTGTCAAATCACTATTTTTTATATTTGAAACAAGCTCCAAGGGCTGATCCACTTCCATTACACAAGGTTTATTAACTTTGGTGGCTGCAGAAGAATCGTGGTTTTCAGTCTCAATATCATTCATACCCTCGTTATCAGATTCTGCTTCGCAGTTTATGTTACTTTGGTGTAAGACCATAACTGGGTCATTTGAATCTGAACCAGTGGAATTGTTGTCCATAAGGTGATGAGATGATTGCTGAACAACATTTGATACGTCAATTTTCTCCGAAATAGGACACGGAAGTTCCAGTTCCTTCTTTTTTATTTTCTCTGGCAACTTTCCCTCATGTTCACCTGAGTTTGAAAATCCTTCGTGATCATCGAAATTTCCCTCTGAAACGAGAGGACATTCCTTTTCGCGTGCAACTAAATTATCATCTTGCTTCATGGCAGATTGTTTACCATCAAGTATCACATTTTCGTCAAACTTCTGTCTCTTCGATTTCTTGGTAGCAAATTGCAAAGGAGGAGTCACTGAAGCTGCATCTGCTTCGGCACAAGAAGGGTCTATTGAAGGCTCTACATCCCGTTTACGTTTTGACCTGGGAGTTATATCTTCTAGTTTTATATCAGAGGTGGCGGGTTCGTCGTTCGTACAAATGTCATGTTCACTTTCTATATCAACTTTTCTAGATTTATCTCTACTTTTAAACAATGGGTTTTCGCCCTTATCCTGTTCACAATTTTCTTCCCCTAATTTTTCATTTTTCTTACATTGTTTTTCCTGAGCCAAGCCCAGCCTTTCATTTTCTTCATGATCCGTCGAAGAGAATTCTCCTGTAGTTACTTCTTTGTCATCATCTCCTATAGTTACCTCTTTAAGTTTATCCGTGTCACAAGGCTTCTTTTCTAAAGTTCTGGCACAAATTAAGTCCCTGTCAGTTGTAAGTTCTTTGTTTTTTTCAGTAGGCGCTTCTGAAGAAACGGACTTCTTTGATGAAAAATACGACATAATTGTAGCATTTCTTTTCTCACATGGTGAAAAATCCTTATCACTAACTTCATCATCCATTCCACTGTTCCGTGTTTTAGAACAGGCCACCTCACAATTAATATCTGTAGTGTTCTTAGCCTCACACATAATTTCTGTAGCACCTTTATTTTGTCCTGTTGACATTATGTCCATTGGCATATCCGTGACCTTAACACTGCCTTCATTTTTCGAAACCCCAGGTCGGGTATTACCTTTAGGTCTCCTTCCCCTTTTTCTGGCACCAGCATCAGCTCTGCAAGCATCTTTGTCCTCGTTTGCATTCTCATTACATATCGAGCTTTCTTCAACCGTACAGCGCTCAGTAAGCTCAGCTTTCCCTAACGAATCTGGCTTACATTCTGCACTTTTACTATTTGTGACATCATCTTCCCCCTTACAGCCAACAAACACTGGCGTTGGTTTTTCCAAAGAGCAATTCAATGACTTTTGTCCAAAGAACTTTCTTATATCTAAGCCACATGGCAAACGAATTTCCTGTTTCTTTTCCACTGAAGTTTCAGCTTCACCTGATTTAACTTCATAACTTTCAACTGCTGGCAGAACTTCGATGACTGAATCATTTAGACTATGATCTGACACTGTAGCTTTTCTCTCTTCTTTCTTATGTTCAATGTCTTTTTTCTCTTTGCTGCTCATTCTTTTATCGTTGAACAACTTTCTAATATCAGCGTTTGATGGTGTGGAGCTTTTGCTGTCAACACTTTCATCTTTTTTCTCAACTTTCTCTTTCTCTTCACTATTCTGTTCCTTCTTCTTCTGTTTCTTAGGTTTCTTCCTGCTCTTCTTCTCTTCAGTTTTTTTACTGCTATCACCTTCAACGTTCTCATCATCAATATTCATTTCAGTAACAGCTGGAGTATCATCGACTAAACATTTTGCGTGTTTTCGTTTCTTTTTCTTCGTCTTCTTTTTGCTGCAATAATCTTTCACCTTGTCTTGGTAATCAACTCCTGCATCAATAGTTGGTCCATCAACATTCTTCGTAGACGACAGCGTCTTATGCTTATCTTCCTTTATAGTGATTTCGAGCCGGTCCTCATCCGGATCAAAATTCGTGACACTTTCTTTATAATCCTTCTTCTCAATTTTTCTTCCTGATCGTCTTCTAGTAGAACTATCATTAGAATCGTCACCTTTCTCGTGGTCCTTGTCGTCTTTGGATTTTGAAGCCTTCTTAATATCTTCTAATTCTTTCTGTCGTGGGTGTTTTGATACTTTAGCAAACGACTGTTTTATTGTTCCGCTTAACTTTGCTTGCGGTGATTCAATCAACTCAACACTTAGATCCAAATGTGCACTTTTATTCTTCGTTCTTGTTTTATAATTTTTCTTAGATTTCTTTTCTACTTTGTCAACCTTCGTGACAGCAACTGCTTTATCCTGTACTTGACTTTTCTTACCCTTCCTGGAACTACTATTCCTGTTCCCCTTCGACGCATTCTCAGTTATCAGCTGTTTGCAACTTGCGATATCTGCATCGCCGTCCTTTGCAGTGGGTTTCAGGGTTCTAGCTTTCTTGAACATATTTCTTATATCAATGGCAGGCGTTGTAGTACATATGGTCTCGCTCTGTGGGATAGAAACCCCAACTGGTGCAATTGGCTCAATCTTTCCTTGCTTTTCCCATATCATTTTCAGATTAGATCTCATCAGCTCAGCTTTAGCAAGACCTAGCAAAAAAATTACAAAATTAACCTATTCATAATACAAAATCCCAGGATGTGGAAAAGAAATAAAAACAAAATTTGAAAGCAAGAGTAATTCTTCGTCTTAAACTCCTCGAATCATCAAAATCAAACATGAGATGCAGCCTAAAAGGCGAAGGGAACCTTTGTCTAGTTATGAATCAAAAACCACCATATACTATAAATAGGAACAAAAGTTGTCAATAATGTTACTAATAAAAATAGAATATTTGGAAAGACTAAAACATAGATAGAATCGTAAAGGGTTCTTGGACGGCTAAAAATCATGTATACCTCGGCCAAACTTTGAAATAGATGAAAAGACGATCACACTTAAGGATTTTGTACCTAAATAAGGATAAATTTTAAACAGGAACTTACACTGCTGTAAAACGCTCTTTTGGCAATAAAGGTACGCCTCTAAGACCTCTAAGATTGGAAAACCTCTCTTCCTTGTCATTATCGCTCCGAGACAGACAGCTAACGACACAGATTTTGCACTGGTGACCTCCATCTTTTTAATAACAGTCTATAAAATAAATTGATAATTATGTGAAAATTTTTTGAAACTGTTATGGCATTGATGATTGTAAAATAAAAAAATACATCTGACTTCAAAATCATCCAATCTTGACACACAAGGTGACAGATATGAGGTTAGATGATACATCAATTTCAAATACAAAATAATAATTTATATTAATCTTAAATCTACAAACCAAATCGGAATAGAATCGAAGCAAATGCAAGACAAATGAAAATTAAAGACAAATTAAATGAATACGAAAATTGAACACATTGGGAAAATAATTTTTTACAGTGACTTAGATATGTTAGGAATTACTGACTAAATGCTGATCTTTCTTAGTTTGACACAATTGAACAACCTGTAGAAAAATCCAAGCAGAAAAGCATGTAATAATTGTTATAGTTTTATGGGTAATATACGATTATTTACAGGTTCATTCCATGAGAAATTCAAGAATATTTTGACCCTAATAACAGACATGAGTTTTTCTTTCACAAACAGGGGAGGACTTGCAGAGTTTTTCTGCTTAAGCCCATAAGGTGGATACAAAAAGACTGGAACAAATAGAGCCAGGGTGCCTCTCAAAGGCCCTTTGTCATCATCTAATGTGCCCAGCTGGTGATTCCACCCCTGTTGTTGGATAATAATGTATTTTGTTTCTGCAAAAAAAGTGGAATAAAGTAGGGAAACTATGACATTTAAAATCAGTATAGATACAAACTTTGTTCATGGTCAGCAAGCATGTCCAAATTGAAGTATCTGGTACAGGATGGTAACTGTTCAAGAGTTGAGTGTCACCTAAAAGAATTTTTCCTACTTTTATTGCCATTGGCAAGCTTTTGTACCAAGTATTTTCAGCATCTGAGATCTGCAGAACATGACTTGTGGTTGGTAAGCATGTCTCTGATTCCAGGATAACAGTATCCTCATGTCGTACAAACTTTTGATTGGAAAATTTTGAAAGGAAGTTTGTTTTCATCACTGATGACTCTGCAAAATAACAAGCAATTTTGACTACTTATTAATTTGCATACAATTTGCAAAATACAATTTTATACCTTCTTTTCATGGGTTATAATGTAAACAGCTGAAATAACCATATTTCAGTTGGATGGCCTTTCAGTTTGAGATACTTTGCTGATTGCTCTCTTTGTACTTCTTTTACAGAATAAATGTTATGACAAACAACAAATTAAAAATCACTTGAAGGTGTAATATTTTGGAGTTGAATAACCTCACAAAGAAAAAGTGAAAAGAAGTGAAATTATAAATGGATCTGATCTTATAAATTTGAAAATTGAAGAGTTAATTTAAATCTAGAGATACACACTGATAATTTTATAGCATACCAGGAGCATTCAAGCACTTTTCAACAAGCTTGGAATCTATAATTTTAACATTCTGTTGTGTTTCTTCAGGTCCCTTTGGTATAGGTACTCTTTTGCTAGAACACATATCCAACACAGAGGTCTGGCAGCATTCCTCTGGATTGTCTCCAGTTGATGTTGAATGATTATCAATATTCTTCTGCTTGTTTTTCCTTTTTGGTTTCTTTTCATGAGTTTCATCTGCTTTCTCCTTTGACTCACTTCTCCTAACCTTTTTAATTGTTTTCTCATGTTCATCTTCTTTATCTTCATCAGCAAATTCATCATGACAATAACTAACCTCTTTCTGTTTTACCCTCGTGCTCCTTCTTACACCAACTTCATCTATTTTACTAGATTCGCCGCATTCTCTGCTTCCACTGCTTGTTGACAATTCAACAAGAGCAGAGTTTTTTGTCATCAGTTCTCCATGTTGGTTTTCATTTTCCCCGTCAGAATCAGAATCAATTATTTTCCTTCTTTTCTTTTTAGGCTTATTTCGGTTGACACTTTTGTTTTTTATGTGAAAATTTTGTCCATCTTCATCATCTGAATTTACATCCATCTTACCTTCTGAGCAAACTTTTAATTTCATTTCATTTTCACACCCTAGACTTTGGTCAGCTTTTAGCTCTTCATTTCTGGGAATTATTCTCTCTTCAGGCTCTTTTACCCTACAGTGAATGTCTGTACTACCATTATCAGAGCTTTTTTCAATAACTACCTTGTCCTCTAAACTGTCATTTTCCTCTGCACATTCTTGAATTTGATTAACACAGGAAGAATCTGTCAGATTTTCCATTTTATTATTTTCAAGGTTGTCATCACCGCTAATTTTGATTGATTCTTGGTTACTTAAAACAGGTTTATCATTTTTTGAACATTTTGATTGCCCCTGTCTCCTTTTCTTTCTCCCTCCTTTGTACTCTTCCTTACTTTCACTATCATTTAAATCAATAGACTCGCAGGGCAATTCATTTGATTCAATTCCCTCTACTTCAATAGAACCTTTTGTAACAATATCTTCATCAATACAATTATGCAAATTATCAAAAGTTTGGCCTGATTTGCTCTTTCTTTTATGCTTCTTACATTGCTTTGATTTTTCTTTTCTATCAATTTCATTTGATATACAGGTGTCTTCAATATTTATTTTAGTTGATCTTTGGGATTCACATGTTTTATTTTTATCTGACAGGATTCCAGTTTCTTTTACATTTATGCATTGTGGAAGGTTTTGTGTAACTGGTTTGAAAAACGAAAGAATTGACTGCTGTCTGTTGTCAACAATACAGCTTTCATCTTCCTGAAAATAGATTGTGAAACAAAAATTATCTAATTGCACGCCAGATCTATTAATCATTGCAATTACCATTAAATGAATGAATTTTAAACTGATAAACTTAATGATGTGTTGACCAAAATAAAAACTTTATTTTCCTAATGCAATTTCTTCTCAAATTTAGCAAAAATTAAAATAATTGAATAGAAGCTCAAAACTCCATTTTACATTGATATTAGCAAAAGCAATCACAGTAGATTTTTTCTAATTATTATCAACAATGTATTATCATGTTAGATTGATGAATAATAACCAGCTTTCAATCTTTTCAATATTTTATCAGAGCAAAGTTCTTGCATAAAGCAAATTTTTCTCTCATTGAATAGATTAGTTATGCTTGATTCTCTCTTCTGAAATCTATATTTTCCTTATTAAAAACTATTTCAAATGTCCTTATAAGTCATTATTTCAAATCCTTAACCCTGGAAATTTTTAACACTTTGGGAAATTTTCTTACAGAGCCTTGTTGAGACCTGTTTACATCTGCAAATAGTGAGACTCATCAATGTTTCTATTGTTTTCAAATGCTCACAATAATTCTGTCAATTTTCACATCCATTCTAATGATGTACTTACATAAGAGAATTTAATTTTTACTCTTATCTTATGTCAACCAGCTAATTCTATTGATAGATTTTCATGAAACTCTGGTGTTCTGGGGTTCTCAGAATTCATTTGTCTCAAAATTTGTTCACTTTGAATGCTGTATGGTGGTCTTGCCATCATGATGGTCATTAGTTTTTTGTGCTTTTTTTCTGCCAGATCGGCTGTTGGGATTGGGGATTTATCCAGTGCTTTTCTTGATGAAGGGGGGTGTGGGTGGGCTCAGGGTCAGGCAGTATTCCCTGTCTAAACTTTTCATTCAGAGGAGTAGATCATATCACTATCATAGCTTTTCTTCATTTTCTCTTTTCTTCTTTTTGTTATATGAAATAAGCTTCAGCTTGTTGAAGTTTGCATTATTTGGTAGACATAGCTATATAGACATATACTGAAGTTTCTTGATTTTTTCTAATTTTTAGTACTTAATTTTTTAGGGCTTTTGCAGTTTCACATCATTCAGCATGTGGTTACATTGATAAGGATAGGGTTTGGATCAGTAAATAAGAGGTGCGAAACTGCATTAACGTCCTCATTTCTTATTGTGAGTTTCTTAGATAAAAAAATGTGCATCCACACGACCTTGTGCATTCACAATTATTTAAGAAATTAACTTACTTAAGCAGATATTAATAACAATATGTTATGGATATATAGTCTAAAGCCTTGTCTGTCAACATTAAAGAGCAGTGGCAAATCAATTCCCTAGATATCAATTTTAAATAAATACGATTCAAGGCCTACAAAGCACAAAACAACTCGATTAGGTCAGTAACTGGCGCCTTTCAGAATTCTCTGCTTGCAGTCTATAAACCTCGGTGTCTTTAACTGCAAAAGCCCTTGATGTATCAGAAATGAACACCTACCTTTGAATCACTCTGATCTAACTGACTAACATCATCCATTGCCAATTAAAACACCTTCTAGAGCAGCGAAGCAAATGTTTGCACTAGATCCATTTTGGTTCCCGCCAATTCAACAAAACCAAAGCTCTGAGGTGGGCTGAAACGAGGCCGATTTAACCTCGTGTCTAACCATAAAAAATTGAAAATTCATCAAAACAAGAAGACAACATTGATTCAGGCCCGAAGCCAAGATAATATATCACCCCTTGATCAAGACGATACTAGTTGTTTAACACCCCGATAATCTAGACTTTTTCTAGTCATTCTCATGGGATAGTCATGACAATTTGAGTCTCACACTGGGGGAAGGAAAAGTGTTTACTGGGTCTCCCATGTCGGACTTAAGATAGTGCTTAAGATAGTATCTTAAGATAGATGAATGAATTTGAGCGTTACCCGAAGTATCATCTTATTTATGCCACAGAATAGAGAATGTAATCTCTATTCTGTATTTGTGTCAATGGTTAATCGCTCATCACCATACAAAATGAATTTGAGTAAAACTTCTTTTGAAAGAAACGAGAAACCATGAGGGAGCAAAATTGCATTCACACTATTGAGAAGATCAGATCTAGGCACATTATACGAATTACAGATCAGCAGGAAATGTTCCTTGTCCTCTACCCCATCATTTGCGGGACACAAAGGGTTGAATGTATCTCTAAAGTTATGCCTCACTTTATGATAATTTAGTTTGCTCAGTCCTACCCGTAACTGAGTAAGAATAGCTAGACCTTTTGGATCATGAATACCGTATACTACATAGTTTAGGAGTGGGTCGGATAAGTTTCGATAATTTTGTTTTAAAAAAACTTGGTGGAGGTGATAACATAATCTCTGGGTCATCCTTGTCTGAGTGTGTTCCATTCAGAGAGACAGTCGGGGTAAAAGCTGGTCTTAAATCTTGTCGTTCTTATCTGCTCAACTACATACATCTGCATTACGAAAAGAATACATAGCTTGTGGTGATTGTGGAATAAGGTATCTTGTGTACTCAGGGGTACCATATGATTATTCAGTGAGGTATCTTGTCTGAAATCGCATTTTGTGGGTGGGATGTGGCCGCATATACAATTTATAAAAGTCAGTTAAAGTGTTGCGGGGCAAATACTTTGAAATAAATTTTATTATTCCTATTCCGTGTCTACATTATAGTATAATTGACTGGATGTGACTGGATGTGACTGGCAAAAGACAATTTAGAATCAAGCATGATGGCAAGATGTCTATGTTCATTCATTTTGATGACTGGGATGTCATTGAATAGAAATGGTGGATGATCGGCTCAAATTTTCTTTATTGAAAAAGTCACCGCAACTGCTTGTTTAGTTGGATCAGGATTAAAAACCATGCGCCAAGTATGTGCAAACTTTTGATGATGTAAAGATCATGATCCAGGTGTGAAGCAGCCTGATCAGAATTATGAACAATGGTGAAGAGTGAGGTATCATCAGCAAACAGTTTGACATTACATTTAAGATTATCAGTCAAGTCGTTGATGTACGCAAGGAAGAAAAGTGGGTCTAAGATGGAGCCTTGAGGGACGCCGGAGGTGACTGAACTCCGTTCCGATGTTTTACCATTCAAAACTGTCCGCTGTTTTCGATTTGCAAGGAAGTCTTTGATGAGTGAAAGTAAATTTCCAGAAACACCACAACGACGAAGTTTATAAATAAGATCTTCATGCCAAACCCTATCAAATGATTTGGATTGTCAAGATAGACGGATCGAGCATCAAGGGGTGCATTGCAATCAAAGGCAGTAAGTATTGTATGAATAATAGACAGTAGTTGGTGTGTCGTGGAGTCATAGAGCAAACACTACTTTGGCAGTTCAATCAGAAAAAAATGCAGAAGTGTCTGCTGTAACAGGGTGGTCAGGGCATTTTAAAATCATAAATTATGTGAAAAACAACTTGGGGACAATATGCAAACTATATAGCTATTGTTGCTCCGTAGGTTTGTTTCCAAACTGAGCAACAATAAGTGAGTTGTGGCTCAACAACTCCTTCTTTACACCTCCTGAAGGTCACTTGAAGGCAGAAATTCCTTGGCTTAATGAGATCATACTGTTTAGCCTTAACTGGTTGAAATGGCAATCTCATTTGCGTATGTCAGCAATTTGAGCTCCCTGAAAATTTTATTGGTTATCGTATGTTAGGTTTCTACATGTCACAAAGTTTGTGAAACAAAAGCCAAGTAGACCTCTGAACAAACTAACAAGCGTAAGAAAATACCCAAAGAGTATAATCTTTGGCTTCTAGAAGAATTCAGTTCCCCAAAAACGCCAGATATTTTTTAGCTTCAGTATACCTGTAATGATGAAATTGAAAATCAACGTGAAAATCCTCAATTTTTTTTTCAAACTTTGATTGCGAAATTTTTAGAATCGTTGCATTTGGAAGTAGTTTCGAACAGATGACGAACTTTCGAGAGCGTTCGAAGTAATCAGTCGAATATTAAGAGCATCGAAAACAAAATTTAGGCAGTTTCATTCTTATTGAAAGCAAAAGCTATCGGATTGATGCTGTTTTCTTGATCAGCTCAATACAGCAATGGAGGAAAATCCAAATGGGCAAAGATACGGGATTATCGACAGTCAATTGATAGAAAACGTTTCGAATATACTGGGATTTGATACAGGAAGGCTCAATAGCACTCAGAATTCAGAATATTGGAAAGCGAAGTTCGAGGAGGCCGATGGAACCCTTCAAAGCTGTGAAAAGAACAAAAAAATTGTTGAAAAGCAAAATGAAGACCTCAAGAATGAAAATAAACAAACTCAAAAAGCAGTTGATGATGCTAAAATGGCCATGGCGAAACTTTGTGCAAGAAACGAGATTCTCGAAGAGCAGTATAAGAAAAATGAAGAAGAAAGAAATGATCAATGCCAAAAGATTACTTACCTTGAGAAAGAATTGAACTTGCAGAAAGAGATTGTGGAAAAAATAGAGCGGGAACTGAACGAAAGTCAAGAGACGGTAAAAGAAGAGATTGCTTTGAGAAAAAATCTAGAAATTGTGAATGAAAAAACTAGCCTGAAAGTTGATTCACTTGAAAAGTACGTGGAAACTCTCATTGATATAAAACAGTTGTATGAAACAAGGATTCGAAATTCTGATACAGTCATTGCTAAAAAGGAAAATGAGGTAAAAGAAGTCACAGAAAAGCACTTTATACAAACTAAAAAGTTCGAAGAATTGGAACATGATGCTGAAAAATTACAAAAGGATATTCAAGATATTTACGGTAAATTCGAAAGTTGTTGCAAAGAGAGGGATACAACTGAAATGAAATTCAATGAGTTGCGTGAAGTTTATGCGACAAACAGCGATAAGTTATCAGACGAATGTTATTCCCTTAATGTTTCACTCCAAAGAGCTTACAATGACTGTGAGGTTTATTGCAAAAGAATAGAGGAGTTAGAAGGGACGCTTGAAGGATTGCATGACACAAGGTCCTTGCATACAGAAGAAATTGATATTCTGAAAACGCAAGTGAACGATAAAGACGACCAGATAAGCAAATTCAAAAAGAAAGAGGCAGAACTTAAGGACAGACAGTCAGAATTGGAAATACAGAGTGATGAGCAAAAGGAAGAGATACGAAAGCTGAGAGAAATGTTTGACGTGGAGAAAGCAAAGAATGAAACTTTAGAACACATGTGTGGGCAGAAAGTCAGCGATTATGATGATTATGTTAGCAAGTTTAAAGATTTGGGCAGACGGCTTCAGATGCTTGAAACTAGATTGAAAGAGGAAAAAGAAACGCATTCGACGACATCAGAAGTTAAAGAAATGTTACTTCGTGAAAATAAGGAGTTACAACAGAAATTAAAGATACTTCAAGACGATTGTGACAATAATGAAAAGAAGGTAAATGATCTAACAAGAAGCTTGATTCTAGCGCAGGACGAAAACGCTAAGCTCAAAAAGGCAGTAGAGGAAACATCCGAGGATGCAACAAAGCAAACAAATAGCTGTCAAGAGCTGACAGCAAAGAACCAGTGTCTAAGTGCAGTGAATGAGGAAAACGAGCAAGAGATTGCTGCTTTGAAGAACCATTTGGAGAAACTAAAAAATCAATTATGGACTTTACGAGAAAGGAGCATCGAGGTGTCGGCAGCAGCTGATGTTATCGAGAAGTTCAAAGAACGATGTTATGTTTTGAATGAGGAGAAGAATGAGTTGTTGGCTGAGCTAGAGAGGCTGAAGGTCGACAGATGCAGGCTTACGAGAGTGAATGAAGAACAGAGAGAGGCGATTTGGAAGGCAAGACAGGGCCAATCTGTGTCGCAGTCACGGATAAAGGATTTGGAAACAGCTGTTTTTGAGCTAAGGGAAGGCAAAGAAATGGCACTTCAAAAAGGTACTTCAGATCGTATTTCTTTGAGTAACTCAATTAAATTGCTACAAAGCAAACATCGATCATTTGCATTTAAATCATTCTTTGCATTGGGAAAATTTTCAGTTTTTAGAAGAAAACAAGGTTTTTTATGTACTTGAAATGTTTCAATCATAGAATCGATTATCACACTGTACTGTTGCAAAACTGAACTCGGCCTAATTGAATCTGCATTGCAAATTCATCTCCAAAGTGAGAATAATTTGAACGATTTAAAAAGGATTCAAAGGGGAATCCAAGCTCAACAGTGCTTACATAAAAAACACAACGGCATACATCAGAGCTTAATAGAACGTATAAAAAAATAAGCCTGGCATAAGTCAATGAAATTAATCGAATATGAAAGTAAATAAAATTAGAACAAATACACAAATGCTCTGATTCTCTAAGTTTTTACACTGCTAAAATTATTTTGCCAGGCAGATTAAGAAGTGGGATAATCACTTTAAAACTTGAAGAATATTGAGACTGAATAGCTATTTACTGTCATTGAATCGCTAGGACTCATAAACTACGATGATAATATGAGCATATGGTAATAGGATACTTAACTTACATTTCTACATAAGCTAAACTATCAACACTCTTTCATTCAGACGATCTCGTATTCTTCTTCTAAATAACTATCTGAACTTCATCATCTGCTTTCACACCGTTTTACTTCGATTATTCAAGTAGCACCAATGAACTTTTTGAACAACCTATGCCAAGTTAGTCACCTTACGTTCATGCTGAGGCGAAATACTAGTTTACTTCTATTAATTCTCCATTTAAATTGCTTCGTTACTTTTTGTTATGCATTGTTTGCTTTAGCTGTTAATACTTGACTGTTTATCCACAGTTGAACAATTACAAAGGGATTTCACAGAGCATATAAAGGATTCCGAGCAAAGGTGGGAACAGAAACTCAAGGAAAAAGAAATCGAGTGCGAAAAGCAGTTGAAACGAAAAGAGGCAAACGAAATTCTGATGAGACGAATGGACGATCAACTTAAGCAGAAAGAGGTACAATTAGAAGTGAAGCGGGGTGAACTGAAGAGGATGTTGGTCCAGTGTGCAGATTTGAAGAACGATAAAATGAGGTCCGAGAAGAAAATCGGTGAGCAAACAGCTTGATGATGTTTAATTTTCTTCCCTTGCGTTGATCATTCTTGAACCACTTTCGTTGATTAAGAGCGAATTTGTAGAAAAAACAAGAACAAAAAAATCTGACAGAGAATGCAAAGAAATCGAATGACATCGACAACTCGTCTAGTAATCGCAACTATTATAAAGGCTGAGATTTCCCCGCTTCGAAAAACCCTGATACATCTAACGAAAAAAAGTTAATGAAAATAAGCGAGTTACTTTAGTCAACCACCGATGAAAAGACGGTGGCCAGAAAAACGGTCTTTTCACATATTCTCGCTATATACTATAAATATGCATATAGCTACAGTTGCCTGATGATCGCATGAAACTCGAAGGAGCAACTTAGAACCGTCCTGTTCTATACACTATATAGCGTGTATGGCTCTGCCGATACTGTACCGGGCACTTGACGACAGACCGGTAAACAGTAATTTTCATTAAATGTACACATATATATAACGGTCAGCAATAAAGTGACATGAAAATCATTTATCTCAAAGGTACTACCATATTACATGGAGCTAAATGCGAAATAAAACCGAATCTAAATTGAAATTCCAATTTATGTAAGACACTTGCTTAAAATGCCACTACAAACGACGTTTAGCTTGTCGTTTTTTCATTAATTACTTAATCATGGTTTCCATTCTTAGAATCCTTGCAATTAACGGAGAAGACTCTTACCGGGAAAGTAGAGAAGCTGGAACCACGTCTCAGCAAATTAGAAGAAAGAGAAGGGGAGCTTATAACGATGCTCAAGCAAAAAGAAGTGGAAAATAAAAGCATTAATGAGAAATGGGAAAAACTAGCAACGGCAGGAGTTGAAGAAATCGCAAAGGCAATCTGGGATTGAGGCTTGTTGAGATTAATTTATTACTATAGACTTTTTGTTATTCTGTATTCAATTCTATAAATTTCAATACTTATGACTAAATAATTATTTCGAAAACCTGCAGTTTGGTACACATTCAGTTTTAGTAGCATGAAAAGCTTTAGTAAATTAGGCCTCATTCTCTGCTGAAAAATTGCCAAACAGCCTATTTAGATATCTTGTTTTTTCATCTTTAGTTGTTGAACTTAAATTCTTGAATGATTTTTCACTGCTCCTTTTGGCATGGCAGATCAACTAAACCGTTCAGTATAAACTTTGCTTTAGCTAGCAACCAGGATCTAGAACAGCATTTGACTGTTCTTCATATTTCGAATGACAATACGGTAGCGTCTTGGTCTAGCAATTTGGGCACCTTAAAGATTTCTTTACATAACCCTTCCTGAGGTTCGGCCTAGTTGGCTTTTAAGCATATTGAACTTATAGAATATTGATTGAAGTTATGGTAACTAATAAACATGATCAAATTGTGGGGTTTTTTCTGTTAATTACGTTTAACAAAAAACAGACTATTATTGCTGAATACCTTTTTGTCCTAAATTTTATCCTTAACTTTCATGTTCAAAATTGATTGGTCTGAATTTTCGCAGCCATTTTGCGTAAGTCGCGGTAGTATAAAAACCATTTACAAAAGGCACTTACCAAATCGTAACACCTGTTTTTCTTACAGGTGAATCTAGCAGCAAGACGAAACTGAATCATGAAGCATCGAGGAAAAATACTGTGGTGATATTCTCTAACATAAATAACTTGTGACCTATAAGATACATTCCAATAAATTCTTTGCTATTAACGTTCATAGTTATTGAAAAGTGTCGTGTTTATAGCTGACCGTTTCTGCCTGAATCCAACTGAACATTTACGGGTGATTGGCTAGATAGCTGCCTCGGTTTCCATTTGCTCATCGATTTCTGACATAGAGGCTTCGAGTTCAAGTGGCAGGCATGTCATGTCACGCAAATTGACTAACACAGCCGTGCTTGTAGTGCTGAAATCGGGCACTGAGATGAGAAGTACTGATTGCCCGCTGTCACCTTAGAAAACGAAAGAAAACTGATATCTCAGGGAATAAAAAAGGTTTGGATATCACTAACAAGAACCAAATTAAACACTGAAAATACAATATATCATGTGAAGTCTTCAAAATGTATTCGATAATTTTGATCAAAGGGTTTTATAATCTCCTTCGGTCTTCATACCTATAGTTTGAAGAGAAATGTTACAATTTAAAGCAACATGATACCTTAACAAAGACATTGCTTATTGACGTGATATCAGCATGAATTACTCGTTGCTTGAGACGCTTCTAGCAAAAGACCCTCTTTAAACGATTAATCTGGTTAAAAGAATTACTCTGGTTATTGAGTTACAATGTTTGCCAAAGTATTGGAACACCATCAACGTTAGCTGCTTTCCCTGTTCTCTTTCAAACAACTTTGCATCGATCTCCATAACAAGCACCAATTGACCGTAATATTTTCTATATGAAACCATAACAGCCGAGGAGCAATTTCATCCGTTTTAGAGGCATGGGGCAACTCAGCTATTTTTTAGAGGTGAACTGAAAATAGATCAAGAGTTGACTGAAACTGTTTGGGTGCTCTGAGCACTTTTGGCAAACATTGTAAACTGGTGACTAGAAACATACTACAAGTAATTGGCTTTATATCAAACTGAGAACATCACAACCTTTTTATTCACATATAGATACATTCCCGTACAACCATTGCACTAATGAGATCCAGAGCTTATAGCTAAATATCGTAAGCTGCTACATACCTTTGACAGTTTTTGTGACAAAAGAAGGTTGGTTCCCGGCAAAGTATACCTGTGGGCAGTCACGCAAGACAAATGGATCTTCTGTGTAATAAGGGTAGCAGCCTGGTGAAAAAGATAATTAAAAGTATTAGCAAATAAATGTAATAATTTAGGAGAAAAAAAACGTCCATTGATAAAATACGTCCATTGACAGATAAAAGTATCTCTGTTTTCTTATTTGTGGTTTGAGGGAGACAAATTAGCCAGGAAAATTAGCTACTGGCTATAGTTGAGAATTGAAATTTTCTCAAGTAACGGCAGCATCGAATCAGTAGTATTTTTTAAAAGCAAAAACCAAGCACATTGCAACAAAAGCCACATACTCAGAGTATCAGGACATGTTGGACATAAGTGTCCGCATCTCAAAGTGAATTCAAGAATCTCCATTCGATCTTCGTAGCTTGAGAACTGATATATATTTTGAATATTTTGTCCAGAAGTGCCAAGGAACCTGCGTTGTAAGAGATTCAAAATCATAATTGGAGGAGAGGAAGAGGTGAAATTTCGTGGAGCTCTTAGAGTTTCAAAGATTGGGGAAGCATTTGTGTCAAGGGAGTCTTTCATGACCATAGGTAGTTATGAAAATCTGGAAATATTTATTTTGGCAGCAATATATCGGGAATTTATAATTCATGGCAGGGAAGCCTTTATCTTTCATGCTATGGATAGATGTAAAAATCTGGAAATTATTATTTTGGCAATAATTTATTGGGGATTCACCATTATATTGGACACAAAGAAACATCTAGCTCAAAGAAAGGCAAGTATTGGAAATTTACTTGCGATGTGGAAATTTAAAGATCATCAAATCAAAAAAGGAAATAATACAATGAAACCCTCCATTATAGGGTACCTCCAAACAAAGGACAATATACAAATCAGCTGATAAGTAACGTTCCATTTAAAACATTCAGACAAAGGATACCTCCTTATAATGGAAAGTCCCTCCTTATGATGGACAGTAACTTGGCCTCATATGTTGCACCTAATTGGAGACTCTTCTCTTTTTTTCCAGCTTTATAAGGATCGAAGTTGAAGATCGGTAAGGCAGAACACTCAGTAGCTAAGTCATTCCCATTACGTTTTCCTCAAATACAGAAGGTATTTCACTAAGATCAACTTTTCCAACGCTCTTTATCTTCAATCATTGAAATCTTAGCTCTAGTTCGGATTCCAGACGAAAATTAGAAGGTCTGAAGTATGCTTTTTGGTAGGAATGAACAAGATTGATTCTTGTAACACAGCTATTGTTGGCTATCTAGAGACACGAAAAAGGACCAAACACATACCTCACGCCGCCAATAGAGGCCTCATAAGGGTTACTCATACTTTTGACTGTAGGGTAAGACAAGGCTTTCGGGAACATGCATTTATGCAGTGGCTGCTGGGGCATGAAATGATTCGCTGGGTCATATTCACCAGGCATAATGTCCACTGGAACGCTTGCCTTTTGAAAGCCAACAAAAAACAATTGGTATGTAACAACACAAGGTGAAAACAAGCATTTCAAGGATGTTGTATTTAGATCATGCTTATTTTGAGCAATTGATTGAAATTTCAGGCTGCATGCTGCAGTGCATTTGCTATCTTTCCCAGTCAATAACAGAGGATATATGACTTAAAATGTCATATAAGTTGACACAGGTCTAGTATTTCAGCAACAAAGTTAACTTGACGCAAGACAAAAACAAGACTATGAAAATATAGCTCTTACACCGAGTTGCACAAGAATGTCATCAAGGTATCTCATTGGTTCAACACTGCTTGCCTTAATGTTCCTGGATATGTACTTGGCCTAGCAAAAAACAATTTGAAAGCTGTTATTATTTGGTTAGCTAATAAAAGAAGACATTGGACTTGAGGACAAAAACAGTTTAACAAGTAATTCTTAAAACATATACTACATTGCAATTAAAATAACAAACTAAGTGCGGGACCTAGAAATATTAACACAGCTAATCTTTCAGGATTAACCAGAGTTGAAAAGCTGTTAGTTTTATCATTGAATCTAACTTAAAGAGGATAAAGTCTTGTTTACAACTGACGAAATTATGAAAATAATGCTGAAGGAACAAAGATTCATAAAAAGAGCAAAAAATCATAATTTTAAATATCTTTTCAATAATAACAGGTTAGTGCATAGAAGTATATAAAAAGCCAATTACATACTATTTTTTCACTATCTTTTGATTGTGTTGATTTGCTTAAACAGTTGCCAGCAATGATAACTCGCACAACTTTTGCGAAATCATTTTGATCCTGCAATAGATGAACCAAATCTAAATAGTATGTATGCCAAGCAGCAAAGGCATCTCCTTATAGCAAATAGTGAATACTGGAAGTTCTAGTTTGATGTTGTTATTGAAGACATATTATCAAGATAAAATAAAGCAATATCATAAGCACAAGCGATAAGCTACAAATTTTATAAACCATGCATTTTTTAAATTTAGTTTTACTTTATATATGGCAATGTGAGACAAAGAAGATGGAAAATTTTTACAGTTGATAATCTCAGTAAAAAGTTATTGCAAAATCTGAATCAGTTCTTTTTTAAGTACAAGAGTAACATACAGTTTATAAATACCTCTACACTGCCAAGCTGCCCAGTTATCAAGTCAACAAACATTTGAAGTGCAAGTTGGTTATGCTCCTCTGATCCAATGCCCAAACCGGATATAAGTGCAACATACCTACAAAAAAAATAGCCAGTAATAATTTATCATTTAAAAGTGGTATAAAAATGTTTCAAAAGATACTGATACAAGATATCTGAGGCAAGGATACAGATGAACAATGACAGAAATCGTGATTCTTGCATGACAGGGCATATTGATTCACCCCCTGCTCAAAAAATCCATACTTTGTCACAGCATAACACAAAAATAAAAACACATATGCGGTAGAACATCTAAAGTCAGTCATATGCAGGGATTTTTACACATTGACCGATGTGATCTGTGCAGGGACTGCTAGTTCCCTGGCTTTTCACCCCAGCAATAAGCTAAAATATTCATTAATATCACAATGGTAAATTCTTGAAGATGAGCTGCAAAAGCATTTAGAAAAATTCATGAACCTGTCTTCTCCCTTTGTCAAGGCCAGATCCAAGTCTGGTTGAGGTTGATAAGGCAGCTCACTATAACAATAATCTTCAACAAAAAACTTTCCTCCATCAATTTCATGTCCCAAAACAGCTATGATTGTCCCTGAAAAAAGCCAACTTTCTTTTATCACAAGTGCTGGGTAGATAAGCCTTTCACAAAACATGTTGGATTCAGAAGCAAAAGGAGACAAACCACAAAGAAAGTGTTCAAATAACATGTTAAACTCTTCTTCCATAAAATAACATATAGATTAGCATTTTGCTACCTAAAATTTCCACTCCTACAGTTCGAGGATGCTGACTTCTAGACAGGAGCTAGGAAACTTTCTTTTGAATGATTACAAAAAACTTTTTTAGTACATGTGCCAAAAACACATGTCTCAGTCAAAACTGGGTTTCTACCAGACTTGCTAAAATTGAAGAATAGAAAACTTTCATTGATAGGATTTACAAAGTTCAATGAATAGAATAAACAACAGAAATTTTTATAAAGGTTTCAGAGACTGAAGCAAGCCTCAGAAAACCATACCTTCATAATATAGAACTGCAGTTAATGCCTTTTAGTTGCTGATAACATCCGAGTGTCCCTAAACCCTTAGCAGCCCTACAGCCCTTGAAAATTTAGAAATCCGTTTTTAAAACAACAGCTAGGTGATTACCCCCAGCAGCTTGTAGGGGATGCTATATTGTGAGAATGTACAGGGGTAGTTGCCCCCTTGACCTCACAAAATTTTTCAATTTTCTTTATTCTCCCAATTGTTCTGCTCTAATTGTCCCATTGTTTCCCATTGTCTCTTCTTATTGAGAGTTGCCTCTTGCCCTGCAGCTATTTTGGCATTTCTAGGTATCAGTAATTCCCCATGAATAAGGTATAAGGAATAATGTTGACTCCACATTACCTACATTTTAGGGATTTATAGACCAGCTAATGAGAAGGCTTGAGATAGCCAAACACCCGCATGATATATAGTTTGCTTTAGATTATCATTAGCAACTAGTCACACATTTTCCTTTTCCTGTATAAAAACATAAAAATTCAATAGAGTAGATAAAGAAACTACCGTGTTTCAATATAAGATGAATCTTCACCTGTTACACAAGACTGAATTGGAATATCGCCAGTAAGAGATACTCGCTGAGATTCATCTTCAATAATCAGTTCATCAGTTTCATCAATATATTTTTCTCGTGGTGGCAGTGGCATGAGGTTGTGCTTGAAAGTAACAATAATTTCAATAAAAATGAGAAAAATATCAAAATTCTATAACCTAGAAGTGAGTCTCCAAAAAACCTAAAAAATTCTTCCTGACAGCCTTAATCAATTTAGATAAAATCTGAAGGATTTTAAAAACATTTTTTGCCAATTAAGAAAAGAAAAAATACTTATTCTGTATTTGACAAGAATAATGGTAAAGGACAATACTTCCAATACATCTAGAGATCAAAAACAAAAATTTGTGTTAAAAATGAGAAAAAGTTGCCATTAAAACAACCTGATGATGAATTAAAGATAAGAATAAAGCTGTGGCCCTGGTCTAGAAATACATAGGATGACGCATGTGCATGCCTAAAAGCCCCTAAAGACCATTATACCAGCAGAAAATGGCAAGTGTGAATGTTGAAATACAGCATTTCACTTCTAAAGTATAATGTTAATAGCTTTGTCAAAACAAAGAAGATCTAATTAAATTTCCTATTAAGTTTTCAACTCAAAAGGAACTATCATATAGCTGTAAAAATTTTGAAAATGTTGGTACTTTATCAAATAAGAAAGTAAAGGAAGAAAAAGAATGTTTGAATCGGGATATTGCCATACCTCTCGGCTAATCTCATTTAGAATACTAGGTTCCAGCTCCATCTTTTTGAACAATGTACCAACTACACAGCATGTTTCTTCTATTTGCAGGTCAGAAAGTTTTTTTATAACTGCTGACTTACCTGCAAGTAAAGAAAATGACAAATTTACTAGAGAATGGAGACCAAAGTTACAAATTTACTAGAGAAAAATAGTCAGACAATGAAGGATACTAAGGCTTTAGTTAACTAGAACAGGAATAAAAACTCTTTGATTAAACTTAGACAACTTGAATTTTGAATTTTTTTGAATTTGTCTTGCAAGATGAGGTGGCATTTAGGGAGGCCTCTCAGTTTGAGGCGCGTGATTGTGAGCCCATTCTTTGGAACGTGCCCAAGTGAGACAAGCTGTGCATTTTGCCACACACCTGCTTCTCAAAAAGAGAAGCATGAAATTTGGTGGCATGCTGGTAATCGCACGCCTTGAAAATTTTAGGTGTGCTATGGCGTGCGATGACGTGTGCGATCAATAAAATGGAGACCTCACAATTTTTATGAAGACCTGGTGTCATCTTTGTATTAGAATGTGTGTATCACTGCTTGAAAAAGCATATGAGGTTTTCGTAAAACCAAAAAGGTTTTATGGAATTTTAGAAGAAGTTTCTTGAAAACAAAATAATTTAACAAAAAGGATACAAGTTTTATTGGGAACAGCGAAGACAGAGGCATTCAAAAATGGAATCATTCAATCTCAGTTTCAAAAAGAGCTCAAGCTAAGGATATGCTAACGGACAAATATGGAGTAACGGAAACACCCATGTTATCGTTTTGACCAAAACAGAGTGGCCCAGGGCAATGTGTTCAAGAAAATAAGAAAAGAATGGAGAGAGAGAACGGAGACAGAGTAAAGGAATAACGGAATAACGGAGTAATGGAAACCGGGCCTAATGGAAACTAAGTAAAGAGTTAAAATGCCTTCAGGAATGCCATCAATATAACCCACACAAAAGAAATTAAAAGAAACAAAAGAGAAAAAGAATAGTAATTCAAAACGTGGAACTGTGCATGCAATAGAAGGCATGCCTCTGGAGTTCTAGGTGTGTGTGGAGGCGTGCGCATGCAATCGAACGCCTAATATTACCAGGACTGGATATCACACACCTAAACTGTGTGTATTTAAGATTACTTCCTTTAAAAATATTGTCTCGTTGCTCCGAAAATGAAATCCCATTACACGATATTCATTTTAATGTTAAAAAATGGAAAACTGTTTGAGGCAGTCAAGTGTGATGAAAGAACTACTCTGAAATCGCATAACCACTGTTTTCATTACAAGAAGTAATGGCTTAAAATTATTGGCTTAAAAAAAGAATTAATATAATCTAGCTATGCTTGTTCAATACAGTCCATGTTGGGATCAAAATAATAAAGTTTTTTTTGAGAGTGTCTATAACACCTGAAAGTTATTGAGTTATATAATTCTTTGGCACCACAAAGGTTAAGTATCAAACGGAAAAGTTGTAACATCAATAGTACTGATATTACCGCTTTTTAGTGTGATTTAACCAGTTATGAATTGCTTGCCTTTATAAAAATATTGCTTTAAGGCGCACATACAGTCAGCCACATGCCCACGAAAATCTTCATGGAGAGGCCTGTTTAGGCTGCGCAAGAAAACAAGGCTTCTTGATTGAAAAAACATAATGATTTAATCTACATGTCAATGTCAAACTTCCCTTATATAAAGTACCAAACTAGAAGGCATTGTAGCCATTCAGCCGTGCAAAAGCGGGAACACTTTTAAGAGGAAAAAAAGGATCTTGAATACCTTGAAAAAAAATCTTGAAATTTTTAGGCATTCACAAGTAATCTTTAATGCAACTCAAGTGGTCTGCTAAGTTTTCTTCAACCCAATCTGACTGGACAGTGTCTACTTTCAAGAGATCATGAGCATACACTAGTAGGTTAGTACAATTTTGTGTTTGCAATTTTTGTTTAAATTCTATGTATGAAATGCAAAAAATACAAATTTTAATGTTTTTTCTGTGGGTCTTGAGCATTCAAGAGTATATGAACAAGATAAAGCACAATAACACTTATCAGGGCCCAGGTTAGAAAAAATTAATGATATTGCTAATGTGTCACTGTGACCAGTGGTACATTATCAGCTGTGACCTGTGGGCAGAGGCATTGGAGCTGTGAGCAAGGATGCATATATATATACGTTACTATAGTATACAGGCACCAGACTGGAAACTTTATTGCGTACCCGCGATATATTGCCCGTGCATTTTGGCCGTGCAAAGTCCTTACTTTAATACATTTCACATTAATAAATTTCTTAAAAGTACAGCCACAGCCAAACTTCACAATATTTTGTGTCACAAGAGGTCTGAGGTGTGAGCACAAGAATGTCAGCGTATCTCCAAGCATATGCCGGTCTGCAGAGTATGGCACTTTTCGACGAGATCTCCGGTGTGCACGAGCAAAAAGCCTGGTGTGCCGGTGTGCACCACCAAAAATGTCTGGTGTGCTGGTGTGCACCGACTATTTTCCCCTGTTGTGGTTAAAATTTGTGAATTTGCATTTCACCGTAAAAATGCGTGTGAAGTATACTGTTGAAGATAGCGCAAGTTTCTATTTGTATATTTGTCAAGTAAGATTCATGATACCTCAAATTGTTCATACAAAACTGTGCTTGTTTTTATCAGCTGACATTTTTTATGGGACTACACCAAACCACACCCATCTTAGTTGCCACACCCAAAAATACCCGGTGTGCAACAGATTTTGCACAAAAATATCTCCGGTGTGCACATGCCATACTCTGCAGACTGGAGCATATGCAAGTTTACAAGCCTAGTATCTACAGCTTTATCTAAAAAATTGAACAAAGGAAATACTATTAGATATTTTGGATATTTTGCAGGCTGGTCTAGAGAACTTTTACAACTTGAAAGAAGACCTGAAGTCAATATATTGATATAACAAACCACGTCTAAATCCAAAGTTGTCAGGTTAAAAAACTTGCACGATAGCACAGATTTATTTGAGCTCAATACGTCAAAAAAAGATTTTTTCCTGTGAAACAAACTCAATCAACGATCTAGAGAGTTTTATGAAGCACAATCGTAAATTAAATTTATGCTTACCCCATTTTTTCTTAACGGTCACAGCAAGATTCTTCTTCATTGCCATTAGTCTAACTGCATAGATTTGCGAGTACTGAAGATCGAATTTTCGACCTTTCATCACAAATCGGTCCGAATGGCTTTTGTAGGAACAAACACATCTTTGCACCTTTGCCTCCATTATTGATTTCCCGCTGAAAGTGAAAACCTCGTTTTCAAAAAATGAATTTCGAATTGAATTGCGCCTTCGCTGCGATTATTTTTATGCTCAAAACAGACGTTGATGGCGAACAGTAAGGAGAGAGTAAATAATGAACAATTAATCCAATAACCTGTTAATTTTACAGATTTAGTATGCCAATATTTAAAAGACCTAGTTTTAAAGGAAATCGAAAGATTCCTGAACGGCGTGTAGATGCAGGTGCTACCAACAATCAACTTCTTGACAGGCAAAGCTTGGATCCTGGCGTCGATTATGAACAAAATCCAGTGAAACTGAATCTTGGTGGCAGAAATTTCGTTTTCTCAGAAGGCGATTGGGTTTGTGAAGGTAAGGCAAAGCCCAAAACAAAGTCTTATAGTTATATGAAGGCATAAATGTGTATGTTACAATTCTGATCTTGAAGTCAAATTAGTGCCGTTTGCTTATGGAAAATGTTACCAACCGATCCTAAGGAGAAAACGAACGTCTTTGTGTAGTTGGATTCCAAATGTGCTAGATGGAACGACTATTAGACTCTACCAATAACCTGAAACATGTCGCCATTATAATTTTTTCCAGTAAATGCAGCTCGACGTTTTAGTTGTCGTTTTTGATCTGCAAGACCGAGTAGGCTGTTCTTTTTGAGGGAGAGCTTTGTTTCTAATGTTGGAAGGGACCTGTTGTTTGGATGTACCTTTTGCTTCCCTATCCTTTTCCAAATAGATTGAAGTTCGTGACTATCATAACAAAAACCACTCGACAGGCCAAAAATTTTATTGCAAAAAAATGCAATGACGGGAGAAATCACTGTTACAAAAATAAACCAACTAACCCCCTTTTAAGTTTTTCAGGGTTCTGTGAATACGAAAAGGGCAAATGAATGAATATTTAAGGGGAGCAATTTCTCCTTCATGTTTTGTTTAGGAGGGCAATTAACAGCTCGGTTCAGGTTCCAAGGGTAGTGTGGGTTACCAACTGATTCAAGTGTCATCGTGTGAACAGAAGGTCTATCTGATATGAAAAGTGATTCGATACCAAATTAATCTGGTATTATGTGGCAATAATAATGGCTGTATTCTTTGTAACCTATCACCCATGCCATTTGCAGGCAGTTATAGATCTTGGTAAAAATTCTCTAATTGGACACAATCACTTTTAATGTTTGTTTGCTGCCTTACAGTAGAGCAGTTCATTACTAATGTTAGTTTTTACCAATAACTGCATGTGGTTTTTTTGGCAGAGGGAAGTGACTCAGATGTGGCCACTATTCAAAGCAACAAAGAAATTCAAAGACTGAGAAAGACTGTCAAAGATTTTAGAGAGGAAAATAACTTATTGAAATATAAAATAGAGCTCTTACTGGATATGGTAATAGTTTCTTCTTTTTAAGCATAATATCAAATTTGATTTATCATTTCTAAAGTAAATTGGATCTTTATGATCAAGCATACAACAGTTTTATGATTGTTTTGTAATATCACTACTATAAATTAAACTGATTTGTTTAGATTGGTATTGTGGAGACTTTCAGAAGGTTTTTTCTAGTTCTGCCAATAGGTTATAGGTCAAGAATACTACAGTTGAAACCCGCATAAAAGAACCTTAGGATTTTTTCTGGAAGCCTGAATACGTTCTTAATTAACAGGCTGCTATTCGAAATTCCAATCTAAAAGGTTCTTAAAAAGGTTCTAATATACGTACAGGCCCTACACACATTAACAATGTTTTCCACCGTAATAATTCTAATAGACAAACTTAAACCAGCTTTGTTTTACATGTTAAATTTCAACCAATAAAATGAAATTGGTGTTGTTAGGCAGGGGCGGACACTTGATCAATTATTGGGGGGGCAAGCCTATTGTTTCAATAAGATGACGTCACATTTCACATTGTTTTAAAACAAAAGACCATTGTCCTCTAATGTATTGGGGGGCCGTCGCCCCCTTCTTGCCCCCCCCCCAAGTGTCCACCACTGTTGTTAGGTTGCCCAATTAGAATGCAACATAGCTACCATAACTTGATTTACTCTAAGCTGGTTTAATTTGCCAGTGTGAATAGGGTGTAAAAATACAATTCTAAAAATCCTTTTTCTTTTATATAAGAACCTTTCCAATTTTCAGCTTCTTGGGGGTTCTTATTAAAGGGGTTAAAAAGATTGAATTTAAGTCTCAAGGTTCTTATAAAAACATGTTCTTTTATGCGGGTTTCTACTGTATCCTAGATGTGTTTTGTGGGTAGGAGAGATATATATGCCACAACTTCTCATATCTTAATTTTTTATGTATCTTTTGATTTAAATTTCTTCGATTTTCAAATCTGAGATCACTAATGTTGGACATGGTTTTTTGGATCTCAGCTAACAGACTATTTTGTATGGTAATAAGAGTGTTATCCTGGTAGAGAACATAACTGGATAAGCAATTTATATTTAGTTATTCATTTTCACACAAAAAGCAGCTTTATGTATAATAGTTCTGCCATTTTTATGTAGTTCAACATATTCTTTACCACTGACACTAAAGCTTTCCTCTACTGAATCTAGATAATTCATACCTGTATTTGTGCAACTTTTATTCTAAATTGTCCCTGATACTATTTTTAATTATTTTTTTAAGGTTGCTGTTAGTAATTCCGATCTGGATGCAATGCAAAATGAGCTTGAAAAGCTCAGAGAGTTCAAGGAAAAGACTGAATCAAAAGGAAATTCAAAGTCAGGAAAGAAATAGTGGTAGTGCTTGAAATGACTTTTCTGGAATTCTGGAAGGCCAAGTCTTTAGTGACTTCACTGAGATGAGTCAAGGCGAAAGCTTTCACAATATTCAAAGTTTTGCCTTCTGTTAGATTTTCATACCGCAGCCGATTGTAATCCTCTATGCATTACATTTAAAATATAATAACATAAATACTTTATGATAATTGTGTGTATATGCTATTTTGGCATGAATTATCCATGCTCTGTAGAAGGGTGTTAAAAAGACCTTATCAGTTTTTGTTTTGTCATTTAAATACCTAGATCGTCATCCCTGCCAGGTCTCTTCTGAAATAAGGTTTTGTTGGTATTTCATCATCTATCAGAATCAGAAAACAAAGATAGAACCTAGGAATTCCCCTGTCATGTAAGCCCCCCTCCAGTATGCCCCAACTTCTTATATCAATGTAAAAGTTGCTAAGAACCCCCTAGCTTGCTAATTTCATAAATACATGATTTAGCCCTTGGTAGATCACATATTCAGTGACAACTAAAAAGCTAAGATAGAAAAAACAGTTAAAAAAATAATTTTGTTGCAATTAAATTACATGATTACCAGGTCATATTGTTTCCTCCAAGTAGATATTGACATTAAAACACTCTAAAAAGAGTAAGAGCTACTTTGGTGAATTTTAGATAACTTTTTTAAGCTCCTCCTAGTTTAACCCTGCTTGAATTAATCCCATCCAAGAACCTCTCAAATCAATTAGCTGATATGTGGGTAATTTGAGGATTTGCATTAATTGCAAAGCAGGGACATGAGTTAATTGTAGATTCAAGTTTATATTGTATATAAATTCATTTTTAAATATTGCATCTGGCAGCTTAGCTTCAATCTATTTTAATGCAGATTGACTCCCAAATATACTTAACAATCAGATTATACCTTAAGTATAATTTCAGCAAAAATTCATGAATCTCATCAAAATTCTATTTTAGCCACATTGTTATTTAGATAAAGGTTCCCAATTTATTAGCAGTGTTTGCCTTCTGGAGGAAAATTGGACACTTCGCTTGACTGTCCTTCCTTCTAATTGCCAATTTTGATTTGCCTTTCCCTCTTTTTGGCATCATTCTCCTTGTTAAACATACACCCCCCCCCCCCTAATCTTCTAGATGCATTCTCAATACAACCATTGGAGTCAAGTAGAAAAACAATGATCGAATCACTAGTTTTATGTAGCTGGTTCATATTTTTTATTTTTGCAAATTATTGCATAAAACATTCAATGCGTTGTTTTTAAGCTGTATAGCTTTTTTAAAGAAATCTATGGGCAGCTCCATGCATGGTGGCTGCTTTTATTCTTAAACCATGTTACTGGCTAATTTTTAACGACGGAATTTTGAGATTTCAATCTAATCTTAATGGTTGGTTTACCTATGTTAAACATTTATTGTTTGTAAATGTGAGTTAATTTCTTATACAATCTGACTCTTTGCTTCACACGAGACGATGTTTTTGTCTTTCTTTTTTTTGCAAATTCACTAAGCAAAAAAATTTATTCCTTCTTTTTTTTGCAAATTCACCATGCAAAAAAATTACTCCTCCATTTCGCATACTGTGCGTGTATTCTGGATTCTCAAGTCAATACAATGCAGTTGATTCAGGAAGTTTGCTTTTGAAAGTCCAGGAACGGATTTAAGCCCAGGTCAAACGAGCCAACATTTCACCCACTATTTCGCCCAGCATTTTTCCTTTAGATGTTGGAAAGTGATCCAACGTCGGTGGTCGAACGATTCAACATTTCACAAAACATTTCACCCAACATTTTCACACCAGATAGAAAAAGGACTGGGTTGAAGATCGCACTAGAGGCTGCACAGAAAAGTTCGTGAAATTTTCGATTAGAGAAAGGAAAAGGCAATCACCGCCTTATCTATATAATTTCTTTTCAAGGAAAGCGATGGCAGATATTTCACTGTCATCGCGGTCTTTAAGGACGAGAGCCGCATCCCCCATCAAAGCGGTGGCCTAAATTCGCCCCCCCCCCCCTGCTGCACTTTCTTGAAGCTCTTCTGTGCTACAGCCTCTTTATTGACGCTTGATGCCTCTTCTTGCGCACAGAATTTGCTTTCTTTCGTCATATTGCCCATAATAATAGTGAACGGAGCAAATGAAACCAACCCGATAAGGCTAAGGTACATACAGCTTAACGTTTTGGGCAAAAAGGTACTTTTTCCACAAGGGAGCCGATGCACCAGTCCTACCTTGGATACCTAAGACATGAGAGGGAAAGAGAAAACATGACTGAATTAAGAGCCGAGTTCATTCTAAACGAAACAACAACAGAAACTTTGAAAAGAATCCTGTGATGTAAATAGGCCCTAACTCCTAGAAGATCAATAGAATTTACAAAAAGTTGAAGAAACACACTATGATATGCAAGATACCAAAAGAGGTGGAAAGGACGGAAAAATAGAACAGCGTGGAAACAGCACACCAAACAAGCACGATATACCCGACCCAAAACAATTAAATACACTTATCTGAGACAAAGGACCAACACTTTCTTTCAAATACCCAGACTACAGAATCTACAGAACGTATGGTTTGTCCCAATTTCATATGATCAAAATCTTTTTGCAAATTTCAAATTTGTAAATTTGATTTACACCCAAATGAAAATTATACAAGTCAGTTAAAAATAAAAACCCGTAGTGATATTAATTTCTACAACATCTCTTGT
Organism: Rhopilema esculentum; assembly: GCF_057945365.1. Taxonomy (NCBI): domain Eukaryota; kingdom Metazoa; phylum Cnidaria; class Scyphozoa; order Rhizostomeae; family Rhizostomatidae; genus Rhopilema; species Rhopilema esculentum. The sequence continues at coordinate 5,929,493 of NC_142827.1, forward strand.
GAAATTAACACTGATAAACTTACATTTGATTAGCATTTTCAATGCAACTATGATTAGAAAACGCAAGAAGTTCACAAAGCTGCAAGTGCTTTCAGTACAAACTACCCAAATTTATCTATCAGGTACACTTTCACACAGCAGATGTTTTAAGCTTTCATTCGTATTCACTCTTGTCTTCATCCCTACTTTCTTCTAATGCCTGGTTCTTGGCCTTGTTTTCGTCCTAGTCTTCGTCCTCATCCTACTCCTTGCCCTCATCTTCACCTACGTCTGCTTTTACGTCTTCATCTTCGTCTTCGCTTTCGTCCTTCTTTTCGTCCTCGTCTTGGTCTTCGTTTTCGTCCTCGTCTGCGTTCTCGTTCTCTTCTACGTCTTTGGCTTCATCTTTGCCTTAGTCTTCGTCCTCTTCTTCGTCCGTGTCTTCGTCCTAGTCTTCGTTCGTGTCTTCGTCTTCGTCCTTCACTTTGTGTCCTCGTTTTCCTTCTCGTCTTAATATTGATTCTCGTCATCGTCTTCTTCATGGTTGTCCATTTCTACCTTGTCTTTTTTATCGTTTTTCCTTCGTTTCTGTCTTCTTCCTTTTCGTAATCATCATAGTTGTTGCCAGCTGCAAGCACCATCACATTCTTTTATTTAAATCACCATGAAACTTTCCCCAAAATGTAAGACTTGACAGCCTGGGGGGTTCACTTTGTTGAAAAAATACGTATATGCCTGCCAGAAAAGATCGTATGACTCTATCCTTGAAAAAAATTCCGAAAACATGATACCTGTGCTTGAATGAATTTCTGAAAAAAGATACCTGAAACATGATATCTTCAATTGGCATACCTGTGCTGGAAAAAAGAGACAAAAGGTATAATCCTGTCTTGGAATTAGAAGCCGAAAATGAATGTTGGCAGGCAGATCCTCCTGTAGTTATTGTAGTAAGTGTACCCTCTGGGCTTGACAGGTTTGTATAGGTTACATTCAAGATATAAAACAAGTATTTTTGAAATTATGTTAAGATACAAGTATTTGAACTGTATTCTCATTTGAAGCCTTAATCCATCACGCAGGATCTGTCTCCTTGTTTGGATGGTAATAACGTTACCTCGAGTCACCATAGTAAGACTGTCGACGCTTTTCAGTGGACTGAAATCAAACTTCAAGGATGTAAAGAAATAAGACAAACCATAGTCCTATTCTCTGGAGGTCTACCAGGCAAGGTTGTTCTACCAAAATTATTGGTGCTCTAACCAACATTCGTCTCGGTAGACTAGACCAATACTTTATAAACATTGTCTATTAGAAACCAGGGCCGTAAATCCCGGGGGGGACGGGGGGGACTGGACCCCCCCAAAAATCTGGAGCAAAACGATTTTTTGGAGAAATTACCATCATTTTCTTTGAAAGGAGGAAATCTCTGATAGCCGGGTTAGAACCAAATTACGTTTTCTGTGTCATTGCAACAAACCTCAGCCACTAAGGTTATTTTTGTAAGCAGAGTGGTTTTTATAATTTTTACAAGATAAAAACTTACCGTTTTCTACCGTTTTTTACTGTTTTCTACCGTTTTATTTTTGAAAACAGAGTATGAAATAAAAAGAGAGCAATCTGTCATTTTATTTGATCTATCTACTAACTTATTTACATACATTTCTATTGTTTGTCTATTATTTACTTTTATTTAGTAGATCACTTTTTGTATCATTAAAATGTATTCATTTTTGATGTGTAAAAATGGCCTACACAATGTGTGACAATGGCCAAAAATGGCCTGAGAAACGTTGAACTTTCTATCCTGAGCGATTCTAGTATTTTATCAAATTTAGTCTGGGGGATGCTTTTTTAGCCTTTCTAGAAGGTAAAATTTCAAAAATTTTCTTCCGTGTCGGACCCAACCATGGTGGGTCCTCCTACGACAGTAAACTTGATTCTTAGCTCCCAAGGTTCAATTTCTTGGATCCGTCTTTGAAAAATGTTATCCATCCAATCATACACACAAAGTCAATGTACTAAGGAATATCTGTAAATACCTTCTATAGAGCAGAAAGTCTTGAGAAACCAAAAATATTGACTTTTGTTTTTAAAGTAATTTGCCCCTCAACTGTTTCCATAACACATACCATAAATCTCTTGTGGTGCCATGACCCACTGCATACTTTATATTCATTCGCTCTGCTGACCCCCCAATTCACATGACAGATTTACGGCCCTGTTAGAAACTGACCCATAATATGACAAAGCAAATGAGAAGCTAAGATACTGATTAGCTTAAACCGAAGGAAATGTTAAAATTTTGTATTGTAAAGATGAAATGGAAATGCTATTTTCCGACGATCAATTGCCTATTTTCTCTTTCATTGACACAAATCATGGAAACAAGAACTCGTTCATGCTCAGCTTCGTTCGTTGGGTTACTGAAAAATAGCTTTTTGGAACACGGTATTGTAGGAACCTTAAGAACATAGATGCCTGTACAGAAGATTGGGGTGCGACTATCGTGCAAGATCTGATGCATTGCGACAATATTATTCCAAACCAAATTACGACTAAATCTAATATAAAATTCTTGGGAAGTGGCCTTGCTGGACTTGAGATGAAAAATTGTTTAGGGAAATTTGAAGGCTGTCCCCCAGGGGGTGCTCCTATTATGGCCTAATAGGAGGTCCAGTCAGGGTCAAAGAGGGCCAAAGCTAAAATGTTAAAAAATTACCCTTAAATGGTAACATAAGAACCGAAATCATGTCCTTGTTGGCATCCGTTTCTTTGTGCTCGCCAGGTCCTACTTTGACAAAAAAATTTCCCATTGACTGTTGTTTATTCGGGGAAATGTTATTATCGAAACTGGGTCATTTGGTAGCCATATGGTGTGACCCTCAAATCGGCTGGACCCCTGTCAAGCCTTAATTGGAGTATTCCTTGGAAAGCTTTCTAGATATTTGAGTTTATCTACAACACCTGAAAACAAAGACTCGGCAAACGACACCAAATGTTTAGTTTACCATGCGGCTTGAATTCGCCTTTGAAAACAGATAGATTCATGTTTTCAAACTGCTTCATTGAAGAAATATATTAAATACAAAACTTTATAACGATAAAGATGTGCATTAGAGGGAAACTTAATTGACATGCTACATTACATAACAGTGCCTTCGGAACGAGATTAATGTTGGTGTCGTGGGGGGGATGCTGGCTCTGCCAATTTATTCCTTGTTATTCAGTACAATGATTATTGACAATTATTTCCCCCAAGCCCCCTGGTTCCAGCTGCCCTGCATCATTATTTTATGGTTGCTCACACTAACATATTATGCCCGGTATTGCGCTCATTTCAATGTTGCTGTAAATGCTATTAAAAGAAAAATATGCTTTAATCAAAAACCTGTTTTTGACTTTATTCTTAGCAACCCAACACTTTGCAAAAAATGCAGAAAATGCAGAAAAGAACGTCCCCTTATTCGATTTTTGCCCCTAATCTCCACTTTTTGGGGCTTTTAAGGGGTTTTGGAGTTAATTTTCTGCATTTTCTAGCTAAAAGCGGGGGTACTAAAGCGCCACAGCCTCCCTGCTCCGTGGCGCCTGTCTTTTGAAGAAACAGATCCCTTTATGTTTATCTTTTTCAGTAAAGAGTATTTCATTTTTCTAAAGTTCAAAATCTAATTCTTACGAGCTTTGAAAAAAGTGCAGGTTAGGTTATTTGTAGAAAAGAGGGCACGAAATTTATTATTTTCGTTTTGATCCTGGCCTAGACTGCTGTTCTATACGCATACTTAGACCTGCTTGCTGCAAAACCTTCTCCCATCTTAGATTGATTTTAGAATGCTACACCCACCATTTCTTGGAGATACCTCTTGTTCTGTTTAATTTTCTTAGAAATGTGAGAGTTATCTCTAAAAACAACACAAAAAAGTTTTGAACATAGAAATAGAGGCCGCTGCTCAGCGTCCGGTTCGCGGGCTCAAGTGGCGGCCTCGCCCTCAATTCATTGGTTTCATCGCTTTCATGTGGGTTGACAAAATACATTCCGATACGGACGATTATTGTCGCTTGTTTAAATTGAAAGACTTTCGATCTCCCTTTAGACTGGCTGCATTCTACTGTTCATTTTCAAGCTAAGAAATGGATCATTCTGAGGTAAGACTACTACATACTCGTGTTTGGTTACTGCTCGCTATGTGCATGCATTTAAAACGAGGGCCTACCGTTCCACTAGATAAAAACATCTACTATGAAACTAATAAATTTCCTTCGTTTAGAAAAGCCAGGGTTGCGATCATGGTTCTGTATTTTAAGAAGTACCCAATGTTAAAATACGGGACACTATTGATCAACTTCCATCGTTATAAATTGTGTAAAATTTCTAAATATTGATTTATGCCCAGATAAGCACCATGACAATTTGGATAACTTGCAGAGCAGGGAACCATCATATTAACGCCCACTTAGGTTAGAAGTGCAATAGAACTTTAATTCAAACTAAATAAAGTTCTCTAAAACATTTGATGCAGACTGAGAGAGTTTCTGTTTCTTCACGACTTTATTTTCTCTATACATTCAAAAGGAAAACGTGTTGGATTAAGCTTGTCCAATAACAGCTGCCAAGCTTTTTAATGAAGGAGAGTTCAGACTGTCTTCTCCCTTAAAATGCTCATTAATAATTAGATAATAGCTTCTTTATTCACTTTGGTTTCGGTAAGAAAGGTTTTTGTTATCAGTTTAGAATGACCCTTATTGAAATATTCTCAAGATCATAGAGAATGAGGGGAGAATAAACTGTGATTATTTTATCAGAAAATTATAGCATATAAAAACTAATAACAAAATAATCATAAATAATCAGAACTGTTACGTAAATGCAAGATGCATAGAAAATGATGTGAAATCAACTGGAAATTATAAAAGTCTGAATAAAAAACAGCTTTTACCTGGATTAATGTCAGAAATAATCGTTAATCATTCATCAAAGGCAAACAGAACCAAAATACATGGACATCCATTAAACCGATGTGTCAAGTATTTCCTGTTAATATAAATTTTTATTCTGAGAGAAAATGTGAACAAGTGATGAAACAAGGGGAGGACTCCAATCAGAGGCCAACAGCTCTCTGTGTTTTTTAAACTCTGCCAGCCAAGCTACCTAGTGACATTTTCAACCCAAGCCCAAACTGTGCTATTAACACACACTACCTCTCTTTACCAAGTGGGCAGGTGATGCACATTGCAATGGCAGGGGCTGTTGCAGCACCCATTGTAATGTGCATCAGAACTGCCATTAGAAAGGTCTTTCTGCACCAGGGGGACCATGACAGTCACTGCAGCTGGATAGGGTTGAGGGGAATGAGTGACAGGATAACATGATTCTGGAGAATATATTGAGAGAAAATGTGAGCACAACCAGAGAAGAACATGAACAAGCAACCAGTCACATAATAAATTTTATGACGAAAAAAGGTCATCATTTGGAATTTTGATGAAACCTGCAGCCTCCACAGAAACTAGAACCCTCAATGAAGCAAGCCCCCAGCTATTAGCATCTGCATTGATTATAAACTTAAATTACACAAAGGTACATTCAAGTAAAAGCTTGAAATATTGCTAAATGTTGAGTATTGTGAAAAATTGTTACACGTAATTCATATTTGTTTCTTCTTTTTGTTTAGGTAATCCTGACTCTAACACAAGCAGATGGTAAGTAATAATTTTCAATTGGGTTAAATAATAAAACCTCTAAAATTGTAAATCAAATGGTACAAATCAAGTGTAGAGGGTATTGCTTTGTTCTAAATATCCACATAAGTTACTTAATAAAAATTATAGTCAGAAAAATTGTGGCTCTTGTATCTAATGGTAAGACTTTAAATGTTTTTCCTCGTCATCTCCTTTGAGTTCTGCTGGGGAGAGCTTTAACATAATCAACTTTTTGTAAACCACAGTTAAGTCAGTAGAGGCTCTAGCTTCTCCTGCGATGAAGGTGCCAGAGGTCAATGGGTGCAGCCTATGAGAAAATCTTGGGATCAGGCCTTTATTTAATAATTTGAGTGTTATATACTATGTGTTCTTTTCCCAAAGTGAACCTTAAAAATAAGAACTACCCCTACCCACAAAGGGGGGAGGAAGTTAATTACCACTCAATCCCTAAGCACTGCGAGTTAGTGACATGCAATCATTTTTCTTGAACATACTTGTGGTCTTTGATTCTAGCTTTAAATAAAGTGTTCAAGTTTGCTGATGTAGAGGAAACAGGTCAAGTAGATGTTGCTACTATTGCAACACTAGCTGTCCAGTTAATGGGAACTGACTTTAATGAGTCAGAGAAAGAGCTGGTGAACAAGAAAGCTGAAGTAAAAGCTGAAAAAGGTAAATATATTTAATTTGCTTGAAATATTATGCCATGCAACCTTATGAGGCAGAAAATTACTAATAAGGAGTCCAGTCAAATTTGAAAGATTTTAATTTTCTTAAGCAAAGACAAAGTTTTTACTGTCATAATTATTCCTGTTTGGACCGACATTTAATAATTCAATAATTTGTTAATAATTTGTTAAGTTAAGAATGTTTGAAAATATTTGCTATACTTATATAGATAAATTAGATGTTGCAAATGATTTTGCTCTATTTTCACATAAAACACCAAAGCAACACGCAACAAGTTAAAGATTAAAAAAAATTTTATATCTCCAACTTTCCATGATTATTTTACCCATTGAGGAACCTCTTTTTTTAATTGATTCTCCTAAAAAATGTTCATGATTACTCGCATTTTCTTTTTCTTTGGTTGTTTACTAGAATACAGCTGTTTCAGTTTGATATACATATATACTTAATAATCTTATTATACAGGAAATAATTGTATGAAACTTAAATAATGAAACTAACACAAGTCTTTGTTTAAGCCTTGTCAGGAAACTCTTTGGGGGGAGGTTGTGATACATTGCTGGTTTTTCTTATTGTAAGAAGAGCTTCACAGTGATCCAAAAAAGCTCATCTTGCCCACAATTGTTTGTTGATTTGAGCCACATAGAGCTGTTGTAAACTTTTTATGTGTTTTGAATAAATATAATGTTACATTATCAGTGTTTATGTTTTAATCACAAGGTATGCTTTCCTATGCAAATTTCCTCGAAATAATGCAACAAACTATGGCAACAACGACTCACTGGGGTGCGAAATTGAAAACTCCGGTGGATTCTTCAGTTGGATTTGATTCTATTCAAGAGCAGTTACGATTAAAAGCACTTAAACGAGGATTTGAATTCAACATTATGGTAGTAGGTATGTTCTTAATTATGCAAAGGTTTTGATGTATGATGAGTGATCTCTAATTGCCAGAGTTTTTGTGAAACCTTGAGTCTGATTTCCACAAGGCCAATTTCGAATTTGCTAGAGATTTGTTTCAGATGTCTCTTTCAATTTCCATGAGATTATGAATTTGCGACCAAATTAAAATGTTAATTTCTTCCAAACTAAACATTTAGGTGCCCATTTTTCAGAACAGCGTGAATAGTGAATGTTTATAGAATGTTTTCTCATAAATCAAGAAAATTTACCAGGCTTTGGTCAGTTATTAGCTATTACAAAATATTTCGCCACAAAAAAGTAGGACTCTTTTCTATTTCCTTGCGAATTCCCTGCTAAATCAAAGATCAAAACTGCTTATGCTTCAATATCTTCACCAACAATTTCGCCAAAAATTCACTGTGAAATTCACCTTGTGGAAATAAACATTTAAAGATAACCTTACACTGGCTTCAATGTGTTTGTGTCAACCAGAGGTGGAAAAAATTTTTTTCTTTCTGGGAACCTAAGAATCTGGCTCAAAACTTTCTGCAAAATTTAGGGGGTAGACAAATAAACTTTCTGTTTGTGCCTATATCTCTTAGTTGATGTATAAAAGTGGGCAAATTTAATTTTAAGAAGTATATATGATACTTCTCTTTTGAATGTTCAATTTGTTTTTATTTTAATGCTTAATTTGTTTTTTTTTCTCAAAGTATTTCTATAGAAGGTTAAATTGAATGCATAAAATTGTCAGGCAATCAACTTCTTAACATAATCAGTATCATTTAACATCAGAGATCTTGACTTTTGTTCCAAAACAGTCATTCTCAACATATTAGATATGCCTTTACTTAATGCATTAATGCACATAAGAAAGAAATCATTCTTAGCTAGAAATTGATTCAATCAATCATCATGATGGAAAATCAAAAGGAAAATCCATGCAATAATCTCCAAACATAGTTTCAGAAGAGAAAGGGGCAAAAGCATTTGAATTGTATGGTGCATTTTATGGAGAAGACTTAGCCTAAACTTTTGACAAGTGAGAAGCAATATGTGGTTAAAATGGAGTCCTAGCATGCAACAGATTAATGTAACCAAGCATATTAACTTATGATCAATGCTGCTCACACCATGGTGCCAGAAATATTTTCTGTGAAAGTAGATTCCAGTACCTATATTAATCTCAGTCTTAATCATGGTTTGTCTTAAAAGCTCAGCTGCTAAAAAAATTCTGATCGTGAGTGGCTGAGATTTCTGTGGGATGGTGAATGTAAATAATGTGCACAAAGAATTTATTTCCAATGGAAAGAGACTAATTCCCACATTCCTTTGGCAGCTCAAATTTAGCTGCTCACAGACAAGTTAAAATAATATTTTCAACTAATTTGACTTAACCTATGTCACCAAATTTTTATATTTACTTTAACACTTCAAAAAATTTCTGTGAAACTTTCTGCCAACATTTTCATCTAGAAACATTTCTGGGAACTACGTTCCCAGGTTCCGATACTTTTTCCACCTCTGGTGTCAACTAATCAATATATATAATAACAATAAAAGTTGTTCTACGTTGCAAATTTATATGCTCACTTAATTTTGAGAAAAAATCTTTTCAATTAATCAATATTTCAGATGGCAATAGAAAATTAGAAGAAAAAAAATGATCAGCTTCATGTTAATATGTTTTAATTGCTGGCATTGAAAAGCTAGTAACAGCTAGAGGTTGAGCGTATCTATGACAAAAAATGAGCTTGGATAGTTATAAAAGCAACAATTGGACAGTGAATTGCTAGTAAAAGCTATAAATACTAGAGGCTGCAAGTATCCATGACAAAAGTGGAAGCTTTGTAAATTAGATTTATTGAAATAGTTATATAGGCAACAATTGGACAGTGTGAAAACCTTCATATCTGGATTCAACAAGCCCCCTCTTCATTTATACTGACTAGTTTATTTTTTTAACAGGATCATCTGGGCTTGGAAAATCAACTCTGATAAATACCTTATTCAAAACAAAAGCAAGTAGATCTACTTGCACTGAAAATTTTAATGGCATTCCAAAAACAGTGCAAATAAAAACAGTGACCCATGGTGAGTTTTTCTTTTTCCAAGTCTGACTGTTACAGCTGTAAAATGTATTTTTAGAGTGCCCCCTTCATTTTGCAACCTGGTCTCTGTGTTTTTTTGTCTGTTATTTTTAAGTTTCAAATAAACTGCCACTATCACATGGTACTTTTTTACTTGCAAACATATACATGTAATTCAAATGCTGCAAAGAAAACAATTAAAATTATTATATGCATTATACATAGAGCCAAGGTCCTATCAAACAGCATTTTAATGTTATCAAAGTTCAGTTTTATTGAAAAAATACTTTATAGCTCTTTTTTTCCTAGTCTTGGAGGAAAAGGGTGTAAATTTGAAGCTAACAGTCACAGATACTCCTGGTTTTGGTGATCAAATAAACAATGCTAACTGGTCAGTATCTTGAAATAAACAATAGTTATAAATGTCTTAGACACAACTTTTACTGATATTTTTAGTAACAGTGACAGGTTATAATGTTCCTAGATTTCTATTCAAGTATGGTGCAGGAGAACCAAACCTAGTTATGCAAAGTTTTTACATTACTAAGCAGATTGTAAAATATTAATTACACATTCACGTTTAACTTTTTATCAAATAAATGCGGAAAAAAGTTTCTTTTTTCAGAAGTTTCATAAACAGAGAATAATTCCTTATTTTGTACCATCCTGTGGTCAATTTTTACTTAAGGCTCATTAATTCACCTGAAGCTTTTCAATGTAGGTCTTAAGAAATTTTTATCATTATTAGAAACGTATGTTTGATAACCAATACAAAGACTGATATGCAAACTATAACAACATTTATTGTAGACAGATTATCGCATTGAATCATCTTTTTTTAAGCATTTTCCTTTGTTTTTAAGCTGGGAGCCAGTTGTTGGCTACATCAACGAACAGTATGACAAGTATCTCAAGGAAGAACTTAGTATCAATCGACGAACGAGGATTCCAGACAACAGAGTGCACTGCTGCTTGTATTTCATTGCACCAACTGGTCATAGGTACTGTATACAAATAATTGTAATCATATATAGACCTTACTTTGTGTGAATTTTTGTATGAACAATAACATACTTTACTTAAAATACTTAGTACGAATATCATCCAGCTCATAGAGCAAAACTGTAAGTGAAAAAACAACGCCTGCCATTACTTCCTCTGAGTTTTTGTATCTTTCAGAACATACACTATTTTCTATCATTAACATTATATTTGTATAATTTATCAAGGTGTTTTATGTTGAAAGGCTAGTCAACATAGTCATCGGGCATATAAATAGAAATGCTACAATTTACATGCATTCTTAGTAGGCACGGTTGCTATTGCCTATTAGATCATCATCGAGAGGCCATAATATTCGCGATAATGGTAAAACATCCTTGCTTTTTTCAGGTTGAAACCACTTGATATATCAGTCATGAAGCAGTTAGATAAATGTGTTAATGTTATTCCTGTCATCTCAAAAGCGGATACGCTGACCTTGGAAGAAAGGGAAGCGTTCAAAAAGCGAGTATGTTACAGCCTTTCATGTTATTTTTCATTTGTAATTCTACTATCTGTAATTCCATGCTGGTAATCTAATCGTATGAGATTGAAAAGGTTGCAAAATTCGCACAGAAAAACAACAAGAAGAGATCTAGAGTGCGGAGTATGAAGTAGTGCTATTTTCCCAAAAGCGTTTAGAGCAAGTTTTAGAAAAATTCTTTGTTATCCTCTAATGAGTTAAGGCAATGTTGAATCCCTCAATTTTTTTAAGATTTGCTCTGGGAATATGGCAGAAGAAAATGTTAATTACGACAATAAAATCTTGAAAATGTCAGCAATGAACAAGCAGAATGTGTCTTTTAATAAAGAGCGTTTGATATGAATTTTTTTTTATTTTTAATTATTGCATAATTGTGGAAATATTATGATTAATTTTAATGTTATGATGGTTTTATGAATTGCTTAGTTTCCGTTTGTGTTTTTGTTGATAAAAAGTTTTTCTG